>NC_086088.1:2500000-3750000 GCF_948474715.1 Cydia amplana
AATGGTACGCGATTAAAAAGGAAGTAAGTGCAAGTTCAAAGGCTGACATTTGTGCCATTCTCAACCAAAAGAGTACTTATTTGTCGGTTGTCAATAAGGCGCCATTTCCATATTAGCTTCAATTTGTAAGCAACCTTATCGACAACCTACAATGTGGTACCTTTTGGTTGAAAACGCACATTTGATAGCATAGTCTGTGCGGAAAGAGAAGAGTCGTGAAATGTATGGGATTCAATACATTCTACGACTTGGAGGATACAATTAAACGGAGTAGCCATTACAGGCTTTCCCCTCTGTCGAAAATAGGCGGCCGACGGTCATACACAATGTATGGTCTGACGTTTATCTGACATGGCTATTTTTACGTTACGCATACATTTGACGTTCCCCTCCCCCGCAAAAATCGGCAGACTGTTTTGTACAGAAAATTACAGACATGGCGTCTCCATTTGATTATATCCTCCAAGTTCTACGACTCTTCTCTTTTCGCACAGACTCTAAATACGTAAGTATTAAACAAACAAATTAACTTGAAACTCAAATTAGCAATTAAAATCTGTGACCGTACCCGTACAAGTGGTTAATGAAAATAGCGTTGTTTTCTCGTCAAGAAACATCAAACAATTAGATTTTTACGAGAGCCCCTCTTACGGGTAACCTATTACTCCTATTAGGTACTTTAAAATCAACCGTTGAGAGACAGTGAAAATTAAAGGTATCGTTCCCATTGTACTTACTTTACTCTTTGATCATATCCATAACAAATCCCGGGCCCCTATTCGAGATGTACAACTGTCAGATTTCGCGTCCACTTCAATTCAACAGTTGATTGGATCGCATGTTCATCAACTGCGGATAATATCATTTGGTACGGGAGTTCAACACGAAAACACGATACGACAAACGTCGCTTGTCGAATACCCCTACTGATCAAGTTCATACCCTGTTTATACAATAAAAAAACTCCTGTTATTTTTCTCACTTAAACCAACATAATTTATATACCTATATTACTTCTTGAACCAGAGTCGCCAACCGATTGAGACTTGGTTGGGAGGCTACTTCAAAGTTACATTCTGACATCAACATAAAATCTAAATGATGTTAATCCCGCGTGCATTTTGGTCATACTTGTCCGTACATGTATTGGCGCGAGCGAGACGCACGGGCGACTGATATAGATATCATTTTGATATCACAGTGCTTAAGAGCCAACAGGAGCTAAGATTTAAATATTTTAGGTAAATATACCCGTCTCGCTAACGGAAGCGGCTCTTAAAACTAGTGCGATAAGGACAATGCGAAAAATCCTGCGTAAAAATCTCAAAAATCGAGGTTTCGTACTCGACTGTTTCCTCCTCCAAAACTTAACCAATCGTAACCAAATTTGGAAGTCATAATGATAATGACATTATCTGTGTCGGACCGTTTTGCTTTTTTGACTAATTGATATCAGTTTTGAATAGCACGCCTCTCATTGTGGCATAGTCAATTAGGCCATTTTGGCCATTTTTGAAGGGCTCTAGCGCCTTAAAAAACAAAAATATCAAAAAAATCAAAACGGTCCGACACAGATTGACAATATTAATCTGTGTTGAAAAAATCATTGCTCTAGCTTCAAAACCCACGGAGGAAACAGTCGAGTACGTTTGTATGGAGAAATGACCACTCCTGTTGGCTCTTAAATTAGCTTCTTGAGATTGGCATACCTTTTAGCACATGAGTAGCTACGTATGTGTAAAGTGTGTGAGGTCTCCCTTGACCAAAGTACAACAATAAATTTCTAATAGCGTATTGTTCGCCAGGGACGGGACGATATTGTTCAACTTTATGGCTTATTGATAGCGTCAGACACCGGCGCTGTCAAACTATGGTTGTTCAAACCAATTTGTAAGTCTTTTCTCAAAACTATACTCATCCTTTTCTTTTGGGTGCTAGTAATATAGTTAGTTTTTTTAGCATTAGAAAGAATTTCGCAGAAGTAAGCTAGTGGTTCCAAATCCGGCACTTTTAGCGGTAATAATTTGAAGTAAATTATATGTATTGACCATGCTACATTAGATAATTCAATAATTATTAACAATTAAAGAGCCTGATAAAAACTGCACGCTTGCTTCTGTGGAGTTGCTTGCTTGCTTCTATGATTATTTCTGTCTATGTTTGAAATGAGACTGTATTTTGACAAATCTATAATATTAGTTTGGAAATGGCGGGCTTGGACACTTTGATCGGACGATTTTAATGACAATTTTCGATAATTGTCAGTCGTGATGGTCCTTTATAATGGCTCCCCCCAAGAGGGGATTTTGTGAGTTACTAGAGATTCAGATAGAGATCAAAGCGGACCCTGGCGCTAGGCCGGGAAAACGCTAGGTTGAAGAAGAAGACTAGAGATTTAGCGTTTGCATAAAATCCGGTAGTTCTGATTTTTTGCAGACTTATTTATGATGTTGGCCCAATTAATAATCCAAGTTTGTGACCTCGACGGCCGAACGCACTTTGTCAAAAAGATAACTCGCTACAATACGACACTTGAATTATCTTTTGTAAATTGAATAGTTTCCGAGATAATGCCTTTCAAAAGTTTTAATTTTTGGAAATTGAATTCGTAGGCTAAGTGAATGCAGTGAGTATGCACTTTTGTCTCAGGCGATGTCGCTTGGCTCGATTGTTTCTAAGGTCAAACAAAGCTGATTTGGCCCGGTATCGGTAGGCACGAGATCACACCGTGCCTACGCCCAAAAAGGGGGGAAAGGGTTGGATCCCCAGGTCCAATCTATGCTATATTTTTTCCTACTCTTCGGAGCTAGGGCAAGTTATATATCAAATCATGAACAAAGACGTTTAGTGTATTTATTAGCTTTCATTTATTTTCACATTTCCGCCCACAACTCCCAGGTATTAGCGAAGCAAAACCACTGTTTTGATTCATCCATTTCCCGGAACTTATACATCAGGGCCGACATTACTCACCCTGTTTACCAAACAAGCATAACGATTATTTCATAGCTTGACGTTGTGGGGGCGGAATTGTTTTGGTTCCTTAGGTTTTGGAACATGTTTTCTTTATTATCAGGTTTCTATGGCACGTGTAGGCGTACGTTAAATTGATTAAGTAATATCATCTCAATAGGGAATATTACGAGAAACTGCATAATAGGGGGTACCGGTACCGCTTCCACAATTCGTCACAATCTTAGGGTCTATCGCAAACGAGAGTCGAAAGTCGAGTCCTTATTTAAGAGCGGGGAGGGGGTTAAGCCAGGAAATCAGAAGGAAACTAAAACCGCTACGCGCGCGGGCTTTGACATTTTATCTCAATTCCATGAAAATATACTTCTGTTCAAATGTTGCACCTCAGATCCCTAACATACCTATGTAGCTACATAAGTACATAGCATACAACTGACTGTACGCTCGTGGTTTTATTTGGGAATCTATCGCTTGCTCGGGTATCAATATTAGAACGAATACTTCAACAACAACTTGTAAACTCAGTAACAAAAAACTATTTATTAATTTATGTTAAATGTTAGGTAAGCTACAACAACAGCAACCCATGTCAGTTCCAAGCGACTCGTATGTAAACGCAGTTTACGTCACATTTATGTAAATCCACATGTTCCACACTTTATTTATATGCAACGCTATTTTATCTGCAGATTTTCAATATCACTACGTAAACCCATCTGCTTTTCTATTTTTCCTTCTATTTGCGTTAAACTCGGAAAGCGTTAGAGAATTTGATGCGGTTTGCATTAACTACATTTACGAGAGTGCCTTTCAAAATATATCTGTGCTGTGTGTTTTATTCCGTGATTTTCTTCATTCGTATTTGTATTCATATTTTATTGCGATCATGTTCATTTTCATTACAGAGGATGGAATAAAACATTATGAAATAGGTACATGATAGCCCGTTAGGGCATTTAAGGCGTGCCTCACTCCGCGATTTCGTCGCTTTGCTACAGGTAGCTAAAAGTACATCCGTTCCACACCAATTTTGGGGAAAGACATAAGCCGCGCGTGGCGCTGTCGCCACCTAGCGGCCATATCTGTTGCTGATCGTAACAGACGCGTTTTATTAGAGAGTGAGTCTTCTGTACTTAGTACTATTATTTATTTTGTGGTAAAGAGTAATTGTAGAGCAGATGCAAAGTCTAGATGGCGCTATTAGGCGGTTTCAGCCAACTGCAAGATTGACCAAAAACTAGAAAGTAGTTAAGTAGGTAACTATGTGCAATCCGAACTATCCGAAGCTGTGCAAAGTTGGGGTTGGTGAAAGCTATTTAATGATCAAACGATTTTGAGCGCTGTTCTACGACTATGGAAATACTAAGACGCGTAAAGTACCTAAAGTGTATTCATCCTTACGTGTCTTGTCATGTAAACAAACAAACGTCAATTCCATAGAAAATCTAGACATCGTAATGTCAGATGCGTTTGAGGTAATCCGCTCGTTACTGCGATTTTTGATGAAAATCTTATTAGAAATTATATTTTTCAGTGGTTAATTGGTTGATTTCAATACTTTGTTAGTTTCTTTAAGTATACAACAACATTTTAAGTAATGAATATTGAGAAAAACGTGATAATGTCTTCGAGCAGTGTTTGTTTACATGGTAGGACAAGTAAGGATAAATACACATTTTACCCGTGTTTCCCACTGACGTCCAGTTTTTTGCGGGTACGGTTTTCTGCAGGGTCCCGTTTTAGTAGTATACGTGCTAATATAGTAACGCTCACACGAGCATTCTGTTTGCGGGATACTGCACGCATACTACAGAAAACTGGATCCTGCAGAAAACCGTACCCGCAAAAAACTGTACGTCAGTGGGAAAGAGCTCTAACAGTAGCAGTAACAGGTTGTGTTCGGCGCTGTAACGTTTTCTTGAGTCATAACGACAATGTGACGTAATTACTCATGATTAGAGCTAAATAAAATATTGGAAAGTAGAGAAAGATAAACGTTAGATAGAGAGAGAGAGAGAGAGAGAGAGAGAGAGAGAGAGTTTAGTACCTGTGTCTCTCGTGACGTCGAACAGCTTAGCTTGGAGATAGCGGTTGGGCGGCGTGCCTTTGGCCAGGAACAAGCTGCCGCGATCGGCCGACGTTAGCAGGCACACGTTCACTAGGATCTGGAAGGAAGAAAATATTTAATACATGTGGGAATAAATATTTCATAGGTGTTCTTAACGTATCACGGACAGAACTGGCTTGAGAATGTACAGCAAGTTAAAAGATATAAACATGCGCGGTATTGTGTACAATTTTTTTTCTACACATAACTTCAATAAAAAGATGGTAATAAAATTGGCATATCGCGTTCTAGAATAGATTGTAACCCCCTCATAATAAAACATGACGAGCCTCAATTATTTAAAATTTATTTTTTATTAAACGAAAAGGCTTGTATTGTAGCACGTTTATGTAAGTATAACGCCATAAGCCCTTAAGATATAAAATCGTGAAACTTGGCATACCTATAACATTTCTAACCGACTAACCCACCTATAAATAGCCTCTTTAAATCATACATTACTTAGTTACATTACTAAGTTAAAATGACATAGAAGCTGGCGCAGACATAATCCGATTGTGGCGCACGTAGCGTCATTGCTTTAATTGGCTATTTGCGAACGTCGGCCGCATACAGATTCACTGCGCTTTTATGAATTTTATGATATAAGGACTAATACTCGTATATAATGGGTATGCACTGTTTTTATATCCTAGGTAAGTATAGTAAAATAACAATTCGATGGCATACTTTTGTTTTTATAGTAGGCACAGTTAATGTATGTATATTTATATGCCTACTTTAAGCTTACTATACTTTCACATACGATGAAAATGTTTTATTTCGTCCTTTGTGGCTACCACCAGTTTGGCACTGACATAAACGTCATCGAGAACGTAATTAGAAAGTAAATTACGTTCTCGATACTCGATAGCGTATATGTCAGTTTTCACACTGTCAGTGACTCATTGTAAAAGCTCTTAGCAACGTAGGTACTTAAAGCACTACACAGACTTTACCTACAATGATAAAGTGTGGAAATGTCACCGAAAACGTAATTTTTTTTATTAAATTATGATTTTTGTGGCAAAATCGCATTTTGTCACCCAGTCACGTCGCTCCGATAAACGATTAGTGTCCTAACCAGTGTCTAAAAACTTCAAAACGAGTAAAATATAAAGAGGTAGACAGTGTTTTGGCATAGGCACAGAATAAATAATAGTACTAGGTACAGAAGACTCACTCTCTAACAAAACGTGTCTGTTACGATCAGCACAGATATGGCCGCTAGGTGGCGACAGCGCCACGCGCGGCTTATGGCTAGCCACCAAAATTGATGTGGAACGGATGTACTTTTAGCTACCTGTAGCAAATTTGCTATAGGAGACTGTGGAAAATTACTGTCAAGCAGGTAATTGTTCCAAATAATCATTAATTGAAACCATTAGATCGTTCCCGTTTATATATCGAGCGAAGGTCGTTCACGTCGCTTAACTCAGAGGTTTACGAGGGCGCTTGTAACTTCAGCTGTAAACGGTAAAATTGGACAACTTTATGTTCGAGTACGCAGATTAGATCCCGTAAGATCAAACTTTTGACAGGCGTGGCTCACTTCGCGATTTCGTCGCTTTGCTACAGGTAGCTAAAAGTACATCCGTTCCACACCAATTTTGGTGGCTAGCCTTATGGCGGCTTATGCCGCGCGTGGCGCTGTCGCCACCTAGCGGCCATATCTGTGCTGATCGTAACAGACGCGCTTTGTTAGAAAGTGAGTCTTCTGTACCTAGTACTATTATTTATTCTGTGCTTTTGAGAAGAATAGCCATAAGAGCATGTCACATATTCTTGCGGCCTTCGAAGAGTATCATATTATTGCAGGTGAGTGTACATCTTTATAGTTACTAAAAATATGCGCCGCTTTGCTTCGCGTTCACGAGTTGTACGCTTAGTGTAAGGCCTGAGTGGACGCTCGAAGCGGAGCGTTCGGCGGGACGTGCAGCGTGGCGTCGGGCTCACAAGTAATTTGAGCAGCGTGCACTAAGGCCGCTCCGCTCCGCTTCGAACGTCTACTCAGGCCAGACGCAGCGTAACCTTACGGTTTGGTACATTCAATTCAAGCGGTCGCTGATGATCTCTATGAGGCTCAAGTGTGTTTTCCAATTATCGTCCCGTCTGAAAAACGTGGTATGTATTTATATGCCACTAATATCTTACCTTATGACATAACACGTTGATATCCAACTCGTTCGCGACGTCTTTGATCAGGTCCATGAACAGATCCGCCTCCTCCAGTTGACGCTGAGCTGCTGAGCCGGTTGGCGACCGCGATCTCTGAAAAGATAGTTCAAGTTTAATGTATGTAACGGTAGATGTCACTAGGGTCCCCTAGACCCATATATGGTGGAAAGAGTCACTGGCTCCATAGCCAAACCCCCGAAGAAACATCTGCAAATAAAGACCATCAATATCATCTATATGAGGTCTTGGTGGCTCAGTTGGCAGAGCGCTGGAATATCGATCCAGAGGCCGTGAGTTTGTCTCAATAAAAGCAGTAATTTTTTCCATTTTTAAATTTAATCTAAGCTTAATAGCATCGTTCGCAGACGTTTCTGCTTGTTAAAAATAATCATTTGCTACCGTCACATGGTCGTAAGGTGAGAAATGTATTCATTGTTATACAAAAGTTCTTGTAGCAACATAACGGTCAAGCCACATATTTTGACTTTAAGAGCCCGTACCATGAGTCACTGACAGTGTCAAAACTGACATTTACGCTATCGAAAACGTAATTTACTTTCTATACATCTCGTTTGCACTAATATGCGAGTACGAAGTAAATTACGTTCTCGACGGCGTTTATGTCAGTGCCAAACTGATGGCAGCCGTAAAGTTTGTGAAATTAAGCCGTGTAGAGTTAGAAGCTTGGCTCTACATGAGATCTGACAACTTTTTGACAGTGCGAGCCATATGGTCTTGTCTTGGCAACATTTTACATGAAAATGTTTTTGATGGGATTTGACTTCTTTTTGTAAGTTGCTTAGTTATGATCAGAGATCGGACAAATTTGCGACATTGCTCGCAATAATGTGGACATGACTACAAAATTGATTAAATAATTAATCATTTAATTAATTTCTTACCTGAGGTTTAATTTTGATTCCTAATCAATAAATAACACAATGATTTCTTATAATGTAAATTTATTTAAAAACAATCAGTATGTTTTCCAAAATTTCTGTAGGTAGTCATTTTTTTATATCAAAAATATATTTAAGTGCTATTTATTGACTAGGGAACAGAATTAAATCTCAGGTAAAACATTAATTAAAATAATTAAATGATTAATTCTTTAATCAAATTTGGAGTCATGTCCACATTATTGCCAGCAATGACGCCAATCTGTCCGATCTCTGGTTATGATTTAAATATGTTGCGTAGTTTCATCATCCCCTAATTTAAATGCTGGGGGATGATTTACTGATAATCCTGAAATTTGTGTTTTATTATTTATATTTGTATAAACTTGTGAATTTTTCAGGACTTCTTACGTGACACACCAAGGTGATGTTCGTATGTTGCGACACTACGGCTGCGGCCTTGCCGCCGCAGTAGTGTTGCGCTTAATAAACACTTTATTCAATACTTATAAAGAAAAAATGGGTACTGAAGACGTTTCCCAAGGCTATATATTAAATATTGAAGGTGATATTTTATTCTACCCCCTGGAAGGCCTCAATTACTGGAATTTGGCAGGCGCACATTTATTCAAAATAAATGTTCCTTAGGGAAGAAAGCGACGGACAAATTGTAAATTATAGCTTCGGTCGTGAACGCCATCTATTATTCATATAAATAAAATGATTATTATTCTCATATCGCTTCAATAACCGGTTTATCTCATTTTTTACTTACTTTCGAAAAAGGAGGTGGTGATACTGATAATTACCGTCCGGCCGCGTGGTCCGACAGTCTTGTCCGACACGTCGGACGACAAGGAATTTCGATTTCTCGCTGTCGGACCACTCGGACTATAAGGAATTATATATTCCACTTCATTCCATCGAACCAGGAGCCATTCCAAAATTTCAATCAGTACGAGAAATTTTCAATTTATCCAAAATTTAATTTTATAATCAGAACACTCATTAATTCATTTATAAATACAAACTAAAAATGTAAAAAATAACTACTTATAAAACCCGTCCCGGGCTGTCCCTGACGCAAAGGTGCCCATCACGCTCACTGCGTTGCCGCGCTGTATTACGATGGACAGCCTTATTCATTTATTGCATTTATAATCATGTGTTACAAAGGGCATTTTACAGCTAGTTCACATCAACCCTGTTAGGGTACATAGCAATGTACTTAACTAAAACTTAATACTAAAGTAAATTTAAGTAAATTATTCTCATTGCTCAATGTACATTCCCAACCGGATGAAAGCATAAAACTTGGCATGCATGTAGAATTTGTAAGGGGTTCAATTTGTCAGCGAGTAATGAAAATTCCTTGTGAGTTTATAAGGTTTAGGAAAAATCCTTATCAGGAAAAAAAAACGTTGTCACAAATAATTGTTTACTTAACCCGCTCCGGGCTACACCCGAGTCCCGACGCACAGGTGCTTATCTGCCGGAGCGGGGATCATTTACTATAAAAAAAAATCACCGTACGATTTCTTTACCAACCGCCTTTTTATTATTATTATAAGTTAGGGCTATTTATATAAGGCTCCACAGCCTATGTATCACTGCGACCGACCCTTCCCGGCAACCTTGAAATCAAGGGTGAACAGCACCTTCTGGGCAGACTCGCTCCATTGTAGGCCACGTCTTCGCCTCGGCTAGTCTGTGGCCATGAGTAAGCCCATTTATAATATTAAAACCCTGATCTATTGTGATTGCCACCTACTACAACTCTCGATCCAAACCTGCAACTTCAAACAGCTGCAGGATCTTATTGATCGCGAGAGACTGACTCCTCGGTCTAAAATAAATATAGACCTATAGTTAGCAAAGGCCCTATAACTGGCGCCAAGCAAAAAGGCTAATGTATATAATACAGGGTGCTTCCTGTAACAGGAACAATAAATTAAACTGTAGGCTGTACTCCTCAAACTGACCAACATTTTATCAGCAACTTTCGAAAATAACTCATGTTTTGATTTTTATTACACTTTAAAGTTTATTCTAAGACGCAATGTATTGCAAATTTTGTTATGTTTAAAGCGTGACAAGCAACGTCAAACACACTGATGTCAGCGTACATTGAAGGCAATTTTTTTTTTGTATGAAAAAGAGGAAGTCTAAAGGATTCATAATTTTTAAAAGTTGCTGAACAAATGTTGGTCAGTTTGAGGAGTACAGCCTTTAGTTTAATTTATTGCTCCTGTTACAGGAAGCACCCTGTATATGGCTGAAATACTAAATTGATGGTTCTTCAAATGAAGAACCATCAATTATTCAAAAGTATCAATCTCAATTAGCACGCACGTTTTCACAATCACAAACTGAAGGGTAAAGGTCGTCTCAGGGTTGAATAAAAATATGCCTTCCGACTTAGACGTTATGGTATCTTTTCGCTCTCCCGGGAAAGGATTAATTTGTTCTTAATGTAAGAAAGGGTTAGTCGATGTTCCGACTGAGAGATGAAAAAAGATATATATTAAGTGGACTCCAGACGAGACAATTTTTCGCCAATCTGATGAAATTGTCCGATCGAATCAGGCCGTACGGACGCAAACGCCAATTTGATTCCCCGATTTTCGAAGTTAGTATCTAATCTATGGAATGCAAATTGGTGATTAAATTTGTGTACGTGTGGACGCTAGATGAGATTGGCGCCAATTATTTTCCTGATCAAATCGATCGATTTGCCCAGCTCGTCTGGACTCTACTTTAGTGATGACATTAGAACTGAGTGTCTGGTCCGCAATACGAGGGCGATCACAACAGTGACCCAATAACTGACAAATTTTAGACCTTATCTCCTTACAGTAAGGTTTACGAATGGTTTCTTAAATGTACCTATATCTAAAGGTACCTATGTTCAAGTACATATTCCGCAAATGTTGTTCTAAGTCTAAGAACTCCTCTTATTATTTTGTGATATTTGAATCATAATAATATGGACTGACTACAGTTTGAACTACTTAGCTGAAGTTTTAAAATATTACTTGACTAAAGCGGCAGACAGAATATTTCCGACTTCAGAGAGTAAATTATGTAAAGTGTCTCCCAATTAGTACCTAAAGACATTTTAATTCGCATCTCCATTTCTAGTTTCAATTACTTCTTGGCAACTTCAAAGGGTATATTTTTCTCTAGGAATGAAAGGGAAAAGGGGAAAATACAGAATTGGATTTCTAAGATAAAACAGGTTTTCTTACTCTTAAGTGAATTTGTGACGTTTTCAACAAAAAAGTAACACATTGACGGTCGTCGATAAAGATGATTTCAAATTGAAGCTTTATGGAAATAGCGCCTTATTGACAACCGACAATAAGTACCCCTTTGGTTGGAAATGGCACATTTATTGATTGGCGAATACCTACGGATCTCGGAAACGGCTCTAACGATTCCGATGTGCTATATGGGGGTTTTCGGGGGCGAAATCTCTGGGAAAACGCGCCTTTTTTAGTTATTTTAAGTTTTCCGAGCAAATAAGCAGCTATTTTTGTTATTAATCAAATACATTCGGGAACATTATTTAAGTACCTAAGTATATTTATTATCTAATGCCTGTAACATAATTAATAAAAGTGGAAGTCTTATTTAGAAATAGTCACAAACGTAGAAATATTTATTCGTCAAAATACGAGTAATCCTGACAAAAAAAAATATAACCATAAAACATCTTCCATTGTTTATCGGCCATTTTGAAACTGAAAGCGGAAGAGCCTGGCATAAACCACTTCGCTTACAAACAGTAACACTTCTGTACATCGGTGGACCTTATTACAAAGAGCATAAGGTCTATCGATGTACAGTAAACAGTGTGGGCGATGGTACAACTACAAACGTACTATTACGGACGCTTTAGAAACGTGAATGTTCAGCCTAAGGGATCATCCATTAATTACGCCACACGAATTTCTAGGTTTTTGTACCCCTCCCCCCCTCCTTGTCAAACTTGGTCACATTTTGCAAACCCCTCCCCCCCTGGTGTGACGTCACATTTTAGGCAATTTTGTTTTCAACGAAATCGACAATATTACCTCGGCATTATTTTTTCAAATAAAAAAATACATTTGATATATAAATATTAGTAATTTTATAACACAACAAAAGTTACATCCAAAATCTCATTATTTGACTGTACAGCGAATAAAAAAATATGAATTAATTTCCGGTTACTGATAATACTGATGAAGTTAAAGTGACATCACAATGTTTGTGACTCCCCCCTCCCCCATGTCACAACATGTCACATTTTCTTAGCCCCCTTCCTCCCCCTAAACGTGTGACGTAATTAATGGATGACCCCTAAGCTCATTTGCAGGGTTGAATGACTTGAATGGGTCTCGCGATGGACTGCCGTATTCGAATTTCAAGATATTCACAAGAGACTAGAATGGATCTAGTACGTGTCCTAGATCCATTCTAGATACGTTATAGTTTAGATTTCAACTAGTTTTCTTTTGCAGCGCAATTCGGGCAACCAATGTCACTTTTACGATAGATCGTGTTAGATATCTATTAGATGTGAATTAGATCTCTAAGTAATATCTCGTGGAAATCGTTCAAGAGTATCGCCAGAATCGCGGAAATGTCAATTTGACAGGTTAGATCTTAAACATATCGTTATCATATCATGGCGATGTCTAAAAGATATATCTAATAGATGTCTATTTCATAATCCGAATCGGGCCCTGATTTTCTTTCACAGGTTTTTGCTTTAACTTTTGTTATCGTATCTTGGCGATGTCTAAAATATATCTAATAGATGTCTATTTTATAATCCGAATCGGGCCCTGATTTTCTTTCACAGGTTTTTGCTTTAACTTTTCTTGATTGTATGAGCCTTTATACAGAACCCCTAGGGTAAACTTCATTCGATAGCGTGACGAGCGTTCGCGTTTGCGTTATGTCTATTTTTGTATGCGATTTTGAACAGCGCGCCAAGCGGGACGTTTTGGAAACATCCCATACAAAATGACACTTAACGCAAACGCGTACGTCATGTCCCGATATCGAATGATGGGATACAGAACGATTTTATTACGTTTATCGATTCCGACATAAAACATATCTAGGTTTTTTTTTGAAGATATAATAATATGAATGAAGTTAAACTTATTTTTATCTATACCTACCTACCCAAGTGCCTTTCTAACAAAAGCTGTCAAAAAGTGATACCTATCGCTTGTATTGTATTACAACTTGTTAATTACATATTAGAATTACAATTTACAAGTTTTTGAGAAACGGGCCCCTGTGCCCTGTTTATCAAAAGCTTGTAACTTGTAATACAAGTGGAAGTCCCTCTTTGACAGCTTTTGTTAGAAAGGGACTTCCACTTGTATTACCTACAAGTTACAAGCTTTTGATAAACAGGGCACTGGTAACTCAGAGACGCGACTTCGAGTCTCGCCCGAGACTGAGTTTTTCCACTTTTCCTTTATTTGCAGACGTTTCTGCGTAATACAAAATTAATTCAGTGGAGTAGGTATTTGCGAAAAGCAGTAACTTTCAGTTGAATATTCGAAAAATAACTTCGGGTCTTGTTGTGAACGATTATGCCACGCTTCATTTACTCTGTGCAGTCTTCGGACTAACGTCTTTTGAAGTTTCGAGTGTTTTCGCATTACATTTCTTTCGTCTTTTAAATCATATGGTAAAATAAAAAAAATAATGAGCAATATGTATTAGGTACTTTACCGAATGATTGAGTAATGGCTGAAATAATGTTTCAAAGGAAATTTTAGCAGGCAGAATATATTTCAAAACTTACTCTTACTAACACATATTCTTACAATATTATATGTCTACGTCATAAAATATCTGTGATGTTATTAGGGAGTGGTCCCGGCACTGGTTTTCTATACAAATACAGTACTGGAACCAGGAATTCCCGGTTCTCGCCATACAAACTCAGTACCGGGAGCATTCCCTAGATAGAGGTTATCTATAAAGAATAAATATTAATGGACATTTTTACACAAATTGACCCCAGGGTAAGCTCAAGTAGGCTTGTGTTGTGGGTACTCAGACAACGATAGATATATGTAATACCTATACAAATACTTAAATACATAGAAAACAACCATGACTCAGGAACAGATATCTGTGCTCATCACAGTCATCACACAAATAAATGCCCTTACTGGGATTCGAACCCAGGACCGCGGCTTCACAGGCAGGGTCACTACCCACTAGGCCAGACCGGTCGTCTATGTACCTCTATCGCCGCCGCCGCCATTAGGCATTTTATTATATTATTATATAGCCCTTTATTCTGAACCTATTTGTTGATTTTTGTAGTAATTTTAGTTTTGAATATTTATATGAAGTCTCTTAGTTCAGTGTGCCTGTCGGCAAAGGCCTCCTCCAACTCCGTCCAGTATTTCCTCTCTCTTGCCACCCTTGTCCAGAGTGGTCCCACTGTGAGTATAATTTCGTCTTCCCATCGTGTTAATTGAGTGCCTTTCGATCTTGACCCATCTGTGGGGCGCCACATGAGAATTCTTTGGCTCCACTTCTCTGTCTTGCATCTTATAGTGTGGCCTGCCCATCTCCATTTTTAGGGTTCCGTAGCCAAATGGCAAAAAACGGAACCCTTATAGATTCGTCATGTCTGTCTGTCTGTCTGTCCGTCTGTCCGTCTGTCTGTCCGTCCGTATGTCACAGCCACTTTTCTCCGAAACTATAAGAACTATACTGTTGAAACTTGGTAAGTAGATGTATTCTGTGAACCGCATTAAGATTTTCACACAAAAATAGAAAAAAAACAATAAATTTTTGGGGTTCCCCATACTTCGAACTGAAACTCAAAAATTTTTTTTTCATCAAACCCATACGTGTGGGGTATCTATGGATAGGTCTTCAAAAATGATATTGAGGTTTCTAATATCATTTTTTTCTAAACTGAATAGTTTGCGCGAGAGACACTTCCAAAGTGGTAAAATGTGTGTCCCCCCCCCTCTAACTTCTAAAATAAGAGAATGATAAAACTAAAAAAAATATATGATGTACATTACCATGTAAACTTCCACCGAAAATTGGTTTGAACGAGATCTAGTAAGTAGTTTTTTTTTATACGTCATAAATCGCCTAAATACGGAACCCTTCATGAGCGAGTCCGACTCGCACTTGGCCGCTTTTTTGCTTGTCTATGTGGGTGAGGATGTCTGCTACTTTTGTTCTGGTTCTTATGTCAGAGTTGCGGTTTTTATCCTGTAATTTTATACCGAGCATGCTCCTCTCCATCGCTCTCTGGCACTTCGCAAGTTTATCTCGTTGTTTTTTAGTAAGAGACCAAGTTTCGCAGCCATAGGTTAGACATGGAAGGACACATGTGTTGAAGGTTTTGCTTTTTATCCTTATACCTAGGTTGCTTTTCATGATTTCTTTGAGTGACCAGTATTTGCTCCAGCCGGACGCTATTCTTTTTTCGATTTCTTTATCCATTTGGTCCTTGAAAGATATTATTTGGCCTAGGTATACATACTCTTCTACGTAGTCTAGAATGTATCTAGAATGCCATTAGGCATTAGTATTAACTCAAAATACAAGCTTTGCTTAGTTTGGGGCTAAGTCGATTTGTGTAACACTGTCCATAAAAATAAACTTGTCGACTCTATAGACTATGACGTAGATTAATGATACTCGCTGAACGCCATATTAAGAACGAATAAATGTACTTATCATAATTTCTGAGGAATGCAGGATGACTTTGCAATTCAAACTGATTGATGGGTCTGCTCAGAATCCCTGCTCTCTTTGAGCTGTCATCAGAATCAGCCAGGAACCAATCCATTAACGCAGCTGAGTGCCTAGTCAACATGCTAATCGTTTGCGCTACGACGAAATGCTGTCTCTCTATCTCACTAATATGTAAGAGTGATATAGAGATAGAAAACTTTTCGATGTCGTAGCGCAAACGTTTGGCATTTTGACTAGGCCACCTGTTCGGGTCATTCAAATAAATTGTATCGCAGCATTCGCAGCCAAAGACACTCAAGCATGATACTCAATACTTGTCATTCCATCAAACGCAGTCGTCATAAGATAACATCTATGACATATATTTTTCGTAGGTACATAGAATAGAATTTAATAGAATAGTTTTTATTCGTAAATAAACAGACAATACACATAATTACACATAAAGAACATAGTGAAAATAAAGTGTCACGAAATGGCCCCATCTCAGCATGTTGCTGGCGACTTCCAGCGCTGATCTTCCGATGAGACCATCAAGTGAGAAATAATCACGGACGGTAACAGACAAAATTAAAGAAACATAAAGGAAAGAAACAGAAGCGCTGGTGGCCTAACGGTAAGAGCGTGCGACTTGCAATCCGGAGGTCGCGGGTTCGAACCCCGGCTCGTGCCAATGAGTTTTTCGGAACTTATGTACGAAATATCATTTGATAATTTACCAGTCGCTTTTCGGTGAAGGAAAACATCGTGAAGAAACCGGACTAATCCCAATACGGGCCTGGTTTACCCTCTGGGTTGGAAGGTCAGATGGCAGTCGCTTTCGTAAAAACTAGTGCCCACGCCAATTACTGGGATTAGTTCCCAAGCGGACCCCAGGCTCCCATGAGCCGTGGCATAATGCCGGGACAACGCGAGGAAGATGATGATGAAAGGAAAGAAACATAAAACACAGTTTACACAAACGGATGCAAAATAAAATAGAATCACAACATACATAGCTAACAATACACAGACGAGTCAGCGTTTTTCCCCATAGTAAAGTTGTTTTGTAAAACAAGCCTATATTTCGTTTCCTGGATCCCCACAAATGACGTCAAATGACGTCAGACGACGTCAATGGCGACAAACAGACACCCCCAGGTGGGCAAAGCTGACATCGAAACAAAAATCTATTATTAGATGGTGGCCTATTATAATAAGCTGGAGGCCGATTCTGATTTAACAGTTTATTATGGTTTTGATATTGTTTTGATATGACCTTGAAGATTGCTCACGATGATTGTTGCATGCGATTTAGTTCGAGATTTCTTGGTTCGTTCGTGTTGACTAAAGGGGTAGGTAGGTGTAGGATCGGAACCGGTTTTTTGCAAAAACTTAGAAATAACCATATTTTTCGAATTATTTTATACTCGAAATGTAGGACTCAGTTGTGTTTTTAGGTTACGACTTCGTATTATTAGATTGCCCAATTAGAAATAAAGTAATTAGCAAAGAACTAAAAAATACCGTTTCCGTTCCCATACAAAAATTACCGGTATCCCGTAGGTATATAGAGATCGCTTTATAGCCATAAAGACACCGATTGCTTTACGGATCCCTTTGTTTAACATAATGATTGAAAGTCATAATTTAATGATGGTCAGATTATCATAATTCTGAAACCGTAAACTTTTCAGGAATTTCCTAAGGTTATCCTATTATTAGGTTAGGTTAGGTTTGTTTTATGCTATTTCTGAAAAGTAACGCGTTTCTGAGAAAAACTAAATTATGACTAACGAAAATGCGGAAAAACAATACATTATGACTTAAAACTTTATGGGAAACAATAGAGACCCGTTGTTTTAACGTTTAGCCTCCACACATTTAGGTCTTTAGCCTATAGTCTCCACGCATTTTCTATACCACCTCGGTGGCAAAGTAAGCGCTCACAGTAACCTATGAACGACTGCAGCTCCAGGGATGCGCATTGCCAATTTTCATTGCATTCAGGTCTTTTGCCTACAGACTCCGCGAATTAATAAAACTTCTTCGAATGCTTTTCTTTCCTTCACAACGTTTTCCTTAGCTGAAAAATCTTCAGAATCTCCTCTCACCATAAACTCTCAAAACACGTTCACCTTTCTCGTTAACTTATTATTTTCTAAGCATTTTTCCCTAACCTCTAAAAAAATGTTTCCATGCAGATTGTTCTTGAAATAACCATAAACTTTCACGGTGAAATAAAAGTTTCCGCGGTAGAAAACAGTGAAATTCTGTAAAATATATTCGTCAGATGAACGGAGTTTCTGCAAAGGTCATTAGACTTTATTGCTAAGGGAATAAGGTCTGAACTTTATCGTGGCTTTTGACTTTACGAACAGACAATGTAGGGAAAATGGGTACGCTCGTGGAGAGCCGAAGCCATTTCAACTTTCAAGTTTCCTTAGGGGATTGGTACTATTTTTAACAAAAACCCATTGCGGTGTTCGAAAATTCTTTATTTTCCTACGGACCTTGATTCAAACTTTCACGATTTTACACCTTATTCTTTACGAAAACAGGATCAGGTATAATTTTAGTGTAAAACTTTCAAGTTGACAAACAAGACTAAATGCGGGTAGCTTGGAAAACTCGCGCTGCTAGAAGATGTTGATATTGACTTTGGCCAGTTTTTCTTTGAGGCCACGGGGACTATGGAGACCTCAAAATTTAGGTAATTTTAAAACTCAATAATACGCGGTTTCTATAAATAATACCTAATATGGGTATTACGGACATTTATATAAGAAGTAACTCTGCATTGATTAGAATTGGGAAATTTTATGTTTTATAAAATCGTAACGTATTTTTTCCAACGGATACTCACTTTACTGGTTACCAAAAAAATTGTCCAAAAAAAAACAACGGGTTGCACTCCGGGAGTGCCGGCAGAAGTGAAAACACAATGACTAGTGCAAAATGTCTGCAACACTATGTATAATTGAGGTAAACGCCATCTAGCGTTCTTTCGTCGCATTACTTGAAACCCCTAAGCACATCACTGTTAGTACTCGAGTTATATTATTAGTATTATTACCAGTTAGAGGGAAACTCACTAGATGGCATTTAAATCAATAAATAAAAACTCAATGACATTGTAACAGTGTTTCGATCACGTCACGTGTCCGTCTTACGGTCACGTGACCTGTCGCGAGTTTAACATTTTTTCCCCACCTCAAAAATTGCACAGCGCCGCTAAAGAAGTATTCACTTAAAAAAATAAGTTTTGTTGTTGATCAAATACCTAACACGTAGTTTGCTTCTTTTTTTTCTGTTTCTAATGTTCAAAGTTACGTGAACGTAATTTTCTCAGCCTATAATCAAGGTAAATTGAGAGAAAATTACAAATCAATTGCTACATCAAAACGTTTCAGAAGACTACAAAGACGTCTAAATGAGCAGAATTCCAATTCTCCGTTGTAATGTACGTAGAATTATGCTATGATATATTGTGTAGGTAGAGGTAGTAAACGTTGAAAATCCTCTGAAGTAGAGGTTAGGTAGCAATATTTGCATGAGTGCGTTACTATTGGTTCGAGTTAAGAATTTCAAGCTAGCGCGAGTCTCTTTTTATTACACGTAAGATCAATAGTCTGAGTAGGTATAAGGTATTAACAACTCGTACAAAGAGGATGGTGTGTGTGTGGCGTTTGACAGAACTACACCGTGTTGATAAGCTGCGCTAATTATATTAAGAATAAGTGTAAAAATCGTGTAATAAGTGAAGAATCTTGCCTGAAGTTATGGCACCAACAGTGCTCGTTAAGTTGAAGATCATAGAAACACTCGGGTGAGCTGTATTGTTCTAAAAAACACATTAACTGACTAATGGACATAACTGTAAACACACGCACACATAGAACATTCAAAATTAACAGCAAATACTCGGAAATAATCGGAAATAACTTCAAATTAAAAGAACGGTATTCACTTCACTTCACTCTTTTGTCTATGGCTACCGCGCAGTTAAGCACAATTCTGCCAAAATCGAGTAACGAGCTTCGCACGGCTGACAAGAGGGTAGGTTACAAGAGTACCGAAAGACAACATGAAAGTGGGTAATACCTGGAACAAAATACGACATACACAATTTAACATTTACCACCACCAAATTAGAACCAATTTGTCGGAACGTTGAAATAAATAGATATGTTTCATATGTACATATATATCTCTAACTTGGACATTTATAGATTTATGTTGTTTTTAGCCATGAATTTGCTTACGACGCACATAAGTTTTTTATTATTAGTTAGATATAGAAGGGAAGCCATGTTAGTAGGCAACGGCACATTAAGTTTCGGTAGATTAGAATATAGATCGGGGGGTTTGTTGTTAAGCGGACAATTAAAGAAAATATGGTCGATATTACCAACCTCGTTACCACAATCGCACATGGGAGAATCTTTCTTTTTAAATTCATATAACTGCTCGGACGAACAGACGCGACCTAACCTGAGTCTAATGATAATACTAGTGTGTCTTTTGGAAAGAGATCTATTTTTGAAGAACCATGGACGGGATGGGATAGATGGTTGAATTTCTGAAAAGAAGCATTTCTTAGCCCGGGACCAGCGGAGGGACCACTTTTTCCTCGTGTAGTTAAAAGGGATACTCAGAACATCCGGTGGGTATATTTTGAAGAAGGAGTCATCGCCATCAAGGACAGCCTCTTTGGCTGCTTTGTCCGCCCTCTCATTACCTACTATTCCCGAGTGGCTAGGGATCCAAACAAAAACTACTTCCAATCCCGCTGAATGGCATTTATACGTAAAATTTTTTAGTTGGCAAATAAGGTAGTTGCATGCAAATTTTTTAAAAGGGCGAAGCGAAATGGATTGGAGCGCACTGAGGCAGTCTGAGAAAATAGCAGATTTGGGAAGCTTATGTGTAAGGATGTATTCTAGGGCTTTTAAGAGGGCCAAGCATTCACCGGAAAATACAGATGCTTCGGGAGGAAGTTTAAATTTTGCCATGATGTGAGAATTTGCAAGGAGGAAGGCCGCTCCCACGCAGCCCTGGTCCGTTAATTTAGAAGCATCAGTGAAGAAGAGCCGGTAAGCTGGGAAGCGAGCGTGAACAAATTTAGAAAAAATTGAATTAGCCGATGTAGATCCTTTCTCGATGCCAATATTGGTTATCACTGTGGGAGAATGAGTGAGAGCTTCGAAAGGAACGGTGTACATAGGGAGAGAAGAAGATTTCATAATGGGAGGTCTGAGGGCAGTTAGTCTCTCCAGGCTGCGAACTAAGTTAGGCTTTTCTTTATTGTGCCAGTATGCTTTACTAGTACAGTATAATTGAAGAAGACGCAGTTTTGGGAGGAGAGGGTGGGAGGAAAGGACAGAAATTCCAAATAAAAAGCGGTCTGCGAGGAGTTGTCGTCTTAGATCTAACGGGGGATCCACACATTCAACTTGAACGGCTCTGTTTGGGGATGGTCTCATGGCGCCTGTAACAATTCTAAGAGCCCTCATTTGGATGCGTTCCAATGCGGTAAGCGCTGCCTTATTACACGGTTCGAAAATGAAAGTGCCAAAGTCTAATAGACTGCGGATAAAAGCGTTGTATAAGAGTTTTTGTGAGTATGGGTGGGCTCCCCACCAAGCACCCGAGAGAGCCTTTAGAATATTCAAATTTCTTTCGCACTTTTTAGCGATGTATAAGAGATGAGAAGACCCCACAAATCGGCGATCAAAAAATACCCCAAGAAATTTCACAGAGTCTACTATGGGAATGGGTTCTTCGTTAAAGACTATGCGGCATGGTGGGGTGGTCAGACTTCTGGAGAATACAATGGCCGAGCTTTTAGCAGAGGAAAGGGAGAGACCATGTAGGTTCAACCAAGACCCTAATGATGTTAACGCTCCGTTAACCATATCCGCAGCCCGAAATGGGCTTTTGTCCGTGCAGTAGATTGCCACATCATCCGCATATTGTAGTGCTCTGCAGGCCCAGTTTACGGACTTGTGCAAGTCAAAAGAGTAAATATTGAAAAGGATCGGACTCAAGACTGAACCCTGGGGGAGACCCCTCCAGGTGTGGCGGATGGCCCGTACTTCACCCTGCCATCTCACGCGAATGGTTCTGAACATCAGCAAATTGCAGACGAAGCTAACTGCCTTAGACGAGATACTCAGCTGGGACATTTTGTCTCTGAGCACTGAAAGGAGAACGTTATCGTACGCGGCCGAAATGTCCAGAAAAACTGCAGCCACTGACTCACCCCTAGAGAATGCCAGGCGAATATCGGTAGAAAGGATGCTATGACTATCAGTGACACTTTTCCCCTTCCTAAAGCCAAACTGGAAACGCGGAAGGATACCTCGACTTTCCAAAAACCAATCGAGACGATTTTTCAAGAGGTGCTCCATAACTTTGCAAAGAGTGGACGAGAGGGCTATAGGACGGTACGATGCTCCAAGGTTAGAGTCCTTGCCCGGTTTGGGAATCGGGATAACGAATTGTTCTTTCCAAGAGTCTGGGACCAGTCCAGAGATAAAGAAGGTGTTGATCAGATTCAAGTAGTAAGAGATAGCCGCGGAACTGGATCTGGTTAAAAAGGAGTAGGAGACACCGTCGGGGCCAGGAGAAGAGTCGGAAAGAGAATCCATGACAAGGCGCAGTTCGGAGAGATGGAAAGGAGAAGAAAGGAAGTCGTTATTATCAGGGTGATCAGTATAGTTGGACGGAAGTTCGGACCGATTAGGCACATACGGAGGTGCCAATCTGTCCGAAAATTCGTCCAACCAAGAAGGTGAATTGGAAAAAGATGAGGGCGGAGTAGAAGAAGAACAAGCATTTCGGAAAGTTTTGATATTTCGCCATACGACGGAAGGATGAGTTGTAGGGGAAATAGATTCGCAGAACTTCGTCCAACCATCCCTTTTTTTGGAAAGTAGTATTTTTTTAGTTTTGGCTTGCACCTTTTTTAAATTTAAATAGTTCTGCATGGTCGTTTCAGCCGAAAACGCCCTTTCGGCAGCTTTCCTGTCCTTAACAAGGGAGGTACACTCAGAATCCCACCAGGGTAGAGAGAGACGACGGTTAGCAGAATTTTTTTTAAGAGGGATGGCAACTTCTGCTGATTCCAATAGGGCCTGACAAAATAGAGTATAACATTGAAGACAGTTGGACTGTGAGACAGGGGGCAAGGAATTAATTTTATTTTCTGTAGTAACAGAGAAAAGCGGCCAATCTGCCTTATTTATCTTAAACTTTTGTAGAGGAGCGGGAGCCGAGCGAGCTTTAAAGCCAGAAGAGTAAGACATAATGATAGGCAAGTGATCACTGCCAAAACTGTGGGGCAGGACATCCCAGGAAAAAAGTGAAGCCAGAGAAGGAGAGCAAATGGAGATATCAACTGCTGAGGGGTTCTGTGATGGAGCAGAGCGTCGGGTGGGACGGCCATCGTTCAACAAGCACAGATTGAGAGAATCCATTATCTCGAGCATTTTTCGACCTGGAGCACTGCTTTGGTGAGAACCCCATAGAGTGTGATGACAGTTGAAATCACCTAGAATTAGATAAGGGCCGGGGATATTTTCCAAAAAAGACCAAAAGTCTTCGACAATTCTGGTAGAGGGGTGAGGTATATATGCAGATACAACTGTACATTTTAAAATTTGACAAGCAACAATATAAAACGAAGGGTGAGATGAGGTGCTTAAAATGGAATATTCAATATCTTTTCTGATCAAAAGGGCACAGCCATCGTAACCTTTTGGATTGTCTTGTCTCAGACAGATATAATTAGGACAATTGAAATGGGAATCGGGTTTTAGCCAGGATTCTGAAATAGCTATACAGATAGGGTTGTGTTTTTGAATGACATACAGGAGATCAGCCTTATTGCGGCTGATGCTCCTGATGTTCCATTGAATAAACTTGAGAGCCATATTCATAAGGCCCAAAAATAGGGCCACCAGAAAGGAAGGGGGATAAGTTCATTAGAATATTGGCAACGTTGGGCGGTAGAGTGACAGCATTTTGCTGGAGAGTTGACACTAGAGACGAGATGAGCGAATTAATCATAGGCAAGAGCTGGAGTAAAGACATCATTTGAGTCTGCGCTGGTGCAACCGGAGAAGAACTAGAGCTGGTTGCAGGATTTCTGAACATTACGCCATTGGCGGGTTGGGGGGCATTATAATCTGCTATTAGCGCTCTGTGGGCTTGCTGGTCATAGCCATGAGGGTTTGATGGGGCAGGGACTTTTTTTTTAGTGTAAACAGTTTTTTTATACGAGGTTGTCGAGGTTGTCTGTGCAGCTTCGTTATAGGGCTTGCGGGCTTTAGGAACCTTTTTCTCTGCCTCTTGGTATGAGATGCTTTCATCGCCCATAATCCTCTTAATTTGCTGTTGCCTAGTGTATTCCGTGCAAACTTTCTCTGTGGCCTTATGATCTCCAGAACAGTTAAGACAAGTAGGAGGATCAATCGAACATTCGTTTCCTTCGTGTGGTTGAGCGCATTTAAAACAGCGAGGGCGGGAGCGGCATTGAGCTCGTACATGGCCGAATCGACAACATTTATAGCACTGTACAGTCGGATAATAATATGGAACCACCTCTAACGCACAATTGAAAAGGAAGACCTTGTCAGGGAGAATTTGACCATCGAATGTCAACACCACCGTCTCTGACGGGGCCCATTGGGTAGTGTTGTCCGCTTGATTTCTTTTTTTGAAGTTTAACCGTCTCGCCTTAACAACCTTGCCGCAGCCATAAGGTGTCCTGATTAAATTTGGAATGTCATCGTTTGAAAAATCTGTGGGGATATTTCTGGCGATTCCAGTCTTCGATATGTGGTAGGAGGGAATAAACTTTTTGCAATTATTGGAGGCCAAAGAGCTGGACAAAAACTGATTAGCACCGGCAGCAGATACAAATTCGATGCTAAGCCTGTTCCGACCTATCTTTTTTATACCGCCGTCCTTCATATTAGTCACGCCATTTGTAAAAAGAAACTGACCAAATTTAACCGGGTGCAAGTAGGCTCCGGAGTCGGCCTCCAAAGCCTCGCGGGCCACGTGTACGATAAAAGGGCCTTTATCTGAGTTTAGGTACTCATTTCGTGTTTGGAACTGGGAGGGGGGGGTCAGAGTGATATTCTGAGAATTTGATTGGGAAGACTGAGATTCATTATTCACCGAACCTGTGTTCGGGGTTCCTTGTGATAGGGGAGGAGATTGACTATCAGGTGGGGCTACACTAAGCGACTGGGAGGGAGCGGTATTCAAAGGTGGGGTGGGTGTCTTAGGAAAAGACGGTAAATGTTGCTCTGTACGGGGGATCTTAGATGTTTCGTCCTGTTTGTCCGAGCCAGAGCCATTAGCAATAATTTCAGCAATTTCTCTTTTTTTGGAGCTTTTGTTGGATTTGGGGTCTTTGGACGGGGTATTTAAAACAACGTCAGATTTAGTAGGGGTAGTTAGAGAGAAAATTTGACCAAGGGAAACCGCAGCCGGTGAATCCTCAACTTCCATGTGGTAAGCGGGTGATGGTGGGTGTTCAATAAATTCAGGGATCCCTGGATCAAATTGGTCGGACTCCATTTTGCGGAGCCAAGGAGAAGGGGGCACCTGGCTCACATGCGAGTAGATGCCGCCTTCTCCCTTAAACGTAAATACTTACAATACGATCACGAAAACAGTCACTAAACGGCACAAAAGGACAAAAACACAGACAAATACAGGTATTACGCTCAAAAAAACGACTTTTGAGTCGAAAAACAACGAAAACAATTCCGCGCACGTGCACCACTCGAACGCCCGAAGCAGAATCAAGAACGGTATTCAGAATAAACCAGCTGATTTAAGACTGACGTTAGTGACAACTGTGACAGTGACAGTTGACGGAAAGTACACGTTCAGAAATCGCTCACGTTTACAGAGATAGTTACAAAGAATAAGTCAACCATCTTCCGAAAGAGGACGCTAGTAGGCAGCACCAACGCTCGCTTTAATATTTTATTTTGTAAACACATACCTAGACAACAAACACAAAAATGAATTGTTATGCGTGCCCTAATTTAATCGAAAGCCGATCAGAACTACTGGAATGCGTAGCCTGCTCACACACTTACCACTTCAGATGCCTTGGGATGACACTAGAATATTATACCGACAATCTGCAGGACCTAAATAGGATATGGCGATGTCCATGTTGCATTAACGTAACAACTCGTAGAAAGAACGACAGCACGCCAGTTAGAAGAATGTTCGACACGTCGTATTTAAACGCATCAGGCATGTCAGTTGACGAAAATCACGGTGAACTGCGTTCATGCGTGATGGTATTAGATGAGTCCAACCGAAGCTCTTTAGGCGACACCTTTAAATATCAACAGCCCCCAGAAGGACAGCAGAGTGTGACCATAGAACAAATTAGTACTCTATTAGACGCAAAACTAAAACACAACAACACTATTGTAGTAAACGATTTAAGGAAATTAATACAAACTGAAATCGATTTAGCCATCCAGAAGGTTCAAGTCGAGTTTACACAAAAAAACACTACCATAACAATAGAACAAAAAAGAATAGCACAGGAACTGCACACAACTACAAAAAAAATGGAGGATCTAGAGCTTCAACACCAGACACTAACATCCGAAATACGTGAACTGAGAGCCCGCTTAGACGGGAAAACAACGACCACTGAAGAAAACAGCCCGAAAAAGTTCGTACTGTATGGACTAGATGATTACTATGGTGAAACCGAAAACGACCTATATCCCCGTATTAGTCACGTATTTAATGATATTTTACACATTCAAATAAACGGTTTCATTGAAACCGTAAAGAGGCTAGGGAAAAAGGGAAGCCGTCGCCCTATCCTTATTCAACTCCTAAGCTCAAGGATGCAAAAATATGTTCTTGACAACGCACGTCATTTTAGAGGCACTGGACTCGCAGTCTCTGCAGTTCTGGATGGTGAAGAACTAAAAACCCGCCAACAACTTAGGGAGCGTCTTCGCGAGGAGCGCAAAAAAGGAAACCACGCAGTTATAAGAAACAGCACCCTTTTCATCAATGGAAATAAATATACTCCGACCCTAGCGAGTCGAACTTCAGCGCAACAGCCCACCGAAGTACAACAACAACTGCCCCACCAAAAGACCGAACACAAACATAATTTGGACAGTCAGTGTACACAAAGTATAGACAATATACATCTAAACCACAATCAAACAAACAACACCGCGCTAATACCGGAACCCGCACGTGCTGAAGCTGGTACTCAATTGCAGTTTTTTCGGCCCTCCTGAAAAACTCACATTGTTCCATCAAAATATTGCAGGTGTATTAAATAAGCAAGATATATTAGATCTAACTTTACAAGAATTTGAGGAAAAATGTCGCCATATCCATATAATATGTCTTTGTGAAACCTTTATTAAGTTAGGTGATGAAACGAACTTAGTACTTGAACACTACAAACCTTTGTGCTTCTACTGTAGACGTTTGGAAAAAAGGGGAGGGGTATGTATACTTGCTAAAAAGGATTTGGATTTTGAATATACTGAACTATCATGGATTGAAAAGCTTTGCCAGGAAAAGATATTCGAATGCTGCGGTATTGACATTCCTTGTTATAATATTACTATTGTATGCATTTATAGAATACCGACAGGGGATTTGGATAGTTTTTTCCGAAAGCTAGATAGACTTCTTAATATGCTGACCAAAAAGTCTACAAACAATAGACGAATAATAATATGTGGAGATTTTAATATTGACCTGTTTAAATCTAATCTTGATGCTGCTAAACATCTTGAAGCCACATTACTAAGCTATAACTTTAAGCTCCAAATTAAGGAACCCACACGCATAACTGAACGATCGTCTACTTGCATTGACAATATAGCCACAAATTTTGATATTGAAGATACCCCTAAAGTTCATCACTTGAATTTATCAGATCACTCTGCACAAGTAATTGAAATCCCAGCCAATATAAAATTAACTCCAAATTCTTGGTATATTCAGAGACGTGACTATTCCAAAACAAATTGCAACAAATTCCGAGAATGTCTCAATAGTTTATCATTTACTGAAGTATTAAATTGTAACGATTGTGAACTAGCCTTTAATCTTTTTCACGATGATATACTCTTATATTTCAAACTTTGTTTTCCTTTAATTTCGGTTCGGGTGAGATCAAATAAAAAGTTGAACTGGATTACCAGAGGAATGAAGACTGCTTCTAAAACTAAAAGGAATTTATTTATGCAATTCGTTAACACAAAAAATAAAAACGATAAAAAGAAAATTAAAAGCCATTACAAAAACTACTCCAGAATTTTTAAGAAATGCATAAGACAAGCACAAAAAAACCAAAACACAAACTTAGTCTCCAATGCAGGGAATGTAGCCCAAGCAACTTGGAACATTATAAACGCCAAACTAGGTAAAGATAAACCCAACCAAACGCTAGGCGATATGAATTTTAAAGGAGAAACGCTTACTAATCCACAAGACATTACGAACGCTTTTAATAAACAATTTCTAAATATGGAGAAAAATGAATCCAATAAACCGGATAACGTTGGAAAAGACAACATCAAGTTCAATACTTCTACCATCTACTTAAAACCAACAGATCAATTTGAAATAACAAAGGTCATAAAATCGTTACGTAACTCGAAATCATGTGGTTATGACGAGCTTATAACGTCTGTAATCAAAAAAAATGCGGAGGTGTTGGCTTTACCACTCAGTCACCTCATTAATCTTTCAATTATGCAGGGTACGTTTCCCGATAAATTAAAGATTAGTATAATTAAACCGGTCTTTAAAAAAGGTGATAAGCGTGTTTCAGATAACTACAGACCTATCGCATTAATTCCCATAATATCTAAAGTATTTGAGCGGGTGATGTATTCTCGAATGTTAAATTTCTTTGATAGGTTTGATGTCCTGTCTGATCGTCAATTTGGCTTTAGAAAGAACAGGTCTACAACGTCGGCTATACTTGAGTTGCTAGAAGATATTGCTGAGAGCAGAGAGAAGAGGTTGCCCGTGACAGCAATATTCATGGACATGTCAAAAGCGTTTGACTATGTCCAGCACAATATTCTATTAGACAAATTGCATAAATATGGCATACGTGGGATCTGTGCGGACTGGATAGAATCGTATTTAGTGAACAGGCAACAGTTAACCGAAACCACAAAATACTGTCCTAAGACTCAAACTATAGTAAAGTTTCACTCTGACGTTGAAATTGTAAAACAGGGTGTTCCACAAGGCAGTATACTTGGTCCGTTATTATTTCTTGTATATATAAATGATCTACCTAATATTACTAAGCACAAAGTAACTCTGTTTGCTGATGATTGTTCCGTTGTTGTTTGCTGCAAAGATCCTGCTACTTACGAGTTTGAAGTAAATACTGTTTTCCATGATATTAATGTTTGGCTAGATAATAATAAGTTAAGAGTTAATTTAAATAAAACAAATTATATGGAATTTCATGCTCCTCAGGGTGACCCCACAAATATCAACATTATGTATAACAATGTAAAGATACATAGCGTAACATCTTTGCGATTTTTAGGCGTTATGATAGATTGTCACAATAGTTGGGAAGTCCATATTGAACACTTAATTAAGAAATTGACTAGGTTTATCTTTGCTCTGCGTAGATTGAGGAATATCGCTTCCAGGCAAGCATCGATATCGGCATTTCATGGCCATATAATGTCCAACCTCCGCTATGGCGTCATCTTATGGGGCAATTGCAAAGACATTAACAGAGTTTTTAAGCTGCAGAAAAAATGTGTAAGGGCGATCTGTAGCGCCCGAAGTAGAGACTCGTGCCTACCATTGTTCAAGGAATTACAAATACTAACGGTCCCCTCTTTATATGTATATGAAATCTGTCTTTATGTGAAAAAAAATCTACACAAGTTTAATATACAAAAAAGCAATCCGAGAATAACGTCCAAACTCCATGGCTTTAACTTGTGCTATCCCATTGATCACAAAACAGCTTACTTTAGAAAGAGTGTGTTTTATATGTCTGTTCACACATTTAACCACTTGCCTAATGAAATTAAAATACTTGAACAACCTGACTTCGGACGTAAACTTTATAAATGGTGCCTAGAAAAATCTTACTATAAGATAAGTGACCACTTTATGTCTTCGAACAATAATTCGTACGAATAGTAATATTTATTAATTTACTCATTGACATAGTACCAATCATTTTATTCGTATCACATGTAATGGCATGATATTTGTATAAGTATTTAGCTGTAAGATTAGTTTTAGTATTAATATTGTACTCCGCATCGCGGTTGATTGTGATGATTCTACCTTAACATAATTTTAAGATCATTGTAACTCACAATATGACAATAAATATTTCAATTTCAATTTCAATTTCAAAAAAGAGGTAATTTAAAATTGATTTTGTATATAGTTACTTAATAGAAACAGCTGCGTGACATTGTAGAAATTCATACCAATTTAAACAAAAATATTACCTACTTTGCTAATCGACGAACTCATTAATAAGTAGAAAACAAAAATAGTAGCGCGGAAACGTTCAAGAAATAAAATGAATATAAAACTAACTACAATTAAAATAAGTAAAGCTAACAATTAAAAATATACATCAAAATTTTGTGCCCTTGGTAGGGTGCCCATCACGCAAGCAGCATGCCTATGCCCAATCTTTGCGATTGCTGCCTGCGCGAAAGCTGCCTGCGCGAGGGTCTCCTGTGGCCTCCCTTAGGCGTTTGCTAAGCGCCTTGTGGAGCCCCCCTACCCTACGGGCCTGTTTCAAGAAAGTGTTTCATATTGTTTGATCTAACTAACTAACTATTACGGCTCAGCGACCCAAAGAGGATCTTAGCCTCCGACACGAGAGCACACCATTTTTCCCGATCCTGCGCCGTTTCCTGCCAATTATCGGCTTGAAGCTGACGCAGATCCGCTTCCACACTGTCCCCCCAGCGGTATCTGGGCCGACCTACCGGGCGGCCACCAGTCGGTCTTCCCAGGTACGCCCTCTTGGCAGCTCGGTCCTCTCCCATTCTCAATAGGTGCTCGAACCAGCGAAGTCTGTGGGATTTCGTTTCGCCGATGATACTGGGTCCAGCCACCAACTCCTCGATTTCGGCATTCCTCCTTATCCTCCACGTGCCGTTGTCTCTCTTGATAGGTCCCAGGATCTTATTGTTTGATCTAAAATATAAAAATAACCTCACCAAAATGATATTACAGTGAGATTTATTGGAATCTGGGGGCACGGTAGTGCTTGAGTTAGAAGCTTGGCTCTACAAGAGATCTGATAACTTTTTGTCAGTGCGAGCCTTATGGTTTCATCTTGGCAACATTTTAAATGAAAATGTTTTTGGTGGGATCTCCTTTACGGCTACCATCAGTTTGGCACTGACATAAACGCCGACGAGAACGTAATTTACTTTATATTCATCTCGCTCGTACTCACATATTAGTGCAAACGAGATGTATAAAAAGTAAATTACGTTCTCGATAGCGTAAATGTCTGTTTTGACACTGTCAGTGACTCATGGTACGGGCTCTTCTGTCAATTCGAAAACACTTCGAAAACCAGTAGTAGCGCTGAAACGTTCAAGAAAGCGTTTCATATTGTTTGATCTATGCCTTTAACACCTTTCGTGTAGGATAATACCCGTAAACAGGCTTTTTCTGAATCTCGATAAACGCCCTTTGTTGTTGTTCTCATTCGTTTTCTGAAGAAGCTACAGGTTTATAAGGGTTTTTATTATATTATTCTTATACTCACACATTATTCACACAATAGACATGTTGACTGTATCAATCAATATCATCAATACATATAATATAAAACAAAGTCCCTTGCCGCGTCTGCCTGTCTGTATGTTCGCGATATACTCAAAAACTACTGTACGGATTTACATGCGGTTTTCACCTATTAATAGAGTGATTCTTGAGGAAGGTTTTGGTGTATAATTTGTAAAGGTTTTGTGTAAATTCGTTGAACTACCCGTGCGAAGCTGGGGCGGGTCGCTAGTTTAAAATAAATTCAAACCACTAAATAAAACAAAAGAAAGCGAAAGAAAAACAGGCCGCATTGTGTGTTTGACACAGTTTCTATTTATTAAATCGGATAGAACTATAAATAGGTAACTTGATCGGAACGTCACATGTTACATGTCTGCGTTATATGTATGAACGCGACAGATGCTAATTGACAGTTAGAAAAAAAGAAGCTGACTTACTTGTCCGTTTTCTTTCGTTTAGGTACTCCGCAGAGTGATATTTATTTTATCACGTGGAGAACACCATCTATCATACGTCAAATTTTATATGGTTGTCGAGACGAAGCAAAATGAATGACGTTTTTTATCGCTCTTACGACATAGACATACTCGTAGAGGGGTCTTAACCTAACGATCTTAAGCCGATTTAGCTTTGACAAATTGTGGCAATACTCTTAATGGGCTGTCTCGTTCCTCGCCCAACGGATCGGTATAGCGATCGAAGGGGGAACGCAGTCAGCCTTATTGGGAACCCTTCAGTAGGCATCGGACTTGGGAGATCTTGCCTAATATAATCATTATGGACTGTCTCCCATGTTTTATTCCCTTAATTTGAGATTTGAGATCAAACAGACTTTCAAAAAAGGACGAGGTTCTTAATTCGATCGAATTTTTTTAGGGTTCCGTACCCAAAGGGTAAAAACGGGACCCTATTACTAGGACTCCGCTGTCCGTCTGTCTGTCTGTCTGTCCATCCGTCTGTCCGTTGTTGTACAGAAATACATCATCTGTGAAAATTTCAACTGTCTAGCTATCACGGTTCATGAGAATCATGAGTTACAGTACAGCCTGGTAGACAGACAGACGGACAGATGGATAGACGGATAGTGTATTCTTAGTAATAGGGTCCCGTTTTTACCCTTGGGGTACCGAACCCTAAAAATCAAAACCTACCCTAATGGGACGCAAACGTAAATAAAATTTACATGTCAAAGGCTCGTCCATTCGGGCTGTCCATTAAGGCTTCAACAATACGAGTAAAATTGGTCCGCTATTGCGGCACAGGAGTAGAGAAAAAAAATAGAGAAACATTACAGTGGCAACCAACTGCATATACCTACATAACTAATTTTTCTAATGAGGTAACCCTTAATAGGGTCCCTTAATAGCATATTCTAATGAAAATCCCTGTGGTTGAAAATGCTTCAGCGTAGGTTAAAAATACTTATCAATTAAATCAAATCTTTTTTTAGAAATTGCTACTTTGTTTTGGACAAACAGTTTGAACAAACTTTTATGTTATGATTCAGATTCTTACACGAATACTAACGAAACGCTATCTATTTCTATCGAACTATTTAATATGGAAGAGTGTGAGTTTCGTTTCGTTTTCTGCAAACAATAGTCATCTTGGCTATGGCCGCAGAGGGCCTACCGCGAACCACGTTCGACGTGTTACCTCCCTGTCACACTTACGTACGAATTTACAAGTGCGACAGAGAGGCAACACGTCGAACGTGGTTCGCGGTAGGCGCTCAGGCCAGGAAACTGTGATTTTGTAAAGAAAAAAAACCTGTAAAAAGCTTTTAGCACATTGGTTGACTTAAAAAGGTTACTGTGTTTTGTTTCTCTACTCATGCCATTACATTTCCATTTGTGGTTTATTTGACCAGTCCATTAACAGTGCCTGTGTGCTAGACTACGGGAAAGTCCAAATTGCCTCAGGCTATACTTAGCATAGGCGTTAGTGCAATTGGTTGGGTTTGTTTGGGTACTTGAAATTGGACGTGGATAGGAATTGATGGTCTAAATTTGAGTAGCAGAAGTATAATCCTAATGTACAGAATATGAATTAAATGCAACTTAGTTGTAAATATACAAATAGATGTCACAAAGGCGAACAGAACGCTAAGAATTGTAGAAAACGTTTTGACCGTACAGCCACATTCTAACTTTAAGATACGTCAAATATTAGATATAGAAAACGATACGAATCGGATATGTTTGTCACTGGCAAGTGTCAAAGGTGACGTTTTCGTTTGAAGAAACGTCACTTTTGACACTTGTATGGGATCATCCATTAATTACGTCACACGAATTTCTAGGTTTTTTATCCCTCCCCCCTCCTTGTCACACTTGGTCACCTTTGGAAAACCCCTACCCCCCCTGGTGTGACGTCACATTTTAGGCAATTTTGTTTTCAACGAAATCGACAATATTAACTCGGCATTATTTTTTTAATAAAAAAATATTTTTGATATATAAATATTAGTAATTTTATAACACAACGAAAGTTACATCCAAAATCTCATTATTTAACTGTACAGCGAATAAAAAAATATAAATTAATTTTCGGTTACTGATGAAGTTAAAGTGACATCACAATGTTTGTGACTCCCCCCTCCCCCATGTCACAATATGTCACATTTTCTTGGCCCCCTCCCACCCCCTAAACGTGTGACGTAATTAATGGATGACCCCTATGACACTGGCATATCCGACCCATATCGTTTCTATATCTAAAATTAGACGTATCTTAAAATTCGAATATCGCTGTTACTCTCTAAAATTCATCACATAAATCACCTTACGTACGTCCACTTGAAAATCTAAATACCTTTTTAAAGGGCTCCGAAGAACCCGTGCGAGAGGGTCTGAAATTGTACCCGTTCAAGAAGGGAAAAGAACTTATTTAAACCCTTCTTCGATGGGCTTCCTACGATCACTTAGCGCCACTTGCACCAACCCACTAACCCGGGGTTAACCGGTTAAACCGATAATCCAGTGTCAAATTGTACTGGTAACCATGGTAACTCCATTGTTTAACCGGTTAACCCCGGGTTAGTTAATGGTGAAAGTGGCCCTTAACTCGATCTGGTTGACCAAGTATAGTCGTTATGTTGTATCTTCCTTCTGTGTTGTCAATTATTGTCAATTAAGTAGTCTTAGTTATAAATTATAATTTATTATGCTTAGCCAAATGCAATTATGCTATAATAATGACATTAAATATTATTTTTTAGCTTTAAGTAACAAATATTGTACACCATTAAGATGGTAGGCTATGGTTTTAGTACTTATAAAATGTAACACCTTTTTTGTATACCTATAGTCACAATAAATATATTATATTATGATTATGTGTAACTTTTATTTTACTATTTGTTCACCGTACGTTATTTGATGTCTTTTTCTTCTTGTCTGTTACCCTCCGTGATGCTTCTCATTTGATGGTCTCATCGGAAGACCAGCGCTAGAAGCCACCAGCAACATGCTGAGATGAGGCCATTTCGTGGCACTTTCATCGTATTTTGTGTTTTCTTTCATATTATGTATTGTCTGAGCTTACGAATAAATTATATTCTATTCTATTCAAAAATTCAAAATTCGTTTATTTTTAACCAGTTTTTGCCTAGGTGTCGAATCCTCCTTTTAAGTTTGACACTTGTGTTAGGACTATTCTATCTAAATTACTGTTTGAAGCAACAATCTTTTCTACTTTGCTTCTTCATCTTAAGGGGCCCACTGATTACCAGTCCGCCGGACGGTATCGGCCTGTCAGTTGTTCGGAGCTGGCAATTTTTTGTTCTAACTGACAGGCCGATATCGTCCGGCGGACTGTGAATCAATGGACCCCTTCCTTTGTTAAATTAGTTAAATATCAAAAAGTACTCCGTCTACTCAACAGTAGGCCAAAGGTGTGGCGCCATCGCTCGAAAAGATTGCACTATACCTTTGGCCTAGTGTCGAATGACAGTAAATAAATAAATAATAAATAAATATTAAAGGACATTATTACACAAATTGACTAAGCCCCATGGTAAGCTCAAGAAAGCTTGTGTTGTGGGTACTCAGACAACGATATATATACTTAATATACAAATACTTAAATACAGTATAGAATACAACCATGACTCAGGAACAAATATCTGTGCACATCACACAAATAAATGCCCTTACTGGGATTCGAACCCAGGACCGCGGCTTCACAGGCAGGGTCACTACCCACTAGGCCAGACCGGTCGTCACAGTAACACTCTATACACTCTATTATCTTTGCTCTACATAGAACCATGTATTGGTCAAAGCATAATACTCTAATATGTACCTATATACTTAATTCTGCTAAATGTAATTGTGATTATTTCTATTGTAATTGTAAATCGTTAATTTGAATTATTTTTATTGATCTTCTAATGTATTAGAATTTTAAAATTGATGTCATTAATTTTTTACGTGAATTGGAATAATTTATTAACATGTACAATTTTAATTCACTATAGTTTTTGTAATCAATTTTTATTATGTACCTAATGGACGGTGTATGATTAATACCAAATAAAAATTTATCTCTCTGTTCGAGACGATATGAAGTTTGTTTAGTTTACTGTCCAAATCCCCCCATAGATGTCACTGTTCCCGACGTAAACTAGATAACAGTAGCATTACTTAGAGCCTATATAAGAGAGTGTAAATATGTGAATAAATGTTTGGTAACGTAGCAACTTGTTTCAACAAAGTGGTCCTTCGAGCCGGATAAGAGAAGTGACTTAAGTGACATAGACAGTGCATTCAAAAGTGATCTTTAAGTATAGTTAGTAGAGTCTAAAATCAAGTAAAGTGTCAGTGAGTTAGAACATTTAGAAGTATTTCGAGAAGCCATCCATCAAAATTGTCATAAAAAATTACAAAATTAAAATTCAAGATTTCGGAAAGATTAAATAAATAACGCATATTTTCAAACCCACGAGCAAACGCAGAAAATTCGCCGCTTCAAATTAGTGTTATTTACAAGATCGAAATTCATTGACTTGGAAAAATACAATTTTAGAAATAGAACATGTGAAAATTTTTACACGTCAAACAAAACAAAAATAATTTCCATCTGAATTTTCCGTCGTATGAACAAAATCAAGAAAAATGTTTCAAGAATTTACAAGAATGAATAGCTGAGTGAGAACGTGTGTGTAAATTAATCCTTAAAGTGCAAATGAGCTACCTGCCATGTTCTTTTTCTAGAAGAGAAGAGATTCCGAGTTTCAGAGATATATTTCAAGTTGAGATTTCATGTTTTCTAAAACACAAAGATGTCGTTGCAAGATTTAATAGCGGAACAAGAATTTACGTATGGTAGAATACCGCATCGCACAAATTGGCACCTCGATTAGCGAATAGAAACGAGCTATCCGTGAATTGGATTAAAGTTTAATTACGTTTAATCGTACCCAGTTGTAGTTGTTGTAGACCACGCTTACGAGCTCATCGCCTCAGCTGAACCACTTGGTTATATTCCGGTTATGAAAGCAATGTCTGTCTGTCTGTCTAATTTCTATATGTATGTGTGTTTGTATGAATGCATTGACATGCTATAATAATGGGGTGCAGTCACAGTCGCACTCAGAGTATACTTACATAGCTTAAATAAAACACTTGACATAACATAAAAGGTAGTCTATCGAACCAATGTTCGATAGGGTTGTTGCTTAGGTTACGCCCCAAAGGTTATCTGGAAGAGATCGCTCATTAGAGATAAGACTGCCTGTTCCTGTCTTTATTTTAATCAATTGTTTTTCTTTAAGCTGTATCTTTTACTTTATCTATCTACATATACCGGATGGAACATTTCTACTTCTAGAGACTGAGCTGAAAGGATAGGTTATCTAAGTGATCTACAATCGAGTTATTATAATCGTAAAGCTGGATTAAAAAGTAAAACAAAATCATAATCATGATCATTTATGTATCGCATCCATCATTAAAATGAAATATTTTTATATCAGTGACAATAATAATTACGTTATTGTCACTGATATAAAAATATTTCACATTTACATTTTGAATTGACACGGTCATGTCATTCATCGGATCTATTTGCTAGGGTTGAAACACACAGATTTTTGAACTAATGTTTTTTAACAAACTGTATCTCAAAAATGGTTAGAAATATTAACGTGATTAATAAGTGAAAAATTAAGAGCCAACAGGAGCTAAGATTTAAATATTTTAGGTAAATATACCCGTCTCGCTAACGGAAGCGGCTCCTAAAACTAGTGCGATAAGGACAAGGCGAAAAATTCTGCGTATAAATATCAAAAATCGAGGTTTCGTACTCGACTGTTTCCTCCTCCAAAACTTAACCAATCGTAACCAAATTTGGAAATCTAAATGATTATGACATTATCTGTGTCGGACCGTTTTGCTTTTTTGACTAATTGATGTCAGTTTTGAATAGCACGCCTCTCATTGCGATGCCGCAATTGGCTATATTGACTATGCAGTCAATTAGGCCATTTTGGGCATTTTTGAAGGGCTCTAGCGCCTTAAAAAACAAAAATATCAAAAAAAAGCAAAACAGTCCGACACAGATATTGACAATATTAATCTTTGTTGAAAAAATCACTGCTCTAGCTTCAAAACCCACGGAGGAAACAGTCGAGTACGTTTGTATGGAGAAATGAGCACTCCTGTTGGCTCTTAAATACGTAGGTAGCCTAAACAATTCCCCGTTTGCATAAAAGTCCCTCATTCTGTTCCACCCGATATAAATTTATCGAATTTTAAATGATTTGAATTACCTACGTGCTTGTTAACAGGAATGATATCGGTGTAATGGGTAACTAATAATCACAGTCATACTTAAGGGGCCCACTGATTAACAGTCCACCGGACGATATCAGCCTGTCAGTTAGAACAAAAAGTTGACAGATCCGAACAAGTGACTGGTAATCAGTGGGCCCCTACACTGGTCCTGAGACGCTTCATGCTGCACAAGTAACAAGAATATCATCTTAGCAAGGTTCTAAATAACGTCGAGCTTCGCGAGCCAATTACCGCCAGTGTGTAAGACCCTTTAATCCCTACCCGTACGTAAGGTCTTAAACTAACCGCTAAACTATGGCGCTTACGCCCTTTGATACAAGTACGTTAATACTTGAGCCTTGTGAAATTGTGGGAAGTTACGAAGTTCATATCGGAGAATTTGGCGTATGAAGGTGTAAGTAGCGTGACAAAGACAAATAAGTTTTGTAATAGTCGCCATTATCCTCTTAAAGCCTAGTCAAAAAGTCATAGGTACCTACCTAAGTTCTAGAGTAGAAAATCCAAAAAAAAAAATATTTTGTTTCGATTTGAAAACAAAATTAAACCGTTTTCTATAATAAGTTTCTACTTACCTATTGATTTTAAATTAAACCGGCAATTTTTTCGCGTATGATGGAGGATATAAGAGAACAATGGGCTATAAACCACATTTTTATGATCATAAGTTCTTCCTGAGCTATATAATTCGTAAAGCGGTTTTTAATAGACATCTTGAGAAACATAGTGTCACTATACAGAATTAGGAACCATTCGAATAGTGACGTTGTTCCATTTTTCAAAAGTTGAATTTTCAAGGACTAATCATTTTGTATAGTGACACTATGTTTCTCAAGGAATATTATACTGTAAGCTTCGTAAAGTCAGCTGGCGCTCCGTTGGAGGGTTGAGGATTTTTTTTTGGCGGCAGGAGGTAGCACTTTTTTCTACGAGTAACATATAGAAAAAAATTGTTTTAATAATATCGCCCCGATTGAAATTTATCAAATTGCTCTACCATTGTCACAAGCGCCTTTTATTTAGTTTCATACTGATATAAAGTTCAAATAAATAAATACGATACTCGCCTGTTTTATAGGCACTAAATTCAGAACAAGTTGGTTGAACTGCAGCAATTCTTGATTTACTATTACTGCCTTTTACTGCAGTTTCCTGCAACTCTGTGAATTTAAAGTTTTCACTTTCATCGCTTCAGTTTTATACTGTTTCAGATTTATTGTTATTAGAGTTTCAAATGTTACAATCTTGATTTATGTCAGCAGCAGAAGTTGGTAAACGGGCGAGGTATTCAAAATCACCTTGACACCCTCCTATTCTCTTAACAATAAAGTTGCGTCAAGATAATTTTGACCACCCAGCCCGCTTAGCAACTTATGCTGCTGACTGAATAGAATAGAATAGAATTTGTTTATTGTTTACCGTGTCAAACAAGATGTTAAATGATACATAGTCACAACGGCTACCCTTTCCGGGTATAAAATATTTTACATACTTAATTACAATATTATACAGGGTGCTTCCTGTAACAGGAGCAATAAATTAAACTGAAGGCTGTACTCCTCAAACTGACCAACATTTGTTCAGCAACTTTTAAAAATTATGAATGCTTTAGACTTCCTCTTTTTCATACAAAATAAATATTGCCTTCAATGTGCGCTGACATCAGTGTGTTTGACGTTGCTTGTCACGCTTTAAACATAACAAAATTTGCAATACATTGCGTCTTAGAATAAACTTTAAAGTGTAATAAAAATCAAAACATGAGTTATTTTCAAAAGTTGCTGAACAAATGTTGGTCAGTTTGGGGAGTACAGCCTACAGTTTAATTTATTGCTCCTGTTACAGGAAGCACTCTGTATACATCAGATCACTTAAATTTATAATATATAAGTACTCTAAAATTATACTGTACAAATAACGGTTTTTGAAATTCCAACAATAATCGAGATTATCTTTGTTACATATTTAGCCACGTTACAATTTCACTGGATTATATTTAACATATTTATTTTATGTATACCATTGAAGTCTGAAGAAGCACCCTGCATACCAATTGGCAGTCGCGTCGCAGTCTTTACTTGTGAGAGAGAGCAATCGAACAAAGGGGAAAACCGTGTATGTATGCTCAGCGCTTCTAAAGTGACAGAGGACATGATAAATACAGTAAGCGATACTAAACGAACTATGTAGTTGCACAGCCCTTTAAAATTAGAGTTGGTAAAAAGACTCATTATAAAAAGCTATAATATATTTGTATCTGATGGACTTCTATGATATTTATAAGACCTATATGTACCAACACAGCTTTGACCATAAAGAAATCTTATCTTGTCTTATCTTAAATATCTAATGCTACTTACTAAAATTGTACTCAATCACTCTCATTAGCGTTTGCTCCCAGAGCTGCATTTTCGGCTATTGCTTTGGATTTGGTAAGATTAAGTATTAGCATGAGTGTATATTATATTGTAAGATATGAATATATTATGTACAGTCACCTGCAATAATATGTTACACATCGAAGGCCGCAAAAATATCTGGAACGATCTTATTTGTAGAGCGATAGGAGTGTGTCACATATTTTTACGGCTATCGAAGAGTAACATATTATTGCAGGTGACTGTACTTAGGACAGCAGTCGCTTCCCGGCCGGAAGGCAGAAAAACTTTTTACTGAAAATAAGCGTCACGTTGTGGGTCCTAAGGACTCACTTCGGGACACAAAGCTGAGTGGGGACCTTTTAGCACAATGTATTTTTTTATCTGTACGTCCTAATGAATTTTTGTTATTATATTTTGTTAATTTTTATGCTAATTTGTTAATTTCTTGTGCTAATAAATATAACTTACTTACTTACTTACTAGCAAAATAGACACTCAACGTGTTCTAAAACATCTTACTGTTTTAACATTAGCCACTGTGGCAGCCAAGTCAAATATATATTTGAGCACCATTCTTGCGTACTTGATCCGTTTGTCATGGAAATCGGGCGGGTATTTGTTTATATAAGACTTGAAATCGCGAGGCTGGCTTTATTGAACCGACGTTAGACTTTACTGTATCGACTATCGACGGTTTGAGTAACGCAGTCAGACCTCTGATAGTACCTGCTTGAGGTCTGTCACCGCCACACTAGCGTCTTTTGAGCGTCGGCGTCTAGTTAAAGCTGTGAAAAATGGCGTCGCTGCGCAGTTGCGCCAACGTTGAGTGGCCACAACATTGCGCGACTTTCGACGGCGGCGGCGGCAACCATAGGTGGGAACGAAAGGTCCGATCGCTGTGTCTCGCTCCAGCCTATGGTTGTAGCCTTAGCCATGTCGAGGCCAGCGCGATAGAGTTGATTAGACGCCGACGCTCAGTAAACCTAGTGTGGAGTCTTTAAGAAAAAAATATGATTTATACGATATACGAGGGAGCAGACAAATCGCCTGATGGTAAGTAATTACCGCCGCCCATGGACACCTGCAACACCTGATGGATTAAATCTGCCTTGCCGGCCTTTAAGATGGGAGTAAGATCTTTTCTTGAAGGTTTGAGAGTCATATTGGTATGGTTTTAAAAGTCTATGTGGATATATAGATTAACCACACTATCTCGAAAAGGTTCTGTTTACGTTCTAAAGTAGTGGACATACCTATGTAATTTAAATACGTACAAGTACCTCGCTAATACGCCTCAAAATGTTCAACTACCTACCTCGAAAATAACCATTTTTCTTCGTGAAACTTCCCGAAAAGGAAAATTCAGTATATTCAAGCATAAGAAGGTATTTCTAAGGCTTCGGCCGCCACGGGTACGAAGCCGTAAGACCGCCCGCGGATTGCCCAGTGTGACTTCTGTTTGACAAATTGTGGACATAATACTTTTGATAGGAAACATTGTATTTAAAATTATTTATTTACATTGAGTAGTGTCAGGATCTCGAGGACTCAAATAAAACTTCGGTTCGTAGTGAACTAAGGTAACCTTTCAACCTTTTTTTTCAATAAAAATACTGTATTTCCATCTGCTGCTTTCCCTACATATAGATTCCATATTTAATTATATCGATTGAAAGTACCTAATCGAATTATCTATGCATTGCTGTTTCAGAGCATTTTTGTTTGTCGTGAACAAATTATTATAGTTAATTCGATGCACGAATTGTACAGCTAATGTGTATGGCGTTTACGATTCAATACGTAGGTAATGTTAATGTAGGAGTTCTGAGGCCCATTTCTCAAAAGATTATTACTGTTATACAAGCGGATGTCACTTTTTTGACAGCTTTAGTTAGAAAGGGGCGTCCACTTGTATTACAAGTTACAAGCTTTTGAGAAACGGGCCCTTGATTGTCAATTGTTGACATTTGACAATTCAATTATTATAAAATAAAACACTATCGTCAGCTTTCGAACGTAGGTCTCAATTTTTTCTTAGTATTCAATTCACATATTAGTAACTATCAAATCAAAGAATCTTTGGTCATGAGATAGCAATACGGTAGATACGCTTCTTTATCTTTATCAACTCGTAAAAAACAGACCTACTTTTTATGGAAAAATTCGGCGTTATCTGAAACGTTTTGCAATATCAGAAAAATCTCGCATAACATTTCAACATTTTACCGACAGATAAAAATGTCTACTTACTTTTGGTACAGTACCTTTCATTGATAACTTGCATATCCAAGCGCAATAAGATTTAACGATATTATGATGTTATATAGATTTGGTTGTTATATAGATTACTTGGATATCGAATGATGCTTAGAAATGTAATAAAACATTAAACTTAATCTATATTTATTATTTTTTAGGCAATACACGATTTTCTTCTAGCACATATGTCGTTTTAAGCATTTACGTCTACATATTGCGAGGGTAATGTCATTACCGAATCACTCAGCGCGCCAAATTCTCATTAGCCTTGTAGCCAAGTATAGAATTCATACTAATGATATAGGTAAAGCTTGGTAACTATACCTACTGAAGTATTAATGAGTATCCTCGTAGTATTTTATTAACATTACTGTCAAGTTTGAGAGCATACTCGTATTTAAATTATAAAAACGTGACGGTAAAAACACAGTTTTGACATTTACTGTACATTAGTAAAATAATGAGGAAAGAGAAAGCGAATGATGTCCAACAGCTATAATACAGACAGGATCCTTTTGGCATATACGACGTTTTAAAACCGAGAACATTACCGTCTACAGATTGCGATGGTAATGTCATTAGTTCATTACCGTATCACTCAGCGCGCCATATTTTCATTAGCCTGGTAGCCATCTAAACTTAGAGTCCGTATCTTTCGACGACCTTCACCCTGAAATAACTTATTTGGGTCATCTACACATTTTTTTTCAAAAGAAATGTTCAATATTCTATAAAATATTCAACAATAACTTTTTGAATTGGAGCCATCGTCCCGCCTTTATCAACGCACCTCCCGCCAAAGGAGCAAAGCTCATTCCCACTTATTAGCACATTCGTCGCTGAGCTACGGTCGTAGCGCTAGTCGTAGCCGTACGTCGTAGCCGATCCCAGCGTTTTCCCGCTTTGTAGAGGAAATTGTTCGTAGAGGCAGAAGGACAATCTGCCGTATTCGAACTTCAAGATATTCACAAGAGACGACACGTACTAGATCCATTCTAGATACGTTATAGTTTAGATTTCAACTAGTTCTCTTTTGCAGCTCAATTCGGGCAACCAATGTCACTTTTACGTTAGATAGTGTTAGACATCTATTAGATGTGAATTGGATCTCTAAGTCATATCGTGTGGAAATCGTTCAAGAGTATCTCCAGAATCGCAGAAATGAGAAATTTGACAGATTAGATCTTAAATATATCGTTATCGTATCTTGGTGACGTCTAAAAGATATCTAGTAAATGTCTATTTCAAAATCTGAATCGGGCCCAACTTGTCGTCATTAGCGCTGAATGGGTTGGATACATGGCACACCAATAAATAAATCGCCCGTTTCTTCCCAGAACCTGCAGATTGTGGCATAAGTGATTTCCTTTAGGCTACGTCATGAAGTTCTTCAATAAACGGGTATTCAGGGTTCTTAAAGGTCGGCAACGGGATAATTTGCGTCCAAAGGGATACTAATTAAAACGGATCTATATCTGAATCCCTAAAGTATTTTCTCCTATCTTTGCATTCCCTAATATTGTTTGTCATAATGATCAGTTGTCCTAACACTAAAAACCCTAATTTTTGTTTTCCTAATTATTGATTACTTATCCTAATGTTATTAAGCATATATTAGAGATAGTAGCCATAGCTGGACAAGGGTGGCTCCATAAAGCCACTGATAGAGACACATGGAACACTTTGGGGGAGGCTTTTACCCAGAAGGGGTCTGCACACACTTGATCATTACTTTATATTTTTTTTTTAGTTTTTATTTTTAATTTATACTTTATCTTTGTACTTTCCCTGTTTTATTTGTTGTGTGTAGAATTAAATAAAGCTTTATTATTATTATATTATTATTATTCTCTTTATTTATTTGAACTCTTAGGCTAGGTTATTTTATAATATGGATATAAAAATAAAATACAAAAACACTAACAAAAACAATACAAAATACGTATAAACATATTATAAAAAACCTAACCTAGGGTGCCGCCAGCAGCGGGACAAGGCCCAAGCTGCCGGTGGTCAGGGCTGCAGAGAGTGGAACCGGCGGACTATCCGCGCCGTGTCCAAGATCACCGCCTTCTGCATCTGACCCTTATTATTATTATTATTAAGCATATTTTCTTTTTTGCGAGGGTCGCAGTTCTAACCCTAACCTAATCCGCTTTTGTGGCAGCAAGTTCTAAAACCTAACTATTTATCAGAACCTTACATTATGGAAAATAATCGTTATGACAATTGATCGTTAGGGCATGTGCCTAACAGGACAAACCAGTTAGAGCAAGTGACTTTAGGACAAATGTTGTTAGGGATTCAGAATGACACCCAATTGAAACACCTCCCCTCTAGCTAATAATCAAGCCCATAGCTAATAAACATTATATTAAAAGTAGAACTAACATTGCGAACGTGCCTCGATTGCCAATCACAAAATTATCTTAACAAAAGAAGACGTGGGGTCTGATTCCCTACCACGAAAACGAAAATTTTAACTCTGTAGCTATCTGCCTCTCTGTCGCTGGAATATGCAATTTTTAATTTCGTTTTGCGCGGTAGGGCTTCTGAAGTCTATTAACAAAATTCTGATAATCAAAGAGCCCTCACGTCCGGGTGTAATGTGTCCCGGTAGAGACAATTGGATAATTGGGACTGTCGATTTCTATCAAAGTTAAGTCTTTATGAAGACATCTGACATATCATCGGCTACACTGGAATGGTCATGGTCATTTTGGATAGGGGTCTAATTTTTCCGGGACATGCCAATTTAATAATAGTCTTTTAGTAATTTATATTTAATAGTTGTTTAATTTTGCCATCCTGGAAGTTGAAACATAATTGTAATACGTGCCAGACAGTTTCAACTTGAGTTATAATTCCGTGATAACGAAAGTTGATTCGGAACCTTTACTGTAAGGCCTGAGTGGACGCTCGAAGCGGAGCGTTCGGCGGGGCATGCTCACGAGTAATTTGAGCAGCGTGCACTAAGGCCGCTACTATTCGTTTGCATTTGTAACATGCACGCCGCACGCCCCGCGTAACTCGTGCGTCCACTCAGGCCTTACACTTAGGGTTTCATTTGCTGAAAAATCAAAGTGTGTTTGTAAAATTGGCTATCAGTAGGCGTGTAATAGGCTGGTCACAGTACAACAATGATGAATGTAAATTTAGGTTTAGACTACCAACCTTTTTAATTTACATGTCTTTGATAAAAGGCACATCTAAAATTCTGCTCGCGCCAACTTCAGAATTTCGACAAAGGAATTCAATCTGTGAGGGCCTAATTTAGACCTTATTCAAAAGGTTCCTTATTACTGCTGGCGCTTAAGGCGTATACTTCCACATTTGTATTAGAATTCAGTTAAAAGGGCTTAAACGCCAGTTGCTTTAAAGGTTAGGATACTTTTGTTTTGGTCGCTATGCGATATGAATATTATTATTTTCTCCGTGTTTTCACGTTTTGTGTGAGTATTTTTAGGTTTAGGTAGGGCAGGGAATCATTATTATGGCTTCCACAGGTTGGGGCTGTAAATCCACATCCAAATCCAATCATAGACAGAGTCTGTTCGGAAAGAGAAGAGTCGTAGAATGTATTGGGCCCCATACATTCCACGACTCTTCTCTTTCCGCACAGACTCTACCAATGAGAATCTTGGGGCTTATGAACGAAATATCATTTGATATCTGCTTGTCAAGACAAACATCGTGTAGGTGTCATGCGGATGGCAACTGCAGCTGCATTCAGGTACCATTCGGATTCAGACATTTCAGACTACTACAGCAGTAGGTACATTATTTCTGAGTGATGTCGCGCGGCATTACTGCTACTAAAGTAATGCAGAAAACGTAATTATATCGACACATTTAAGTATTTTAAACTTGACGTTGCCTGTGCATGTTGTGTGAGTTGTATCCTCCTCTTTTTACCTCATAATAAAGTAGGTATAGTCAAAAAATTTAATTTCCGTGGCATTTCGTCCCTTGAATAATTTTACGGTTTAGACTCACTTGTTTTAAGTCACTCGCGCGACATGTTTCGAAGAGCCTATATAGGTCTCCTTTCTCAAGCACTAACAGTGCGAGCAGCGTTCACGACGGCCGTGTATCGCGTACTGCGGCACGCCGCGTCGCACGCTGCGCGCGCGCCGCGAAAACCGGTTGGGGGAGGTCTTCCGCTGTCATTGTAGGCGGGCATAGTGGTGTGTTTGGGCTTTGGTCACCTAACACTTGTAGCAATCCACAGCACGAACTCACAACAGTTAGTATGTCTCACAACAGTTTAAATTAGATTTCGTCCTTTGTCATACGAAAGTCGCTATATAGGGACCTCAATACTATTGTCAATGTGATAAGCTGACAAGGTATTAGGCACTGAAATTAAATTTGACACTTGAAGTCGTGAACAGGCATATGGGCTAAAGTGTCATTCAATGGAACTTGCTAACTATGTAAACACGCCATATTGAAATTGTCTCTGAATGTCAATTTACTAGTGACTTTTGTTTAGATAATTACCAAGTTCCATAGAATGACACTTTAGACTTTAGACGTTTACGTTGGTATTACACTCTAGTCGAATTAGCTTCTGCCGCCTCGCCTTTACCCCATTTGCATGTTAAATCCAAGAGAAACAGAAAAACTTTTCACGGTACTTTAGGCCATAACGCCCGAAACCGGGTGAAGAAACCTTTTATGTTAATTCGATTGCCTTTTAAATAGAGTAGGACAAGATCCGCCGTTCTCTTAGATTATTTGGCTCGGATCTGTACATTCTGTTTCAGAAAATAGGGTTAACAAGGGTCTATATTGTTTCCCATAAAGTTTTAAGTCATAATGTATTGTTTGTCCGCATGTTCGTTAGTCATAATTTGTTTTTTCTCAGAAACGCGTAACTTTTCAGGATTGCCATAAAACAAACATAAAATACACATCAAAGGTTACTCAAAAACCTGAAAGTTAATGGTTTCAGAATTATGAGATTACTTATAACTAATGATAATCTGACAAATATTACATGACTTTGAATAATTATGTCAAACAAAGGGATCGGGGTGAAAAAACTGTAGCTTTGGAGGATATTTTGTCAAGTCTATCTTTATTAAAAACTATCAATTTTTTTTGATCAATCAAAGCAACTATAATCAATAATATGTTATTTTGCATGGTGTATTTTATTAAGTGTATAGTACCAAACTTGGTTCAGGAACAGTTATAGGCGAACTTCAAGCAGGTGAGTGAGACATATTACTGAATCGCGATTAGAAAGGGATTGAGATAGCTGTCAATCCATATTGATTTTGACGTAAGTGTATGGAAATCTGTTATTTCTAATCCCTTTCTGATCGCGGCATGATAATACTAACATTAAGCATCTATAGCATTAAAACGAATTTTCCACCTTAGCTGGTAAAGTGTGTTTGTGACAGTTTGAACTGTGTGAGTATAAAGAAATGATTTCCGAACTGGCGAGGTGAAAAATTAAATTCAATTTAACGGCTGATTGGTCAATGTATTCTCAATTCCGATTATGCTTGAATGTTGGGATTTTATAAATTAATTGGAATAAGATATCGATTTTATCGCAAATAAACACTCGCCTTTTTATTCGACTCCATTTGTAAGATATTTGAATCTATAACACACCCGTGAGACTCGAACATTTCTGGTGTTCCATGCCTAAATGGTCTATGTGCATAAGAACGGACCCTTTAAGAATTAAACGTCATATAAGATTAAAATTATCGTCAGTACACGTAGCCAGATCAGAGGGGCTACCGAAAACAGACTTCCGCAAACTGCGGGGATCTTTCTCTTTTACTCCAATGAAGGCGTAATTATAGTGACAGGGAAAAATCCCCGCAATTTGCGAAATTCGGTTTTCGGTAGCCCGAGGGTACACGTAGCTTGAAGCGCTGGTGGCCTAGCGGTAAGAGCGTCCGACTTGCAGTCCAGAGGTCGCGGGTTCTAACTTCTAACCCCGGCTCGTACATCATCTCTATATATTTGTACCTATTACAGACATAAACTTTACTCAGTAATTTAACCGCAGAATGTCTAGTAAATGGATAAACACACAGAAAACGGCATTAGTTACATACACATAATATTTTAGTACCTACACTTGTTTTCCGAGCACTCGATACGCTCTATTAGTACTGAAGTGCTTTCTAGCCACGTACGTACTCTAAAACCCTACCAACCACTTCGTTCTTCAGAACCACTATACGTTTGAGCTCTGATTGTACCATAGACTAGGAATCCTCTAGACGGAGTTTAGAGCAATTATTTCATGAAACCGATGCTGCCAAAAATACTGGGGTGCAGGGGACGAGGTGAGCGAGTCCCGTGCCGTGATTGGTCCGTTCAAAGACACGGACGTCACACAAAGACACTTTGACTCGAAAATGGAGTAAAACTACCGTATATTTGCGGCAGAGGGGGTAGCGCTACTATGCTCAGTCTAGAGGATGTCTTGTCTGTGGATTGTACCATCGCCCACACTATTAACTGACGTCGACAGTTCGTAAACCTTATTACAAAAGGCATAAGGTCTACCGATGGGCTGGTTGAGTGTTGCTGTTTGTATATAGTATAAGTTACTTACAATCTGTCTAAGCTAACTTTCAACTGACTTGAATAGAACAAAGTGAGGGTGTGTCATTATAAACGTCACATTTTCATAGGAATTTGACATTCATAATAGAATAGAATAGAATAGAATAGAATAAATGTATTCAGAAAACGCTTAAATTTAGGTATTACATGAGACAACAGAACTAATTTATTATTAAGCGTCACTGAAAAGGTCTCCACTCAGCGTAATGTCAAGATACCATCTAAGGATCTCGACGCTGGTCTACCGTGGAAACCCTTCCGAGAGAGCGCAACTACACGCTAAGGTACAAATTTTATATAAGTGCAAAAGTTGCAAGTAAATTTAATAAGGCTATAACTATTATTCAATTAAAAACTAAAATAACAAACTACGGTACCTAAACAGTCATTAATCTGGTTTATCTGGCTTACAAGGTGAAATAAATTATTTAGCAGGCGTTCGTTCTAGTAGGGATATATGGCACAGGAGTATACCCATAACTATATTTTTTGATAATGACATTCCTACACTTTTTCATGGCATTGCCAAACGTGTAAAAATGAATTATAAAACTACAATTGTGCGTTACCCCCTTTTAAAATAAATGTAGGTATCAGATTATATTGGAAAAGAGTTCATAGACAATGTTTTGCGATTGTGGCAGGCTTAATTTAATTCACTTGGCTGTATCTTATCTCAACAGGTGTTAAGTGCTGGCTTACTGATAAGGCAGCATTGAACTACTTAGGTTAGGTTTAACTGCATTAGTTATGGTACATGGTGAGTATTAGTGGCAAAAAAACTGTTATTACTCGTAGTGCCACTCTTCTTATCTTTTGTTTAGTGACACACAGTAGGGTATTTAGTTATGGGAGTTAGGTACACTCGGTCGTAATTATGTAAACTGTTAGAATTTATACTTGTTAGTGTAAGGCCTGAGTGGACGCTCGAGTTGGGCGTGCAGCGGGGCGGGGCGTGCGGCGTGCATGTTAAACAAACGCAAGCGTTGAATAAATGTCATATACTAAGAAAAAGTGACCAAGGCCTCCAGTGCCCCAGGCTGGAATCGAACCAGCGTCCTCTGCTATCGCGGCAGGTGCCTGAGCCATTCGGCCACCGGGCCACAGCGGCATAGGTCGAATTTTTCCAAGTATATGCACTATACAAGCGCAAGCGTATAGGAGCGGCCTTAGTGCACGCTGCTCAAATTACTTGTGAGCCCGACGCCACGCTGCACGCCCCGCCGAACGCTCCGCTCCGAGCGTCCACTCAGGCCTTAGTGTTACTGTGGTAAGTTCAGGCTCCTGTTTCTCCACGGTGACAGGTGCGACAATTGGAAAACATGCCTGTGACGTCAGCAATAGTGATGTTTTACAATTGTCGCACCTGTCACCGATGTGAAATTGGGGCCAGGCCTTCGTGCAGTGAAAGAAAAGAAAAGAATTTATTTGACACAACAATGTTAAGACTAACAGATATTAGATGACATAGTTTTGTAACAAACAGGAGACCACTCAGCATGTGTCGGAGCACATAGTGCAAAGACGCTGATTTTCAGTGAAATAATAGCAGTCACAAAAGTTCAATAAAACAAATGCTGTCTGGTATCGTAGTGACGTGTGAGTGTGACACTTATACGAATAGTTTGCGACTGTTGCGTCATTACGTGGCACGCAATAGTTAGGTGAAGTTTAGCTTCGGCTTTATAAAGATCCGTTTGACATGATAAAAATATACCATAGGGACACTTAACCGGAGTCCCGTTGTTTCCCATAAAGTTTTAAGTCATACCTAATGTATTGTTTGTCATATTATCATTAGTCATAAAACTGAAACTGTTAACATTTCAGGATTTTCGTTTGGTTATCTTATAGATAGTTTAGGTTAGGTTAGGTTTGTTTTTTGGCAATCCTGAAAAGTGACGCGTTTCTGAACCAAATGAATTATGACTAACGAAAATTCGGGCAAACAATACATTATGGCTTAAAACTATTTGGGAAACAATAGAGACCCACACTTAACCTAATAGTATAAAGCTTAGAATAAATTTAGATAGATGGATTTTAGCGGTAGATGTCGCTAGGGTCCCCTAGACCCATAATATGGTGGAAAGATTTGCTGGCTATGGATGAGGTCTTGGTGGCTCAGATGGCAGAGCGCTGGAGTATCGATCCAGAGGCCGTGAGTTCAACTCTCAGTAATCCAAGTCCAAGACAGTAATTTTTCCACTTTTAAATTTATTCTAAGCTTAATAGCATCGATCGCAGACGTTTCTGCTTGTTAAAAATTAAACGAATAGTATAAAGTTCGTAGCGAAAGACCGAAGAAAAGGATTATCCTGATAGGATAAATTATGTAGAATTCTACCTTTATTATGACCAGGAATATACTTTTTTGCGAGGCCAAAAGATGAGCCGCAAGGAGGACACCTAATTGTTAAAGTGTGTTAACAGCGAGCAGTGGGAGAGTGGGACTGTACGCCCAACTGTGTATGTATGCATATTCTTAACGTAACTAAGCCGTGTAAAGCCAGGCTCAATATGCACCCAAATAATTTCATGTCTGTGAAGTTCAAAGTCTATAGCAGATCACGTTTTTTTTGGAGTTCTATTAGCATGCACCATAGTTCTAGAGTTCCTGATACTTTTTAGCAATAATTCTATGGAATTTCACAAAATGATAGGTATGCTAAGTTCACACACTAGCATATCATTTTGTTACTAATGGGATAAAAAAATATCCTAGCCTCGACACGTGGTAACAAAGAGTTCCTGACACAAAAAAGGCATCGCTGAGAACATTCACTACAAATTTTATCAATTTTTGTAATTATGTGATATGCTAAGTTCACACGTGATATGCTGATGTTATTTAATGAACAGACGTATATTTGGTTCCAAACGAAAGCTCTTGCTCTATTGATTTCGCATTACCGGTTGGGCCGATTTTTATTTCGTTTTTGAACTTTCTTTTCATTACATTTGTCCCTATATATTTTGGCTGGTGTGAAGCGTTGCTCATTCTGTGCGGTATTAATACGCAATCCAAAAAATATACGAGTATGAAGTTTTCCCTAGAGTTACAAAAATACCACACGTTTTCGTAACTCAGAGGACAATCTTTTAAGATATACGGTGAAATTCCGCTTCTATACAGAATCGAAAACTCTATCTATCCACCAAGTTCTATAGAAATCACCGAAAAAAATTCAACAAACAATATAAATCTGTCTAAAGCCCTTGCTACACGGTCGCCGACAAGCCCCCAGACCGCGTGGCCTTGGTCCGTCCCGGACCGTGTAGACAGTTGTTTCCAACAAAATTTGACCAAAACTGACCAAGGTCAGACCAAGGTCAGACGGTTAGTAGGCTTGTCGGCGACCGTGTAGCAAGGGCTTTATTACGGCACTGTTTATATTTCGCTATGAAATACTTCGAAATCTTATATTAACACTGTCATAGGTACATTTTATATTAATTATCACTCACCTTAACAGGTGATGATGACAGCCATAACTGGAACAGGTCTGACGTAACCGACGTGCTTCTCGCCTGATGCTGCCGCGGCGACAGTGGCCCAGTCGACGTCAAACTATGCAGTCTATTCACTTCTTCACCACTCGCACATTCCCTAATATACCTCTCTAACACTTTAGGACTAGCTTCGATCAACTTCTTCAACTCTAACAATTCTTCATCCCCACATTCAGGCGAAGAACGTACGATCACTTCTTTATACTCCTCCGCGTGCATTATGAGTTCATTAGTAGCTAAAACATCATATACGACACTATTGCCTAAGTCTGGACTAGAATCTATTTCTGTAAGGTAATCATTATCACATATTTTGTCCGGTTCACAACCATTCTGTTCTGTTATCTCGACTATCATGACTGGTGGGTTCTCTTTTAACATATTATTATTCTCAGTCACTTCTGTTTTTATTTCTTCAGGCAGCTCGTACACTAGCCTCATCAGTTCATTGGATCTTTTTCTTTTGTCTTCTTCTATAGTTTTGTGTTCATTTGTTTTGTCTTCTGCGAATTTGGCGCAGTCCTTTTTGGCGTCCTGTTTCTTTTTGGCATCGAGAGGGGTTTCGGAGGTCATGGCTTCGTTCAGGTGGCGGGTCGGGGCGCTACGGGGGTGTTGGCCCACATTTCTTCGTAGATTTTAGACTTTCAGTTCCTGGGAACAAGGGAAATGATATTTAGACTATTTATTCTACTTGATATCTAGTATACTTATTCAAGAAGTCAACGTAAATAAAATGTGACGGCTGATACTAGTTTGCGAAATCCCCTTACAAATTGTCCTAAGAATATGTTGCGCTCCATATTGCAGGCCGCTACTGCACTGCCCAAAAATATGTTAACAAAGATTTTTTTATGAATATTTCATACACATAATTAAAATACAAAAATCTGATTTTCTTGCAAAATTTATATTAAAAATTGATCCAGCTTAGAACCCATCATGTCGAGTCTTGCCAGCGGCATTTTTCACTAAAGACTTGTATAGGTATGCTTAGATCCAAATAACCGCCCTTTAATCTATGTTAAAAAGCATCCCACTTTTACCAAGATATTAAAAATAAATCAGTGTGCTTATGATATTTGCTTACTCCGTATCATGTTTTCTTTCATAAACAAGATATAAGCAAATATAAGATCGCTCGCTCGAGCTTCGTATGATTCGATTTTTAATCGAATCTCTTCGCTACTCGCTACAGTACAGTTAGCTGCCAATTTCCAATTCCGATTCAGGTGAACTTCTATTCACGATTTCCGGACTCCGTCACAATGGAATGGACGTCCGTTTCGAATGACCTGCGAATTCAGGTAGTTTACTTCGACTATTTAGATCAGATCCCGATTTTATAGTCACGAGTTATCATTACAATTCATAACCCGGTGGCCAGTGTGACGGGGGCTATTTTAGTTTGTACTTAACCTACTATTTTTTTAATTTTAACAAGCAGAAACACCTGCGATTGATGCTATTAAGCTTAGAATAAATTTAAAAGTGGAAAAATTACTGTCTTGGGTGAGACTTGAACTCCAGAGGCCGTGAGTTCAAGTCTCACCCAAGACAGTAATTTTCCCACTTTTAAATTTATTCTAGGCTTACTTAACCTTTTAACCACCGTAGACTGTTATATAAGGCATACAAAATTGGGCTCATTTCGCCGCTGTCTGATAAATAAGACAAACCTTCGTGTAACTTCGTACCCCCCGGCGACACGAGCACGCTCGATGACGTATTCTATGGCGGTTAAAAGGTTAGCGATTCTCATTTGCTCTCGCAAGTCGATAAACTTTGACATTTTAAACCGTGTAATTCTAAAATACTTATAATCGTGATTACAATAATCAGGGTTGGGCAGTATTTCAATTACATGTATTTGAAATACGTATTTGAAATACAAATTAGTATTTTGTATTTGTATTTCAAATACTACCTCAAAAGTATTTTGTATTTGGTATTTCAAATACTGCACTCACATGTATTTAGTATTTTGTATTTCAAATACTTCAAGCTTCAAAATACATTTCTATAAATACATTTTATTAAATTCTATAATCCTAAAATGTCTAATCTCTCGCACAAGCTGTGAGCCGACCGCGGACCTCCGATCCAGCCGAGATACAATTTTCATTGGCTGGATACTGGATCTATATTAGGTCAACTTCTGCGTGGAACTTTTCGTTTAAATCTAGGGGATAGGGTCATTGCAGTAGTTTCCGTCCATGCACTAATTTTTTGACGACATGACGGATTATCAAATATATATTTCATTTTTAATTTACTACTTTTTGCGAAATCTTCATCTTCCTCGCGTTGTCCCGGCATTTTGCCACGGCTCATGGGAGCCTGGGGTCGTTATTTCCAAGTCGGTTATTTTAATCAGTTCCAGGGGGTGTTTAAAACCGTATCAATAAGATATCTTTAATTTGTAATACGTATAATGACTTGGCCATCGCACGGCTTCATAATGACAAAAGGATCATCGTCACCTATTAAAAATAATTTTAATTGAACATAACGTTTGAGCATTACACATATTTACGAGTACGGTACGAGTAAAGCATTACATATATATGCGATTGCCAAGTCATTATATGTATTACAAATTAAAGATATCTTATTGATACGGTTTTAAACACCCCCTGGAACTGATTAAAATAACCGACTTGGTTTCACATTACATCTCAAAACTTTTTTGTAGTAAAAGCGTTGCGAGACTTGCACCTGTTTACATGTAATGTTTTTGATGGGATCTCATCTCTTTTTGTAGGCAGTCCTTCTTTTCGGGTACTCATAACCATACTATGTATACACATATCATAACTAAACATATCTTCATTCAAACTCACATCGTACATCGTAGTGTACCTTTACTTTACCTACTATTTGTAGGAACTGCAACAGTAACTTTGTAATATCATATATTTATATGGGATTACAAACTTACTTATGCAGTTCTTAGATCTTTAAAACGTGACTGATATTGCAATATTTTTAGGTTTTCCCTTTATGTGGCCATTAAACCCTAACTCTGTACCAAATTTCAGCTCTCTGAGTTTATGGGAAGTACTAGTTCTATTCTGATGATCATGAGTGAGTGAGTGAGTGTCATAAATGCGAAACTTTGCTTTCGCTTAACTTCGGAACTAAATGACCTACAGACTTGAAATTTTAGATTTTAAGTATGTGATTATAGCTTACTAGATGACAAAAATTTCTGTGTTCTGGTCTTATCCAGAGGTTCTCAAATAGGGGCCTGAAAATGCGGCGAAATGGTTCCAGTAAAGGATGGTACGGCAGTGTTTGCTTCGCAGATGATATTTCGTACATAGTTCCGAAAAACTCATTGGTTCGAGCCGGGGTTCGAACTCGCGACCTCCGGATTGCAAGTCGCACGATCTTACCGCTAGGCCACCAGCGCTTCCTTTTTGCGAAATATCATTGTTATATGTAGACATATATATTGCTTAGACGCCTTAGACATAGGATTGAAATCAGTCCAAATTTGTGCAGGAATGTAGGTATATATTCAAATTTCGTCAAGTGGACGTAAACTAGAGCTAGACGAAAACTAGCGCCATGACCCTATAAGTTTATATGAAAGGATATTCGTTAACGTTAAAACTAAATGCTAAACAAAAAATAAATAAAGGTATATTTTGTAATTGAAATACATTATTTTAAACACTGTAATTTGTATTTTGTATTTCAAATACCCGTCACCAAAGTAGTTTGTATTTTGTATTTCAAATACTTTTAAAAATGTATTTTGTAATTTGTATTTCAAATACGTGGAAGCCAGTATTTTGACCAACCCTGACAATAATATGTATGAACTAAATTAACAGTAAAGTTGAGTCTCTTGAATGTCAGATTGGATATTTAAGGTTTCACAATGAATGTAAAAGGTTTTCAAGTAGGTATAATGTTTAGTTCGAGAAGGAGTTTACATTTGTTATTGTGTAAAGTCATAATTTAGTAAATAAAGTTCAACTTTTGTCCATTTGGGGCTATAGTTAGGGTACAAAGAAATACATACGTGTTCAGCTACCCTAACAATACACCCACTTTCCTTCGTCAGTCGGATTACGGGTGAACTATGAAAGTCACTGAGCCAAATCAATAGATACTTATTTCCATTTTTTCATTACAAAAGCCAGCTGTCGTGTGGCTGGAGGTCGGGGATTTTCATCTTGTGCGAGTATTTAGAGTCTCAGAGGGATATTACTTTCTTACAGTTAGTTTAGAAGCTATTATGGCGGTTATCTGAGGTCCTCCGAGGAGTGATAAAGTCGCGAGTCACCTTATCTTTGCCTATTGATAGGTACTGCCAGCATCAAAAGTGGCTAAGTCAAATCTAGTTTTGACTGGGTAAAACGCGTTTTCACTCAAAACGGATTTTTTACGGCATTATATATATACCTCGGCGGTGGAAAATGAGCGTTAGGCCCGCTTTAGTGGTCACTGTAGCCTATGTAAGCCAGTGCTGTAAAGATACACAATTTTGTTTTTCTTTCTCGGATCGTGTGTCCATAGAAATTCGAAGGTTTTCACGGCTGTTTTTTTAGAGTTTGGGAGTACATACCTACGCAAAAATTGTGACGCGTAACATAAAGGGGTCCACAGATTACTAGTCCGCCGGACGATATCAGCCTGTCATCATTTACGTTTAACTGACAGCTAGGCTGATATCGTCCGGCGGACTGGTAATCTGTGGGCGTACACAATGAGCCATCGCCGGCCACTCCAAGGGACGCAGCCATGCGGTAGAATAGGGTTGCCATACGTGTGGGGACTCAGACCGGGACATCTAAAGAAAACCGGCCAAGTGCGAGTCGGACTCGCGTTTTAAGGGTTCCGTACATTACACAATTTTTAACAATGTATTTTTTCATGTGAAACGTGAGTGAAATGTCTATAAAAAACCCGTAGGGGTAGCATCATTTTTTTTTTAATTTTAGCACAGTAGTGTCGTAGGTAAATTTTCCATGTGTTTAAGTAAATGACTATTCATTGACCAGTCAAGCTATCATGTAGATTCACAGGGTCAACCAACAAAAAACGCGAGCGCAGCGAGCGCGAAATTTTTTGTGACAGAATTGTGAAAGCGTGTTAAAAAGGCTGGGCCGGGCCTAAAAATCCGAAGTTCCCCAGTGAGGCGAGCTTTAATGCGAGGTCGAAGCCGTGCTTCAGGATAAGCTCAGCTAGAGCATAGACGCCAACCAATGTCCATTGTTTAAAAAGCGAGACCGCAGGCCGAGCTTGGCGCAGCGAGGTCAAAGGCTAAGCTGGAGAAGAGGAGATTTTGAAATACAAACCAAAAAGTTAGGTAAAAAGTGAGGCTGAAGGTCGAGCTCAGAAATCATCACATTACTTAATAAGCCCGAAGCGTACTTATAAGTTATAACCAGCGCGGTGAGTTTTCATGCGAGGCAAATGCCAAGCTTCTGAAACAAATGTTTATATTTGTTAAAAATTAAGTGACGCCGAAGGTCGAGCGGTAAGAAAGCAGCGCTCTAACACGAATCAATCATCAAATGTTACTCAACAAGAATATGTGTCATATCATATGTACAAGAGTTACTCGGAGGGCCGAAGTTCCATTGATGAGGTTTTAGGCCCTCGGGAGCCTGAAATTCGAGCTCTACATTACAGACTTTAAAAGCTATAAAATAACATAATTTACATAATCATCTAATGATTGTGTGTCTGAGAAACTGATATTGGACATTAGGTAAAAGTAGGTACCATAAAACATTTTATTTTTATTTTGGCCATATGAAACGTAGAAATGTAGGTATCTTATTATTTACCAAGTCCAGCCCCCCCCCCTACCCCCTACTAAATAACTATGATTTTTAAACCGGGACAATTTCCTTATCGGCCGGGACACCGGGACACCGTGCTTCAAACCGGGACATGTCCCGGCGAACCGGGACGTATGGCAACCCTACGGTGGAATAAGATAGCAATACCACTTGCTCCCTCTAACGCATAAATGCGTCCCTTGGAGTGGCCGACGATGGCCCATTGTGTACTGGGGCCTTTAGACGTCACCCAGCAGTACTAAAATAAAATACAGTAAGTAAGTACGCACCATATGACAAAATGACTACGGTCGTCCATAACGACATATCTAATCGCCGTGGACATAGTTCCACGAAGCGCTATTTGGGTAGGGCGGGATATTATTGCCCCATTTTCTTTACACTGTCACAGTGTATAGTTTAAAAATCAGTAGGTGTGTATACTTATTGACGTGAAAACGTCTTATAAATCGATGAACACCGGTAGCATGCACGAAAAAGTGTCACGTTGTGGACAGATCTCCATGGTAACGTTGTGGATAGATGTCCATGGTAACGTATAAAAGTATGCAAATTTTTATGAGTTTTCTTACGACGTTATCACGCAAAATTATCGGCCGTAATCCGACTTTACAGACAACCATATTTTTTAAGGATAAGATAAAATATAGTTTATTCAAGTATGCATATTACAATGCACTTATGAACGTCAAATAAAGCTACACCATTTGTCATCATCATCATCATCAGAGATTTAAGAGCTGGGAATTTTTTTATCAAACCAACTATGGTCCAAATTAACTCAAAATATCTAGTTCAATTGTGATTATTTGAATGCCGCAGCGCAGTTCTAAGACAAAATGTTTGTATTAAATGAAAACAAAAAACAGACAAAACCAGAAAAGTACATAAGTGTTAATACTTAATTACGTATTGAAATTGTGTCCATAGTTGTAGTCCTGCTTGGTGGTTTTCCTGTAAGTTAAAGCTAAAGCAGTCAAATGATGAACATTTTGAAGGATTAACTGTTAATCCATCAAACTTATCATTAATTAACATCATTTTTCTAATATCTGTCGCGGCTCGCTTAAAGAACCATCGTTTTGCTCTGTAATTTACTCCCAAGAATTTCGAATTACTCAATGTATTAGTTAGGTAAAAAAAAAGCGGCCAAGTGCGAGTCGGACTCGCCCATGAAGGGTTCCGTATTTAGGAGATTTTGACGTATTAAAAAAAAACTACTAAAGTTTACACGGTAATATGCTACATCATATTTTTTTTTTTTGTTTTATCATTCTCTTATTTTACGAGTAGAAGTTACAGGGGGAGACACACATTTTACCATTTTGGAAGTGTCTCTCGCGCAAACTATTCAGTTTAGAAAAAAATGATTATTAACCTCAATATCATTTTTGAAGACCTATCCATAGATACCCCACGGCCCACACGTATGGGTTTGATGAAAAAAAAAATTGAGTTTCAGTTCTAAGTATGCGGAACTCCCAAAATTTATTGTTTTTGTTTTTCTATTTTTGTGTGAAAATCTTAATGCGGTTCACAGAATACATCTACTTACCAAGTTACAACAGTATAGTTCTTATAGTTTCGGAAAAAAGTGGCTGTGACATACGGCCGGACAGACAGACGGACAGACGGACAGACGGACAGACGGACAGACAGACAGACATGACGAATCCATAAGGGTTCCGTTTTTTGCCATTTAGCTAAGGAACCCTAAAAACGTGTGTTTAGTGACTGGCTGACCGCGCACATAATCTCATACCTCATACTAGAGATTTTGCACACATATATGTAATTATGTATGTAGACTTAAGTACTTTTTTAGCGAAAAAAAAACTACTGTTACATTATACGGGTACTGTGCCATCACCGGTGGTATTGACTCGAGGCATCCCTAGAGAAATTGTTTTCCTGCCTTATGGCAGGCAATAACATTGTTGGCCGACGTCAAAGGGGTTGAACGATTGTTCTCTTACTACTTATTGTACAGTCAGCAATGATTTATAACTCAAGATAGGTTATAGGCGCTCCAAAATTGAAGCGCTTACCTTGTGACAAATTGGACAAGTTGCCTTTAGTCGCGGCTGGACAAGCGAGAAATGTGCACGTGCTAACGAGCTCCCGCACACCGAAAGAGAAAGAGACGAGCTTATGTTTAACAACGAGTGTGACAAAGATGGATGGAATGAGAAAAATAATCAAAAATAACAGATTTCTTCGTAGGCACAGAAATAAATATGGAATATGGAAGTATTTTTTGTGCTCCTCAAGTATGAGTATAACCTATCTATGGTTATATAATATCATTGACAGTCAGCAGCAGAAGTTGCTAAGCGGGCGAGGTGTTCAAAATTACCTTGACGCGCCCTTATTCTCTTAACAATAAAGTCGCGTCAACATAATTTTGAACACCTAGCCTAGCAACTTTTGCTGCTGACTGTACCTATCATTATTATTGAACTATTTTCTTTGATAGACTCCGTAAAGGTGTGGCTGATGTAAAACCGGCTAAGTGCGAGACGGACTCACCCACCGAGGGTTACGTACTTTTTAGTATTTGTTGTTATGGCAACGGCAACCGAAATACATCATCTGCGAAAATTTCAACTGCCTATAGCTATCACGGTTCATGAGATACAGCCCGTTGACCGACAGATGGACAGACAGGCGGACAGTGGAGTCTTAGTAATAGGGTCCCGTTTTTACCCTTGGGTACTGAACCCTAAAAATGAGATAGGTACCCTAATTTCATCACGTTTTTTTTTTGGTTGAAGAAATTTCGCTCTTGACACTGGCAGTAAAGTTTATAAGGTTAATATTCGTAACGATTCAGATTAAATTGTCAGTCTAATTTAATACCTGAAGTAAAAAGAAAACAAAATTAAGATAAATAGTCAGACCAAGCCAACTCTGCAGCGATTTTGTTAGCACAGGGCACAGACTGTGCAAGTGTTATTTTAACCGTCATATATGAAATTATGACGTGTAAATTAACACTTGCACAGTCTGTGCTATCAAATCGCTATGGAGTTAGCTTGGCCTAGCTGACTCTACAGTCTACATATTTTTTTAATCTGAAGGGCTACCGCGAAAACCGAAATTCGCAAATTGCGGGTATCTTTCTCTTTTACTCCAATGAAGGCATAATTAGTGACAGAGAAAGATGCCCGCATTTTGTGAAGTGATCTTAATGAGAATCATTAAACATAGCAAGACATTTAGCGTGGGCGTGACAAACATTTGGAAACCTAATTAAAACAAGCCGCTGAAGTAAACGTCCATTGAAATACGCAGCGTTCTATTATTATCACCAGCTTTTGTTTAAATGTCTAATTAAGACCATCTTAATATTTAAGAATCAAGAACAAGGCAAATGAAAACCATTTAATATTAAAATATACTAAACGTAAACGTTGTCTTAACTTAAATACGACGGCAAACTCATTTAACCGCCCGAAATTACTTGCAAAACTCGCGTCTTGGAGCCATAGATTACCACAAATAGATCTTTGAAGAGTCCATAAAACCGAAAGGTCGCCACACAACACAATATAACGCTACGTCTTACGTAGGCGAGCAACGCGCGAACGCCGCGCGGCCGCCGCCCCGCTTCGCGTCTAAATCGCTCACGTACGAGTAGGACATACCTATACGTATCAACGGTTTGTTTCATCCTCGCCGCGCCGCGCCGCGCCGCGCCGCCACCGCGCCGCGCCGCGTTCGCGCGTTGTCCGCCTACGTAAGCCGTAGCGTAAGAGGGGGACAGAAACCCACCGGTAGTAAATGTGGACGCAACTGAAGAGCGGTAACTCGGCTCCACGCCCCTACAATTTTTGTGGTAGTGTTGCGGACAGCAGTACGCGGTGACCGGTACTCGTAGATGCTTCATCTATTATTAGTGACCTGTGCCCGGGATGGCGATGTCATCTTAGAAAAATAAATTAAGCTTTCTTTGACCTTGAGAGTTTCAGGTTTTGTTAGTGAAGAACAATGAATCTTTGATACTTGAGGTTGGCGCGCTAATCACTTGGAAACTTTCTGTAGTTACAATACGATACAAATACAAATCCTCTTTATTGCACAACCTCAGAATAAATGTATAGTATGAATTATCTCAGATGATTTTTTCGGGCTCGAGCACCAATCTGTTAAACAAAAGACTTTGTTTCTTTTAACAGCGGTCTTCAGCACGTGACAAAGTAACCATGTCGTTTAAAAAGCAACTATCGTGATAGTATTAAGGTTCCAATTTATGTGACAGCTCATTCTGAGAACAATCAGGGTGATCTTTTCTTTGGAGATAACAAAACGTGTTATCTCCAAATGGGTTGTTTCATGAATTTGAACCATATAAATAGAATGATAAATTTGCTTTTTAAACGGGTTTGTTCCCGTTACTTAAGTAGAGTCTATTAGCAGTAAACAGGTGTAAGCACTGCATAACGGAAACAATACCTTTTGTTTAATAGACTAGGGCCCGAGCCCGAAAAAATCATCTCAGATAATTCATACTATACATGGAAACACAAATAATACATGAAGACAGAGGTAACCAACAGGCGGCCTTATCGCTAAAGAGCGATCTCTTCCAGACAACCTTTAGTTACCTAGACCACCTTTAGTGTAGTTTAACTTTTTAGTTACCTATATAACCGGCGGAGGAAACCGGACTAATCCCGATAAGGCCTAATTTACCCTCTGGGTTTAAGGTCAGATGACAGTCGCTTTCGTAAAAACTAGTGCCTACGCTAATTCTTGGGATTAGTTGCCAAGCGGACCCCATGCAGGCTCTCATGAGCCGTGGCAAAAATGCCGGGATAACGCAAGGAAGAAGAAAACTGCTTTAATGACAATAATCTTGTGCACTAGTATCAAGTTTGTGTCTGTCTAGATCCCAGCAATATATCGCAAGTCTAAATATTAAGTATTCCCAGTGTTTACCCTCCATCGATATACGAACGGGTTGCAGGATATCCGGTCTGTGTGCTTGTTTTTTTACACCAGGGAGCTCATGTTTATCTATGGAAGATTAAATAATTTCTCGCTGTATTGACTTTAGCTATTCCAACTATGGTAAGGCAAAAGTTAGGTTAGGGTCGGTTGAGCAGTATATTTCAATACTTTAGTAAGTACTTATAATTATTAACGGGCGTATGATGGAGGCAGTTCCACCAAATCAACTCTATTTTCCTGTAAAATAAAATAAAAGCATGATGATAAGCAACATAGCGTCAACATGGCTGCTCACTTACCGAATTTTTTTAAATAACATTCTCAAAGAAGATACATTTTTCAATCTAAATTTATAAACGAAATTATGGAGATAAACGAGTGGATGAAACGCAGTCACTTTTTAGGGTTCCGTACCCAAAGGGTAAAAACGGGACCCTATTACTAAGACTCCGCTGTCCGTCCGTCCGTCCGTCCGTCTGTCACCAGGCTGTATCTCACGAACCGTGATAGCTAGACAGTTGAAATTTTTACAGATGATGTATTTCTGTTGCCGCTATAACAACAAATACTAAAGAATAAAAAAATTAAAAATAAACAAAAAGAAAACCAAAACAAAATAACTTAATATAATTTCTTTTTGAAAAAAATGGGAACCGCCTTCAAAAAACCAACCCACTGAAAAGCACAAAATAATTTTTTCACCTCAGCAGCTCGAACAAGGGTACTTTGCTACTTAAAAACAGTGAGCAAAATCGCATTTTGCTCACTGAGTGAGACAAAATGAGCAAAATGCGATTTTGCTCACTCAGTGAGCAAAATGTGATTTTGCTCACTGCTTTTAAGTAGCAAAATACCCTTGTTCGAGCTGCTGAGGTGAAAATTTAATTGTTGGTATATCTTAAGAAAACATGAGTGAATAGAGGTAAGTGATGAAGAAGGAATACATTTTTCGGGTTCTCTAATATGTTCTCACTGCTGAGGTGAAAAATGTTGTGTACTACACGAGATCAAAGTTATTTACATCTCGTGCGCTTTTGAGTCCCTTACTACGCTCAAGATTCTAAATTAGATTCACTCGCTACGCTCGTGAATCTATTATAGAATCTTTCGCTTGCACGGGACTCAAAATAAGCACTCGAAGAAATATCAAACTTTGATCTCTTGTTGTACAAATAACTATTATATGGCACCCCTGTACGTGTCCAGTCCCTATCCCGTCGTAAAGCAAATTTCTGCCAAAAAGTAATTAATACCTAATAATAAGAAAATTAATAATCATCCGGGTAATTACTTAGTTTTTGAAGTCGGTGCCAAACCAAATTTTAGAGAACCGATATTTTAGACAACGAAGAACGCTGTACTTACTTGCATAAAAAAGACATAGGTACTTAATTTAGTTCTTGTACTACTTAAGTACTTACTCGAATTTTTTTTTATGTTTGGCAGCAAATAATTTTTTTGTTGGTTTGGCACCGCCTTCAAAAACTAAGTAATTACCCGGATGATTATTAATGTTCTTATTATTAGGTATTAATTACTTTTTGGCAGAAATTTGCTTTACGACGGGATAGGGACTGGACACGTATAGGGGTGCCATATAAAAATTATTTTGTGCTTTTCAGTGGGTTAGTTTTTTGAAGGCGGTTCCCTTTTTTTTCAAAAATAAATTATATTAAGTTATTTTGTTTTGGTTTTCTTTTTGTTTATTTTTAATTTTTTTATTCTTTTTTATTTATTTTATTTTTTACTTTTTAGTGATAGGTACTTCATTTATTTTAGGTTTTGGAGTAAAATGCTAGTTTGTTAGGCTCTTCATTTAGTTTTGGGCTAGTAACTATACTAATGTTGGTGATGGCCTAACTCGATGATAATCGCGACAAAACATAATATGATGTTTCGGTGCTAAACAATTTGTATTTATATTGCTCCCACTCCCACTGCCACTCCCAGTACCACTCCCATTCCCAATCCGAGTCCGACTCCGACTTCCACCACTATTTATCTGAATCAGTTTCAGCAACTTAAATTTGATGGTAGGTATACCGATAGCATCGCCCACCTACCGGGTCCAATTGGTTTTTCAAACCATCCATGTACTATACACTAAAACCTTCTCCAGAATGTAACAAACACTTTTCTGAAAACCGCACCAAAATCGGTCCAGCCATACGCGAGATAATCACGAACAACATACGGGTCAAACTGAGAACCTCCTTTTATTAAAGGCGGTTAGAAAAAGTTGATCGACCCACAGTGGAACTCTGCAACATAGGCACACGACGACAAGTCGGTTAACGAAAACAAAGTGTGCCGATGTTGCACCAAACCTGAGTTCCACTAGGTACAGCTAGAGTTCAGCATAGGTACTTACTGCTCTCCCAAGTGCTCATCAAGATGTGACGGATGGCTAAAATAGCGTGGGCCTATGTTACACCAAACCTGACTTCCACTAGGTACAGCCAGGGTTCAGCATCAGCTCTATCTTGGGTACTGCTCTCCCAAATGCTCATCAAGATGTGACGGATGGCCAAAATAGCGTGGGCCTATGTTGCACCAAACCTGAGTTCCACTATGTACAGCCAGAGTTCAGCATCAGCTCTATCTTGGGTACTGCTCTCCCAAGTGGTCATCAAGATGTGACGGATGACCAAAATAGCGTGTACCTACCTATGTTGCACCAAACCTAAGTTCCACTAGGTACAGCCAGGGTTCAGCATCAGCTCTATCTTGGGTACTGCTCTCTCAAGTGCTCATCAAGATATGACGGATGACCAAAATAGCGTGTACCTATGTTGCACCAAACCTGAGTTCCACTAGGTACATCCAGGGTTCAGCATCAGCTCTATCTTGGGTACTGCTCTCCCAAGTGCTCATCAAGATGTGACGGATGACCAAAACAGCGTGTGCCTATGTTGCACCAAACCTGAGTTCCACTAGGTACAGCCAGGGTTCAGCATCAGCTCAGATCTATGTATACTAAAACCTTCTCCAGAATGTAATAAACACTTTTCTGAAAACCGCATCAAAATCGATTCAGCCAAACGCGAGATAATCGCGAACAAATATACATACATACATACATACATACATACATACGGGTCAAACTGAGAACCTCCTTTTTTTTGAAGGCGGTTAAAAAACAGAATAAAATAAAGATTTAAGTGGGGCTCCCATATAACAAACGTGATTTTTGACCGAAGTTAAGCAACGTCGGGCGGGGTCAGTACTTGGATGGGTGACCGTTTTTTTGCTTGTTTTGCTCTATTTTTTGTTGATGGTGCGGAACCCTCCGTGCGCGAGTCCGACTCGCACTTGGCCGGTTTTTCAGTTTAGCCGCAACCGGCCAAGTGCGAGTCGGAGTCGCGCACGAACGTCCCATTACGCAAAAAACGGCAAAAAACACGTTTGTTGTATGGGAGCCCCATTTATTATATTTATTTTATGTTGCTTTTAGTATTTGTTGTTATAGCGGCAAAAGTAATACCTCATCTGTGAAAATGTCAACGGTCTAGCTATCACGGTTCATGAATTACAGCCTTCATGAGTTCATGGGCTATAACCGCAAAAATCGAAGTTGTGAAATTGCGGACATTTTTATCTGTCACTGTAATTAGGCCTTCATTGGAGTAAAGGAGAGAGATCCCCGCAATTTGCGAAATCCCCGCAATTGGTTTTCGCGGTAGCCCCTCTGGTGACAGAAAGACGGACAGACAGACGAACAGACAGACGGACAGACAGACAAACAGAAATACGGACAGCGAAGTCTTAGTAATAAGAGTCCCGTTTCTACCCTTTGGGTACGGGATCTTAAAAAGTTTAGGTACGCTTAGGGTTTGCACGTCGGATCGTACGTACGGATAATTTAAGGTACGCTAAACATGAAATTGTAGGCATTATTCGCTAAAGCTGTGCAATTTTCGAGGTGGTTTTCACGCGCCGCTGGCTTGTCACTCTGTGTTTACTGTCTTTTCGCTTGATTTGACCCGCCTTCGCCTAAATCAGGCATCCATACAACATCTTTTTAATCGTCCCTCCAAAAAACGTCCTTCATGAATTTCTCATTTGCATAACTCATAGCAGAAAGCTGGTTTACTGTGCAATTCGTTTTTAGGTTAAGTTAATAACAACATAAATAGGTACTCCGTTCAGTTTTTTAGGGTTCCGTACCTCAAAGGAAAAAAACGGAACCCTTATAGGATCACTCGTGCATGTTTATCTGTCAGTCCGACCATTCCCCCCCTTTATCCCCGAAACTACTGGGTCTAAAATGTAATAGATGACAGGAAAACCTATTAGAAAAGTGCAGTCAAGCGTGAGTCGGACTTAATGTACGGCCCCTTGGAACGCGAGTCTGACTCGCACTTGACCGGTTTTATGTTATGTCTTTCTGTGTTTACTGTTTGTCACTTGTTTTCATTCTTCAATCCAATACGGGTTTATGTACACTATTTAAAGCTGTTATACATTATATCCTGGAAAAAATAGGTACCTACCTAAATCATATTTTATTTGTGTAGTCAATAAGGTTCATACTGCCATAAAAGTGCAATTAGAATTTGAGCTTTTCGACAACCGATAATGGGATTACCTAATGGGGACATTTTGCTCAAATTCGTCACATTAATGAAGGTAGGAAATTTTCATCTCCGATTCAGCGTACTTTTGCTTGGCTGTTCCGCTGTTCTTCTCTAAAGATCGTATCTCTCAACCGATTCACGTGAAATTTTGTGAGCAGGTTCGATAATTGGGTACTTTCCTACTAGTCAAATCAGCTTCGTTTTTAGAACTGTCAAAACGATTTGCCAATATGGAATTTATATGAAAACGTGTGTAGTGACGTCACGGTCAACTCGCCTACTTTTTATATTTCTATCTGATTTATTAAATAGAAATTGTGTTTAAAAATAACTTCTATCTATGTTTTTCTAAGAATTATCTGGTGCTTTATTTCGTGCACGATGTGAAATAATTTATTTTAATTAGAAGAAAATACCCAATTATCAAGTACATACAGGGTGATTCATGAGACGTGAGCAGGACTAAGCCTACACAATCAGTAAATGTAAAAGTATCGTTCACCACAATAATTAAGTAAAACAATCACGCTTTTTTCTGTTGTTATACTTTTTGGTAAGGAGAAATTTAATTATCCGCAATCATGGATACCCTACAACATTTAATTAACAAACATGAAACCTTTTTAACCTTTATGACCTTATGACAGCACTTTGAGTAAAGAAAATATATTTTTCAAAAGTAACCAGAATCCGATTACTTTCAAATGGGCACTTGTTATGGGTTTACAAAGAGAGTAGCCATAAATGTCGTAAATAAATTAAAACTATTTTTTTAAACAGTATTAAATAAATTAAAGTTAATCTCACGAATACTGGTACGAACTTACTGTATGCGTAGGCTTGATCCTGCTCACGTCTCCTGATTACCCTGTATATTGTTTTTTTGTCGGTACAGTTTTTGTAAATCAAAATGGCGGTTTCACGGGGGCTACAGCTCACTGAGCCACTAGACATAGGGTAGTTATTTATTTTTGAGCTTATACTGAAAACTATTACTTTAACCAAAGTTATTCCAGTAAAAGCTACTTAATATTCTCTTGCAACTCTGGCATTGTTACTTGTTGTTTAATTAAGTTACATAGGTCGAGTTAATTTGGTTTGTGATGCGCCCCTACAGGCATTTACTTAACAAGCTTATGGAAATTGTGACAAAGGAGACATTTTAGATGAGTTCCTTACTGTGCTATTAATATTCTTAACAGGAACTTGGGTATGGTGCCTTATTGGTACCTACTTTATATTATTATGATTTTGTAGTTTCGGGTCTGATAGCAAAATTATTAGAGTGACTTATTCTAACTCCTAAGTACCTACATCTGTATCTCTTAATTCGTCAGCTTGTGGCTTTTGTTTATAGAGATTGACGTGGAAAAATACAATTAGTCGTATACAGAAAAGCTTATTTATTGTACTAGCTGGGCAGCTGGCTTAGCCTGCAAAATCATTTACAATTAATATTCTTCCTGGTGTGATGTGAACCGTTTTAGTCGAGGTATTCAAGCAAAATGATAACGCCAATAATCGGAGGAACCATAAAGAGTTCTTTAAATTTTAGGAACTTAGGTAGATGTAATATGTTAAATACAACCTACATTACGTAGTGAAAATTCATACTTAAATATAATCTTTATACACTGTATAAAATGTGACATGTCATTTATATTATCAATAAATATTATGATTATGGTGTCCTTTCGAAATGTGTTTCAAAAGAAGTTAAATAACTACTGAATAAATTTAAAATACGAAGAAAGCACCTAAATAAAATAAGTATATGTATCTTTTCTAAAGGCTGAAAAGTTTGAAACTCACGGGCATCTCAAGATTCCAAATTACATTCCAAACTGCGAGAGCCAAAACGGACCACCGTTAATCAAAAAGTTAACTTAGTTAAGTTTCAAAATGACAAGTTTACTTTTACGATGAAAAGTAATGGACTATGATAAAGAAAGAAAGTTAATGTTTGATTTTTGAGAGTTAAAATAAAAAGTAGCAGACTTTTAAAACTGTCCCGCAGAAACGCATGTTTTTTTTTATCAATGAAGCAATTATCTAATATTTTATTGAATCAATCATACAAAAATTTAAGAATAAAAAACTAAACTCGTCATGGGGGTGACAGATGATTATATTTATATATTTTTTTTATAATAGACTAACGACCCGCCCCGGCTTCGCACGGGTTAACAAATTATACATAAACCTCCCTCTTGAATCATTCTATCTATTAAAAACAGAGTCGCACCATAAGGGTTCCTTTTGTATCTTTTTGGTACGGAACCCTAAAAACCGCATCAATATCCGTTACGTAGTTTTAAAGATCTAAGCATACATAGGGACATACAGCGGGAAGCGACTTTGTTTTATACTATGTAGTGATTCCTTTTATTGATCCGATATCACGTATGTCGGTAAGAGAATCATAGTTGTAAAAAAAAATGTGTATGGCCGCCGACTTGAACGACCCTCGGGAAAATACATATAAGCAGAGGCGATGTTGACAAACGGAGGTTGTGACGAAAATTATATCAATTTCCGACAGCGCTCAAAAGGAAAGATGGGCCTTTTCACGTTTATTACTTTTTAAAGTTTATCTTTGGTTATTTAAGAGTTTTCTCCACTCATCAACACACAAGTAGACAGTTAAAGAACAGTTGCATAACATAACAGACAATAATACAGAGTGGGTAATTCTGTAAAATTACTTAAAGTTCTATGGAACTTGCTAACTATGTAAACAAGCTGCCATAGATTTTTTATTTTTATTTATTTATTACATACACACAACCATCGTTACAGGCTAGGTATCCTAATTCGACAGTATGGAATTTGACACACAAGAGAATAAAAAAAAAAACAACATAGGTACATTATTACAAATTACAGTAACACAGAACATATAAAGTGGCCTTTGTGAATTCGTTCAAAGAACAGAAAAACAAATCTAACTCAATCGCTACTCGATTCAGGGTTCGAATTGCGCGCGTAAAGGGGGCCTGGCGAAGGAGTTGCGTTCGAGCGCGCGGCTCGGCCAACAGGCTCGGCCGCCGCCGCCGCCACACATACCGATCTGGTACGTTCAAACGCACCTCTGCCAGGACTCCAGCGGGCTCAGCACGGTTCCATTTTTTATCCACTATCACTAAGCCCGTCACTTTCGCACTTACATACTTGTTAGAACGTGACAGGCATGGTGATAAATGATAAAAATGCGACCGTGCTACTAGAGCTGGATTGCACAACTTGCCTCGTACCAATTTAAATATATATGAAGCTAGCCCCAGTTCCCTTCGAACTTCTAGTTGATTGTATCCTACCATAATAAAAAGAAAGATAGATAGATAGATAATATTTATTTCTGATTGAAAATTTACATGTTACTTCCTTAAAAATAGCAGAAATTCACAAAAAGATCGTCAAGTGTATACAAACAAAATTTAAAGAATAATAAAAAACATATTGAAACTGTCAAAAATATGAATTTACTAGTAACTTTTGTTTACCTACATAGTTTATTAGCAAGTTCCATAGAATGACACCTTACATCTTGTTGCAAAATTAGAGTTATTTTTCTCAAAATTACTTCTTTTTGCAAAATTAGGCTCCCTCTTTTGGAGTACGCTACCCGTCACGTCTGGCAAGTCTCAGGCTCGTTTTTTCAAAAAACCGGCTAAGTGCGAGTCGGACTCGCGCACGGACGGTTCCGCACCATCAACAAAAAATAGAGTAAAACAAGCAAAAAAACGGTCACCCATCCAAGTACCTACTGACCCCGCCCGACGTTGCTTAACTTCGGTCAAAAATCACGTTTGTTGTATGGGAGCCCCACTTAAATCTTTATTTTATTCTGTTTTTAGTATTTGTTGTTATAGCGGCAACAGAAATACATCATCTGTGAAAATTTCGACTGTCTAGCTATCACGGTTCGTGAGATACAGCCTGGTGACAGACGGACGGACGGACGGACGGACGGACGGACGGACGGACGGACGGACGGACAGCGGAGTCTTAGTAATAGGGTCCCGTTTTTACCCTTTGGGTACGGAACCCTAAAAAGGAGGTCTGCTGCCTTTCTACTGAGGAGCATCAAGGAGGAAAATGAGAATGACCAAGATATAGCGCGTCAAAGTTTGCGAGTGGGGACTTGTGACGTCCCGCCGTGCAAAACTGTAGGCGTGGGCGTGACGCCACGCGGAATTTGAACGGGCTATCTTCATATTTTTTTTGTTTAACTGACAAAAGAATAAATACTGGAGACCCACGTCTCCAATATTTTTTGATCTGGTCGGTTAAAGGTAGGGTCGGATGTCTACTGCAGCTGCATTACTACAGCTGAAATTAAAAGGGGTATGAAGTCCCCAACCCGCTTTTGACCAGCTTAGGGACTATAGCCAAAGCGTTCTCGCGCACTGTATATAGGCTAAATAGTGATACAATTCTAGAGCCAGATAAGATTGTGAAAGTGACGTTTCTTCAAACAAAAACGTCACTTTTGACACTGACATATCCGATCTGATCGTTTCAATATTTAATATTTGACGTATCTTATTGTTAAAAACTAGTGCCTATGCCAATTCCTGGGATTAGTTGCCAAGCAGACCCCAGGCTCCCATGAGCCGTGGCAAAATGCCGCGACAACGCGAGGAAATCTTATTGTTTGAATGGCTGTAAATATTATTAATTATTGCCTGTTATGTACATGCCTAATAGTAAGGTTATATGTTAGAACTGGAACCTTCCTAAAATGCCTGAATTGCTAAATACCGATTAGACTCTGGCATGTTTATGTGAATATTCATCAGATCCGTAAATTTATGTTTCCCTTGCATTAAGTAGGGATTATTTCCATATGTCCCCGCCCTTTACTGTCCGTTGGAGACAAATGGGGTAATAATTTCCATTTTCTCACAGGACTTGGAAGGACATAAGGTATCTATTAGGTAGTTATTATCAATCATCATCATTATCATTAGGTATTCCACGCAGAGGGAGAATAGCATCGCATAGTATAGTATCTAAATAATAAATAATTTTGTGTACGCGGTGGCCCACCGTTTAAGAGTTATTTACGAAAAACTATAAAAAGGGAGCTTAAACCCCCCATGTTAGCTTCACCTGACCCCCGGGTACTTTTAGTATCTTGTTTAATAGACCATTACCTACACCCATGCTAAAATTGGCTTATACACGAATTATTTCCCCCGATTGAATGTTTGGTGTTCGGATAATCAGTGGGCCGCTTTAGTCCCCGGCAAGCCGGTCAGTCGGCAAGAGCTCGAAATGAGACCGCTGCAAACGAGTTCGTTTGTGCACGAGGGCCTTTGTTTGCTGCGCTTTTGACAACCCTGACGAGCTTTGTGAGTTTTATCACTTGAGGGACAAGTGCTGTGATATTACTCTATTAAAACAAAATTATACCACAGAACAATTGTTTTTAATTATCGTCGCAAACTACATGTGTCGTAAAAAAGCTTGACTTTCGTAAATAATTTGTTTGTGAATTTACTTCTTGCCGACTGTAGGGTAGGGTAGGGCCGGTTGAACAGTCGAGTAAGTTGAGCAATCGAAATGTATCGAAAACTATCAAATCAAATTAATATGTTGATTATTTGGACAGTGTTAAAGTTAAGACCCGTCTATAAATGTGAGTTAATAAGTGTTAAGGTTGATACGGATAAGTGCAGCATATGGATAAGTGTGGCTAGCCTTCACTTCACTTTGTTTATAATATTGTGCTCATACCGTTGAACCGATGTAGATTAAATTTGGCGTAGAGACAGCTTGAGACCCGGGGAAGAACGACAGAAGCTAGTATCATTATCCCGGTAAGTTAAACATAAAAATATTATACAATGTATATAATATCTGACCCTATTCCTTGAAACCATTTTACTTGTAACTCTGTTAACTATGTGAGATGTGCAATAAAGAGTCATTATCTTCCTCGCATTGTCCCGGCATTTTGCCACGGCTCATGGGAGCCTGGGGTCCGTTTGGCAACTAATCCCAATAAAATAAAGACCAATAAAGAGAGATTTGTGCAATAAAGAGTATTGTATTGCAAACGTTTTATGCCACGTAACGTCCACGAATTTACTATAAATGTTTTGCCTACAAAACGACTACGGTTTTGCCGACTTATGGTCAATGTCAACTTTTGTGAACCTGACTTGACCTATCATTTTTCGAACACAAGCAATTTAAGTATTACAAAGCAGTAGAAGTCAAATTTCCTCTTCAAGTCAACATGCCCCGCTCTACCCTACCAATTACCTAAAGTAACGGGGAGCGTAAACATCAAGTGATTGCTTCATGTTTTGCTGTGTTTGTGTAAAACACAATTGTGACATCAAAGGAGAATTAATTTAATGGAATGACTTATTTTGGAGATTTTTATATACCTACTATCTAATCTATCTATAGGTTTCATTATACAGTAGGTACAGTCACGTAAAATTATATAATAAGTGGTATAAAATTAAAACTAACTATAATTAAAATAGCTAAAACTAGAAATTAAAAAGCGGCCAAGTGCGAGTCGGACTCGCCCATGAAGGGTTCCGTATTTAGGCGATTTATGACGTATTAAAAAAAAACTACTTACTAGATCTCGTTCAAACCAATTTTCGGTGGAAGTTTACACGATAATGTACATCATATATTTTTTTTAGTTTTATCATTCTGTTATTTTAGAAGTTACAGGGGGGGACACACATTTTACCACTTTGGAAGTGTCTCTCGCGCAAACTATTCAGTTTAGAAAAAAATGATATTAGAAACCTCAATATCATTTTTGAAGACCTATCCATAGATACCCCACACGTATAGGTTTGATGAAAAAAAAATTTTTGAGTTTCAGTTCAAGTATAGGGAAGCCCAAAAATTTATTGTTTTTTTTCTATTTTTGTGTGAAAATCATAATGCAGTTCACAGAATACATCTACTTACCAAGTTTCAACAGTATAGTTCTTATAGTTTCGGAGAAAAGTGACTGTGACATACACGGACAGACGGACAGACAGACAGACAGACAGACAGACATGACGAATCTATAAGGGTTCTGTTTTTTGCCATTTGGCTACGGAACCCTAAAAATGTCTATCAAAATTTTGAGCCCTTGGTATGGTGCCCATCACGCAGGCAGCGTTCCCGCGCTGGATTGCTATGGCCAATCATTGATCGAGAAAGCTGCCTGCGCGAGGGTCACCTGTAACCTGTTTGCTGATCGCCTTGTAGAGCTCCCGTGCCCCCCTACCCTACAGTCACTATTTTTTTAGGGTTCCGTACCTCAAAAGGAAGTAACTCAGACATATTCTCAGAGAATGACCCTAAACAGAACAGCATGCTTGTCAACGCCAGACGCGTCTCTTCATTACTGCACAGTCTTCATACAACTCGCATATTTCATTATGAAGCGGGAACATGGATATGAAATTACTCGCAGAGCGGGCTCATACTTTAGGAGTTTAAAATGTTAATTATTTAGGTTGTACGAATTTCAGAGACGAAATGAAATAATTTATATATAAGCCTCGGTAGAGAGTAACATTTTGTACCATTTGGAGTTGAAACTCTAGGTCCATGGGGTCCCAGCGCGCATAAGTTGTTCGCAGAAATCGCGAAGCGTCTGGTTGACGTAACTGGTGACCGAAGAGCTGGCGGCTACCTCGCACAACGTATCAGCATTGCGATACAGCGAGGAAATGTCGCCAGCATCCTTGGTACAATGCCTCAAGGGCCTATTTTAGATTTAAGCTAGTTAGGGTTCCGTAGCCAAATGGCAAAAAACGGAACCCTTATAGATTCGTCATGTCTGTCTGTATGTCCGTCCGTCTGTCCGTCTGTCTGTCCGTCCGTATGTCACAGCTACTTTTTTCCGAAACTATAAGAACTATACTATTGAAACTTGGTAAGTAGATGTATTCTGTGAACCGCATTAAGATTTTCACACAAAAATAGAAAAAAAAAACAATAAATTTTGGGGGTCCCCCATACTGTGAACTGAAACTCAAAAATTTTTTTTTTCATCAAACCCATACGTGTGGGGTATCTATGGATAGGTCTTAAAAAATGATATTGAGGTTTCTAATAACATTTTTTTTCTAAACTGAATAGTTTGCGCGAGAGACACTTCCAAAGTGGTAAAATGTGTGTCCTCCCCTGTAACTTCTAAAATAAGAGAATGATAAAACGAAAAAAAAAATATGATGTACAATTACCATGCAAACTTCCACCGAAAATTAGTTTGAACGAGATCTAGTAAGTAGTTTTTTTTTAATACGTCATAAATCCCCTGAATACGGAACCCTTCATGGGCGAGTCCGACTCGCACTTGGCCGCTTTTTTTAATTTCTTTTAGTAATACACTGTATATATCTTGTTTGTAAATAACTAAAATACTCATTCCGCTTTGTTATTAGTCTTATTGGGCCTCATAAAAAGAGACAGTATGTATAAGTAGGTACCTAACTAAAGCATGATATTTGCTGAAAATTATCTGTCTTAGATAAGACACGAATTAAATCCTACTAATAGAATTGAAAACGAGTGGTCAATACCACTAGATTCCCTTTCTATCGCTCGTATTTTAAAAATATTTTACCGTTTTCCAGCGAGTTTCGAGTGAAGAAATCGAGCGATCGAAATTCAAAAATCGCACCCCTGTAGGGCTAAGACGGCCGGCTCTTTATCATTTGTCACCATGGCTGTCACGTTCTAACAAATATGTAAGTGCGAAAGTGACGCATGGCATGACAAGTGATAAAAATGCGACCATGATAGCTGGTCTGGTCGCGTAGCCGATGTGCCAATCGTTGCTCCGTAGCGTATCGTAGTCATCTCTCCCTATCACTCTTCCATATGATACTAGTGCGACAGAGACAGTTGCGTTTCGTTCGCTAAGAAGCGTTAGCAATCGTTAACGTTGGCTCATTGACGTATCGACGTATATCACAGGACGGGCCTTACGGGCAATAAAAAAAACCGGCCAAGTGCGAGTCGGACTCGCGCACGGAGGGTTCCGCACCATCAACAAAAAATAGAGCAAAAAAATCGTGTTTGTTGTATGGGAGCCCCCCTTAAATATTTATTTTATTTTATTTTTAGTATTTGTTGTTATAGCGACAACAGAGATACATAATCTGTGAAAATTTCAACTGTCTAGCTATCGCGGTTCATGAGATACAGCCTGGTGACAGACGGACGGACGGACGGACGGACGGACGGACAGCGAAGTCTTAGTAATAGGGTCCCGTTTTTTACCCTTTGGGTACGGAACCCTAAAAAAGTACTAGTTTAGCGGTGTCACTCACGAATTCAAGCCAATCGTGCAGTCTAACGCAACTAGTTGCGACCAATCGCGGGCGTTATGCGAACTCGCGAACCAATCGCGTTGTAGCGGTGTCACACCGCTGTACTGGCCCCATTCATGCCCCACTTTTCATTGCCCGTAAGGCCAGTCCTGAGATATACGTTAATGGCTACGCAACCTGATATCACTGAGCTGCCATAACATTTGTCTGGCCGCACTCGGCATGTGTCTAGCACCTATTGTTCAAATTAATTGTAAATTAATAATAACTTGGACTTCCCGTTCGATTATCGTTTTATGACGCATTGTCATCCAGCGGGGTCAAGGACAAATTGTATAATTTGCCTTATTGCAATGGAATTAGGTACAAAATGCATTATCTCTACTGTGACCTGCGTATAACCGCGAAAATCGAATAAGTTCGCAAATTGCGGGCATTTTTCTCTGTCACTCTAATTATGTCGTAATGAGAGTAAAAGAGAAAGATCCCCGCAATTTGCGAATTTTGGTTTTCGCGGTAGCCCCTCTGGTCGTGGATAACAAGAGTATTAACTTGTTTTGATAATACTGTAATACTGTGTATTACTTGTAATCATAATAATTGAATACTTACCTACTTATACGAGAACACTTATGGTATCACGTCTTCTGTTTTTCTTTATGAGAAAAATAAAATATTCCAAAGTCATAGATAGGTACCTATGCGTTATCGTATTAGCCGCACTTATACTAGGTATTACACACCATTCTAGATGGGATTAAACCACGATTAGACGGAAGGAAAAATTGTTCTTTATAGTCATAGTACATTTTTATAGGATTATAAATTAAAATATTATGTCATACACTACAGAAAAAGTGAACAATTCCGGAATCGTCTTATCCTTACACCTATGTCCATATTTTGAAACACAAATTTAATGACATTTAATTAGTAACGTTTCTCCATAAGTAGGTATCAAACCTAGTTCTCAAAAATATCGAAGAAGAAAAATGATTAAGAAAATATTTCCGCCCATTTTATCCACTAATAATTGTAGTATTTAGCGATTTTCACATCATTATTTGTATAATAATACAATTCTAATTGTAGTTTACAATAGATAAACACAGTTTACGTCTTGCGGACTAGTTCTTCGTCTGTAAAACTTAACACTCGTAGGAGTCGTAGGTACCTAAATATGAATCTTTTTCTCTAGGTATCCAATTTTGTCAGTCTGCTGTAAATACCTTTGAAGGACGCCAGTTTAGACTAATACCAACCCGTCTAACGAAAGCAACCAATTTTCCCTCCAATTTCAATTTAAAAGTCAACAAACCAATTAAAACCTAGCAACTTGACCGCAGCAATTGCCTTGCCAATCTACCTCAAAATATGTACACAATTTTCACCTTATTGTCAAGCGCTAAGGTTCAAATTTGTTAACGTGTTTGAGTGAAATGTACTAGATGCAACTTTAATTAAGTTTGCCTAGATTAAATTCCGTCTAGCGGGAAATGCAGCAGAGTGGACAAGAATTTTATTCATAATCCTATTTATGAGGACAAAAAAATCTGTTTAGACAAAGTTAAGTAGGTACTTAGAATTCGAGGACATAAGTAGACATAGGGCCTACCCATAGATTTGAAACCCATGTACCCATATCTACCCATAGGTTGAGTCAGGGTCGTTTAAGCCACTGCGGAAGAGTACTTCGGCGTTCCTGGGACCTCGCCGTATAGCAGCGAGGCGGCAACAGAGGGGTTTCAGTGGGTAAACCTGGGGTATCATTAGCCCACAACAGGGAGTCCCACATAACTACACATATGTATGACGGATAAATTGCTCAAAAGAAACGAATTTTATGAAAAGAATACACCACCACAAATAAATCAATTTATTAAAATGAAAACTGGCATTGAAAATATTATTTTATTTCAGGTATTTTCTTGCCATTAGAGTATTACTACGTCCTATTTCCTACTAGATTAAAAATAGATTACACATTCGAGTTATCTTTTTATCCGTACAACAGGAAGTAATCAAGTTTTCTGAATTAAGCTGCGCCGCAAAGTAGTTAGCCAGACTCATTACAATGCAGTGGTTACATTTTATGGCTTAATTAATTAAAAGGGGACATCCTACAAATCTTGTTGGTTTAGAATACTTGCATTAAGTATAGTGTTTAACCCTTTAAACGCCCAAAATTACCGAGGTAGGTTCATGATTCTATTTCTTGTTCATTTATGATCATGATTTTACCTTCTTTGTATGTAGGTACAGTCTGCTTCAAAAGAAGCGGATAAAACAACGCACAAAGAGTAGGTATACCTATCTGCCACTCGCGAATACATTTCCAAATAGCGATATATCTGTTGTCTATTTTTATTTACTCTAGCAAACCCATTTTGTCAGTAGCAAAAGGTCTGAAATTTTTTCAACGAAAATAGGAAGACCACCCTTCGCCCGTACATTATTAAAATTTTCCGCCCTTTTCTACTGACGGAAATGGCTTGCCAAACTATGTATATTTATGTAGGAAAAAAGCAATAACCAAACATCCTTTTGGTAAACTATTTAGGACATTGGTTTGATGAAAAATCTATCAAATAATGAAAACCGCGGTGCCCCGGAATGTGTACGAAAATTTCTTACGAAAATGTTAATGATCGCATATTACGGTAAGTTTTGAATCAAGGTGCCCAAAAATAAATAAATAAATGTTTGGAGTTTCAATTAATTGTGTTAAAATATTTTCAAACTAAAAGTTGTATTAAAAAAAAACTTTTGTAAAATGGCGCGATTTTGCAAAATGTTTTTAAACTACAATGATAAATTTTGTGGATCTATCAGCTCATTCTTCTCTAAAGTGTGATAAGTTAAGTGTACTTAGTTTAGTGAGAGAATTTAATGAAGACAAAAAATAACCATTAGTTAGATTTTATTATATTAGGTAATTTTATTATCAAGCTCATTTAGAGCTTTTACGAATATTTTCTTAAACAAATTGCGTACGCAAGTTAAAAGACACAATAAAGAAACAATATAAAAGATAACAGCTTTCGGTTAGAACACGAGCAAATGCGAAAGCAAACATCCTTACGCAAACGCTCAATCACCTAAAATCACAAGAAGAAATCACATCTGTAGATTTTACCCGCAACTTCATTCTGCTCTGAGGACAGGAATGTTATGATAGCTAGGATACGGCGAGTCGATGATTAAAGGAGCCCACTGATTATCAGTCGGCCGGACGCACAAACAAGACATCCTCCAACTGAGCATAGTAGCGCTACCCCCTCTGCCACAAATATACGGTAGTTTTACTCCATTTTCGAGTCAAAGTGTCTTTGTGTGACGTCCGTGTCTTTGAACGGACCAATCACGGCACGGGACTCGCTCACCTCGTCCCCCGCACCCCAGTATTTTTGGCAGCATCGGTTTCATATTGCTCTAAACTCCGCCTAGAGGATTCCTAGTCTATGGCCGGACGACATCAGCCTGTCAGTTAGAACAAAAAGTTGACAGTTCCGAACAACTGACAGGCGGATATCGTCCGGCGGACTGATAATCAGTGGGGTTCAGACTTGGAGGATATAATCAAACGGAGACGCCATGTCTGTAATTTTCTGTACAAAACAGTCTGCCGATTTTTGCGGGGGAGGGGAACGTCAAATGTATGCGTAACGTAAAAATAGCCATGTCATATAAACGTCAGTCCATACAAGTGTATGACCGTTGGCCGCCTATTTTCGACAGAGGGGAAAGCCTGTTAATGGCTACTCCGTTTAGTTGTATCCTCCAAGGGTTCAGAGGCTTTCAACATTTAATAGAAGTTTATGTGACTGCTTTCTTTAACGGAACAGATTTATAAAAATCCACAATTTAAGCGTCATTGCCACTTCATAATATTTACAATCTAGGTTGCATATTTTTTTTTTTTTTATTAAAAATGGGCTTACTCATGGCCACAGACTAGCCGAGGCGAAGACGTGGCCTACGATGGAGCGAGTCTGCCCAGAAGGTGCCTGTTCACCCTTGATTTAAAGGTTGCCGGGTTATATGAGCTCGGAAATATAGACGCCGGCAAGGAATTCCATTCCTTGGCAGTGCGCATAAGAAAAGAGGAAGCAAAGCGCTTCGTGCGGATTCGTGGAATATCTACCAAGTAAGGATGGAAACCGGCCGTGCGTCTAAAAGTCCGATGGTAGAATGGGGACGGTGGAATAAGCTCGTGTAGCTCTTGAGCACACTCCCCGAAGTGCAATCTGTAGAACACCGATAGACTGGCGACTTTCCGCCGATGGGCCAAAGACTGAAGCTTACCCGTTAGCTTCTTGTCACCAATCATCCTCCTGGCTCTGCGCTCCACTGAGTCTAAAGCGGCGAGTTGATATTTAGCTGAGCCGTCCCACAGGTGGCTGCAATACTCCATACACGATCGGACTTGAGCTTTATAAAGTGTTAGAAGCTGTCCAGGTGTGAAGTATCGCTTCACCTTATTTAGGACGCCCAGCTTTCTGGCCGCAGTCTGTGCTTTAGATTCAATGAAGGTGCCGAAGTTGAGGACTGAACTCAACTCCACGCCGAGGAGTTCCAAGCTGTCAGTAATAGGTACAGATGCACCTCGGAAAGAAGGAGTCAGTTCGAATGGACTCCGTTTTGCGGAAAACAGACAATACAATACAATAGATACAATAGATTATACAGGCAATTTTTAGGGTTCCGTAGCCAAATGGCAAAAAACGGAACCCTTATAGATTCGTCATGTCTGTCTGTCTGTCTGTCTGTCCGTCTGTCCGTCTGTCCGTCTGTCCGTCTGTCTGTCCGTCCGTATGTCACAGCCACTTTTCTCCGAAACTATAAGAACTATACTGTTGAAACTTGGTAAGTAGATGTATTCTGTGAACCGCATTAAGATTTTCACACAAAAATAGAAAAAAAAAGAATAAATTTTTGGGGATCCCCATACTTCGAACTGAAACTCAAAAATTTTTTTTTCATCAAACCCATACGTGTGGGGTATCTATGGATAGGTCTTCAAAAATGATATTGAGGTTTCTAATATCATTTTTTTCTAAACTGAATAGTTTGCGCGAGAGACACTTCCAAAGTGGTAAAATGTGTGTCCCCCCCCCCCCCCCCTGTAACTTCTAAAATAAGAGAATGATAAAACTAAAAAAAATATATGATGTACATTACCATGTAAACTTCCACCGAAAATTGGTTTGAACGAGATCTAGTAAGTAGTTTTTTTTTATACGTCTTAAATCGCCTAAATACGGAACCCTTCATGGGCGAGTCCGACTCGCACTTGGCCGGTTTTTATTAGTATATTTCTATTTACTAGGCACTTTGCACGTTACATATCATTTTACATTTTACATTACAACCATTTTGTCCATACCACAGATTTTTTGTTAATGAGGTAATTTACACAAAAATGACCAGCATCTCTCTTCATAAATACTTTTCTTTATGCTGGATTGGGCAAACACAGATTTTATCAGACGCGTTTTAAATAGTTTTGGCGTCTTATTTTATACCGAATAATGACAATATATTATTAGAATAATGACAATTTTTGGTCCCTTTTTAGACGCTTGCATAAATTTGTACGTACAGATGTAGGTACCTATGCGCCTTTAATTACTATAGGGACGCTAATGTGACTCTTCAGATATAATCTGGTTATATATTGAGGGACATCTCAATATATAGCAATTCCTAAAACCATTCAGAGTTTAGAGTCACACGAAGCTAGTCCCCACCATACAAACAAAGCTTCGCTTTCATTTTTAAACGACATTTTGAAATAACATGAGATTTGACACGAACAGGTACTAGTTTTACAAATTTCTGATACAAAGAAATTATGGAGCGGAGAAATTTTATTATAAAACTTGTAATAGCCCTATTTTTTGTGTAACAAGTTTTTGTGTTTCCTAAAGAAGAGTTTATATCCTTCCACACCATCTAGTAGGTAGGCACGTGTCATCTGTGTGTATTGGTTACTTTATTGCACACTTTATGATCGTGACAGGTGTGACTGAATACACCTGGGTAAAAGAAAACCTTTTTTACCGTTATTTATAGGTATTTATTTAAAGACGTGGTTATTATTAGATATAGTTCGATAGGATAGAACAGGGTTAAAACGTTCGGGAAAACGTACGTTCCTAATGTTCACAGAAAAGAAGCCGTTTCTGTGAACATTACGAGAGTTAACAATTTGGATAATTTTTTCTAAGACTTTAATTTCATCATACCTACAAGTTTAAAGCAATAACAGTTTTGAATGATTCACGGTTAGTTTCACTAGACTTATATCGATCGGGATATGAAATTATGAACCGTGATTACCTTATCGTCGATTAAGTCTTATTGTCGATATAAGTCAAGTTAAAAGCAGTAGATGGTTTTACATGTCGATTAGGATAAAGTATGAAAATTAGGCTTAAAGCGTCCTTTTTGAGTACGTACAGTCGTACACTCATCATCATCTTCCTCCCATTGTCCCGGCATTTTCCCGCGGCTAAAGCGCACTAAAGCGACTGCCATCTGACCTCTCAAACCATAGGGGAAACTAGGCCTTATAATATTGGGATTAGTCGTTTCCTCAAGATGTTTTCCTTCACCGAAAAACTAGTGGTCAATATCATATAATATCGTAAGTATATAAGTTAGGAAAAACTCATTGGTGGGTATTTGCCAGGGTTGGAACCCGCGAACCACGGATTTTAAGTCGCACTTTCCTACTGCTACCATTGCTTCTCTCCGAAATTCTTTCTAAAGGTGACTTTCGGATTCGGGTGTCTACTGCCGATTATTGCCGCCGCTGTATCTATTTCCTTGGTAAAATGAGTGACGGAAATGAACGTCATAATCGGTAGTAATGCGGCGGCTCTTATTATATCAAAGAAATTGAAAGATCACCTTAAAGGATGACTCACTTTAGATCGGGCCGACGGGGCCGTGTCCGGGCCGGAGATTCCGGTGCTTATTTTTCTATGATAGATGACAGGTGATCACGTGATGCTTTCCATAGAAAACGAAGCTTCGGAAGCTCCGGCCCGGACACGGCTTATAACGTGAGTCATCCTTAATGCTAAAAAATATCAAAGTTTAGCGATTAAATTACACGATCTTCGGAGTTATTTGGTCTCTTATTTATTTAAACCCGGATATTACCATCAAGATCCCGAACCAACAAATAAAGGTACCTAGCGAGCGATTTCCATATTTTATTGTACAGAAACACTGACTTAATATAAAAGAAATAGACACACAAAGCAGAACAAAAACGTCAAGAAATGTGGATCCCAATGACGTTTCGCACCATTTGCATTTATGATAAAAACGCTTACATAAATATTGAGTCAAGATAAATGTTTCGTACAGAAAAGAGCTTAATGTCGTAAGCATTAAGTGTCAAATTTGCAAACATAAGTACCAACACTGTTAAAAAATTTAGTCCGATGGCACTAAACGTAACGTATTTACGTCAAACAACGTCAAACGAGAATAATGAACGAATGGAGTCACTTTGGTACACTTTAATATGTATTACTGTACAGGAAAATATTAAAATTGAAGTAATAAATAAAACAAATTTAATTTAATCGGGAGCTCAATTAAAATTAATTCTTGGTTCAAATTCAAACAAATTAAATTTTTAATTCGTAAGTATACGTCTTTAAATACTAATTTCCTTGAAATAAATTCTACTTATTAAATAACTGTGTATTTAAGATCTACATTTACTCATAGCACGGGTGCACGGGGACATTTAGATACTGATTGGATTTTTTTTATAAAGTCTACCTATACTTTATAAAAAAAAATCCTGTGGTTGTCACTGTGTTCCGACAGGTTTAGCATTTACAGTTAGTCGATATAAGCCCTTATTGGTGGTGTATATGTCGGAAACAGGGAAATGGGCCAAACACACATGTGCCGTTTTGCCTTGTTTAAAACTGCATCACCCCTATCTCTTGCTATAATTAAATAGCAGTCCACTTTGCACGTCGCATAGGTTTTCTTGGAAATCTTCAATTTAAACATAATATTATTTCTTATGAATTCCATATAAAAATATAAAAAAATATTGACCTCACATCGACTCAATAGAATTTTGTTCCTTGACATCCCTTCTTTGGTACTAACAAATTAATTTATTCAAAACCATAAAATTACCACCAGATTACATAAATTATGTAATGCTATCCAAAGAACTAACCGAAAGAAATACATTCCATCCTTTTTCCTTGTTTTATCATTGTTATTTTTACATATTTTAACGGCACATTTCGTAATTGTTGACAACTTCACATTTGAGCGTTTCAAACAAGACTAAACGAAAAAGTAATGCATGATCTGTTTTGACATCACTTTTGTGGGGCCATTTTTGGCGGCTGATTGGGTATCCAGTTCTTTATACTATATCAATGTACAGAAACTTTTTCTTCAAGACTTCGAGATATTCATCCTGAAATTCGTTTTGAATTACAATCATCATCTTCCTTGCGTTGTACGCCATTTTGTTTTCGTTTTGACTTACAATGCAGACTAATAAAAAAAACCGGCCAAGTGTGAGTCGGACTCGCGTTCCAAGGGTTCCATACATTAAGTCCGACTACGCTAGACTGCACATTTCTGATAGGTTTTCCAGTCATCTATTTTTTTTTAATTTTTAGACCCAGTAGTTTCGGAAATAAAGGGGGCGGGGGGGGGGGGGGATGGTCGGATAGACAAACTCTTAATTCCTTAAAAACTCATTCTTAGTTGAATTTTATCCACAAGAGTGGCAAAGTAATTAATTACATGCAAATATTGAGATGTTTATTGCCTCATGTTGGCTGGTGGAATTGAATGATGATGATGATTTTGAAAAATACATATTTAATACTGTCGAGTTGGATTCTACTCGCGTTGGGGTGTTAAATTTTTTTATGTCTCACTCGGTTGCACATGTTTCTATAAGCCCTCGTGAATTGAAGCCCTCGCAACGCTCAACATTACACTTCACGTAAAATGATAATGGGCCCGATTCGGATTTTAAACTAGGTATCTATTAGTCTAAGTTAAGTACCTATATAATTAGTTAAATAGGTTAAGTGTATAAAACTGAGCGCATCTCGCCATCAAACGTAACAGTTTGGCGAGAATATAAATGTTTAGTAAGTAAGATTTAAATTCAAATATATAAATAAATAAAATAAAATAAAATAAAAATTAGACCAATCATCAAGTTATGTCAGTGTTAAACAAGTATCAAAAGTGACGTTTTTGTTTGAAGAAACGTTACTTTTGACACTTAATTGTTTGACACTGATATATCTAATCCATATCGTGTCGATATCTAATACATATTTGACGTATCTTAAAGTTCGAATATGGCTGAATAGTTTTATACTGACAACAATTAGGTAGGTATATATTGCTTTACTTCAGATATTTTCTCGTCATGATATAAAACGTGGCTTTACGCTCTTGTGTTGTAATATAAGGGTTCCCAGCAAGGATGACCGTAAACCGTACAATATATGTTTTATGTCGGGCAGAAATTGCTGTATTTCGCCACGCTTTTGGGGTTTAACTTTTATTAGTAAGAATATATTCGGTATTAATGCAAGCAAAGAATATTTCTTTTTTAAGTGAAAACTTCTTTAGCGGCGCTTTGAGGTGGGGAAAAAATGATAAACTCGAGCGTAAGGCGATCACGTGACCGTAAGCCCCGTAAGGTGGCCACTCATAATTTAAATGGCATTTAAATCAATAAAGAAAAACTCAATGTTATTTGACATTTATGTTGCGGACTCCTTTTCAAGACTCTTTACCTATGTTCAAATAATTTGACGTTATCATGGCACTATGTAAATAAACATGTCAATGAAAAAGTGTGATCTTATTTGAGAATGATAATAATATATAATAAATAAATAGACTAAACGTATGTATCGTGTTACCGGGCGTCGGTAACATAGTGAGGTGAGTTTTCACTTCTATCGGCACTCCCGGAGTGCAACCGTTGTTGCTTGTTTCTCTGTATGTTACTAGGAGCTTGCTGGAAGGTCATCTTGGCGATCTACCATCCATAACGGTGTCAACATGTTTGAGGATAACCGCCTCACAAGCCTAGACACAAAACGCCAGTCACGGAAAGAGAGACCTAAGCCCTCCTACGTGTAGGTACACGCTCAACGCAGCTGGCCAACTTTATTGTCACGCGTGCAATAGAGCAGGGATGTTGCGGATGCCGATTTTTTGACATCCGCGGATGCGGATGCGGATGCGGATTTTTAAAGGCTCACATCCGCGGATGCGGATGTCAAGATAGTACCATAAAAAACGTCAAATATTACATTTTAGTAATTTTTATTTAAAAAAACCGGCTGAGTGCGAGTCGGGCTCGCGTTCCAAGGGTTCCGTACATTAAGCCCCACTCACGCTTGACTCCTCATTTCTAATAGGTTTTTTTGGTTAATGACTAAATTACCTAGCAGTCTAGCACTTACGCCGATGCTAAGACGTTCCTGTACCGACCTGTTCCACATCCGCATCCGCATTAAATCCGCATCGATTTTATGCGGATGTTGAAAATAATGTACATCACTACATGTAATAACTGTACATGTAGTGATGTACAATTCAAAGCTGAAGACGCCGGTTCGAATCCGGCTCCTACCTCACTTTTTTTTAAGTATAATTATGACATCTATTTCAGTTTATAAATATATTCCTTTACGGAAAACTGAGAAAAAAGCGAATTTCCTTGTAGATTGCGCGTCCCACCAAATACTTTATCCGTCTATAAATATATTTCCTTTGAATATAACAGCATGTAAGAAAAATTATTCATCCGTATGATACCCTGGAATGGCCCGAATGATGGAAAAAGGTCTAATATTATAATTACTAAAGAAAAGTTTCGCTTTTATTTACTTTGCAACAATGGAGTTACGAAACCAACTTATGGGCTAAGTTTAGGGTTTCGTGCTCCAACAAACTTCTAAGCAATTTAAGAAAACGAGACTTAGTCTCACAATTTATTTGGATGAGGTTCATAAAACATAAAGAAGTTTCACAAGAAAAATACAACATATAAGATATTGTGATGCTCATTTAAAATTCTCATTTTAAAATCCGATGGTGCGGCACCAATTTTCGTGAATTCATTTTGAATTATAATAGACTAGCGACCCGCCCCGGCTTCTCACGGGTTAACAAATTATTCTTAAACCTTCTTCTTGAATCACTCTATCTATTAAAACCCCATCAAAATCCGTTGCGTAGTTTTAAAGATCTTCGCATACATAGAGACAGACAGACAGCGGGATACGACTTTGTTTTATACTATTTAGTGAAGTTACATTTTTTATCTAAACTGTGTAAGTGATTTTTTTGTGTAAGTGAATGTAAGGAAATAAAAAGTTAAAAGCAACTACAACACATTACCGCGGCCATTAAACTCTCGTTACCGTAAAATGGGGTGAGTAGGTGCAAAACTGACATTCAAACCTCGATAACATTTTATTTTTACATATGCAAACTGAATGGTGTATATAATAAGTGTTCCGGAAGTTTGTATTTTCGTTTTTATTTTATTTTGGGTAGTTCCATTTCATAACTTTGACGATAAACAGGAAAACCCACCTTACCCCGTAGTCCCTCGTATTTGGGGTGAGTTGGGTTTTCATACAAAGGTGATTTTGGAAGATTGTTGGATCGATTTTTTTTTATTATGAGTATTACTATAGCTCCAATTTAAATTGGAATGCATTGTTTTTGTGGCAGTAGCCTTAAAAAACCATCTCACCCCCCTTTCAAACCTTCTCTCCCCATTCATAACCCAACTGTCCCCGCGAAACCTACTCACCCCATTTTACGGTACCGCGCAGTTTACAAAGAACAAATTGCTCACAGCTGATGTAAATCTGCTTGAAACATGAATGCATGAGCGCTAACTAATTACGCAGCGTCTTAATAACTTTCAAGCGTACCAGCTGGAACAGCCTTCTAAACATAAAAAACTCTAGAATACTTTACAGTATAATCACAGCTTCTAATTATAAGGCGCGTATGGATAACTTACTAGGTACATAGTATAAAATAAATTAATTAAAAATTAAAAAACACGACTGCAGTTTAAAAGCGAACTGAAAAGCTAGAAATAATTTTTAGTTAAGTTAGGTACTCAACTTAATGAATGTAAAATAGAATATATAAGTGTTCAGTCAGGGTCGTAAACAGCAAACGGAAAAGTTTAGGCTCATTTAGGATCGTGACTGTACCTGTATATTTTATTTCGATGCAGTCGGGGACCTGTGAATGGGAAAATTTCAATATATCAAGGTCCCCGACTGCAATCGAAATAAAATATACAAAGTACAGTCACGATCCTAAATGAGCCTAAACTTTTCCGTTTGCTGTTTACGACCCTGACTGAACACTTATATATTCTATTTTACATTCATTAAGTTGAGTACCTAACTTAACTAAAAATTATTTCTAGCTTTTCAGTTCGCTTTTAAACTGCAGTCGTGTTTTTTAATTTTTAATTAATTTATTTTATTTTATACATTTTAGTGACCATACAAACCAACCACATGTTTTATATGATTTAAGGCACTTAAGTTGCTTCAAAGAGCTTTCATCATGTTGATATTTGATATGCTAGCATAAAACGTGCTTAAAAATCTAAATAGGTCGGACCCAAAAACCAGGCGTATTGAAAAGTGCTTTAATATCTTTGCAACTACATAATTATTTCCCATTAGTTGGCTTTCGGCCTTCGCAATTAAGATACTTGAGGAAGCTGCAGAAAGCGTGCACCTTTCTTACGTTCCGGGCCTTCGGCCCTACACGAAGCTCGGCCTTCGGCCTTTGCAATTAAGAATCTTGGGGAAGCTAAAGAAAGCGTGCACCTTTCTTACGCTCTGGGCCCTCGGCCGTACGCGAAGGTCGGCCTTCGCAATTAAGAAACTTGGAAAAGCTGCAGAAAGCGTGCCCCTTTCTTACGCTTCGGGCCTTCGGCCCTACGCGAAGCTCGGCCTTCGGCCTAAGCAATTAAGATACTTCGAGCTGCAAGAAACCGTGCACCTTTCTTACGCTCCGGGCCTTCGGCCCTACGCGAAGCTCGGCCTTCGGCCTTCGCAATTAAGATTCTTGGGGAAGCTGCAGAAAGCATGCATCTCTCTTACGCTCCGGGCCTTCGGCCCTACGCGAAGCTCCGCCTTCGGTATTTACAATTAAGAAACTTGGGGAAACTGCAAAAGCGTGCACCTTTCTTACGCTCCGGGCCTTCGGCCCTACGCGGAGCTCGGTCTTCGGCCTTCGCAATTAAGATACTTGGGGAATTTACAGGAAGCACGCACCTGCCTTAGGCTTCGGAGCGTCGACCCTATGCGGAGTTCAGCCTTCGGCTTTCGTTATTAAAATACTCGGGGAAATTGCAGGAAGAGCCCATCTGTCTTAAGCTACCAGTCTTTGCTTCTCGTAAAATATTGTTTCACAACAGTAGCACGTGTGCTCCGGGATTTGCAAAATGCAGAATCTTGGGGAAGCTAAAGAAAGCGTGCACCTTTCTTACGCTCTGGGCCTTCGGCCGTACGCGAAGGTCGGCCTTCGGCCTTCGCAATTAAGAAACTTGGAAAAGCTGCAGAAAGCGTGCACCTTTCTTACGCTTCGGGCCTTCGGTCCTACGCGAAGCTCGGCCTTCGGCCTAAGCAATTAAGATACTTCGAGCTGCAAGAAACCGTGCACCTTTCTTACGCTCCGGGCCTTCGGCCCTACGCGAAGCTCGGCCTTCGGCCTTCGCAATTAAGATTCTTGGGGAAGCTGCAGAAAGCATGCATCTCTCTTACGCTCCGGGCCTTCGGCCCTACGCGAAGCTCCGCCTTCGGTATTTACAATAAAGAAACTTGGGGAAACTGCAAAAGCGTGCACCTTTCTTACGCTCCGGGCCTTCGGCCCTACGCGGAGCTCGGCCTTCGGCCTTCGCAATTAAGATACTTGGGGAATTTACAGGAAACACGCACCTGCTTTAGGCTTCGGAGCGTCGACCCTATGCGGAGTTCAGCCTTCGGCTTTCGTTATTAAAATACTCGGGGAAATTGCAGGAAGAGCCCATCTGTCTTAAGCTACCAGTCTTTGCTTCTCGTAAAATATTGTTTCACAACAGTAGCACGTGTGCTCCGGGATTTGCAAAATTTGTCGTGCAAAATTAAAATCATCATCAAAGACATGCCTTCTACAGTCATGGTAATATTAGTGTCGCATACCTGAGAGACTTTCTTCACGAGAAGAATTAAGGTATCTCTTGTGCACGTGCTGACGCCGAGTACTCGCGACTTTGCGTCAACCTAGTGTCACGTGCAGTGGGAGACTCTATATAGCTCCGGGACAAGTGATGCGTGTTCACGCATCTGAGTAAGTCTTGCCTCGTGTGGAGCAGGAGACTCTATCTCCCTCATCATTGAAGCATACTCTCGCTTCTGTGCCAAACGCTTATCACGAGATTTGGGAGACTCATGCTCACGCATTAATGAAGCGTGTAGGCTCATCTGAGTCAGCCTTGTAGAACGCGCAGACAAGGATTCCTCTTGTCGTCCTTGTGACATTTGTGAGCGATTTGTAGCTAAACATGCTTCTTTTTGGTTGTCTGTTTCACGCCTTACTAGGGAATACCTATTTTGGGCAGATTTTTTTGGAAATACTCTGCTTTGGTTCGTTAGACAGTTGAGAATAATGTTTAGACATGCTTTCTCTCACGCTGTCTAGCCTATTTTTGTGAGAACGCGGCGATTCATTCATACGTTTATCGAAAGCTTTACGTGCCCTATGTTTTTTTCAAAAGAGCCATTTTCCATAGAAAACTGTTACATTCTATTCAAAGTCTCAAGTTAAATCTTATAATAAACAACACAATATGTTTATTCAGAGTATGTATCTAGTCAATCGTTCAAACCGTTCCTTTCGTATTTGATACTTTCGCAATTGAAAATAACGTAAGCGCCACGTATGACGTTGTCGTATATAGCTGCAAAGAGAAATGTCATTAGCGCGATGTAGAACATTTCGTATTTTCTCTCCAACGATACAATTAAATATATAACTTATATATATCCGTATGATCGCCTTAAAAAATCCTTTCTTTTAATATCCCATTCAATAGATTTAGACAATTCATTTATCTCTGCGTTATACTTATATTTTGTAAAATCTTGTTCTACCAAATGAATAGTTTAAACCATATTTTGTGTACAGTTTTAGAATCGTCTTTCAAAATCCTTTATTTTAATACCCAACTCGATAGGTTTATAAGTTTTATTTTTGTTTCGGTTGCACAATTTGCAGTGCATAATCCGCCATATTGGTTTTGTGATGACGTCACATAGCCTATGTTACTCGGGATGACGTAAGGATTCCAATGATATCTCAAACACCTAAATCGGTTCAGGCACTTAGCTGTTACGGTGTAACAAAGAAACTTACATACCCACATACAAACATGAACCCTGAAAACAATACACTCTTTTTTTGGGGCAGTCGTGTAAAAACAAAGTCGCTTCCCGCTGTCTGTCGGCTGTATTCGAACTTTAAGATACGTCAAAAACTAGCGATTGAAACGATATGGAATGGATTCAGTGTCAAACAAGTGTCAAAAGTGACGTTTCTTCAAACAAACGCGTCACTATTGTACTTTTAGTGTTGTCATCATCTTCCTCGCGTTGTCCCGGCATTTTGCCACGGCTCATGGGAGCCTGGGGTCCGCTTGGCAACTAATCCCAGGAATTGGCGTAGGCACTAGTTTTTACGAAAGCGACTGCCATCTGACCTTCCAACCCAGAGGGTAAACTAGGCCCTTATTGGGATTAGTCCGGTTTCCTCAGGATGTTTTCCATCACCGAAAAGCGACTGGTAAATATCAAGTGATATTTCGTACATAAGTTCCGAAAAACTCATTGGTACGAGCCGGGGTTTGAACCCGCGACCTGCGGATTGCAAGTCGCACGCTCTTACCGCTAGGCCACCACAGCGCTTTGAGACGGTGCACGGTGGTAACAAAGCAAAACATCTGCACGGACAAATAAGTACCTATATCACTATTGTCCTACAACCTACAACGCGAAAACTGCCAACTATAACCATCAATTATGAAACTCAGGTCAGTCAGATTTAGTTATTCTGCACTTTAGAATAAACACTTCATTCAATTATAACTCTTGTAGCAAGGACGTATAGTGCACTTTGCAGGAACTGTATTTAGGTAGTTTCGAGTTGTCATAGCTAGACGATAGTTTATAGCTTTTAGTTGTTTCAGTACGAGTATAAAAGGATATGTATGGATTATAATACACTGCAGTCACTGCAGTTGGGTGTCGTCAAAAAGATCAATACAATGGTAGCAACAGACTATAGCTCTTTTTATTTATATGTATGGAACGCAAATAAGCCAATAAGTAGGTAATTTAAAATAGTAGTTATTTACCTTAAAAATCCTTTTTAACGATAGTTTAAGCTGTAGATAATTTAGTAATCTTAAAGGCCGGCAACACAGAACTCCTCTAGTTTTGCAGGTGTCCATGGGCAACGGTAATTGCGTATCATCAGGCAATGTTTCTGCTCGTTTATCTCCTATATAAAAAAAAAACTATTACAAGAAAATTAGTTATTCACGAATGCAACGAGGCCTAAAAGATGGCTCACGTTAGACCGGGCTGTGTCCGGGCCGGAGCTTCCGGCGCTTCGTTTTCTATCGAAAGCATCACGTGAGCAACTGTCATCCGTCAAACAAAAGTAAGCGCCGGAAGCTCCGGCCCGGACACGGTCCGGTCGGCCCGGTCTAACGTGACTTAAATCGGGGGCTTAGGATAGTATTAATTCATTGTATGTATAGTTTGTAGCTTTCTAATAGACCCCGAAGGCTAATCCTATTGTCTATTGTTAAGAAAAACCGCTCGTGCCACGTGCCACAACCACCTGCATAAAAAATCGGTACTTCGGTTACTGAGTGCCGGCGAGTCGATCGCTACAGAACTAGTCTAAAATGTATCATCGAGATGCGTAACAAAGGCGCGTTATCGGAGAGCGCACCTACACTGGTTTTTTGAGCGTTGGACTAGCCCGCGATCAGGTGCCAAATAGAATAATTAGGACCCTTTTTTGCAGGTAAGTAGCACGTGCGGTTTTACTGAACAATAGACAATAGGATTAGCCTTCGGGGTCTATTAGAAAGCTACAAACTATATCATCAATTTTTATTTATTTATTATTATAATCCAGCCACAGTTGCGGTTGCAAAATAATGGAACAGTCTCAAAGTGCACTCACAAATACTAAATCGAATTTATAGCATGCCATGTATTCTGCTTCTCATGCAGTGAGAGCGTTGGCGAATCAAACACAACGGCAAACCAGTGTTTCATGATCGAGACTTAGGTCCGTTTCTCTCTTGCATTGTTGGAGTGTTACATATGGAAATATACTAGTTTTTATATTATAACTGACCAACCGCAAACTTATGCGGTAGGTTAGTTTAACTTCATTCGAGACGAGAGTCATAAATTCCTCTGACACACCTCTTGAGGGTCGTACTCGTGTCTGTAAGTTGCTTGTTCGAATTCTAATTAAACATTCTTTTTCATTTAAAATTACGATATTTTAGCTAGGCACTTTGTTATACCTATCCTGAGCGTTTGCCTCGCCTGGATTAAGGCTCCTTTATCTTTCCTTTTTATTTAAAATTGTTTTTTTTTTAGGTAAGATAGATAGAATACTCTTTATTGGTACACCTCAGTAAAAGGGCGTTTTTTTTGGTGTCCCCTACACTTTTTTTTCAAATTTGGGATTTTTTGTGTTATTTCTACTCAGAATCACGAGCTCTTTCTATCCTAATAGGAGAAAAAAAGTGTCCCAAAATTCCCATACATTATTCGATCTTTCCATTACGCGACCGCCATACAAAGTCTATGAAAAATGGTGACGGAACGGAATGGAAATAAAAACCTTAGGACACTTTTTTTCTCCTATTAGGATAGAAAGAGCTCGTGATTCTGAGTAGAAATAACATAAAAAATCTCAAATTTGAAATTAAAGTGTAGGGGACAACAAAAAAAAACGCCCAAAAATACTATACAAAAAAAAGATCAATGGGGAATATTACGCGAAAGTGCGTAGGGGGCGCCACTCCCACGATAAGTCACAATCTAAGGGTCTACCGCAAACGGGAGAGTAGAAATTTTGTTATCTAATCTCTCTATCACTCTTGCATATTCGAGCGATAAATAGCTGAGTTTCGATTTCGGGTTCCCCGGTAGGCCCTTTGTAAACAAACCGCCTTGATGTATCAATGTCAATTTGATTGTCTGTGAAAACTTGTCAAAATACAGTTTAAGGTACAGTATGTATAAGTTACTCTATGGTACCTATACTTAAGTCACTAGTGCTGCACTCTGGCGGCAAAACATTGCAGTAATACTCCCTATTTATAAAATGTAGAAGTTGTCTCATTGAGTAATATAAAGTAGAATCCGCTTTATACGATTACGTTAATACAATATACTGCGTGTGTTGCAACTTCTTTTCATATTGATTTCACGGTCAATACGCTTTTGTGAGTGTCTCAGTACGTCACACGTTCGAACGATGCTCTAAGCTATTATTTAATTTAAAATTACAATTATTTGGGTGTTTGTAACTAACCAGAGCGGTCCTCACACTTATTACCTCTCTGAAGCGATGGGAACTTTTCAGTTCAGCTCGGGTACCAATCTCGAACGAAACTTTTCCATCGGGAAATATTGTCCAACTTATATTGAGTTTGGGAGTTGCACTATATTTATCACAGAACAAGTTAGAATGGCGATGCGAGCAGGGTACGTGTCGCCGCCGGTTTTGAGCAAACGCTCGCATGCTACTCGCCCGCGCTAACCGAAAACGAAGTAAACATGCCTTTTTGCGCCACAATAACCTTCAGATTAAGAAGCCAGACATCAAATCTGTCTAAAGGAGGCGTATCCATTCACCAGGCACACAAGTTTTTACTACCGTTGCGCGAGTGTTAGTAAATGTGGAGAGGAACGAGCGGCGACACCGGGTCCGATACTAACTGCGCGCGATAGCCATTCTAACCTCTTTAATATGTTCTGTGATATTTATAGAGCTGTTTCAGGGTTGTTACTAGCAACTCTTCATACATTTCTGACTTTAAAAACCCGTCAAGTGCGAGTCGGACTCACGCAGGAAGGGTTCACATTTGGAAGAAATCACATTTGTTGTATAGGAGCCCCACTTAAATATTGATTTTATTTTGTTTTTAGTATTTGATGTTATAGCGGCAACAGAAAAACATCATCTGTGAAAATTTAAACTGTGATAGCTACACGGTTCATGAGTTACAGCCTGGTGACAGGCAGACGGACGGACGGATAGCGGAGTCTTAGTATGTAATAGGGTCCCGTTTTTACCCTTTGAGTACGGAACCCCTTAAACTGTCTACATGACTGAGACTTGTCTGACACGTTTTACAGACAGCGATAGACATAGAAACAGTCTGGTCAAGGTAGGATCGTGCCAAGTGTCTTTCTTGAGTAAAATTTAAATGCGCCTGCAGTATTCTGGAACGTTTTTTGGGTTCCGTACCTAAAGGGTAAAAACGGGTACCCTATTACTAAGACTCTGCTGTCCGTCTTTCCGTCCGGCCGTCTGTCTGTCACCAGGCTGTATCTCATGAACCGTGACAGCTAGGCAGTTGAAATTTTCACAGATGATGTATTTCTGTTGCCGCTATAACAACAAATACTAAATATTTAAGTAGGGCTCCCATACAACAAACGCGATTTTTTTGCCGTTTTTTGAGTAAAAGTACGGAACCCTTCGTACGCGAGTCCGACTCGTACTTGGCCGGTTTTTCATTTTCATCCAATTATTTTATGTTGTTTGTAAGAAAAAACGCAGATAAACCAATATTTCACGTCTAAATTAGATTGTTAAACCCATCAATACCGATGACAAGGACGAAAATATGCCTCAATTGGAATCCCGATATCAAATAGAAGCGACAGCCAGAAATGTCACACAAATGCCGCTATTGTAACTCAATAATATGGGTTATTCCCACTAGTTACCACCAAGTTGTTACCAGTGGTAACTACTGGGAAATTTTTTCCCACCTTTTACCACTGGTAACTACTGGGAAAAATTATTCCCAGTAGTTACCACCAAGTTGGTTTAGTGGTAACTACTGGAAATTTTTATTCCCAGTAGTTACCACCAAAATTTTGTTACAGTTAAATACTAATAAAAATAGTATAAAATAGTATAGTAAAAATATAGAGTGATTTAATAAACAATTGTAAGTTGATTAGTGTTTTAGTAAACTGCCTTAAACGTGACCAAGAATATTGAAACAGTTTAACCGGTACTAGTACAAAAACTATAAAATATGCGAGATAAATTTAATAATCCATTTAGATTTTTTTTCAAGTGATTTTATTTTATTAGGTAATTCAAAATCACTATATATTTATACTATACTATTTTTATACTGTTTTTATTAGTATTTAGCTCTAACAACATTTTGGTGATCAAAAAGCATAGGATACAGCCATCAGCCACCGGAACGAAACAACATTAAACAAGCAAGAACTAAACATTACAAACAAAATATTCCCCAACCCGACTGGTCATCGTGGGGAATTAGACTGTAACCCTCCACCAAAAATCAAAATAGACAATGAAAAAACAACCCTAAAAGTGTGCACCTATAATGTAAGATCGCTAGCATCAACAGAAAAATACATTGAATTAACCTATGCTCTGAAAAACATCAACTGTGACATTTTAGGCCTCTCAGAGGTCCGCAGAATGGGCTGTAATATTGAAGAGCATGCTGATTATATTTTTTGCTACATTGGTGAAACTAAAGGACTACACGGAGTGGGGTTTCTAATCATGAAAGAATATAAAAACAAAATAAGAAATTTTATAGGAATCTCAGAAAGAGTAGCACTTTTACAACTAAAATTCGAATGCTTTCCCTTATCAATTATCCAAGCATATGCACCAACAGAAAACTCAACAGAGGAAGAAATTGATAAATTTTATAAGGACCTTGAATCTGCTCATACTATGTCTGATGATAATGTTATAGTGATGGGGGACTTTAACGCCAAAATAGGTTGCCCCAAAACGGATCATTACCCGGTTATGGGCCAACATGGTTATGGAGTGCGCAATGAAAGAGGTGATCGTCTTGTAAGCTATGCTTTTCAATATGGTCTGTCAATAATGAACACATTTTTCAGAAAAAAAGAGAGCCGTAGATGGACTTGGATATCTCCCAACCAAAAGGTCAAAAATGAAATTGATTTTATAATGATAAATAACCATAAACTAATAACTAACATTGAAATTCTAAATAACATAAAATTCCCATCTGATCACAGACCAGTGCGAGCTACTCTAGCTCTAAATCACCCTAAAAAGAGCAGGAAAAACTTTAGAACACCATCTAATATCCCAAAAACGGAAGCACAAATCAAAAATTACATCAAAAATCTACAATCACATATAGGAAATATAAAACCGGACTGCACTGATATCCAGACCTACTACAACATCCTGGAAAAAGCCTTAACAGAGAGCTTGCCCCCCAAAAGCAACACCCAACCAGCTCAACATAAAATATTCAGTAATAGCACAGTTCAACTAATAAAAATGCGCACTGAACTAATCCAGACAAAAAATAAAACCAAAAAGATGAAAGACGAACTTAGCAGACTATATAAAGTAACCAATAAATCAATCAGGAAGGACTATAGTAACTACAGATACGAAATCATATCAAGAAATATCAGGAACTTCAAAAGTACAAAAAAAGCATATAAAGAATTAACTACAAGTAAGACATGGATACAAAAATTGGAACAAAATTCGAAGGAAACTAAGTCAAGGGAAGATATAATCAACCATGCAACTAACTTTTATAAGGAACTATACAAGAGACAAAATGACACTGAAATAGCGGCACAAACTTTTCAAATAAGTAATACTAGTCCCATCAAACCAATTGAAGACGCCGAAGTTTATGAACACATAAAAAGGCTAAAAGCTGATAAGAGCCCCGGACCAGATAGATCATGTAATGAAGTCCTAAAAATAGGAGCACCAATTTTAGTTCACCGGTTGTGCCAACTTTTCAATATGGTAATGGATACAGAAATTGTACCAAAACAATGGTGTACATCAGATATAATTCTGCTATTCAAAAAAGGTAACCCTCTAGATATCGGGAACTACAGACCCATAAGCCTTTTAGCAAGTATATACAAACTGTTCTCATCTATACTTTTAAAAAGAATATCTCAAGACATCGATAAACTGCAACCAAAAGAACAAGCGGGATTTAGATCAGGTTATAGCACAACAGACCACATACAATCATTAGACCAAATTATTGAAAAACACCGAGAGTTTAATACACCGTTGTATCTGGCTTTTATAGACTACAGCAAAGCCTTTGACAGCATTAGTCACAGCTCTATATGGAACGCACTACAACATGCAAATATAAACCAAAAATATATCAACATCTTGAAATATATTTACACGCACAGTAAAAGTAGAGTTAGACTAGAAACTACAGGAGATGAAATAAATATAGAACGAGGAGTTAGACAGGGGGACCCCCTATCTCCGAAACTTTTCATCGCAGTACTCGAAAATATCTTTCAGAAATTAGAATGGAAAAATAAGGGAGTGCGGATAAATGGACGTTATCTGAACCATCTCAGGTTCGCTGACGACATAGTTATAATTGCTGAAACTGCTAAAGACCTTGAGGAAATGATGAGCTCACTTGACTACGAAAGCTCAAAAATTGGTTTAGAAATGAACATAAATAAAACTAAGATTATGACCAATCATCGCAAAAGACCTATCGTGATTAAAGGAAACAATATAGAATATGTCGATGACTACATATATTTGGGGAAGCAGCTGTCATTCAAAAAGTCTAGCAACGAAGAGGAAATAGCAAGAAGAATCAACGCAACTTGGAGAAAATTTTGGTCTTTGAAAGAAGTTCTAAAAGGAAACTACAGTTTGCACCTAAAAAAGACTGTATTTGACACATGCCTATTACCCTGCTTATTGTATGCCTGCCAAACTTGGACATTTACAGACGAAATAAAACAGAAAATCAAATGTAGCCAAACAGCAATGGAAAGAAGTATATTAAAAATTAGAAGAATTCAAAAAATAAAGAATGAAAACATTAGACAAATAACGAAAATCACCGATGCTCTCAGGCACGCGCTCTCACTCAAGTGGAGATGGGCTGGACATATCTCACGACTCAAAGACAGAAGATGGACTATAGAAACCACACGTTGGAAAGGACCAATTGGAAAAAGGAATCCAGGTCGACCAATAACACGGTGGGCTGATGATATCATACAAGTCACAGGAGCCGACTGGATACAGTTAGGCAAGGACAGGGAGGCATGGAAGAGGACGGAGGAGGCCTTTACCCAGAAGGGGTCCATATTTTATTAAACATTAAGAACTAACATACTAATTACCTATTTTCTATTCTTTTTACTATAACTTACTAACAAAAACTGTAAAATGTATAACTTTATGAAAAATATGGAATAAATGGCTTTATTATTATTATTATTATAACTACTGGGAAAAATTATTCCCAGTAGTTACCACCAAGTTGGTTTAGTGGTAACTGCTGGAAATTTTTATTCCCAGTAGTTACCACCAAAATTTTGTTACAGTTAAATACTAATAAAAATAGTATAAAATAGTATAGTAAAAATATAGAGTGATTTAATAAACAATTATAAGTTGATTAGTGTTTTAGTAAACTGCCTTAAACGTGACCAAGAATATTGAAACAGTTTAACCGGTACTAGTACAAAAACTATAAAATATGCGAGATAAATTTAATAATCCATTTAGATTTTTTTTCAAGTGATTTTATTTTATTAGGTAATTCAAAATCACTATATATTTATACTATACTATTTTTATACTGTTTTTATTAGTATTTAGCTCTAACAACATTTTGGTGGTAACTACTGGGAATAAAAATTCCCAGTAGTTACCACTAAACCGAGTTGGTGGTACCTACTGGGAATAATTTTTCCTAGTAGTTACCAGTGGTAAAAGGTGGGAAAAAAATTCCCAGTAGTTATGACTGGTAACAACCTAGTGGTAATGGTAGGTACCTAACTAGTGGGAATAACCCATAATATAGGGCATTATCTATGAAAAGGGACCTTATTTTCGATGGCGCTTACGCCGCACGGCGTCGCGTGGCCTCGTATTTATATCGGAGCATCGTTAATTATGGCGTAAGCGCCATCGACAATAAGGTCCCTTTTCTTAGATAACGTCACATATGTCGGAATGGTTCTCAGTTGGCTGAGCAGAAGATACACTCAAGGACAATGAAAATGGGCCACTTTGTATGGAAATTATATAGAACGTTACGCGCTTTAGTTTGTTCTGAACTTTGGACACAGGGACAGTAGGGACACTGGGCATTACAAAACAATTAAATAATTTTTTTTAACTTAAAATAATATAATTAAGTTTTTTTTATGATATAGGAGGCAAACGAGCAGACGGATCACCTGATGGTAAGCGATTACCGCCGCCCATGGACACCCGCAACTCCAGAAGGGTTGCAAGCGCGTTGCCGGCCGTAATTAAGTTTCATAAAGACAAGTATTCTAAATGTAGGTTTTTTAATACCACATCGGCGGCAACCAAGCATTACTACACGCCTGATGCTAAGCAGTCACCGTAGCCTATGGACGCCTGCAACTCCAGAGGTATTACATGCAAGAGGTTTACGCAAGTAAGTCCCTTTGAGTTAAAGTAATCGCGCACACTTACAAATGTAACTTAATATAGTGAATATCGTAGGTACTTATTAACCAAGCTGTAGTTTCGTACACACAAAAAGTATGATTAAAGTACGTACATGACGTGATAAAGTGCTATAGTTTGTCAAAGGACTGTCTCATTTCAAACATAGACAGAGATAACCATACTATAGTTGTCTTACACTAGTATTGGCACCCAAAAGAAAAGGATGAGTATAGTTTTTTTTTGTTCTTATTTACAGACAAATTGGTTTGACCAACTATATTTAGTTAACATGTTTAAAGAACAAAAATGTTACCACACAATGTCGCTATTGTAACGCAATAATATGATGTCGGAATGGTCACTTTCAGTTGACTGAGCAAAAGCTGATAGCTTAGGGTGAACGGACACTACAGCAGATGCTACGGAAAGATATGAATAGAAAATTATTTAACGGAACTTCATCGCGTCTTATAAGTGTATGCTGTTAAGTTTAGTCCCGTCGCGTACACTTACATGTATAATACCTATATACTCAATATTACATTTATTAAAACAACCCGTTGTATTGCAATGTAATATTGAGTATAGGTCCCAATTTGAAAATTGCCGATTGCTCGACATGTTTCACTCCATAACGAGGAGCTTCAACGGGAGCACGCGTAGGCGGGCCGTTAGCGGTCAGTATGCGTCCGTCCGCCAACGCTTGCTCGACTTAACTGCTGCGCGTTTTAATATACCTATTTGTGACGTTCCATGGGAATAGGTTATGGCGGTCGGCGCTTACGTTGTTATTAACGACTCAAATTATATGCGGTGCTTCGCGACATAAGCAGCCGCTATAACTATAAGGTGGAACATCACATTTAATAAATAAATATGTCTACGACTCACGAACATTTTGTTATTAAAATTACTGTAATACTTAATTGTATCTATCGTGGTGGACAATAAACCAGCGTCGACGTCAGGTAAATTCCCTCGCAGCCTTTTTATCTCCGAGGCATAAAATAATTGCGCAATCTTATAGCACGTAAATCGCTTGAAGAGGAAGTAGGCCTAAAACGTCGGCAATCTATAATGAGCTTGGGGTTAATCCTGCCTATTATCGGCTCATCCGTTTTAGTGATAACCTTTAGCCAAGGGCAGCACGCTCAAATCAATCTGACAGGGGGAATGCAGCATGAAATAATAGATACTATTGATTTCTGTCACAGAATAATAGTACTAGGTACAGAAGGTTCACTCTCTAACAAAACGCGTCTATTACGACAGATATGACCGCAAGGTGGCGCAAGCGCGACCAGACGTCCGTTCCGTAGCGGTGGGCGGCAACTACTACTGCTAGACACCAAAAATGGTGTGGGCCGCATGTACTTAATTGTAGCGACGACGAAATCGCGGAGTGAGCCACGCCTGTTTCTGTGCATTAAGGTATCGTTTGGATTCCGGCTACACCGGCATCACTGCAGCAGTAATGCTGCGCGACATTACTGCCGTCTCGATCGATTTTGATGTTTGAGGCAATAATGCAGTTGGCAGTGAATTTGTCGTATGTAAAGGTGACAGTCCATTTCCAACCGCAGCTTCACTACTGTTTATTTTACTATGTGAAATGGACTGTCACCTTAAGTCCCTTTCATCATCATCCTCATCGTCAATTTTTCTTGCTGTATTCGGCAATGGCGACTCCAACAACAGCTTTTGTCCGGATTGTGAAATGCTCTATCTAATGTGCAAAACCAAACTTTGTCTTGAAGATGCGGTCACACGATGCGCAGTGGAGTTAGTTGTCCTGTCGAGTTGTATGTGTACGTGTAGGAGGGCTTAGGTCGCGTCTTGCGTATATATCGCTTAGCATCTAGGTATTCTAGGTCTTCCTCACGCAGAACCGTACCGTACGGTTAGCGGACTGGAAAATCCGAAAAGCTACATTTAGATCATCTTATAGTGGGGTAAATTTTGAAGTGAAAAATTACTGTCTATGATGATTTGCTGGCTATGGATGAGGTCTTGGTGGCTCAGATGGCAGAGCGCTAGAGTATCGATCCAGACGCCATGAAATCAGGTTTCACCCAACCAAGACAGTAATTTTTCCAGTTTTAAATTTATTCTAAGCTCAATAGCATCGTTCGCAGACGTTTCTGCTTGTTAAAAAATTAAAATATAGTGGAGTATATAGGCATATACTGCTGAAAAATAAAATAAAAATAACTTTCCGGGGACGTCATTTTCACACAATATTGACAGGGTGTCAACTAGCCAACTAATGTCCCTTACCCGCCAAAGAGCATAGTCATGCAGAGCGAATAGATATTTATATACATGTTGGTTGGCAAGTTAGAAGTTTCCCCCGTCGAGAGTTTCAAACACATGAGATGAATAGTAATGCAACTACTAAGTACAAACAGCAACACTCTTAACTGTCCATCGGTGGACCTTATGCTTTTTGTAATAAGGGTTACAAACTGTCAGTTATCAGTGTGGACGATGGTACACCTAGCTTTGCCTACCGCGCTTTTGCCTCCACCCAACCAGTTTTATCAAGCTTAGAATAAACTTTAAAGTGGAAAAATTACTGTCTTGGATGAGACTTGAACTCACGGCCACTGGATCGATACTCCAGCGCTTTGCCATCTGAACCACCAAGACCTCATCCATAGCCAGCAAAACTTCCACCATATTATGGCTCTAGGGGACCCGAGCGAAAGCTACCTACCGTAAGAGCGTTATACTTCTTAAACCGCTACCGGACTTCCAAGTCATATTGGAAATTCACCAGCTTCGTTAGTTACCGCAGACGTTTCTGATTGTTAAAAATTAAAATCAGTATATTTATAACTGTATTTTCACTATACTGCAATAGTTACTACAAATTGTGGAAGTCTTTCACTTTTATATCTTATTATGTCTTTCACTTTTAAAAGAGGACAAAAGATTCAATCAGGATATCTGAAGTGACAAAGTTCAACAAAAGGCAAGCTTTTAGCTTCTGTAAATCAATTTAATAGAAAACTATAGTAAAAAGGTATTCGAGACGCCTTGAAGATGTTTCCATTATGTCAAGAGGCGACTGAGAGAACGCTAAAGCTTTTACAGAATCAATCTAATAGAAAACGAGATAATAGTGGACGGGACTTCAACCCCACAATATGTAGAAGCCCTTACCCGTAAAATATATGTAGATTATAACCATAATATAATATGAGATGGGTCCTTTTGATAGTCGGTTACATACAATACATTGCTTATGCTTATCCTCTAGGTGGCCTAGGTACCGTAACATGGGGTGAGTAGGGTCAAAACTGAAATTCAAACCTCGATAACATTTTATTTTTACATATGAAAACTGAATGGTGTATATAATAAGTGTTCCGGACGTTTGTATTTTAGTTTTTGTTTTATTTTGGGTAGTTCCATTTCATAACTTTGATGATAAATAGGAAAACCCACCTCACCCCGTAGTGCCTCGTATTTGGGGTGAGAGGGGTTTTCATACAAAGGTGATTTTGGAAGATTGTTGGATCGATTTTTTTTTATTATGCGTATTACTATAGCTCCATTTTAAATTGGAATACATTATTTTTGTAGCAGTAGCCTTAAAATCCCTTCTCACCCCCCTCTCAAACCTTCTCTCCCCATTCATAACCCACCTCTCCCCGCGAAACCTACTCACCCCGTTTTACGGTAACAATTTAGAGCATTAGGATACATAACAGTTTTGAATGATTCACGGTTAGTTTCACAAGACATATCAACTGGGATATGAACCGTGATTACCTTTTGTATTGTTTTCGAGCTCCCGATATTTCGACGCAGTTTCATGCATCTTGTCTTGTTCACGGGTAACCCGTGAGAGGTACCGGTCATTATTATGTTTTAATAATATATCTATCTCTATCACTCAAATGCAAGAACGACAGAAAGGCTAGACGAAACTTCTATGTTCGATTTCGCGGTGCCCTCTAGTTCTCTGGAGCATTAGTATTCTGCCCAGAGGTCTACTGACAGAGACATGGGTTTGCGGTACTGGATAAGACACATATAATTTGGCCAGGGACTGCCTTATTTCCAACAGTCGGTTGGTATATTGGCGACTGGTCTGGCCTAGAGTGACCCTGACTGTGAAGCCGCGGCCCTGGGTTCAAATCCCGGTAAGCGCATTTATTTGTGTGATGAGCACAGATATTTGGTCCTGAGTCTTGGGCGTTTTCTATGTATTAATGTATTTGTATATTATATTATAGGACCCCATGGCAAAAGGAAGGCGGGAAAACCCATAACAAGATGGTCCAGGGATATCATAGCCACAGCTGGAGAAAATTGGCTAATCAAGGCTAAAGACCGAGAAAGGTGGAAAGATATGGAGGAGGCCTATACCCGACAGGGGTCCTTAATATAGTAAAATAAACAACAATAATAATAGAAAACTTTTATTATGCAAACTATTTAAGGAAAAATAAAAGGCTTAAATAAAAAAATAAAAATATTATATTATATCGTTGTCTGAGCACCCACAACACAAGCTTTCTTGAGCTTACTGTGGGACTTACATAGTCCATCTGTGTAAGAATGTCCTATAATATTTGCGGGGCAATGTGGCCAGCCTTCTGGGTACCCTACCGAGCGACCACGACCTAGGACAATTTTTTTATTTTAAGTGTTAATATCTGGGTGGCTTCGCTCGGAAAACATATAAAAACTCGAAAATGCGCGTTTTCCCAGAAATAAGACCTAGCTAGATCGATTTTTCGCCCCCGAAAACCCCCATATAGCAAATTTCATCGAAATCGTTAGAGCCGTTTCCGAGATCCCCAAAATATATATATAAATAAATAAATAAATATATAAATAAACAAGAATTGCTCGTTTAAAGGTATTAGATTTTGTTTTTCAATTTGAAATGAAAATATAAAACTGTACAATATACTTATAATATTTATTTATTTATTATTATTTATTTATAGGAGTCTATAAAGGTTAGTCTATGTATTAAGGTTACTGATATAATTCTTTTAGAGGCTTCTATTGGGGCTATGAGATGTTGACGTCTGTAACACTTATACCTACGCTTATAATTTTCAGGTATAATCTTTCTAATAATAATTAATATTACTAAGTCTGTTACTACCTAATGCCTAATAAATAATACATAATTGTGTTTATCTAGGGAAACTCTTAAAATTTTATTTTATTTCATGACTTATAATCAAAAGTTACGGTCTTATCTAAAAACAACCTCGCCATTTCGTCCCTAAATATGTTCAGTACCTTTTTATCTCCTGCACCATTAAAAAGGCCTGACCCTCGTATTATCCGTATCTATATCTTATTTTCTGTCGAGAAATGTCTAAATTTTATTACACCCCGAGATATTATTAAGCGGTTAACACACTGAGGGGTCCCGCAAATTCTTCGCAATGAACTAAAATACATATAACTTGACAGGATTATTAATATAGTTCCCGTACTTCCCGTAAAAAACAAATTGAGTACCTACAGTAATTACTTGCCGAGCTTCACTTTTAAGATAAACGAAAATATGCCGTTGATAATTTATTATCCTTTCGCATATTAATACTTGAGTACTTACAGTAATATTTATTCATATTTTTTTTACCGCTGATAGGAGGAATAGTTTTTTTGTAAACGGCGTATTCATACAAAATGCCTGCGACATGAATACCGCCTTAGAATCTGCACCAACATTTTATATTTCACTCATTCACTATCCGACAGCATCACTTCAACCATTCAAACTAAAACGTTCTTAAACAGTCCGTATTTCATATATTTAGGACCTTTTTCTTTCAAAGACTTATGTAGCCTTTAGAGATGGGGTAGGAAATAATTTTACGTCATAAATTCGGAATTTTACGTCAACCCGCGGCCCTTAAGGGCGTATTTGGGGAACATAGTGTACGCCATTGAAATATTTAGAAATTGATGTTCGCTTTTTGGAGTTTTATTGCGAAGGTCAAGTTAGGTCAAAGATATTGAAGTTGAAGGTGATAATAGCTTTGAATTCCTTTTCTTTCATTTCACGAAAGCCGGCGCGAATTTTCTATGAAAATGTTAGCAGTTCAGTATAAATCTTGCGCCAGCTCTTATAAATTTACTTATTTACCTACTAGCGACCCACCCGGCTTCGCACGGGTTAAAAAATTATACACAAACCTTCCTCTTGAATCACTCTATCTATTAAAAAAAACCGCATCAAAATCCGTTGCGTAGTTTTAAAGATCTAAGCATACAGACAGACAGCGGGAAGCGACTTTGTTTTATACTATGTAGTGATGATAGTGATAGTGATTATTTTGCTGCTAGCTTAAGGTGACAGTCCATTTCCAACCGCAGCTGCACTACTGTTCATTTTACTATGGAAATTGACAGTAACAGCGACGCGTTCAGTACCAGTAGTGCAGCTGCGGTCAGAAATGGAATGTTACCCTTATTAACTTACATTTATAGACGGGTCTAACGCGAAATTTATTCAATTACCTTTATATACGACGTTTCGACACAGGTTTCACTGGTCATGGTCGCGGCCAACTGATGTCCTAGCAAAATGTCAAAACAGAGATTTGTGCAACTACCCGACGAAAAGTGTATGAAAAAGTTTGGGGTAGACATTACATTTTCAAACCACCCACTACACATAATGTTAATTATTGTCAATAGTCCGACACGCAACACTCACAATATCCACGCACACGTCGGAAGATAGATCCTAGAGGCTTTAACTTCTGTATCACTGGTTCCCAAGTTGGCGATAAGTTGAATCCATCCTCCCTATTAAAATTCCTGGGGTGTTTCTTGATTTCAATTGCTTCTCGCACAACTCGAGGATAATAATGGCGTTCAGTGGAGACAACTTTTGGTCTATGCAACTCAATCCAATCCTAGACGGATTGTGTGAGTTAATATGTGTTCAAAACGCGAAGGTTTTAAATATTATGTTACCCTTATGCCAGCGATTTAGGCGTGTGCATAACGTTCTTGGGTTTGACAGATGGCGTTCAAAAGGTTGAGGTCTTCGATCAACACGGGCTTCCGACACGTCGGAAGGGATAGGCCCAAGCGATATCTTAACATACAAATCATTCTGCCATTTTTCGCGAAGGGGAACCTGCACACAGTCGCACTTCTCACACACTTACGTACAAAATACAATCTGTAATGACGACACACACGCCGGCGGCACCTGGACTAGACTCGCGCAAAATAGAAAGTCGTGGTCATGCATGGAGGAGGCCTTTACCCAAAAATGGGTCCCCAAAAACTTAAATTAATATGTTAAATGTAATTCTTTTATCTTTTGTAGATTTTAGTTACTTTTTTTATAATTGTTTGCCTGAATTGTATGTTTTTGTGGGAATAAATGGCTTTATTATTATTATTCTCTTTATTTATTTTTGGTCTTAAGTTAGGTTATTTTATAATATGGATATAAAAATAAAATACAAAAACACTTACAAAAACAATACAAAATACTTATAAACATATTATAAAAAACCTAACCTAGGGTGCCGCCAGCAGCGGGGCAAGGCCCAAGCTGCCGGTGGTCAGGGCTGCAGAGAGAGGAACCGGCGGACTATCCGCGCCGTGTCCAAGATCACCGCCTTCTGCATCTGACCCTTGATCCAACCACCTAGCGAGAGTCTCTCAAGATGTTGGTCGAGACTCTTCGCTATTAGACCGTTCACTGAAACGACTATCGGGACAATGATCGTCGAATCAACATCCCACATGGCGGTTATCTCGTGAGCCAAGTCTAGGTACTTACTAGACTTGTCCTTCTCGGCTTTCACGAGATTCTCATCATGGGGGATGGTGATGTCAACGAGCACGGCCCGGCGTTGCGATCGATCTATTATCACAATGTCAGGCTTATTGGCTACAATAGTCCTGTCAGTGATGATAGATCGATCCCAATAGAGCGTGGCACGACCATTCTCGAGAACTGGCGCAGGTGAATACTTGTAGTACGGTACTTCGCGGTTCACAAGGCCGTATAGAAGAGCAAGCTGCTGGTGAATAATCCTGGCTACGAGATTATGTCTGTGCAAGTACTCGCCGTTAGCAAGATGAGAGCAACCGGAAATGATATGCCTGAGTGACTCTCCGGGACGGCGGCATGCCCGACAAATGTCGACCGTACCGTCCTTCAGGATATATTTCCGATAGTTGTTCGTCATCATAACTTCGTCCGCAATTGCACAGGCAAAACCCTCGGTTTCTCCGAAGAGATCCCCGAATCGTAACCAGTTCACCGACGCGAGCAGGTCCACATCGGGTCCCGTGAGGGCCTTGTAGAACCGCCCGTGTAGCACCTTACTCTCCCATGCCGTCTTGCGATCCGCAGTACTTAGTACCACAGGTTTGCGCCAGTTCTCGTTTGCCAAGGAGAGCGGCGTGAGGTTCCTGTCTACTGCCACCACATCACGATGCATCCCACACTGGTTGTTAAGGAAATAATTCCTGAGATTGTACACCTCGCGGTTGTGGAGATCCTTGGCGTTTAGGAAGCCTCGGCCACCACATTTCCGTGGGATGTACAATCTCATAACTGACGAGCGTGGGTGTAGCATGCGATGCGCGGTGAGCAGTGATCGGACCCTCCGATCCAGGGCGTCCAGCTCGGACTGAGTCCACCTTAGTATGCCAAAGGAGTATGTGAGTAGGGGCATTACCCAGGCGTTGAAGGCGCGCACTTTGTTGCCTCCTGACAAAAGACTGTTAAGAACTTTTGTGAGCCGACTGAAAAAGCGCTCCTTCACCGACCGTCTAATACCCTCGTCCTCAATACCCAACGACTGTGACATACCAAGGTATTTATAGGTTTCTGATTCAGAGATAGATCTGAAAGACATTGTCTCAGAAGGTTGTAAATTTGTTGAATTTACAACCCTCCCCCGCTGTACATGCATAACCGCACATTTATCGACACCAAACTCCATGTTGATGGCACTACTGAAGACTTCGGTGGTTTTCAGTAGCTCCGTCAAGTCTTGGTTATTTGGTGCAAATAATTTGAGGTCATCCATGTACAGAAGGTGAGAAATGACTTCACCCTCTCGCCGAAGCCGGCAACCTAGTCCCAAATCCTTCAGCAGGGTGCTGAGGGGATTCAGAGCTAGGCAGAACCATAGGGGACTCAGACTATCACCCTGAAATATTCCTCGCTCAATCCTTATGAAATCCTGCGGGCCAGGGCGGTCATCCCCGCCTCCTGGTTGACGAAGGACTGTGGTCCACTGTCTCATACACGCGCTTAGAAAGGCTCTCAAAGCTGCATCAACTTTATACAGCTCTAAGACCCTCCCCAGCCATGAATGAGGCACCGAATCATAGGCCTTCTTATAGTCAATCCAAGCGGCTGAGAGGGCCTCCTTGTTCCGCCGGATTTGTTGGCAAATGGTCATGTCTATGAGGAGGAGCTCTTTAGTACCACGGGACCCAACCCTACATCCATTTTGAGCGGGGGCCAAAATATTGTTAGCGACAATGTGCGCGTTGATTTTTGTCCTCAAAATGGATGTAAGGAGCTTATAAAGTGTAGGTAAGCACGTGATGGGTCTGTAATTCTTCGCTTCCGTGGTACTACCGGACTTATAGAGCAGGAAGGTGACACCAGTTGTTAAGGAAGGTGGGAGAGAACCAAGCTCGAGGGCTTGTTGAAATTGTGCTGCCAAGCACGGGTGTGAGCATCGGAACCATTTTAGCCAGAAGTTGTGCAATCCATCCGGCCCAGGACTTTTCCAGTTCTGGGCCGTGCGGATGGCACAACTTACGTCATCGGGGGTGATAGTGACTACCCCCATAGGTTCGATGGACTCGCATTCACGCTCGACAACATTCATCCAACCCCCCTCGGTGTGTCCGACAGGCACCGACCAGATGCTACGCCAGAAGTCTGTCATGACAGTAGGATCCGGCGGCTGCGTGTCGGACTCACGAAGGTTGGTTTCCTCCCACTTTCGGTACACCTTCCTTTGGTCACTCTGGAAAAGACGATTCTGCTGGAATCGATCCACACGCTCTCTGTAGCGGCGAATACGGTTTGCCCATGCATAGACTTTCTGCTTTAGAAAGTCGATGCGCTCCATAACGTTGGCCATGTAGTCGCGGGGCCTGATATCCGTCCCCGCAAACGCCTGGTTTACGAAGCGCATTACTCGGGGGCGATTGTTGCCCCCCCTGAAGCAGATCAGCTTTGCGATAAGAGTCCTAAAGGAGCTGATACGTCGCTCGATCCGTATTTGCCATGCGGGGGCACCTCCGGCGGTCCTAGGTGCACGTTCAGAGTCCGGAAACTTGACTCGTGCAACACGGCACGCCGCGATGGCTCCGCAATACATGATCGCGTGCGTATCATCTAAATCTTTACTAGTCCGTAGATATGGCTCTAGTAAAGCGTTTAGGGCTCCCATTAGCGCTAGATTGCGTCTATTCATAGGCAAACGTGGTAATCGTGGCCTAGTGTTGGGAGTGGAGCGATACTGCGTAATCGCCTCATCCAGAGTCCTCCTCAGATGCTCATTGGCTGTACTACTCACACTCTGCGCGATCTCCCCCTCGTCGGCGTTGAGATCCACCCGCGGTACCCCCGGTGCCTGGTCGGGTGCCGGCACCGAATCCGGCAACGTCGCGGGCGGGTCCCGCGCCGAGGTGGAGGCCGCGCGAGCAGAGAGAGCCTCCAGGCGAAGCCGATCAAGTGTCGAGTCATCCAACCGCTTTAGCCGCTGAATGACGCGCACCTGATCCGATAATCGTTGCTCCGACACGGTGATGGTGGGTTCAAGAGCCTGAAACAGAGGCAGTATTCTTGAACGATAGGCGGATAGTTGTGTTCCCCCCTCTGTAGCCCCATAATAGGCGCGCATGACGTTCTCGTTCATTTGCCGAGTCCATCTCATGCGTCGCACTATACCACCGGCAGCGGGAGCCGTGGGCGGGGCAGGATGTCCCGCAGGCCCCAAGCGTGCCGGCAGCGGTGGCCGCCCTCGTCGCGCAGGTGGTCGTGGCGGCGGCGGCGGCGGCCCGCTCTCGTCACTGGACCCGTCTGTGTCAGGCGCCGTTGCGAATTCGTCACCTGACGACGGTGTGGACGAGGAACTGGACGAGGCGGGCGGGGGTGGTGGGCGTGCGCTTGTTGTTGCCGCTTTTGCTCGACTCCTCGTTATCATTTCTTATTGTCGTGGTTTTGCCAGTGAAGTATGACAAATGTCAACACAGGTCACAACACACCCATGGTCGCGGTGTTTTTAATCATATTTATCAATTGTCCGCATGATTTACGCATAACTCGGTTCACACATGAGTATTTAACAGTATTTTAAGGCAAAAACCACATTTAAAAATATATTTTATCAAAAGAAATGTAAAAGGACGTCTGTCAGTGTCAGCGGTTTTTTTTTTTTTTTTTTTTTTTTTATTATTATAATGACGACACAAATACATAGAAAATAACACACTACACAGAAAAATCTTGCACACCTCGATCTGTTTTTGTGTACGGACGAGTCACAAGTGTCACAACACGCACACTAACACATTTTCGTCAAAGAATTTTATTGTTTTCTGAGAGATGAGAAGTCGGATTTGTCGCTCGACCGATCCGCAATTTGTACTGGGCGAGCAAAATCGATAAATCCAGCAGTTACAAGAGACTAAAATATAATAATTGATAATTGATAACAACAAAAAACCGAGCAATTAGGCATTTTTTCTGGTGCTGCGTTCACTCGCGCGACTGGACTCGGTCTAGTTAAAAATCCGAGCGCAACTAGTTTTATTACCCGCGCTAGATCAGTTGATCTTGTACCTAGGCAGAGGGGAAATAGTGCGAATGCCGCATCCCTTCCGTGTTGATCAAAGCTTGAGGTTGTTCTCGTTGGGGCATTTTTGAGCCCCAGACAGACTTCTATAGGTACTTATTCTAGATCGTTGCATAGCTGTGACAGGCATGACTAATCACTCAATAGGTATAATAGGTGGTAAACGATCGATAGCGTTTGTCAAGTCAAAGGCTACTAAGATACGTACAAATGTTGGTTCATTACCCGACTTGGTAACTGGACTTCCTTGCCGCTGACCTCAACCTTGTGGTCATTATAGTGGCAGTAAATGCGCCTGTTCACATAGCAATGTGCTGTAGCACCAGTGATTGTCACAATACAATAAATATTTATTATTGCTCACCAATATGAAAAAGAACAAAATAAAAAACACAACGGGTTGCACTCAGGGAGTGCCGGCAGAAGTGAAAACTCAATCACTACTGCAAAATGTCTGCAGCACTATGTATAATTGAGGTTAACGCCATCTAGCGTTATTTCGTCGCATTACTTGAAACCCCTAAGCACATCACTGTTAGTACTCGAGTTATATTAATACCTGTTAGAGGAAAACTCACTAGATTGCATTTAAATCAATAAAGAAAAACTCAATGACATTGAAGTAACAGTTTTTCGATCAGGTCACGTGTCCGTCTTAAGTCTTGGGGTCACGTGACACTTGTTACGAGTTTAACATTTTTTTCCCTATTACAAAAAGTGCACTTGCACTCGCCAAAGTGGCGTTGTAACGCCGCGCCGCTAAAGAAGTTTTCACTTCAATAAATATTATTAGGGGACATCTTACACAGATGAAGGTAGCCCCAAACTAAACAAAGCTTGTACTATGGGTGCTAGGCGACGATATACATACTTATATAGATAAATACATACTTATATACATAAAAAACACCCATGACTCAGGAACAAATATCTGTGCTCATCACACAAATAAATGCCCTTACCGGGATTCGAACCCAGGACCATGGGCTTCACAGGCAGGTTCACTACCCACCGGTCGTCAAATAAACATAACATACAAATTAAGTATAACTTAAACTTTGGTAGACAACAGGCGGTCTTATCGCTAAAGAGTGATCTCTACCAGACAACCTTAGGTTAGTGGAGACAAGGCAAAAAAAATACAAGTAGGTAATGTGAGTAAGTGAGAGCCCGTTATCGTAAGGTATAAAATGACAAAGTAAAACGTTTAATTTTTGTCGTACCTTCAAAAATGAATTTCCCTTCTTTCTTTTTGGAAATCTTTTAAAAATGTAGCCAAGTGTTAGATGGTGTCGATGTCCAAATTCCCTATCTAATCGAACAAAGCTATCTTACGTCGCTTAGCCGAAGGCATTACAAATAGATCAGGGATGTTACAACGACCCCTTATAAGGCGAGTCGAAATTTTAGAGAAACTAGTATTGCGAGCTTTTAACGCGCAAAGCGGTATAAATTTAGCAAGTAGCAGTGAAATATCAACAATTCCAAAAAATTTCTTTAATTTCCCATGATTGTTGTCGTTACCATAGGCATTTTCCGCAAATCGACCACCATAGTGCCTATTTTGCGTCAAAATCTAGCAAAGTTTTCTGGTTGCTGCCTCATTTAGTGTAGACGAAGACTAGATACCTGTTCCTATGTACTTCAGATGCAGTCCAGAAGAATGGCTTGTGTTGTTTTTGTCTATTTCTATGCATGATCTGCACATGGGGATATGTGTCCAGCTCATTCCAGTATTTTTTGGTGCAGTTGTCACTGATGCTGGTCTAGCTGATTGTATATGGAAAAAAGAACGCTAAATATCACTCACATAAGTATGTATGCTACATATAGTGCTCACTTTACACTGGATGGCCGGTGAATTGGACTCGCTCGCTCATACACGTGCGTCCAGCGATCGCCGAGTCATAAGCGATAAATGATCAGCAATTTCCTGACTAGATACCTCGTCGCTCGTTACAGAGCGCCTACCGCGAGCCACGTTCGACGTGTTGCCTCTCTGTCGCACTTGTAAATTCGTACGTAAGTGTGACAGGGAGGTAACACGTCGAACGTGGTTCGCGGTAGGCCCTCAGCTTGCTAATGCCATCTCTTACACGTAGGTCTAGTGCTAACAAAGTTAAAATAGAAGTAGGTAGGTAGGATAGTTTTCCAATTGAACTCGGACTTACAACTAGAGAGCAAATTACTTTTATTTGAGTTACTAAATCACAAAATTACCGTGATACACAAATAATGGTATACTTTGCTCCAAATTAAGGAAATGATTGACAACTATTCACTAATAAATATATTATTATTCAAATGTGCTGATATTAAGCAGAAGATCTTATCCAACATACTTTTATCGGTAAGTCAACTAATACTGAAGGGTCCGAAACATGTCGCCAATAGCGACTAAAAATTCAAATGAGTGAAACTGTTGTCCTCTGAACAGTTTAAAATATGTCTCACGAAAGTTTAATATCGAAGTCAACTATTGATCATGCCAGATACGAGTATAATATTAGATAGCAAAACGGTCTTATTTATGAAACAACTGGTACAGAAGACAAGGCTGCCTAACTGTTCGATGAAGTCTTTCTACGATTCCATTTTGCTGAGGATTGTACGGTACTGTCAAAAAGTTAAACTGTACCAATAATGTTTAATCAATGTTAATCAATGTCGTGATGGTAATTATTGACCAAGGTTTAATAGCGGCTTCCTAAATTTTACTAAATTAGGTAAGTTATCAAAAATATTGACTCTACTAATGACAAGTCATTACGAAAGTCCGCAAATTGCTTGGGAGCACCGTTTAGTGGGAAACGATGTCAAATAACCTGACTATACTATTCCCAAAATATCTTTTGAGTGGATTTGTGACTAGTATATTCTGACCCCGTTTCCAGTTACCTAGTTAAGACGAAAGTGGACGACCGTGTGAAATCGCTTTGCTATTTAAACGTAGTCCTAATTTTCTCTAGATATTATTAACATTATAGAAAATATTTTGGCATAATTTGATGTATTGATGTATTATTTATTAAAAGAGTTAGGAGCATTTCAAACTTTGTATGGAATACGTTTTTCGCTCTTAATTCTCATAACAATCAAAAAATCGAAAAAGTCAAACAAAGGGATTTGATTAATATACATCAAATTATGTAATAATAATGTTATCCAGGATGTAAATAGATAGACCAAAGAGAATTTGAAACTATTACCTACACTCTATTCTCTTTGTCTTGACTATAAAGAGAAAAAAATGGGGACTGTGTTTGTATGGAGAAGGGGTTGTAAGTCGTAACTTTTCCTCTTAAGACGAAACAGGAGCTGAGATTTAAATATTTTAGGTAAATATACCCGTCTCGCTAACGGAAGCGGCTCCTAAAACTAGTGCGATAAGGACAAGGCGAACAATCCTGCGTAAAATCTCAAAAATCGAGGTTTCGTACTCGACTGTTTCCTCTTCCAAAACTTAACCAATCGTAACCAAATTTAGAAATCTAAATGATTATGAAATTATCTGTCTCGAACCGTTTTGCTTTTTTGGCTAATTGATATCAGTTTTGAATACCACGCCTCTCACTGCAGCATAGTCAATTAGGCCATTACAGCCATTTTTGAAGGGCTCTATAGCGCCTTAAAAACAAAAATATCAAAAAAAGCAAAACGGTCCGACACATATATTGATAATATTAATCTGTGTTAAAAAAATCATTGCTCTAGCTTCAAAATCCACGGAGGAAACAGGCGAGTACGTTTGTGTGGAGAAATGACCACTCCTGTTGCCTCTTAAGCGTAATAGGTGTTTCTACTGGTTAGTGTATTACATGTAATATTCTGTAAGCGTAGTGAATAATAGTGGCTATCAGAATAAAGTGACTTCTAATGACTTGACTTACATTTGCGGGGGATGGATATGCAAATATGATTGCACGCCATTTTGAAGCTACTTTAGTAAAATATTTATAGGCAATATAGTATGAGGGTGGAAAATTCTAACAACTTTCTCACTCCTGATAAAATATCTACCTCTCTTTAATACAAAAGTTCTTAAAGTGAATATTTTGCAAAAGATATTGTGATACATTTTGAATTTTATAACAAAATCTATTTGAAAAGGGTAGTTATTTATTTCAATGAAAAACAAATGGCTAAAAAAACATTAATATTTTAAAACAATAAATTAAAAAAGTCGTGATCACTTGGTTGTCATCTAGCCTGTTCAACCCACAACCGTTTTCATTTTCAATAATAAATCCAATTGCGACCTGCATTTGCAAATTCAACATCAAGAAATACCTATTGTTTCAATTAATCCTCAATTATTCAACGGGATTTTAGCATATCATCAAAATTGTGCTAATTTGAGCATAAATTTGATGATTCGTCAAATAAGTATCCAATTAATTTGTCATGACATCAAACGCAAGCGAATGGTTTTAAAGTGATATTCGGTTTGGGGCTGCAGCAGACTAAAGGAGCCCACTGATTAATAGTCCGCCGGACGACATCAGCCTGTCAGTTAGAACAAAAAGTTGACAGTTCCGAACAACTGACAGGCCGATATCGTCTGGCGGACTGATAATCAGTGGGCCCCTTTATTGATGTGACATTACTGCTGCGGCATCAGCGCTGCCGCTGTATGTGTCAATTTCCTTGATGAGGATTATAATATGGAGTGGCAAATAATTGTATCAACGCCGCAGGAATGTTTTAATTACACTGATTTAATCTTTCACGATTTTTACACATTAATAAATTGTACAACGGGACTTAATCGCGTATCTAAGTTTTAAGATTTACCTCCGACGTTTCGAGGACGGCGTTGTCCCCGTGGTATCGGAGAAGACTGGCTCAACAGTAGTGCAGCTGTGGTTGAAAATGGACTGTCACCTTAAGTAGCATCTATTTCTTTGCTGAAATTAGTGACGTTCGCCACCGCATTACCGGTGCAATTATGACGTTCATTCTGTCACTAATTTTATCAAGGACATTTACAGATACACCGGCAACAACAACAACGCCGCAACAGTAATGCAGCTGCAGACGCCATCCGAACATCACCTTAGTTTCGATGAAGGTGATTCAAAAGACTTACAGCATCTTTACTGTTACAGCGTTAGGGTAACATTCCATTTCTGACCGCAGCTGCACTACTGGTACTGAACGCGTCGCTGTTACTGTCAATTTCCATAGTAAAATCAACAGTAGTGCAGCTGTGGTTGAAAATGGACTGTGACCTTTAAAGTGACAGTCCATTTCCAACCACAGCTGCACTACTGTCAATTTTACTATGGAAATTGACAGTAACAGCGGCGCGTTAAGTACCTACCAGTAGTGCAGCTGCGGTCAGAAATGGAATATTACCCTTACGCTGTAGCGTCGACGTGAGCGATATCATTATTTTCCTTTATAAAAAGAGTGGCGTCACTGTAAAGAAAATTTACAGTTATGCCTCCCCCGTCAGCGCAGCACTAATGCGGCAACACCAACGTTGGTGCAGTCGCTTTCCGCATGTAACCTTTAAACATATCCATTCTCAGCAAGCAATACGTTTGGAACTGAGTAATGTTTGGAAAGCAAATAGTATCCACGCCAAGTAGGTCGCTCCCGGCTGAAACGAGATATGTTATATTATATGGCAGAATGTCTTTGGCTTGGGAAGAATGAGATATTTATAAGTCCCTAGTTAAAAGTTTCAAAAGTGCAGATCTTGGTTTCGGAAAAACAGACTGCTTATAGTTTCACCATGTCCGTCTGTCCGTATGTCATGTCACAGCCATGTTACTTGGAAACTATAAGATACATTATATTTTATCGAAAATTTGGAACTTAGGTGTACTTTGTGGTTCGCTACGTATACTCAGTTTATTTTGTACTGTATTTACTTACATACACTACAAAATAAACTACAGCTAGATTTACACTTAATAACGTACCTACTAAAGTTTTTGAGGGTATAATTATAACTCCAGCAGCCAGCTCTAAGAATTCATTAAACTTTAACCTCGAAAAAACAAAGACTGACATTTTATTTTATATGGTAGATATTAATTACATTAGTCGAATAGCCGGTATAGCCCTTGCTACACGGTCGCCGACAAGCCTTCTAACCGTCTGACCTTGGTCTGTCCTTGGTCAGTTTTGGTCAAATTTTGTTGTAAACAACTGTCTACACGGTCCGGGACGGACCAAGGCCACGCGGTCTGGGGGCTTGTCGGTGACCGTGTAGCAAGGGCTTATAGCTATAAAAATAATAGTTATGTAATTAAGTTACATATTCAAAATAGCTGCTTGATAGCTACAGCTCCTATAATGTAATAAGTAGGTATTCATTTTGTAGCCAATTTTAATATACCTACATACATTTTTCGTCCGTAACAAATAAAAGTGTAAGGCACGGAAAATATACTGAAAATTTTGGGACACGAGCTAAGAACAAAATGTACACACATTTTTGGAAATGTCCCTCCAATGTTTCTGTACACAAGCTAGCTGAGAATAGAAAATGACACTGCATTTTCAGCAACGTCCGTCTAACAGCCAACCATTTGTTTCTCCGTTCCCCTCCGTGGAAAAACGACCTAAGTGAAGAGGATGTCCAACTACATGTAACGTTTTGTCAGCAAGACGCTGCGTTGCAATCCCAAAAAGTAGAGTTACGTTTTGGACTGCACCCAACCCAACGCAAAGTTCGGACAATAGAATTGTTGGCTAGGATGACCAGCTAAATAATTTTGGGTAGAAAGAAAAATCATTTACTCGTATTCTGGAACACTTTTAGGTACATAAATTTACAAACTTACAACTACGTAAATATAAAAATTAAGGGTATTATATTCTATTAGTGTCGATAGGTACCCGGCTAAATTTTGGGTTATTTTATATTGAGCAGATTTTGCTAACGGAAAACAAATGATAGTGCTTATCTAATTTAACGTAACGTATTACTTATTAAAAATCGAACAATGCCTTTCAATGGAAATGACTGTTTTGGTAACGCTACCACATTACTTACAGACATTGTTAAAACTTAATAATCTTTAGTTTTATGAATTAAATCCTTACAATCGTCATAATTTTTTTCATTAAAATTATATTGACAACTATCTACATATTACTTACATTGATAATATGAAGGAAGCTATAACACTTTTATCATGAATTAAATATGAGGTCACTCTTGAACGAAAATAAGGTCTAAGTATAATGTTTGGCTTATAAGATTGAAATGAAGGTTCGCAAAATGGTACATAAACAGTGCAGATCGTAAAAGGCATTTTCTTACGTGAACGCTCTGCCCGTGAAATGAACTTCCTGCGGTTTTTCAATAAAAGTTTTCTATGAGTTTGTTCAAAAAAGAGTAAACAGGTTTCTAAAAGATCTCCAAAAAGCAGGCGTCCATATTAGGCCAATGTAATTTATCAGATTATATGTGTTCTTGTTTGTAACGGTGAAATTATACAGAAATATAGATGCAGATTATTACAAATTGATAACCAACTCATCTTTTATTCAACTCATTGTGAACTCAAGTGCCGAAGCTACAAAAATCAATGACATTGTCGCTCGCTATCGGGACATGCCCTCGGCAGTACTTTGCGGATAATGTTATCTTGATGGACTTTTCCGTTTTGATATCGTTATTCTCTAGTGTTTTGCTTTTTGTGTCGGTTCGAGTTTTCGGATTTATAAAAGATAGTTCATCTTGTTCATAAAACTTGGCTACTGCTAAATTTTTTCTCTTTCTAACCGACATGACACACATGTGACATGACAAATTTCCCATATACTACCTAGTTATCGCTCCAAGGCCTCCAAGTTTTGTTTGGAAATGCGTTTATTTTTGTACCCAAGTATATATTTGTGAATTCAATTACTATTTCTGTATACTTCTAATCTATAGTTTGTCAAAGGACTGTCTCACTTGAAACATAGACAGAGAGAATCATACTATCTTTGTCTTACACTAGTACTAGCACCCAAAAGAAAAGGATGAGTAGTTTTTTTTGTTCTTATAGAATAGAATAGAACAGAAATATTTTTATTCGTGAGCACAAACACAAAAAAGAAAATTATACAAGCAGAGAAACATAAAATAGGAGAAAGTGCCACGAAATAGTCTCACCTCAGCATGTTGCTGGCGACTTCCAGCGCTGATCTTCTTATTATTGACAAATTGGTTTTTTTTTTGAGAAGAGTATCAAAGGTCATCGCAACAGATAAAGAGAAAAGGAAAGCGTTTATCAGGGAAAAGACTGGCCGTAAAGAAAATGACATTGCCACTTCCATGATTGAGAAAAAGCGGCCTAGTAAAAAAGCGGCCAAGTGCGAGTCGGACTCGCCCATGAAGGGTTCCGTATTTATGGGATTTATGACGTATTAAAAAAAAACTACTTACTCGATCTCGTTCAAACCAATTTTCGGTGGAAGTTTGCATGGTAATGTACATCATATATTTTTTTTAGTTTTATCATTCTCTTCTTTTAGAAGTTACAGGGAGGGGGGGGGGACACACATTTTACCACTTTGGAACTGTCTCTCGCGCAAACTATTCAGTTTAGAAAAAAATGATATTAGAAACCTCAATATCATTTTTGAAGACCTATCCACCCGACAGCGGCCCACACGTATGGGTTTAATAAAAAAAAAATTTTTCGAGTTTCAGTTCAGTTCTTATGTGTGTTCTACCGCTTGTACAATGGGCTGTGCTCTGGAGAATTGTTTGACATGATGCCAACGGCAGCTTTCTATCACCGCACCGCTCGCCATCGGCAGGGTGTTCATCCACACACCCTAGAACCTAAATGGTCGCGTACTGTGCGGTTTAAGAGGAATTTCCTCCCGCGGACGCTCCGGCTGTGGAATGAGCTCCCTTCCGAGGTTTTCCCGAGGGTCTACGGTATGGGGTTCTTCAAAAAAGGAGTGTACAGGTTTTTAAAAAAAGGTCGGCAACGCGCATGTAACACCTCTGGAGTTGCAGGCGTCCATAGGCTACGGTGACAGCTTACCATCAGGCGGCCCGTATGCTTGTTTGCCACCTATGTGGTATTAAAAAAAAAAGTATGGGGAACACCCAAAATTTTTTGTTTTTTTTTTCTATATTTGTGTGAAAATCTTAATGCGGTTCACAGAATACATCTACTTACCAAGTTTCAACAGTATAGTTCTTATAGTTTCGGAAAAAAGTGGCTGTGACATACGGATGGACAGACGGACAGACGGACAGACAGACAGACAGACAGACAGACAGACATGACGAATCCATAAGGGTTCCGTTTTTTGCCATTTGGCTACGGAACCCTAAAAACGAAGGTGAAAATAATATTGATAAGAGCAAGTCGAATTTCACAAAATAGTTATTTACGATAAACGTGTAAAATTTACGGTAAATATTTACGGTAAATGATCTAAGACACATTCGTCAGATCAGATTCCTTTTTCGTCAGGATAGATTATAGCCTGTTTTTTTTTCGGACGACAACGGACTTTTGGTCAGATTCCGCATTTGTCAGAATTTTCTGTTCCAAAAACATTTCCTGCACAACTTAACCAGACGGAGCGCCGGGGCTCCGTCTGGTTAAGTTGTGAAGGAAAGGTTTAAATTATTCGATCCACTGGTGGAGCATATAAAGAGATGCAAGTATCACAGGATAACTCCAAATCTTCCACATTAAAGTTAAGTTTTTTTCTGTCCAAAGAGTATTTCCGTTTTCGTCCGAAAAAAAACAGGCTATAATTTATCTTGACGAAAAAGGAATCTGACGAATGTGTCTTAGATCCGGTAAATGTATTTTACAGTACATAATAATATGGTGCTACTTTCCCGCACTAGTGCGTAAATAAGCACTTTTCGTGCCTATGTCAAATATTTAAGACGAAACAGGAGCTGAGATTTAAATATTTTAGGTAAATATACCCGTCTCGCTAACGGAAGCGGCTCCTAAAACTAGTGCGATAAAGACAAGGCGAAAAATCCTGCGTAAAAATCTCAAAAATCGAGGTTTCGTACTCGACTGTTTCCTCCTCCAAAACTTAACCAATCGTAACCAAATTTGGAAATCTAAATGACTATGAAATTATCTGTGTCGGACCGTTTTGATTTTTTGGCTAATTGATATCAGTTTTGAATACCACGCCTCTCATTGCGGCATAGTTAATTAGGCCATTTTCGCCATTTTTGAAGGGCTCTAGCGCCTTAAAAAACAAAAATATCAAAAAAAGCAAAACGGTCCGACACAGATATTGACAATATTAATCTGTGTTGAAAAAATCATTGCTCTAGCTTCAAAACCCACGGAGAAAACAGTCGAGTACGTTTGTATGGAGAAATGACCACTCCTGTTGGCTCTTAAAGGGGCATATAATTATATTATGTACTATAAAACGTTGTACGATACGCGTGCGAATAGGTAATTCGCACTTGTATTGTAAATAACTATATATTAACGAAGAAATATTGTTGTATCAAAAAATGCTTTTTTCAAATAGTTTTTTGCTAAGTTGACAAACCCATTAGCGCCCACACCACAGAATAAATAATAGTACTAATATAAGTACTTACAGAAGACTCACTACCCACACCCAGTTTTGGGCACCCACCATTTTGCTACTGCTGAATTGCTGATGCTGTTAGGTAGAATTACAGTAGAAAATCGAATCAAACGCCGTAACCCAGGTGTACAAAAGTGGGCGCTAATGGGTTAACTTAATTTGAACCGTCATCATCAGATATAAGTGAACACAAAAGTGAATGTTCAAATATTTTAGACCACCTTAGCCGCTCTGATATATCAGATAAGATGGCGACGTACCTGGAGGTCGATTCTGATTTAACAACTTGTTTATAATATATGTAGATTTAATACTCCCTATTACATTGCAGTGGCCAATATTAGGTAATAGTACTTACTATGGGGAAGATCGTGGGGTTTACGAGGATATAATTAATATGAACTCAATTTACGTCAAAAAAATCAAACATTTCGTCACATTACACATGTTCATGTACGCTCATACGTCATCATGTCCTTAGCGTTTTCCTGTTAGATAATACGACCGAGAAATCACGTGGTTACTACGCATAGTAAAACAAATGACATGACTGGTTTAGAAATTACTACTTATTTACTGTTAATTGTTCGGACTGTAATTGAGCTTTTTATGCAGGAGGTACCTAATAACCTTGTACTAATACGCGTGAAGACAAGATGTTTGGTACTAATGTAATTAAGATGTGATGAAAACCAGTGGCTATAATTTTTTTGTTACTAATATAATTAAGATGTTAGTAAAAAAAGTTACTGTCATTTTTTGTAACACTCACTTTAATTGCTGACTATTTGCATGTTTATGTGGACCGGGTGTCTCCTGTAAGACGAGACAAAACATTGATAGTAACTACTCCTACCGCAGCAGTAAGTAATGTAATGTTCATACATACATATAGGGTCAGTTGTCGAACATTGAAACAATCGTACACAGTGAAACTTTGCGATATCTCGGAAACTAGGTGTTATCAGCTAGTGCCGTCTGTCAAGCAAGGGCAGGCTCAAGGACCCCCAGCACCTCCCCAATACGCGAGCGCGCCTCGAAGAAGGAGCACGTTGCTACGAGATTGTGAATTCGTGTGACAAAAGTAATATTTTTCATTTATGTTTCGCAATTTTTTACCAATATATAGAGTCTAGTTTGGCGTTATTTAATTTTTTGTTGTGTTCTATGTGTATTAAAGTTACTTTAGAGCTAAATATTTTTAAATTTCTTTCACTCTTTGGTGCAGTTTTTTTTAATTGTTTAAAAAAACACCCCCTAATCTCACAATGAAACATATTTATGTAGTAAACAATGAAACATGATGTTCACTGAACACCAGTATTAGTACACAATGAAACAAACTCATTATTTTTTTAATTAATTAAAGACTATGTGCGAAATTTGTGAAACTAAAATACCATGAAAATTGATAATAATTTGTCTATCATATGACAAAATATAAGATACTTAACTTTAGAAATGGCTGAGATAGGATAGTTTATATGTTGCATGTTTCATTGATGGCAAGGTTAAGGTCACATGTCTAATATTGAAACAGTCGTTTATAATCACTATGTTGCAAGAAAGTGTATGATATCAAGCATGGAGATGCTTAAAACCCTCCCGCGTCCACCTAGTTGGCAATCATGCTCCGTGGACATAAAAGGCACCTTTCTCGCAGCATGCCGTAAGTGCCGACCAGATTTTCGATTCACAATGAAACTTAGGTGTGCGTACAATGAAACGAGTCTTTCGCTTTTAGATATTTCAGCAATCTTATAACGATTCCATATTTTGGAAATCTTTTAAATAACAAATTTCAGCCTAACACTATTTTCTCCTTTCCTTTCTCATTAAATGATTGAAAGGATGTATGTATTAATGTAACTTATTTATTACAACGTTTCAATGTTTATTAAGGATGTTTCATGGTAGACTATATATATTACATCTGTTTCATTGTAAAAATTAGAGTGTTTCATTGAAAACATGCACAAGTACACAATCAAACAAAACTCATTTTTCAAAAAAAGCTTTATAATACAGAAACTGTTAAAAATAAGTAGAAACCAAGAACGCCATATGATAGCCAAATAAATTGTTTATCTTCATACGAAATATCACACTCATAACTTTAAAAACACCAGAGATAGGAAGGCTTAAACTTTTAGTGTTTCATTGATCAACAACTAACCCTATACATACATATAATCACACCTATTTCCCGGAGGGGTAGGCAGGGACCACGGATTTCCACTTGCTATGATCCTGACATACCTCTTTCGCTTCCGTTACTTTCATAACATTCCTCATACACGCTCGCCGGTTTAGGGTGCTCTTGACCTCGCCTTTCTTCAGGATTTCCCCGATCTGATCAAAGTCCGCCGAGGTCTACCCTTTCCAACTCCTGCTTCTACTTCTCCCTTATATTACACTCTCTTTGTTAGCCTTCTTTCACTCATTCTTTCCACGTGTCCAAACCATCTCAATATTAGTAAGTAATGTTGCAATAGTAATGGACTTCCTTTTATGCCATTACAGATCCGTCTAGGATCTCTACAAAGACTGGTCGAGTACTGCTCTCAAACATCAGTTTCATCTTGCCTCGCTAGCCAATTTAAAAAAAAAACTGACTTGTCCAGTTTTTTTTTAATTGGCTGTTGAGATGGTTTGGACACGTGGAAAGAATGAGTGAAAGAGCGAGTCCCACAGTCCCACCGAGGGGTACTTTTTTGTATTTGTTGTTATAGCGGCAACTGTCTAGCTATCACGGTTCACGAGAATCACGAGTGCCTGGTGACAGGCAGACAGACGGACGGACGGACAGTGGAGTCTTAGTAATGGGGTCCCGTTTTTACCCTTTTGGTACGGAACCCTAAAAACTGGTATTTTCTACAAAACACTTGAAAATCAATGACAGATGAAATCATTATCGGACAAGTGAGTAAGCTCGTGCTTAGGCGACTTCCTACAGTATATCACAGCGACCTTGGCTTTGGCTAGCCTATCTTGAAACTATAGACATGTTAATAATAAAGACTGTAGTCTCCATATGAAGTATCACTGTTATGGATGCCACCACATGTATAATATATCTTTTTCCCATTATAACACCGTCTATTAATAGTGTTACTAGTTTTATATCTGGGAGACCTTTTATATCTGGGAGAGAAAAAACATATACCTAGTTTTCTAGAAATAAGACCGAACTAGACCGATTTTTCGATCCCGAAAACCCTTATATTGCCAATTTAAAGTATCAATAAGCTTCTATAAGATGGTTTAGGCTTCTTCACGCGCGCTTAGGCACAAATTTATATGGTGCTGTATGTAGATGGTTTTTGCAATAAACGTTTTTCTATTCTATTCTATTTTATTCTTAGGGACTAAAAATCGTTATTTAAACATTTGGTTTAACTTATCTGCATTCTATGTAGACATACACTCCTTATTATTTACTAGTTCATGGCCAGACTATCTCTCAACTAATCCCATACGGAACGGCTGTAACTCAATCTGATTTACAACCAGCCAAGTGTTTTTATGATTCACCTTGTTTAGACACGTCCCGCCAGACTGTGTCTCGCTCTATGGCTGATTTAGACGCGGCGCGCGAACTCGTATGCGATTTTAGTTACATTGCGGACCATTGAGGTTACAACAATTCAGCCGACCGATCAAACGACGCAATGTATTGAAACTCGCATGCGAGTTCTCGCACCGTCTAAATGAGCCCTTATACAGGTGTCTCGCCCGGTTTTTTTCCAGTCCAGTCCAATGATATTTACTACTTCTGTCGTTAAGGCTCCGTTAACGATTTTAGAGCCAAAATGTAAAATTTATAGATTTCGTTGTTGAAATTGTACACATTTTGTTACGTAATATCTAAATAACAAGTATTGGTTTCTATTAGCACGTCTTCTCATCTTGCCTTTCAATAATGAGGTCTCGAGCGTGCGTCACCGGCAATTTATGCCGAGAAGGGGCAGTTTTTAAAAAATCATCAAAAAATTATAGTGGTAAATTATACAAAATGGTGTATAAGAACAGTTTCAGGAAATGTTGTAAATTGTTTAAGTATCAAAATTATTAAGTCGATTTTCACGAAAAATATTCACTTGTTCTGGTGAAAATTGGTTTCGTCTAACTTTCATTTACTCATGTTCAATATCATATAACGAAAATGTAGTCTATGAAAGTTGGAGTACAGGATATGTGTAATACAAAATTACCATTTTTAGCAGTCCAAACTTAACGAAATTTCCAAATAAGATCGACTAAATCAGTGCTTTGCGCGCGTTTACCTAAACGTCCATCAGAAAAAAAAAATTACTAATTTAGTGAGTCTGTTTTCAAAAAAATGATCTGTACAAGTGCAAGATAAGAAGACGTGCTAATAGATTCCAGTACTTGTTTTTTCTATTACGTAACAAAAGGTGTACAATTTCATCGACTAAATCTATCAATTTTACATTTTTGCGACTAAAATCGATACCGGCCTCTTAAAGTACAGTTCGTATTCAGACTACATTAGGATTACTGCATTAAAGGATGACTCACGTTCTACCGGGCCGTGTCCGGGCCGGAGCTTCCGGAGCTTCGTTTTCTATGGAAAGCATCACGTGATAACCTGTCATCTGTCATAGAAAAGTAAGCGCCGGAAGCTCCGGCCCGGACACGGCCCGGTCACGGTCCGGTCTAGCGTGAGTCATCCTATGTGGCGCGACATTGCTGCGGACTGCATGTATGGCTCCGCAGCCTACATTTTGCAGTTTTCAGCTTTTTAAAAATACAGGCTAGCTAGTTATACAGCTCACGTAGCGACTAACAGCCATATTCGAACTTTAAGATACGTCAAATATTAGATATCGAAACGTAATGGATTGGACATGTCAGTGTCAAACAAGTGTCAAATAAGCGTTTCTTCAAAGAAAAACGTATTTACCCAAAATACATAACTGTTAGCGATTTGTTTAAATATTTTTCTGTCTCGTTATTTCACGATATTCTCTACCTGACTGTACTAGATATTCATTATAAATAATAATAATTTGAGCCTATATAGGTCCCACTGCTGGGAACAGCCCTCCTCTCATGCGCGAGAGGGCTTGCGCTATAGTCCCCACGCTAGCCCAATGCGAATTGGAGACTTCACATACACCTTTGAATTTCTTCGCAGATGTATGCAGGTTTCCTCAGGATGTTTTCTTTCACCGAAAAGCTAGTGGTAAATATCAAATGATATTTCGTACATAAGTTCCGATAAACTCATTGGTATGAGCCAGGATTTGAATCCGCGACCTCCGGATTGAAAGTCAGACGTCATATCCACTCGGCCACCACCGCTTTTTTATTCATTATAAAACAGTAATTTTTTTATAAAATTACGTGCTCAATTACGCAAGGTTTTGCCTACCCCATCAATACTTTTAAATATTCAATATCCCAGGAAAATCCCGGGATAAAACCGATCGCATTTCAATAAAAAACTCGTTTCGAGCGTCGTTAAAAATCGAACGAAAAGGGAAACCAAATGACGTAGGCAGGGTGTGCGGTTGATGCCGAAAAGATGGGGTATTTCGATGTGTTTCAATTTTAATAAAGTGAAAAATGTATTAGAACAAATTAAATTACTTTCAGAAAATATTTTAATTTGTTTTTATTTCAAGTAGACACTAGACACACTACCAATCAAATCATTTTTTACTTTATAAACTTTAATTAAATGTCCAAAATGTGAAAAAGTGACCAAGGCCTCCCGTTTCCCAGGCTGGAAACGAACCAGCGTCCTCTGCTATCGCGGCAGGTGCTAGCCTGGGGTACTGGAGGCCTTGGTCACTTTTTCTTAGTACATGACATTTATTTAAAGTTTATAAAGTGAACAATTATTTGATTGGTCTTGTGGTTAAGATATTTTTTTAAATTCAGAACACATACAGTCATACATGATACATAAGTCAGAAGTGCATAATACGCACATAAATCTTTCTACTAAAAAGACCTAGAGGTTCATAAAATATATAAATTATGATGTGAAAGTCGCTATACGAGTAAAATTATTGCTGGATAAATTGGGTCGAATTATTTTCTTTTTCTTCTATATTTTATTTTGAACTAGTTTTGGAGCTGATAATTGAGAAATGTTACTATGTATTTAATTAATGACATCCTAAAAAATGCACCATCTCGAACCAATACATTTTATTTAAAGTTGTCCCCTTAAGTTTTTTTTTTCAAAATTGGGATTTTTTATGTTATTTCTACTCAGAATCACGAGCTCTTTTAATTTGATCCTAATAGGAGAAAAAAAAGTCTCACCAAAATTCCATACATTTTTCGATCTTTCCATTCCGTGACCGCCATACAAAGTCTATGAAAAATGGTAACGGAATGGGAAAAAACCTTGGGACACTTTTTTCTCCTATTAGGATAGAAAGAGCTCGTGATTCTGAGTAGAAATAACATAGAAATTCACAAATTAAAAAAAAAATGTGTAGGGGACAACTTTAAATAAAATGGCCCACCTATTCCTTCTGCCTAATCCTATCTACACTGCCCTATATTCCATATGAGGAGTGTATTTTCAAAAGGGCTTATTTTTGTATGGTTTTCATAGAGAAATAAGCCCTTTTGAAAAGACACTCCTCATATAGGGCAGTGTAGAAGTCGTTACCTCACATCAAAGAAATAGGGTTTTCAGCCTCCCTTTGAGATTACAGGATAAGCTGTCTATAAACATGCCAAAAATACGGCAGATTCACAACCCTGCTGAGGATTTACTATTTTCTTTTTTATGCGAAGCTTCTGTTTGGGATCATCCGAAATGGTAAGATTAGAGATCTGCTTTCTGGATATTCCTTTTACTGTAAACCAAACATGTTTCTATACGCGAATTAAGGAAAGAAATAAGAAAAACAGTTTAGCTCTAATATTTTGAATGGCCTAAATAGATTAACATTGCGGAGACTTAAATTATTATTTGACAAATAACAGTAATAGTAGTAATTCTTTATTAGGTATGTACAATACGAGATAACAATGAAAACTCAAATAATTGTCAAGACAATTAGTCAACACCAAACGATTATAGCTAAAAAGCTATATTTTTCAGAAACCTTTAGGGTACCAGATGACCTTATACCTAGATATTAAAGAACGTGAAATGACCCGTTTTCAATTTTCATTAGTAGCTTTACGGACAGTCAAACTAACCTTTCATATGTGTGTGGTGATCAAAAATCGTGGGTTAAAACATCGGTTATGCTGTATAGAGCAAAAAAAATAGTATTCGAAATGGTTTTCGAGAAATACAGAAAAGAAGACTAACCTTTCGGTCACCATTGTTCTCATAAACAGACAAGAGGTTAATAAAAATTCTGTACCATTTCGTACCTTGTCACAGTGACAATCAATGTGAAAACCACGAGACTGGAGATATTATTGTTACGGTGACAAGGTACGAAATGGTACAGCAATAAAAAAAGCAAAAGGTAGGTAATTTCTGCAACTCATTCTCCTGTTGAAGTTTCTCGTTATTGAGCGAAACATTTCGAGCATCTTCGACTTAAAAATACGCGAGTGTACCATTTTAGTATATTTTAAACCTTCGGGTAATGGAGAAAAGTATATCCCAACAAAAATGTGAAATGAGAGCCAAGTTCAATATTAAGAATATGTGTCGTTGACTCGCCGGCAAAAAATTGAGATCTATATGGGTGCTGTGTAGGAAATCCTGAAATTATAAAGGATTTGACTTACACACTGTTGCTGAGTCGCCAGTTCCTTTTTTCACTTAAATATCCCACACACATAATCCATTTGCATTATGTGACTGTTTGTGTTCTAAATAAATTAAAAAATATATATATATATGATCGAATTACGAAAGTGAACAAGATGTACCTTTATCTTATTGATCTAGTTGTATGATACCGAGATACCGATCTAGCTGTAAAGGATGTTGTCAATGATCTCTTATCACTTGACTGGCTTCGTCCCATTGTGACATTTGTGACCTTATATAACCAATGTTTTCTATGACCCGTTTGTATCGTAAACAAACCAGGTTTTCTGCGGTCACTCCCAACCGCAAAAGGTTTTTTAACTTAAGGAAATAATTAAGGATTTAAGTGTCATGCGCGTCAGTAATTGACACAAATTAACAATTATCGGCTGTAAGAAAAAGCGGCTAACTACAGTAACCAACGTACTTGGCGATTTAGCTAATAAGCAACTACTAAGGAATGATCCCTAGCAACAAAATAAAAGCACAATGCAAATTCGCACATACATTTTAAGCTTTTACGTACTCACTTTTGCTGAAAATCCTCTGTAGGTTGCCGTCAACAGAGCTCATTACATTACACTGGTACGTATTGACGCGTAGCGTCGAAAACAACCCTCAGCTTGGTGGTAAGTGACGTCACAGGCTGTCTAAACTAAACGCGAATAGACTATTCGTTTTCACACTCGATTTAATTGAAGAATGGATGTAGTGGTAACACGCGGATGGGCCGAGTACGGTCGGTGGGACGAGCGACGTGCGCGCTCCGCGGCGGCCGGGTGCAGACTGAAGGCTCGGTTGAGGTGTGCCGCGCCAATCGCGTGTCCCTCCCCCCTCCGCCTCGCCGCCCGCCCAGGCTCAGACCATAGAATACGTGATGTAGAATGTCAACAGTTCTAAATGGGTGCCTAGGATTCAACGATCTGGGATCCAATGCATAGCAAAGTATAGGCAAATACAAACAGGTCGTAATGAGATTGAGAATAGTTGAACGCAAACCAATGTGTTTGTCGTACATAATTTTGTCATCTATGTATTAAACTCTTACACTTGTTAATATTATACTTATGTGTATCCTGTATTTTTCCCTGTACAGTTTTTTTGAAAGAAACATACTTCAAATGAGATAAATAGGTATTACTCCTAAAAAGGAACAGCCGACAGTCATAACCTACCTATTACGACGAGCTGTTCTCATGAATCGGAACTACATTTCTTAATTAAATAAAATTATTATAAAAATAAATAGGGTAATTATGCCTGTTTGCCGTCCAGTGCCTGAAATCAATGTACCTACCTATTTATTTTCCTACCTACCTACTTTCTTAATTTAAGTCCTGGTAAATATTAAGAACATTTACATTAGGTTCAACAGAATATTGCACTTGTGATTCAGTGGGTCAGCTTCTAAGAAATAATACAAAATGTTTAGCAATATTAGTGTAGGTAATTGGTCAAACAAATACTTTTTACAGTAGCAAAACTAGCACGGTCGACCGCATGACTTAGTCACGTCACAGAATAAATAATAGTACTAGTACAGAAGATTCACTCTCTAACAAAACGCGTTTATTAAGACAGATATGACCGCTAGGTGGCGGAAGCTCAAGCAGACGTCCGCTCCGTAAGGGTGTGCGGCAACTACTATGACACCAAAATTGGTGTGGGTCGCATGTAGTTGTAGGTACTTGTAGCGACGCGACGAAATCGCGGAGTGAGCCACGCCTGCGGCGGTAGCACGGTCGCATTTTTATAGCTGTCTCCATGCCTGTCACGTTCTAACAAGTAGGTAAGTGCGAAAGTGACGGGCATAGTTGATAAAAATGGAACCATGCTGTTGCGTTCCTGACATAGGTACACGTTTGTTATTGTCATGTTACGTCAAAATACGTCATTACAAAATACTTCCTCTTGTTTCGGTTGTTAATTCAAGTTTAAGCTAAATACTATAATCATTAGTTTTATTGCGGTGTTTTAAATGCTCATTAAGTGTTAATCAACATTTAGCAAACAGCTTCGGAATTTAGGGTTAACGCATTCACTGCCAGCAACCCGCCAGGCGGGTGCACGCTTTCGCTACATACGGTTTTCCCATATTATCCGCTACGCTCGTAGCGCGTAGCAAGCGCTGGCACTAAATGTGTTAATATTAAAACAAAAAATACGTAATTAAAGTTTTTTAAATCTATGTATTTGTATACGTTTAAAAAAAATCAATTTTTACCTTTAATACACGTTTTTATTGCTGACTGTACTATATGATCCCCTAAGTATTATTGTACTAATAATTGCCAAAATCGAGAGGCTTACTAAGAGCTATCGAAGAATTTAAATATCCATCCATATCCACTCCCTGGCTCCATCACCAAAGCAGGTCATCATCATCATCCTCCTAGCGTTTGTCCCGTACTGTGACGGGGTCCGCTTTCCTACTTTTCTCCTTCCACTTCGGGATAGAGATCCCGGACATCGGTTTCTGCCAACCCACAGGCGTTTAAATCTTTGGCGATGACATTACGCCACCGCTGCCTTGGTTTGCCCCTCCTGTTCGGGCCTGGTAAGGCGAAGCTAAGGGCTCTTAACAAATTAGGTTAAATGTTACTAAATTATATGTAGAAGGTTAATTATGGTCAGCTGGATAACATTTAGTTAATTACCTAGAGTTCCAAGATAAGTCTGTAACGATTTTGATAGCACACGCAGTGCAAGTGTTATTTATACGTCATAATTTCATTGCAGTTTGACGTTTAAAATAGCACTGCACTGCGTGTGCTATCAAAATCGTTTCAGACTTTTCTTGGTCTAACTCTACCAATTTCATTTTCACTAAAGATTTCATATGAATTTTTTTACAGCGAAGTACCTACAAATCTCTTATCAGTTCTTATGAATCTACCTACCTATATTAGAAGGTTAACATTTTTAATAATCTCTCGTCTGACTCTTAGATCCTGAAGGAACGATTGCATTTTGTTTTAGAACGGATTTTCTGCTCAATTTGCCACCGAGGCTAGAACATAAAATTTTTGACCACCGCGACCAATTTTTGAAGTAACAAGGCCATTTTATTTAAAGTCGTCCCCTACACTTTTTTCAAATTTGAGATTTTTTATGTTATTTCCACATAGAATCACGAGCTCTTTTGATTTTGATAATAGGAGAAAATAGTGTCCCAAAATTTCCATACATTTTTCGATCCGTCCATTCCGCGACCGCCATACAAAGTCTATGAAAAATGGTAACGGAATGGGAAAAAGCCTCGGGACACTTTTTTTCTCCTATTAGGATAGAAAGAGCTCGTGATTCTGAGTAGAAATAACATAGAAATTCACAAATAAAAAAAAGGTGTAGGGGACAACTTTAAATAAAATGGCCCAACTACCTATCCTCGTGCCGCCCACCATACAAAATTATAGCCAAGGAAGTTTGAACCTTGTTGTATTTTCAATTGGGTTGATTTTCATTTGTTAGAAAATTTTACGAGACACATGAAATACTACCTTCTTTGTTATTAATTAACGTTGACATTCCATCGAAACAGAGTGTACATCCTAATGTACATTGGGCGGCACGAGGTTATAATTGCGTTGCTAAATAGTCTATGAGTACCAGTAATGTTAATAAAAGCGTTAAAATGGAATGACGCATCTGTGGCTAATACATTCTTTGGCATTTAATAAGCACAAAACATTTCGATCAGTCCGGGAGTATGTTTCATTCATGAAAATAATTAGCTTTTGGATTCTTCTGATAATCTTTGTCTTATCTCTTCCTTATTACTTAAGAGTCACACACCACGCACCCCTACTAAAATAACCTACCCTACCTACTTGTTAGTTCCGGCTGTGCGCCGCATGCCTTCCAAATACTTAAGTAAGTACCTATGTACTTTTACTGCTGTGGCGCAACGACCCGAAGTGGATCTTGGCCTCCGACACCAAAGACCGCCATGCTACTCTGTCCAAAGCCGTTTCTGTCCAGTCGACGGCGCCGAGTTCGCTAAGGTCTTTCTGCACTTCGTCTCTCCAGCGGTATCTAGGGCGTCCAGACGGTCTTTGGCCAATTGGTACTCCAAGTCCAAGTACGCCCTCCAGACTGCGCGATCTTCCCCCATCCAGCAGATTCCAGGAGATTGAAGATCTGGTGTCCAAGCCGAACATCATTGGAGAAACGAAAACCGCCAGACTCCGGTGGCTCGGGCACGTAGTCCGGAATTCCGGATCATCATCATTACCCTTGCCTTATCCCCTTTACTTGGGGTCGGCACATCTAACACTCTGGCGCCATTTTTGGCGGTCTTTTGTCCACTGCCTTCCAAATATCAGGGGAAAACTATTCAAGTAGAATCGAACCAAGCTAACTCTGCATACCAAATTGCAATTATAAAGGATGACTCACGTTAGACCGGGCCGTGTCCGGGCCGGAGCTTCCGGAGCTTCGTTTTCTATGGAAGGCATCACGTGATCACTGCTCATCTGTCATAGAAAAGTAAGCGCCGGAAGCTCCGGCCCGGACACGGCCCGTTGTAACATGAGTCATCCTTAATGTGTGGCAAAATGTCACATTTGTAGCAAAATGTCACATTTGTATAAAAATGTGAGGTTCGTAATGACATTTCCTCACTTTGTTATGTTCAAGTCGGTGTATAGTTAGCTTAGAGTAGGTACTACCTACTTAAGTATGCCTAACTTTAACCAACAAAAACAATAATTGAAACTATTTGAACCGCTGAACTCAAAATCCCATACAAAATTAGACTTAACGTGTAGCTAAATTTTAACTAGGGGTACTGCTGTAAAAAATGAACTAAATAACTGCACCAATACAGTGTGTATTGGCTTGACGTCAGAAAGTACATGTATTCATTCAAATTGTATGTAAATTTAGTCATTTCTATTCTGCGGAGAGGGATTAGCAATGATTACGTTTATTGTTATTCGCAACGCTTGCCGAGCCAATGGGAGTGGGAAAAGCATAATATATTCATGTTTCCGACACTAATAGTGCCACTATTATGTTCATTCGGTTTACTATTCAGGCATCTCTATTTAAAGTTGTAACTCCCACTTATTAGACTTATATCGACAGGGATATGAACCGTGATTACCTTTTGTATTGTTTTCGAGCTCCCGATATTTCGACGCAGTTGCATGCATCTTGTTCACGGGTAACTGAAGATAGCGGGTGGGTGTCAAAGTTGTGTAGACCGCGCTCCGTCTACCCTCAATCGTGCGCGTCGGATGCGTTCGCTTTCAATGTTACCACCGCGTTCTCACTCGTTGGTCCGGTCGCGTTCAAAACAATACAAAAGGTAATCACGGTTCATATCCCGGTCAATATAAGTCTAGTGAAACTAACCGTGATTACCGTGAATCATTCAAAACTCCCACTCGTTGTCAGATAGGTACAGTTTGTAAAAGCACTTCTAAAATATTACACGATTAATCGAACCGATTGAGCGAAGTGAAATTAGGGTCAACTGGAGGTGCACTTTTAATGTCTGTACCTAAGGATTTTGAGGTGATTATCTTGAATATTATTTAACCAGCAAGGTTCATGAAAATTAGCAGGAACGAGGGCTATAAGGAGTTAATAAGATTAAAGCCACGTATTCACTAAAACATTTATGTTAAGAAGCAGGCTTAAAAACAATGTTTCTTAAAGGGTAGGTACCTACCATACATTTCGCATGAAACATTGTTGACAAACACTGTTCATAAACAAAATCGGTTATAAATATCTGTGTCACGAGGTCTCTGTTCGGAAATATCTGGGAGACCGAGCTTTGCTCGGAAAACATATAAAAACTCAAAAAATGCCAGTTTTCCCAGAGATAAAACCGAGCTAGATCTATTTTTCGCCCCCGAAAACCGCTATAAAGCAAATTTCATCGAAATCGTTCCCGAGATCCCCGAAATATATATACCGACATATAAATATATAAATAAATATGCAAGAATTGCTCGTTTAAAGGTATTAGATTTTCTATATTCCAAAAACTTACAGTCGTACCCTCTTAAACGTCCCAGGAAGCTCTATGAAAATTACAAGCCCATTTCACAGTCCAAGGGTTTTCGCCTTTGAAATGCCCTTTTAACTGAGACATATCTCCGGAGACAAACGGGCGGGATTTAAAGAAATGAGACAAATAATTCGCTTGAGAAAAAATAAAACAGACTTCTTATTCTGCCAGAGATATTCTAAAGACGTAAATGGAATATACATATATTATTTATTAATTATTACATACGTAACAGTAAAGTAAGCTTTAGAAGCTCACGGGTATGAATATAAGAACGTACCATCGCCCACTGTTAACTGCATAACGCTGGACCTTATGATAATTGTAATAAAGTCCATCGATGTACATTGAGGAGTGTTGCTGTTTGCACTTTACAAAATATCGTCTGATATCATTTTATAGGTTACTTTATTCGATCGTGTCTTTCCTGTAGACAAGTTAATGGGTCTAGAGCTTATTTTTACTTTGCACCCTTACAGGTGGGATACATTTTTTCAATACTTAAGACTAACTAAAAAGAAACGTATAAATATATAGCAAAGATATTTTGGGGGTAACCACGCCATCTTGTTTGACCGAAGGAACAATTGTGCCAAGCGGCATCGCATGAGACAAAAGTGCATACTCACTGCACTTATTCCCCCCACTAGTAAAATTACTTGTATAAGGGCAATTTCATTTTAACTTGTACTTTAAAGCGCGACTTAAGTCGTGTTTCAGCAACGGCTAACCGTTATATTCCTGACAAAATGTATGAGATTTGACATTGACCATCAGTTTTGTAACGATTGCTAACCGGCCGTTAACATCTTATGGGCATTTTCACTTTAACTGTGTACCAACAGTTAACGTAAAAATGCCCATAAGATGTTCCAATAGAAAGCAAGCAGCTATCTATACCTACCTAATACCTATGACTATGAGTACATAGTATATATCTAGGTGTAGGTGTTCTAGTATATTATATCTTCAGAATAAGACCTAACTGGATAGCTGCCAAATGGGATTTTGTAACAACGCGTGCCTCTTGTACTGTTGCAACGTTCGACTTAAACCACCCCCAATTTATTCTTGTAATTATTATTGCTTTCTTTGGGGGAGTAAATTAGTTTTATATTGAATTTTTACATTCTTCAGTCAAGGGCAAATGCAGGGCCGAATTTAAGTAGCATGTCATTTTTCCATTTCTACCGAAAAGTTTTGATGTCAAACTATAGGTATATTGAAATCGGCCTTTTTGAAGTGCGTTCAAAACAACAACAACAAGAAACAACAACAACAGGAACAACAAACAACAACAAGTAGAACAAGAAGAAGCTGTCGTGCAAAGGGTAAAGTAAGTCCCCAAGTACTTACCCCAACCTCTGCCTTATTCCGTGGTTTTTGGTATAACACTAACACTAATGCACACACTATAACACTAAAATGGGTTGTCTACTGGTCGAGAAATGTATAATAGGTATATTACTGTTCGACGGAGCCAGAAAGCGGCAACTTCAATTAGCGCACCGGGCCGAAAGTTAACGGTTTCCGTAAGTAGATAGTTTCCATAGACGAAATGAGGCACAGTGGGGATCAAAAGACAAACTTTAGCAGCTAATACCTATAGTAAGTATGTAAGTGTAATATTCTGGATGTGTCCCTGAGTCCCTGGTAACGAGCAAACTTATGAAAAGCGCCACAAATCGCGGGCGATAACGGTCCCAACTTTCTAATATCGGGAAGTTTAAACCGGCCTTTATGCTACATTTTTAACCGACTTCCAAAAGGTGGTTATCAAATCGACTAACAATATAAGAAAAACTATAAATTGATTAAGTATACCTAAAGCCTGCTTGCTATCTAATTAGTTAACTTAGATGGCTTCATCCGTATTGTGAAAGCCTGCTGTGAAAATAGTTAGTTCTGTTGCGAGACGTAATAAGAATAAGCTTCATTTCCTGCAAACACAGTAAACCGATCGAAAACAGTAGACATTTATATTATTGACCGGGCGTACGCAAATCGTCTCCGCTTTTTATCTTACTTCATCATCATCATTGGCCTTTGCGTCTATTGCAGACGATTTATGGTGTAACACCAGACTTAAGGAAACGCAGGGATGCCCAGTGTGGTTACCACCAGTTTGGCAATGACATAAACGCCATCGAGAACGTAATTTACTTTCTATGCATCTCGCTCGTACTCGCATATTAGTTCGAGCGAGATGTATAGAAAGTAAATTACGTTCCCGATAGCGTATATGTCAGTTTTTACACTGTCAGTGACTCATGGTACGGGCTCAGCACCTGCATTACCCTCTCGGCTTCACTGTCTCCTGTTTCCTGTGGGTTACATTACTTAGCTTGTGTTAATCACAGGGATTAATCAGATGAGGGAAGTGCAGGCCTGATCGTTCAGGAGATCTTTGCTCGTCATTGAACGCAGAGACGGAATATAGATAGACGAAGCTCTCAGTACATTTCTAACTTCGAAAAACGGTTCATATGACTGACACGTATCACTGTCAGTTATCCCATCTCCATAAATAAACCCCGCCCCCGGCTTTGAATATTACCCAATACACAATTTCTCGCTATTAAAAAAAAGTTGTGATCGGTCACTAAAAGTTTTGATTGGGTAAAACAAAAACGGGACCCCAATACTAAGACTCCTCTGTCCGTCTGTCTGTCACCAGGCTGTATCTCGTGAAGCGTGATAGCTAGACAGTTGAAAGTTTCACAGATGATGTATTTTTGTTGCCACTGTAACAAAAAATGCTAAAAAGTACGAAACCCTCGGTAGGCAAGTCCAACTCGCACTTGTCCGGTTTTTTTGAGCTCTACTCAGACTTCTATATTCTATTTCGTTGTACTGATATTAATATTGTTTACTGTTGTTGTGGCTAGACATCCGGGCTCGTTAGTAGAGATGCCCCGAATAGTGGTTTTGGCCGAATACCGAATATTCGGCATGACATGCGAACATTTTGAGTCACAATTATTATGAAAACTGATCGCTAACAAAGGTCAACGTTAGATGACGTTAGCTAAGATATATTTTTATTGAACAGGATTAATGAATAGAGTCAAACAAAACAGACTCATGATAAAAAATAAAATGTTTTTTAATCAACAAATGCTCAAAAAAGGGTCTTCGTATTTAACAACTTTCCAAGAACACATTCTAAATATACCTACATAGTTTTTGGTTATTTTTATTGTGCAATTTTTCTTGTTAAGTAGCTGCAACAGATATTCGGTGTTCGGCCGAATAGTAGGCAACATTCGGCCGAATACCGAATATTCGGCAAAGTGGCCGAATAGGCCGAATACCGAATAGTTGCCGAATATTCGTGGCATCTCTACTCGTTAGTACGGAGCTTGTAGCGTAGAACGAACTAAAGTATAACATAAGCCATAGAATATAAATAATTATTATCTGCTGTAAAACTTGAAGAAGTCGAGTTAGTTTATAGTTTGTAACGCTATGTTTGCGGTACCTACGTTATATTATTTCTGCATATGGTAAGCAAGTAATCGGGCCAAAAAAACCAACAATAGTTATTTGTACAACAAGAGATCAAAGTTTGATATTTCTTCGAGTGCTTATTTTGAGTCCCGTGCAAGCGAAAGATTCTATACTAGATTCACGAGCGTAGCGAGTGAATCTAATTTAGAATCTTGAGCGTAGTAAGGGACACAAAAGCGCACGAGATGTAAATAACTTAGATCTCATGTAGTTCACAAAACTTTTCACCTCAGCAGTGAAAACATACGAGGGCTGTTTGATAAGTACCCGTTTTCCAAATGTATTAATATCACGGGCCGAAAATATGTATACAATCGTTTTAAGCCATTTTTCAGAGGTGGGAAATTTTTTAAAAAAACAGCATTCTTTTGTTTTTTTCTCATTTGACAGCGATTTAGTGAAAGCGTGAACTTAAAATTGTGAAAATGGAGAAAGAGCAGTATCGGTCTGTAATTAGATTCTTGTTTTTGGAAGGAAAAACATGTGATGAAATAAAAGTAAGAATGCAAGCGGTTTACCATGAATGTGCTCCTTCTATGACAACCGTCAGATACTGGTTTAACGAGTTTAAGCGGAGGAGAACAACCGTCTTTGATGAGGATCGCCCAGGCCGCCCAATTGAGGTGACTACAGACGATATGGTTAAGAAAATTGAAAATATCGTTTTAGCCGACCGCCGAATTGAACTTTGAGAAATCGTTGATGCTGTAAATGTTCCAATCGAGCGGGTACAAAACATATTAGAAGATAAATTGGGTATGAAGACAGTATCGGCGAGGTGGGTGCCGCGTTTACTCACGGAGGAGCAAAAACGGAACCGACTGACTACTTCGGAGCAGTGTTTGGCCGTCAAACGTAACCCGAAGGAGTTTCTGCGTCGTTTCGTGACCGTAAACGAAACGTGGGTCACCACTACCCTCCGGAAATGAAAGGGCAGTCGAAGCAGTGGATTTTACCGGGTGAACCTGCGCGAAAGATAGCAAAAATCGTTCCATCGGCTGGAAAGGTCATGGCGACCGTTTTTTGGGATTCGCAGGGTATTATACATATTGAGTTCTTAGAAAAGGGGAAAACGATAACAGGGCAGTACTATGCCAATTTATTAGATGAATTTGACGCTGTGTTGAAGGACAAACGACCCCATTTAAAAAATAAAAAACTACTGTTTCATCACGACAACGCACCAGCTCATTCGTCTAGAGTTGTGATGGCTAAATTAACACAATTACGCTACGCCCTATTGCCTCACCCCCCGTATTCTCCAGATTTGACCCCATGCGATTTATTTTTGTTTCCCAACCTGAAAAAATGGCTCGGTGGTAAGCGATTTGGATCAAATGACGAAGTCATTGCCGCCACAGAGGCCTATTTTAATGACTTTCCGAAATCATACTTTTTGGATGGTTTATTGAAGCTTGAATATAGGTGGAACAAGTGTATAGAGTTAAAAGGAGACTATGAAGAAAAATAAATGCATATAAACAAAAACAACTGATAATTTTTTTCATAAACGGGTACTTATCAAACAGCCCTCGTATTATAGAACCCGAAAAATGTATTCCTTCTTCATCACTTACCTATTCACTCATGTTTTCTTAAGATATACTAACAATTAAGTTTTCACCTCAGCAGCTCGAACAAGGGTATCTACATACCTATTTTGTTGGACAATGAGCATGACGAGGAGCATGACGTGCGACATGACGACGAGCATGACGTGCGACATGACGACTAACACGTCACACACTCTGCCTACTTCCCACGCTAATTCCTAATTCCTCTCGACGAGACTGTGGCACCAGCGGCGGTAGCACGGTCGGTTTTTTATCGCTTGTCACCATGTCTGTCACGTTCTAACAAGTATGTAAGTGCGAAAGCGACGGGGATAGTCACAGTAGGCGATAAAAATGGAACCATGTTGCGCTCGCAGGCCTGATGGCAATACCTACTGAAAGTCGTATCAAAATAAATTGAAAACCTTATGAAATTGTTGTAACAGAATTGGCCTTCAACCTTCATATTTACACTTATAAATTATAATTTATGGGAAAATATAAAGTAATAATTTATAAACTAAAACATGGAAATCCACTGGCAAATTGTAACCTTCACAACATACATAATTCAGCCGGACGTGTCCGGAAACTAATACATTTACAGAAATTGAATTAATTCGAAGGGAACTACAAGTATGATAGCGATGGAATAATTGCTGGGCCCTTGTTTTGCATGTATGATTAATAATTGTTGTTAGCCTGAATTTGGACACAAATTATGGATACCTTAAAGCACTGACAATCCAACCTCTAGACTGAGCTTAGGCCAATTCTTTCATGAAATCGATGCTGCCAAAAATACGGGGGGGATGAGGTGAGCGAATCCCGTGCCGTGATTGGTCCGTTCAAGACACGGACCAAGCACGGCACGGGATTGACTCGAAGATGGAGTAACGCTACCGTATGTGTGGCAGAGGGGGTAGCGCGACTATGCTATGTCTAGAGGTTGGTTTGTCTGTGCCTTAAAGTGTCATTCTATGGAACTTGCTAACTATGTACCTAAAAAAACCGCCATATTGAAATTGTCTCTGAATGATGAATTTACCAGTGACTTTTGTTTGGATAGTTAGCAAGTTCCATAGAATGGCACTTTAGGGGTTGTGCACAAATCACGTGAGGTGTTTTCGGCTACTTTTTGACTACTGATGGCTACTTTTACATTTCAAGTCGAGAAATTCAGTTTTCAGTTGTAAGGTAGGTACATTCGCCATCAGATATAGGTACTATAGGTACTCGTACTTGATTGGACATGATTTGGTAATTATGAAAAGAAGGGCTCGTCATTCCGGGTGAAATCCCAATTCGGGACAAAAAAAGTAAACAATTTTTGTTAACTTACAAAAATACCTTATGTTTTTGTAACTCTGAGGAAGATTTTGTAGGACATACGGTAAAATTGTGCTTATTATTGTACAGAATAGGGAGTTCTAAGAAATGTCCACCAAATATAATATATCGCATTATGACGGAAAATCCTACAACAAAAAAAGTCAAATCGGTCCGAAAACCTAGTGCTTAGGTAATATAATTTATAATAAACAAAAATGTAAGTTCAGTTGTCGAACATTGAAACAATCGCACACAGTGAAACTTTGCGGTATCTCGGAAACTAGGTGTTATCAGCTAGTGCCGTCTGTCAAGCAAGGGCAGGCTCAAGGACCCCCAGTACCTCCCCAATACGCGAGCGCGCCTCGGAGAAGGAGCACGTTGCTACGAGCGTTATTGTGAATTCGTGTGACAAAAGTAATATTTTTCATTTATGTTTCGCAATTTTTTACCAAGATATAGAGTCTAGTTTGGCGTTATTTAATTTTTTGTTGTGTTCTATGTGTATTAAAGTTACTTTGGAGCTAAATATTTTTAAATTTCTTTCACTCTTTGGTGCAGTTTTTTTTAATTGTTTCAAAAAACACCCCCTAGTCTCACAATGAAACATATTTATGTAGTAAACAATGAAACATGATGTTCACTGAACACCAGTATTAGTACACAATGAAACAAACTCATTATTTTTTTAATTAATTAAAGACTATGTGCGAAATTTGTTAAACTAAAATACCATGAAAATTGATAATAATTTGTCTATCATATGACAAAATATAAGATTCTTAACTTTAGAAATGGCTGAGATAGGATAGTTTATATGTTGAATGTTTCATTGATGGCAAGGTTAAGGTCACATGTCTAACATTGAAACAGTCGTTTATAATCACTATGTTGCAAGAAAGTGTATGATATCAAGCATGGAGATGCTTAAAACCCTCCCGCGTCCACTAGTTGGCAATCATGCTCCGTGGACATAAAAGGCGCCTTTCTCGCAGCATGCCGTTAGTGCCGACCAGATTTTCGATTCACAATGAAACTTAGCTGTGCGCACAATGAAACAAGTCTTTCGCTTTTAGATATTTCAGCAATCTTATAACGATTCCATATTTTGGAAACCTTTTAAATAACAAATTTCAGCCTACCACTATTTTCTCCTTTCCTTTCTCATTAATTGATTGAAAGGATGTATGTATTAATGTAACTTATTTATTACAACGTTTCAATGTTTATTAAGGATGTTTCATGGTAGACTACATATATTACATCTGTTTCACTGTAAAAATTAGAGTGTTTCATTGAAAACATGCACAAGTACACAATGAAACAAAACTCATTTTTCAAAAAAAGCTTTATAATACAGAAACTGTTAAAAATAAGTAGAAACCAAGAACGCCATATGATAGCCAAATAAATTGTTTATCTTCATACGAAATATCACACTCATAACTTTAAAAACACCAGAGATAGGAAGGCTTAAACTTTTAGTGTTTCATTGATCAACAACTAACCCTATAGAAAGAAATGTAAACCGTTAAACGGTAAAACGACAAAATGGTAGTCAAAGCCATTTCACAAAGTAATATTAGTCTTTCTTGAAACGGAAGACGGACTTAGGGTTGTCAATTTTAGTAATTAGAGTCTGCGCGGAAAGAAAAAGACTTTCCAGTCGGTGCTACATCTATTGTCAAGTAGCAGTACTGATAGTTCCGCTACTCGATGCTAGATCGTTTCGGAGGCCAAAATTATCTTTGGATCGCTGAGCCAAAATAGTTAGTTATTCTACGTATTGCTATCACCTGAACCACTCTGCAACTACAGTTAAGGTAAATACATTAAAATAAGCAGATCAGGAATTTTGTACAACCCTATTCTCAAGCTCGTTTTTAATTTAAATATCCTTTAAACAAAATGTCCCTCGGAAACATTTCGTAATGAAACTCTTTCAAGAATTTTTCTTATTCAATTTAATTTGTTTCGCCGTAGTTATGGCTTGAAGAGGGAAGTTAATTAAAAAGGTTAATAACTGAAAAACAATAAAGAAAATTACAATAAATGTACCTTCAAAGGCTGTTGAAACGAAAAATGGAATTTAAGGTGACAGTCCATTTCCAACCGCAGGTACACTACTGTTCGTTTTACTATGGAAATTGACAGTAACAGCGACGCGTTCAGTACCAGTAGTGCAGCTGCGGTCAGAAATGGAATGTTACCCTTAGGTAATAATTATTTTCGTTGTCTTGTTTTTTTTTCTCAAAAAATTGTGGCGGAATGGAGCTTTTTGTATGGGGTGAAAATTAGTTTTGAATTTTTCTCAAGATAATTATAATCAACAGCTAGAACTCAACTTTTTTATTTATATGATAAAAGTCAAAAATAGAAGCGTGACAGAATGGTCAGACAAAAGACAACGAAAAGAATTTTGACCCATTTGCTAGAAAATACAATACCGTAGAGTTTCCTATCTTCACCTGGGTTTTGACACTTTTCCTAAAAAATCTCTCAAATTTGAAAGCATTTTAATCCGTTAAGGCGAAAAAACGTTTTTTAGTGTTCCTAACTATCAGTATTCACAATTGAAACTTTGAATTTCATTGGTTAAGTTGGTAAAAAATGGCCTCAAAGGCAATAGGCGATGTTTGGGTATTTTTCCCAATCTTCGCCTACGGCATGCTTTACCGCTAATAATACACTTTTCTGTGACTAACACATGTTAAGTCGTATCTATTTGGAATGTGCTACTATACTATGAACCTTAATTACACCAGACTAGCCATATTTTAAAAAAACGGTGTAGTAGGCGAAGTTTGGTAACAGTCTGAAGTTGGTTTCATACATTTTCTATAACGAAGCTAGGGCTGCCAAAAATTAACCAACATGCCAAATAAAGGGGAGTAATGGTTTATAAGTAAAAAAATTATAATTTTTAACAAAAATATTTAATATTTAAACCTGGCTCGCTGAGCAACTTCTGTTGCTGACTGTACAAAAATATTTAAATTTGGAAACAAGTAATGCCATCCACCACCAATAGGGTATTTGACTACTAGTCAAATCAGTTTCTTTTTTCGAACTGTCAAAACGATTTTGCTACTATGGGGTTTATTATGTAACATTAGCATGTGACGTCACAATCAAGTTACCTATTGTTTATAGTTTTATACCGGTTTTAAAATATAAATAGTGTCTAAAAAATAACTGCTGTCTACGTTTCTCTATTAACCTTATGATGCTTTATTTCATGCATGGTGTAAAATAATTTATTTGAAATACTTACAGTCAAATACCCTATTAATGTGGTAAAACAAATTTGACAACCCTAGGGGTAGGCGAAATTTGGCAACAAGATGGACGCAAAGTACCTTCACCAATGTTTTATCCAATTGTGACTTCTAAACGTAAGCTAGCCATTAAATAATAGTTTCATATGAAAAAGAAATAGTTATAGTATATAATCATGTAAAGAGTTTAACATTACCTGGTCTGTATCACTGTTAAAAACCGAAGTTCAAACACTGGCTTAAAAAAACGTGTGGTCGGCGTCGCGAAAAAACCTCACTGAACGTAAACTGTGTGAAGTTAGCCGCAGATTGTTCGAAGAATGTTGACACCCGTAAAAAATACTTTGTATTTAGTAGTTTTATGTAAGGCTTACATTAGAAACATTTTGTTAATGGCAACTTTTGTCAAAGTAGGCGAAAATAGGGAGCCCAGGCAAAGATACGAAACTCTACGGTACCTTACAATACATCTTATTTTATTTCACACCTCATAGACGAAAAAATAGAGTAGGTACCTATAAAAAAAACGCAGTACTTACAGGGAAATATCAATCGGTCTTATCGCTAAAAAGCGATCTTTTCCAGACAACCTTTAGTAATAATTAGTAGGTATTTTTCACTAAACCAGCTCCCAAAGGCCCCCTTTATTCGGCAAAGGTGATGTTAAAATTGCATTTTATCCACAAGAGTGGCAAAGTAATGTTAGAAGCAAATTTTGAGTTGTTTTCATTATGCTGGTTGGTGGAATTGACTATTAAGTGATGATTATCACTACATCACTATCACTACAGAGGTAGTATAAAACAAACTGGCTTCCCGCTGTATGTCTGTCTGTATGTATGCTTAGATCTTTAAAACTACGCAACGGATTTTGATGCGGTTTATTTTTAATAGATAGGTAGAGTGATTCAAGAGGAAGGTTTATGTATAATTTGTTAACCCGTGCGAAGCCGGCGCTAAGTGAATATTATATATACAAGATGACATTTTGCTGTGCCGTCCCTATCTTAAAATATGTGTCTTAAGGGGCCCACTGATTAACAGTCCGCCGGACGATATCGGCCTGTCAGTTAGAAATAAAAATTGACAGCTCCGAACAACTGACAGGCCGATATCGTCCGGCGGACTCTTAATCAGTGGGCCCCTTTACATTTATTACAACACCATACTGAGTAATACTGACCTATTCGACTCTCTCATCTATGTATAAGTAGTAGGTATGTAATTCTATACTCATGACGCTATTCTTCAGAAAACCTTTCACGAAGACACGTGGAAAAAACCGGCCAAGTGCGAGTTGAAATGGTGCTTCTAGGGTTGCTTGTAAGGAATCTTGTGATGGTATAGGTAAGTACCATCATAGATAGAATACTCTTTATTGGCTTTATTTGACATTTATAAGCGCATTGTTATAATATGCCTACTTGAATAAACTCGCATACGAATACCAACTTAGTGTGAAGCCCCAGACTCAGCCTGATGGCTCCTCTACACGATGGGCCAGCGCCGGCCACTCCAAGGGACGCAGCCATGCGGTAGAATGATATAGCAATATCACTTGCTCCCTCTAACGCATAACTGCGTCCCTTGGAGTGGCCGGCGCTGGCCCATCGTGTAGAGGAGCCATGATACAGGCGCTAGGCGTTTTCCGTACGCATGCGCTCGTGATGCAGCTGACAGTGAAAATGATCAATACAATACAATACAAATCTTTATTGCACAACCAATAAATATAGGTAGATATTAGAAACACAAATAATACATGAAGACAGAGGCAGACAACAGGCGGCCTTATCGCTGAAAAAGATCTCTTCCAGACAACCATCATTATTATTAACATATTTAAGTTTAAATTTCTCTAAGAATATAACTCACGTTTCACCATTTTATATATTTACTTTTATTTTTATATGTAATAATTATTATATTTTTGTTTATTGACCCTCTAGTTTGATGAATTGTATCGGCCTATATTATAATACCTAAGTCACATTTTAAATTGTTTTTATAGCGGCAGTAAAAATGGAAAATTCGTGTAGATACCAACATTTAAAAATCTGGCTACATAAAACGTGTCATTAGATACTGACTGACAGAAACAACGGATGGTTAGAAATTTAGGGACACGGAACTCTATAAATGATATTGAAACATTATCCCCATCTAACCTCTTTCATTATATGATGAAGACGTAATATGATGGGACGTAAACAGCTATTATTAAGAGCCCATCAACGTGCACACTAGCGCTAGAGTCGTCAATCTATAAACTCAAAACAAAAACGGCCGTTTTAACTTTGGACGCATAGATTGATGAATCCAGCAACATAGAAACTAGTTTGATGTATTCAAAAGATACTTTAATATACAGTACCGTAGCGGCACCCTTTTTTTTTAATATCATTCGTTAGATTGAAATAATCACGATTATTTACGAGTGGCGCTAGTGTGCTTGTTGATGGGCTCTTAAATATCGAGCGCTATTGATAGTGAGCTATATGTGTGTATATTACGTACCTAATGTGGGTGAGCTGAACAAAATACTTATAAGTATGATCTTGTTTACGTTTAGTGTGAAAGGTTCACTGCACACTACAGATGTAGTGCATAATTATTTTCACCTCAGCAGCTCGAACAAGGGTACTTTGATTCTTAAAAACAGTGAGCAAAATGCGGTTTTGCTCACTGAGTGAGACAAAATGACATTCAAGTGACCTTTATAGTCAAATGTCATTTCAACATGCGGGGTCTAATAAAAGTTCGAAATACTTGGGTTCTATTATCTCTGTCCCTTTCACACTGTTAGCAAAAAGAAACAGACAAAAAAAAGTTAAAACGACATTCAACAGTATATTCACGGTTTATAATAGACCCCCGAAAAACTTCAGACCGCATCGTTCCAAACCACGTACGAGTATGAATTCTTAATAATTAATAAATAAAAATAAAGTTTAAGATTTCATAAAAACTGATAAAATACTATATTTTAGGTATTTTATTGTACAATTAAAATAACGAACTCAAAAAATACACAGATCATCACGCAAAATTAATTATTTTACTTTTAAGAATTTTTACCATAGTTGACAAATAGTACGTATCCGCAATTCGGACCGTATCTTACAAAGATTTTTTTTGTTGTCAAAGTTGGCGATTGAAGTGTCAGTTAATGTTTGTTATTTCTATATTATTTTACTGGAATTTATTATTACGTTTTGTTTTTGTGTTCCATTGCGGTAATTAAACTTAATTGTTTGTATATCTTAAGAAAACATGAGTGCAGGTATTAAGTGATGAAGAAGGATTACATTTTTCAAGTTGTCTAATAGGTATGTTCTCACTGCGCTGAGGTGAAAAATGTTGTGTACTACACGAGATCAAAGTTATTTACATCTCGTGCGCTTTTGAGTCCCTTACTACGCTCAAGATTCTAAATTAGATTCACTCGCTACGCTCGTGAATCTATTATAGAATCTTTCGCTTGCACGGGACTCAAAATAAGCACTCGAAGAAATATCAAACTTTGATCACTTGTTGTACAAATAACTATTTCCTTCGTATTTTTACGGAAACGTACGAACGTGCCTTGCTATTTCAGTCAGTCTCGGTACAAAAAGTATTGAGGTTGATTGAAGTAGCATGACAAATACAAACGTTTCCGAGAAAATACGAAGGAAAACAATTATGCACTACATCTGTAAACAATTCTGTAGTTACCTACATGCTAATATATACTTTCTTCCTTTTCTTATTATGAGCAACGGAATTTAACCAACGTCATAATCGTAGCGGCGAACGCCACTCATTAACAAGCTTTTATTAGGTCGACCTGTATGTAACTATGTAATGGAATCTAAGGTAACTAATTTAACCATCTTCCAAGGACCGTAGCGTCATGAAAATTGGCAGCTGTTTGGCTGTATGTAGTTCTGATGACAATACAATAATATGGTACTGTCGAACTGATCTGATGATGGAGACAGGAGGTGGCCATAGCAACTCTGTGATGAAACAACGCAACCTAATTGTGTTAGGGGTTTTTAGAATTGTCTCTATGAGTATTAGTTGTCTGTCGTAAGAATAGTACAGTCAGCGATAAAAGCTTGTACCATAAATGAAATTTTTGCCAAAAACTTATTTTATCAAGGAAATTGACAGGTACAGCGACGTCGCCGCCGCAACAGTCATTTTATAATTTAGCTGCAGTTAAAATCCGAACATCAGCTTTAGTAGGTACCTACTTCATTTAGTATAGGAAGTAGGACAGAATCGAAATTCGAATTTAAAGAGCCAATGTTAGAGTCACCATGTATGGTAATAATGGCCGCCATCTTGAATATCTCACTTCCGGACAAGATTTCGATCGGGCAACCGGCAAATTCGGATTCAGCGGGGTCAAATTATATAGGTTAAAAAACCTGGTTGCCAAAAACATCCATTTTTTCAAAAATATGACCAGACTATAGTAAGTTCCTAAACAATATTCCATATTCGCCTTAGCGTCATTGTGCTTATGTCCGACATAAAAATGTGTGGTACAACGCATGAGCGATAGCGTCCTTGAGTAAAATAATGAAGTTATAAAGACTCGCGTGCGGCCTGCCTAACATATTTGAGCAAGGGTGAAGCCTTAGCGACATTGTGCTTATGTCCGACATAAAAATGTGTGGTACAACGCATGAGCGATAGCGTGAGCAAGGATGTATAAATAAATACTAAATATTATATTGTTTAATACACTAGCAGCTGAAAGCTGATGCGTGTATAAAAGACAACCTGTACCTATAGCGTTGAGTTGCTACTTGCGTACTGTACCCATATGTCATGTATGTAGGGATATGAATGCGAAGGAAATTCACAAAAGTCTCTTTAAAAGAATTAAGAATACACCATTGGAACTCATCTTGTACTGACTTGAAAGGATTGACCAAATCCGGAAAGATTGGTACGTTCCAAAACACGTAGGTAAGGTACCTACGTTAGTTTCAAAACCGCCGTTCTATTATGACTTGTACTCTTTCGTAATCCTTCAGAAACGCCCCCAGCCAAGTAATGACCTCTGAAATTAGACGGCGTAAAACGTTATGTTTACGGCCTTCGAGAATGATCGCGGGGCGAGATCAAACGATTCACGAAGAGTTATTACAAGACGTCAAAGAAAACTCATGTGCTCGTACCAAGAAAATAACTGTTTTTAAATGGAATAATTTCAATTTATTTATTCCATTAAGATAAAATATTGATCTCATTTTAAGGGTTCCGTACCGGGTAAAACGGGACCCTATTACTAAGACTCCGCTGACCGTCTGTCTGTCACATGCTACTCATGAACCGTGATAGCTAGACAGTTGAAAACTTTTTACTACGGAACACGAAAATCATAAATAAAAGAAATAAGATACAATTAAATATTTATTACAAGTCATAATAAATTTTACAATATGCAAATCTATTTACCTTATCACATACTTAAATACGACACGGTTTTAAAAATTAAGGAATTAATATAAAATGAATGTTAATATAATATGTGCATTATATACATCCATTACCCTAGCTTACCTAGAATTTATCTAAATTAATAACAATTTCAATAGATAATTTATATTTTAATAATCTTAATTATAATTATATACACCAAATAACCCATACTTTTATTATAAATGTATTTACGTAATAAAAACACACCACTCAGATATTTCAACTCGATAGTTTAATGAAAACTGATATTTTAAAAGTTTCTATGTATTTCAATTTTTAATTTCTGGATACTTGGATGTTGGGATGATTGCTCCTTCTTTTCACAAAAACGGCGGAACGGATTTTGATGACATTTTACATATTTATGGCATAGAAAAGGATAAGTTTACAATACTTTTCATTCCGGAATTCATAAGAGGTGAAAAGAACCCTCTTTTCCAACCCGGAATTAAAAACAATAGGGTATTTGACTGTATTTAGAATAAATTATTTTACCAGAAGATTAATAGAGAAACGTAAGCAGCAGTTATTTTAAGACACAATTTCTATTTTAAACCCCGTATAAATCTATAAAGAGTAGGTTATTTGATTGTGACGTCACATGCTAGTCTTTCATATAAATATAGGTAAATTCCATAGTGGCAAAAACGTTTTAACAGTTAGAAAAAAGAAACTGATTTGACTAGTAGTCAAGATGTTACTTTTTGACAGTTTTTGTTAGAAAGGGACTTCCACTTGTATTACAAGTTACACGCTTTTGAGAAACGGGCCCCTGGTTATTAAGTAACTAAAAATGCAATACAGAAACTAGGTTTAATCTCAATACTAAGTCACTGTCTACTAAATAATCACCGCGAAATTTCTATACTAACCACCTGTGATATTATCTGATATATTACCTAAGTTGTAATTTGACATGACATCGAAAGAAAAACAATAGTGGTGGTGATCTTAAAAAAAGTTGCTAAGCTATGTAAATTTGACCATTCGAATTAAGTAAGACCGTAGAAAAAATTGAGAAACAAACCAACATAGGTATCAAGTTTAATCTAAATTTATAAAAATGCAATTACTGTTTGTGTTAATGGTAACGCCACAAATAAATACGATCTCATAATATACATACACAAATAATAAGCTAAAACTAATTAAAAAAAACATTACCCTTTGACCACCAAAGACGTCAAAAGACGCGCGCGGCTACAGACCAATATCAACCTTCGTGCATTCCGACAAGGTTCACAATGACGCGCCGCGCGCGATAGGCGTGGCGATCAAAGGGTTAACAAATATTATTTGTGATGATTAACTTCGTCGGTTGAGAGTGTAAACCTGCTAAATCCATTTTTGAAATCAATTTATTTTTTGACTCTAATATCTATCAAAGTGGATACAAAATTCTCTAACTTTTAAAAGTAAATTTAGCCAGGTTACACTCTTAGCCCACGTATTGTTATGCGTTTTATGAATAATCCAGATTGTGTAATTAAAATTGAATTTACATTTAAAAAATAAAAATAAGGGAAGATCGTTTTGATGTTGGAAGTACCTAACTTTATACACATCAAATGAACCATCACTTAAAAATGGATATACCTCATTTGATAAATCATGACAGTCCGTTTAGCAACTTTGCACAAAGAAGAACAGAACATAGTGAGACATTTTAAGTCGCATTTCTATAACGTTTTTGACCCTTAAAAACCTTCGAAGGAAAGATATAAACTAATATTAGCCTTGACACATTCATTGCCACCCAGCCAAACAAGACATCCGCGCCAGGCCACAAAAATTTCGTCATATAAAGCTGTAGTACCACGATCCCGACTATTGCGTCGTCCGGCCTGGGAACGAAATCATAAAATACCCTATAGTCGGGTTTTCGGCACTGAACGTGTTAACCTTTTGGACGCCAATGACCGATATATCCGCACCGTAGGTTCAACGCCAAAGACCGATTAATCGGTCACATACCACAGAGCAACATAGACCTACGTGCATATGCATAAAGTTCAATTTCAGCTTTGACACTTCGGTGACGTGGCGTCAGCGTGACAGCCTTTGTGTTTGACACGGCGTGGAAAAGGTTAAAACCTGGGTTTTTTTAAGTGGCCTGATATGTGATGCAGGTTATAACAGATTCATTTTGCGGCCCGCAAACCCAACAAGGCAAAACCGTTTTTGTGGCATAAAAAGTGATTGAGCACCTACCACTTTATTTTTAACTCTTGAAAGAGTAAATGTTTAGCCCGAGCATAGCTTACAATATAATCGGTTTACCTTTTATCTGAAAACTACTTTAACGAGTACTACTTAAGATGTCTTAAGCTCATCATCATCAATTATTAATATTATTATTATGATAAATAGTATGTTGGCTACGCTTCGCAAAAAAATGGGCACAGAATGTCATGGAGGCTAGGGCCTTATGTATGATCAAAAACAATATAAAAAATGTAATTATTTAAGCTTCAAATTATGAAGGACTTGGCCATCTAATATTTCAGTTATTATTATATTTATATGTCTTGTCCAGTTGTCCATATCTCGGGACCATGGGGTCCCGGACATTTGGAAGGTGTGCGTGGGGCCGAAGACAACAGCGCAGAGGCCCTTTAAGACTTTTTGATCTAAAAGCAATAATCCCTTGCTTTTAGATTGACCGACTTCCGGTTCGAGCGCCATCTTGATGACTATCATAGTCATGCCTCGTGATTAATTCCTTTGTCCTAATACCTTGATACTGGCGAAATAGTCCTACTGGACTTAAGCCATAATTTTAATAAATATTATTATTGACACACTTGACTTTACTATCCCAAGAAGAGTCAGATTGCAAAACAATGGGCCAACCAAAAGGCTAAATTCGTCACAAAAAAATACTCACTAAGTCCCGAAAATAGTTCTAGAAATAGTCCTTTACTTTAATACGAAGTCGCGTGTAAAAATAAAAATAAATGCTCAACACCATAAATTGTATCATTCCCAGAATATTTACTTACTTGAATGTCTTGAATATTTGTGTCATATATAAACCCTCTTCATCTTAGCGTTTGCGGTCGCATCCAAAAGAACCTTTGGCAAGCCAAGAATTGGCGCAGGCAATGTATTAAGAGCCAACAGGAGCTGAGATTTAAATATTTTAGGTAAATATACCCGTCTCGCTAACGGAAGCGGCTCCTAAAACTAGTGCGATAAGGACAAGGCGAAAAATCCTCCGTAAAAATCTCAAATATCGAGGTTTCGTACTCGACTGTTTCCTCCTCCAAAACTTAACCAATCGTAACCAAATTTGGAAATCTAAATGATTATGAAATTATCTGTGTCGGACCGTTTTGCTTTTTTGGCTAATTGATATCAGTTTTGAATACCACGCCTCTCATTGCGGCATAGTCAATTAGGCCATTTTGGACATTTTTGAAGGGCTCTAGCGCCTTAAAAAACAAAAATATCAAAAAAATCAAAACGGTCCGACACAGATATTGACAATATTAATCTGTGTTAAAAAAATCCTCGCTCTAGCTTCAAAACCCACGGAGGAAACAGTTGAGTACGTTTGTATGGAGAAATGACCACTCCCGTTGGCTCTTAAACCCGCTTTCGTTTGTAATGATTCAATGATTTCTGTCTTGAAGGCGACTAGCCTTTCAAAGATAGCATACACCAGATGTACACCAGAGAATTTGGGACGGGTACCACCGTGGCCGGGTGGTCTAGTGGTCAGGACGTTAGCCGCGTAAGCTGAAGACGCGGGTTCGATTCCCGCCTCAGCCACCAGTGAACTTGTCACTTTTTCTTTAGCTTATGTTATCTATTTCAGATTTCTGTCATGCCAAACTTTTTTTTGCGTAGCGTAACCAATACCTTATTTTAACTTTCCAAAATCCATTACCTTATTTAGATAAAATTTCCAAAAATCACATTGTTTTAACTGGCATTAACGAATTTAAAACCAGTACCGTAACTGTTACATGAAGAACTCCCGATTCTCCTGGAACAAATAATATGAAATAGGTAATTATGTAGTACCATAGAGAAAAAAATACATAGAGTGCTCACTCCATACATCACTTCAGACTATTAATTTCAGTGTCTACATCTAGCATCGAGTAGCGGAACTATCAGTATTGCTACTTGACAATAGATGTAGCACCGACCGGAAAGTCTTATCTCAACAGCATAAGACTTTCCGGTCGGTGGCGACATCTATTGTCAAGTAGCAGTACTGATAGTTCCGCTACTCGATGCTAGATGCTAATAGTCTTTTTGGTACTAAAACTGATGTATGGAGCGAGCACTCTATGTATTTTTTTCTCTATGGTAGTACATTAGTCGAAACGCCGGGAAGTGAGGAATTGCCGGCCGTGTGGTATTAACAAAGAGATGACATTTGACGACCGGTCTGGCCTAGTCGGTAGTGACCCTGCCTGCTAAGCCGATGGTCCTGGGTTCGAATCCCGGTAAGGGCATTTATTTGTGTGATGAACACTAATATTTGTTCCTGAGTCATGGGTGTTATCTATATATGACACCGTAAGATTGTGAACCCGTTAGTTTATAATCTAACGTAGGTTAGGTTAGATTATAATCTCCCTACCGTCAGTTTATAATGTAACTAGCGAGATTATAATATGACGAGTGTTTACAATTTTACGGTGACATATATAAAGTATGTATTTATCTATATAAGTATGTATATCGTCGCCTAGCACCCATAGTACACGCTTTGCTTAGTTTGGGGCTAGGTTGATCTGTGTAAGATGTCCCCCAATATTTATTTATTTATTTATTAATACAAGGCTGGCAATTCCAACGTAACGTACGTAAATTATCGTGCTTTTTCAAAAAGAGAAGTTGGGCTGAAATTTAAAATACCTCCCTACGTATAGGTACGTAACTTTGATAAGAATGAACAACGCAATACAAGCTTTATTTATTTACCCATATGGTACCTATTATAAATCTTGGTCGTTTTAGGTACATAATTTTCTAAAAGCTGAATCAACAAAAAAACGCATGTCATTAGCAAATGCCAAAATTAATTAATAAGAACCGGTTAAGAAATGCAATCTCTAAAGAACAGCCGTCAGCCAGACTTACGACAGTATTTTGCCCGAGCTGAAACACAGAGATAGACTACCCGTCGTTTTCATTTTTAGGGTTCCGTACCCAAAGGGTAAAAACGGGACCCTATTACTAAGACTCCGCTGTCCGTCCGTCCGTCCGTCCATCCGTCCGTCCGTCCGTCCGTCCGTCCGTCTGTCACCAGGCTGTATCTCACGAACCGTTATAGCTAGACAGTTGAAATTTTCACAGATGATGTATTTCTGTTGCCGCTATAACAACAAATACTAAAAACAGAATAAAATAAAGATTTAAGTGGGGCTCCCATACAACAAACGTGATTTTTGACCGAAGTTAAGCAACGTCGGGCGGAGTCAATACTTGGATGGGTGGCCGTTTTTTTTGCTTGTTTTGCTCTATTTTTTGTTGATGGTGCGGAACCCTCCGTGCGCGAGTCCGACTCGCACTTGGCCGGTTTTTATAATATGTATGCTAGTTTTAAGGTATTTATGTATGGGCCACTAGTTGCCTGAAATAAAGATTTCATTCATTAATTCATTCATTTTCCCACCGTATTAATAAGAGAGACGGGTAGTCGAATATTACCTGTGGTGGTCAAGTGTGCCTGATCTGGTTGGAGTTCCCTGTGGGACTCTGATAGTTGGGCAGGTCGATGATGGTTATCTCGATGACCCGGAGCCCCCGGAGTATCGGGTCAGTGATGTGGATACCTTTGGGGTTGTACACCCGCTCGTTCTGGGTCGCTATGAATTTGGACACTTTCCGGAGGTGCTGAAATTATTATGGTTTTAGGTTAGTGTTATGAAAAATGCTCATTTCAAGGCTTAAAGACTCTAACCCTTAAGACTCTTGAGGCTTAATGCCTCAAAGGCGGCAAAGACGATTTCTTCCATCCATACGCGTAAAATAAATAAATACAATTCTCAAATATAGTCGAGTCTTCGAGACTTACGAGTTTTGAGGGCTCGAGTCTTTAACCCTAAAAATAATCGTTATTCACAACACTGTTTGAGGTTAGTTATATTATTATTTGCCATAGTGCTGTTGTAGGGTGTCATCATGATATTTTAGTTCAAGGATGGTGTTTTAAAATTATAGATAAAGATGATCTATGCAATACTGCGTTCGTTTTAGCATTAGAAAGAAGGTAAGCAATCTTGACTTGTCTTTTGACACAGCAAATATTTAAAGTAAAGTAAAATAGTCTTTTATTATAATAATACATACCTTTTCATAATGTGTTTCAGTACAAATGTAGATGAAGTAAGCCGTGAGACACGCTAAGCAGCCTTCGCAATAGGTGCTGCAGTCCGCTGTTTCCGCCATCTCAAAATGCTCATTCAATCTTTCCATAGTATACTCGAAGGTTTGTCGTTCAATCTTTAATCGAAAAAATAATAAATGGGTTAATCAACTTTTTCTTGTCACATGTTGCTATGGTCACGGTCTCCTGAGTCACTCTTAAAATTCTAGGTTTTTTGTATTTAAATGAACCAAACTTGTATATTATGGTAGTTATAAGACCTTTCCATAATGGGACATCTGAGCATGTTAGTGGAACATGGTACAGCAGTTCTAACAATTTTTGCTACTATTGTCTCCTCGCTGATGGGACAGAATAACAACAAGAAATAGTTGATTGACCCAAATACAATAAATGTTACAGGTAACATTTTCACTAATCACATAGGACTACATTCTCATGAGTATTCCAGGGTTTTAGGTGCAGGTACGATTTTATTAGTTATAACTTTGGGTATTGACAAATACATACATACATATAATTACACCTATTTCCCGGAGGAGTAGGCGGAGACCACGGATTTCCACTTGCTACGATCCTGACATACCTCTTTCGCTTCCCTTATTGACAAATAGTTACCAAAATATGAATTAAAAATAGGTAGTAAGCTTCAACCGTAATTAAAAAAGTTTAAATAATATTGTTTTTAACCATTTATTGGCTAGTGTAAAACATTACCGCACCCAAAACCTTAGAGTATGATGAATAAAAATTACTATCTGTGCACCACACATATGTATTAAATGTAATCACACAGTATATTGAGTATATGGGCACTTTTGGAAAATATGTTGGAATCTATTAAGGTTACACCACCATGCACTCTTAATAATCTTATTATAATATATCTCTTCTGTAAAATTATTAATGATCTTAAAACAAGTCAGAGAATTGGCCCATCTATATGAAACATTATCAATTCATACATACGATATAAATGGCATCAAGTAAAAACCAGTAAGTAAGTTCTATGTAACTCAATTTTTTGTTACAACATAAGACCTTCCTAATGAACTTACTTACCGAAAATGCTATTTTTCTTAAATATTTCACACACATTAAAGACCTATAGTGGCTATAGTGTACAGTAGAAACTGTTAAATACCATGCTTTCTACTTTGGCAACAGGCTTACAAACATAATAAAACTCACTCGATCTTCCAGTTCTGGAGGAAATCTTGTCTGGAATTTAACTGCTGTCCCTTCAGAATAGTCCCTTTGGATAAATATCTTTATTCCTTGTTGGGTAGGGGTCTGTTGGCTACCAGGCGTATTCGGGCCAGAGGGGATTCGATTATTCGCCATGATTACTCACAATCCAATGTCCAAATCACAAGTGATATAAGTCAAAACAATGTTATTGCATGTCTAGTTGCAGTTTCAACCCCTGGAAAAACGTTAGAACGCTAGAATACACGAAATCCCTGGATTTTGATTCACGATTTACAACAAGACTATCGTAAATCATAAACTAAACGTCAGTGAGACAGGCCATACTCCATTCATTGAATTTGACATGAATTTGACGATAAGGATTGCTTGTCTCGCTCTTTTAACATACGGTTGTGTGCTAGATAGAATGAGATAGAAAACCCGTATTTTTTTCTAAAATAATTCATCTGAATGTTGCCAAGGGCAAAAATATTACGAAACTAATTAGGCGTTTTTCTATAAAGGTTAACCACGTACCACAGAAAAAAGTATTAAGCCCTTGCTACACGGTCGCCGACAAGCCCCTCAGACCTCGTGGCCTTGGTCTGGACGGACCGTGTAGACAGTTGTTTCCAACAAAATTTGACCAAAACTGACCAAGGACAGACCAAGGTCAGACGGTTAGAAGGCTTGTCGGCGACCGTGTAGCGAGGGCTTTATAATTAAAGTGAGTCAAAGGACTGTCTCATTTCAAACATAGACAGAGAGAATCATACTAGAGTTTGTGCGGAAAGAGAAGAGTCGTGGAATGTATGGGGCCCAATACATTCTCTTTCCGAACGTTCTTACTTACTGATTGATGAAATTGGTTAGGCCAACTATAATTTATTATAGTCTGTCAAACAACTTTGTAAGTAGAAAAAGGGGCGAAATCAAAATTTCTATGGGACGACATCCGTTCGCGTCTACATTTTTCAAATTTGCCGCCTTTTTCTACTGACAAGATCTGCTTGACCAAGTATATTTACAACCATTTTACAACCGTTGCGATGAATTTTATCTCATTTCAAAATTATTACGTTTCGGCATTTTGTTTGTAATCCTATAGCGCCCTCCACACTCGTGCGCGAATCGCGGCGCGAAGCCGCGAACGCGAGTGTGGAGTCGATTTGCACCACAGAACAAGTTAGAATGGCGATGCGAGCAGGGTACGTGTCGCCGCCGGTTTTGAACAAACGCTCGCATGCTACTCGCCCGCGCTGACCGAAAAACGAAGTAAACATGCCTTTTGCGCCACAATAACCTTCAGATTAAGAAGCCAGACATCAAATCTGTCTAAAGGAGGCGTATCCATTCACCACGCACACAAGTTTTTACTACCGTTGCGCGAGTGTTAGTAAATGTGGAGAGTGGCCACCTAGCGGCCATATCTGTGCTGATCGTAACAGACGCGTTTTGTTAGAGAGTGAGTCTTCTGTACTTAGTAATACTATTATTTATTCTGTGACGTAGGTTATAGTCGTATGTACCTATAGATGTGTTTTTCACCACACCAGCTCGGAAAGGCTTACTTTGCGCTTCAAAAACTGATAGAAAAGTTGCATTTTATTGAGACAAAGTAATCAAATTTTGAGTTGTTTTCTTATGTTTGCTGGTAGAATTGACTTTTAAATGATGGTTTTGGATGGTAAATATTTAATAACATTCAATTAACCCTCGTGCTTTGAAACCCTCGCAACGCTCATGAGTCCATTTTTCGAATTTCAATTTTGGTATCTTTCGCTTGCTCGGGTAGGTATCAATATTAGCACGAGCGGTTAAACAACAACTTTGCCCCCTTGTAAAAAAAATAACTATTTCAAAGTCGAAAAGTGGGATTAGCATTTGATTAGCATAGACAGATATTCAGACGATGAAAGAAAGACGTCAAAATAATTGGGCGCTGAATCTAATGCAGAAATTGGAAATAAGCGCGGCCAGGTTGGCTGTCGCTTTCGAAGAGCCAGTGGCACAGTCTTAATCATTAGTTATCCGCTGCCACAGAATAAATAATAGTACTAGGTACAGAAGACTCACTCTCTAACAAAACGCGTCAGATATCGCCGCTAGGTGTCGACAGCACCACGCGCCGCCTATGGCTAGCCACTATACGACCATACGACAATGAAACGTTATCTGTTGCTCTATCACTCTTTCATATTAGCTGTGATATTAGTGTGACAGAGAAACAGATGATGTTTCTTTGTCGTATGTATCGCAAATGATTGCCATCATGGCTGCCTAGCCCCTGATAAAGATAAGAACCCGATATGTGGCATGATAAAGTTTGAGAAATTAGCTTTAAATTCAACGGTAGGTATGTTTATAATGCAGATGTCTGCAGAGGGGCTACCACGAAAACCGAATTTCGCAAATTGCGCGGGAATTTTTCTCCGTCACTTTAATTACGACGTCTTCATTGGAGTAAAAGAGAAAGATCCCCGCAAGTTGCGAAATTCGGTTTTTGCGGTATCCCCTCAGGTTATTAACCTAGCTGTCACATCTCCGACAAAGTAGACCTTTTTTGGAATGTAATGTATGGTGAATAATGATGATGATGACTATGGTGCCACTTGGGTGTGAGACATGATTGACCGAGCGAAGGTCTTCGGTTCAGCTTAAAAAAAAATATGTGTGTCCAAATGTTCTCTCTGCAGGTCGCATTTCTCAACGGATTCTCATGAAAGCAGTTTTTATAATAATTAACTATTAATTATAATATATACATAGATTTTTTTGCCTTGGGGTTTCGGGGTTGATGATGTTAACATTGTCAACCCATGAAAGTTGTCATTTTTCCTACGCCGCACGTGCGCTGTCTACACTCCACGCTTGTATTTGACAGATGACCAATAATAGCAAGCCCACAGGTAAGTAGTTATGTTTTTGAATCTAAAGACTTGTATCAAATGAATCAATGATCGTTGCTCGACGTCACTAAGCAGAAAATAATTAACTCTTTTAAATTTAAACACCTAAGGGTAGGTAACATTCCATTTCTGACCGCAGCTGCACTACTGGTACTGAACGCGTCGCTAATACTGTCAATTTCCATAGTAAAATGAACAGTAGCGCAGCTGCGGTTGGAAATGGACTGTCACCTTAAGCATAACAGTAAACCAGCTAATAATAAATGCTTTCAAAATTTTGGATTACTTATGCGATTTAGAATCTCATAAATTCATCAGCGCTAGCTTTTTGAACATATTAGTATGACTAGTTAAAAGTTAACCATAACTTAAAGCGCAGTTAGGTACCGTGACGCCACTGGCCCTCCGTATGCGGTCAAAGACCCAGATCCACACCTTGCTCTTGGAGAACATGGTTTGGCAAACTCGCGAATAGTGATGTGCTATGATAACGCTATCGATATATCGATGTCGATAGTTATTAAGTTTGATTTTGTTCTTATGCATGTGTTAGTTCTAGGTTGCTATATATTATATTCGATCACTAGATCGATCTAAATATAAACGAAGTCACAGTTAAGTACATATTATTATTTACATAGTACAGGTACTATATATTTACTTAACCGTATTTCGTTGGAAGACATGTCAGATCGTCATGTCATATTGTTCAAATATTTAAGATAAAATAATTTTATTAATATTTTGTAGCAAACTGTAGTTATAAGAACTAAAGGAACCCATAAGTACATAGGGTTGCAAGAGTTGCAAGAAATAAATACCTACTGAATACTAACATTTTTTAGTTAAGAAATAATTATGTTAGTAATGAATTAAAACTATTTTAGACATAGGTTTTTATGTGTATATCTTTTTACATGGAGTGTAAGCAAGGTTTTGTCTAAAACGAAAATGTACTTATATACTCGTACATTTTGATTCCATATTAAGGAAGTAAATCTTTTAGTTGTTGATTAGGCTGCTTGCCATCCCATTTTTCAGTACAAAAGGCGGCAAATTTGAAAGATGTACCTATGCGAGAATTTAGCACCTTTCCACTTACAAATTTGGTTAGCCTGCCTATGTAAACTATCGATAAGTTTCCTGACATCACTAAACGCGATGGAGAGCTCTAGTCCCTCTCTGTCACTCCCACCCAGTAGCCCGCGCGAGATCAAACTTAGTAACCCAAGCGATACTCCGCGCGTCGCATGCGTGGCCGGCTTTACGATCTGCCGTGTATGCAAGCTTTGTAAACAAAACTTTTTTTTAATTTGTGAAAGTGGCCAGTTGCAACGGACTTGGATTATGGATTAGAGGTATATTTGTTTTTTATTAATCTCTGATTTTGTTTCGGTTTGAGACGATTGCTACGCGATTCTACCCGGTTTTCCTGGGCTATAACCGCGAAAATCGAAGTTCGCAAACTGCGAGCATTATCTTTCTCTGTCACTATAATTACGCCTTCATTGGAGTAAAAGAGAAATATCTGAGGGTTTCGGTTTTCGCGGTAGCTCCTCTGACCTAGGTTATGCTCATGCCCTAACATCAGCTGTTTTCCTAATATAGGTCACCTAGTTTAAATACTTAGAGTTGTGTGTAGACGATATTCGGCTGAAGTTAGGATACAATACTACTTAGTTTTGACAATGAATTTCTTTTATAATTAAGTTACAAAAGCAATCAATGTTATGGCAAGTCAGCATTCTGCATATCTGATGCTAAAGCGGTCACCCTAGCCCATGGACGCAAGTAAAACATTCGGCCAAGTTGATGCTAAAGCAGTCAGAATAGCCCATGGACGTACCTATAAGCCTTCATGGCTTACACTTTTGATCCTAGGGTATGATGATGACATATTGGAAGTTGAAATGACATAGAAAGAATAAAGAATAAAGATAATTTATTTCAGCAAAGGTTACAGATATACCAGGGGTCTTCGCACTATGCAATGCCTGTATCGCGGGGAACCAAATTACAATTAAATATCGGAGCTGTTACATTTATTCTAACATTTTGTAAGAAACTACTTAGGACTAGTAATCTAAACTACAAACTAAGGCTAATAACCCTAGACACAATATTGAAACTAAATCCTGTCAAATATGGCTTCTGTCTCGGCTTAATTTTGTGAGTGCAGCCAGCCTATTATGGATAGCTTTATCCATCTTTATCCACGTGATAAAATAACTGTCACTGTTTAACACCGTGGGAAAGAAAGTGACGGACACCGTTTTATCACGCTGTCACGTAGACAAGAACGACCATCATATCCGTACAGCAGTATGAAAAGTAGTTTTTTCGCTTCCATTTGAGTGCAATCCCTGAGGTTACATAGTTTGTTTATTGAATTGTATGTAGACGCTCTGATGCAATCACGAAAACGTTTGCCAAATGCTGAATTTACTCTTGGAATGGGCAAATTGAAAACGCGTTTTTGTGACATCAATGGCATCATGAGTTTTGTCTGGATGAAAAGGCACACGTAACAAATCCTTAAGGGCTCTATTGTTAGCAATAGGGTATTTTCCTACTAGTCAAATCAGCTTCTTTTTTAGAACGGACAAAACGATTTTCTAATATGGAATTAATTAATTAATTAATTTCTAATATGAAATTAATAGAACTTGTGTTTAAAAATAACTGCTATCTATGTTTTTCTAATAATTATCTGGTGCTTTTATGCATGGTGTGAAATAATTTATTTTAAATGCATTTCCTAGTTTATCTCTACCCCGAAACTCGTAATGGCCTTTACGACGTTTACGAACGTCACCGTAATCGCATGTGATTTGCAATACGTTGCGGAATTGATCGATCGATTGTATTCATAGCTCCTGTTTAACCGACAATTATTTAAAATCACATGCCATACTTGGAGGATACAACTAAACGGAGTAGCCATTAACGGGCTTTCCCCTCTGTCGAAAATAGGCGGCCAACGGTCATACACAATGTATGGACTGACGTTTATCTGACATGGCTATTTTTACGTTACGCATACATTTGACGTTCCCCTCCCCCGCAAAAATCGGCAGACTGTTTTGTACAGAAAATTACAGACATGGCGTCTCCGTTTGATTATATCCTCTAAGATGCCATATTTTGTACCGTCTGTAGAAAGCTGTTTCCAGACGAGACAATTTTCGCTAATCTGATGAAATTGTCCGATCAAATCAGGACGTGCGGACACAAACGCCAATTTGGCTCGCCGAATTCGACCGCCGATTATGACCGATATTACCGATAAAATGGTGCGGACGCAAGAATACCAATTTGTGACGTGTGTATTTTCGTTTTGGAGCATTTTTTTTTAACTTAGAGGGCTTAAATATCACCATAAATCTTCATGTGATTAAATTGGAGATTGGCGCCAATTATTTTCCTGATCAAATCGGTCGATTTGCCTTAACAACTGCACATAACACTGACTTTTTCTACTGACGGTAATGGCTTGACGGACTATATTCCGGCCCGAAGTAAAGTTGCCAGTATAAAATAACAGCGAAGGACGCAGAGAAAGCAAGGTCGGTATAAGGATGTGCGACCTACATGGCCTACATTATGATGGTCCTTTCATTCATGGTGGGTACTTTCTAAGCGTGATGTTTATCATACTCGTATTATGGCTTAATTTGGTAGTTTTAAGTGGTTTTGACTGTTGTTAGAACCACGTGTATGGTCAAGTTCTTCTTTTTACATTCGACGTTAAAGATTTAATTTAGGTAAACTTTTGCAGCTGAGGGGAGGTAAGGGACCATTGGGCATCGGGAGGCTAGGGCACCCTTTTGTAAAAGCGTCCTGATTTACAAGAAGATGCCCGAGCCTCCCGACTGCCCAATGGTCCCCTACCTCCCCTACTCCTTTGTGGCAGTTGTATTTCTTTCATTGACACTTTTTGCCTATATTACATATATACTTTCCCCAAAAATTTAATAAACCGTCAACTGGGACATATTTCATACTAAAAGGGGGGGTTGCGGCAGCGGGAGGGGTTGGGACGCTAGTGTGCGTAAAGCACCATACGCAAAGGTATCATTCTAAATTCATAAAAGGCTGGCTATAATTTGTTATTCATAAAACACAATTTGACCGAATCAATTTATTGCGTTCAGCACGCACAGATTAAAGGTGACAATATTATAGGTCCATGAAGGTGACTATGACTTTACCGCAATCGCAATATTGCAGCAGATTTCAAGTTGATTGTTTATTCTCAGACAGTAATCAACTCACTTCTGCACTGGATGCATTTTAATAAGAGTTTTTAAGAAAAAAATTAATTAATTAAAAATTAAAAAACACGACTGCAGTTTAAAAGCGAACTGAAAAGCTAAAAATAATTTTTAGTTATGTTAGGTACTCAACTTAATGAATGTAAAATAGAATATACATATAAGTGCTCAGTCAGGGTCGTAAACAGCAAACGGAAAAGTTTAGGCGCATTAAGGATCGTGACTGTACCTGTATATTTTATTTCGAAGCAGTCGGGGACCTTGATATATTGAAATTTTCCCATTCACAGGTCCCCGACTGCATCGAAATAAAATGTACAGGTACAGTCACGATCCTCAATGAGCCTAAACTTTTCCGTTTCCTGTTTACGATCCTGACTGAACACTTATATGTATATTCTATTTTACATTCATTAAGTTGAGTACCTAACATAACTAAAAATTATTTTTAGCTTTTCAGTTCGCTTTTAAACTGCAGTCGTGTTTTTTAATTTTTAATTAATTAATTTTATTTTATACATTTTAGTGACCATACAAACCAACCATATTTTTTATGATTTAAGGCAATTAAGTTGCTTCATGGAGCTTTCATCATGTTGATCTTTGATAATGTTAGCCTAAAACGAGCTTAAAAACCAAAATAGGTTGGACCCAAAAACCAGACGTATTGAAAAGTGCTAGGGCTTAATATCTCTGCAACTACATAATTATTTCCTATTAGTTGGCTTTCGGCCTTCGCAATTAAGATACTTGAGGAAGCTACAGAAAGCGTGCACCTTTCTTACGCTTACGCCCTACGCGAAGCTCGGCTTTCGGCATTCGCAATTAAGATACTTGGGGAAGCTGCAGAAAGCATGCACCTCTCTTACGCTCCGGGCCTTCGGCCCTACGCGAAGCTCGGCCTTCGGTATTTACAATTAAGAAACTTGGGGAAACTGCAGAAAGCGTGCACCTGTCCTACGCTCCGTACCTTCGGCCCTACACGAAGCTCCGCCTTCGGCTTTCGCAATTAAAGATACTTGGGGAAGCTGCAGAAAGCGGTCACCTTTCTTACGCCCCGGGCCTTCGGCCCTACGCGAAGCTCGGCCTTCGGTCTTTGCATTTAAAAAACTTGGGGAAACTGCAGAAAGCGTGCACCTTTCTTACGCTCCGGGCCTTCGGCCCTACATGAAGCTCGGCCTTCGGCTTTCGCAATTAAGAAGCTTGGGGGAGCTGCAGATAGCATGTACCTTTTTTACGTCCCGGGCCTTGGGCCCTACGCGAAGCTCGGCCTTCGGCCTTCGCAAATAAGATACTTGGGGAAGCTGCTTAAAGCGTTCACCTTTCTTACGCTCTGGGCCTTCGGCCCTACGCGAAGGTCAGCCTTCGGCCTTCGCAATTAAGAAACTTGAAAAAGCTGCAGAAAGCGTGCACCTTTCTTATTCTCCGGGCCTTCGGCCCACGCGAAGCTCGGCCTTCGGCCTTCGCAATTAAGATTATTGGGGAAACTGTCTGCAGTTTCCCCAAGAATCTTTACCATGCATCTTTAGCATGCACCTTTTTACGTCCCGGGCCTTCGGCCCTACGCGAAGCTCGGCCTTCGGCCTTCGCAAATAAGATACTTGGAGAAGCTGCAGAAAACGTGCACCTTTCTTACGCTCCGGGCCTTCGGCCCTACGCGAAGCTCGGCCTCCGGCCTTCGCAATTAAGATACTTCGAGCTGCAGAAAGCATGCACCTTTTTACGTCCCGGGCCTTCGGCCCTACGCGAAGCTCGGCCTTCGGCCTTCGCAAATAAGATACTTGGAGAAGCTGCAGAAAACGTTCACCTTTCTTACGCTCCGGGCCTTCGGCCCTACGCGAAGCTCGGCCTCCGGCCTTCGCAATTAAGATACTTCGAGCTGCAGAAAGCGTGCACCTTCTTACGCTCCGGGCCTTCGGCCCTACGCGAAGCTCGGCCTTCGGCCTTCGCAATTATGATTCTTGGGGAAACTGCAAAAAGCGTGCACCTTTCTTACGCTCCAGGCCTTTGGCCCTACGCGGAGCTCGGCCTTCGGCCTTCGCATTTAAGATACTTGGGGAAGTTACAGGAAGCACGCACCTGCCTTACGCTTCGGACCGTCGACCCTATGCGGAGTTCGGCCTTCGGCCTTCGTTATTAAAGTACTCGGGGAAGTTATAGGAAGAGCCCATCGCTCTTAAGCTCCCGGTATTTGCCCCCTACGCGGAGGTCGGCCTTCGTAGGTAATTAATATTCTTGGGGAATTTGGAAGCGCGCACCGAACCTGTCTTATGCTCTAGGCCTTCAACCCTACGCGGAGCTTGGCTTTCGACCTTTGCAATTTGAATACTTGGGCCGTCATCCCTATGTGGAGCTCGGCCTTCGGTCTGACACTTTCACACTTTGTTCCGTCAAAGTCGATGCAGAATCATATCTGAAGACGTACTCTACAATCTTAGCGTCTCTACAAAGAACTTATTTAGACTTTTCTATTCCCTTAGCGCAATTAAGAACATATTGGCTTGGTTTGAAAACATGTAAAATATGATTAATATAATACCTATGTATAATTTTTTTTTATAATGAGCGGTCAAACCACTTCCTGTTAATATTCCAACAATAGGATAATATATGGTTTTATGAGGTTAGGTTTTCTTAACATATTTTGTAAATTCTTACTTTATCAAAATTAGACTTAAACCCTCATATTGTATATATATTTTTGATCGTCTTTCAAAGCGCTTCATTTTGATGCCCTACTCGATGGGTTTGCGAGATATTTTATTCTAAATGTTGCGTAATATGGCGTATTAAGTCCGCCATATTGTTTTTATAATGACGTCACATAGCCTATGTTACTCGGGACGATATAACGATTCTAATGATATATCATACATCTTAATCGGTTAAGGTATTCAGAAGTTATGGTGTAACAAAGAAACTTACATACCCACATACAAACATGAACCCTGAAAACAATACACTCCTTTTTTGGGGCAGTCGTGTAATGAAAACAATACACTCCTTTTTTGGGGCAGTCGTGTAAAAAAGCCGGACGATGCAAACGCGAGAGGAAGATCAAATACTTTCTCGCAGCCGAGAAACTATTTACGCATACATTATAGATGATCGTGTATAATGTAGTGTATATAGTCAGGCGATTTAGTCACATAAGGAGACTAATTTCTGCTACAGCAGTATGGTTTTACTCATCACTTTTTAATAACAAACGACATTTTATTTAATTTGTTTAAGGTTTATACACCTACACCTTCCTCAAGAATCACTTTATTGATAGGTGAAAACCGCATGAAAATCCGTCCAGTAGTTTTTAGAGATAGAGATAGAGATTTTGAGTTTATTGCAAACATATAAACAAACACACAAACATACAGCATGAGTGAGAATCCGAAAATCGTCACAATTGAGTTTAGCGCGTTATGCTTCTTAAGCACAAAAAGCACTTGCGCACAAGCAATGATTGCTTGCTCTACTAACAACTAGCAATTTATCAACAGATTACAATGTTTGACTTTGTTGGGTACCTACACCCGAAAGACACGCATAAGGTGACTATTTATAGACCTTGGCTTTATTGAAATATGGTTCAAAGTGGATAACTTTTGAGTTCTTTGGTGTGGAAAACATCATTGTTTAGTTTTGGGTTATTCCGAAACCTCCAGTTGATGAGTAGGGTACCTACCATACTAGGTACCTACCATTATGAATAAAAAACCGTTAGTTAAAAAAAGCGGCCAAGTGCGAGTCGGACTCGCCCATGAAGGGTTCCGTATTTAGGCGATTTATGACGTATAAAAAAAAACTACTTACTAGATCTCGTTCAAACCAATTTTCGGTGGAAGTTTACATGGTAATGTACATCATATATTTTTTTTAGTTTTATCATTCTCTTATTTTAGAAGTTACAGGGGGGGGGGGGACACACACATTTTACCACTTTGGAAGTGTCTCTCGCGCAAACTATTCAGTTTAGAAAAAAATGATATTAGAAACCTCAATATCATTTTTGAAGACCTATCCATAGATACCCCACACGTATGGGTTTGATGGAAAAAAAAAATTTTGAGTTTCAGTTCTAAGTATGGGGAACTCCAAAAATTTATTGTTTTTTTCTATTTTTGTGTGAAAATCTTAATGCGGTTCACAGAATACATCTACTTACCAAGTTTCAACAGTATAGTTCTTATAGTTTCGGAGAAAAGTGGCTGTGACATACGGACGGACAGACAGACGGACAGACGGACAGACAGACAGACAGACAGACATGACGAATCTATTAGGGTTCCGTTTTTTGCCATTTGGCTACGGAACCCTAAAAAAGGGTTTAATACTTTTCCTTGCAAGCTTAAGTGGGACTGGGTGGGACATGTCTGCCGCATGCACCCTGAAAGGTGGGCCAAAATGGTTACCGAGTGGGACCCACGGAACACCATCGATGGTGCAAGCCGGGGTTCAGGCGGACCGAAAAGGAGATGGCGTACGCATTTTATCCGGATTGGCGGGAAAGTATAAACGACAGGGTTGAGTGGAGGAAAGGAGGAGAGGCCTTTGGCCAGCAGTGGGACACAAAACCAGACAAAAAAAACATAAAAATTTGACATTAATAATGACAATGTGACAATTTGTCATTGCAAATACCATGCAGCTTAGTCCGACTCTACCTGGCTCATAAGTATTTAACAGTGATATTTAAAGGTAGTTATAATACTTATTACCTACCTTTTTATTGAAAACGCAACGCCAATACGGCCATGCCCTAAAAGGTTGGCACTTTCACTTCAGGAATGAGCCTTTTGAGGTCGCCGTTGACGAATTTCCATTTTTCGAGAAACGAATATATGAATTTACCATAAACTTGAACTTTGTTGAACGGAGAACGGGGTCAGTAAGGCTCTTAACATTTAAAACTAAATTTCACCAAAATATTAACTGTAAGATATCAAACAAAATGAAACCAATAATGTTATTAAATATGTATCATTCAAAATCATCATTTAAGAGTCAATTCTACTAGCAAACATAAGAAAACAACTCAAAATTTGCATCTGATTACTTTGCCTCACGTGTGAATAAAATGAAACTTTGTTATCGGTTTTTGAACAATCAAGAGAGCCTTGAAATTACATCGATTGAAACCCCTTTTCTACCCTACCTATGTATTATCTACCCTTTAGCCTATGTATTATGATTGTTATAATAAATGCTTGATGCAGTCTAACGCTATGAGGCAAAAGCGGAATGAATATGTACGATAATGAAGTATGTATTTTATATGCTCTTTAAAAGGTTCCGTTTCAGCAAATAATAGATAAAATATCTAGTATAAAAAAATAAGTTTTTGGCAAAAAATTCATTCTTGGTACAAGCTTTTATCGCTGAATGTACTTTTCTTACAACAGACAACTAATACTCATCGAGACAATTTTAAAAACCCCTAACACAATTCGTTGCGTTGTTTCATCACAGAGTTCCTATGGCCACCTCCTGTCTCCATCATCAGATCAGTTCGACAGTGCCATATTATTGTACTGTCATCAGCCAGCCTATTATGGATAGCTTTATCCATCTTTATCCACGTGATAAAATAACTGTCACTGTTTAACACCGTGGGAAAGAAAGTGACGGACACCGTTTTATCACGCTGTCACGTAGACAAGAACGACCATCATATCCGTACAGAACTACATACAGCTGCCAATTTTCATGACGCTACGATCCTTGGAAGATAGTTAAATTAGTTACCTTAGATTCCATTACATAGTTACATACAGGTCGACCTAATAAAAAAAAAGCGGCCAAGTGCGAGTCGGACTCGCCCATGAAGGGTTCCGTATTTAGGCGATTTATGACGTATAAAAAAAAAACTACTTACTAGATCTCGTTCAAACCAATTTTCGGTGGAAGTTTGCATGGTAATGTACATCATATATTTTTTTTTAGTTTTATCATTCTCTTATTTTGGAAGTTACAGGGGGGGGGGACACACATTTTACCACTTTGGAAGTGTCTCTCGCGCAAACTATTCAGTTTAGAAAAAAATGATATTAGAAACCTCAATATCATTTTTGAAGACCTATCCATAGATACCCCACACGTATGGGTTTGATGAAAAAAAAAATTTTGAGTTTCAGTTCGAAGTATGGGGAACCCCAAAAATTTATTGTTTTTTTTCTATTTTTGTGTGAAAATCTTAATGCGGTTCACAGAATACATCTACTTACCAAGTTTCAACAGTATAGTTCTTATAGTTTCGGAGAAAAGTGGCTGTGACATACGGACGGACAGACAGACGGACAGACGGACAGACGGACAGACGGACAGACGGACAGACGGACAGACGGACAGACATGACGAATCTATAATGGTTCCGTTTTTTGCCATTTGGCTACGGAACCCTAAAAAAGGGAGCGCTGTTCGTGGTATTCATGGGACGAGGGTGCGTGATTTTTTTATTAGAGTTAGACCAAGAAAAGTCTGCAGCGATTTTGATAGCCCACGCAGTGCAAGTGTTATTTACACGTCATAAATTCATAGAAGTTTGACGTTTAAAATAACACTTGCACTGCGTGGGCTATCAAAATCGCTGCAGACTTTTCTCGGTCTGATTCTAAAAAACTAGGCCTCTCGCAAATCTGACTTTAGTTAGACTCCGCGTTCGCGCGTCACTAATGTTACCATAAATTATAATTAATAAATTATTTGATAATAATAAATATAAAAGGGACACAGTTACAGAAACTAACAATAAATTTGAACTTATCCTTTTTAGACACTTCAGGCCTCAGGTACCTTAATAAGTATCTAGTATATACCTAGGTTGGTACCTATAGGATAGGTACTTTAGTCGTAGTAACATTAATACCTATTAGGTATAATGGAATATAATATTACGTCTTTGACCACGTCTTTTGAATAGTTTAGAAAAGCTTTTGTACGAAATGCTACGTTTTCTCCAGATAGTTTCACACCTTGCTACATAGAGATAGGGTCTACAAAATGGTAATTTACCAACGCAATACGAGATACAATATACTTTTCCCGACAAAGAAGGTCTGAGCTGTTGACACGGATCAACCGCATCATTAGCGGTGTAGCCAGTTCTCGGAAAACCATCAAAGCTAAACATTGCGGAATATGATGGTCGCGCTGTTAACGTTTTCTAGGGTTCCGTACCTGAAAAGAAAAAAACGGAACCCTTATCGGATCACTCGTGCGTCTGTCTGACTGTCCGTCTGTCACAGCCTATATTCTCCGCAACTATACTACTAACTTACTTGGCTGGCGCGATGACCCAAAATGAGTCTTGGCCTCCAACACAAGAGCACGCCACTTGGCTCGGTCCAGAGCGGTATCACGCCAGCTTTCGCCGACGTCGAGCTCACGGAGATCTGCCTCCACTCTGTCCGGCCAACGATATTTAGGATGACCAACAGGACGGCGTCCTGTTGGTCATCTTAAGGGCCTACTGCAGCCGCGTCTGGCGCTTCGTAAACCACGCCCGCTAGTTCTTCCCTCCCCGCTAACACGCACACATGGAAACGCTTCGCGCCCCACGTGAAGTTTGTGTGACCTTTTAGCACCATCTAACGTTACAGAAGTTAACTACCATTATACGCGGTCGCTGCGGTCGGCCAGAAACTTAAATTCGGAAAAAATTGAAACAGATGGCGTTGTTACTTGTTCATAATAGCAAACAATAAAATAATTAATTCATAAACCTGCATATTTATTGTTGTTTTGGAAGACGTTAACAGCATAGAAGCAGCAGCGTATATAGCATATAAGTTAAGAGTATTGATAATAAGAAAATAGCACAAGAACAGAAAAGAGATTATTTTTGATAAAATATGATGAAAACAGATTTACTTGATTACGCTCACCTGACTTTGCGGTCACTAAATGCAAATTTCAACCTTATTGTTATGGGGTTACAATACCCCTGGGGTTGCAGGCGTCCATAGTCGTTATTATTATAAATGCTTTGGTTGAAATACTTTTTAACCCTCGAATTTTTCATAGGTACAGTCACCTGCAATAATATGTTACTCTTCGACGGCCGCAAAAATATGTGACACGCTCTTATGGCTCTACAAATAAGATCTAACATGATCTACCGCAAAACGGCCTTCGGTGTGTAACATATTATTGCAGCTGACTGTACTCGTATTCATTGTTGTATAGGTAGGTATTAATATCTTTTATCCGATCGATTTGCATTTATTTGAAATAAATCACAGTGTTTAGTAATTATATGTTTTATTGAATAAGAGATTATTTAGTTATGTAAGGAATACAGGGTGCCTTTTTGAAACACTCATTTTTAGGGTTCCGTAGCCAAATGGCAAAATACGGAACCCTTATAGATTCGTCATGTCTGTCTGTCTGTCTGTCCGTCTGTCCGTCCGTATGTCACAGCCACTTTTTTCCGAAACTATAAGAACTATACTGTTGAAACTTGGTAAGTAGATGTATTCTGTGAACCGCATTATATTTTCACACAAAAATAGAAAAAAAAAATTTTTTTTGGGGTTCCCCATACTTAGAACAACTGAAACTCAAAAAATTTTTTTTCATCAAACCCATACGTGTGGGGTATCTATGGATAGGTCTTCAAAAATGATATTGAGGTTTCTAACATATTTTTTTTCTAAACTGAATAGTTTGCGCGAGAGACACTTCCAAAGTGGTAAAATGTGTGTCCCCCCCCCCTGTAACTTCTAAAATAAGAGAATGATAAAACTAAAAAAAATATATGATGTACATTACCATGCAAACTTCCACCGAAAATTGGTTTGAACAAGATCTAGTAAGTAGTTTTTTTTTTAATACGTCATAAATCCCCTAAATACGGAACCCTTCATGGGCGAGTCCGACTCGCACTTGGCCGCTTTTTCTGGATAATTTTGAATTTCAATTGTCAGGGGAGCCTACATTATTTTTTAATACATTTTACAACGACAACAAACAAAAGTACAAATTCGCCGTATTTTTATTACCCGGGTCGATCGCAACAAAATAGAAAATCATGTTTTTCAAATCTAAGCGTTATTGTAATTTATCTCAAATAACCAAAAAGTCAATCTGACTAGAACTTAAAAACGAACTGAATTATTTTAATATGTCGATTTTTCTTGGTGACCCAGGAGAATTTTTTTTATCCCATACAAAAAGAGCGTATCCCAATCGCGTATCGGTTTTGGTTTTTACTTATAAGTGTGAAAAATATATTCTACCATATACGAAGGATGTGTGTTTTTTCATGTTTTATGTGTCTTTTTGTACAATAAAGTGTTTTACTGCTACTAATATATCATATTAACGATTAACTAAAAAGGTATTTACATCTAATTTAACTGGTAAATTATTAAAGTCCGCTAAAATTAATATATATTCAAAAAAATATTTGTTAATATGTCCCAAAATCATGGCTCATTTTTTAAGTCTCCTGACTTACCAAACATATCGCAACGAAGGCAAGGGTACAACGCGGCATCGTGAACCTAATAACGTAACGTTTCAGTTACTTTTTTAGTCGCCGACCATTTTATCCGGGGTACGAAAAGAGGTATTAGATCTATCCTGGGTCTAATATGTTATAAAAACATAGTTTTTTGAAAAATGTTCGTAGGTAGTACACAAAATTTACATTTTCTTTTAAATGTGATTTGGGTCATCGTTCTCCCTGGTGACTTTTCTGGTGACCCAAGAGACATCAATTTTATTATGACTCAGGAGACTTTTTTTCTATGCACTTTGATTTTTTTGATGCGCTAATTTTGTAATCTAAAATAACTTTAAACTGCTGATATACTTATATCACTTTGCTGATGAGTGGAAGTGGAATTTAAACTTAATTTATTGTTCTCTCCCTTGACATTTTGGCATACATTTGACATGCTGCAGTGCACTCCTAACGTTAATAAAGACATAATTTTTAGAAAAAGCTTTAGGAAAACTCACTCTTGAGCTTAAAACGATTAAGTCCTTATCATATTATGTTAGATTTTTAGTACAGACCCCAAATCAGTGAAAATGTGTCTTAGCCAACTAAATTTGTCTCTGGGAAAAGTACGATATCCCTAAAAATTGTACGTACATTTCGCATTTTTCTGAAGGAACGGAATTCATAAATTGGGTTATTATTATTTTTTCAGATTATTTGATTGCATTGACATATCACCAAGATAGATAGAACATTTAAGTTACCAGAAGAAAAGCATTTGTGTTCTTTTATACAGTGTGGAAAAAGTAGGTTCGATTCCCGGGCGCGACTAAGCGAATTTAAAAAAAAAAACAACGTGTTGCATTCCGGGAGTGCCGACAGAAGTGAAAACTCAATGACTAGTCCAAAATGTCTGCAGCACTATGTATAAATGACCCATCCTCCTTTCTATTGAAAACTTTTGGTTCCGAAATTGCTGGTCAGTGAGCTTGTTTAAAATTCGAAATTCAAATTTATAGCGTTAATTGTTTAAAATTCGAATAGAAATTGTAAAGTTACCTTGCAGACCTCGCATCTAAATATATTTGGTCATGATATTTTGAGTTTTATTCACCAGTACTAGAGTTCACTTTTATTAGCGATTTCATCAAGATGTAGCTTTATTGAATTATATTTGAGTGATATAAAGTTATAATACTGTGAGATCCTCGTATTTCAGCCCGTACAAGATTATAACCTTTTTCATGTAATGTCATTGAGTTTTTCTTTATTGATTTAAATGCCATCTAAACCTTACGGTCACATGATCGCCTTACACTGTCTCGAGTTTATCATTTTTTCCCCACCTCAAAAAGTGCCTAGCGCCGCTAAAGAAGTTTTCACTTCAAAAATCTTTGAATGCAGTTGTTTCTTTAAAAAACAATAATGTTTCATTTAAGTAAAATGAGCAAACTTAAGGTTTTAAGGCACTTTCCCTCCAGGGCCCATAATTTTTTTCCACCCGGTAGTAGACAACTATTTTTTTCGACTAAATGAAGTTTTATTAGATAAATCGTTGATCACATGGTTCGTTTCACACATCACATCAAATCGTTTGTCATCACAATCAAAATTTGTCAAAAGTAATGAAATTTATGCCAAAAAAACATAAATAAAACATATAAATTCAACACATTTTTTTAATAAAAATCTTTCTCGATGATATAAAAAAGAACATCGACAAATTATGTTCAAAGAATTAATATCAAAACAGATGTCATAATTAGGATTGGCTACTTTAAGAAAGGGACAGAGAGATTTAATCCTCTCGCTCTGCACGTTTTTCTCATTCCTCCTTGTCAAGCCAAAATAAACTATAAAATGATAGTAACACAGTACATTGTAATATTCACTTTTTCCACGGTATCATGTCATTGTAAATTACTTATGTGAAATTGTAGTGGCGTGCGACTTTCAAACCGGAGGTCACGGGTTCGAACCCCGGCCCGTGCAAGTGAGTTTTTGTAAGTAGGGACTTTTTTTAGTGGTACTTAAATATAATAACTTTTCGTATTATTGAAATAAAATATTTTATTCAAACAAACTTAATAATATAATAATTAAAACGAATAATATCAATTAGTTTATAATATTTATTCAATTATTTTAAATTATTTGAGCATGAAACATACTAGATTTATTTTTATCATTACAATAGAAAAAAAGCAAAAAATATATTCTTATAGATATTTTATTTTCAAACAAAAATAAAGCAAAAAGTTACGGTTAGATTCTGATGGCTATATACCAAACAGCTACCGATACATTTCAATATCTGTCGAAATTTCCTAACCCGTTGTAACTGACAAAGAGTATAGATTTCGACGTAGCATGACGTAGCTAAGCAAACACGCACACATGCGTAACATATAGGCCTGTAAGAAGGCACCATCATAGGTTTACCTCCGATTCCGTTACTACTCAATGGAGTTACGACTCAACGTTTATTGGATATTAAAATTTTACGTAATTCGGAGCGCTGCGCGAAGTGACATAGGTCTTACCTCTTTGAGGCACGACGGCCATCTAACATTACTGGCATAAAGGATGCATTTATGACTTTGACGCATGACAGAAAGAGAAACCGAACTGCGTAAAATGGGCGTTTGCTGTTGAATTCATGAAATCAAAAATCGATAATAAATCCATCGGTAAAGGATAATAAGTTAATATTTAGTTCTTTGAAAGTTAAGACGAGATGAAAACCTTTGCTGTAAGGTGGATTGTGCTGGATATGGATGTGTTTTCTAGTTGCACGAAACTAAAACCGAAAAATGAACACGTAAGTTTGGATTTATTTTCTATCGAGAAAATTTTAAGCATTCGTGTTTCGACTACTACGAAATCACTTATCATATAGTCAAGAAACATATATCCGAAAATCACTACTGTTTGTTTCCGGGGCTAGCCACTGCCACGTTTCTAAGATCCTGTTATTTTTCGATGCACGGCCTTAAATATCGCTGACCCAAGTAGGCCCTTTTGGCTGCCCGATCTGAAGATCCCCCCCCCCTGAACTATAATAACCCCTGCAACTATAATATACTTATGATTATTCTACTTGGTCAAAGTATTTAACTCACGCGAACTTTTCACTATTCCGCATTTCGCTTCAAAGTAGGTAACAACGACTATAATTCCCCATATCTTTGACATACACAAACAACCCATTTGTTGAACAATATTTAGTAATGAGACTTTTCCTTATGATTGACTTCACCATTGTATTCTCAGTGAAATTTTGACCTGAATTTCTACACTGTTTCTAAATTATATGATGAGTAAGTAAACAATAACAGAATAACTTGTGAAGGTTTTAAGTATATAGTTTGTTCGAAGCGTGAAAATTTTAATGCGTATATTTAAACTATTAATATAGTAAGATTCAAGCACCTCCTGAGGCTGCGAGCTGAGGCTATCAGCATTTGTTTTGTTTTTGAATTTGGAATCCTTAGTTACTCAAAGAAAGTACAAAATATTTTTTGGATTATGAACAAAAAAATTTACGCAGGGTCTTAGGAGGTTAAAATATGACCTCGAAAGAAGCATTAATAACGGATAGGTTCCTAGGGTTTTTAAACTATTTAATGACAAAATAGCTATTTGTTTTACATGGGGGCAAAGTTGTGGTTGAATCCATTGTGCTAATATCCCTGACGAGCAAGCGAAAGATCACTAGCGAGTGGTTCAATAAGTGACATCTTGAGCGTTGCGAGGGTATCAGGCATGAGGGTTAAACAAACTTTGCTTTTCTGCACATTTTTCATAATACCACCGCGAAGAAAATACTATCTAACTGTAAAACTTTATATATAATGTATTTTAATTGACGAGATAAGTATTAAAACTATTTTGAAATTCGATTCATTTTGATAATTATATATCTAGAAAATGATTACCTATGTAAAGAAAGTAATAACCAAGAACCAAGAAGTAAATACCGGTTCTGTAAAATCCATAAAGCTACAATTTCTCCGCCTTTCTTTTATTGCGTCATTAAAATGCATTCAAATAATATAAATTGTTGCTGACTAATGGTTTTTAAATCTCTATTTCAAGTGATTTATTGATAAGTAAAATAATACGTAACTAAAAAATTAAATTAAAAACTTATATTTATTAAAACCATAAACATAATTTACATAAAAAAATACTCCTAAATCGTTGTGTCGTGGCCGGCATTGCCCCGCAGGATAGCAATGCCGATCCGCTGAGAAAAATATTGGTCAGCCCTCTGGGACCCATTTCTCTCTAATAGTCTAATATTATTAGTGTGTTGCTATGGTAACCCATACGACTTGACAGGGGCCCATTTCTCGAACGATATCAGTCTAATATTATTAGTGTGTTGTCATGACAACCCATACGATTTGACAGTTCGTGGACTAATAATATTAGTCCAATACCGTTCGAGAAATGGGCTCCAGGGGCCTATTTCTCGAATGGTATTAGACTAATATTATTAGTCTACGAACTATCAAATCGTATAGGTTACTATGCTGGCAACACACTAATAATATTAGACTAATACCGTTTGAGAAATAGGCCCCAGTGGACTAATAATATTCGTCTAATACCTTTCGAGAAATGGGCCCCTGGTCACCAGAAGCCTCTTTGATGGGCGACACACGTGGAGGCATTGCGTGCCCCAGGGCATCGCTACATAGTATAAAACAAAGTCGCTTCCCGCTGTGTCCCTATGTATGCTTAGATCTTTAAAACTCCGCAACGGATTTTGATGCGGTTTTTTTTAATAGATAGAGTGATTCAAGAGGAAGGTTTATGTATAATTTGTTAACCCGTGGGAAGCCGGGGCGGAATGCCCTTACTAGGATTCGTGCCCGGTACCTTCTGCTTAGCAGGCAAGGCACCGACTTTGGCTAGGAAGCCGTTAATAGTTATTTGTTTTACAAGGGGGCAAAGTTGTTGTTTAACCGCTCGTGCTAATATTGATACCCGAGCAAGCAAAAGATTCCAAAATTGAATTGCGTTACGAGGGTTTCAAAGCACGAGGGTTAAACAAAATTTGCCCCCGAGCCCCGAGTGAAACACAAAATTTTTCACCACACCAACCCGAAGCAAATATTAAATGTAAAATATCAAACAAAATCAAACAAAATCAAATTCAAATGAATGTTATTAAATATTTATCATCCCAAACCATCATTTAAAAGTCAATTCTACCAGCAAACATAAGAAAACAACTCAAAATTTGCATTTGATTACTTTGCCTCACATGTGAATTACTATAGCAAAGTGCAACTTTGCTATCCATTTTTGAAGTGCAAAGTTAGCCTTTCCGAGCTGGTGTGGTGAAAAATATATAATTAATACCGTACCGAGAATCCAGAAACTTTCAGTAAGGCCCACGTACAAAATAGGAAGTTAATTGGGTCCTGGGTTCCGGACATGCAGTCATGTAGTGAAAGTTTGTTTACCGATGACGTGAGCTGAGCTGATGAATTCGGTGAAAGAAAACTGGTTATTTTCGGTTTTTATGGCTACTCGTTTTGTCTCACGGCACAAGTGCATCGGAATCTTTTGAAATTTGCCGACTGTGGGCATTTCCTGTAGTTACTAGATCAGCAGAAATCTATTTTTTTTCCAACGATACAAGCCTCATCGCTTCTAATAAAATCCTCAAAATTCTGCACAAAAATACAACAAATAGATGATGTTATGGAGTGGTCATTTTTGGCATAATTAGGTCTAATAATATAATATTCCACCGGTTCCACCATGGCGGGGTGGCCAAGGGGTTCAAGGCGTTAGCCCGGATTGCTAAAGACGCCGGTTCGAATTCGGCCTTTACCACTGGAGGGCTTCGACACTTTTTCTTTAATATATGACATCTATTTCAGTTTACATTCATAATCTTAATAGTTAAAGTGAGATAGCGATATCGTACAATATATCAAGACATCAAGCGAAAAGGAAATTTCACTAGTCCGCTCTCGAAATTAAAAGTCCGAGTCAAGACATTCACATTCATTCATTCAGCAATGCGTTGTCAGTAGTGGAATATAAATTGCTGGTAATGTCAATCTTGGGTGAAAAGCAGTAACAAATTGTAGTACCGTAGTTCTGTTTACCGGCGACCAACTTTTATTTTTGTCAGTGACATAATTCAGTGGATTTGGTCACTTTCTGCATTGATAAAAAAATGAAGTTGGTCGTTTTCTGCATAACTACGGTTGGGGCACTATTAGCTAGAGTTGAAGTGACGCACACAAAAACAAAATCATGTAAGTACATAGTGACAGCGTGATTTCGAAATTAGTATTCTTTTTTCATACCTACCGATAGCAAGTTGAAGTAGTTACCTAGTTCAAATTTCAACCCTCCGACTACACTAAACTTGTTCGTGACACAGCTCATAAAAACAGTAAGAGTGCCGCCTTCAATGTTACGGCCACGTCTTACGAAAATCGGTGAGTTACGCGACTTTCGCGGGTAACAGATGTCTATATCGGTGCATGCTGATTGCAGTAAAACTGTGTGAAAGTAAATGAGGCTTTCAGAGAAGGGTCCTTAAGTCCATATGCCAAATAATTGGTCTTTAAATACGGTCCTTTCCACCAAAAAATGCACATGGGGCATAAGTACTCTTTTCTGACGGAAAACAACAAATGTCTAGCCGAAGATTAACGTCACTGGTCATCACTTGCTGCGACTTTCCAGCAGTGGGGAATTTGCCCTAAGTCCCAGTTGGCCCAGCCCTAGGGGGCCCTATAAGTTAGCCCTATAAGGGACGGCCAACCTTGGCAAAAAAAGAGAATGAGGCGGCTGGTACTTACTACATGGGCCTAGCGCGGCCAAGACTGCAAAAATCCAAAAGAAAATCCAGAGGATTGTACGTAATGGAGAAAAAAGCTGAGAATCGGACCCTGGACTTTTTGCACCTCCTAATTGGTTAATTTATGAGTTTCATTTCTCCACTACCTGACAGGTTGTCTGGAAGCGATCGCTCTTTAGCGATAAGGCCGCCTGTTGTTTATCTCTGTCTTCGTGTATTATTTGTGTTTCATGTATATTTATGCTGAGGTTGTGCAATAAAGAGCCAAGAGGATTTGTATTGTGTTGTATTGTATTGATCATTTTCACTGTCAGCTGCATCACGATCGCATGCGTACGGAAAACGCCTGTATCCTTGGGCACTAAGTTGGTATTCGTATGCGATTCTAAACCAAAATGTGGTTAAGCATAAACAATTTGTTTGTACTTAAGACTGTTTTCTTTTAAAGACTGACCTGCGTTCGCCACGCGACCGTCCCAGGCACGCGTTGAAAGCGGAACGGAAAAACAGTTTCAGATTCTGCTCATTCCACAATTATTGATGCACAAACAATTTGGTGCCTTATCAGTAACCGCAAATGATCTAAATTAGCTCGTTAGCGTGATTTGAAGTTTATAATAAATATGATTGCGCTGATGGTACGGAGTGTGCACTTTCGTTTTCTTATGGGTATGGAGAGTGATAATCATATTTTGTTTAATGTTGATTCATTTATCAACGATCCTCAATTAAATTAGTGAATAGGTATATTGGATGAAAGCCGACAGAATACGCAGACATCAAATATCTGAGAGCCTGTTTGTTAGATCAACATGTCCAGTATAAATTGGAAACCAGGAAAGTAAAGGGACAAATGTGAAGATAAAGATAAAAATATATATTGCACAGAAAGAACAAATATACAAATAAAATAAATATTAGGGACATCTTACACAGATCAACCTAGCCCCAATCAAACTAAGCAAAGCTTATACGTACTATGGGTGCTAGGCGACGATATACATACTTATATAGATATATACACAGAGGGGTTTTAGTGGGTAAACCTGGGGTCTCATTAGCCCACAACAGGGAGTTATATACATAGAAAACACCCACGACTCAGGAACAATTATTTGAGTTCATCACAAAAATAAATGCCCTTACAGGAATTGAACCCAGGACCATCGGCTCAGAGGCAAGGTCAGGGTCAGGGCATCCACGTACCCACTAGGCCAGACCGGTCGTTAAATAAAGTATACCTACACAAGTTTCTGTTAAGACTTGGTGCATCATTGACTTTTGGAGATTCCAGGATTCCTAGCACTAGGCTAGGCCTGTATCGCGGGAGACCAGCTCTGCTGATGTCCATTTATAAATATGTCATGCAAGATAACGAAAAGAGAAAGATATTTTGTATTATGATTTGTATAAATTAATTATTAAAATGTTTCAATAAATTGAACTATTACCTACTTGAGATATAATGGATATTAAATTAAGCACGACACCTTTCACTTATAAATGGCGTATGCATTAAAAGGATGTCTGAATGCAAATAAATCTAATCTTTACTCATTATTATCTATGTATATTTACAACAGTCAAACCTGTTACATGTATGATAATTATCAGTTTCTCATTTCGACTGACACTGCATTAAAACTTTCAATATCTCAACTTTATCTGTACCACATTCGGTTATCGATAAGGTTTATTTCAATTTGAAGCTTTATGGAAATAGCTTCTTATTGACAACTGACAACCCTTTTGGTTGAAAACGGCTCATTTGATATTGATGTCATATTAACTATATATTAATTACAAATACAAATAATTTATTGAGAAAATGCATCTTGATTTTATATTACCATGTAATAACCGAGCATTGCTCTTGGTTTATATTTAAAAGTTATAGGTACTTAAGTACAATGAACAATTTATTGTGTCTTGTGAAATAAAAATAATGCTTCATAACTTTTGTAGCGTTAACCTAATTGAGAGAATTATCAGTATCTAGCTAATTTATTATTTAAGTTAGGTATGTGTACCTACAATGTTGACCGATGTCGAAACTTATACATTTTTGATTATCACAAAAAGGCTTGATTATTACATTTATCACCATAAAAAGTGACATTATATTATCAATTCAACTAGGTTCACTCTACGGTACTATAAAACGTACAATCTCTTATGTGCTCTGCGATTGCTTCTCCCAGAGTCTGCTTTCCTTCTTTTTCCTCCTTTTCCCACTCTTCGGCGTCCTCTTTAGTAAGACCTTTGGCACACATGTCATCCCTCGCAACGTCCAGCCATCTCTGGAGATCTGGTGGGCCTGGTGGCATAGCCAGGCATTAGTTACCCACGTAGCTTGCCTGTTTTCGCAAGACGTGGCCGTAACAACTGCAAGACGCACAATGTCTGGCAATAAGATTAAAAAACGGACTAATGTGAGTCGGACTCGTCCACCGAGGGTTCCGTACTTTTTAGTATTTGTTGTTACAGCGGCAACAGAAATACATCATCTGTGAAAATGTCAACTGTCTATTAGCTATCACGGTTCATGATATACAGCCTGGGGAAAGTCAGACAGACAGACAGACAGTGGAGTCTTAGTAATAGGGTCTCGTATTTGGGTACGGAACCCTAAAAACGCAGAGGAAACACTGTGAGCATTAAAAGTGTGTCCGCGAAGTGTGTCTGTTGGTCATCCGACAAACCAGTTGCGGGCAATTTGCTCCACGGATGTACGAAACGGTAGGAAAACGAGGAAACAGAATGTCGCTACGTTTTTAATACTTAACATGCAAATTGTGAGTTTTCTCTTTTGTAATGAAAGGGAAAACAATCATCGCGAAAATTCTTGATGTAAGCCAGAAGGAAGCGCAATTGAAAAAATTGCAAGTTTGACGCACGTTTCTGTTGCTCAGCTAGTTCAGCAACGGGGCTGAGATATTAGAGACTGAACGGGGATTTCAAAGATTGCGGGTTCGAGCCTATCTAGTTGAATGAAATTGCTGTGGTCCGGATAACATATAAAACTGACAGTTAACTAAACATAACTATGATCTCTTGAATCTTTGCCTAGGTACTAGTTGAAGGAGTTCATACCTATTTCTTGTATCGTATAATATGACCAAGGTATTGCAGCTTGCGTTTTTTTAATTGTCTTTTGAACCTCGATCTATTTAACAACTGCAACACTCTCTCATTAGATATTAGTAAGTAGTAGTAGTAAAACACTTTATTATACAAAAATCAGAACAAAATTCATTAGTACAAAGGCGAACTTATCTCTTTAAGGGATATTCTATCCGTCCATGATATTATCAGGATTTTTCAGAAAAACCCACATTTCGAAGGCCTCCAAGCATTTGCACATATTCTTTGTTTAGATAATCAATTGAATGGTATTTATAAATGAGTTATTTCACTTTGAGTTAGGAGGGCAGAGCTATAAACCATACCGAACTTGGTAGTTAATTTTTACCTTTGTTTAAGGCTATGCCGCTATTTATATTTGATTTCCTATCTGCTCTATATTTCTATTTATTTTGTTTTCACTGTATTTGAGTTTTACTTCTTTGAATTTATAATTTGTTAATGTGTCATATCTTCTATTTTACCATGTACTTAAGCGAATTGGTAAACTACTGTAAACTTATATGGGAGAAATAAATGGTATTGTATTGTATTGTATGTTGAAGTGAGTTACGGATACGGATCGTAAACTCGATTAAACTCTAAACGTGGAATTTCTCTCATTTCTAAATCGTCTGCAGCAAGTAATATTTGTTGGAAAGAAACAATGATGCGGTCATTAAAAGATTTGCAGACACTAAAACGAAACTCTCTATCCATTTAGATGTCTAATGATTTTCATGGAATTTAGGATCGTTTCGACTAAAGACTATTCTTCATTTCACTCATTATTACTTGCAAATACTATCCAGGTATACTTAAAAAAGAAAAAAACTTAAAGAAATGGAAAGTTACTTGTACCTACGACAGATTTACTCCACTTTTGAATCCTACGTTTGACATTGTATGAAGTAGTCCTTTCGCTTTCATATAACTTGTTTTTAGGGTTCCGTAGCCAAATGGCAAAAAACGGAACCCTTATAGATTCGTCATGTCTGTCTGTCTGTCTGTCTGTCTGTCTGTCCGTCTGTCCGCCGTATGTCACAGTCACTTTTCTCCGAAACTATAAGAAATATACTGTTGAAACTTGGTAAGTAGATGTATTCTGTGAACCGCATTAAGATTTTCATACAAAAATAGAAAAAAAAACAATAAATTTTTGGGGTTCCCCATACTTAGAACTGAAACTCAAAAATTTTTTTTTCATCAGTCCCATGCGTGTGGGGTATCTATGGATAGGTCTTTAAAAATGATATTGAGGTTTCTAATATCATTTTTTTCTAAACTGAATAGTTTGCGCGAGAGACACTTCCAAAGTGATAAAATGTGTGTCCCCCCCCCTGTAACTTCTAAAATAAAAAATATATGATGTACATTACCATGTAAACTTCCACCGAAAATTGGTTTGAACGAGATCTTGTAAGTAGTTTTTTTTTAATACGTCATAAATCGCCTAAATACGGAACCCTTCATGGGCGAGTCCGACTCGCACTTGGCCGCTTTTTAGTTTTCGACTGTGGTTTTCGACTTCTGTGATGTAGGTAAGTGTATAATATTGCTTCCAGTAGGTATAGTGCTACCAAGTGATGATTCACCGTGGGCTTATGATGGTCTCTTTTACGATGCAGTAATGACAATATCATGCGTTCGATATGATGACAATGACAAACAACATTATGACTTTATAAATATGTTTTTAATCCAAGTATTTGTATGTACGTTTTAGTGTCTGTAAATACATACTAATTATTATTTTTCTTTCACTTTACTCTTTTCGTAGAAATGAAAATAAAAAGGGATGAAGAGATTAATTTCCGTTGTAGTAAATTATATACAATAATGAAGAGATTAATAAAGTCAATAAAGGCAGAAATGGGGCTTCTATAAAATGTTCATATGCCTCATCTTAATATTAAACTTCGTAGTACAACGTTGATTAAAGATTGTTGCCCTTGGGAAACGAGTTTGATATGTCAAGAAAGGCTAAACGGGAACAGGGTACCTACAGCCAATATACTAGTTATGTGCCTGGTTTTTAGGGTTCCGTACCCAAGGGGTAAAAACGGGACCCTATTACTAAGACTCCGCTGTCCGTCCGTCCGTCCGTCCGTCTGTCACCAGGCTGTATCTCAGGAACCGTGATAGCTAGACAGTTGAAATTTTCACAGATGATGTATTTCTGTTGCCGCTATAACAACAAATACTAAAAACAGAATAAAATAAAGATTTAAGTGGGGCTCCCATACAACAAACGTGATTTTTGACCGAAGTTAAGCAACGACGGGCGGCGTCAGTACTTGGATGGGTGACCGTTTTTTTGCTTGTTTTTTTTTTGCTTGTTTTGCTCTATTTTTTGTTGATGGTGCGGAACCCTCCGTGCGCGAGTCCGACTTGGCCGGTTTTTTTTTTCTATATTGTACCATCATGAAATCAGATTACTTTCAAATGAAATTGAATTGATCGAAGTTAAAAGGGGTAATTTTTTTAAAGTAAATCCTGCGAAAGATTTAATTATAATCAAGAAAATGATAACTCAAGGTTGTTACAAATAAATTCGTACAATTTACGAATAAGAAAAAAACTTGGCGCAGACTACAGATTGAGAATACATATATTTAAGTGACATAAAGATTAAAACAACTGCCAGGCCATTAGTTACATGCAGCCGTTAATTAATGGCAGTAACGGATATACATTTTTATATATATGCGGATGCACTTGTGATTTCGTCTGTCGACCTCAATAAGTTGGAACACCGTAAACTGGTTCCAAGTTTGTTAATCAATTTCACATTCAAAGCTCATGGAAATATCCCATGGTCTAAAAACACTAATATAAGAACCATTTGGTGAACTGCACATCCAATGTTTTTGAATTATCGGTGAAAGCTGTGAAGTTCTATGTCCACATTCGAGTGTTATTTATTTTTGGGATTAGCAACGCATTTTTATCAGTTTGGTCATACCTACCGGTATCTATCCGTTGGGCTTGAGGCCAGATGAAAGTGGTTTATTCGTTGTTTTGCGATTTGAGATTGTTTATAAACTACCTTTTAATTACACGCTTGGTAGTAGGTAACATTTAATTATTAATTGTCTTCATTGTTCTTAAAATTGTCTTCTGTTTTTAAGTCAGCACCTATGTTTATTTTTGAAGTGAAAACTTCTTTAGCGGCGTTGGGCACTTTTTGAGGTGGGGAAAAAATGATAAACTCGAGACAGCGTAAGGCGATCACGTGACCGTAAGGCGATCACGTGACCGTAAGGTTTAGATGGCCACTCATTTAGATGGCATTTAAATCAATAAGAAAAACTCAATGACATTACATGAAAAAGGTTCAGTGTAGTCTATAAAATCTAGCTTTACCAGTTGCTTTTCGGTGAAGGAAAACATCGTGAGGAAACCGGACTAATCCCAATAAGCCCTAGTTTCCCCTCTGGGTTGGAAGGTCAGATGGCAGTCGCTTTCGTAAAAACTAGTACCTACGTCAACTCTTGGGATTAGTACTGTTGTCAAGCGGACTCCAGGCTCCCATGAGCCATGGCAAAGTGCCGGGATAACGCGAGGATGAAGAAGATATTATTACGTTGTTAACATCGATTTTAAATCATAACTAAGTACTAATTTTCTTTTGGCACATTCCACATTTGAGTAATTGTAGTTTTTAGGGTTCCGTACCCAAAGGGTAAAAACGGGACCCTATTACTAAGACTACGCTGTCCGTCCGTCCGTCACCAGGCTGTATTTCACGAACCGTGATAGCTAGACAGTTGAAATTTTCACAGATGATGTATTTCTGTTGCCGCTATAACAACAAATATTAAAAACAAAATAAAATAAAGATTTAAGTGGGGCTCCCATACAACAAACGTGATTTTTGACCGAAGTTAAGCAACGTCGAGCGGGGTCAGTACTTGGATGGGTGACCGTTTTTTTGCTTGTTTTGCTCTATTTTTTGTTGATGGTGCGGAACCCTCCGTGCGCGAGTCCGACTCGCACTTGGCCGGTTTTTATTATTCATTAAAGTTATAGCCATTACTGTCATGCGAAGATATGATAGCCAATTTATATTTAATTGTTTGCAAAGGCAGTAACATTAATCATTGCGTTCTGAAACCCAATGTTCACTTATTACAGTAATTATCTCTAATTATTTAAAAGCAGAAATGTTCAGGCCAATTACGAACGTGAGCTGACATCAAACAGATATTAGAATGATATTGGAATCATATCAGTTAGCTTAGCTGTCATTCGCGCGGGCGTCTCGCTCACACTAATGCTTGTCTAGGCTGAGCGAAATAACGCGCGAATGACAGATAAGTGATATGATTCCAATATCAGACTAATATCGGACAGGTTTGATGACAGTGAACGTTAAAATTGGCCTATGTAGCAACGACAGCAATTAATTAAGACGAAACAGGAGCTGAGATATAAATATTTTAGGTAAATATACCCGTCTCGCTAACGGAAGCGGCTCCTAAAACTAGTGCGATAAGGACAAGGCGAAAAATCCTGCATAAAAATCTCAAAAATCGAGGTTTCGTACTCGACTGTTTCGTCCTCCAAAACTTAACCAATTGTAACCAAATTTTGAAATCTAAATTATGAAATTATCTGTGTCGGAGCGTTTTGATTTTTTGGCTAATCGATATCAGTTTTGAATACCACGCCTCTCATTGCGGCATAGTCAATTAGGCCATTTTGACCATTTTTGAAGGGCTCTAGCGCCTTAAAAAACAAAAATATCAAAAAAAGCGTTTTGCTTTTCCCCACACAGATATTGACAATATTAATCTGTGTTGAAAAAATCATTGTTCTAGCTTCAAAACCCATGGAGGAAACAGTCGAGTACGTTTGTATGGAGAAATGACCACTCCTGTTGGCTCTTAAGCGTGATACCAAATTGCAGTTGAATGTATTTTCATTTCACTGCGTGACTAACTCAATTTGTAACATTTCCTACAATTTCACTACCTTTTAAAATCAGGTGGTGGAAATGATAGTAACTTATTGTCACTATTCTATTGTTTGCAATTCAAATGTTTGTCAACTTAAACAATGTGTGTAATTCAATTTTGTCTCATTTCAGAGATGTGCCGTCAACTTGTTTTTGGGACAAGCGACTGAGCTCAATTTGCCACTAGACTTTGAAGACTTGAACAATACTGATGCTCAAAAACTTTCTTGAATTAATATTCAAAATTTACCCAAAAAGAATGGAATTAATGAGCTTACACAACTACTTACAGATATTGTTTCGGTAGAAATCGAAAATATAAGCGAAGAAGACTATTGTTCTCGAACAGTTATGCAGTGACGATGGCCTCCGAAAGACGCGACGTTTTAAAAACGCGAAGAAGAATAGAGAGAAACATATTAAAAATATCAATATTTTTAATATTATTAGTGAACGTGAAAGCGAGTAGTGAAAATGAAACAAACGAAGACACATCGAAGCCGAACGATATAGTATCTCGACTGAGAAACATAGGAAAATCCTTAGGTAGATCCTTTTTTAGTGACGTGTACCAAAATGGGACTTATAGGACTGGTAATAGTTTGTGGGACGACATTTTGAATAAGTGCTCGAAAAGTCCTTCAGTGAGTTGTTTGCAGAAGAATGTGTATAGTTATATAGATGACAGTTTGAAATACGACGGTGATGTGAACTTGGGCAGTGGTGTGTGGTTCAAGAAGAATAACGTGGACGTGCATAAGTACAGTAAGGAGGCAAATGAGATTTACCTCACGGGGAGCAAGGAGGCGGTGGAGGCGAGAGCGGCGGAAGAAGAGAATGAGATCAACGGCGAGGAAGAGTCTGGTAAGCGTATTTTACTCTGTATTTTATATACCGATAGCCAGACTTAGGAGGCCAATTTACGCAAATGCGCGCGACTAACATCATTTAGATCTCACAATGTAAGTTTGAATCGCCTCCAGGAAAACTAAACAGTAGCAGTTAGAAAAATGTTTTAAAATCAGGCTCATCAGGCCAGATCAAACATATTATATTATTTTTTAAACTACGTATATAAACTGGTGTCCTCACGTGCTCTCAATGTGCGCGGAGGTTCACCTCAAAGATCGGCTACGTCAGCCATCTTCGGGCGCATAGCGCCAAGCAAACCAGGAGTCGAAGTGGTCGCCATGGCCAGAATCGACCGGAAGGATCATCATCATCATCATCATCATCATATAAGAAACTAACTCTAGGGATAGTTTTACGAATTCTGAAAAAAATGCCATGAGACCCTGAACCACCTGATTTGTTTTTGAATTTAGGACCTTTAGTTACCTACTCGATAATAGTTTAAAAAATAATGTGGAGTTTGAACAAAAATTGCATGTAGGGTCTCAGGAGGTTTTTAAAAGTAAAAATATAAAACGGCAGGGCTATTCCAAGTTAACAATTACCGTTCCGTTTAATTTCTGTAAAATGACGTTTAACGAAGTTAACCTTTCAATTTAATGCATTGACGATTATTCCAAAGATGTTAATTTGAGTAACGAAGCATTACTCAGGGAATTAGTTACGATTAGATTTGATTTTTGATTAAACCATTGGTAAGTCCGGGGCAGTTTACGTTAGGCCTGAACACTTGTAAGTTTTACTTACGTAAGTAGGGACACAGCTATACTAGAGAATGAGAGATCGTTATCTCATTCTAACAAATAGCTTTGTCCCTACTTACGTAAGTAAAACTTACAAGTGTAATTCAGGCCTTATGGTAGAGATGCAGTAATCATTGCATGACTAAATTGTTGTCAGCCTGGTATTATATTATTAACAAAAAGCGGCCAAGTGCGAGTCGGACTCGTCCATGAAGGGTTCCGTATTTAGGAGATTTATGACGTATTAAAAAACCGGCCAAGTGCGAGTCGGACTCGCGCACGGAGGGTTCCGCACCATCAACAAAAAATAGAGCAAAACAAGCAAAAAACGGTCACCCATCCAAGTACTGACCCCGCCCGACGTTGCTTAACTTCGGTCAAAAATCACGTTTGTTTTATGGGAGCCCCACTTAAATCTTTATTTTATTCTGTTTTTAGTATTTGTTGTTATAGCGGCAACAGAAATACATCATCTGTGAAAATTTCAACTGTCTAGCTATCACGGTTCGTGAGATACAGCATGGTGACAGACGGACGGACGGACGGACGGACGGACGGACGGACAGCGGAGTCTTAGTAATAGGGTCCCGTTTTTACCCTTTGGGTACGGAACCCTAAAAAAACTACTTTCTAGATCTCGTTCAAACCAATTTTCGGTGGAAGTTTGCATGGTAATGTACATCATATATTTTTTTTAGTTTTATCATTCTCTTATTTTAGAAGTTACAGGGGGGGGGGGGGGACACATTTTACCACTTTGGAAGTGTCTCTCGCGCAAACTATTCAGTTTAGAAAAAAATGATATTAGGGACCTCAATATCATTTTTGAAGACCTATCCATAGATACTCCACACGTATCCTGGGTTTGATGAAAAATTTTTTTTTGAGTTTCAGTTCTAAGTATGGGGAACCCTCATAATTTATTGTTTTTTTTTTCTATTTTTGTGTGAAAATCTTAATGCGGTTCACCGAATACATCTACTTACTAAGTTTCAACAGTATAGTTCTTATAGTTTCGGAAAAAAGTGGCTGTGACATACGGACGGACTAGACGTGTGCGCCGATTAAAAAATGATCGGCGGCGGCGTTTGCTAAAAAATCGGCGGCGGCGGCGTGTTTTCGGCGTGAAATCGGCGTGACCTTGACTTTCAGTTTTCTTAAGTAAAATTATTAATTTGTTATTTTTCTTGACAATTTGATCAATCTAGGTTGCTGGTCAGTGAACTACGTATAATTTTGAACAGCCTGTGAGTGAAATAAGATTTGTAAATGAATATACTCAATATAGGATAGGCATGATAACTTGATTTCCCTAGTAACTGGCTTGCATTAAGGGGTTACCTGGACCCAATGACATTCGATCCTATCTGTAACTCTCCATTTTCTCATGATTTCCATGGCTTGTCATATTAAAAATGAAGAACTTTAACAAAACAGAACTCCAAATATCCTAGAAAACAGCTAGATATAGTGGACTGCTATGATTTCCTTTTAATGGTTCTCTTGTTGTACAAGCACCAGGCTTACTGAGACGGATCTTCTTTCTCGTTTTCTCATTGCTGAGGATCGCGACCACATGTAATTTGTCTCCATTTCGCCCGGTCATAAGCTGTCTGCACACTGCCGCAAGCCGACCTCTTCATAGCGTTCGACCATCTCACACATGCTCCAAGTCGAGCAATCTAAGGGCTCACCCATGGCATATTGTGAAGAACTGAGTGGCGATATTGAGATCTGAGCTCTCTGAGAATGGAGGGGTTTGTTCTTCCAGCTTTCCAAGTCTAAGTCTTCGTTAACATCACATCTTAAAAGCGCCTACCTTTGCCACTTTGCACTTTTTGAGGCACGTTTCGGAATTCGGAGTTTTCGGAATATTGAAAATACGACCGCTCGTACCAAGCGCACTTTAGTTGCACGTCGAATACCTCTGTTCTTGCAGATTTTGTCGAGGTTAGTCATAGCACTCTTAGCCATGCCAGCTCTGCGGCGTTTCTCGGCGGTGCAACCACCGGCACATGGTTATCAACCCAAGATATACAAACTAGCTCGCTTATTCGTAATCGCCGAGTGCGTCGTGCGTCGGTAAATGGGAGTGCGTTTGCCCTGTCTACTACCATTACTTTGGTCTTGAAATGGTTGATCTTAAGACCTCCTAGAACTAATCTTCAATTTTCTTCAGAAGAGCCGCCATTTCGATGTATATCTTCTTGTTACACCACCTTGAGGTCCAAATATCAATATCAAATATCAACATTTATTCAGCAAATAGGCCACAAGGGCACTTTTACACGTCAATATGGAATTTACATACAGCAAAAAAAAAAACACATCAATAATTATAAAATACAACTAAGCCGTAAATATCAAATCAAACTAACATAGAGATGTATAAAGCCTCTAAATGTCGAATTACAGAAAACGCAATAACAATAGTATTGAAAAAAAAAAAAACACAAAGATACAAAAACTATAATCTAAAATTATTTAGAGATGTAAATGTCTCTAAGTGTCATCATAACTAAAAGATTAAAATATATAGTAGTTAATCAAATTATCCTTAGAGATGTATAGGGTCTCTAAGAGTCAAAATCCTGTATACCTAATTAAAACATTCATTAAATTAAAGAAAATGATAGTAAAAATAAAATAGCATACGAGAACCGAATGAGGTGTGTCCATGTAATTATACTCAAAAATAAAGTTACTAAATATAATAGCTCGTGTTAGCTTAAATAGACCAGTCTCCACAAACAGCACCCGTTCACGAGTATGACGCGTATCTCAGCCATCGCCTCTCTCAACCTTCATTCGGGAAAGTGGCGACCCGATCAACAACGCCACCGTAAGCAAAGACTTTTAAGCGAGCATGACATATTCAAGCTGCCGGGCCATATTAATATTTAAATTGTAATAACGTATAGCTGTGAGACACAACATTTTGTTCTTGTATGTTACATGAAAAACGGTATATCTTCACATAATTACTAAGCAAAATGCCCTATATTGACTAAGAGATGTATAGGTCTCTCAAGTGTCAGAATCATTAAAAATATAAATATGTACAAACAAATTAAAAATAAAATTAAAACTTAGAGATGTATAAGGTCTCCAAGTGTCAAAAACTAAAATTAAATTAAGCAATATAAACAATATACCTAATTAATCGAGAACATGATGGTCTCATGTGTCAATTCTACTGGAGACTAGCATGATTAATTCACAATGAAAAGAAAAAAAAAGAAAAGAAAAACAATACATATTAACTCTTATTATACTATCGAAATCAAGCTGCCGGCTTAAAGGCATCTCTATCATCTATAAAATCATTTACAGTGTAGTACGCCTTACTCAACAAGGAGCGCTTAATGTGTGACTTAAATTTGTTAAGTGGTAAATTCGCTATATCAGTGGGAACTTTGTTATAAAAACGTGTACAGTTCCCGACGAAAGACGTACTAACCTTACGGAGGCGGTGGGCGGGCACAGAAAGTTTATGTTTGTTTCTAGTGTTATAGTTATGGATATCACTGTTAAGCTTAAATTCGTGGACGTTTTTCCGAACATACATAATATTCTCAAGTATGTATTGAGATGCAAGGGTAAGAATGTTCACTTCTTTGAATTTCTCTCTCAGGGATGCTCGAGCGCCCAGTCCATAGATAGAACGTACAGCTCGTTTTTGCAGCACAAATATTGTCTGAATGTCTGCCGCTTTTCCCCACAACAGGATTCCATACGACATAACACTGTGGAAGTAGCTAAAGTATACCAGCCTGGCCGTCTCTACGTTTGTCAGCTGTCTGATTCGCCTCACTGCATAGGCAGCAGAACTAAGTTTGCCGGCTAGAGTGGCTATATGTGCATGCCACTGCAGTTTTGCGTCTAAAGTGACTCCAAGGAAAACCGTTCGATCTTCGAATTCCAGCGTATTACCTTTTATTTTAATATTGCTGTTGTTTACCTGCTTGACGTTCGGCAGCGTAAATTTGATGCACTTGGTTTTCTTGGCATTCAAAAGTAAGTTATTTGCCGTAAACCAGTCTACTATGGTGGAAAGTGCATCGTTAATGTTGTCGAAGCTGTTTTCCTTCCTGTCTACTTTAAATATAAGAGACGTGTCATCTGCAAATAACACTATATCATGTCTATCTTGCACTAGTTTTGGTAGATCATTAATGTATACCAAAAACAGAAAGGGACCAAGAATGGAACCTTGAGGCACTCCAAGAGCTACTGGAGACCCCGCCGATTGAGCTCCATTGATAACTACTCGCTGAGTTCTATCCGAAAGGTACGAAGAAACAAGATCAAGGGCAGTAGCTTTTATCCCATAGCGGCATAATTTTCTTCTTAAATTCTCGTGATCAACGCAATCAAATGCCTTTGATAGATCACAGAAAATTCCAACAGCATCTTGAGCTTTTTCCCAAGCGTCAAAGATGTGTTTTAGAAGTACCGCACCGGCGTCAGTAGTTGACCGACCTCGGGTAAAACCAAATTGATTATTGTCAAGCAATTTATTTCTGTTAAAATGAGACAAAAGTTGATTAAGAATAAGTTTCTCGAAAACTTTGCTTAACGCCGGTAGTATAGAAATTGGTCTAAAGTTGGTGGGGTCTGTTCTCGTTCCAGATTTAAACAGTGGGATAATTTTGCTGTGTTTCATAATATCTGGAAAAATTCCAGTATCAATGCATCTGTTGAAAATCCCGGCTAAATATGGTGCGATCGATTCTACAATAGAATGTAATACTTTTACTGATAATCCCCAGAGATCTTCCGTTTTCTTTAAGTTTAATGATCTGAAAGTTTTAAGAACTATATTCGGAGTGACATAAGAAAATGTGAACATTTCTGTACATTCCGCTACGGTTGTCTTCAGAATTTCTTCAGCGACCTCTGGCGATGAATTAAGTGACTTTGTTGTTTCTACCGGTATATTCGAGAAAAACTGCTCGAAATGATCTGCCACTTCACGGTCGGAACTTACTAAAGTGTCAGCGATTCGTAGGTTGTAATGCGGATCCTTCATTTTACGTTTTCCAGTTTCGTTGTTGATTACTTGCCATACAGTTTTAACTTTATCGCTGGAATTTAGAATCTTTTTGGACAAATAATCAGCTTTAGCGGCGACACACATCATCTTAAAAGATTTTGAAAAATTCTTTACGTACTCTAGAAATTCCGGCCTTTTATCTGTTGTTCTCAAATCATATAAATCATAGAGTTGGCGTCTCTTCTCGTGAATATCCGGCGTAGCCCAGTCGCTAAATTTAGTCTTGATCTTGCCCTGCAACTTCTTTGGAATGAAACAGGCATCGAATTCCTTTTTAATACAGTTAAACAACTCTGAGCTCAAACAGTCAGGGTTATCCTGGGTACATGAAAGATAACATAATCTTCTCTTGATATTTCGATTGAATAACTCCAAACGCCTTTCGGAAATCGGTCTGCACATAGTGTCTTGTGGAATTTCCTCAATTTTCCCGCTGAACGAGGCTTTTACTCCACAGTGGTCAGAACTTAGGGTATTTATAACAGATTTACAAATCGCATCCTGGTTACTGAAGATGTTATCTATACATGTAGCACTGGTTGCCGTGATTCTAGTAGGTTCACAAAATAAATTGACTAAATTGAAGGACTTAAAAGTATTTAGTAACCTTCCACATAATGGCGATTTTTCTAGCAAATTAATGTTAAAATCACCACATACAATTATAATTTTCTGACTTCTAAAAACAGCACTAAGCACTTCATCTATGACCGATTCGAATAAGTTATAGTCTGCCGATGGGGGTCTGTACACGCATATGATTATAAATTGTTCCAACTCAACGCAGGAAAGTTCTATATGGCGTTCCACAGACATGTCAACAATGTCTCTACGCTCCTTACTTTTTAAATTATGTTTAACCATTATCAATGACCCGCCGCGGTTGCAAGATTTCCTAAAAAAAGAACTTACTATACTATGATTATTGAAGTTAAACATAAATTCATGACCTTTAAGCCAGTGCTCAGTTACACAGAGAATGTCAACATTCGTGGACTGTAAAAACAGATCAATTTCGAGTTCCTTACAGGTAAATCCTTGGATATTTTGGTGAACCAAGTTCAATAAATTCGTTTTACTAATCATACTAGCATCGCAGCGATCAATAGGAACGGAGCCGGCCGGTGCACACGTTGTCGGAGCGATTAGTTTAAATTCATATCACCAGGCGGCTCCATCTCAAAACCTACACTACCAAGGCGTACAATATTATTAGGCGACTTAAGGCTACTAGACGCCGGGCTAGCCACGACGGGGTCTTCAATATTATATGCTAACAGATTAGCACACCGTACTAGACATCTTCTCGGGAGGTAGGTTCTTTTATGGCTCCTATTGGTAAATGAGCCCTGTGATTTCGTTGCCTCGTCAATTGTAAAACCTACTTCATATATCGCTCCCTCATCTTTCTTGACGCTGAATATTGAGGATTACTCAATTAAATGTAATTGAACCGATTAATGAATCGGTGTGTCAAAATTGATGTATATTTGACCACTGTAACATATATAATTCCAAATAATCCATATTGTAATCCAAATACCAACTTGCAATAGCTAATTAACAACACTCAAGGTCACGCCGATTTCACGCCGATCATTTATCGGCGGCGGCGGCGTGGCACAAAAGGCCGGCGGCGGCGGCGCGCCGGCGCGGCGCACACGTCTAGGACGGACAGACGGACAGACAGACAGACAGATAGATAGACAGACAGACAGACAGACAGGCAGACAGACATGACGAATCCATAAGGGTTCCGTTTTTTGCCATTTGGCTACGGAACCCTAAAAAGTACATCTGGAATACTCGTAATGGATTGTTTTATGTAAAATTCTTGCTTTAGTTATGGTAAAAGGATGATTGTTCATAATTATTTTTAGATTTAGGGGAAACTGGGGAGGGTTGATCACCCCTTTTGTTTTTAGCATACATTTTCTTAACTATTTGTAGTATTGAAAAACTTTATAGACCATACGATTCAGAATTTATCTCTTCATTAATAGTTTGAATTAGAACAGATTTGTGCAATAAATTAGACCATTATTTAATGAAAACCCATACTGTTGACTTTTACCATGTGTCCCCTATGTAAGGGAGACTTGTTTACCCCTGGTCGGGAGCCTTGATCCTAGGGGGATCAAGTGACCCTGGTTCTTGGGACACATGGTAAACAGATTTTTACCATGTCTCCCCATACCAGATTCTCATTGATTATATAACTAGGATCGCTATTAGCAATGCATCTATAATTTGTAAAATACACAGCAAACATATACATATTGCATCTTCCATGCTTTGAAGTTGTATTTCCGGTAATCAGATGTCTAAGCCGAAGGGATCAAGTCTTCCAGATTTGGGGACACTTGGTAAAAAGATTTTAAGCGGCAATGTCATATTTCGAGGGTAGTATCTACATTAATTTATTCACTTTATCTACAGAAAATTAATATATGAAGATATCAAACACATATTAATCCATAATCTTGTACTTTTAAAAAACAATGTAATTGTATTATCCATAAAACAACATAAAATAGGTAATCCATTTTTGAACAAAAAAAAAGTAAAAAAAAAGCAAAAATCTACGTTATTAACATAAAATTCATTGTAACAAGCTAAATTTTATAAAGTTATTATGAAGGTATTTTTAGCGTCAGATACCTACAGTAATTTTAAATTTTTTACCCATCTGGTCGTTATTGTTTACTATAATAAATAAGTTTAGAAATTTACTGCTCACGTTTCGAGGACGGTGTTTGAGCTGCATAATCCTAAAATCCTTTCTATGGACCGTCGGTTCTATAAGTCGGTTCATAAGGTCGGAAAGCCATTGAAATAGCATTTCATCCATAAAAACAAATATCGCCGGTTGAAAACCAAATATCGTTATAAGTGTTGTTTGTCGACCGAGTAACATCCCCTGTGTGTAAAACGTTTAACTTGATAAACAAGACCAAGTGCGGGTAGTTCGTAAAATGTTGATGTCAACTTTAGTTAGTCTTTTCAAAGGCCACGGGGATAATTCCGTTTTCGGAGTTCGGAGTCGGTTGTATAATTAAAAACTGAATTATACGCCATTAAATCCCGTTTTAATAAACAATAATGAGTCAAAAACCTTGAAAGTTTAAATTAGTGTTTCTCTGGTCGTACTTTTGCGGCATGATTTACTAAAGAAAAGAAAATATTTATGATAGCTCTATGAATCATTTTGTAAGTAAATTTATTACAATGTATACTTGATCGCTTTGGGGGTGACATGATCCCGGAATCATATCTCCCCTGAAGAAAAAGACAAAGTCTCCCCATACATAGTAAGATTATAAAACGTGCCGTACTCGAAACGTGTGTTCGCGTATATCAATGTAATCCAAGTTAATCATCACTTCAATAAACAACAAATAAAATAAGCACACTCACTAACATCATTTCCATCTCATATTATAAAATAAATCCAGTTAAAGCTTTCCGAAAATTGAATATAGTACGCAGAAAATCTTTCACCGTCTGCCATTTTTGAACCACTGACTTTTCCGATACAGTGCCATGACAGAACGTGAAGTTAGGAACGAATGAATGAGTGTTACCAGTGCAAAAAAATGTATCTCGTTTGGTTTGATTAAAAATGAAGTTTACCAAGTGTCCCCTAGGGATCGACCCTCCCCACCCTCACCTATATATAGTTTGTCAAAGGACGGTCTCATTTCAAACATAGACAGAGAGAATCATACTATCTCTGTCTTACACTAGTACTAGCACCCAAAAGAGGATGTCATTTTGAATCCCTAACAAAGTTTGTCCTAAAGTCACTTGCCCTAACTGGTTTGTCCTAATGGGCACATGCCCTAACGATCAATTGTCATAACGATTATTTTCCATAATGTAAGGTTCTGAAAAATGGTTAGGTTTTAGAACTTGCTGCCACAAAAGTGGGTTAGGTTAGGGTTAGAACTGCGACCCTCGCAAAAAAGAAAATATGCTTAATAACATTAGGATAAGTAATCAATAATTAGGGAAACGAAAATTAAGGCTTTTAGTGTTAGGTCAACTGATCATTATGACAAACAATATTAGGGAATGCAAAGATAGGAGAAAAGACTTTAGGGATTCAGATATAGATCCCCAAAAGAAAAGGATGAGTACCTATAGTTTTTTTTTGTTCTTATTTACTGACAAATTGGCTTGACTAACTATAGAAAAGAAACGATTGCCAATTAAGTATGTAGGCATTCCGGACTTACCTACTCAGAATGAAATTGTTCAACGGACTTGTCACCATTAAATATGTTTTAATTGTTATACGAGTATCTTATCTACAAATACACTATTCTCCAATGTAAAGTTGTACCTCAGGAAAGTAAATAAGTAATAAAAATATAAGCAATGCAATAGGTACTGGGCGTTTTTTGTTGTCCCCTACACTTTTTTTTTTCAAATTTAGGATTTTTTATGTTATTTCTACTCAGAATCATGAGCTCTTTCTATCCTAATAGGAGAAAAAAAGTGTCCTAAGGTTTTTATTTCCATTACGTCACCATTTTTCATAGACTTTGTATGGCGGTCGCGGAATGGAAAGATCTTTCATTCCTTGAACCATCCTTGAACATATCTAAAGACGTATTCAGAAACATAAAATATTACAGTAATTGAATATCGAGATCAGAATGTAGCGCTTGCGTGTAAAGTAGGTAACTGTCGATATACAAAACTTTTGAACCCATTTAGTGTACAATAAATTTAGATACATGAAACAAAACTTTAGATTCAGGCTAACATTCTCAAGATAAATTAGGATTAACCTACTAATAGATAATAAAGATCTACAATTGTCAAGTTTCTTTTGGTGTTCTCAAAAACTCAGACATCGTTTTGTATCTTAGCCCAATAATAATAAGGGGCATATTGGTTTAAAACAATATGTTGGCCGTCACAATGCGTCATATTTTAACACTCGTGTCACGTAAAGTTAAGTAGGTACATGAGGAACTGTCCGTTCAGAGGCTAGGGGACTTTCTATGGACATAAAAGTTACGTCGACCCGCTTTTCCTGACGGTGACAATGGATCATTCATTGTTTGAAGTCAAGGGTGCGAGGGTTAGAAAGGTTTGCTTTTTCCTCATATACATAGAGTCTATGCAAATAATGTTAACTTTACTTATTAATAAAATTAATTAATTAAAAATTAAAAAACACGACTGCAGTTTAAAAGCGAACTGAAAAGCTAAAAATAATTTTTAGTTATGTTAGGTACTCAACTTAATGAATGTAAAATATAATATATAGGTAAGTGTTCTGTCAGGGTCGTAAACAGCAAACGAAAAAGTTTAGGCTCATTTAGGATCGTGACTGTACCTGTATATTTTATTTCGATTGCAGTCGGGGACCTTGATATGTTGAATTTTTTCCCATTCACAGGTCCCCGACTGCATCGAAATAAAATATACAGGTACAGTCACGATCCTAAATGAGCCTAAACTTTTTCGTTTGCTGTTTACGACCCTGACAGAACACTTACCTATATATTATATTTTACATTCATTAAGTTGAGTACCTAACATAACTAAAAATTATTTTTAGCTTTTCAGTTCGCTTTTAAACTGCAGTCGTGTTTTTTAATTTTTAATTAATTAATTTTATTTTATACATTTTAGTGACCATACAAACCAACCACATTTTTTATATGATTTAAAGCACTTAAGTTGCTTCAAGGAGCTTTCATCATATTGATATTTTGATATGTTAGCATAAAATGTACTTAAAAACCTAAATAGGTCAGACCCAAAAACCAGACGTATTGAAAAGTGCTATGGCTTAATATCTCTGCAACTACATAATTATTGGCTTTCGGCCTTCGCAATTAAGATACTTAGGGAAACTGCAGAAAGCATGCACCTTTCTTACGTTCCGGGCCTTCGGCCCTACGCGAAGCTCGGCCTTCGGCCTTTGTAATTAAGAATCTTGAGGAAGCTACAGAAAACGTGCACCTTTCTTACGCTCTGGGCCTTCTGCCCTACGCGAAGGTCGGCCTTCGGCCTTCGCAATTAAGAAACTTGGAAAAGCTGCAGAAAGCGTGCACCTTTCTTACGCTCCGGGCCTTCGGCCCTACGCGAAGCTCTGCCTTCGGCCTTCGCAATTAAGATTCTTGGGGAAGCTGCAAAAAACGTGCACCTTTCTTACGCTCCGGGCCTTCGGCCCTACGCGAACCTTCGGCCTTCGCAATTAATACTTGGGGAAGCTGCAGAAGGCATGCACCTCTCTTACGCTCCGAGACTCCGGCCCTACGCGAAGCTCGGCCTTCGGTATTTACAATTAAGAAACTTGGGGAAACTGCAAAAAGCGTGCACCTTTCTTACGCTTCGGGCCTTCGGCCCTACGCGGAGCTCGGCCTTCGGCTTTCGTTATTAAAATACTCGTGGAAGTCACAGGAAGAGCCCATCTGTCTTAAGCTCCCAGTCTTTGCTTCTCGTAAAATATTGTTTCACAACAGTAGCACGTGTGCTCCGGGATTTGCAAAATTTGTCGTGCGAAATTAAAATCATCATCAAAGACCTGCCTTCTACAGTCATGATAATAGTGTCTTCTATTCAAAGTCTCAAGTTAAATCTTATAATAAACAGCACAATATTATGTTTATTCAGAGTACCTGAGCATTTCTCAAATAATTTGTACATTTCGATCACATCTTAGATTTCTATAAAAATTGGTATGCTGGTAAAGTACCTACATGAAGCTGAACAATTTCCACCATATTTCCCAAAATGTCCAAGAAAGTTTGTATGAAACATTCCTTTTTTGTTACCAAATGTGTAAGGAAATCTGGTTACCAGAAAAAATGTTCATGTAGGTACTTTACCAGCATACCAATTTTTATAGAAATCTAAGATGTGATCGAAATGTACAAATTGTTTGAGAAATGCTCACCTAGTCAATCGTTCAAACCGTTCCTTTCGTATTTGACACTTTCGCAATTGAAAATAACGTAAGCGCCACGTATGACGTTGTCGTATATAGCAAAGAGAAATGTCATTAGCGCGATGTAGAACATTTCGTATTTTCTCTCCAACGATACAATTAAACATATAACTTATATATATTCATATGATCGCCTTAAAAAATCCTTTCTTTTAATATCCCATTCAATAGATTTAGACAATTCATTTATCTTTGCGTTATACTTATATTTTGTAAAATCTTGTCCTACCAAATGAATAGTTTAAACCATATTTTGTGTACAGTTTTAGAATCGTCTTTCAAAATCCTTTATTTTAATACCCAACTCGATAGGTTTATAAGTTTTATTTTTGTTTCGGTTGCACAATTTGCAATGCATAATCCGCCATATTGGTTTTGTGATGACGTCACATAGCCTATATTACTCGGGATGACGTAAGGATTCCAATGATATCTCAAACACCTAAATCGGTTCAGACACTTAGCTGTTACGGTGTAACAAAGAAACTTACATACCCACATACAAACATGAACCCTGAAAACAATACACTCTTTTTTTGGGGCAGTCGTGTAAAAAATACTTCATCCGGTGGCAACGAATGCAAATCAGCAACATGCTTCGTCGCAAACATACCAATGATCGTATCCGCAACAAGCTTCGTCATTATTTCTTATAATGACATTTATTAACACAAACAAAACTTATAAACTATTATTAAAATTAAGTATAAGCTAAATAAATTAAAACTAATAAAATAAAATATAAAACTTCCACCTATCTTAGGTCCCCCAGATCTGTCCCCTGCGGAGTGCCCATAAGGCTGGCTACATTCCCACGCTGAATAGCTATGCCTATTCTTTGGCCTAGGAATGAGCCAGCAGGGTCACCCGTGGTTTCAAATTAATCTAAGTTGAACAAAATAACCACCACGAATCGTACCTAGCTCAAATGTCCCCATTACGCTGGCAGCGTTAGCGTGCTGAATGGCCAATGAGATCTGTTGGACCAAAAAACATGTTAGGTATGCAAATTGGAAATATAATATATTATTAGTCTTTAAAGCAGGGATTTTGAAGAAACGATTAAGTGTACTTAAAGCTATAGAATTTTTTGACGTAGGAAACGATCACGTGGAGAAATATTTGTCTTGTGAAAGGTCAGTAAGCCAGAAAAGTTGTTTCCTGATGATTTACTGACAATAAATCATTCATTATTTGGACTTTGGAGTCAAGGTGACGTGGGTTATAAGGTTTGCTTTTTCCTAATTTACAGTCTATGAAAATTGCGGATTGGAAATTACTGAATATTATTCACTTTAGCAGTAGGTAATTGGGTACTTTCCTCTACTTAAAATAAATTATTTCACACCGTGCACGAAATAAAGCACCAGATAATTATTAGAAACTTATATAGCAGTTATTTTTAAATACTATGTCTATTTAATAAATTGGATTGAAACATAAAAAGTAGGTGAGTTGACCGTGAACGTCACTACACACATTTTCATATAAATTTATGGGGCCCAATACATTCCACAACTCTTCTCATTCCGCACAGGGCTATAACCGCGAAAATCGAATTTCGCAAATTGCGGGCATTTTTCTCTGTCACTCTAATTACACCTGCATTGGAGTAAAAGAGAAAGATCCCCGTAATTTGCGAATTTCGGTTTTCGCGGTAGCCCCTCAGACTCGACTGATTTACACGAAGGTCTTAAGAGGACGTTTTGTTCGTTAATTATGTGAATATGATAGATTCTAGACACGTCATCTTCTGTCAAATTCTAGAGTCAAATTGGAACTTAGCCAATATAAATAAAAAATAAAAATAAAAATCGTTTATTTCAGACTAAGTATGTCCATAAAAATGTTAGTTGTATTACAAACTTAAAAAAGGCTATGTTAGTTAAAAATCAGCAAAAACAAACAAAAAAAAAACAAAATTAATTAAAAAAAAAAAGGTTCCACTGACAGGAGCAGGTAGTAGATATTTTTATTCACTACCTGGTCCTGCCAATGATATAGCCAATGATGCTATATAGGATACAGTTACATTATTATGAATAGTACTTCTACTATCTCTAGTAGTCTGTTCGGAAAGTGGAGAGTCGTGGATTGTATTGGGCCCCATACATTCCACTACTCTTCTCTTTCCGCACAGATTCTAGAAATATCTAGGTCTAGTCTAGGTACTATCTACTAAATAGTCTAAATACAGTAATCAGCTCCGTTCAGTGTGCCAGCTATCAGGGCTATAATCGCGAAAATCGAAGTTCGCAAATTGCGGGGATCTATCTCTTTTACTCCAATGAAGGCGTAATTAGTGACAGAGGAAGATGCCCGCAATATTATAATAGTTCTGTGTTTTGCGGACTTCTAAACACCTTTTGTGCCGTACATATTAGATCTAACTCGTTCAACCTGTCATGAGAATAAATGTATTGCTTTATTGTTATTGTTGAACTTACTAGCACCATCTAAAAAATCGAATATCATCTGTACTGTAAAGAATATAAAGTTCATTTTTAAATAACAATATATATATAAAGCAACACGTGTAATACCAAAATTATGAATGAGTCTATCGCAATTGGTTTAACCGTCTTCTTATTTTGAACCTACATCCCTTTATATAAGAATCATCAAACAAAAAACATGACAAACTGTTTAAGGAACACGATCCAAATGGAATCTTATATAAGTAGCAGGAAGATTGATAATCGATCGCCATTAGCTGGTAGTTTTAGTCTTGTTTTGCTTTCACTTATCGCGAATGCTTTCGACTTCGTTTAGCGAGTTTTGGAGATAATAGGTAGAGTTTGCAGCTTGAGAGTAAAACTAGTTTGGAAAGTGAATAGCGGATATGTTGAAGCTGTGATAATGAATAGATTCAACATAATTATATCTTGGTCTTGCGAGATTTTAGATGTAGGTAAATATTAATTTCTAGCTGGTCAAGCAAATCTTGTCAGTAAAAAAAGGCGCGAAATTCAAATTTTCTATGGGACGATATCCCTTCGCGCCTACATTTTTCAAATTTGCCGCCTTTTTTACACGACTGCCCCAAAAAAAGAGTGTATTGTTTTCAGGGTTCATGTTTGTATGTGGGTATGTAAGTTTCTTTGTTACACCGTAACAGCTAAGTGCCTGAACCGATTTAGGTGTTTGAGATATCATTGGAATCCTTACGTCATCCCGAGTAACATAGGCTATGTGACGTCATCACAAAACCAATATGGCGGATTATGCATTGCAAATTGTGCAACCGAAACAAAAATAAAACTTATAAACCTATCGAGTTGGGTATTAAAATAAAGGATTTTGAAAGACGATTCTAAAACTGTACACAAAATATGGTTTAAACTATTCATTTGGTAGGACAAGATTTTACAAAATATAAGTATAACGCAAAGATAAATGAATTGTCTAAATCTATTGAATGGGATATTAAAAGAAAGGATTTTTTAAGGCGATCATATGAATATATATAAGTTATATGTTTAATTGTATCGTTGGAGAGAAAATACGAAATGTTCTACATCGCGCTAATGACATTTCTCTTTGCAGCTATATACGACAACGTCATACGTGGCGCTTACGTTATTTTCAATTGCGAAAGTGTCAAATACGAAAGGAACGGTTTGAACGATTGACTAGGTGAGCATTTCTCAAACAATTTGTACATTTCGATCACATCTTAGATTTCTATAAAAATTGGTATGCTGGTAAAGTACCTACATGAACATTTTTTCTGGTAACCAGATTTCCTTACACATTTGGTAACAAAAAAGGAATGTTTCATACAAACTTTCTTGGACATTTTGGGAAATATGGTGGAAATTGTTCAGCTTCATGTAGGTACTTTACCAGCATACCAATTTTTATAGAAATCTAAGATGTGATCGAAATGTACAAATTATTTGAGAAATGCTCAGGTACTCTGAATAAACATAATATTGTGCTGTTTATTATAAGATTTAACTTGAGACTTTGAATAGAAGACACTATTATCATGACTGTAGAAGGCAGGTCTTTGATGATGATTTTAATTTCGCACGACAAATTTTGCAAATCCCGGAGCACACGTGCTACTGTTGTGAAACAATATTTTACGAGAAGCAAAGACTGGGAGCTTAAGACAGATGGGCTCTTCCTGTGACTTCCACGAGTATTTTAATAACGAAAGCCGAAGGCCGAGCTCCGCGTAGGGCCGAAGGCCCGAAGCGTAAGAAAGGTGCACGCTTTTTGCAGTTTCCCCAAGTTTCTTAATTGTAAATACCGAAGGCCGAGCTTCGCGTAGGGCCGGAGTCTCGGAGCGTAAGAGAGGTGCATGCCTTCTGCAGCTTCCCCAAGTATTAATTGCGAAGGCCGAAGGTTCGCGTAGGGCCGAAGGCCCGGAGCGTAAGAAAGGTGCACGTTTTTTGCAGCTTCCCCAAGAATCTTAATTGCGAAGGCCGAAGGCAGAGCTTCGCGTAGGGCCGAAGGCCCGGAGCGTAAGAAAGGTGCACGCTTTCTGCAGCTTTTCCAAGTTTCTTAATTGCGAAGGCCGAAGGCCGACCTTCGCGTAGGGCAGAAGGCCCAGAGCGTAAGAAAGATGCACGTTTTCTGTAGCTTCCCCAAGATTCTTAATTGCAAAGGCCGAAGGCCGAGCTTCGCGTAGGACCGAAGGGCCGGAACGTAAGAAAGGTGCATGTTTTCTGCAGCTTCCCTAAGTATCTTAATTGCGAAGCCCGAAAGCCAACTAATGGGAAATAATTATGTAGTTGCAGAGATATTAAGCCATATCACTTTTCAATATGTCCGGTTTTTGGGTCCGACCTATTTAGGTTTTTAAGCACGTTTTATGCTAACATATCAAATATCAACATGATGAAAGCTCCTTGAAGCAACTTAAGTGCCTTAAATCATATAAAAAATGTGGTTGGTTTGTATGGTCACTAAAATGTATAAAATAAAATAAATTAATTAAAAATTAAAAAGCACGACTGCAGTTTAAGAGCGAACTGAAAAGCTAAAAATAATTTTTAGTTGTGTTAGGTACTCAACTTAATGAATTTAAAATATAATATATAGGTAAGTGTTCTTTCAGGGTCGTAAACAGCAAACGGAAAAGTTTAGGCTCATTTAGGGTCGTGACTGTACCTGTATATTTTATTTCGATGCAGTCGGGGACCTGTGAATGGGAAAAATTCAATATATCAAGGTCCCCGACTGCAATCGAAATAAAATATGCAGGTACAGTCACGATCCTAAATGAGCCTAAACTTTTCCGTTTGCTGTTTACGACCCTGAAAGAACACTTACCTATATATTATATATTACATTCATTAAGTTGAGTACCTAACACAACTAAAAATTATTTTTAGCTTTTCAGTTCGCTCTTAAACTGCAGTCGTGCTTTTTAATTTTTAATTAATCTACTGACAAGATCTGCTTGACCAGCTATATTATAATTCTTCAAAGTTGCTCACAAAAATAGTACTGTCAAGGCATGGATTTTTTTACTGTCTCATATTTTTTTCTAATTTAATCTGGAAATGAATATAAATTGAAAACTATTCAGTATAAAATGATTATAAATATTTTTATTAATTAATTAATTAATATTAAAATAGAGTAGGTAATTCAGTGGCTGCTTGCGAGTTTTTTTACAATTTTTTTTATTGATCGTCGCTATAAAGCCATTCCGGTTTATTGCCTTGTATAAATTGCATAAAAAAATGTAGGAACGAACTAGTTTTTTTTGACATTTAATTTTAATTATATCGCAGGTATTATGAAAAACACAGTCAATTTCCTTTATCACTTTGGTGGTATTTCTATTGGCCACAGAGCATGAACGAAGTTTTGCATCACTATCGCTCTTGTAAATTCATACGTAACGTAAGTGAGACAGGGAGGCAAAACTTCGTTCGTGGTTCACGGTAAGCCCTCAAGGTGGTCACGCCATAGTCACAGAATCATACAGAACGGCCACGCACCGCCCCGCCCCGACTCGCATTACCTCGCCCCGCGACATGAATCTGGCGGACTTCTGACGTACTCTCAGCAAAGCGACTTATACCACACATACACAATGACGCGTGTACAGACGTGCCGTGCACACATATAAACGCAAATGATTTTTGATGTATGGCGTGTCCGCCCTGTGCCATAGTACGGAAATTGTTTTAGTTTCGTGTGCACGATATGCCGTTTACGCATCAATGTGTCTGAAAGGTGCTTAATGCAATAAGTAGTCAACCTTCCGGCTCGAAACAAAAAACACCGGACAAGTGCGAGTCGGACTCGCCCATCGAGGGTTCCGTACTTTTTAATATTTGTTGTTATAGCGGCAACAGAAACATCATCTGTGAAAATTTCAACTATCAGCTATCACGGTTCATGACATACAGCCTGGTTACAGACAGATGGACAGACGGACAGACAGACAGACGGACAGTGGAATCTTAGTAATAGGGTCCCGTTTTTACCCTTTGGGTACGGAACTCTAAATAAAACATACGGCGCAGGCTTATTTTGGGACATACAGGAATAACACATTATAGGCAATTTCGTGAAATTTCTACTACAAGTCATTGATATCAAAATGGTATATGGATTACGTAATAATAATAAGCCATACTCGTATAACTCGTATGACCAAAGGCTTGCTAATATTGGTTTTACAACCGCGAACACCGAAGTTCGCAAATTGCGGGCATATATATTGCTCTTTTACTCCAATAAGGCGTAGTTTATTAGAGTGACAGAGAAATATATCTGCAATTATATATCGAACTTCGATGTTCCCGGTTGGCCCTCTAGAGTAGTCTAGAGCGACCAGCGTGGCGACCTCATTGAAACAAGTAAGATTATACCTACATGATTTACCTGAATTAAATCAATGATTTATAACTCACGATAGGTTATAGGCGTTCCAAAATTGAAGCGCTTACCTTGTGACAAATTGGACAAGTTGCCTTTAGTCGCGGCTGAACAAGCGAGAAATGTGCACGTGCTAACGAGCTCCCGCACACCGAAAGAGAAAGAGACGACCCGACCTTATGTTTAACAACGTGTGTGACAAAGATGGATGGAATGAGAAAAAATAATCAAAAATAACAGATTTCTTCGTAGGCACAGAAATCAATATGGAAGTATTTTTTGTGCTCCTCAAGTATGAGTCCTATCTATGGTTATATAATATCATTGAATTAATAAATTTAATTAATTGTCCTGTTTGTTATAAGCAAGAATCATAGTTTAAAGGTTACTCAGGTTCCCAGCATAAGCAATCCTAGGAAGCCCTTTTAATCAGTGGAGGATTAGCCACGTGGCAAAAGTAGCAAATGCAAGGGCCCCGCGCGTTTGGGGCCCCGCGCACCTAAAGAGGCCCACTGATGTTAATCAGTGGGTCCCCTAATACGCATTGTGGCCGCGTAAACTGGCACTTCGTCCACTTTATCCGACATAATTAAAACAATCCATGGGCCCCATGATAGAATTTCCTACAGGTGCCGCACTGGATTAATCCGGCACTTTCTATCACACCGCATCGTTAATTTTTTCAACTCACGTGAGTTGAAAAAGTGAGTTTAAAGTGTGATTATTTTTGGTTGATTGTGGGCCCGATTCGGATTTTGAAATAGACATCTATTACTTCTATTAGATATCTTTTAGACATCACCAAGATACGATAACGATATGTTTAAGATCTAACCTGTCAAGTTTGACATTTGCGCGATTCTGGAGATACTCTTGAACGATTTCCACAAGATATGACTTAGAGACCCAATTCACATCTAATAGATATCTAACTCTATCTAACGTAAAAGTAACATTGGTTGCCCGAATTGCGCTGCAAAAGAGAACTAGTTGAAATATAAACTATAACGTATCTAGAATGGATCTAGTACGTGTCGTCTCTTGTGAATATCTTGAGGTTCGAATACGGCAGTATACCTGTAAAGAGCCGCCGTTTGCCGACCCCTGTACTAGTGTATGAAACAATAACAATACCTATTATATAATTATGAATTATAATAGTGTGACATCACAACATGAGAATCCATCATTAGCTATTAAAAAGCAAAGTTAATTAACAATTACTTATTGGTCTGACTCGTAAAGAGCAATGGTGCATGAATTACTATCATTTACACAAACTGTTGGTCTCGAGAGAGATCTCCACTTAATGAACCGTGGCGTGGTGAAGAAATTCTTAGACATAAAGGATTTTATAATTTACTTTAAATTCAACTTTAACTGAGTAAATATAAGATTCAGTTTTAAATAGCGATGTAAATAAAGCTTTAAGTGTCCTTGTTGTGAATGTCATTACTGAGTAAGAAGAAACTTAGATAGATAATTAGGCTGCCTTTCCAATGAGTTGTAAATGAGGAGATGTGCGGGAATCAATAATGGTTGTCATCCAACAGAGCAGTGAAGGGAACCATTGGGTAAACATTTGGATTTGATTTGTATAATGTTTACTTCAGTTCAGTATTTTCCTCGTGTTGGTAGTGCAAAATGTTGTGTTTTACTTCACTCGGCGGCAAAATTTGTTTAACCGCTCAAGATTTCACTTTAAAATAGTTATTTGTACAACAAGAGATCAAAGTTTGATATTTCTTCGAGTGCTTATTTTGAGTCCCGTGCAAGCGACAGATTCTATCTAATTTAGAATCTTGAGCGTAGTAAGGGACTCAAAAGCGCACGAGATGTAAATAACTTTGATCTCGTGTAGTTCACAAAACTTTTCACCTCAGCAGTGAGAACATATTAGAGAACCCGAAAAATGTATTCCTTTTTCATCACTTACCTCTATTCACTCATGTTTTCTTAAGATATACCAACAATTAAGTTTTCACCTATACAGCTCGAACAAGGGTACTTTGCTACTTAAAAACAGTAAGCAAAATCGCATTTTGCTCATTTTGTCTCACTCAGTGAGCAAAATGCGATTTTGCTCACTGTTTTTAAGTACCAAAGTACCTTTGTTCGAGCTGCTGAGGTGAAAAAATCTTTGTAATCTTTCACTTGATGGGTATCGACATTTTATAATTAGTAACAACTATCACGTGGAGTTAAGCAACAACTTTGCTCTCTTGTAAAACAAATAACTATAGTTACATAGGTGATCATTTGATCAACATTATCACTTAGATTTATCTTTCGATCAGAAAGGAATCTTGAATGATACTGTAACATTGCGAGCAAGATGCATTTATATGTCTGTAGGTCATACTCGTATCAGATAGCGAATTAAATAGCACTGTAATGTTATATTTATAGTGCAGTTATGAATTGTGTAGAAGTGCCTTATGTTCATTGACTTTTTCTTCCTTAAATAACTTTAGAGTTTAAATAATGTGGGTTAAATTGTTATTTTTTGTTTGTTTGTGTTTGTCAGTGTAACATTTGAATTCTACGGCGCGATTCGGGAAATGAGTTGGAGATTCACTAGTCTAGTTGGACATAGCGGTTGGACCACGGGTCGGGAGCGTGAAATAGTAAAGATATGTGACGTTCCACGGAAAAAGGTACCTTATGGCGGTTGGCGATTACGCTATTATTAACGCCGCTCCATTATCATTGCGACCGCCATAAGGTACCTTTTGCCCCGTGGAACGTCACATATCTTTACTATTTCATATCTAGTGAATCTCTGATTCATTTCCCGAATCGCGCCGTTAGTCACTCAGTCTGGTCTAGATATTATAAGCTCTTATAAGTTCGTAAAACCTCCGCGACTCAACCAAATCTAAAGTGCGGTGCACCGCAAAAGTGTTTGCGTTGTCCATGTCCAATCGCTGAGACCAAAATATGCGAGTAGGCCATTGTTAAACCAGTTATACAATAATGGTAATATTCTATTATTGTGTTCTTTTTAGTCATTTAAGACGTAGGTATGTGTACCAATTACCTGTTATGTCATGTCTTTGATATTATTTTACTAATTCAAGACATTATTACAATAGGTACCTATAATATCAATACATTTAGGTAATATTAATTATTGGCCAAAACTATAGTAGTTATAGTGGTGTATAATATATGTATATACACAATATTATTCGGCAAACGTTATGCACATAAGTGTTTGTTCATTTGCATTTGCCACACAGAATTTATTCTGATATTAGGATAAACAACAATATTTACAAAGTAGTTAATGTTCGTCTAATGTCACAAACTTTCGTTTGAAAACTTCACTCTCCATAACTTGCCTACATAAAAAAAAACAATAGATGCTGCAGGTAATGCGTTTCCTATATTGATTTCACACAAAGTCGACTAGACATAGAGGGAAAATTTCTCTTGTTAAGGTGACTTTGTCTTTATCAAATATCATTTGATATTTACCAGTCTCTTTTCGGTGAAGGAAAACATCTTGAGGAAACCGGACTGATCACAACAAGGCCTACTTTCCCCTCTGGGCTGGAAGGTCAGATGGCAGTCGCTTTCGTAAAAACTAGTGCCTACGCCAATACTCTCATTAGAACTGGGTATCGTAGAGTGTTCAACAATAAGTACCTATTTCATTACATTTTGATCTAAAAAGCTCTAATTTATACATTAAAGAATAACTAGATGAGCAAAACATATTTATTCTTAGTAAAAAACGTCATGATCCAAAACTTTTACGTAACTGCATCAATCCATCAAGCGACATCATAAATAACTTACTCCTTAAGAGCCCGTTAACGATTTTAGAGCCAAAATGTAAAATCGATAGATTTAGTCGTTGAAATTGTACACCTTTTGTTACGTAATATCTAAATAACAAGTATTGGTTTCTATTAGCACGTCTTTTCATCTTGCCTTTTAATAATGAGGTCCCGAGCCGCTCGTGCCGAGCGTGCGTCACCGGCAATATATTTTGACGAGAAGGGGCAGTTTTTAAAAATTCATCAAAAAATTATAGTGGTAAATTATACAAAATGATGTATAAGAACAGATTCAGTAAATGTTGTAGATTATTTAAGTATCAAAATTACGTTGAAATTAAGTCGATTTTCACGAAAAATATTCACTTGTTTTGTAGTAATTTCTGGTGAAAATTGATTTCGTATAACTTTCATTTACTCTTGTTCAATATCATATAAAAAACATGTAGTGTATAAAAGTTGGAGTACAGGATATGTGTAATACAAAATTACCATTTTTAGCAGTCCAAATGTTACAAAATTAACAAATAAGATCGACTAAATCAGTACTGTACGCGCGTTTACCTAAACGTCCATCAGAAAAAAAAATCATTACTAATTTAGTGAGTCTGTTTTCAAAAAAAATGATCTGTAAAAGTGCAAGATAAGAAGACGTGCTAATAGAAACCAGTACTTGTTATTTCTATTACGTAACAATAGGTGTACAATTTCATCGACTAAATCTATCAATTTTATATTTTTGCGACTAAAATCGATACCGGTCTCTTAAGAGGAAAGGATACGGCCCTTTCTCCATACAAACGTAGTCCCCATTTTCCTCCCTGGATATTGACATTATTGAAAATATTTTGAAACTATTTGTTGTATATCAACCGCAGCTAATTATTATAAGAGCTGGAAGCATTTAACAATTTGTATGAAATCTAATTTAATTTTTTACAAGCAGAAACGTCTGCGACCGATGCTATTAAGCTTAGAATAAATTTAAAAGTGGAAAAATTACTGTCTTGTGTGAGACTTGAACTCACGGCCTCTGGATCGATATTCCAGCGCTCTGCCATCTGAGCATGAAATCATTGTATGAATGTTTGTCGCTCATAACACAAACATCGGGGTTTTCGGTGCGGGAATGTTTTATACTAGCCAAATAACAGGTAAAAACTGTAAAAAACGATACTAATTTAACATTTCTAAGCACATTTGGACCTTATTACCTACGTTTAATTCATAGTTTGGTAATTATTTTACAATAAAAAAAGTTATAATAGTATTTTATGCAACCGTTGTTTAAGAGAGGTCAAAAAAGGCGAGTGGCGTGAATTTGAGGCGAAGCCGAAAATTGTTAATAATGACGCTACAAGTATTTTTGACTCAGTTAAACAAAGTTGCATACAATACTTTTTCTACGACCTAGCACTTACTTTGAAATAAAATTGTAAATTTAACAAATATTTTTAATTCAAGAAGTAGCAAAAATGGAGATGGGCGGGAAAAAAATGAATGAATAAATGAAATTAAAAAAAAAAACATGTCTATGGTTCACTTATTAGTCAGAGATGACATTTAAAATACGGTTGTCAACACTGTATTTCATTCAATATTTTTTAAGTGGTCATTACACGAAGTATCGTAAAATCGCCAAAAAGATACTGCGTGTAAGCACAAATTCTTTTTTGGGGAATAGACTAAAGACTTGTCTTGACAACTATAAGGTAGGGTTTTAAAGGTGTGCGCACGACCCTTTAAATGACAAATAAAAGTACGGGAGTAGAAAAATACACGAAATCATTCCCGTACCGGAAACCCCGATGTATGCTCATAAATTAAACATAATCAAAATATCTAAAAAATAAAATAGGGCATAGATATGGTTAATATATATCCAATTAACTATGTAAAAATATTTTCAACAATGTCAATATCCAGAGAGGAAAATAGGGACTACTTTGTATGGAGAAACGGCCTTCCCCTTTACTCTTAATAGAATAGAATAGAATAGAATAGAATAGAAATAATTTTATTCGTGAGCACAAACACAAAATAGAAACAGATATAACAGATATAACAGAATACATGACAACACGTAACTTAATCATAATGAGGGGTATTTTGTAATGGAAAACTGGGACAACACGTCATATTGAAAAGAGAAAATCACGTAACAACATTCAATAGAATGTAGAACGTGTAAATACGGAAGAAAGTATTTGAGATGACAATACAGGAGAAATTTAATCATTAATGTATCTTGATATACTTTGTAGCGACCTACCTATACCTACATTGTTAAAATTTTTGTATGTTAATCATTACACAATATTAATAGATAATGTAGTAAGTAACTCATAGGTGTAGATATATACGAGGGTAATTTGAGAAGTAACTTGTTTCGCCTACGTATAGATGGCGTTGGCGTCAACTCTGTATGTATTGATTTAGTTTAGTAATTAAACATATTTAATATGTGGCGTCATGTCATTTTTGGCAGGAATTTGACATTTGACAGTAGTTCAAACAAAACTCGTCTGAGTTACGCGGGAAAATGGAGAAAATTGGAATTCGTGGAGTTTTTCAGTTCTTTTTTTGGAAGGCAAAACTGTGAAACAAATCCATAAAAGGATTTTACCTACGTTGGGTAGTTCGTGTCCTTCCTAGGGAACGATTTGACTTTGCGTAAATGAGTTTAAGCGAGGCAGGACATGCATTAAAGATGCACCTCGCCCTGGAGTTCCGAAAACAGCACTTTTACCCGAAATCATCGATAAAATCCATGATCCATGATTTAGTTTTAGCCGACCGAAGATTGAAAATACGCGAATTAGCTGAAGCCACAAACATCTCTTCTGAGCGGGTGCATTTTATTTTACACGACGATTTGCACAAGAAAAAGCTTTGTGTAAGGTAAGTGCCGCGATTACTGACTCCAGAACAAATGCGTATTCGCATGTGAACATCTGCTGAAGATTTGCAGGTGTTTAAAAAAATCCAACAGATTTTATTCGCCGTTTTGTTACTATGGATGGAACCTGGATCCATCACTACATCCCGGAGACGAAACATCAGTCGAAACAATGGGCTGGTCATGGTCAGCCAACTCCAAAGAAAGCCATATGCATTCCGTCTGCTGGAAAGGTGATGGCGTCTGTGTTTTGGGACGCAAAGGGATACTTTTAATTGCCTACCTGGCCAAGGGAAAAACTATAACTGGAGCATACTACGCATCACTTTTGGATCAGTTACAGGCGGCAATAGCTGAAAAACGTCCAGGTTTGGCAAGAAATAATGTGATTTTTCACCATGACTACGCTCCGGTGCATTCAAGTCGTGTCGCTGCACAAAAATTGTCGGAGTTACGATTGGAACTTCTTCCACACCCTACTTATTCACCAGATTTGGCTTCGTCGGACTATCAACTCTTCCCGAAACTGAAAACATTTCTCTTAGGGCGAAATTTTAAGTCCGATGAGGAGGTTATATGGGAGGTCAATGCGTATTTCGAGGCCCTTGAAGAAACGCACTTCCGTGAAGGCATAGAGATGTTGCAGACTCGTTGGGATAAGTGCGTAGAACTTCGGAGGGATTACGTAGAGAAATAAAATAAATACATTTGCAATATTATTATTTTTCGATATGAAACCAAGTTACTTCTCAAACAACCCTCGTAGGTACCGTAAAATGGGGCAAGTAGGATCAAAACTGAAATTCAAACCTCGATAACATTTTATTTTTACATATGAAAACTGAATGGACAAATTTGCGACATTGCTCGCAATAATGTGGACATGACTCCAAAATTGATTAAATAATTAATCATTTAATTAATTTCTTACCTGAGGTTTAATTTTGATTCCTAATCAATAAATAACACAAAGAGTTCTTATAATGTAAATTTATTTAAAAAAATAATCAGTATGTTTTCCAAATTTTCTGTAGGTACTTATTTGTTTATATCAAAAATATATTTAAGTGCTATTTATTGATTACTTGATTAGGAATCAAAATTAAACCTCAGGTAAGAAATTAATTAAATGATTAATTATTTAATCAATTTTGGAGTCATGTCCACATTATTGCGAGCAATGTCGCAAATTTGTCCGATCTCTGATAATAAGTGTTCCGGACGTTTGTATTTTAGTTATTATTTTATTTTGGGTAGTTCCATTTCATAACTTTGACGATAAAGAGGAAAAGCCACCTCACCCCGTAGTGCCTCGTATTTGGGGTGAGAGGGGTTTTCATACAAAGCCTACAAAGGTGATTTTGGAAGATTGTTGGACCGTTTTTTTATTATGCGTATTACTATAGCTCCATTTTAAATTGGAATACATTATTTTTGTAGCAGTAGCCTTAAAATCCCTTCTCACCCCCCTCTCAAACCCTCTCTCCCACCTCTCCCCGCGAAACCTACTCACCCAGTTTTACGGTACCTACTATTTTGAGTTATATCAACCTCATCAATCTCATCATTTTAATTTATTTTAACATCAAAGAAATTTCTAATATACTTGTCTGGGTGTCTGGCGACTTTCGGGCAACTTTAAGTTTTTAATTTTGCATATTTATCTTGTAAATTTACTTTCAATATAATAAAGTTTTATATCTCATCATCATCACTCAAAAATAAAAGATAACAATGAAAGCGATTTCGATATTAAATCTGTCACGTATTCTCTCGACTTCAAAAACTACTCGACTCAATTGTTTTTTTATATTTTCCAGCCAGTCCATTCGAAGAAGTCACGGACGCGCTGTACGACAAAGGCATCAACTTTTTGGTCACGCACGACATGAAACTGATATTACCAGAAACGTTATTCGATGGGGCATCTGTCAGGATATCGCCAAGAGCCTTGACGAAGACTGGAGCGCTGGTGCATATAGATCTGGAGCCAAGGCAGACTCAGGGGGAAGGGAGGCTGTTTTTCAATAAGATAAGTAAGTACATATATACATACATACGTCACCGTGCATAATGTGTTGCGTTGTTTGTAGGTCGCCACATTTGCATAGTGCATCACTTTGTGGCGGGTTGTTATTTTCGTTTCCGAAATATTTTTCGGGCTTGGACAACCATATCCGAAAATTGAGTTCAAGGAATGTAGCAGAAGAAAGGCAGCGCTGTAGCCAAATTGAGCAAAATGTATTAGATTCCGTCCCTCATGTATACGTTTATTTTGAATAACTTCCGTAGATTTGAAAGTATGTTTTGATTTTAAAAGTACAGTAAGTAAGTACTAGGGTGTTTCATTTTTCCATTTTTTTTATTTTTCTTTGACTTCGCTTTTCTTCTTGGTTCTACACCTATACAGAGCCCATATACCTGAGATGTCATGAGAGATTAGACATGGGAAATACTCTTCAATTATATGAAACCGGCTGACTGCTGAGGGTCACTCTTCCAACTATCTACATAAGTTCATACTTATATTACCCCTCATGCATCAAATTACCCCATTTGACGTTAACCCGTTTTGATGCCATCAAAATCTACAGCCACAAAAGTCAGGCAGTTAAAACGCTTATGATAATTATAAACAGAAAATAAATCTCATAATTATTATACTAAGAATAAGTGACCCAGGCCTCCAGTGCCCCAGGCTGAAATCGAACCAGCATCCTCTGCTATCGCGGCAGGTTTCTGTTGCCACTCGGCCACCGGGCCACAGCGGCATAGGCCGAATTTTTCCAAGTATATGCACTTCTTACTGAAGGCTTATGGCAACCCCTGGCCACCTCTAAGGTAGAACAGTATGGTTCGACCTTCTAACTGGATCATCTCCTCAGCTGATACCGAGTTAGCGAGAGAGATGGCGCTGCCGATCAATACGTATTAGAACAATTAAATTATTATCGATATTAAACTTTCGTGAGACATATTTTAAACTGTTTATACGACAACGGTTTCACTCACTTGAATTTTTAGTCGCTATTGGCGACATGTTTCGGGCCCTAAAAATTCAAGTGAGTCAAACCGTTGTCGTATAAACAGTTTAAATTATTTTTTTTTTTTATTTATTGAATTTATATTTTCCAGAGAAACAAATAAAGAAGAAGCTGATCACGGCAGCGATCGCGATAGTACTGGTCATCAAATTGATAGCCCTCAAGCTGGTATTCGTTCTCCCACTCATCATGGGCGTGACGACAGCGAAGAAGATCTTCCTCAAGCTTCTGCTATTCTTGTTCCCTGCTCTGAGCCATATCTTCAAGCTGTGCTCGTGGTATCACAACAATTATCATACGACGAAGTACCATCACCACCATCATTTGATAACGCATCACCATAAGGTAAGTTGTAAGAAATGTCTTTGTGAACGGAATATTAAATTAAAAAACCTCTCCACGTTGCCTGACCATAAACAGACACATTTTAAATTTTACCAATTCTATCTAAATATTTTCGACCAGTTAGTTTAGTTCAGTAGTCTTAGTTCCATACTGTCGTTAGTACATGCAACTTTTATCTCTCGTTTTATGCGTCACTTTTGCACTTACATGACTTACATTTTTGTCAGAAAGTGACACTACATGATATGAGGCGATAAAAGCACAAATCTTTGACCCGTAGGCCATTTAGTTCAAAAAAGTGACTAATTTAATCATATCTCGTATTACTCACAATGTACTATGTCAACATTTTTGAACATATTCTCATTCTGCTGCTTACTCAAACTAATAGGAGTGGCTTATTTGGCAAGGGCTTCCTTAAGCCATAAATTATGTGTTCTCGGCTACGAGTAAAATAGACTCAACTATAGCACATCATTGTACATACCTAAATGTTACACACATTGAAAAACTATTGCGATGCAGTCTATAAACAAATAAACAACTTAAACTTCCAGAACCCCCACGCCCCCTACCACGCACCGTCCCACGGCCCCCATGGCTCCACCGTCGTGGTGCGACCCCACGCCGCTGGCCCACCGACGTCGCACGACCACCATCTTGGCGGTCATGATGGACAACCAGCGTTTGAACACTATCCGCAGGATTGGGAGCTGTCTGGACCGGGACTTGGAAGCGAGTATGTATTTTTTATACTACGTGGCAACAAGCATACGGCCCGGCGCTCTAGAAAACTTTATTCCGAAACAGGGGACACGAGTTCACGAACTTAGGTTAGGAGCTGAGCTACATTTGTCACGAAATGGGAGCCAAACAAGAGGTTCACGAAAAAATTCATATTAAAAAAGTATTAACTAAAAACTCTATAGTATACATCAAATTACTACCAAAGAACTAATATAACTTACTCAAAAGCTTTCAAGGTATTATCAAGCTTAGTAATATTTAAAAAAATATACGAATTCTCAAGGGCCTTAACCTGCCGAAACAGGGGCCCTTTAGCTTATCTACAAAATTCTAAATGGAAGAGTAATGACTGCTAATATTATTTTTCAGATACATAGCAGCAGACATACATCGAAACGCGATAGCAAACTTCAAACCTCATCCAAATGACATGAACGATATTAAAGCTTGGGGATTGGGCCTACCACCAGGTAATTATAAAAGTTTTTCAATCCTTAGCAGTCTTCAACAAAAAACATTCATTTAAAGCCTTTGGTTTGCAATTTGGACTTCATTCCGTTAGCAAAAACTTTGTTGAAAATAAATAATTTGTTAAACATCCGTCTTAGTCCCGATATCCTTTTAGAAGGACGAATTAAAATCTAATCAATTTTGAACTCTAATGAAATAGAAGGTTTCAATTAAAAACAAAAAAAAAAACAAAAATGACTGGGACTCAGGTCAGGAGTATATGGGGTACTTAACGAATTGCAAGTAATGCTGATGACGCCACTTAGACGTCAGTTACATAATTTAGCATTGTCATTGTCACGGTAGGTAGTTGTCGCTAGGCGCCTCTCTTCTTCGTCTGCGTCATCCAGTTGGTGCAAGACGGTTGAGCAGTAGGAAAGGTGTTCAAGAAGTACTTACTCCGATGAGTCTTTGGCAAGAAATAAAATTTAACGTTACCGCACAGATTTTTGGAAGAACTCGTCATCCAAATAAGCATTTGGCGATAAAAGAAACTGTAGTTACGCCTCAAAAACCATTAAGATGACGAGGACATTATTAAACACGTTTTGTCATGTGATTCCAGGGTCATCAGGCAACGTGGGTGAATATGCAGCCGGCACTAACCCAGCAGCTGTAGCCGCTTCTCCCAACGGTCAAAGGATATCACTTGCTGGAAGGTATACAGCGTAATCAATAGATGTATTTGCCAAAAATTTCAATGTTGATACGAGGATCACTGACCGTACTCTTCCCACCACCAACACACCACCACACAGACCACAAGAAAATAATTGATGTATAATATTATTTATTTATTTAAACTTTTTGTACAAATAAAGAAAAAATTACAAATGGCGGACTTAATGCCATAATAACAAATAAAAAATATACATATGAATTAATATGTATATTTTCTAGAAGTGTTTCCACATTTTTGCCTTTGGTATTTAGCCTCCTGAAATTAAATTTTAAAAGTCTGTTAGATTCTGTTGGCATTCAGTCACCCGCCAAAGTGTACTTGAAATATGTGGCAACTACGAGTATATGTTTGAAGTATGTGGCAAGTATGACCGTAGAATATATTATTGTGTCACTACAAAGAGTACTAAGTCGATGCAAACTTAAATCATGGATAAATCTGTCCGTTTCAGACCCGTGGGACCGCCAGGGTATCGAAATAAAAAACCAACAACCAAAGATCCTTTGCAAGCTGAGAAAGAAGCATTGGTAAGTTTTGTCATGTTATATTCTAATGGTATTTATTTGTATGATGTTGGTTCGCCTACGGTCATATGGAAACATCATTGCTTTATCTGGCTGTCTGTCCTTTGTTTTATACGTTGTATATTATGTAGGTTACCTAATGTTAAAAAAACACAGCAAAGTAAAAGGGCTGATTTAGATGACGTGCGAACTCGTATGCGATTTTAGTTACATTGAGGACTATTGGTTACATCCAAATTCAGCCGACCAATCAAATACCGCAATGTAATTAAACTCGCATGCGAGTTCTCGTACCGTCTAAATGAGCCTGTAAGGTTCGGATGGATGGATGCATGCATTGGATGAATGGATGGATGGATGGATGGATGGTTGGATGGTTGGATGGTTGGATGGATGGATGGATGGATGGATGCATGGATCATGGATGGATGGATCATCCTTTCACTGGGCTGGATGGACGTTCCAGATCCGAGCAGCGGCGCTAGCGGCGCGCGCGCCACCGTCCCCCGTCCGCGACGAGCTACTGCGGGTGTCTCACGCGAAGCTATCAGAAAACAACCGGGTGAAGGCTGAAACGCAGCTGGTGAAGCAACAGCAGGAAATTCTCGCTGCTCAGGACCCTGTGAGTCCAGTCATTGGCCTAAGCGTCTATCCTCCTAAGGCCCAGCCATACAAACGATACATCCAAAATTTGCCATTGAAATTTGAACCTAAATTGTAGGAAATAGATTTGATTTTGCGTTGATTGAAAATTGAACGAAACAAAGCAAAAGCAAAAGCGTTCCATTTGAACATGGTTTAAATTATATCGAACTGAATAGGCACTATAGGTAGGACTATAGGAGGCAGGCGGTTTATGGTGTAAGAATTGTAAGACATTACACCGCCTGGGACGGAATTAAGGAAACTCAAGGATGTCCAGCACTGTCTTATCCCACAGAAAAGGCGAGCCAATATGTGTGGAGACACTAGAGACAAGTCGGCTGCAGGAATCTGCTGCTTATTTCAGGTTGGACCCTCGCGCCTTACGGAAACTCGTACTTCGGGACGTAAAATGCTCTAGTGCAGTGACGTATCATTTTCAGCACACCTTTTAGAACAACAATAACCCTCTTTGAAAAATTGTATTCTATCTTCAATCTTATATTATTTATACCTTTAAACGAGCAATTCTTGTATATTTATTTATATATTTCGTGGGTCTTGCAAACGGCTCTAACGATTTCCATAAAATTTGCTATATTTTTCCGGGTTTCCGGGGGCGAAAAATAGATCTAACTAGGTCTCATGATCTCATCTCTGGAAAAACGCGCGTTTTCGAGTTTTTTTATGTTTTCCGAGCAAAGCTCGGTATCCCAGATATTCTATGTTAAAATGTATAGCTGATATATCTATCTATTTTCCCCAGGACACGATAGCAGCAGAGCGGTTCTACGGGCAGCTTCTGGACAAAGTGGACCATATCCTCAGTCCACTCGGGGCCAGTGATACAGGGTGTAAGGAAAGGGCTGTCTGCGCGCTATACAGGGAGCCCTTCAAGCACGCGCCTTACAGCAATCTAGTCTCCAATGAATTGAGCAAGTAAGTGGGTAAACTCAGAACTACCTCATCATCATCTTCCTCACGTTATCCCGGCTTATTACCACGGCTCATGGGGAGCCTGGGGTCTGTATGACAACTAATCCCAAGAATTACCATAGGCACTAGTTTTTACGAAAGCGACTGCCATCTGACCTTCCAACCCAGAGGCCTTATGAAACTCAGAGCTACCTATAAGCTAAAATAATATTAAAGAAAAGAAATCAAGCCCTCATAGACGAGACCGAATTCGAACAGGAGGGCGATTCTAACTACATTATGTTGTTAAGAAACTGTTATACTTAGATATGATCTATCAGTTGTCAACAAAGACAAATAAATAAAATTCGAATCGCTCTCCCCGTGTCTTCAGATTTCGCGGCTAGAACAACTGGCAGTGCTGGTCACGGTGACACTGGTTTCTCGAATATTATGTAATACTAGCGACCTGCCCCGGCTTCGCAAGTGTTACACAAAACCAATCATACACTACAACTTAACATTCCTCAATAATCACTATATTGATCGATGAAACCTGCATGAAAATCCTAAGGCCTCCTGATAGGCTAAGCGTCTTTTACCATACCGTAAAACGGGGTGAGTAGGTTTCGCGGGGAGAGGTGGGTTATGACTGGAGAGAGAAGGTTTGAGAGGGGGGTGAGAAGGGATTTTAAGGCTACTGCTACAAAAATAATGTATTCCAATTTAAAATGGAGCTATAGTAATACGCATAATAAAAAAAATCGATCCAACAATCTTCCAAAATCACCTTTGTATGAAAACCCCTCTCACCCCAAATACGAGGCACTACGGGGTGAGGTGGGTTTTCCTCTTTATCGTCAAAGTTATGAAATGGAACTACCCAAAATAAAATAAAAACTAAAATACAAACGTCCGGAACACTTATTATATACACCATTCAGTTTTCATATGTAAAAATAAAATGTTATCGAGGTTTGAATTTCAGTTTTGACCCTACTCACCCCATTTTACGGTACTCTAAGAATGTTATCATTTACTGATGCTTCACGTAAGGAAGTTACCAGTACCTCGTTCACCAGTACTGTCAATAAGTCTTTTGGAAATCTTAAAATTTGCATGTTTTCCAGAGATTCCAACGAGCTCGTACCCGCAGCGGACAGCAAGTTCGCCATCCAGTACTACCGCTACGTTCAAGCAGCCCGAGACGGACAGGAACAGAAAGAGTGCTCCGTCATCTACCCTGATTGCCATATCGACTACAACAAGTAGCCACAGACTAAATAGTAAACACGGTTTGGGGTTACAAACTGCCACTTGTTTTGACAAGGTTGTCCGTCAGATTTTGTTGAAAGAGTGTTTTAGGGCGGTTACAGACTAACGTTTTATACGCGTCATCATCTTCCTCGCGTTGTCCCGGCATTTTGCCACGACTCATGGGAGCCTGGGGTCTGCTTGGCAACTAATCCTAGGAATTGGCGTGGGCGCTAGTTTTTACGAAAGCGACTTCCATGTTTTGAAAAAACGTTTATAAATTAAAATCGCTTTGACACATTATGTAGACTAACGAGTAATAGTTATTTACGACACAAGTGCAAAATTCGCACGCGTATCGTACAACCTTTTACAGTACATGGGTCGTTCTCGCATTTCGTGCAAATCGGTGTTTTCGGAAATTTACCAAAAATGTGGTGGCGTTTTCGAATATCTGTTAATGCAAGGTTGTAACATAGGGCCTAAAGTATATGTATCTCCAATGAACAATTCTAAAAAAGTTAGTATTTTCTTTATATGTACAATTAACACCCAATTTTTTCATTCATCTCTATATGTAACGCGTGAAGATATAACTTTGACCTACATTTTAACCTTAAGATACTACAAATAGAAAATTCGTTGTTTGTGCAATAAATGACTTATTTAGTTATGTTTTAAATCGTATAATATTAGAAGCTAGAAATAAATAATAAAAACTATACAGCCTTATAAGTGTATGGTTCAAGTAATTTCTTCATTACCGACGCGAGAAATAGATTAGCTATATTTTGCTACATAGCGAGGGTATATAGCGCCTACCGCCGATGCAACACATTGTTCGTCAGTCAGTTGGCCGCATGATCTCGTAGCGGATGCCCGTGTGCCACTGTTAGCGAAAATATATACGATCTCTCGGGTCGGGAAGGAGTGTGGTTCTCGATAGTCTTCATCGCCATCGCGTGATTTATACAGTAAGTAGCAAGTGTACATTATTATAATTATACGTAATGAAGTGTTTTAGTGTCGCCTTTCAGATGGTTTATTCTGCAAAATTAAGGTCTGATGCCAACTGATGTAGGCGACAAAAACTTCCAAAACTTCATTCATATCGGTTTCATTCACTTCTTTTCCTTCCAATTTTACTGGGGAAGGTAATGAATGACTTAAGAAGGTAATGATAATATATTCGAGGCAGTGCATTTAATGAAAAGAGGCTTAGTAATTATAAATACTACGCTGTTATAAACATTTAAAACTGTATATGATAATAGGGGAGCCTTTGTAGTCTAAGATGGTCGACCTTCACCGATATGTCTGACGGATGAAACTTACATATTATGAAAGAAAATATGTTGCTGAACATAAATAAATAGGGTTGCTTAAAGAAATATGGTCAAGACTATTTTTAATTATTTTTTGAAAAAAATTTTTTTTTTTTAAATTTCACCGATCTGTCTGACAAACAAAATAAGTTCCAATGGAAAGTATACAACTTGTACAATATAAATCAACTAGGTTGCCTATCTTTTCCCGGTCACTATTATGTGGTTATAGGGTTGCTTGCGAAAATCCGATCACAAATAAGGGTTGCCAGGCTTTTAAATAAAATAAGAAGGGGTCTTCCCTTCTTATTTTATTTAAAAGCCTGCCTTTTAGCGATAACTCATAAACGGCTTAACTTATCAAGTTTGCTTTAATTTTGTTTGAATGAGTTTATTAAGCACTATTTTTATGATTTTTTTTTTCATATTTTTGGATCGATTTTTCAAAAGTTAGAAGGAATAACCGTTTTTTGTTCTTTCTAAATTATTATTTCCGAAATGATTCACTTTATCAAAAAATGTTGTTTGCAAACTCCTATTTATTTTTAAAGACCTATCCAACGACACCCCACACTATAGGGTTAAAACGATAAAAATAAATTACATAGGTACAAAACGCGAATGATTTAAATATATTTTGTCTATGCTAATTTTTGAAAATTTGAAAACTACGTTTTATGTGATATGGTGCGCAGATGTTCAAACCGACTTAACAAACACTTGGGGTTGACAATCTCGACTTATAATGATGATAAGTAAATGGTAAATGTACCATCTAGCTTGAACATTATAAGTTGAGATTGTCAACCCCAAGTGTATGTTAAGTCGGTTTGATCATCTCCACAGTGCTTAAGACACATGTTTTTAATATTGTCGATTTTAATTGGTGTTAATTTTCTTGAAATACAGTTTTTTTATGTTCGATTTCATAAGTTTGTTTCATTACCGTCCACAGATAAAATTACCATCTCGGCCGATTTCATTACCAGCGCGTAGTTCATTACCAGTAGCCTTATTAAATGAAAAGTAATAAGGTTACAAAGGTGCCTTTAGCAGAAAAATGTTAATAAATGAATCCACAAATTGACGAAACCCAAAAGTTTACCATTTAAAAGAAAAATTACAAATCGAGAGAATCTCACCGATTTGCACGAAATGAGAGAATGACCCACATGTGGCTATGTGGCCCTTTAAATTTTCAACGTACTGTAATGGTAATGTGCGTTATGTGCTTATTATAGCACAGGGTGTCGTAATGAAGCACCATATACTGTAAAATAATGTAATATTGTAAAAATATCGCTTTAATTTCACAGTGACTCAACTTTCTATGGCCATGTTTTGTAAAATAAATACATTTCTTTAATTTAAAATTAAAACTTCAGAGTTGAAATATTGTAAAACTGAAGCGGTATTTGTGTAAATAAATTGTTAATTTAAATTATTTATTTTGTATGTTGATATTTTTACAACGTAACCTACTTGTTGATTCTGGGTATAAATGAAAATGATATGAAAGGATTTTGATTGTACGTTACTCAAAGTAACCAATCCTAGTTTTAATACTTTCTTTTTTATACGTAATTACTATATTTCTCAAATAATTTTATTCATTAGGGTTTTATGGGAAATTGACTGTTATCTACATTTTACTGCATTTATTCGCCTTAAGTTTTTATTAGAACTAAATTCTACCAATTTGTTTATTTTAGGGTATTTAAAAGTAAACAAAATAGTTACAGCTACGTCCAAAACCTTAGCGTTAGTAGCGAATTATTTGTTCTAAACAACGTTTTGTTTGTAGTTATGATTAAGACTTACTTTGATTGGGCTCATATTTTAATTTCTGTGTCATTTTTAAGCAAATTTTACTATAAACTTATGCATTTTAGGGCGAACTCGTTGCGCGCTCGCCTCGCTTTCAACTCGCTTGCAAATCGCCAGTGTGGCAGTGCCCTTAGCCACTCACGCGAAATTAAAATAAAAATAAAGTGTGTTTGACACCCAGTTTATGCTTTACAAACTTGTTACCTACAAAAACTGTTCATTTTTAACAGTTTGTATTTTAACCTAATTAAAATTCCAATTTGTGAGTGTAGTTTCTTAAAACACACTTGTGACCTTACTTAAAAGTATGAATTACTCGAAGTAAGTCTTTATAGAGAGTAATCCAATTAGATATTTATTAAATTTGTAGAATAAAGCCATGCAGTCACTAGGACAATATATTTCGTATTTAACAAAATGCATTTAAGATTAATGTGTTTTAATAAGTACCTATGGAATACGAAGTCAAACTTTGAAGAAAATAGTTTCATACGTTATTATCCCAGTGTTTAACAATTTTTGTCATGTCAAAAATATTTAAAATACCTAGCTAATACATTTATTTTGATAAATAACGAAATTTAATAATCAAATGTAAAAAAAATATTCTTTACAAAATGGTTTTGCTCAAATATAATTTGTTAAGTTTGTGTTAATAGTTTAATAATCGAATCAAGGAAATGGAATATTATAATTTTTTACTTGAAATAAACTATTTATTTTTTATTCTGTTCGAGTTTCTTATTCCTATAGATATTTACAATCCGTGTTGTCGCTCCTCGTTGATCTTGTAGATTTTTACAATGACTAAAGCAGTAAGATGTATGATGGATGTATGTAAGAGGAGACAACTGTAAAATATAGGTACCGTTGCAAAAAAACGAATATAACGAAATAATACATAATGTCGTTTGAAATAATGACTTACGCTTACACATTGGCTTACGCTTTTTATCACTGTCAGACCAAAATATAGAAATTCAAAATGGCGGCCGGTTTTGAATTTGCTATATAGGGTCTCAAGGATCCGTGCTACGAGTACATAAGGGTTTCTAAGACAGTTTCTCTTTATTACCTGCAGATTCGGATTTCCCTTCAATGTCCATTTAATAACAGTATAAACACCCAGTAAGACGGATACAATCTTGTTACTGGCATCCGTTGTTAGTGCAGGTATACGGTAAATATTATATTATCTTATCTTATCTTAATCGTAGATAGGTAGTACCTACTAGGTACTATGAAAAAAAAAGTGACGAACTCCGAAAGTGATGAACTCAGAAACTAACGTCCTCAGAACGTGATCTGACTCGAAAGTGACCTCCTAAGAAAGTGACCTACTCCGCCTAAGGGCTCCCTTGTCTTCCGCTACTCGATTTGGTACTGTCTAATCACTACATAGTATAAAACAAAGTCGCTTCCCGCTGTCTGTCTGTATGCTTAGATCTTTAAAACTACGCAACGCATTTTGATGCGGTTTTTTTTTAATAAATAGAGTGATTTAAGAGGAAGGTTTATGTATAATTTGTTAACCCGTGCGAAGCCGGGGCGGGTCGCTAGTGTAATATAAATTACGTCGGACGTATTTATTATTCACAACCAGGATTGAAGGTCACGTTCGATGTGTTGCCTCCCTGTCACATCGTACGAATGAACAAACAGTGTGACAGAGTGGTAACATGCCGAATGTGGTTCGCGGTACGAGTAGGCCCTCAGGGCCCGATTCGGATTTTGAACTAGACATCTATTAGATGTCTATTAGACATCACCAAGATACGACAACGATATGTTAAAGATATTGCCTGTCAAATTTGACATTTGTGCGATTCTGACTCCGTACTTGAAGTCGCGCAAGATGTATGGAGTCGCGCGCGGGAATGCAACTCATGCTAGACCGCATGATATCGATGTTTTCTATTGGACAGCAAATGTGGTTAATCCCATAGTCAGTATGACCTAAATAAAGTCGGCCAAGATAACTCTGCTGCGATCTTTATAGCACAGTCGTGCAAGTGTTATTTTAAACGTCAAACTTCTATGAAATGACGTTTAAATAACACTGCATTATAAAACTAAAAATAGTCTTAGAATTACACTTATAAATAAAAAATGCTCCCAAGGTCGCTCGTGCGACCGCTATAATGGTAATAACCAGGCCTCGGAGTTTTTTTAGCACGGTAAGACTAAGGAGAGCTATGGAGTCTTTGTTAACATTAAAATTAAATTCATACTCATACTCATCCTCATTAATTAAGTTCGTCCGAATCGTTTTATAAATACTTAGACTACTTATATGTAATTAATTCTGTTTACATATATTTAATTAAATGTTATATTATAAAAAAGTAATAATATGTATATGTGTATGTTAATATTATTATATTACCCATATTGCAGTGTCATCGCTCCAATATTTTATTTAAGTACTTAACGTACCTACATACTATAATTACTGTTAAGATAAGGATATTGGTGTCTTGAAAATGATGCCCAATAATATAATATGTATATGTGTATGTTAATATTATTATATTACCCATATTGCAGTGTCATCGCTCCAATATTTTATTTAAGTACTTAACGTACCTACATACTATAATTACTGTTAAGATATTGATATTGGTGTCTTGAAAATGATGCCCATGAATGCGACTTACGACGTTTATACTGCCCATTATGTGTGAACGAACTGTTTTGTAGACGTAAGGAAGAGTAACGCATAACTATTCTAAAATATTGTAGCTCTATATCAACCTTAATGAATAACAAACAGTTTTAATATCTATGGAATATCGTTTTAATATGTCGAATACGTATTACCAATGTTTATAATCATAGGTTGCATGTCTTAAGTACTTTTTTAAGTGATAGGCCACTTATGATTAAACCTATTTACCTAAATATGTGTATGAGTAAATCAGATGTCACATTATGTCATGAATATATAGTTACGTATTTCGTTATTGTGATGATCGCTGATATTTATTAGGTCTAGAGCTGTACATAATTTACTTGTACTTAATTAATGAGGATGAGTATGAGTATGAACTTAATTTTAATGTTAACAAAGACTCCATAGCTCTCCTTAGTCTTACCGTGCTAAAAAAACTCCGAGGCCTGGTAATAACACTTGAACGGCCTATCACGGTTATCTTGGTCTTACTCTACTTACTTTGCAAAATTTGGCTAAGGGTTGACAAAACACTCCGCATTTGGACCGACTTTTATGTTCTTGTCCAATTTTTTTTTTCGGTAGATTTCGTTAAAGTTTAGTGTAAGTATATATAGGGTCAGGCGTGTCTCACTCCGCGATTTCGTCGCTTTGCTACAGGTACATCCGTTCGGCCCCAATTTTGGGGAAAGCCATAAGCCGCGCGTGGCGCTGTCGCCACCTAGCGGCCATATCTGTGCTGATCGTAACAGACGCGTTTTGTTAGAGAGTGAGTCTTCTGTACCTAGTACTATTATTTATTCTGTGATAGGGTTCCCTATTCTGTACAATTTTAGCGCAATTTCACCGTATGTCCTAAAAATCTTCACCTGACATACAAAAACGTATGATATTGATAATGATATTTATTAAAGTGCAAGTTTTGACGTATTTGTTCCACCCAGATCAATCTAATCCCAGATTCAAATCCAAATCTAGACAAAAAAAAATCGTTAAAAAATAAAAATCAGCCTATTTAGAATCAAACTCGAATATAAATTGAGACTTATCATACTTTATTTACAGTTCGTTTCAATAAATAAATAAGTTAATAAATAGTGCCAGTGTCGGTTTAGATCTGTCCGTTGTACGCGAGTTCCTGGGCGTCCTCATAGGACCGTTGGTAGGGCCCGTGCTCCCAGCCAGCGTGATGATCGACGTGATGTTCTACGTGGTGCTGAGGGTAGTGGATCACTTCGTAGTTCACGACCTTCGGCTTGGTGAACTTGAAGATGACCATGGCACCTGTGGAAGATTCAATTGTTGCTGTTTTGATGTTTTGAATAGAAGCGAAGGCTTTGAATATTAAGGGGCCCCACTGATTATCAGTCCGCCGGACGATATCAGCCTGGCCTGTCAGTTGTTCGGAACTGTCAACTTTTTGTTCTAACTGACAGCTAGGCCGATACCGTCCGGCGGACTGTTAATCAGTGGGCCCCTTTAGTTAGTAGCCGTTACCTAGAGTCAATAACGACCCCAAGTTAAACCAATGTATAAATAATAGTTGGCACTTTGTCACTCCTTTTAACATGTGTAGCTTGACTGTAAATGTTAATTTAAGGAATAAAATAAAAATAAGGGACTATAGTTGCAAATTCGCTAAGTCTATGGTTTTCAGTATTATTCTTCTATGAATACTACATAAAAAGTAGCCAAAAATACGTTGTAATTTTTTTCCGCGGCGTAGGTATTGTTAAATAAATTAAGAAACGTATCGTATTGGTAGTCTGTGCGGAAAGAGAAGAGTCGCGAAATGTATGGCATCCAATACATTCTACGACTCTTCTCTTTCAGCAAAGACTATCAAAGCTGAAGTATAACATTTTAATTTGGTAGGTATATGAGATATTATTTAATTACTAAAAATCGTCCAAAATAAGTAAACTTTTTTTTTATTGCTTACTGTGTAATTATTGATTGTGATAACAGGTCGATTTTTAATTGAAATTAAAATACTAGATGGTCCAAATTAATAAGTTTCATGTACTAAACTTGATTATCTTGCTCTTAATTAAGTTTTATGTACTAATGTTAATTATATCGCAGCATTGTTAATAGTAAGTTCAAACCATCAACAACAATTTACCCTACCGGTTACGTCTTTCATCAAATCGACTTACCAGACAGCACAAGGGAGATGAGACCAAGGGTGAGAGCTTTCCACGTCTTCAGGGCAATGAGGGCCAGGGCCAGGGGCACCAGGACTGAGGCCTTGAACTTCAGACCGAGTAGGAAAGGCAGCAACACCTTCTTAATGAGACCGTGCTCTGCAAAAAAGACAAAAAGTTTTGTCACGGAAGCAGTTGACGTGGCAGGATTTTGTACATACAATTATTTTGCTAAATAAAATATTCACAGATGCTTAAGTCACTATAACTTTTAAGTAACATTGAATAAATATATGATTACTAATTTTAAACTAGCACAGTCGAAGAGATTGAAAGAATTTCTCACTGCTCTTGATCCTCAAAGGCTTGGGCAGCTTGATTTTCTTCTTCCTGCCTTCGAAGACCTCTACATCTTCTTCACCATCCAGAGGCATGTCTAGTTCTGAAGGCAAGCCAGAAAGCAGAGATCGTGGCACATATTCCGACGCTGCACTCTTGGTGATCTCCTCAGGAACTTTCACTCTCAACGTATGAGTTTGCAAGAATCCATCAATTTTGTCGACAATCGCGTACGCGTCATCTTTAGCTGCTCTAGGCTCCTCATCCAAAATAGATGTCTTCACGATAGATAAATCTTCAGTGATCTTGATCTCATCATCGTCAGCTACTCGCGAAATCCATTCCAAAGCTCTCGGTTTCACACACTCCACTGAATATTGGCTCAAACATTCGCTGTAAATGTTTCTAACGAGTTCTGAAGCTGGCTGGTGGGCACTGGCGAACGCCGCGATGGAAAGGAGCACTATAACTTTCATGATGCACTGTTTTCAATTGTTTTGTGACGCGACTGATCGCCACCGGCTGGCGATACACAATGTATGCCATGGGTGTCCAGGGCTTGGTTTATATACTAGCATTAATACGTGATGTGCGTAACGCGGGTGCTGTCTTTGGGTCCGTCGACGAAACACAATTGGCTAACCGTTGATGAACCTTCCTTGCATTGATATAAGGTCGACTAGAGGTTACTTAATTGTAGTGCATTTCAAATGTGTTTGTTAGGTGACATTGTATTGGAAAACTATCACTTTGTTGCTTAAGTACTTGCAGTCCCTTTAATTAATGAAACGACTAAATTTCAGACACCTACTAAATATGTATTACCCTACCTACCTAAGCTTCCGTTTTGGCATCCATTTAAAACAATTTCTAGAAATTATAATAAATAATATTTAGTCATACCGAGATACGGTTTGACTATTATTTATTGTAACTAGTTAGTACCTAGAATATGTAAATGTTATATGAAATAAATACTTCTATTGTATTATTTCGGTCCTACAGTGTGTTGACGTTGACGCTTTTAAGATTTTCAAACATGTCAGATGCTAGCATCTAGAAAATAAAATAGTAGATTGTTAACCAAGGGATGAAAGGCACTCATTTCTGCCGAGGTAGTTTGGCGATCGAAACGCAGTGAGAGCGCCAATATTCCGAGGCTGAAATGATGCCTTTCACTCGAATTAAACACTCTACTTTTCATTTCGAATGCGACGAAAATAAAATGCATGTGTTTTTTTTTAAACAGGAGAGAGTAGAAAATTTTATAGTAAATCTTTCAATTAATAATTTAGGCAAAAGTATCCTTATTTTATGGAATGGGGAGTTAAATATCAGAATGGAAATTGTATAACAAATCTATTTACTTAAATCCAAATTTTAATTGCTTATTGTCAACAATTTCATATTAGTGGTACTTGGAACGTAAAATGTTCTAGTGTAGAAACGTATCATTTTATGCACACCTTGTAGAATATAACAATAACCCTCTTTCAGAGCATGATAAATGAAAAAGATTATAATAATATTTATGTATCCTTTTTGAAGTGAAAACTTCTTTAGCGGGGCTGTGCACTTTTTGTGATGGGGAAAAAATGTTAAACTCGCGACAGGCCACGTGACCGTAAGATTCGTAAGACGTAAGACGGACACGTGACCTGATCGAAAAACTGTTACAATGTCATTGAGTTTTCACTTCTGCCGGCACTCTCGGAGTGCAACCCGTTGTTTTTATTTTTTCTTGTTATGGACTTGAGGGCGGTGTTGCCCGTAGCCAACGTCAAGTAAATTGTTATCTGTTCTTAATTTTTATGGCTTCAGTCCACTTTGAAGTAATTTTTCCTTTTTTTGAAAAGTTAGCCCGCTTAATGCATGTAATAAAAAATATTTGTTTACATTTGAACGTGAATAGCTGTCAATAGAGTTAAAGAATAAAGATAATTTATTTCGGATAATGGTTACAGCCATACCAGCCCTAGTAAACACAGTCGCATTTTTATCGTTTGTCACCATACCTGTCACGTTCTAACAAGTATGTAAGTGCGAAAGTGACGGGCATAGTGATAGTCGATAAAAATGGAATCGTGCTGAGCCCGCGTGGGTCTCCGCACTAGGCAATGCCTGAATCGCGGGGAACCGATTAAATTACAATTTAAATATCAGAGCTGTAAGTTACAATTCTAAAGTTTAACATTTACTTAGTAAGAAACTACTTACGCCTAAGTAGTACCTACTACATATCTTAACTGTAAACTAAGACTAAATCTAGACACAATATTGAAACTTTTGTCAAACATTTATGACTTCTGTCTCGGCATAATTTTGTGAGAGCAGCAGTTTGAAAAGCAGTTTTTTTGCTTCAATTTGAATGCAATCCCTGAGATTACAGAGTTTATTTATTGCATTGTATGTCGGATACGTCATTACCAAACTTAAATGGAGCTGGGCAGGACATGTTGCCAGGCAGAGTGATGGCAGGTGGGTCAAAATGTTAACGGAGTGGTAGCCGCTTTCAGACGAAAGGAGTGCCTGGCGTATTTGGCTCGTTGGGTGGACGATATTCGGAAGATTGCGGGTTACTTCTGGGTGAGATTGGCTCAGGACCTGGATAAGTGGCGTACTCGAAGGCCTATGCTCAGCAGTGGGCGATAAAAGGCTGATGATGATGATGATTGTATGTAGACGCCCTGACGCGTTCCCCAAAACGTTTGCCAAATGCTGAATTTACTCTTGGAATGGGTAAATATAAGACGCGTTTTTGTGATAATAAGTATATTATAGTCCTTGTATAATTTGAGTATCATATCCGCCATACATATATGGCTAAATACGTTATGCGGTATGGGGTTAATAATTTAAAACTAATGAAAGCCACGAAAAATGTAAGTAGGGTAGACTGGGGGCAATTGAAACACATCATGATTGAAACAAGTCAAATTTCTCGAAAACTATAATACCTACGCGTCTGACGCAACACTCAGTACACGCGGTCGGCCATGTTTGAATCCTTGACCAGTAACGCTCGAGCGACGGTGCGCGACGGAAGTGTCCACGCGCCAAACCAGTTTTTCGCGGTAAAAAGTAAGTATTTGTCCTCTCGTATTTTTTCTTATAACTTCGTTTACTCTTGTATTTTGACTAATCAAATTATGTTGGTGTTCGAGTTAGGAATAAACGAATGTTTTAATGGCCGTTGATCAGCGTTCGAGTCTTTTTTATATATTATATTTGACTTTTAAGTGAAAAACGAGGTGTGGGGACGATAGAAACAACTTGCTTGTGGACGATTGAAACGTTTTAATCGTCCCCAAAAGTAGCCAACTTCAAAATATAAGGAGGTTCTGTATTAGATGCACATTATGTTTGTTCTATTAATGTTCACTATTATTTATGTAGTTTTTGATCTACCTAGGTTTATTAGTTTCATATTAAAAATATAATACTACACTACTACCTACATCCTATTTCTGTAAAATACATTTATTGAACCGTTTTTTTTAGATGCCCCGAAAACGTCCAGCAGGCGAGGAATTTAAGTGATCTCTGGAAAGACCTTCGGAAAAGCGGCCCAAATGTTTGATTTTTAATGTTTTAATTTGTAATGTTTTGTTTAATAAAACAATTTGAACTGATTATTTTATTGCGTCTAAGTATTATTTCATTTTACATCCCGGCGTTTGCAACCACATGCAACACTCGTCACAGGGTAGGTACACGGAATGGTTGTGATTGAAACATTGTTATAGTTGAAACAAGCACTTTTGTATGAAACATGATTATGCTTATTTTTAGCGATTTTATATCGTTATATATTATAAGTGCATTAAAACTAATTTGGTTAAGATAAATGTATAAGGTAGCAGCAACGTCGTCTCGTAAAAGTCGTTCACTCTTTTTTTTTCCCGCGTGTTTTGATCGAGATGTTCAGATGCTCATAAATTGAGAAATATTTATTTTATGCTTGCGAACTTTTGATGAGCTCATTGTATGCAGATGTAGTGATGGAAAAGATTAAAAAAGATATAAGTACTTTCATTGTGCCGAAGATATTTGAGTGTTTCAATTGACCTCACATAGTGTTTCAATTGACACACATGTGGGGTCAATTGAACCATACTGCCCCATTCTCTTTATTAAATTATTGTAAAAAAACTATGGATTATAGACCATCCAAATACACTTCATTTAGGAACCAGATAACTAACCTTGAAATATTTTGGGCGTACATCTTTCTACTCATAAAAATATGACGGTTACAGGCGGTTAAAGGCAAATTGTTTCAATTGCCCCCAGTCTACCCTACAATACACATTTCTTACTAAGTACCTATATATTAAATTTAGAGAATGGTGATAGTTATTTTATTTTTTATTTTAATGTCTACAACACATATTATGCACCTAGTAATGATCATCAGCCGTATTCGAACTTCAAGATATTCACAAGAGACGACACGTACTAGATCCATTCTAGATACGTATTATAGTTTAGATTTCAACTAGTTCTCTTTTGCAGCGCAATTCGGGCAACCAATGTCACTTTTACGATAGATCGTGTTAGATTTCTATTAGATGTGAATTAGATCTCTAAGTAATATCTTGTGGAAATCGTTCAAAAGTATCTCCAGAATCGCGAAAATGTCAAATTTGACAGGTTAGATCTTAAACATATCATTATCGTATCTTGGCGATGTCTAAAAGATATCTAATAGATGTCAATTACAAAATCCGGATCGGGCCCCATGTCCATATAATTTAAGACTTAAACTTGACTATGTCCTAGAAATAAATACCTAGTTAGATCCTTTAAATAATTTCAAAATATTCTAGTTTAATTTGTAAAAGTAACCCAATCCACCATAACTTGTAAAAGGGGACGTTGCCATCAGAAGAAAGTGATACCACATTGCGTTCGCATTCCTTACGTAATAGAGGACATTTTGATTGTGATTCCAATCATGGACCTAAGAGAAAGATGTCCAGCAAAACGGATGCTCCTGTGCGTGCTTAGGATGCTAAACCTTTAGTACACGCCATCAGATATATCGGAGCGGCCAAGGTGCTCTCAAATATCTGGACACGCCTCTATTGTCAAGGCGCTAGAGTGCGTGTTCAGTAATTTTAAACACCTCGGCCGCTCCGATATATATGATGCCGCCTGTACAAATGATAGGGTTCTGCCGAGCTGCTGGTTCTTATTGTGAGAGAGGTAAGGGTGGACATGCAATGATTGTGATGTTGTGTGGAAATTTAATACTGTTACCCGGTAGAGTACAAAACGGAGCGATCAATTCTTTGATTGACTGTTGACTGTCAAGTTCAGAGTTAGCAATGTCGTTGATAATTGTTTGAATTTTATTTGTGGGATATTTATAGAAGATTTCAGCGTTAGTGAAAATAATTTACTACTTAATGTATGTAGGTATATTAATTAAAATAATAAAAGTAGGAAAATTAATAAAAGGACACAGGGGAAAAGTGATTTCAGTTAAATCTCACTCAACGTTAGTATATTATTTACGGAGCTTAAACGATTGGCATATTGGCTACGCACCCAGGGTAGTAGGGGGAAACTGCAGCGTTCGGGCGTTATCGGCTTCGGTCGGCTCAGCGTTGCTACGAGCAATTATTTAGGTAAAAATAAATAGTCGAAAGGGATGGCATGCATTAGAAAGGGACAACATGATTCGTCCCTGAATCGCTGTCGAACTTCGGTTTTGTAGGAAGTTTCCGTTCTGTACGGTACGGTAGTCTGTTCTAAAATAAATATTGAAAACCCGATTCTCACGGATCCTGGTGTTTTTGGGTTCTTTCAACTCAGAATCACTAGCATATTCAATCCTGATGATAAAAAAATGTCCCAAAAATTTGTATGAAAATTGTACATTCCACTACGTCACGTCCATACAAGTGAAAAAATTTCTCATAATAAAACGTGACGTAATGGAATGGACATTTCGGGACATCTTTACGTTCACACGTTGATTAATAGTGTCTAATGTTTTATTTATTATTTTATTAATGCAAGTTTATACATTCGCTACTTAGTATTAAATGTAGGTATGAACTCGCACTGATTTCAGAAGTTCTATCATTGCTCCATAACTCTTATCACCATAATCTATCTATCTTACCTATGTAGGGTGACTGTTATAGGGCTGATTTAGACGGCGCGCGAACTCGCATGCGATTTTAGTTACATTGCGGACTGTTGGTTACGTCCAACTCAACCGACCGACCAAAACCCGCAATGTAATGAAGCTCGCATACGAGTTCTCGCATCGTCTAAATGGGCCCTAAGTTATTGGCCACTACATAGTAATTGGCCTGACCTAACAAATCAGAATTACTATATAGTAATTGGCCTTACCTAAGAAATCAGAATTACTATATAGTAATTGACCTTATCTAACAAATCAGAATTACTATAATTATAGTAATTGGCCTTACCTAACAAATCAGAATGAAACAACAAGCCAATTGACCCCTTATTGTTATGTAGTGGCCAATAACTATTATATAACAAATTACAAGATAGTTCTAGAGATTTTGAGCTTTGTCCTATCTATTTCGATTGTGCTATAAGTTGTAGGATAAGGATTGCATCTAATGATAAAATAACTGGGAGCTGAGCTATTTAACCATTAAACAGGTAGTGTATCAATAGGTACCACATGGGTACCACTTATTTTTGACAACGGCTATATAATGACATATGCCGTAAAGTATATAAAAGGGGTGATTTCCGAACGTAAAAAAATGGGAGGTGTAGTATTTTGTGTTGTATTTTTTTGTAGATTATTAGATAATGTTTGTGTAGTAGGTCATAATTTACCTTAGTTATTGTTTTCTGATAAAATATTCGCTCTAAAAGTTTGTGGTTCGTATGAACCCTGTGCCCAATTGGGGCACGTTCAAGTGGTTTCTAAGTGGCCACTGCCCTGCAAAGAGTTCACATGACATTTATGGGTTAGGTTTTTTTTTACAAAATACTATGAATAGCATGGTTCACATTCACATTCGCTACGTTACGGGAAGCATTTGGCCGTATTAGACTTTCCGCCGGTGTGGCAGCTATCTGCGCTTGTCTTACCCCGGTGCGGCGGTGGTTAAAATTCCCATAAAATTAAGGGTTTTGAAAAATGCCTAATCTTTTGGCATTTTATACAGATCCGCGGGCAACGGCAGCTGTATATACACAAGGATATAGTCTATTGATCAGAATGACTTTTAGTTCAAATAGATAACATTCCAGGTGTGTAGCGACCTTTAAAGTCAGGACATGGTACGGGAAAATGTAGGTCGTGCCGCAAATTTGGCTTTCTCAATACGGGAAGTATATGACTCGTAACGCACTGGCAGTAAGTTTGGGTTTCGCGCTGCCGCACCGAATGTGTTAATTAAATTAATTACAAAAAAAAACAAGAGATTACTTTTTAACGCTACTACCCGAATTAAAAGTAAAATAACTCGTGAGGCCTATAAGGGTTAAAAAGCGTTTCGAAACTGCAATGGAGGTGCGATATCCTATCCGTACTACGCTATTCAGGGCGATTTCGCTCCGCTCGCCCGTAGAATATTAAAACAGACGGACTGATGATCGGAATCAATTTAAATCAATTATCCGTGAATATTGATGGACCGTCAACTGACTGGTTTTGACCATTTTACAAACTTTTTACATGACTTTTATACATAGTTTAAACCTTTAAACTACCTATAACTTGCATTACAGGGGGCCGATTTTTGAATTTCCATCGCTCGATTTCGTCACTCGAAAATGGGTAGAAAACGGCGTAAGTTTAATTTTTGAAAAACGAGTGATAGAAATCGGGAATCTAGTGGTATTGACCACTCGTTTTCAAATCTTTTAGTAGAATTTAAATGTCTAGTAGTGGAGATATTATTGCACGAAATACACGAAATTGAGCGGTCGAAATTCAAAAATCGGCCCCCTGGTACAAATATGTTTATTTATGTTTTTCTAACTCTAACTCCGTCAGTTTAGCAGGGTGCATACCTGAGATTAAATTAAGTAAATTTATGAAAATTACCAGTTTTCTAAGTTAGTCCTTATTAAAGATAAGTAATCAATAATTACATTTTTATTTGATAACGGGGGCGATTATTAAATTTCAAGCGCTTGATTTATATATTGAATGTCGCAACCAAAGACGAATATATGGGGCCAATTTTTGAATTTCATTTAGTGTGGCTCCATATCTCCACTCTAATAGAATTGAAAACGAACGGTACGAGTGGTCAAATAATACCACTAGATTTCCAATTCCTATCGTTCGTATTTCAAAAATAGCATACCGCCGTTTTCTACCGATTTTCGAGCGACGAGATCGAGCGATCGAAATTCAAAAATCGGCCCCCAGGTCAATTTTTGTAAGATTGTCTTATAATAATATTATAATAATATTTATTTATTTATTTTGTGGTAAACCAAGTAGCTTCTAAGTTACATTAGTGCTATTTTTATTTAATCGGAGCATTTAAAATTTTGAATAGGTAATCTATATATATAAATGCAAGTGTCCTGACTGACTGACTGATTCATCAACGCAGAGCCGAAACTACAAAAGCTAGAAAGTTGAAATTTGCACACCAGGTTGCATTTATAAAGTGTACAAGAGATAAGAAGCGATTTTGAAAAATTCAACCCCTATGGGGTTAAAAAGGGGATGAAAGGTTGTATGGGGTACAAGTTTTATTTTGAGCTACGTACTTGAAAGTTCGTAAAAAGATATATTATTAAAATACAAGAATACTGCGGATTGGGGACTTCACATACACCTTTGAATTTCTTCGCAGATGTATCAGATGTATGCAGGTTTCCTCACGATGTTTTCCTTCACCGAAAAGCTAGTGGTAAATATCAAATGATATTTCGTACATAAGTTCCGAAAAACTCATTGGTACGAGCCAGGATTTGAACCCGCGACCTCCAGATTGAAAGTCGGACGTCATATCCACTCGGCCACCACCGCTTCACCACAAGAATACTAATTTCAGCGTTTTGGAAAATTCATCCCCTAAGGTGGTGAAAAAGGGGTTGAAAGTTTGTATGGAAATTAAAAAAATTTCGAGCGCGGGACTTGAAACTTTGTATATGGGGATATTATTATAAGACAGGAAAAGTAATTTCGGCATTTTGAAAATTAATCCCCTAACAGGGTTAAAAAGGGGTTGAAAGTTTGAATCCATTACAAATGCTTTGAAACTTCTTAAAAAGGCATAATAGCCGATTACAAAAAAAAGTAATTGCGACATTTTAGGGAATTCAACCCTTAAGGGTGTTAAAAAGGGGATGAAAGTTTGTCTTGGGGTTCAAATTTTATTGTAAGCTAGGAACTTGAAACTTCGTAAAAAGGTATTATAATAAAAGAAAAGAAAACGAATTTCAGCGTTTTTGAAAATTCATCCCCCAAGGTGGTGAAAAAGGGATTGAAAGTTTGTATGCACATCAAATATTTTTTTGAGTGCGCGACTTGAATCTTTGTATAAGGGCATATTATAAGAATACAAGAAAAGTAATTTCAGGGTTTTTAAAAATTCGTCCCCCAAGGTGGTGAAAAAGGGGTTGAAAGTTTGTATGCACATCAAATATTTTTTTGAGTGCGGGACTTGAATATTTGTATAAGAGCATATTATAAGAATACAGGAAAAGTTATTTCAGCGTTATTGAAAATTCATCCCCCAAGGTGGGAAATAGGGGTTGAAAGTTTGTATGGAGATCAAACATTCTTTTGAGTGTGGAACTTGAATCTTTGCATAAAGGCATATTATTAGAATACACGAAAAGTACTTTCAGCGTTTTTGAAAATTCATCCCCCAAGGTGGTGAAAAAGGGGTTGAAAGTTTGTATGCACATCAAATATTTTTTTGAGTGCGGGACTTGATTCTTTGTATAAGGGCATTATTATAAGAATACAAGAAAAGTAATTTCAGCGTTTTTAAAATTCATCCCTTAAAAGGATTAAATAGGGGTTGAAATTTGTATGGAGATCAAACATGTTTTTGTGTGCGGGACTTGAATCTTTGTATAAAGGTATATTATTAGAATACAAGAAAAGTAATTTCGGCATTTTTGAAAATTCATCCCTCAAGTTGGTAAAAAAGGGGTTGCAAATTTGTATGGTCAAACATTTATTTGAGTGCGGGACTTGAATCATTGTATAAAGGCATATTATTAGAATACATGAAAAGTAATTTCAGCTTCTTTAAAAATTCATCCCCTAAAAGGTTTAAGATGGGGTTGAAAGTTGGTAGAGAGTTCAAATTGTATTTAAAGCTAGGAACTTCTAACTTCGTAAATATGACCTTGGTGACGTTCCACGGGAAAAGGTACCTTATGGCACTTGGCGCTTACGTCGCATAGCACCGCAATTGTATTGGAGCGGCGTTAATAATAGCGTAGGCGCCAACCACTATAAGGTACCTTTACCCGTGGGACGTCGCAGGTAGTTAGGTTGTAGGTTTTACTAAATAGTGGACTTGAAAATATGCTGGGGGTTCAGAGGGATTATATCGAGAACAATTTTACTCAGTTAGGGGCTTAAAACTTCGTAGCCAGGTTGTGTATAATAATTAACAAATGATTAACAGTCCCTACTGCTATCTTTTGCTGCATAATGTTCTAAGCTAATGTAGAATATATAACCACCAATATACAAATCCACGCGTACGAAGTCGCGGGCAACAGCTAGTTAATTATAAACTGAAATATATGTCATATACTTACTAAGAAAAAGTTCCAAGGCCTCCAGTGCCCTAGACTGGAATCGAACCAGCGTCCTCTGGTATCGCGGCAGGTGCCTGTGATGCGCTGTGTGCGCGCTATTATATGACATTTATTTTTGTTTATAATGTAATAAGGTAAACGTACTGGTGCTCGACGCGGTGCCAGAGTACATGTCATCTTGAAACTTAAGTCACTGTCAATAGACGTGACAGTTGGGTATGTCATCTATTGGGCATTAACTTAGTAGTGTTTCTACTTGAAATAAAAATAAAATGTATTTTATTTCATTTATTTATTTAAGGTTTACCAACAGACACAACACTACAGAAATTACAGATAAAAACCAAAAGTACATGAATAAGTGTCTATCCAATTATAGATAAACACGACATGCGTTAATACTTAATACATATCTAATTAATTAATTAAATATATTCTGGAAAAAAAATGTAATATTTTATAATACTTAGGTAATTAATTATTTTATTTCTATAGCCAGGACCTCAGCAAGTGAAAGCAGATACGTTATAGGTACAGAACGTAAATTAAAACTAATGGCAGAACGTGACTTAATTGTTTTATGTGCGTATGATTTGTTGTACGCCATTTAAGTACCTGTTTGGCCTACAAATGAAGAATGATGAATGAACTACTTATGTAGTAGCTACGGAGTGAAGCCACCATGCCATCAATCATCATAATCATCATATCAGCCAGAGGACGTCCACTGCTGGACATAGGCCTCCCCCAAAGAGTGTAACAATGACCGGTCTTGCGCCACCCGCATCCAGCGTTTCAGACTAGCGTTTTTTTTTCAGCGAGTATAGGTACCTACGGTTGTTTCGGCATACGCGCTTACACGCGCGCTACATTTCGGTGCATTTGGCAAAAGGTGCACCTCTCACACGCCTCCAAGCGCTTCCAGAAACGAGCTTATAGGCGCGTAGAAAACGCTATGTAGTTACCTTCGAGACAGTAACCAGTACGGTTACCATCAGTTTGTCACTGACATAAACGCCGTCGAGAACGTAATTTACTTTCTATACATCTCGCTCGCACTCGCATATTAAGATAAAGATAAGATAAAGATAAAAGATAGTTTATTCAAGTAGGCATAATTACAATGCGCTTATGAACGTCAAATAAAGCTAGGTAGACCGGCTCCAACCCTACACCTCTGCCACGAGAAGATTTAAATCCCCCCTCAATTGGAGGAGGGTATCCCAATATGGGACCGGCTACAAACTCGGCGGGACACATCTTTTCAAAAAAAATTACATCTTATAATTAACATGCATTACGAGAAAATAAGGAAAAAGAAATACAATTTAAATTACTATAGAATTCATGTAATTATACACATAAGGTGTAATAGAAATTGGATTTAAAAATATATACATATGTACATGGAACCATACAAATACGTATTTCAGAAAACATATCAAATTCATACAAAAGGAAAAGAAAATATAGTTATTAAAATAAATGGGAAAACGTATATAAATCTGATTGATTCTTATGAATTAAGTACCAACATAAAATATTTGATGTGCTTTTTTAACTGAGCTGTGTCACCTATAACTCTATTAGTGCAAACGGGATGTATAGAAAGTAAATTACGTTCTCGACGGCGTTTAGGTATGTCAGTGACAAACTGATGGTAATCGTACTGTATGTTGAGTGGGGTGGTAGTAGCTTAAGGACTTATTTCATTCGGTCCGGCGTAAGTCAAGGCACCACTCTCGGCCCTGCATTATTAATTTAAGATGCCGAGGGTGGTACACACTTACACACACAAGTATAAAAAGCTAGTCTAAAACAGCTTCTAGACGTACCTAATATACCTGTTTAAATGAATATTGGTTGTGAGATAAAATTAAAAGCTTTTCATAATCATAATCATAATATTTATTGATAATACATATAAATTACAAGTCACATTTTATACAGTGTATAAAGATTATATTTAAGTAAGAATAACTACGACCATAAAGAGTTCTTTAGAATTTAGTAACTTACTCCTAGTAGGTACAACCTACATTATGTAGTGGTAGTTATTATCACTACATAATGTAGGTTGTATTTAATACATTACATATATGCACCTAAGTTACTAAATTCTAAAGAACTCTTTATGGTTGTAGATAGGGTTTGCTCCCGGGAAATACCGGTACCGAAAGTACCGGGAATTCCCGGGATTTAGAGCCAAGCAAAGAACCGGGATTTCAAAATTAAAATCCCGGTACTCCCGGGATTTTCGAGACTAAAATTTCCGGTACAATATTTGACTGCTTTCTGTTACTTAGCATGAAATATCATGTTTTATAAAGAAAATAAATATATTTTATCAATCTAAGGCTGATGGTAATACTTTTACGGCTGATCACTACATTAAAATAAATTTAAAAAAAAGTCAATGGGTTTGACAATGCCGACAATATAAAATTGCGTAATTTGATACTTTAAGGGCATAAATGTTTGTACGATAAATAATTTTATACGAACAATTAGTTATTTCATATTTGTATACTAACTACAAGCAAAAATAGAGACAATTTTGTAATAATAAAATACTACTTTTAATTCAAATTCAAACACGGTATAAGAAATTCACATATGATAATGATATTTTAAAATTTTTAAATGAATTAATAATTCTGGCTGAATAATTTCTTGATTTGTCGTATTGATAGTTCTGTTTATATTTGTCGAAGGTCCACAGCCCATTTTGAACGCATGCGAAAATTATCAATTTTTTTTATCCTTTTTCAAAAAACGTCTTACATATTTTAAAAAGATGATGATATTACTGAGCCACAATTCAGTTTTTGCCAATCAACAAAGATAGTAAAAATATCATGTAGCTTAGGAAAAAAAAAAAAACTATATTAATGATTGTGTGACTTAAAGACACGTATTATTACAAAAGAAGTGTGTACCTTCACTGTGCTACTTTTTTATTGTTTTCGTGTATTAGATTCGTGATTCGTTTTTATTGTATTAGATTCGTGGTCGTTTTACGCTTTTTTTTACTGAAAATTGATGTGAAAACTGATTTTTGAAGGCAGTCCCGAAAGTACCGAAAATACCGGGAAATCCCGGTTCCATTTTTGCCCGGTACCGGAAATCCCGGTTCTTTTAAACAGTACCGGTTCTGCAATCCCTAGTTGTAGAACGCTTGCTCGACTAACCAATTTTTTAATTGTTTTTAAAAACAAATTAAAAAATTGGTTAGTTGAGAAAGCGTTCTACGACCATAAAGACTTACACATACTTACATGTATAAAAAGCTATTCTGAAACCCCCCGTTCAGATTAATGCTTTTTATTTTAATACAGCAGAAAAAGCTTTTAATAAAGCACAAAAGGCTTTTAAGAAAGCAGAAATCTGGCCAAGTAGGACAAGCTCATTCACATATTGGGCCCAAAAGTATACAATCGACTCCCGGATTCAATAGTAGTTGCCAAAAGCGTAGCAACGCTTTTGGCCAGATTTCTGCTTTCTTAAAAGCCTTTTGTGCTTTATTAAAAGCTTTTTCTGCTGTATTAAAATAAAAAGCATTAATGTGAACGGGGGGTTTCAGAATAGCTTTTTATACACGTATGTGTAACTTGTGTAAGTCCAGACCGACCAGAGTCCAGGGTCGACCAGAAGGTTATTTTTTATAAAATATCGGAGGCTCGAACCCAGGGCTCCACCACTTTGCAGTGACCGAGTCGTACTTCCATTCGATTTTGATTCCTTTTTTCGGCACCGGTGCCTGCCATTCCGTGTTTTCAAAACGACCATCCAGCCAGCGGTAATCCACTCTGCCCATATATGCGTCATAAAGCCAGGACAAGACGGCGTGGTTTTCCACTGGAGTGAAGTAATGGGTGAGCTCTTTGGCCCTCAGGTCCATGGAGAAAGCGTTCAAACCGAGGAGCCCGTCGTAGAGCCAAGATTGCCCTTGTGTTGCCCTGTGGAGGGCGGCACCACTGTCCAGCCCTAGCCCTGCCCATCTGCCCCATACGCAGAAGAACCACCCCCATTCGGTCTGGAAATAATATAACCACTCGTTAAAAAATCGGCTTCAGCATGTCGTGTGTCAGGCCATGCTCAGTGTAGGGTTCCGTAGTTATAGTTTGTCGATTCCTAACAGACCCCGAACGGCTTATCCTTTGTCTATTGTTAAGTAAAACCGCAGGTGCTTCTACCTGCCTAAAAAATGGTTGGGCCGTTTTTACCGGTTATAGAATTACCACTCTATGGAGATTGCAATAAGGTTCAAAATGAACTAATGGAAAAATATTTTTCTAGGCTGTGTGTGGTCCATTTGACTCGCCGGCACTCAGGTACTACGGTTACTGAGTGCCTGCGAGTCGAACGCTACAGAACCAGTCTAAAATGTGTCATCGAGATGCGTAACAAAGGCGCGTTATCGGAGAGCGCACCTAAACAGGTTTTTTGAGCGTTGGACTAGCCTGCGCTCAGGTGCCAATTAGAATAAATAGGACCCTTTTTTGCAGGTAAGTAGCACGTGCGGTTTTACTTAAGAGCCAACAGGAGCTAAGATTTAAATATTTTAGGTAAATATACCCGTCTCGCTAACGGAAGCGGCTCCTAACACTAGTGCGATAAGGACAAGGCGAAAAATCCTGCGTAAAAATATCAAAAATCGAGGTTTCGTACTCGACTGTTTCCTCCTCCAAAACTTAACCAATCGTAACCAAATTTGGAAATCTAAATGATTATGACATTATCTGTGTCGGACCGTTTTGCTTTTTTGACTAATTGATCAATGCCAGTTTTGAATAGCACGCCTCTCATTGCGGCATAGTCAATTAGGCCATTTTGGCCATTTTTGAAGGGCTCTAGCGGCTTAAAAAACAAAAATATCAAAAAAATCAAAACGGTCCGATACAGATATTGACAATATTAATCTGTGTTGAAAAAATCATTGCTCTAGCTTCAAAACCCACGGAGGAAACAGTCGAGTACGTTTGTATGGAGAAATGACCACTCCTGTTGGCTCTTAACAATAGACAAAGGATTCGCCGTCGGGGTCTCTTATGAATCGACAAGCTATACTATTCTGCCAGAATAGGCTAAACGGAGGCTATTAATAATATGTATCATGTACATTACAAGCATAGGGAATTTGGTATTTTTTTACAAAGAAGCTAAGTTTTTTTTATAAATAATTTTGCAATAACTCAAAAACGGCTGGACCGATCATGTTCGCTATCATTTTCATGATCAATATTTATTAAGCTGTTAGGTACTTTACGATTTTGTCATATTTTTTGGACCCGTGGTCCAAAAATAATGAAAAAAACCGTGAAACAAAAGCTTACTGAATACTTTTAATGAAAACTATAGCAAACATGATCGGTCCAGCCATTTTTAAGTTACCTATTGAAAAAAAACTCTTCTTAGTAAAAAAGACATGCAAAGCTTCCCAGAAGCTACTCCCTTATGTTAGTCCCTAACGCTTGTAATGTAGTACCTACATGATACTTACTAACAGCCCCCGTTCGGCTTGTTCTGATAGAATGGTAACTACGAAACCCTACACTGAGCATGGCCCGACATGCTCTTAACCGATTTTTGTACTGAAAAGTTGGGTGTGTTTCACAACAGTTAAAATATAATTATGTGTATTATATCTCTGGAGGGATGACATATGAGATGTAAATTCTACGCTAGGTTATGGCATAGAGAAATATAGTAAGACAAGAGTGCTCACTCCATACATCAGTTTTGGTACCAAAAATACTATTATTTAGAGCAGTACTGATAGTTCCGCTACTCGATGCTAGATGTAGACTATGAAACAATAGTCTTTTTGGTACCAAAACTGATGTATGAAGTGAGCAATATAATTATGTATTTTTCGTCCGTCCGTCCGTCCGTCTGTCACCAGGCTGTATCTCACGAACCGTGATACTAGCTATCACTCACAGTTGAAATTTTCACAGATGATATATTTCTGTTGCCGCTATAACAACAAATACTAAAAACAGAATAAAATAAAGATTTAAGTGGGCCTCCCATACAACAAACGTGATTTTTGACCGAAGTTAAGCAACGTCGGGCGGGGTCAGTACTTGGATAGGTGACCGATTTTTTGCTTGTTTTGCTCTATTTTTTGTTGATGGTGCGGAACCCTCCGTGCACGAGTCCGACTCGCACTTGGCCGGTTTTTTTGCTTGTTTTGCTCTAAGTATTTTTTGTTGATGGTGCGGAACTAGTGATGTGCCGCCGAGAAATTACGCACTTACCGTAATTCTCATTAGTGAAAATTACCGTAAATTACCGAGAATTTACGGTAACTTACCCATGAAGTATATTAAATTAGGATTGAATTTTGCTTACAAGTTTTGTGGTTTTAAAGTATTTAAATGTTTTTTACATTATTATTATTCTGTGTTATTATTATTTTTATGTTATCTGACATGTGGTTGATTGGTATAATAATTTCTAGTCTTATTTCTCCTTATATTAGTCCCACCTCTATCTGGGCTTATATGTACGGCGGCGGAGACAAACCGCTTTATTCTGGGTTACCAATGTTACCATAGGGTTTAGGTTCTGGGCTTTCATCTCCCTCTTGATATTGAACTACCATGTGCCGGGAGGTCTTCGTCTTCCCAGGAATGTTGTGAGGATATTGTATTGTATTGTAGCACGGGCAGATTTCCGTAACTCGACGACGGGCGCCTTTTTTTCATGACGGGGGGTGGGGGCTAGTCCAGCCAACCCAACCCCTCAAGAGGAATGGTCACCCTTCCTCCTGCTGGATCCTGAAAGAGCGACTTCGTGAGTCTTTCATTGATACCAGGCATGGCCTTTCGGCCTCCAGCCTGGTTTAGCCAGTGTGCTGTTTCTTTGTACGTTCTAGCAGCAGTGAGCGTACCTTGCTAAAGTGGATCGGGAGAATCGTTTCCGGGCCAATCGCCTCCGCACCTAATGCGGTTTGATGTAATTATATGGCTCAGGGCGATTAAGAGTGCTCTACTGTCGGATAGCATGTGGATGGAGGATCCTACTACCCTCCTTGCAGTGATGGCAGCCGCCGCATTGATGATGCCCATGCACTCAGCTTGGAATATGAGTTATGGGCTCCTAGCGGTGGTAATGGACACGTTCAGGTCTTCTGAGAAGGTACCAGAGTCCGACTCACTGTCTGTTTCGGGATGTCCGCTGAGGGGGATGGCCTCTTGCTGTATGTGTAGGTGAAGCGATGGAAGGTTTAGCATGCCCTGAAGGGCATGAATGGCTGCAGACTGTGAGGACTTCGTGTTTTGTAGGGATGTTTAACTGGCAAACTATCAAACGTTTCATGTGGCCGGACCGGACCATCCTAAGCCTTCTTTTAGTTTGTCATAAATAAAGGACCACTCTGAAAGATCCTCTTACGTGCTCATTGCGCTATCGAGACAAGTAACAGGACATAGAAAAGTCGAGCGCTATAAATGCAGGATCTTGAGGGCCATCAGGAACTATTTTAATCCGTTAGTACCCACACAGTACAAAAATGCACTTTCCACGTGTTTTATTTTTACTGCGGTAACTGGGTACATTGCAAACTCAGCTGATAAGCGTTTACCTGTTTACAATATAACAGCCTACTTAACTTAAAATAAACACGCGACGTAATAAAATTGTATCTTAAAACACACTTGTTGTAATGGAAGTCATTGCAAATCAAACTTTACCTTACACATCAATGCTTGCTTACATATGACATTGAAATATAATATCTGGGAGACCGAGCAGCTTTGCTCGGAAAACATATAAAAGCTCAAAAATCAGCGTTTTCCCAGAAATAAGATCTAGCTAGATCGATTTTTCGCCCCTGAAAACCCCCATATAGCAAATTTCATCGAAATCGTTAGAACCGTTTCCGAGATCCCCGAAATATATATAAATAAATATATAAGAATTGCTCGTTTAAAGGTATAAGATATGTTTTTTTAGGTTACACAACATTTTGAATTAGGTATTTAAAATCACTGTCATAACTATGAGATGAATTTTATACATTTAAGCTAAAATAATAAAGAACACACTTTATTTTTCGTTATGCAAGTTTGATTCAACCTACTTTCATTAAAAACACTTAATTCGCACATCAAATGAAACTTATTAAACATTAGTAAAATAATGTAATATTATTGTGTATTTAATCTCTAACATCTAATTACATACATCATTGAATTCATTGATAAAAGTTAAAATTTCTCTTAGAAAAATTACCCGAGAACATTCGCGGGGAAGATTGCCCGTAATTTACGGCGGTAATTTACGGTAATTTTGGTAATAAACTAGTTCCTCTTGCCAGATTATTTTGAAAATTTCTATACAGATTGTATTACCTAAATAAGAATCAATTCTGTAAAAAAAAGTTTAAAAAAATTTAAACTTAGACCACTTTCTCGATAATTACCCGTACGGAGAACGTTACCGCGAAAGTTACCCGACGATTCTCTCTGTTCTCGTAATTTACGGTAACGGCACATCACTATGCGGAACCCTCCGTGCACGAGTCCGACTCGCACTTGGCCGGTTTTTTTGCTTGTTTTGCTCTAAGTATTTTTTGTTGATGGTGCGGAACCCTCCGTGCGCGAGCCCGACTCGCACTTGGCAGGTTTTTTCTTTATGGTTATGGACAAGAAAGTGATAGAATCGAATGAAGCTTACCTTTGGACATTTACCCGTGTACTTCTGTGTTTTCACCGCATATTTGTAAAAAGGGCTGGGTTTTCTTTTGTACCATAATATAAACTGGAATCCCACTATAATGGCGACAGGCTGTTTTACAGATCCAAGCGTCGGAGATCCGAATTGTAGCCTGCACAAGAATAGTATGAGGTTAAAACTGACCTAAGATAACTGGTACGTTTACACGCTTGCCGAGGCTTGGCAAGCGTCTACAAGCTTCAAGCCTTTACAAACGCTTGGATGCCATTTACATGCTTGCGAGTGCGTTACTGTGTTCCGGACAAGCAAGCATGGCAGACGTGGACGTTGAAGTTGTGTCGGCAATTGCTCTAAGTAAACACTAAACACGCGCCAACGTGTAAATACGTCGCAAGCGCTTGCCGCAAGCTCCCTTTGATCTGTCTCCAAAAACCGACACTAGCCCGGATCGCGACAAGCTCACGCAAGCCAAGCCAAACAACCCCGTTCACACGCTTGTGTTTGTGGAAGCTTGTCGAGATTTGCCAAGCGTGTAAATGTACCATTAGAGAGACATGGAGCGTGCCATGCTCGGCAGCATCAAGCTGCAAGATCAAGCGAGGAATGACGACATCCGGGTGGGTCACGGTAATTACCAAACTGAAATGGGACCGCTATGTTATGTTAATGGAATGGTGGCCGATTTCGGATGAAAGAAGCTCCTGGCGTTCGTTAGCTCGTTAGGTGGACGAAATTCGGAGGAGTGCGGGTCACTTCTGAAGACTATCGCGCTACGGTCACTAGACTGTGCTTCGTCACGCGGAGGTGGCAGGCCGGCTCATCCGCAGCGGCGGAGCCCATCGCACTTTAATGCTAGCGACAGCCGTTTGAACTCATTTTAATCTATTAAACGTAGATAAATCCAGAAAATGAAAGATATTTTTTTTGTGGAGAATATAAGTACCAATATGATCCCGCTCTGTTGCATATGTAGGTGTGCCGCATATCAGCATAATAATCTTTGAAGCGAAAAAATGGATATGTTGACGCCCATACTGCCAAATCAAAGACTCCCGGGATTGGATGTGAGGCATTTACATTTTCTGGCATTATATACTGAAACAATATGAATTAACATAAAACCACAGGGCGGACATATGTCATGTGTAAGAGGTGGCCATAGGAACTCTGTGATAAAACAACGCAACCTAATTGTGTTTGGAGTTTTTAGATTTGTCTCGACGAGTATATTAGTTGCCTGTGGAAAGAAAAGTCAGCGATAAAAGCTTGTACAAAAATGAAATGAAAGACTTATTCAAAATGTCCCGTTGTCTGTAATCAAATGTTTCAAGTTAATTTGTCCCACTTCTCGGTTTTCAATGAAGCTGAAAATTTTCATACATATAATTATTAATTATGTAAGTTGAATGACAATGAAATATTATGGTACCATCGAGCTGATCTGATGATGGAGACAGGAGGTGGCCATTGAAACTCTGTGATAACTGATAAAACAACGCAACCCAATTTTGTTTGGGGTTTTTAGAATTGTCTGGATGAAAATTAGTTGCCTGTGGAAAGAAAAGTACACTCAGCGATAAAAGCTTGTATCAACATTTGTATTATTAATTATTATTGTATTTATTTTAAATGTAATTTTTCACAGAAAGCTTTGAGGTACGGAACCCTAAAAGTATGTTAAATTTGTATGCTCCAAAGCCCAGAGTGACTTTCATTGGGTTCCTGCTTGCCGCCCGCTTGCCGTTTTGCTAACTGGCGTGCTTCTAGCCCTTTCCCCGACTCAGCGCCACGCAGTTCCGAGCTGCGCTGAACTCGGCGCCGACCAGAAAAACGGCGCCTACCACCTCGGCATCGTCAGGGGAGTACTTCGGCTGCAAATGATTAGCGGAATCCGATTCTTTAAGAGTATTAGCACGAACCACGTCATTTTACCCGTTTTTAGGGTTCCGTACCCAAAGGGTAAAAACGGGACCCTATTACTAAGACTCCGTTGTCCGTCCGTCCGTCCGTCCGTCCGTCTGTCACCAGGCTGTATCTCACGCACCGTGATAGCTAGACAGTTGAAATTTTCACAGATGATGTATTTCTGTTGCCGTTATAATAACAAATACTAAAAACAGAATAAAATAAAGATTTAAGTGGGGCTCCCATACAACAAACGTGATTTTTGACCGAAGTTAAGCAACGTCGGGCGGGGTCAGTACTTGGATAGGTGACCGTTTTTTTGCTTGTTTTTTTGCTTGTGCTTGTGTTGTGCTTTTGTGCTCTATTTTTTGTTGATGGTGCGGAACCCTCCGTGCGTGAGTCCGACTCGCACTTGGCCGGTTTTTACCATCTGGGCTAGTTGTGGAAATAAATAATTTGTACCGTTCTTCTGCGTACTCATTTATAATTTCCCATACCTAACGGGACATCTAGTAGGTTAGAACGCTCTAGAACGCGACACTGGCATATCCACAGATCCACAGCGCAGCGCAGCTACCTTCAAATCCACAGCGCAGGCTTCGTTATCATACAGATAGCTCATCCACCTCAGGTTTCGTCAAAATAAAATGTATATTTTCACATATGTCATCCGCAACACGCATCGTCAAATTTTAAAGGAAATTGGTAATACAAAATACATAATAATAAGCCATAAACCTATATCCTAATCCGGTAAGTACCCGGCACAAACGTCCTCAAAATACCAGCGGCGTTCCCGCGCTGAATAGCCAACGATATACGCTGGACCAGGTACGAACTAGACCTAGGATCGCAACCCCTATCCCGCAAGCGTTTTCCCAGGTCCCTCACAAAAACCTTCGCCTCGGAACACTAAGGACCAGCCGACTCAACAGCGAGAGGGACAAAATCGTAAACCGGCTTCAAGTTTGAGTACTTGGCATGTTTCTGTCTCGCGGCGTTCTCCGCAGCCCCCCCAGCCGCACGTATTGTCTGTGCAAGATGCGATGCGGCAAAGGTGCTCACACATGTAGCATCCCACAACAGACTCCGACCTTTAGCCCAAGGAACAAGAGTGAGACCGTCTGGCCTCTTCCCGTCCGTCCGACTAAGACCCTGGGATTCTAACACGCACGGCAGGTTAGCCGACACCATCGCTCTGCGCACAATATCATTAATACGTACAAATTAAAGATACCTTATTGATACGGTTTTAACACCCCCTGGCACTGATTAAAATAACCGACTTGGTTTCACATTACATCTCAAAACTTTTTTGTAGTAGAAGCGTTGCGAGACTTGCACTTTTTACATGTAATGTTTTTGATGGGATCTCAATTGCACGTGCAATAAATACGTGCATAACTATATCGCTGACTCGCTCGCACTGTACCACTGACCGCCGGAATCTTGGGCGGGACTGCAATACCTATACTTAACTACGCGCGTGCGTATGTACATGCATACAGATTGGACCCGTTTTTTTCAAAACCCAGTTCTGATGATGGAATTTCGTGAGGAATCGAGGGAACTCCTCAAATCTTAAAGGCATACATATAGTGATTTTTGCGTTTTTATCAACAAATCAACCATATACATTCAAAAATAAGACATTTGAGGAAGTGGAACTGCTGATGATGATCAGAACGGAACTCTTCAAAAACGCATAGTTCACGTTTGGTGATTTGTCCTCTTCGTTATGTTTGTTAATCATGTTAAGTTTTTAAGCCACATTTTTGTCAAGCTTGAGTTCTGATGATAGTAGTTAGAGAAGTCGGTTTTTTTCTTTTAAAGATTATTATAATAACTTACTTTAGGATGATAATGAATCCTTGCAGGTGTCATATAGATGCTGTTGTTTGAAAGGTAATAGGATACATCGTACCAGGCACCGAGATAATTTTCCAGATTCTCTCTTTCCTGTATAAAATAAAGATAATTATTAAGATATTACAAATTCTGATAAAATAAAAACCCACCAAGAGCATGTCGGGCCATGTTCAGTATAGAGTTTCGTAGTTACCATTCTGTCAAAACAGGCCAAACGGGGGCTATTAGTAAGTAGGTATCCCACCAAAAACATTTTCATATAAAATGTTGCCAAGACGAAACCATAAAGGCTCGCACTATCAAAAAGTTATCAGATCTCTAGTAGAGCCAAGCTTCTAACTCTACAAGCCCTAACTTCACAAACTCTACACCTTTTCGCTACCGTCACATGGGCGTAAGGTGAAAATACTAAATATTAGCCACATATTTTGACTAAGGTGTAGAGTCTAATTCGCATATTACAGAAGTTCTATTCTATCCTCAATACTAAGATAGAAACGGGATATGTCAAACTACTAGTTAGCTTGTTCGTTAACGAAAATATATTTAAAATATATACATTAGTGTAAGGCCTGAGTGGACGCTCGAAGCGGTGCGTTCGGCGGGGCGTGCAGCGTGGCGTCGGGCTCACAAGTAATTTGAACAGCGTGCACTAAGGCCGCCCCTATACGCTTGCATTTGATTAACATGCACGCCCAACTCGAGCGTCCACTCAGGCCTTAGACTTAGAAGACACATGACAGAACAAGAAAACGGAAGTGCATTACAAATCAAGGCTTCACATGTGATGTTGATTGACAAAAAATTACTCTAGATCTGGGACAAAATTTAAGAGCCAACAGGAGTGGTCATTTCTCCATACAAACGTACTCGACTGTTTCCTCCGTGGATTTTGAAGCTAGAGCAATGATTTTTTCAACACAGATTATATAATATTGTCAATATATGTGTCGGACCGTTTTGCTTTTTTTGATATTTTTGTTTTTTAAGGCGCTAGAGCCCTTCAAAAATGGCCAAAATGGCCTAATAGGGAGTACTTACTGCAATGTTTTGCCGCCAGAGTGCAGCATTAGTGACTTAAGTATACCATAGAGTAACTTATACATACTGTACCTTAAACTGTTTTTTGACAAGTTTCGCTCGAATATGCAAGAGTGATAGAGATGTTAGATAACAAAATGTCGACTCTCTCGTTTGCGGTAGACCCTTAGATTGTTTACTTGTTGTTGATGTGGCGCCCCCTACGCAGACTTTCGCGTAATATTCCCTATTGACTATGCCGCAATGAGAGGCGTGGTATTCAAAACTGATATCAATTAGCCAAAAAAGCAAAACGGTCCGACACAGATAATTTCATAATTATTTAGATTTCCATATTTGGTTACGATTGCTTAAGCTTTGGAGGAGGGAACAGTCGAGTACGAGACCTCGATTTTTGAGAATTTTACGCAGGATTTTTCGCCTTGTCCTTATAGCACTGGTTTTAGGAGCTGCTTCCGTTAGCGAGACTGGTATATTTACCTAAAATATTTAAATCTCAGCTCCTGTTTCGTCTTAAACGTCGATCACGAGTTATTTGTCACAAAGAAGTTAATGTTTTATATGCTCAGTGATAATAATTATTATCTAGTTTAAGGATTAAACATTCAATAAGTGATACTAATGTACAGTTTTTAGTAGGAATTTTCAGTATACTTAAAAACAGATTCCGGACAGGAAACGGAAGTAGTAATTTTAGCCTTGAAATACATATTTTTAAGTGTACCCTAAAAACAAATTAATCAGTGAATTCATGTTGACCTCGGTGTGGAAGTGTGACTTCTTTATGAAAAAAAAAATGATACATAATATTATCTGAAGCTATCTTCCGATTTTCATCTCGGACACAAAAAAAAATCGCGTTCAGAAACTGACCCGTAACGCCGTCCAATTATACCAGACAGAATTTATCCGTCTTATCATGAATTAAAAAGTTTCTTTTAGGTTACACTTCGTTTATAACCCCGTATTTTTTTTATTTACCGAGGACATTACGAAATACGAGCTTTTTGTAGTGACTGCCAACAAGCGTTGACAGTTACTTTAAAAAGCTTGTGTGGTGTATTACATTGCGGGCCGAATTATTTTGTATGGTTCAAAATTTTCATTGTATTTCTAAGCAAAATTTATCTCAATATACTTCTTAGGTCCTATGCTAACTACCGTTTAAATATAATCACCCGTATTGGAATTACACACTGTATTATTATATGCCCAAAGAAAGTTTATGTTTAATATTTTAGTTGCCCAAATCGTAATAAGCCCTTTTTAAACGACATTTAATTGTTGCTTCGACAAGCGTTGAAGACTGTATAAAAGATTATGGCCCAACCCGAAAAAAAAATTAAATATTTAAAGTAAAAGGTAACCTAACAAAGGCAGCAACGTGGCTGTGAATCCCGCACTAGGCATGGCAAAAAAAATCTCAAAAATTATATTACCTCATCAACTTCTTTAAGAACGAGTTCTGTGGACGTGGCCGTAGTCAGAATGTGCCGAGTCGTAAGGACAGCACAGCCGGCGAGTGGGACCACTTTTTTGTACACAGTACAACAGTAACAACCCAGGAGTTGGGGGTGGTCCTGAAACAGTACACTTTTTTAATCAGTATGAACAGACCATTGATGGGCCTTATTATGGTCATAGAGAAAAAAATACATAGATTAATTGCTCACTCCATACATCTGTTTTAGTACCAAAAAGACTATTATTTTCATAGTCGACATCTAGCATCGAGTAGCGGAATTATCAGTATTACAACTTGATAATAGATGTAGCACCGACCGGAAAGTCTTATGTTGTTGAGCATTAGACTTTCCGGTCGGTCTTACATCTATTGTCAAGTGATGAATGGAGTGAGCACCAACCAAACTGATGTATGGAATGAGCACTCTTGTCTTACTATATTTCTCTATATCAGTATGGACAGACCATTGATGGGCCTTATTACGGTACAGCTTAAGAGGACAGGGGACGGCCCCTTCTCCATACAAACGTAGTCCCCATTTTTCCCTCTGGATATATTAATGGTTTCGTTAACTTCGACATACTCGTACCTACCTACGATTAAGGAAACTAAATAGCATAGTTCAGTATATTTATAAATATATATGTTATATTTTTATTTTTCATTCAAAATATTTAAATGTTGCTAGCGTTGTTCAAACAATTTCAAACTGTGACATATCAATTCAATATGAAATAAAACTGCTAAAACGGATTAATATCAACGGGTGACTGAGGAAGAAACTATCACTGTAAAACTACCGACATACAAAATAATGAACCATCATAAACTATACATTTTAAGGCCAGTTATATATGCAAAAGGTTAGTTCTACATTACAACTATTTTCAAGTAAAGATAAATACGCGATAAAGCTACGCCGGCTCTAAACCTACACCTCTGACCCGAGAAGATTTAAATCCCTCCTAAATTGTAAGAGGGTATCCCAATATAGAGTTTCTTGCCGGTCCCACATAAAATAAAACTACTTAAAATTAATCAGAATAATATGAATTTGTAGTTTTGTCTATTGTATCTAGTGGACAAGGACGTAAAATTAGAACCTTTTAAACCTTTTGAAAGTATGAAAATTTGAAGTTAGTACGCCGGTAGAACCGGGCCTTTTTTGGTGCAGGCATAGTACTTACGAAGTTGTTAGCTGACGCGTCCCAAAATGCAGCGCTCATGGCGAACGGCTGCAGTTTATATGGTCTCTCAAATTCTTGGTAAAAGCTCTGCGAATATGGCTCTGGGGGGATTTCATCAATCTTCCAATCCGGCGTCAGGTCTGGGGGCCTTTTTGGTTTCATTATTGGTTTTGTCCACTGAAAGTTTAATTATTCAATACAATACAATGCGCTTGGTTGGTGAGGCAATACACCTCACCAAACTCGTCGTTACTCGTAGTTCGTCAGTATTCAATATTAAAACGTTATAATTAGTTTACAAGTCAGTAGCAAAAAAATATTATAATATAATCATAAAAAATTTGAAAAAATTGTGTAATGGAAAAATTACATAGTACAGAAAATGTCATTACTTATTAAAATATAAATATTCTTAATGATGTGCTCTGGTAAAATATTAAGTAAAAGCTTGTAAAAATGAACTGTCGTTCCTATGACATATTATTCGACGCGAGAGGTAATATAAAGTTTCTGGGATTTAGGCGGTTAGACTAAAGTTCGATAGAAAGAAAGCCTAAGTGTAAGGCCTGAGTGGACGCTCGAGTTGGGCGTGCAGCGGGGCGGGGCGTGCGGCGTGCATGTTAAACAAATGCAAACTCATAGCAGCGGCCTTAGTGCACGCTGCTCAAATCACTTGAGAGCCCGACGCCACGCTACACGCCCCGCCGAACGCTCCGCTTCGAGCGTCCACTCAGGCCTTACACTAAAGTTCTTACTTCATAAAACGTGCCATGATATTTCTTAGTAAAATTGATCCGATCGAAGTAGTGGGGCGCGTGCTCTTTTTCATACGGTTTCCAGTCTATCCAATAAGCCCGAGACAGCGCGAGACAGAACCTAATTACATAATTACAACATTGTTATTAAATCATTGTTCATTTATAAATTAAAATAGGCTACATGACAAAAATTTTTTTATGGTCTCAATCGATCGGGTTTGTTTTTAGGATCAAATGTCTATATGGGACCCATTGCATTAAAGTAACACAAAGGTCAGAAATTGTAGTCAAAGGCCGACAGTCGCACTTCACTCGCGAAACGCCCTATACAAAACGGCCAAGGGCCGTGACGTCATCGCCCATCTTGTAGTATGGACAAAACAAGAAAATTGCGCTTTTGTCGGTGAAATATTGCGTTTATGTATATATAGTTGCTATACAATATTTTTTTTGATGAAATGTAAGGAATCGAATGGTACCCTTACTTTTATCGTTTTTGGAAGTTTAAAAAAACTTAAATTTTGAAACTTTCAGGTCCTGTATTTTTGTAATTTTTCAATATTTTATTTTAATATCCACATTATTGTGATAAAATGCTCGTTTGCTATCTATTTTACTAAATTTTGTTATAAAATTCAACATGTGTGATCATCCCTATTATATGTATGAAGATAATTATGAGATACCTACAATACATATTTTGTTTGACATGTATTCCGTTATTTATTTATTCTGTAATTTCTGAACTTAACTTATAAATTGTTAGTGTTATTAATTTGTATTGTTTTTTGATTATCATTGTTGACATTTTATAATTATACGTTTGCATGCTAAATTATTGACGACCATAATGTAAATTCATATAGATTAGCGCAAGAATAATTTATACTGTAATTTATCATTATGAAATAAATAAACTTAACTAATCTATGTCGCGCGTGGCGCTGTCGCCACCTAGCGGCCATATCTGTGCTGATCGTAACAGACGCGTTTTGTTAGAGAGTGAGTCTTGTGTACCTAGTACTATTATTTATTCTGTGTCATAGTGTGGCCGAAGTGGGTCTATATTGTTTGCCCGCATTTTCGTTAGTCATAATTCATTTGGTTCAGAACCGCGTCACTTTTCAGGATTGCCATAAAACAAACCTAACCTAACCTAACCTATCTATAGGATAACCTAACGAAAATCCTGAAATGTTAGCGGTTTGAGTTTTATGACTAATGATAATATAACAAACAATACATTATGACTTAAAACTTTATGGGAAATAACGGGACCCCGGCTGGAGTACTTCTAAAATGGTGTAGTTGCGACTGTTGCATGGGGTTTTTTTAATAACATATAAAATTACCAAACATAGCTAAAAACCAGGGATGTTGTGGATGCTGATTTTTTGACATCCGCGGATGCGGATGCGGATGTCAAGATAGGTACATAATAAACGTCAAATATTACATTTTAGAAATTTTTATTTCAAAAAACCGGCCAAATGCGAGTCGGACTAGCGTTCCAAGGGTTGCGTACATTAAGTCCGACTCACGCTTGACTGCTAATTTCTAATAGGTTTATTGGCTAATGACTAAATTATCTAGCAGTCTAGCACTTACGCCGATGCTAAGACGTTCCTGTACCGACCTGTTCCACATCCGCATCCGCATTAAATCCGCATCGATTTTATGCGGATGCGGATGCAGATGCGGATGTTGAAAATAATGCGGAAGTTCCGCGGTTGCGGATGCGGATGCGGATGCGGATATTTGCAACATCCCTGCTAAAAACCACCGTAAGGACTCGCTTTCACCTAAAAACCGTATCGATTCGGTGTATCCGTTTGAGAGCTATAAGAGATGAGAGAGAGATATATACCACATACAGACTGCGCGATTCGGGAAACGATTTAGAGATTCACTAGATATGAAATAGTAAAGATATGTGACGTTCCACAGCAAAAGGTACCATTGCCCCGGCTGAATATTGGAGTGGCGTTAATAATAGCGTAAGCGCCAGCCGCCATAAGGTACCTTTTGCCGTAGAACGTCACATATCTTTACTATTTCACATCTAGTGAATCTCTAATTCATTTCCCGAGGATGGTAGGCATCTTATATCAATAGCAATAGCAATAAAATCTGTATTCATAATTTTATATTTTATCGACGTTTATACAGTATTAAATAATGTCACTCCTTTTATGAAAGTAGTAAAAAAAAATTTGGCCAAGCCCGAGTCATAGCTCGTGGCATTTAGTGTACCGCACGCATCGTTATATTTTACAGAGATTGTTTGACTGTTTTTAGATAAGTACACATTTTTTGATACACTGAGCATGACCATGCTCTTGGCCGGTTTTTTAGCTTCTACGTTTAATATTGTCTTCGGTTACCGCGATAGTTACTCATGAAATAAAACTATTAAAACGGATTATATCGCATATATTGAATTTATACTACATCAAGATAGACAAAAGAACTTATTATTTTGATTTGATTTTGTTTCTGTGCTAGTTCCATACCATAAATACATAGACTTAAATATTATATAGAGCTGTTAAAAATGCATAGTTCGTCTAAGCTAACAAAGTGAGAGTGTAAGCAGAATTAATTAAAATGACATTTTATGGTATGGATGAATCCTTTTCGCTAAACTACGTCCAATTGATACTGGATTCAGTACGAGTTTTTGTAATTCAGTTTTTATAATGTACTTCTAATGCAATATTAAACCGCATTAATAGGTTAATATCTGGGAGACCGAGCTTTGCTCGGAAAACATATAAAAACTCAAAAATGCGCATTTTCCCAGAGATAAAACTTAGCTAGATCGATTTTTCGCCCCTAAAACCCCCATATAGCAAATTTCATCTAAATCGTTAGAGCCGTTTCCGAGATCCCCGAAATATATAAATATACAAGAATTGCTCGTTCAAAGGTATTAGTTGACTTTGTTATCTCTATACTATACGCCTTACTAACTCTATGTGCTTTATTGTGAAAAAACAAAACACAACGACAGTGAAGAACGGAATTCTTAATTAAATTTTTTACAGATATACTCCAATAATAAATATGATTCTTACTGGGCACATTGAGATAGACTTTTGGTTGCAAAGCTCGTTCGAAATTTAAACTTATTAGCATTTTAACAAGGTTGTATTTTGTAGATCTTTTTCTCACTCATACTTATAGTAGGCTATTAAGAAAAAAATGAATATCCCACAAGAGTAAGCAAGACGAATTAAACTTTGTGTCAAGCACATAAGTCATAAATTGTAAACTCCAAAGTTGGAAGTAAGGATCTTTCTCGCTAAAACTACATCCTTATATGAAATGACCAGTGTTAGCTAGTAACCTTAACCCTAAGCAACCAAAGATCAGGCTGCAGTTGAAAAACGAATAAAGATAAAGTTTAGCTGATAATTTTCCCGCCCTCTCCATGACTGTTTTAGTTGGGTATTGACTGGTCAGCTGCCTGTTAGATATAGTTTTCGCGAAAATCGCCAGGACAGAGGTGAAATTTTTTGTATGAAAACTTGCAACTTTAAATGCATTTTTTAGCGAAACCACTGCACTCTAAAATGAAGTCAATATCAGTCCATCGGCTCAATTTTTTGGAAGCTTTCCAACGGTACCCGACACGATTCTTACAAATAAAAAATATTTTCAGCTGACCCCCTTCAACCCCCAAATTTTCCCCTAAAATAATAAGTAAGCGGTTTTGACTTACTTATTAGTAATGTTAGTGCTGGTACTTGCTATAACTGTTCCAAATTTTAGCTATCTACGTCAAACGGTTTCTGAGAAAAACACATTTAACTGATTTGCAAGACCGATGTGATCCCATAAGTGTACTGCGAACAAAGTTTGTGCGGTACACTAATAATAAAATTCTCATGCTAATGAATATTAAATTTAGATGTCCAGGTTAATTTATAAATAGATTCAAACAATAAGCAATACTTATGGTCACATTAATTAATTATTAAGTCGTTTTATAGAGTGCATGAATGTCGATAAATGCTTACAATAATTAAGTACATAGCATAGCATTATTCCAGTGTTTGGTCATTTAAAAATTCGTCTATTGTATAGTATGCTTTTTCTAGAAGAAGCTTTTTAAGCGTATTTTTAAACTGTTTGTCGCACGGTTCCTGTTTTATACTGTCAGGGAGTTTATTTGTAATTATAATACATTGGTAGTATGGCCCCTTTCTGCACATAGCTAATTTGGTATTTGGTATGGCTAGCTGTGATTTTTAGACCTACTATTAGTTTTACATACTTCTCCTTTGGTTTTAAACAATTCCGAGTGGTTTCTATCAAAAAGTGCAGACTCAAGTATATATGTATATACACGGTAACGTAAGTAATCTGTTTTACGAAATGCGGACGACTGCTGTTTGGTATAAGTACGTGTGTTTGTCATAGTACGGTAAAAAAAAAGTTTTTCAAACTATATCGTGTTACATATCAAATGAAAGAGCTCATTCTAAGGATCTCAAATATATTTTTTTATAATTTTAGGATTAATTGTTTAGCAGTTATTTAAGAACATAGGCAAAAAATTACCATTCCCCCCCTTATCTCCGAAACTAATAGGTCTAAAATTTTGAAAAAAATACACAAAATAGTTCTTTACCTATAGATAACAGGAAAACCTATTAGAAATGTGCAGTCAAGCGTGAGTCGGACTTAATGTACGGAACCCTTGGAACGCGAGTCCGACTCGCACTTGGCCGGGTTTTTTAATAGATAGAGTGATTCAAGAGGAAGGTTTATTTATGTATAATTACTATAATTAGTTAAAGCGGGTAGCGTAGCGGGTCGCTAGTTTAACTCTTTTTAAACAGGTAGTGTATCTATAAGTACCACATAGCAATTTTTTTTTGACGAGCTGAGTAAATACAACGATCGCAAAATCTATTGAAAACCCTTCGGTCGTGTTTAAATATTCCTATTTTTCGCACTTGTATCGTAAATAACTACCTATTATAGATTCCGTTTTTGGACATTTTTCAGAATGACTTTTTAAGCTATGGGAGTTCGCTAGGTCTACAACTCACAGAGCTAAGATAAATAAATGATAGTAATGAACACTTACCAAAATAATAAACGCCACATGATTATGATTGAATTTGGCTTAAAGAACTCGCATCCAGGCCATAACTGTTTAAAAAAAATTGAATTATGTATAGTTACACCAAGAAAAGTCTGCAGCGATTTTGATAGCCCACGCAGTGCAAATGTTATTTACACGTCATAAATACATAGAAGGTTGACGTTTAAAATGACACTTGCACTGCGTGGGCTATCAAAATCGCTGCAGACTTTTCTCGGTCTAACTTTACCTATTTGACACTGATCTTCGCTCAACTGGCTCTCGGTTGTCGTTCCACGTATTTATATGGCTCACTTCAGTGTTGCCATTGTTTTTATGTTAAAGTTGTTTATTTTTTTGTTCTTTGCGATACTTTAAAACTATAGTTGGTCAAACCGATTTGTCAGTAAATAAGAACCAAAAAAACTATATACTCATCCTTTTCTCTTGGGTGCTAGTGCTAGTGTGAGACAAAGATCTCTGTGAGTTGTAGACCTCGCGGTTAGCTTAAAAGTGTAAAAACACCACGTTAAGTTGTAGTAATGACAGTTTTCGTAAGTGCCACACTTAGTCTCTACACTGGTGCTTGAGTCTTCTATAGCGATTTCCGCCATTATCATTTTTTTACAAAAAACTAAACGTCAGACTAACCACCTTAATCTTTTTTACAAGAATTGGTTAGGAAATGCGACCAGTTCACGACACGCGTACAAGTCCCAGGGGTCCGTTTCTCAAAAACTTGTAATACAAGCGGATGTCACTTTTTGACAGCTGTTATTTTATTAGAAAGGGACTTATTACAAGTTACAAGCTTTTGAGAAACGGGCCCCAGGGGGCCTACCGCGAAAACCGAAATTCGCAAATTGCGGGATCTTTCTCTTTTACTCCAATAAAGGCGTAATTAGAATGACAGAGAAAGATGCCCGCAATTTGCGCACTTCGATTTTCGCGGTTATAGCCCAGCAGAGGAGAATACTCTCGTATTCGGACATACGAAAGCATTTTTGCCCAAGCTAAAACGGAGACCCACGGTCGAAAACGTAGCAAAAAATAAAAAACAACGGGTTGCACTCCGGGAGTGCCGACAGAAGTGAAAACTCAATTACTAGTCCAAAATGTCTGCAGCACTACGTATAATTTTATTGACCCATCCTCCTTTCTATTAAAAAACTTTAGTTCGGAAATTGCTGGCCAGTGAGCTTAAATTTGTAGCGTTAATTGTTTAAAATTCGAATAGAAATTGTAAAGTTACCTTGCAGACCTCGCATCTAAATATATTTATTTGGTCATGAATGTCATGATATTTTGAGTTTTATTCACCAGTACTACAGTTAAGTAGTACAGTTCACTTTTATTAGCGATTTCATCAAGATGTAGCTTTATTGAATTATATTATGCCATTGAGTTTTTCTTTATTGATTTAAATGCCATCTAAATGAGTGGCCATCTAAACCTTACGGTCACGTGATCGCCTTACGGCCCTTACGCTGTCTCGAGTTTATCATTTTTTCCCCACCCCAAAAAGTGCCCAGCGCCGCTAAAGAAGTTTTCACTTCAAAAAATCAAATAAGCACTTAAAATAAATATTCCTTTATTTTTGAAAAGAAACAAAACTGCATTCAAAGAATTTAAAAAATACGCTTCCCTCACCCAGGAATCGAACCGGCTAAAAAAACAGCTTGTAGGTACTTTCCTAGCCACTACCAGTTGGACACTGACATCTACTCAAAGGTCAACTGGAAGAAATCCCTTAGAGGGATAAGTTCGTATTTGTACTGCCTATCCTGTGCCATAAATTTGTGTTTTGAGTTATGTGCAATAAAGATACATATTCGCTAACGTCTGCGTAACTTTACTTTCTATACATCTCGCTCGCACTAATATATATTGCGAGTAGGAGCGAGATGCGTAGAAAGTAAGTTACGCAGACGCCAGCGAATATGTCAGTATCAGGTCAGTGTCAACTGTCATACTCGTGGTAAGGCTACAGTATCTATGTGTAGTGTGTACATATTACGTGGCTGTTTTATATTAAGTACGTTTTTAAATACTTGGCTATGAAGGCGAGTCTAGTCGGTAGTAACCGCCTGCCTGGGCCATTTTATTTAAAGTTGTCCCCTACATTTTTTTTTTTAATTTGGGATTTTTAAAGTTATTTCTACTCAGAATCACGAGTTCTTTTGATCCTAATAGGAGAAAAAAAGTGTCCCAAAATGTCCATACATTTTTCGATCATTCCATTCCGTGACCGCCATACAAAGTCTATGAAAAATGGTAACGAAATGGAAATAAAAACCTTGGGACACTTTTTTTCTCCTATTAGGTTAGAAAGAGCTCGTGATAGAGCAGAAATAACATAGAAATTCACAAATTTAAAAAAAAGTGTAGGGGACAACTTTAAATAAAATGGCCCTCATACATTTAGGCTAGTCCATTTTATATGGGAGGGTAAATTTTATTTTCGCTATTTTGAACCTTTAGGTAACTTACTACTTACAACACACTACACAACACAAATAAGGAAATATTTTTAGGTAGATCTGTGTAAAATTGTACTATACAAAATACGGGATTATTTTAACTGCAAGTGGCAACACTTATTACCAGATAAAAATCAAAGATTTGTTGGTATGTCTGAATCGATGTTGTAGTTTACAAAGCATGTTGTTTGTGTTTTCGAGAGCCAAGATCGTTCCACGTAAATGATGTAAAGGGGCCCACAGATTACCAGTTCGCCGGACGATTATCAGCCTGTCAGTTGTTCGGAACTGTCAAAAGGTGACTGTTTAACTGACAGGCTGACATCATCTGGCGAACTTTTAGTTAGAGCATCCGGAGTCGCCTTTGAGAGCTGAGCCCGTACCATGAGTCACTGACAGTGTCAAAACTGACATTTACGCTATCGAGAACGTAATTTACTTTCGATACATCTCGTTTGCACTTATATGCGAGTACGAGCGATATGTACAGAAAGTAAATTACGTTCTCGACGGCGTTTATTTCAGTGCCAACTGCCAAACTGATGGTAGCCGTACTTACCAAGCGTATAGTAGTGGCCTTAGTGCACGCTGCTCAAATTACTTGTGAGCCCGCCGCCACGCTGCACGCCCCGCCGATCGCTCCGCTTCGAGCGTCCACTCAGGCCATTACATTTACACACACTTTAGAGTGCGTTTTTGTAAGAAAGTGCTTTACTTGCGTTTTTACACGACTGCCCAAACAAAAAGACTGTATTGTTTTTTCAGCGTTCATGTTTGTATGTATATATTTAAGTATTTATGTGAGTTTCTTTATTCCACGATAACTTCAGAATGCCTTAACCGATTTAGATGTATGATATATCATTAGAATCCTTACGTCATCCCGGGTGACATAGGCTATGTGACGTCATTACAAAATCAATATGGCGGACTTAATACGCCATATTACGCAACCTTAAGAAAAAAATATCTTGCAAACCTATCGAGTAGGGTATCAAGATATAGAGCTTTGAGAGACGAGTAATAATATATATGCAACATGTTGGTTTAAGTCTAATTTAGAGAATATAAGAACTTTCAAAATATGTTAAGAAAAGCAAATCCCATTAAACCATTTATTATTATTGAATCGGATAATAAAAGGAAGGTTTTCACCGCCGATCATAAAAAAAACATAATATAGTACATATTACATTATACTACTTAAAGTTTTTAAGACATGTTTTAAAAGCAGCCAGATACCTATGTTCCAAATTGCGCTAATGGAATCGAAATGTGTACATATAACTTATATTTATTAATCGATACCATTGTAGAGTCCGTCTAAGCTAACTCTGCACCGACTTTGACAGAAAAAAGTGTCATTAATAACCTATTTTTTTGTAAAAATCTACATTTATTCAAAGGCCAAAGGCCGTGCTGCATACCCTAAAGGCCCGGGGCGTAAGACAGACCCGGTGCGCGCTTTATACAACATCCCCAAGTATTCTAATTGCAAAGGCCGAAAGCCGAGCTCCTCGCAGGGCCGAAGGACTGGAGCGTAAGGCAGGTGAGTGCTTTTTGTATTTTCCCCAAGTTTCTTAATTGCGAAGGCCGAAGGCCGAGCTCCGCGTAGGGCCGAAGGTCCTTAGCCAGGCTCAGTGCGCGCTTCCAACTTCCCCAAGCATCTCAATTCCGAAGGCCGAGCTCCGCGTAGGGCCGTAAGGCCCGGAGCGTAAGCCAGGTGCGTGCTTTTTGTAAGTTCCCCAAGTTTTTTTAATTGCGAAGACCGAAGGCCGAGCTCCGCGTAGGGCCGAAGGCCCGGAGCCAGGCTCGGTGCGCGCTTCCAACTTCCCCAAGCATCTTAACACCGAAGGCCGAGCTCCGTGTAGGGCCGTAACGTAAGGCCCGGAGCGTAAGTCAGGTGCGTGCTTTATGTAAGATCCCCAAGTTTCTTAATTGCGAAGGCCGGAGGCCGAGCTCCGCGTAGGGCCGTAAGGCCCAGAGCGTAAGCCAGGTGCGTGCTTTTTGTATCTTCCCCAAGTTTCTTAATTGCGAAGGCCGAAGGCCGAGCTCCGAGTAGGGCCGAAGGCCCGGAGCCAGGCTCGGTGCGCGCTTATAACTTCCCCAAGCATCTTAATTCCGAAGGTCGAGGTCCGCGTAGGGCCGTAAAGCCCAGAGCGTAAGTCAGGTGCGAGCTTTTTGTATCTTCCCCAAGTTTCTTAATTGCGAAGGCCGAAGGCCGAGCTCCGCGTAGGGCCGAAGGCCCTTAGCCAGGCTCGGTGCGGGCTTCCAACTTCCCCAAGCATCTTAATTTCGAAGGACGAGCTCCGCGTAATAGGGCCTTAAGGCCCGGAGCGTGAGCCAGGTGCGTGCTCTTTGGAACTACCCCAAGTTTCTTAATTGCAAAGGCGAAGGCCAAAGCTCCAATTAGGGGCCGACGGCTCGAAGCGACCGAGAGAGGATCGTTTCCACGCAAGCTCGCGTCCATGCTTACTAGTTCTTCAAACACAGAAAAATATTACAAGTATCTAAATGATAAAGGCCGAAGACGGAGCTCCACAAAGGGTCGAAGGAACTTTTACAGCTCGCTATAAGCCCACATATTTTATGCTGGTACTATTAACCTAAATCGCAGTAATATCTATCAGATGCCGCATTTTTCGCTCAAATCTGTTGATTAACTGATGAGGAGGTAATCACGTAACCTCCACGAGTGTTACTTTAGATCCGAATAAATCAGCGTCATCTGTATCAGCATTAGGTACATGCAATTCTGAGTAATGGCTACCATGTACATATATTATTATCTAAATATCGGTATTATAATTATGCGGTATTAAAGATATTATAGGAAATATGTAGTTGCAGAAATAGTAGGCTCTAGCACTTTTCAATACGTCTGGTTTTTGGGTCCGACCTATTTAGGTTTTCAAGCACGTTTCATGGTAACGTGTCAAAAATGAGCATGATGAAATCTCCTTGAAGGAACTACATTGCCTTAAACCATAAAAATATAGTTAGTTTGTATGATCACTAAAATGTATAAAATAAAAATAATTAATTAAAAATTAAAAAATACGACTGCAGTTTAAAAGCGAACTGAAAAGCTAAAAATAAATTTAGTTATGTTAGTTACTCAACTTAATGAATGTAAATTAGAATATAAGTGTTCAGTCAGGGTCATTAACAGCAAATGCAAAAGTTTAGGATCATTTAGGATCGTGACTGTACCTGTGTATTTTATTTTGATTGCAGTCGGGGACCTTTTAAATGGGAAAATTTTAATACATCAAGGTCCCCGACTGCAATTGAAATAAAATATACAGGTACAGTGACGATCCTAAATGAGCCTAAACTTTTGCATTTGCTGTTTATGACCCTGACTGGACACTTATATTCTAATTTACATTCATTAAGTTGAGTAACTAACATAACTAAATTTATTTTTAGCTTTTCAGTTCGCTTTTAAACTGCAGTCGTATTTTTTAATTTTTAATTAATTAATTTTTTACCCATATTTTCATATGGAAATTATTTTGTACCATTCATCGTATGGGAATTTATTTCGTATTATTTGGGCCGTAGTTCCATCAAAAATCTTTAAAATCATATATCACGGATCACGGTTACTGGATGACGTGACGCTTGCGATTTATAAATTAATTAATTAATAATTAATGTAGACAAGTTGAATAAAGTAAGTGATCTTGGTAACTTTCCAAGCTTTTACTTCTTTAATAATTTATTAAATTAATATAATATGGTACAAAAACAAGGTCTTGCCGTAATGTACTTTGACTACTATTTCGTATGAATCTCTCTCAGTCTTTTTAAAGTTAGCTGGAAGAGAGCCATTAACGGGATAAGTTCGACTTTGTACACATTTACTGTATTCTCTGTGTTATGTGTATGTTTTGTGCAATAAATTGTTGACTACTACTACTACTCGACAACAATACATAATAAAAACAACATAATTAATCAAACTTAACAAATTTTGCAAACCAATTTTCGACCATGTGATGTTTATACTTTCATCACCAATCTAATTACTCTTGGGATAATTAATATTGTTTGCAGGTAAATAAAACAACTTATTATCTCTCCATACAGTGCCCCAGAAACATAGGGGAAGTACAGTCGGCATTCAAGCTTCAAACCAAAAATTAAATTTTTGAAGTAAAACTTACAAATATTAAATACATATTTATACCTTTCACAATATTTTTGTGCCTAGAATTTACTTTAATTTTGTCTGAGCCTCGGAACAAATTTGAAGTAAATAAAAAACAAAAAGCTATTCCGATACCGGGAATCGAACCCGAGCCTCCTGGGTGAGAGCCAGGTATCCTAGCCACTAGACCATATCGGATATATAATACTGTTTGAAATTATCATACTATTGAGGATGGAAGGAGGAGCACTAAATTAAAATAATAATAATAATATTGTTTCATCTTGGAACCGCTAAATGAGGTGAAAGTTAAACGAACAATGCTGTTTCTATTCGTTCCATCTTGAATCATCGTTAAGAACGTAGTGAGATAGCTGCCATTTATCTCAGTAGTTACTGACCAAATAGTTTCTCACGTATACGAAAGATGGCGCTGTAATCAAAGGATATAAGTGAAAAAAAAATATCGAGGCTTACCAATTTAATTGACTCGTATTAATAGATACTTACATGTCAACATAATAATAACTATGTATCTAACATAATAACGTCAACACGTAACATATTACTTAACATCATAATATTTTTTATAAGTAGTAATCATACAATAGTATCTACGCGCTCTTGTCTTGTTCACAAGTATCTATCTCAAAATATATTTGTTTATAAAAATATAAACGCTCTGAAGTCCGGTTCAACGATGTTTTCCAATACATAAAACTTCATCAAATAATATAGTCATTCCCACGGATTATCGTCTACCGTTTCGCTTACATTGTCTTTCATTTTTGTAAGCCTTTTCTTATGCATTCTACTTTCTACTGGCCCTTCTACTATTTCGCCTTTATTGAAATCCTCAGCCGTTATTATTGTTTTAACTTCTTCTGGCTTACCATCAGTTAAAACTTTAGGCTTCTTAGCTTTATGGATATACCTTAAAGGATAGTAAACGTACTTCACTCCATTTACAATTTTGTATTTTGGATAGTTGAGTTTGTTTTTATATCGCGACCCAAGAACTTGGTTTATCCAGTACTGGTAAGTATTTTGTAAGACATCTATTATTCCTCTCTTCTCCCTTGATTTTATAGTTCTTTTGATAACGTCATTGTTTAGGTTCTTTATTATTGAATACGGTTTTCCGTTAGAGTTATATCTTACTAACGGTGTAATGTACGATATGATTGGATCTTTTGTTTCTTTTTCTACGTTTTTCGTAGTAGATTGTCTTTGCAAGTTATCCCGCGTTCTTCTTATCCTTGGTGCACTATTCACGTCTAAAATTTCATCGTTTATATTATTTAGTGTTGAATATTTCTTTTCCTCTGCTTTATTATTATTATTCTCAGGTTCTTTGGATTCAAGTTCTGCATTTTCTATGATCTCTTGACTTTGAAAAACGTCGTTAGGCGTTTTTGTATCCATTGATTTCACGTTTGCATTTATAAACTGTTCGTTTTGATGATTTTCAGTCTTATTCTTTTGTAGTTGTCTTTCTAAGCCATTGACAATGTCTCTTCTTTCTCTTGATTGAACATTAGCTTTAATAACCTCGTCGTTTAAATTTTTAATCGTAAAATACGGTTTCTTTCCATTTGCATTGTTATTATATCTGACTAAAGGCGTGACGTAAGATATTATAGGTTCGTTTTTTTCGTTTTCGATGATGGACCTGCTTTGCCATTGTCCGTTTGCGTCGTAACCGCCGCCACCGCCGCCGCTGTAGTCTTGTCCACCTGGTCAAATTGGAACTTTTATTCTATAGCTTTTAGAGACTTGTGTGTATTGTGTTAGACTGGTATAATACCTGCTGGCATCCAAGCTCCGCCGCCGCCGCCTCCTGCTGCCCAACCCTGGGAAAAGTTGGGACATTTGATAAATATTTTAGCACATAATTCTCTATATTCCTTAGAAAAGATGTTTAGTTGTTTCTTGATAATACCATAAAATACCATAAAAATATAACCAAGGAAATGTATTGTAAAGTTAAGAGAATTCGGTTCTGTAAGTCATTGCCGAAAATTATTTTGCAGAATGTCATTTCGCAACCAATTTTTCGCATAATTTCATTATGACAAATGATCAAGTGGCAACTCAGCACAATAATTCGTATGATTTCCCAACCTAACAATTAGCAACTTTGTGTTTAAGCTAGCAAATTTATTTCGTAAGTCTAATACAAAACATATAATATACTTAGTTTTTATAGGTTAACATCGTGCGATGAAAAAAAGTCGGTTCTATTTGGTCGCAGTTAACCTAACCTTGTCCTTACCTAATCTTGACTCTGTCAAATGAATAGACGTTATTATATTAATAAATATAAGTATATCCAATTAAATAATTTGACGAATGTAATGTTCCAAATGTTATATGTCACAACTATAAGCTATTTAACAATAATTCTACCAAGTTAAATGTTATGATAATGGAAATTTGCCGAAAGTTGTTTGCCAAATTAAATCATCTGCGAAAATTTGGTTGGCAAGTGAAATTCGGCCAATAAAACTTCGGTGTATAGGCAGAACATTGATTTCTTTATCAATTTGTACCTTAATTGTCACATTGTGAAAGTCACTACCTATACCTTACATTATTATCACTGTGACAAGGTATGAAATGGCAAATGACCGTATCTAATCTAAAAGCCTAACGCCTCCTGCTAAGGTAACCTACCTGAAATAGTTATTTTCGATACAAGTGCGAAAAAGAGGAAATTCGAAACGAGTGGCGATAAATTAAAACACGACCGAATGGAGTGTTTTAAATCGACACGAGTTGCGAATTACCTATTCGCACGTGTATCGAACAACGTTTTACAGTACATATGGCACTTTAAAGTTTCGACATACGCACGAAAAGTGATATTTTACGCACTAGTACGGAAAAGTAGCCCCATATGTACTGTAAATGACATTTACAGTCCTACTCCCTTCACTCGTACTACCCCCTTCGTAGTACTCCCTTCGGTCGTGTTTTAATTTATCGCCACTCGTTTCGAATTTCCTCTTTTTCGCACTTGTATCGAAAATAACTATTTTGAAGTAATTTTTTTTTTCAATTCATTACAAATTCCTACAGAAACTAGCGCTCAGATTTCTTACTAACTCCTTCTTAAATAAAAATAATAAAGTTTCGACTACATTTCTGTTTACAAACGTTGCTCATGAATCATACCAGGCGTTACAATTAGGTAATAACTGGTTTGTTTGTTTCGATATACTTGAACCATCGCTAGATAGGTTCTTTATACCAGATTGAGTCCTTGAACCATCGCTAGGTAGTAGCAGTAGTAGTAGTATAATAGTATAACCCAGTGCATAATCAACAGCAGGTAGTACGTAGCAGGTAGTAGGTAGTAGGTACGTGGTATCAATAATATAATTATCTTTATGGTTATAAGTTATAAAGATAAAGTAATAACGATAAGCACAGATTGTTATACTATTAGTAACTATATTTATATTAGGTGGCTTTTGTATTTGACTAGGTATCTATAAAATAAACCTATCTACCTAGGTATCTATGTATTGGCATATAAGTACATATATTAACTGTGAGCTTAGATAACGTACGAATACGAGTACCTGATGACACTGGTCAGTAATTTTATTAAGCCGTTTGTATTGTGGACATTTGGACAGTCACCCGCAATAATTTATGTTAATTTTCGAAGGCTGCAAAATGTGACACGCTCTTATGGCTCTACAAAAAAGATCGTGTCGTGTCAGGCGGCCTAGCCAAGGTGACGATTGTTTGCGCTTCGCCATCGAATCGCTTGGTGTCTCTCTATCACTCTTCCATATTAGTGCGACAGTGACAGTTGTGTTTCGATCGCTACGGAGCGTAAGCGATTGGCACGTTGGCTACGCGGCCAGATACTTTTGGGCGTTTTTTTTTGTTGTCCCCTACACTTTTTTGTCAAATTTGGGATTTTTTATGTTATTTCTACTCAGAATCACGAGCTCTTTCTATCCTAATAGGAGAAAAAAAGTGTCCTAAGGGTTTTATTTCCATTCCGTCACCATTTTTCATAGACTTTGTATGGCGGTCGCGGAATGGAAAGATCGAAAAATGTATGGAAATTTTGGGACACTTTTTTTCTCCTATTAGGATAGAAAGAGCTCGTGATTCTGAGTGGAAATAACAGAAAAAACCCAAATTTGAAAAAAAAGTGTAGGGGCAACAAAAAAAAAACGCCCTTTTACGGCGTTCGTTGTGTAACTGTACAAGTACTTAAAATTATTATTTCATGTTATATAAAAAAAGTAATCTATGGCGTCTTACGTCACCACCCCCGCCGCCTCCTCCACCACCACCCCCTCCTTTCTTTTCTAGAATTTTCATTAATAACATCATCTGAAAAAAGAAAACATTAATTTCATCGTTATTACGTAAATAAGGCATTAAACTTGTAATTATTGCCGTGCCTTTGAACCGTTTTGACAATAACTTATAACGTATAATATCTAAGGACGGGCTAATGGGGCACTAAACATCGTACTAGTTCAGCGGTGCTACCCACGAATTCCAGCCAATCGTGCAGTCTAACGCGACTAGTTGCGACCAATAGCGCGCGTAATGCGAACTCGTCAACCAATCGCGCGCAACTCATCAACCAATCGCGTTGTAGCGATTTCACACCGCTGTACTGGCCCCTGTTATGCCTCATTATTATTGCCCGTAAAGCCAGTCCCTATATATCTATGTCAATGAATTAAAACGATACTCGCCTTTGACATCATAAAGGTCATCATGCTGAACATCATGCCCTTGAACGACATCATCCCCATCATACCCATCATTGCCGGGATCATCTGGAAGGAAACATCATCAAAAACAATGGTGTTTAAAAACTACGAGTATATCGCCTAGCACATCCCACAGACTTCGCTGGTTCGGGCACCTATTGAGAATGGGAGTGGGAGCGAGCTGCCAAGAGGGCGTACCTGGGAAGCAGGGATGTTGCGGATGCCGATTTTTTGACATCCGCGGATGCGGATGCGGATGCGGATTTTTAAAGGCTCACATCCGCGGATGCGGATGCGGATGCGGATGCCAAGATAGGTACATAAAATACGTCAAATATTACATTTTAGTCATTTTTATTTCAAAAAACCGGCCAAGTGCGAATCGGACTCGCGTTCCCAGGGTTCCGTACATTAAGTCCCACTCACGCTTGACTGCTAATTTCTAATAGGGTTTTATGGCTAATGACTAAATTACCTAGCAGTCTAGCACTTACGCCGATGCTAAGACGTTCCTGTACCGAACTGTTCCACATCCGCATCCGCATGAAATCCGCATCGATTTTATGCGGATGCGGATGTTGAAAATAATGCGGAAGTTCCGCGGTTGCGGATGCGGATGCGGATATTCGCAACATCCCTGCTGGGAAGACCGACTGGTGGCCGCCCGGTAGGTCGGCCCAGATACCGCTGGGGAGACAGTGTGGAAGCGGATCTGCGTCAGCTTCAAGCCGATAATTGGCAGGAAACGGAGCAGGATCGGGAAAAATGGCGTGCTCTCGTTTCGGAGGCCAAGATCCTCTTTGGGTCGCTGAGCCGTAATAGTTAGTTATATCGCCTAGCAGAGAATAGACAGTTATTTAGGAATCAATTACATGAACCCAACGCATTATCAAAATAAATAGTATTAATAAGTCGTTTTAGGTATTTATTCTTTTATATTATTGTACACTAACATTGATGTAGCTAGTTAAGTTATATTTTTGTACTAAGTAACACTACATGTATGGGATTTGTGCCTGAAATAGGTAAATAATTTCAATTTTTAATGTTTTACGTCAATTACTCTGAAAATATACTTTTGTGTGGCTACCACCAGTTTGGCACTGACATAAACGCCATCGAGAACGTAATTTACTTTCTATGCATCTCGCTCGTACTCGCATATTAGTGCAAACGAGATGTATAGAAAGTAAATTACGTTCTCGAAAGCGTATATGTCAGTTTTGACACTGTCAGTGACTCATGGTACGGGGTCTATTAAAATTTTACCTATGAAGTCACTCGGGTAACTCACCCTTTATAATTTTTGTTCATATTGATGTGTATTCTAATGGGGACTATGCTAGCAATATCTAATACCTTTAAACGAGCAATTCTTGTATAATATATACAAGGTGTCCCAAGAAGTAGTGATATACTGAAGCTGGGAGGTAGAGGACTTAGAGCGCTATCTGAATCACCCCCATGTATGTTCCGCGATTTTTCGTATTTTCGGAGTTATGATTTTTTTTTAATTTTTCACCTATCGCCGAGTACGATGAGATTTTTATTTATGGTGACGTGAATTATTGCGGTAGATGCTTGATTTTTTTTTGTGTGCTAAGCTGATAGGTAGATAGGCCAATTCAGTATGGTAACATTTACTATCGTTAGATCTTATAATGGAATTAAAAAAAAAAATTAATGCCACTGGGTAATTTTATCTTTCTTGGCATTACATTTTTTTTTATTCCATTCAAAGATCTAACGATAGTAAATGTTACCATACTGAATTGGCCTATCTATCAGCTTAGCACACAAAAAAAATCAAGCATCTTTTTTGATCACCAGAAATTAAATTTTTGCCAAAAACTTATTTAGAGCAAAGCTCGGTCTCCCATCAGATATTATTGTAATTGGGATCTATCTTACCATCATCATCTTCATCTTCATACACATCATCGCCATCATCATCATTTTCTTCTTGCCGTCATCGTGACCCCCTCCACCCCCACCCCCACCCCCTCCTTTACGTTTCTTTCTACCCACGAATTCGTCAACTGAAACATAAGAATAATAACCCACTAGCTTTTGCCTGCGACTTCGTCTGCGTGGAGTTAGTAATTTGGGTAGCTTATTTTTACCCAATCTGCTTTTTAACGATTCCCCATACAAACTTCCACCCCCCTTTTTACCCCCTTAAAGGGTGATTTTTGGGATAAAAACTACCCTATGTCCTTCTCAGATCTCGGAGACCTCTATGACGTAGATACCTAAAAATTTGAACCAGTTATATCTATAGAGCCAAGTACTTAATAAGATTTTCACTAGTCTGCTCACGCAAACATAATCTATTTCCCGTGTTAATTTTTTCATGGCATTTGCCCTTGATTAGAAATTTAGAGAAGTGTAACAATTTAATACGATAAATTGTACTGACGACAAAAAAATATCCAACGATGGTTTGAAACCTCCATATAATTATGATAACTAATCTTTCCATATAACGAGAACCTAACTCGTACTCTGTTCTAGATATTACCATAGAGAAAACAATACATAGATCGCTCACTCCATACATCAGTTTTGGTACCAAAAAGACTATTAATTTCAGTGTCTACATCTAGCATCGAGTACTTGACAATAGATGTAGCAGTAGGTACTGATAGTTTTGCTACTCGATGCTAGATGTAGACACTGAAATTAATAGTCTTTTTGGTACCAAAACTGATGTGTGGAGTGAGCACTCTTGTCTTACTAAATTTCTCTATGATATTACTATAACGAGTGAAAATAACTTACCAGTGTGTGACATAGCTATGTCTTTTCCCAACGCCTTGAAACGCAGTATGTGGTTGTCGAAGAAGTTATTGACAGCATTATCGATATCCAAAGACAATCCTTCCGAGTTACTTCGTATATCTGGATCCTCGATGGTGTTATGATCAATTTCGGTTATGTTGTTTATTTTAACTGCAAGTAGTTATGTAGTATCCAAATTCTTAAGTTTATCCAAATAATTAAAACAGTTTCATCATCATCATCATAACTTAAGAGCTGTGCTCTTATCGGTGGAGTACGAGTAATCGCAATTCATTTCAATAATTAAAACAGTAAAAAAAAAAATTAAAGTACCTATAATTGTAAATAATGTAGGTAGCTGATAATAGGTAGATGACTCCTAAACTTGGAATCACTGAAAACAATAATTGTATTTGAAATTATTGTTTTCAGTGATTCCTATAGTTTCTATTTTAGGCCCGATTTAGACATTGATTACCTAGTGATAAGTGCTACCAAACGCAAGTAGCTAATGTAATGAACTCTCATTTATTTAATAGGTTTTAAATAATGTGCAAATCGGGCCTTAGTTACTAAAATAATAGGAGAACTGTAAATTTAAGCACTTACCAAATTTAACATAATCTCCTATCACCGAAACTTCGGTCAAATTGTTCAACGCTCTTAAATACAAAAGCGTTTTCTTCTGTAAGCAAGAATACGATAAATATATAAAACATTCCGTATATACACCTTTGAAAGCATCAGCCGAATTATCAATTTCAACACTAATAATGTCACTATTATTGGCTACGTCATTTTTTATTATATTTGCATTAACTATAGCAAGAGTCGCAGTTAAAATCACTATGAAAGCCATCCCGTAAGGCCATAAGAAAACAAATGAAAAACAAAACAGTGGGTTAGCGTTATTTATTTACGTTTCTTCAATGGGATTTTAGGTCAAATGTCAAGGTATGTGGGTGAAAACATGTCATTTAGTCTTCAAGTAATACGTCATTTTGCGGTTGCCTAAGGGTAGGAGTTAGCGACAACCACGGAGTTTTGTGCGATATTGGATTTTGCGATATAAGCCTTGTTATGAAGGTGATAGGGTCTTGTTTGTTTCTTTGTTGTGTTAACTATGTGTCAATTGAATGTTAGATGGATGATGTTATAGAGCTATGATTCTAAGAAGTACCCATCCTACTGTTTACCCTGATTGCTTTCAGTTTGGGTTCTACTTTCTAGTTTTTTTGGAATGAGGGTGCTTTTCAAATGTAACGTATGAATTGTCATCAATATGCTTTACAAAGAGGGTGCGTTGTTTTAAGGTCGGCAACGCGCATGTAACACCTCAGGAGTTACAGGCGTCTATACGCTACAGTGACTGCTTACTATCAGGCATCAGGCAGGTCGTATGCTTGTACCGACGACGTATTAAAAAATTGTTCCTATTACCAACAAAGTAGCTTTTTGACTCTGGCAAAGGCTCTAAAAGCCTTTCGTACATCTAAAATAGGGAATAAATCTGCGTAGGGGGCGCCACTTCCATAATCCGTCACAATCTAAGAGTCTACCGTAAACGAGAGAGTCGAAATCTTGTTATCTAACCTCTCTATCACTCTTGCATAATTATTCGAGCGATGAAGAGGCAGATAGCCGAGTTTCGATTTTCGTGTGTCCCGGTAGACCCTTTCTAAACAAACCGCCATGATGTATCAATGTCATATTTTATTGTCTGTGAAAACTTGTCAAAAAACAGTTTAAGACACAGTATGTATAAGTTACTCTATGGTTTACGATGGGTGCTAGTGCTGCACTCAAGCGGCAGAACATTGCAGTAATACCCCCTATTGTTTTGTAGACAATTCTAGATGTTTATAACTCATGTGAACCGCAACTCGTGAATGAAATCTGCAAGTATCATAAATGATAAGAAAGAAGACTAACTGATTGATAATAACCTTGTGGTTAAAACGTACAGTCGACGTCAAATATATATATATACTTATAGTCTGTGCGGAAAGAGAAGAGTCGTGAAATATATGGGATCCAATACATTCTATGACTCTTGTCTTTCCGCACAGACTCGTCACAATTGTCGCCTTATTACGAGGGCTGTTTGATAAGTACCCGTTTATGAAAAAAATAATCAGTTGTTTTTGTTTATATGCATTTATTTTTCTTCATAGTCTCCTTTTAACTCTATACACTTGTTCCACCTATATTCAAGCTTCAATAAACCATCCAAAAAGTATGATTTCGGAAAGTCATTAAAATAGGCCTCTGTGGCGGCAATGACTTCGTCATTTGATCCAAATCGCTTACCACCGAGCCATTTTTTCAGGTTGGGAAACAAAAATAAATCGCATGGGGTCAAATCTGGAGAATACGGGGGGTAAGGCAATAGGGCGTACCGTAATTGTGTTAATTTAGCCATCACAACTCTAGACGAATGAGCTGGTGCGTTGTCGTGATGAGACAGTACTTTTTTATTTTTTAAATGGGGTCGTTTGTCCTTCAACCCAGCGTCAAATTCATCCAATAAATTGGCATAGTACTGCCCTGTTATCGTTTTCCCCTTTTCTAAGAACTCAATATGTATCGGTCGCCATGACCTTTCCAGCCGATGGAACGATTTTTGCTATCTTTCGCGCAGGTTCACCCGGTAAAATCCACTGCTTCGACTGCCCTTTCATTTCCGGGGGGTAGTGGTGACCCACGTTTCGTCTACGATCACGAAACGACGCAGAAACTCCTTCGGGTTACGTTTGAACACGGCCAAACACTGCTCCGAAGTAGTCAGTCGGTTCCGTTTTTGCTCCTCCGTGAGTAAACGCGGCACCCACCTCGCCGATACTGTCTTCATACCCAATTTTTCTTCTAATATGTTTTGTACCCGCTCGATTGGAACATTTACAGCATCAACGATTTGTCGAAGTTCAATTCGGCGGTCGGCTAAAACGATATTTTCAATTTTCTTAACCATATCGTCTGTAGTCACCTCAATTGGGCGGCCTGGGCGATCCTCATCAAAGACGGTTGTTCTCCCCCGCTTAAACTCGTTAAACCAGTATCTGACGGTTGTCATAGAAGGAGCACATTCATGGTAAACCGCTTGCATTCTTACTTTTATTTCATCACATGTTTTTCCTTCCAAAAACAAGAATCTAATTACAGACCGATACTGCTCTTTCTCCATTTTCACAATTTTAAGTTCACGCTTTCACTGAATCGCTGTCAAATGAGAAAAAAACAAAAGAATGCTGTTTTTTTTTTAAATTTTCCCACCTCTGAAAAATGGCTTAAAACGATTGTATACATATTTTCGGCCCGTGATATTAATACATTTGGAAAACGGGTACTTATCAAACAGCCCTCGTACAAGGAGTTTATTTTGGTTTAGACTAACTATAAATTATTATTCGTGTTGCGGACTTCTTACTGAAACCTACATTTTTACTCTTTACCTATATTCATGATTTTGACGTTGCCTTGGTGATAGAATAAATAAACATGTCAATGTGGAAAAACAGAGCTTTTAATTTGAGAAAGGATATTGAAGATATTATATAAATAGAATCCGCCAAAATTAGTACCTATTTGTGTTACCGGGCGTCGGTAACAATTCGAATATAGCTTATTTAAATTAGATTTTTATAAGTAATCGCTGTTTTTTTTTGGTTAGAAGTTTCAAGTTTTGCTTGCCAAATGCTTTTGTTTTACTAGTAGTCGTTTTCAAAACAATTCTAAGGACCCTAAACTAGGTAAGGATGGTAAGAAAAAAAAATAGGTACTTTTATTTATTTAACGAAGTAAAACAACAATATTGCAAAACAAATCATTTATTAATAAGAAAATAAAATATATGAAATAAATATTTCTTATTATAACAATAATAAAGAAAAGATTTTTTGGTACAAGGAGAAATGCATAATTATCACATGGTTACAAAAAATATTCTAAAAATAATAATATATCACAGTTATATATACCGCTTATAATATGACATAAATAAAATAATACACATTATAAATATGGAATAGATACTGTATGTGTATATTATGTATACCTATATATTACAAGAGTAAAAAATAATATAATAATTTAGACATAAGTAGGTACATATTATCTACATAAGTAATGCATAAACATACATAAATGGCAGAAAATTTAAGAAAATAAATAATACTAAAAAGTAAAATTATAATATATATAATTTATAGTCTTACTACATATTTAATAAAACGTGGTGTAGGTATTTCTACGGTGGGAAAAAGAAGAAAAATATTATGAAAACCGAAATAAATAAAACTTTAACACACCCAACGTACCTGCAATAAATAAACAATTCACAACAAATAAAATAAATACTTAACTAATCAATAAATTACTAAAAGCTAAGAAATATTTGGCATGCATTCAACTCAAACACAGTTAAGTGCCAATTCCAAATGACAAAACCGTTTTTCGAAATCAATATAAATAGTTTTTTCAACATACCACTTAAAACCTAGACCTGTATTTGACTTTAACCAATAAGAAATGTAACGAGCGTGACACTAGATTTACGAGCTAGTACTGGAGGTCCCATACGGCATATAGCTGCTATAGGCATCAGGTTCCGAGTGTGACACTAGATTTACGAGCTAGTACTGGAGGTCCCATACGGCATATAGCTGCTATAAGCATCAGGTTCCGAGTGTGACACTATATTTACGAGCTAGTACTGGAGGTCCCATACGGCATATAGCTGCTATAAGCATCAGGTTCATATGCCCTTCTGTATCCGCCGTGATGTCCGTGTTCATGTTCGTGATGTTCCTCGTGACTATGCGAGTGATGATGGGAGACCTCAGGTTTCGCGTGGATCTCGTACGTAGTCTTGCCTCCTCCGCCGTGCCCCTTGAGGCCTACTAGGGCCGATAGGAGGAGGGACATTAGGGCAGCCATGAGAGCTTTGCCAGCTAGTAGGGCCAGGGCACCAAGAGCTGCTGCTGCTAAAGCTCCTGTAGAAAAGAAAATAGAGATAGGAAGCGCCATCGACAGTAAGGTCCCTTTTCATAGATAACGTCACATATAAGTAAAATTACACCTATTCTGCCTACTCCATAGATAAAGTGTTATTCTATGGAACTATGTAAACAAACCGCCATATTGATATTGTCTCTGAACGATGAATTTATTAGTGACTTTTGTCACAGAATAAATAATAGTACTAGGTACAGAAGATTCACTCTCTAACAAAACGCTTACGATAGATATGACCGCTAGGTGGCGCAAGCGCCACGCGCGGTCTATGGCTAGCCACCAAAATTGGTGTGGGACGGATGTACTTGTAGGTACTTGTTGCGACGCGACGAAATCGCGGAGTGAGCCACGCCTGCTTTTGTTTACATAGCAAGTTCCATAGAATGATACTTTACATATTATGTATATGTCTGTAGGTGTAATGAATAATACGATAAACACAAATAAATGTAAAATTATCCCATCAGGAATTTTATGAACACAAGTATTACTCGTATTTTTTCTAAAGTAGGTATAGAATTCAATATACGCGATATAATCCGTTTTAATCGTTTTATTTGATAGAATACTTACCATGTAAATCAAAATACATATGCTCAAGGATTTACAGGGTTATCTCATGATAAGTTTTCTAAGTGTAAAATGATTTGATTAATTGATTAATTGAAAAATATTTTATAATATTGTTACATAATATATTACAAATTAATGTTGGCATGTTGGCTTTATATATTAGCACATTTACATCTCTGACCATCTTTGATTAGTATATTCATATAAAATGATCATATTGTTACTGAAAATGGTAAAGAAATAAAAAAATAAGCAAATATTATCCGACAATCTTTCTTACATAATTCTATGGGTATGTTGAGATTGGGATGACCCAAAATCCAATTACATGAGTATTTTGATTATATCCATACCTTTCATCATCATAGCGGCCGCCAGCAATCCACCGCCGCCTTTGCCACCGCCGAGTCCACCACCGCCACCGCTTTTCCTCCCAACAGAAGCCGGATCCCCTTTAGACATACTCATAGCTTCTTCAGAAGTCTCTGGATCCAACAGCCTGTACTTCAAAGAATGCCCATCCAAATAGTCTTGGAGACGATGCAACAGGAACCTGTTTAATTTCTCTTCAGGCTTCCCAGGGAACTGCCTGGCTAATTCCGCTGCTAATTCCTCAGGAGTCGATGAGTTTATAGTTCTATTTTCCTTCACAATACTTAACCCTGGTAGAAGAGAAAGCTCATCGCGAGAGCTTAGATCCTCTATAAACGATAGCACATGAACTTTCAAACATTTAGCACTTAGACTGCTATTACAGTCTTTATGCAAAAATCTTCCAGCTCTTTCCGATATATTTTTCGGCAGTTCGGATATCGTATTCGATTCGGTTCCATCTATAACAGCTTTTGATAGATGCACGCACACAACAACAGTCACAAGTACACTTTTCACGAACATTTTGTCACTGACACACTGTTCTATGTCGCTCTACAGGTTTGTAGTCATATCGTTGAATGGCGCCATTCAACTGATGCTTGAACTGCACCGTCCAATTTGTTTTATACTGACTGCCGGGTACAAAAAGTAAGAAAAACCGTCAGAAAACGTAAAAGAGCAAAATTGATCGAGTCATTGTTCGGCAGCGCGATTACTTTCGACCGGTTCGTAAATAAATAGTAAAAGGTATCGACATCGGAAATGGTAAAAAGTTTAGATTGCTCAATCATTTCATGCTTTCTTAATCTAATTAAGGACTGTGTTTAACCTTACTGAGAGGTGTGTCCGTTGTCAATACATCACTGTTGGGGTTACAGGCGTTTAGCCTTTTATAGTGTCAGTCAGGTAGTTAAAAATCGTGGGTTCAAATCGGATTGTGCTCGATACACAAAACGCTGCAAATGGTGTAAAAGGTATGAAAATTGGTACGATTGATCTTTACGACATTTGAAACAATGTGTGTAAAATTGAAAAATTAAAAAAAAAAACTAAGTGTCAAAATTTTCAAAATTGCTTTATTAGGATTAGATAATTGAGGATATTGATATTACCTATAATTTCAAGTATATTTTACAAAAAAATATTGAACGGTATTGTATCTGGAGAAGCCCAAACTAAGTATATTTTGAAAATTATTTTTACTATAATAAAAAAAAATGACTGAAGTGATGTGTTATATTTTTTAGAATCGGCTCAGAAAGCCCTTTCGTTTAATACCACGCACGATAGGTTTCTGAACAAAAATTTTTATTCGATACAAAAAAAAATTACGCAAAACTCCTCTCATTTTTTTTATTTGTTGGTACTTCGGGTCAAATTGTTTCAAATGTTCTAAAGATCAATCTTACCGATTTTCATACCTTTAACATCATTTGCAGCATTTTACTGAATTTCTCGGTGTACCGCCAGCGTTATTAAAGCAGGCCTGTAGGCTACCCAAGTAGAGAACAAAACAAATTATTTTTATGATAGGTATATTTATATGTATATAAATTATAAACTGAAATAGATATTATACCCAAAGAAAAAGTGACCAACTGTCCGATTCGAACTTTAAGATACGTCGATTAATAGATCTAGAAACGATATGGATAAGATGTGTCAGTGTCAAAAGTGACGTTTTTGTTTGAAGAAACGTTACATTTGACACTGGCATTTATCTAATCCATATTGTTTCTAGACGTATCTTAAAGTTCGAATTAGAGCCCGTACCATGAGTCACTGACAATGTCAAAACTGACATAAACGCCATCGAGAACGTAATTTACTTTCTATACATCTCGTTCGTACTAATATGCGAGTACGAGCGAGATGTATAGAAAGTAAATTACGTTCTCGATGGCGTTTATGTCAGTGCCAAACTGATGGTAGCCGTACAGGCCACAAGTCCACCGGTGGCCGAGGCAGGAATCGAACTCGAGTCTTCCCCTCCGTCGCGCGTCGTTTAGCCGCGTAAGCTATAGACGCGGGTTCGATTCCCGTCACCGCCACACCAGTGGACTTGGTCACTTTTTCTTTGGTGTATCATAATATCTATTTTAGTTTATAGGCTACATTTACTACTTTCCATCAGGCGGGATGTATGCTTCATGCTCATGGCGTTCGTCAAAAGAAAGATATTAAGTCCGCCATTTGTACAATTTTGATATCGTGCAATAAAGTTTAAATAAACAAATAAAATTGAGCATACTTAGTATTTGAAAGATATTGAAATATACAGAGGTACTTCTGATTGCTCCTGTTAGTGAAAGACTTAAGCAAAATTCAAATTAGTCAATATTATTATCTTAATTAATATTCATATTTTCTGCACATTATTTTAATTTAGATTTAAGACAACCTACAAACATTAATAATAATAAAAACATAATAATTAAAACTAATAATTAAACTAAAAAACGTCTAATATGCGCCTCCACCCTGCATCGTACCCGGCTCAAAAGTCCCCATGATGCCTGCAGCGTTTCCTCGCTGCACTGCAATGGAGATCTGTTGAACCAGGTACGACCCAGAGCGGGAGTCGCAACCCCTCTCCCGTAGACAACCTATATTTATTAGAGTAATGATATGTTTAAAATTGAAATCATTTCTACATATGTACATATGTTTTTTGCATGCCTGTTGGTCAAATATAGCGACACCACTTGTTGTAAGATTACCATTACTGTATGTACTACCTATATTTGCAAATAAAACATTTTAAATTTGAATAATAATAAAATTTTAGCCCAATTGTACTTGCGAGCCCGCAACGGCCGCAACCCGATACATAAAGAATGAAATGATATAATGTCGATATACATCAGGTGATATTTGATCTCGATAAAAAAGAAACGTTACTTTCATCTTCATTAGTGCATGTATGTTGTGTCTTTTTATTTTATTCGGGCAATCACTTCCGTTAGTATACAGTCGCCATCAGATATATCAGAGTGGCCAAGCCGCTCACAAATGTCTGAACACGCCTCTATTGTCAAGGAGTTAAAGTGCTTCACATGTCTTTGAGCACCTGTACTTATACATTCACACGTTCACATTAGAACAAGATTATAATCCTCACCACTTAGATGGTAGGAAATCCGTAGGCCTGAGATACACTTGTAAGTTTTATTTACGTAAGTAGGGACAGAGCTATTTGTTAGAATGAAATACGATATTCATCTCTCATTCTGTAGTATAGCTGTGTCCCTACTTACGTAAGTAAAACTTACAAATGTATCTTGGGCCTTAGAAATATGCACAGTGCGCCTGCTTCTGCCTTGGCTGTGGAATTAACTGTCGCTAACTATGTTTCCGGACCGGTACGAACTTCAAAGTTCAAACTTTCAAAAAGAAAAGAGCGTACTTCCATCTTAAAGACGACTCTGGCCTAGTGGGTAGTGACCCTGCCTGTGATGCCGCGGTCCTGGGTTCGAATCCCGGTAAGGGTATTTATTTGTGTGATGAGCACAGATATTCGTTCCTGTCCTGAGTTTTGGGTGTTTTCTATGTATTTGTTATTATATATATCGTTGTCTGAGAGACAACACAAGCCTTCTTGAGCTTACTGTGGGACTTAGTCAATGAGTAAGAAAGTTCTATAATATTTATTTATTAAAAAAAGGGTATCATACTTGCAGCCTCTTTGGTGTACATTGCAGGTTTCCATAGGCGACAGTATGAATTCATGAGCCAATGACTTATGCGCACGATATAAAGTAAATAAAATTACCTAAAGAAAACTTGAAGGAACTTTTTGTTCATCTTGCAATTGGTGGTTTAACTTGCTATCGGTACGCAAATAGAATAGGTACTAATTTCAAATCTCGCTGTCATTACGTGATTTTTCATTTCTAATGCTCTGAAAGAGGGTCATTGTTTATCTACAAGGTGTGCAGATATAGCAGATATAGATACGTTTCTGCACTAGAGCATTTTACGTTCCAAGTACGACTATATATTTTTTTGTGATAAGCAGTGAAATTTGGGTTTAAATGGATTTGTTATACAATTTCCATTCTGATATTTAACTCCCCATTCCATTAATAACGATACTTTTGCCTAAATTGTTAATTGAAAGTGCCCTCAAGGTTTAGTATAAAAAATTCTACTTCATGTTTTTAAAGAAACACATGAATTTTACTTTCCTCGTATTCGAAATAAAAAGTAGAGTGTTTAACTCGGGTGAAAGGCATCATTTCAGCCTCGGACTAACTACCTCGGCAGAAATGAGTGCCTTTCATCCCTTGGTTAACAATCTACTATTGTTGTACTCATAGGTAATTTTAAAACTGAAACGAGACTTAATTCCGTGCACTTGCGTTTATTATTTTGGTCTGCAGGCGTAGCCAACATGCCAATAGTACGTTCCGTAGCGAACGAAACGCACGTGGCACTGTCGCAATAATATGGAAGACGAGAGAGAGAGAGATGACTACCTAATACCTACGCTACGCCACGGAAGCGTTAACGATTGAATCCCGTTTCGATTATAAAATTATAATTCATTTTGTTTTTGTTAAACGATTGAATTTTTTTTTAATAGATACTTAGGTACGTGTTTTTAGGGTTCCGTAGCCAAATGGCAAAAAACGGAACCCTTATAGATTCGTCATGTCTGTCTGTCCGTCTGTCTGTCCGTCTGTCTGTCCGTCTGTCTGTCCGTCCGTATGTCACAGCCACTTTTCTCCGAAACTATAAGAAGTATACTGTTGAAACTTGGTAAGTAGATGTATTCTGTGAACCGCATTAAGATTTTCACACAAAAATAGAAAAAAAAAAACAATAAATTTTTGGGGTTCCCCATACTTCGAACTGAAACTCAAAATTTTTTTTTTCATCAAACCCATACGTGTGGGGTATCTATGGATAGGTCTTCAAAAATGATATTAAGTTTTCTAATATCATTTTATTCTAAACTGAATAGTTTGCGCGAGAGACACTTCCAAAGTGGTAAAATGTTTGCCCCCCCCCCCCCCCCCTAACTTCTAAAATAAGAGAATGATAAAACTAAAAAAAATATATGATGTACATTACCATGTAAACTTCCACCGAAAATTGGTTTGAACGAGATCTAGCAAGTAGTTTTTTTTTATAACGCGTTAAATCGCCTAAATACGGAACCCTTCATGGGCGAGTCCGACTCGCACTTGGCCGCTTTTTTTAAGAAAAATGTGCCTTAATTAGTTTGTTTATCGTATTATCGGACCAGGATGTACAGTCACCAGCATAAATAAATGACTATGGGCAGCCGTGCAAAAATATCTGATGCTCCATTGGAGGCATAAGTATATGACGACACTACCTCGGTAAAAATATGTGATCCTTTGTGACCAGCAAAAATATCGTTAGTCCGTATCCGCATAAATATCGGATCGGGTCGCTTAAAAATATTTGATTACTCATAAAATTCAAAATTATGTGATTACTCTCATCTGGAATAAATATCTCTCCACTGTAAAAGCAAATACATCGGATGGACGACAGACCGCCTATTTATCTGACACGTTGGAAAATCACAAATATGTTATCGACCTTTAAAAACGAACCATACATGTTTAGTATAGAGCCGTAAATTGTATAAAGTGATTTGACAATTCACGAAAAGAGTGCCAACTTGTCATTGTATATGTCTGTCTCACATTATATTCTATCATCGATTTGACGGAATAAACTGGATATAATTTTGAATTGTAACGTATTGCAATCATAAATTTAGTATATAACTGGATCTGGCATGAGGGGTGGGGGAAATGACAAAACGGGATAGTCTTATGTATCTTTCAGTAGGAGTAGCAGCGAAAGCGCTATTATTGTTTGTCCTTGTCAGTCTCACAGGTTGACCTCTTCATCATTCTTTTTTATGTAAGAAGGAGGTTTATTACACATTGTCTATTAAAAGTCTACCTGAATTATGTCACAATTTAAAATTGCAAATGAAATATGTGAGACAGACATATGCAATGACAAGTCTGCACTCTTTTCGTGAATTGTCAAATCACTTCAAACAATGTAAGGCTCTATGCTATCCAGGTATGTTTCATTTTTGCCGATTGATGACATATTTCATAATTTCGTGTCAGATATATAGGCGGTCCCTCTGCCATCCGATGTATTTGCATACACATTGGAGAGATATTTATGCCAGATGAGAGTAATCACATAATTTTGATTTTTATGAGTAATCAAATATTTTTAAGCGATCCGATCCGATATTTATGCGGATACAGAGTAACGATGTTTTTGCCGGCCACAAAGCATCACATATTTTTACCGAGGTAGTGTCGTCATATACTTATGCCTCCAATGGAGCATCAGATATTTTTGCACGGCTGCCCACAGTCATATATTTTTGCTGGTGACTGTACAAGTAAAGAAAAACCACTATGGTTACCAAATTGATTTATTCCATAAATAATAACACACACACCATCAGTTTGTTCCAATTGGTTCACATATTTTATTTTTCAGTGCATTTGATACAGCAAATAATAAAAACAATAACACAGATACATACTTATGCGATGATATTTTACTATACATAATTACATACGAAACTACATACTTGCATACATACATACATAATTATATTATGCAGGTCAGACGCAGGTACGAGTAACACAATAATTGCAATATTTATAAGTTAATAGCAGTCTTTAAAAATATAACATAATGACTTTTAACAAATAATATACTATAAAAATAAAAATAATTTGTATACCTACAATATAGTATAAAATAATTATGTTAATATTAAATACAAATTTTATGTGTAAAACAATATATACACTAAGTACAAAATGTTATCATAAATAATAATAGATACAGAAATATTTACATACAATAATAATGCATCACCAAATAGTAGGTACTAAAATAAATAATGAAAACACATATGAAAAATGAAATGAATGAATTGAAAATATAATAATATATTAAAATGCGTTTTTTATGTATAGGTATTACAAAAAATAGTAATAAATAAATGTGTATGTAGGGTGGTATATGAATAGTATGAATATAATTATTAGTATTAGAATATGTAATATATTTTGTAAAATAAATATATTTGAAAAATAATATAATGAGTTTATCAAATTATATAAAAAGCAATAATGGAATATATCAATAATGATATGGAATAAATGAAAAATATTTAAAATGTTGAAATGCTCTAAACCATAAATAACGTATAAGATACATAAGAAATATAATAATATGATAAACAAATAAAAAACAAATAAAAACAAGATAAAATATAAATATAAACAAAATAAACAGTGCTCTATGACCACAAACACAAAAAAAAACTTTTCATTTTATTCCCTTTTCATTTCAAATAAATCTATATCAAAGGCCTTTAGGATCATTTGTACTTTCCACAAGCATTATAAATAAGCAAACTTAAACCATGTCTTAGTCTAATCAATAAATAGTCAATAAATTATTCGTTCGTATTAACTTTTTTTTTTTACCTAACGTTTCCTAACATTCAAATTCCTTCCATAACCCGAATGTCCGTAACCGCCGCCGACATCCTCGTGCGCCGTGGAATGACTGTGAGAGTGACTGTAGACTGGCTTGGAGACAATCTCGTAGGTGGTGGACTTTCCTCCTGAGGAGAGGGACTTGATGCCGATGATGGCGGAGAGGAGAAGAGACATCATTGCCGTCATCAGAGCTTTGCCGGCCAGCATCGCGAGACCGCCGAGACCGATGCTCATGAGGGTGCCTGGAACAATAGGGGGTATTACTGCAATGTTCTACCCACAGAACATATTAAAGAGGTTAGAACGGCTATCGCGCGCAGTTGTTATCGGAACCGGTGTCGCCGCTCGTTCCTCTCCACATTTCCACATTTCTCGCGCAACGGTAGTAAAAACTTGTGTGCCTGGTGAATGGATACGCCTCCTTTAGACAGATTTGATGTCTGGCTTCTTAATCTGAACGTTATTGTGGCGCAAAAGGCATGTTTCCGTTTTTCGGTCAGCGCGGGCGAGTACTAGCATGCGAGCGTTTGCTCATAACCGGCGGCGACACGTACCCTGCTCGCATCGCCATTCTACTTGTTCTGTGGTTCTACCGCTAGCACAGCACTAGCACCATAGAAGGTAGGATCCTATAAAGTAGTATACGCGTGCCTCCATGAGGGACAAAACATAGGCAATGCGACACTATGATTGGTCGAATTTATTTGTTGCCCACCATAATACATACTAAATTTACGGTGGGGAATAAAAAAAAAGTGAGACTGTGACAAGGACAAACAATAATAGCGCATTCGCTGCTACTCCTACTGAAAGATACATAAGACTATCCCGTTCGGTCATTTCCCCCACCCTCATGGCAGATTCAGTTAAAATACTAGATTCATGACTAGCACTGTGTCTTAAACTGGTTTTGACAAGACAATAAAATATGACATTGATACATCAAGGCGGTTTGTTTACAAAGGGCCTACCAAAAGTTTGACCATGCAGATACCGCAATGTAGGTAATGAAAATTGCTTGCTAGTACTTGCTAGTCTAAACCTTGCATTACAAGTGGTCATTGGATAGTTTACCTACATAAGATCCAAAGTAATTCCAACTCGAAAATGAAATCATTTTAATACCATGATTAATACTCAATACTCAATCATTTATTTGCACATAATGGTTACACAGGTAAGGTGGGATATAACATAATTATTGATCGCATTATGTACCCTGTTGGGCGCAGCAAAATAAGGAGAAAGGCACTTACACAATATAATAAATCTAGATTTCACTTAATTCTAAGTATTAGTTACATTTTCTTCTAAGTATTCATTCAGGGAATAGTAACATTTGGACAATAGAAATTGTTTCAGCTTACGGATAAATGCTGTTTCACTTGTTTCTTCTTTTAATTCATCCGGCAATTTATTGTATATTTTTATCGACATTACAAAAGGCCCGGTTGAGTGCATTTTAAGCCGTGAGGCTGGTAGCAAGAGTTTGTTTTTATAACGCATTTCACGAGCTCCTGTTACATCTTTGCGTTTTGTATATAATTCAGGGTAGTTTCTGACAAATTTGCAAATTTCCAGGATATAGATACATGGAAGGGTGAGTATGTTCTTTTAAATAGGGTTTGCAGCTGTCGATTTGTTGATCATTAACTAAAATTCTGATGAGTTTTTTTTGAAGAATGAATAGACTGGGTGCGTCTGTACTATTGGCCCATAGAATTACACCGTAGCTAAGCCAGTTGCATGCATATGCGTAATAGGTCTGAAGTGCAGTTTTAAAGTCGGTAGATTTTTTTATTTCTTTTAGAGCGTAAACAAATTTAGCTAACTTACTTTTAATATTTTTTATGTGTGGTTTCCAGCAAATATGTTTGTCTATTACTATCCCGAGCAACGTGAATTCATCAACTACGTCTATTTGTGTATTATTATAGCTATATGAGATGTTAAGGGGGTCTTTTTGGTGTGGGTGAAATGACATTAATTTCGTTTTTGAGAAGTTGATTTCTAAGTTGTGCTCGTCTAACCAATTTGTTACTTTTGTTAGGATGTTATTTAATTCAGTATTTAGGTCAGAAGTGTTGCTAAATGGTGTTAGAATAGAGATGTCGTCGGCAAAGAGTACGCAATGGTTTTCAATAACTTTTGGTAGGTCGTTGATATAGACTAGAAATAAGAGGCAGCCGATAACGCTTCCCTGTTGTATTGATGCGTTAGTAGTTGTTGTATCGGATTGTACATTTTTTATTTCGCCAGATTGGAAGTTGAAGTGTTCAAGTTCTACCAGTTGTTCTCTATTCTGTAAGTATGTCGCGAGCTATTTATGTGCCATTCCACGAATTCCAATGCCATACAGTTTCGATAATAAAATGTTATGTTGAACTTTATCGTATGCTTTTGTCATGTCGAGTAATATTCCGACGGCATATTGTTTTAAATTGAGTATTTGTAAGATTTGCTGTATGTAGTGGTATACGGCTAGTCGTTGATCGCCTTTTTCGGGATCCATTTTGTGCGTTATCAAAGATGTTATATTTTTCGCAAAAATTATAGATGCGGTTACACATAGCTTTCTCGAATACTTTTGATGCGGTCGGTAGAAGACATTTATTTTGGTTTTCCTAAGTACATAAAATAAATATGGTTTAAATCTAATTGCCTTGATACAGAAGCCAAAAATTACGGTTTAAATCACGTAATTTTTTGACACGACCTGGCGGTCTATATGAGTTGCGTTGACGCGACTTCAAGTATGGAGTCGCGCGCGGGAACGCAACTCATGCTAGACCGCATGATGGAGACCTTAGGCTCTCCGAGACATGTCGCGCGAGTGTCTAAAATTAGATGCGAGTAAAACTGTTTTTTTTCGCTTAAGTTAGTACCTATGACTCACGACAGTTTAAATTCGATTATCTTGATACTTTTAAATATCATTTGGAAAAGTTAAGCTAGTTATATAAGCATTTTAAATTTTAAAATGCGCGATGATATTTAGGCAAATATTATTGCATATTGATTTCCAAATTCCCAATTAGGGCATGAATTGTGGTGAATAGTTTCAAGAAAAGGATGTTACAGCTTTGCCTTTCATTTTTTTTCTTTACAGGGCAGAGGCGCTGCCTTGCCTCCCATAGATTATAATTGTAATAATAACATATTTTGATCGTAATAACTGTCCTAAACTGGAACTACTTTGTTATACACCTAGACCTAGATTAACAAAAAAAAGAAGACAGTTAACTAAAAATAAATTAATTAAAAATTAAAAAACACGACTGCAATTTAAAAGCGAACTGAAAAGCTAAAAATAATTTTTAGTTATGTTAGGTACTCAACTTAATGAATGTAAAATATAATATATAGGTAAGTGTTCTGTCAGGGTCGTAAACAGCAAACGGAAAAGTTTAGGCTCATTTAGGATCGTGACTGTACCTATATATTTTATTTCGATTCCTAACATAACTAAAAATTATTTTTAGCTTTTCAGTTGGCTTTTAAATTGCAGTCGTGTTTTTTAATTTTTAATTAATTTATTTTATTTTATACATTTTAGTGACCATACAAACCAACCACATTTTTTATATGATTTAAGGCACTTAAGTTGCTTCAAGGAGCTTTCATCATGTTGATATTTTGATATGTTAGCATAAAACGTGCTTAAAAACCTAAATAGGTCGGACCCAAAAACCAGTCGTATTGAAAAGTGCTATGGCTTAATATCTCTGCAACTACATAACTATAAATTGGCTTTCGGTCTTCGCAATTAAGATACTTAGGGAAGCTGCAGAAAGCATGCACCTTTCTTACGTTCCGGGCCTTCGGCCCTACGTGAAGCTCGGCCTCCGGCCTTTGTAATTAAGAATCTTGAGGAAGCTACAGAAAACGTGCACCTTTCTTACGCTCTGGGCCTTCTGCCCTACGCGAAGGTCGGCCTTCGGCCTTCGCAATTAAGAAACTTGGAAAAGCTGCAGAAAGCGTGCACCTTTCTTATGCTCCGGGCCTTCGGCCCTACGCGAAGCTTGGCCTTCGGCCTTCGCAATTAAGATACTTCGAGCTGCAGAAAGCCTGCACCTTTCTTACGCTCCGGGCCTTCAGCCCTACGCGAAGCTCGGCCTTCGGCCTTCGCAATTAAGATTCTTGGGGAAGCTACAGAAAGCGTGCAACTTTCTTACGCTCTGGGCCTTCGGGTCTACGCGAAGGTCGGCCTTCGGCCTTCGCAATTAAGAAACTTGGAAAAGCTGCAGAAAGCGTGCACCTTTCTTACGCTCCGGGCCTTCGGCCCTACGCGAAGCTCAGCCTTCGGCCTTCGCAATTAAGATACTTACCACCACCTGTATGCCGACGATCTGCAGCTTTACGACCAGTGTGAAGTGACTAATATTTCGAGTTCGATTGATAGGCTCAATCTGGACCTATTGCACATCCAACAGTGGTCTGAGCAGTATGGCCTTTTTGTGAACCCGTCTAAGTGCCAAGCTATCGTTATTGGTAGTTCTCGACAGGTCGCCAGACTGGATTTTGACACTATTGCACCAGTAAACTTTAACGGTTCACCAATACTATTTAGTCACAGTGTTAAGGACCTAGGCATTATGCTCGACAGTTCGTTGGATTGGAGAGCGCAGGTTTCTGAGGTCAGCCGAAAAGTTATGGGTTCTCTTCATTCACTAAACAAGCTAAAGCACTTTTTGCCCATTAAGACTAAAATTCTCCTTATAAATACTCTAATTCTACCTATAATTGATTATGGTGATGTGTGTTATCCGGACCTATCTGAAGAACTTCTCAATAAGTTGGATCGCCTTCTCAATAACTGCATTCGTTTCATTTTTTGCCTGCGTAAGTACGATCATGTCTCTGCGTACCGCTCCCAGCTTGGCTGGCTTCCCATCCGTCAACGACGCAGTGTTCGCATGCTTTGCTCTCTATACTCTGTCCTAAACGATCCACTCTCTCCTGTATACCTCAAGTCCCTCTTTCAATACTACGGCGTTTCTCGCGACCGTCAGCTTCGCTCTTCTGGCAATATGTCTTTATCCATCCCTCCACATCGTACTGGCTTCATGTCAGATTCGTTCTGCGTGCAGGTAGCGCGCCTTTGGAACCGACTCCCCCTTAGTATTAAAAATGCCCCAAACAAGTTCGCTTTTAAGAAATCGGTACGTGCTTTCTTTGCTGCTAGAATGAAGGATTCCTAGTTTTAGTTATATAATTTATATATTTTATTGTATATATTTAAATTGTTAGGTATATGTATTTATATTATATGTATCGTGTATATTATGTGTGTAAATTTTTTTTAAATTAGCTTTGCGGTTTATATTAAATTTTGTTAGTAGTAGTAGCAGTTGCACCGCCCACAATCTCTCTGCTTTGCCTTAAGGTTGACTGGTAGAGAATGCTTTTGGCATTAAGTCCGCCTTTTGTACGATAAGTTTTTCTTTTGTGCAATAAAGTTTAAATAAATAAATAAATAAATACTTCGAGCTGCAGAAAGCGTGCACCTTTCTTACGCTCCGGGCCTTCGGCCCTATGCGAAGCTCGGCATTCGGCCTTCGCAATTAAGATACTTCGAGCTGCAGAAAGCGTGCACCTTTCTTACGCTCCTGGCCTTCGGCCCTATGCGAAGCTCGGCATTCGGCCTTCGCAATTAAGATTCTTGGGGAAGCTGCAAAAAACGTGGACCTTTCATACGCTCCGGGCCTTCGGCCCTACGCGAACCTTCGGCCTTCGCAATTAAGATACTTGGGGAAGCTGCAGAAAGCATGCACCTCTCTTACGCTCCGAGCCTTCGGCCCTACGCGAAGCTCGGCCTTCGGTATTTACAATTAAGAAACTTGGGGAAACTGCAAAAAGCGTGCACCTTTCTTACGCTTTGGGCCTTCGGCCCTACGCGGAGCTCGGCCTTCGGCCTTCGCAATTAAGATACTTGGGGAATTTACAGGAAGCACGCACCTGCCTTACGCTTCGGAGCGTCGACCCTATGCGGAGTTCGGCCTTCGGCTTTCGTTATTAAAATACTCGTGGAAGTTGCAGGAAGAGCCCATCTATCTTAAGCTCCCAGTCTTTGCTTCTCGTAAAATATTGTTTCACAACAGTAGCACGTGTGCTCCGGGATTTGCAAAATTTGTCGTGCAAAATTAAAATCATCATCAAAGACCTGCCTTCTACAGTCATGATAATAGTGTCTTCTATTCAAAGTCTCAAGTTAAATGTTATAATAAACAGCACAATATGTTTATTCAGAGTACCTGAGCATTTCTCAAATAATTTGTACATTTCGATCACATCTTAGATTTCTATAAAAATTGGTACTTATGCTGGTAAAGTACATGAAGCTGAACAATTTCCACCATATTTCCCAAAATATCCAAGAAAGTTTGTATGAAACATTCCTTTTTTGTTACCAAATGTGTAAGGAAATCTGGTAACAAAAAAGGATGTTTCATACAAACTTTCTTGGACATTTTGGGAAATATGGTGGAAATTGTTCAGCTTCTTGTACTTTACCAGCATACCAATTTTGTAGAAATCTAAGATGTGATCGAAATGTACAATTTTTTTGAGAAATGCTTACCTAGTCAATCGTTCAAACCGTTCCTTTCGTATTTGACACTTTCGCAATTGAAAATAACGTAAGCGCCACGTATGAAGTTGTCGTATATAGCTGCAAAGAGAAATGTCATTAGCGCGATGTAGAACATTTAGTATTTTCTCTCCAACGATACAATTAAACATATAACTTATATATATTCCTATGATCGCCTTAAAAAATCCTTTCTTTTAATACCCCATTCAATAGATTTAGACAATTCATTTATCTTTGCGTTATACTTATATTTTGTAAAATCTTGTCCTACCAAATGAATAGTTTAAACCATATTTTATGTACAGTTTTAGCATCGTCTTTTAAAATCCTTTATTTTAATACCCAACTCGATAGGTTTATAAGTTTTATTTTTGTTTCGGTTGCACAATTTGCAGTGCATAATCCGCCATATTGGTTTTGTGATGACGTCACATAGCCTATGTTACTCGGGATAACGTAAGGATTCCAATGATATCTCAAACACCTAAATCGGTTCAGGCACTTAGCTGTTACGGTGTAACAAAGAAACTTACATACCCACATACAAACATGAACCCTGAAAACAATACACTCTTTTTTTGGGGCAGTCGTGTAAAGCCACTCAGTTGCTTCTGGTAACTAGAGCTACCAACTTTGAACGCCTACAAATTGCTTCTGGTAGCCAGAGCTACCAGACGACCATTGTACGATTTTTGATTTTTTATCTGTGAGTGGCGGCTTGGAAGCGGTTTAAACTATGTTCCGAGCATAGACAAATAACATGGCAATACAGAAAAAAAAAATTAGCCAACATGATAAAATAAAAATATTTTAAACAGCTGTCGGTTTCAAAGTTGTGCGAAAGTGAAGTTGCGGAAAAGTGGTCGGTGTTTTAAAAATGCCGTAAGTATTTTTAATTACTCTTTTACTATCTAAATTTTATACCAAACGATTATGTATTTATCTAACTAACAGATAGAATGTATATTTCAGTTCTAATGTAGAATTATGAATTACTATCTCACTTCAAAGTAGTTAAACGGTGATTTTTTTCGGTTACTTGCGATTGAAATAAGATAAGACTTTGAAGAATAAGTCATATTTTTCAAATAAAATATTGTTATTTAAATAGTCTAAATATTAAGTTTCATTTATAATCATAAAATCATTTAAACCTGTGATATGTTATACAGGATTAGCGAAAGAAACAATTGTAAGTATGTGCCGGGCGGCTGGTAACTCTAGCTACCAAAAGCAATTTAGCGAACGTCTCGCTCGGACGTCGTAAGGCATGAGGCACACTAGACGCTTTGCGTGCCCGTGTGGTACATTCTTGTTATGTGTTCCTACTAATGTTTCAACTACTAAGATTGTGTTTTGGGGAAACCTGACATTATTTGCACATGGTTATTGGTATATCTTTTATTAGTGCATGGTCATATACAGGGTGTCCCCAGACTATGTCACATGAAGGAAAAGTACCTTAAATAACGTAGATAAGAATATGACGGTGACTGAAAATAATGTCTGCATACTTTTTCGAATGCTGGACCTACCTGTGCCTAACGCACTCTGTGTGCCCCGACCCTAGTCACCAGCGGCGGCCATTTTTTCAACATGGCGGCCAGTCCTACCGGCGTCGGATCAGGTGTTGCGGGTGTTTTTATATCGGCTTTGTTTATTTACGTTTAAATTAGTGTAATTCCGTATTTAGCAGTTTTCTTTTGTGTAATATGGTTTTGTTCTAACATTCTGTGATTAATGATGTGAAAAATTTATAGTGAAAATGTGATATTGTGTTGTTTTTGATCGGCAAAAGAACCCGAAACTGCGGTGGTACGTAATACTTTCTTGTTATTTACTTGTAAAATCGTAATGAAAGCGATAATTGCAAACTGTGACTATTCTAATTAAAGATTATTAGTTACTTGTTCTTATTAGAACTATATTTCCGTACTTGAGTCTCTTTAACCATTCAAAAATACATCATGAATCAACGAAACATTTCGATCCGTCCTGCGTATTTCTTGCGTGACGTGTCATAAAATGAAATGATGTTTATTTAAGGATTTTTAATATACACTTATATGGTATTTGGTACTAAATAAAAGAAGAACTAATCTACTTTTTTTTACGATACTAAAAAATAGGTGTTATCGCTTTAGTTTTTTTTTTTTAAATACATCTCTGCTTGAAGGTTTCGACTTTTTTAGTGTGTCAAGTTTACGCATTTTTTATAATTATTTTTATTTTAATTACCCATACATTAAGCAACGGAATCAGATTCCTTGTTTTATTAACTATTCTGTGTAAAAAAATCATAGCAAATGGTTCATTAGACGCCAATTAATTAATTTTTCAATAAGACACTGCATCGCGCGGACATTGGCTTAAAATCGCGAAGCAATTTACGCTACAATTTTTGAAATCCAAAAGCAACTGAGTGGCTAATATCGAATATTTTAATAGGGAGTATTACTTGTGGTATTACTGCAATGTTTTGCTGCCAGAGTGCAGCACTAGTGACTTAAGTATACCATAGAGTAACTTATACATACTGTACCTTAAACAATTTTTTGACAAGTTTTCACAGACAATCAAATATGACATTGATACATCAAGGCGGTTTGTTTACAAAGGGCCTACCAGGAAACGCGAAATTGAAACTCAGCTATCTGCCTCTTTATCGCTCGAATATGCAAGAGTGACGGAGAGGTTAGATAACAACATTTCGAGTATTTCGACTCTCTCGTTTGCGGTAGACCCTTAGATTGTCACTTATTGTAAGTCGGTATTTGTGTCACCTTGTCACTGTCATTGTCAATCTAAGCCATCGATTTGTGGCACGAACGTCAAATTACACTACCTATAAATGTAACATATAATCATGTGAGTGTCATTTTTATTTGCTACTTTTCCAATGCTCTACTTGTCTCGCTTGTTAGGTTTTAGAAATGGTGAAAGTATAAAGACTGATTTTTTAAAAACTGGTTATGATGGGTGTATTTTTGAATAAGCAAAACAAATATAATATTACATTACATTCACATGAGTGAGCATTTAGCAGGTGATTTGTACTCTGCCCTACGATAACTTTTAATACAGGGGTGATTTTGGTGCGACCCTAAATGTCAAAAAATGTGTTAAGATTTAATTTTTTACAAGCAGATCTGTGACCGATGCTATTAAGCTTAGAATATTTTTTATTTTATTTTAAGTGTAACGCTCTTACGGTAGATGTCGCTGGGGTCCCCTGGACCCATAATATGGTGGAGAGATTTGCTGGCTGTGGATGAGGTCTTGGTGGCTCAGATGATAGAGCGCTGGAATATCGATCCAGAGGTCGTGAGTTCCAGTCTCACCAAAAACAGTAATTTTTCCACTTTTAAATTTATTCTAAGCTTAATGTGTTAAGATGCTCATACGTAACAAATTTATCCATGGGACTTACCACAATATTGCGAAAAAATGGGTGACCATTTGAAGGTGACTTGAAGGCCCGAAGTAGACAAAACTGGGCCCAAGGGTATATTTTTTTCATAATTTTAATATCAATCCCAATGGATTGTATATATTTGACATTTGGGATCACGACCCCAAAATCACCCAGTATAGTTCAAATTCGTTATTTGCATTGCTCTTGGCTCGCGACAGGAAGGCAGAATAACGATTTTCAATTTCCTTATGTTGGCGGAAGGCCCCCGTAACTAAATCCACAAAGTTTTGTCCATAATGGAGACAAATCTTTTTTTATTCTATAATATTTCTTTTTACTATCCTAATACTAGTACTAATTAGTCTCATTACCAATAATGTAAGTCATTACGAGTATTAAATGGAACAAATTTGCAATTGTTTTAATTCGGTCGATTATAAAACAAAACATATTCTATTCTATAAGTATTTTCTAAGTAAATATTGCAATTTTTTATTGTATAGTAGGCCGCTAATAGAGGTTGTCTAGAATTCTAGATCTAGGTCTAGGTGTCTAACAAAGTATTTTCAAGACAAACATCTGAGACACGTAAACCTGTGCGTAAGTACTCTTAACTGGCCGTCGGTGAACCTTAATGTCTTATAAATAAGGTTAATAATTGTACATTTAACAGTATATACATGCATAATTATAAACGCACTAACTAAACAGTGCGTAAAGATGCTTAATATAAAGAGCACATTGTATGTACTTAATATGAAAAAGATTATCAACAGAGTACGTTCTTCAGATCCATACCTAAATATTATACATTTAAATGAGCAATTCTTGTATACAGGGTGCTTCCTGTAACAGGAGCAATAAATTAAACTGTAGGCTGTACTCCTCAAATTGACCAACATTTGTTCAGCAACTTTTGATAATAACTCATGTTTTGATTTTTATTACACTTTAAAGTTTATTCTAAGACGCAATGTATTGCAAATTGTGTTATGTTTAAAGCGTGACAAGCAACGTCAAACACACTGATGTCAGCGTACATTGAAGGCAATATTTATTTTGTACGAAAAAGAGGAAATCTAAAGAATTCATAATTTTTAAAAGTTGCTGAACAAATGTTGGTCAGTTTGGGGAGTACAGCCTTTAGTTTAATTTATTGCTCCTGTTACAGGAAGCACCCCGTATATATTTATTTATACATATATTTCGGGAATCTCGGAAACTGCTTTAACGATTTCGATGAAATTTGCTATATATGGGGGTTTTCGGGGGCGAAAAATCGACCTAGCTAGGTGTTATCTCTGAGAAAACGCGCATTTTTGAGTTTTATATGTTGTACGAGCAAAGCTCAGTGTCCCAGATATTATGTACTTATAGGTAAGCACCTAACTAATGTAACTAATGTAACGGCATGTTAAGGTTGTCATAACTCATAAGTTATTTATTTGCGTTGTCTAAATTAGTTTTCAGTTACTACATAATATAAAATTGTTAACTTTTTTTCTAATTAGTAGGAATTTTAGAGTATGTACCTGCATTAACCGGGACAAAATAATTTATAAATTACTTAAAATGGTGAGATTTTTTGTCAAGAATAAGCTATAATCAGCGTAAACGCGTACGTCATACTGTGTAAAAAACCCCTTAGTGCAAAAAATAATACGGTTTCATACATTGCGGCAGGTCAATAGAAGTAGACGTATTGTGAGAAAATGTTTTTCGACGAAATTGTATGTACAAAAGTGTTTTAAATATTAGGTTGCTGCTCGACGCGGTCCCAGTAAATGTCATCTTGAAACTTGAGTCATTGTCAATAGAGATGACAGCAGGGTGTCATCTATTGGGCATTAGCATGTCGAGCATTAGTACGTGTACCTTATGTCGATGTTCTATTTTCAAAATCGGCAACAACGTGTAAATTCGCTTTGATTCTCAGAATCAGTTTTAAATTAGTTCATATGACATACCTTTCATTAACATCGCCATAGCCATGAGTCCGCCCATTCCTCCTTTTTTCCCCCCTCCGAGCCCCCCTTTCCTCCTCGCCTCCCCAATCATAGCCCTCGCTTCCTCACTAGCACTGTCATCTAACAACCTTAGCTTCACTGAATGTGTATCTAAATAATTCCCTAATGTGTAAAGAAGGTATTTGTCTAATCGCTCATCAGGTTTAGTTGGCATAGCTCTCGCTAATTCAGCTGCGAACTCTTTAGCATTGCTTCCATTCTCGCTCTGTTCCTTAACGACAGTTATTCCTGGTAGCAGTTGTAGTTCTTCTTTGGAACTTAGCTTCTCAAGCACTGATATAGCTTCTATTTTCAAGCAAGTGACACTGAAGATCCCGCTGGAACAGTTCTTTCCCATCGCCCGAGCGGCTGTCTCCATCGTAGGTTCCACACTATTACTCATATCCCGATCAGTTGGGAGTGATACTGCTGTACACACAAGAACTAAACACACAAGCCGATACATGGCGCGTCCGTATTCAAACGACTACTGTTACAGTTTGATAAGACAATTGTTTCGCGCGGCTTTTATATGACTCACATGGTTAGATGACTATTATATTTTTATAGAAGACTGGTTGCAAAAAGACAGTTTTGAGCCATTCAAATGTGGACCCTTATACGAGTGTGTTGCGTCTACTTTCGCATGCGCGCAGCGGTGTGAGGTTTTGCTTCATTATCGTACGCAGTGAGCGAAAAAGCAGCAACTGATTGATATCTTCGCGTAATCTTTATACATGTACGTAAATGCAGCTTTTGCTCTCTTTAAGCCTTATATATTAATTACTAGCGACCCACCCCGGCTTTGCACGGGTTAACAAATTATACATAAACCTTCCTCTTGAATCACTCTATCGATTAAAAAATTGCGTAGTTTTAAAGATCTAAGCATACAAAGGGACAGACAGCGGGAAGCGACTTTGTTTTATACTATGTTAGTTATTATGAATGATCTAATCCTTTGATTCTTTCAATTCCAACATTAACGATCCCTTGACTTACCCTATGATTTAAATGAATATAAGGGTATTTTTTTATACCACATCGGTGGATAACAAGCATACAGGCCGCCTGATGGAAAGCAGTCACCGTAGCCTATGGACGCCTGTAAGTCCAGAGGTGTTACATGCGCGTTTCCGACCTTTTAAAAACATGTACACTCTTTTTTTTATTGCCGTAAGACTCACAATACTCACAATGCTAATAACATAATAGTTTGAAACTTTGCCCAACGCATTAAACATAACTGTGAGCTATTATAAATTACGCGTATAAATATTTAATATCTGGGAGACCGAGCTTTGCTCGGAAAACATATAAAAACTCAAAATTGCGCGTTTTTCCAGAGACAAGTCCTAGCTAGATCGATTTTTCGTCCCCGAAAACCCCCATATAGCAAATTCCATCGAAATCGTTAGAGCCGTTTCCGAGATCCCCGAAATATATATACATATAAATAAATAAATATACAAGAATTGCTCGTTTAAAGGTAGGTATTACATATTAGATATATCAAACATTTAACATACATTCATTACCTAGGTACCTCAAACTTTGCTCTTGGCTCTACTTTTTACGCCTAGATCCGTCATGGTCGCGTACTTATGTAACCGTAATGCCTAAAGCAACCTAGAAGACCTACATAAGCGCATCTAGTTTAAAACTGTTTATTCGTTTTTAGGGTTTCGTACCCAAAGGGTAAAAATGGGACCCTATTACTAAGACTCCGCTGTCCGTCTGTCCGTCTGTCTGTCACCAGGCTGTAACTCATGTGACTCATGACATGAACCATGATAGCTAGACAGTTGAAATTCACAGATGATGTATTTCTGCTGCCGCTATAACATTAAACAAATAACTACTACTAAAAACAAATTAAAAACATATTTAAAGTGGGGCTCCCATACAACAAACGAGTTTTTTTTTGCCGTTTTTTGTGTAATGGCACGGAACCCTTCGTGCGCGAGTCCGACTCGCACTTGGCCGGTTTTATAACCAAAACGTGATATAGGAGTTTAGTCGTGTTATAATAAATTAGTCCAAAACAAACCAAATACATATAAAATTAAAATAATTTGGTGCTTTCTTCATATTATTGGGAGTAACGAAGCGTGACTGGCCAGGTACTTCCATTGTTTGTTATAAGCAGTTTTGGAGTTCTTTACAACCAAACTTATTATGTAGTTTGTCTGTATAATATAGATTAAGGGCCAGTTGCACTAACCACATTTGACAGACTGATCAACGTCAGCCGGCGCACCCCGGCGCTTTAAGGTGACAGTCCATTTCCAACCGCAGCTGCACTACTGTTCATTTTCCTATGGAAATTGACAGTAACAGCGACGCGTTCAGTAGCAGTAGTGCAGCTGCGGTCAGAAATGGAATGTTACCCTTAAGGTGACAGTCCATTTCCAACCGCAGCTGCACTACTGTTCATTTTACTATGGAAATTGACAGTAACAGCGACGCGTTCAGTACCAGTAGTGCAGCTGCTGTCAGAAATGGAATGTTACCCTCACTCTGAAACTTTCCATACATAAACATTTATTTAATTAGCGAACTCTTTAACGATACGAACAGTTTGGTGCAACCGACCCTAAGTATAGTCAATAAGTTAAGGAATTTTAGAGTTGGACCAAGCTAACTCTGCATTACGAAAATCATCATTAATATCAAATGTCGTTGACGTTGTCGTAAAAATTCGCCCTTACCTTTCATCATCATAGCCATAGCCATCAGTCCTCCCATGCCTCCTTTCTTCCCCATCCCGAACGGCTTCCTTGCTCTTGCTTCCCCAAGCATCGACTTCGCTTCTTCGGCAGTATCCTCATCTAATAGCCTCAGCTTCACCGAATGAGTGTCCAGAAAAGTCCCCAAGCGATACAGAAGGAATTTATCCAACCTCTCATCAGGGTTCGATGGTAAAGACTTCGCCAGTTCCTTGGCAACTTCTTCAGCTTTGTTGTCAGTTGTATCCTTAACTAGAGTTACTCCTGGCAGCAATGCAACTTCATCTTTATTATTCATTTTTTCTAAAAGCGATATCACTCCAATTTTCAAACAGGTCGGACTTAATATTCCTTTAGCACAATCTTTGCCTACTATACGAGCTGTCGTCTCAAGCGTAGGTTTATCATTTTCTTTTTCCTCTGGATTCGGAGCTGCGTTCACTAAAACTAAGGACACTGACAGGATAATTAAAAGCATTTTTCAAATTAATACGTCCGGTTCTGCGTTGAGTGTTTGACACTGTGGTCATCATTTGTTATTGTAAGGGTTTTTATATTTCGAGTTCTGCGGTCAGATGATTACTCCAGGGCTGCCGGGCTTAGCTCTCGGCATCGAAGAAACTGTAAATGCGTTTTGCGGTTGGGAAAATTCACTAGGGCTCTTATTGTGATGAGAATAGAAACTCATTTCAATGGAATTGAAAAGAGCATATCAAATATGACTTTGTCAAATCTAGCTCATTCTCGTTGAATCATTAGGCAAAATGAGTTCGGTTTCTGCATGTCTTGTTAGACAAATTGCCTCTTTATCGTAGGTGAATGTTGCTCAAATTTGTTCACTGTGGCATTTCCATTGTAAAATTTGCACGGCTCCGTAAATTTATCAAAAGTGTAAATTGTTTTGCATTTCTACAGAGAACATTAAGATTATGGCCGTGCAATGTGTCTTCTATGACATATTATTTTGAACTTGGAACCATTAACTTCAGAAAGTCCACATCATTTTTAGGGTTCCGTAGCCAAATGGCAAAAAACGGAACCCTTATTGTTTATATAGGGTTTGCACGACGTATCCGAAATGTATGGGAATATCCGCGGATCCGGATTCAGATCAGGATAATTTCATACATTTCGGATCCGGAGTGCAAACACTATGGTTATATAAACGTTCAATATCTGGGCGACCGAGCTTTGCTCGGAAAACTTACAAAAACTCAAAAATGCGCATTTTCCCAGAGATAAGACCTAGCTAGATCGATTTTTCGCCCTCCAAAACCCCCATAAAGCAAATTTCATCAAAATCGTTAGAGCCGTTTCCGAGATCCCCGAAATATATATACATATAAATAAATAAATAAATAAACAAGAATTGCTCGTTTAAAGGTATAAGATAGATATAAAAATACAGTCTGTGACTGCAAAAGTTTTATATCCAACGGAATATATCTTATACCTTTAAACGAGCAATTTTTGTTATATTATATTAGTCTATTAGTGCGATCCTACTCTAAATATCCGACCTCCAGAGGTATTCATTTTGTCAGAAGAGTGCTGATAAGCGGAGAGTGTGATCCCAATCGCACATTCATTAACCTACCAAAGTTGGCTACGCGACTCACTTCATGAATGTAGCTCAAACTGAGCAGTGCGAGTGTGTAAATAGGGTATCCATACACTGCTGATGCTGGTACTGTACGGCACTTTAGAAAACCATCCCATTTCATTCATCACTGACTAAAATTTTGCCGCTTACCGCAACAACAAATCGAAATTCAGAAGTCGTGAGAAATCGTAGATGACACTTGCACCAAAATGCTTCAGAGCGTCGAGCGGGGCTGTACAGTCAGCAGCAGAAGTTGCTAAGCGGGCCAGGTGTTCGAAATGATCTTGACGCGACTTTGTTGGAAAGAGAATAAGAGCGTGTCAAGGTAATTTTGAACAACTTGCCCGTTTAGCAACTTCTGCTGCTGACTGTGCGGCTGTAGTGGTAATGACCTTGCACTTTTGTCTTAGACCATGTTGTTGTTATAGTAGGTAACAGTAGAACATTTCGAGATGCCCCGAATAGTGGTTTTAGCCGAATACCTCGACCGAAGCGCCGAATATTCGGCATGACATGCGAACATTTTGAGTCACAATTATTATGAAAACTGTTCGCTAACAAAGCACAACGTTTGCTAAGATATATTTCTTGTTGAACAGAATTAATGAATGTAGTTAGAGTCAATCAAATCATCCATGATAAAAATAAAATATTTTGTAATCAACAAATGCTCAAAAAAGTGCCTTCGTATTTTTTAACTACTTTCAATTCAAGAATACATCAAATATTAAATATACCTAGTTTTTGGTTATTTTTTGTGTAGTTTTTCTTTTAGGTAGGTACAACATGTCGGCCGAATAGTAGGCAATATTCGGCTGAATACCGAATATTCGGCAAAGTGGCAGAATACCGAATAGTTGCCGAATATCTATTGTAATAAAATTGTTTAGGAACAAACTTAGGCACGCAGGTAAAGTACCGTACCTTTTTTAACGGTATTTGAAACAAGGTACTATGTCTTTTCAAAATGACGGACTTAGGGCCACAATTATGAACACCGAAGTAATATAATTTATGTTCAAAAGTGAAAATAATCATAGGTAGATGCCTTATTAATACTTGATTTTGGGTAAATTGCTCTATTCTCGTCATGTATGCACAGTAAAGAGAAATATCAGTAGGTAAGGACGAGTTCACAATTTTTTTTCCAATCGTTTTAAAATATATTTACACGACTTGTTGTCAGTGTCTTGGCGGCGTGTCAATGAAGTTTTAGAATGTAGGTTTATAAAAATATTTGTGAAAAAAATTATACTTTAAAAAAAGTTTTCAACAAGTGAATCTGGAAAAATAGTGATAATACGTATTTTTGATCCAAAACGTTTTGGAAACCTAGTTTTAACTGTAAAACACGCTTTTTAGATAACAACGCTTTCGTATGATCAAGTGTAAGACTTTAGAGTTGGTTCGGAATGTTAAGAGTTGTGAAATGTGTTGGGCCCCATAAATTCCACGACTCTTTTCTTTGCGAACAGACTACAATGAATTTTGTGAACAGGATCAGTAATTATACTGATTATTTTTCAATTTTGCTTGCAACATTTTCAGAATGGCGAAGCTATAAAGGCGTTCACGAGGTCACAGAGCTCTGCTGCTAGATTATAAGGATGAATCAACTTTTAGGATCATTCGTTGCAATAATTGCAATGGTTAAAGGTTAGGTTATTTATCCAGGGAAAAAATAACACTTAAAATTAATTTTGTGTAATAATTTTATATTAAAGGAAAAAATGGAAAAAGTTACGCTTCCGGCTGGTTTTTTTTGTAATAATGTCTTATACTATTTATTTATTATTTATACTGTGCTACTATTGAAACTTGGAAAACGATCCAAAATCACTACATAATATAAAACAAAGTCGCTTCCCGCTGTCTGTCCCTATGTATGCTAAAACTACGGAACGGATATTGATGCGGTTTTTTTTAAATATATAGAGTGATTCAAGAAGAAGGTTTATGTATAATTTGTTAACCCGTGCCAAGCCGGGACGGGTCGCTAATAAAATATAAAAAATGGCCCACCCATCACCACTCAGCTGCCTTACTGCTTGTAAGTATATTACACCCAGTAGAGTCGTCTTGGAATTTGGGCAGAAAGCGAGAACGGGGTAATGACAGCACGCGCGACAGATACTTATCGGCCTTTATTATGGCATAATTACGTACAACACATCAAACGCGCGTCTTCCGACAAGCCAAAGAAATTTAAACCTACTTTACAGTAGATACGACTCATACTGAAATGGCAAGAATAAGCATAGCAACTATAGCAAGCAGTCACGGAGGCATTGCGTCTGCGAGGACTGGCATTTGAATATAGACTGTGAATATAGAGAAAATAAGTTTCAAATTCTTTTGACTGGCGCCAACTCAGCCATTTGATGTGAATCGTACACGGTAAGGGAGAGCGGGGCTAAAAGTGCCCGGGGGTAAGTTGTTCCGATGAGAATAGCATCGCAAGTAAAAAGCGGAGCGATCAGGATACTATGTCATTGCAGCAGCTATTTTAGTTGTTTCCGATACCTATGGTAGAATAGTAGTTATGGAAAAAAAACAAAAACGACGGCACCACTAACCCCACTGACCAATACAGTTTTACGTTTTTGTAAGTACCTAACTGTTATAATATGTATGAGTAGTACACAAAAAATAATTACGTATTTCCACGAATTTCAAACTAAGTACTCTTTTACTGTGTCGGAACCGAGATTTTAATTTTTGACTGATATTTTAGAATTTGAAACGACAAATCAACATTCCGACGGTGCCGTTCCAACTAAACTCATAAAAATGATCTGGTAAGAAAATTGTTTAGCAAAGCACAAATAATATATTATACTAATATCACATTTCAGAAACGTAAATACACATTCTTAAAAATGGCGCAAGCCACACAATCTAAATAATCACATTGTTTTCATACCGCAATTTTGTATTTTATGAAAAATCGGAACTTTTAGCCCCGCTCTCCCCTACCTAGTTCGACCGTGTGTCTCATTAGTTGTACAATGGGCGAGACGAGAATTTAGGTACACCGGTGTTACGAGACCAAACATAGGGTCTTCTTCTTCAGTCAGTCCCACAATGCTGAGCGTCGCGACATCATGTCCTTCTGTTGAAGACCAGACCAGTAACGGTTTATTACATGTTACCGTGCCCGTCACGTTCTAATAAGTATGTAAGTGCGAGACATAGTGACAGGCGATAAAAATACACCCATGCTGCAAAGTGCCACCGCAGATCGCCATAATATTTATTTTATCTAAATATATGGCGTAAAAGGGGAATTTAATTTCTTAAGAGCCCATCAACGTGCACACAAGCGCCACTGCTAAATAATCGTGATTATTTAAATTTAACGAAAGATATTTAAAAAAGGGGGCCGCTACGTACTGTATCTTGTATTGCAGTACCTTTTGAATAGTACATCAAGCTAGTTTCTATGTTGCTGGATTCGTCAATCTATGAACTCAAAACAAAAACGGTCGTTTTTACTTTGGACGCATAAATTGACGAATCCCGCAACATAGAAACTAGTTTGATGTATTCAAAAGGTACTTTAAGGGCTCATTTAGACGGTGCGAGAACTCGAATGCGAGTTTGAATACATTGCGTCGTTTGATCGGTCGGCTGAATTGATGTTACCTCAATGGTCCGCAATGTAACTAAAATCGTATACGAGTTCGCGCGCCGTCTAAATGAGCCCTAATATATTATACAGGATACAGTACGTAGCGACCCCCTTTTTAAATATCTTTCGTTAAATTGAAATAACCACGATTATTTAGCAGTGGCGCTAGTGTGCACGTAATGGGCTCTTAGGATGACTAGTTATTGCCCAATGAGTAAATAAAATTGCACAAACAAATCTAAATCAAACCACACGGACGCACACTTTCCCTCTAATCGTAAAACAATGTAACTAAAACAAGAACAATTTCACTTTTAGCAAACTTCACAAAAAGAGCAAAACGACAATAACACTCTCTATCGGAAAGTGTCGGCGGCGAGCGGCCATTGCTTTTTTTTCCTTTTTGGTTTCAACGCGCTTCAACGGGCGGCCGATAGATGGCGTAAATTTCAATAGCGCGCTTGCTTGGAACGTTGTAAAACTTTCTATCATTAGATAAAATATTTGTAAAATGAGGTATATTCACCTCATTATGCGCCTGATGTTTAAAATTTGTTACAGTTGTAAATTTTCTATTTAGTAGGATAATACTATGATCTTATAAGTCTCAATATCTGGGAGACCGAGCTTTGCTCTGAAAATATATAAAAGCTCTAAAATGCGCGTTTTCCCAGAGATAAGACCTAGATCGATTTTAGCCCCCAAAAACCTCCCATATAGCTAATTCCATCGAAATTGTTAGAGCCGATTCCGAGATCCCCGAAATATATAAATAAATAAATAAATATACTAGAATTGCTCGATTAAAGGTATAAGATTACACATACATGAAACTTGTATTAATTTGTTTTATATAATTAGTACTTATGAATACAGGTTGTCTTCGGTTCCGAAGCTAGGTTTGACCCAACGTGCGATAGATGGCGGTAGTAGTATGTGTTGAGAACGAAAAAAGAAAAATAATAATTATGTTAGCGAACCCGGGGTTTTGATGCGAACTTCATTCATAGTATGTTTTTAAATTTTAGTTTACTAGAAAATACTACACTGTTTTAAAATGTATATTATGTATAAGAAATTATATATCAAGTATTTTGATTGATGGTAAATAAATAAGAACAAATGGTAGTGACGTATACGCCTAAATACTATTCATATTAACTTTATTAACTAACATTATTATATATTCTATTTAAAGATTAGTGTTTATTTATATTTAAATTTAGTTTTAAACTTTGATAGTTAAAGTAATGTTATTTTTATATGTACTTGTATAATTATATTAATTAAGTATTAAACAATAAAATGATTATTGTAAAAATAATAAGGTACTTAAACGCTATTTAAAATTTCAACTTTTTATTTTTGTCTAAATGATAATGACCAAAACTATATTATTATACGACCTAATAGTTGGGGAGACGACGATGCTAAATGTGTCTTACTCGAGCATCGTACAGACCTATTGGAATCGAAATATTAGATGATAAGAAGAAAAAAAAAGTTAAATAAAGTTTTTTTTTCCAGCGAGCCGGAAAGCGTCTACAATTTTTTTAAATTTCGTGAGGTTGGTGGAGGGTTAAAAAATCGTTAAGCAGTTTGTGGGTTTGGTCGTTTTTGCTATATTTTTTCTATAACTTAATATAACACTTATTTGTAGGCATTTTCTTAATCTGACGAACACAAGTTTGACGCCCAATTTTTACATTGTAACCGTCAGATTAAGGAAATGCGTGCAAATAATTATCAGATTTAGTAATAGCACAATTATAGCGTTAATTTGGACTAACATGACCAAATGCACAATCTGCTTAACAATTTGTTAAACCCCCCACCAACCCCCCACCAACCAAGGGCTCAACATAGATGGCTAAAAGGGGTAAAGGTAGACTACACGGGGTAGCAAGATATCACTCATATCTTAATCTGACGCGCTCGAGTAAACACAAAAATCCCTTCTTGGGCTCCCCTACTATAAACGTAGAAGTTAGCTGATTTTGGGGGCTAAAGAAGTTTAGGTTATTATATTAAATATAATGTATCATATTAAAGTTAAACCATAATTATTAATACAAATTTCCATGACGCCGTGTAAAAAACTTCAACGCGCTCTACGGTCAGACCAAGCTAAAATAGCACCGATCACAGTACTGTAGTACCCGTACCAGAGTCACTGACAGTGTCAAAACATATACCTACGCTGACGTCTACGTAATTTACTTTCCATATATCTCCCTCGCACTAATATGCGAGTACGAGCGAGATGCATAGAAAGTAAGTAACGTTCTCAATAGCGTTTATGACAGTACCAAACTGGTGGTAGCCACACAGGTCTAGAATGTTACAAGATTGACTGTCAGAAATCAAAAGCGAAACTAAAATTGAAATGATTTCAAGTCATTAGAGGTAATCATCTTCTAGTAAAGATACAGTAAGTTTAACATGGTACTGTTTATAAAATATAAATAAATGTTAAATATGTGATAAATGATAATATTAATACAGTTTATAAATATATTATATTAATCTTTTCCACGCCGTGTCAAACACAAATGCTGTCACTAAGACGCCACATCATTGAAGTGTCAAAACTAAAGTTGAACTTTATGTATATATCGTCGGTGTGAATAAAAAAATCGCCATGTATTTTTAGCTACTTTACAGGAGACAAAAAAAAACTGTTTATTTTCCTGTTTGTATTTTTTTTTCTGGTAGATCAATGGTTTTTACATGATACTTATGCAGTAATTAAACAGTTTTTTTCGTAAATTTTTACAATAGAAATTATTTTAACCTGAATTTTGCTACATAGCGACTTAAATTTGGTTCACTTAAAATCGTCATATTATGCACGTAGGTCGATGTTGCTCTGTGGTCTGTGACCGATTAATCGGTCTTTGGCGTTGAACCTACGGTGCGGATATATCGTCATTGGCGTCCAAAAGGTTAAAGTACCTTACGTGGTAATTATTCAGCAAGTATTAGATATTAACCATATTGTATTTAGTTATATTGCAATGCCCTACAGGGTTTCATAGCTGAATAAATGAAATGTCCTATGATACTAATAAACACACTGATGATTATATGCTTATAAAAGCGGCCAAGAACAGCGTAAATATGGGGCATTATCTATGAAAAGGGACCTTATTGTCGATGGCGCTTACGCCGCACAGCGTCGCGCGGCATTGTATTTATATCGGAGCATCGTTAATAATGACGTAAGCGCCATCGGCAATAAGGTCCCTTTTCATATATAACGTCACATATGTGCACATATTATGTGTAGCCTAGTTACATAATTACATGCGTAAATGCGCGAACGGGAAACTACTAGACCGGTAGTCGCTGTCTTGAATAGGGAGTAGATATTACTGCAATGTTTTGCCACCAGAGTGCAGCACTAGCTCCTTTCGTAAACCATAGAGTATAACTTATACACACTGTGCCTTAAACTGTTTTTTGACAAGTTTTCACAGACAATAAAATATGACATTGATACATCAAGGCGGTTTGTTTACAAAGGGCCTACCGGGAAACGCGAAATCGAAACTTTATCGCTCGAATATGCAAGAGTGATAAAGAGGTTAGATAATAAAATTTCGACTCTCTCGTTTGTGGTAGACCCTTAGATTGTGACTGATTATGGGAGTGGCGCCCCCTACGCAGAGTTTCGCGTAATATTCCCTATTGCGTTTATGGGCAGTTTTATGAAAAACTTTTCTATAGATGGCCAAGCAGATCTTGTCAGTAGAAAAAGGCGGCAAATTTGAAAAATGTAGGCGCGAAGGGATATCGTCCCATAGAAAATTTGAATTTCGCGCCTTTTTTTACTGACAACATTTGCTTGACCAGCTATATGTATACGGCCTCCTAGCCTGGTAGGTAGTGATCCTGCTTACAAAGAAGTCCTGGGTTCGAATCCCGGTAAAGAGCGTTTATTTGTGTGTGTGTGCGTTTATGTATGTGATACATACATTTTTTCCATATTTTGTTCCTGAGTTATGGATGTTTTTCTATATATTTAAGAAGATAATATATCTATCTATATATATTATATTTATTAATTATTATACATATCGTCGTCTAGTACCCAAAATGCAAGCCTCATTGAGCTACATATATTTTAAGCTTACTGTGAGTAGGACTAGGTAGAGTAGGTAGATTTTTGTAAGATAAACAATAAACACATTTTCTATTTATTTATTTCACTGATAAAAATAAAACTGAAAACTACCAACAGTAAAAAAAGAATATACCTCCTCCCCCCCAGTGTAATATAACACATTACCCTCCCAGCGGCGCTTGGTTAAAAACGCTGTAACAAAGTTCGTAAAACTTATGACGCGAATTGGCAGTTTTTTTTTATTCACTTTATATATTTTTGATCTTAGGTTAGGTTATTTTATAATATGGATATAAAAATAAAATACAAAAACACTTACAAAAACAATACAAAATACATATAAACACATTATAAAAAACCTAACCTAGGGTGCCGCCAGCAGCGGGGCAAGGCCCAAGCTGCCGGTGGTCAGGGCCGCAGAGAGAGGAACCAGCAGACTATCCACGCCGTGTCCAAGATCACCGCCTTCTGCATCTGGCCCTTGATCCAACCACCTAGCGAGAGTCTCTCAAGATGTTGGTCGAGACTCTTCGCTATTAGACCTTTTTTTTTATTATTATAGTCCCATAATATGCACTTATTTATTATAAGATGTTCTTGTGTATATGTGTGTTTGTTTGTCACACATGACGTGTGTCATGTGCTGTGTCGCAACCGGACGCGGAGAAAGTGCGCAGGCGCCGAAAGTGGAAAGCGCGCGAAAGTGAGAGCGGGTGACAATTCGGCTTTACCTCCCAAGCGGGAAAACACCCGCGTTATGCGCCCAATATATAGTTTTGTGACAATATAACACTCATATAGTATATAACGTATTTTTTAACAAAAAAAAGCATTCATTTTTTATAAAACAAAGTATAATGTTCTCTCAACGAATACGCCATATTTTAACATATTATACAGTACACGGTGTACCTAGTCTTTCAAGTCATTTTACACTTTCATGATAGCAATGAAAACATCGTTATTTGGAAAAATTATTACTCCTATATCCAATTTTATACTTTTATTTGTAGAATCATCAAAACCTTCAAACTAGATAATCCATAACCTCAACGGAGGCTTCACCAGATGGCAACAAAAGCAGATCAGTTAACACGTCTCGTCTCCAACGAAAAAAGAATGAAATCTAGAACAGATTTTATCTAATAATATAAAATTTATCAGAAAGTAGCGTTGGTAATATTTTTAGTCTAAATTAGTTTCTTATATACTTCTACTACTAGTTACGAAAAGGCCTCCCTTCGTTTCCCTCGACCCTGTCGTTTTTAGGGTTAAACGGGACCCTATTTACATACTAAGACTCCACTGTCCGTCTGTCTGTCACCAAGCTGTATCTCATGAGCCGTGATAGCTGTGTTTCTGTTGCCGCTGCAACAAATACTAAAAAGTACGGAACCCTCGGTGAGCGAGTCCGACTTGCACTTTCCCATCGCCATCTTTTTTTCACCCAGCACACAGGCTTCATCAAAAAAATATTTTATAAGTGCTTTGGTCAGGTAATTAAAAAAAACCGAACTGGGGGCACGGCAGTGCCCCCGCCAAGTCGAGCAAAACAAAGAGGCACGGCCGTACCATCCTTTTCTCGTAGCGATTCAGGCCATTTTCGACGTTATATTTTTCAGTTTAGATCCAGTTGAAGTTCAAGTGTTTTTTTTTGTTCTAACGGTTTATAAAAATGTATTAAAACTAGTACAAACCACATGTCTTTGTTATATTAAGCTCTCATGCTCCGTCCCACAGACATGGTTTCCATTCGGCTTTGCTCGTTTTGCTATTAATCGATTGAGATTACTGGGTTATTTTATTAGTGAGTTTTTAATCGGGTTTTGGTTTGGTACCAAAGAAATGAGGTGTTTTTATCTTTTTTTGAAGATTTTATTACAAATCGAAGTAAAATCAGAAACATACTTGTCATACGCAACGCAACGCATGACAAGTAGGTATGGTTCTAAGCATACAACTTTCAGGGTTCAGATGTCATAATGCATTGCATACGTTGCGTACGCGTGGGATAAGTGTTTTCGCCTTTAATACGGTGACAGTGTGAAGATGTGTCAAAATATGTATTATTTTACCGTAAACGTTTTAGCAGTAAGGAGTCAGACTAAGCTCGTAATTCTGCGTGACATTTGCAATGACAAAGTGTGTATGTCATTAACTCATCATTAATGTCAAATTTACATAATAACACTCGCTAACTATTTTCTATCCAAGTCGGTACAAAGTTAGTTTAGACGGACTCTTACAGTTGGTAGGTTTAATATAACATCGTATAATTTAGGTAAATCAAACTGGCCATTTATCTGAGATTCACAAGGTTAGTCATATTACATGACGAATAAAAAAAATAAAAAAAACAAAACACTCGCGCCTTTCATATTCCATTCATCCTTTATGTCGTAATAAACAAATACAACTACAAATATTGTGCTATTATTCAACTTTATACCTTACGACCATTCAAATATGGTTTAGTTTTCAACAAGTATAGGATAAGATGCTGGGTAAGGCAGCACTCGCGAGTTCAATGCACTTGACTTTCTACGTACGGTGATATAACACATAGGGAGCTAACTTACAACACATCCTATGTTACACTGCAGTCATTGAAGTCTCAACCTTACTCCATTTAATGAAGGTTTAATTTTCAAGGTCAAGTTTACAAGATAGTAGGTTTTGTAAGTTTTATATGGTTGCGCCTATATCGTAACTATGTTGGGAGAAATCATGGCCCCGGTTCGCTTTGTTTGATGAATTGTAGTTATATGAAGAAGGTTCTTGACGCCATTATAGGCACTTGGAGTACTTACCTATACCCTGTACATCCAGGGTGACATCTAATTGAACGATTTACTTTAATGAGCTAATCTTGCAGGCCAATTCGTGTTTTAGATATTCATTCATTCATTCTCTTAAAATTATAGCTTCAGTAGGACTATTTCGCCAGTATCAAGGTATTGTGAGCGTACAAGACAGCAGTGTACGGTGATTTGTTTGGTGTTGTTAGAATTGGGCCCTGGGCTTTACAAGTAGCATGTGGACTATCGGCCGTTGGCTCCAAAATGGTGGTATAACACTTTAAACAATATTAATGAGAAAAACTCAAAGGAAGTAATCACGAGGCATGACTATCAAGATGGCGCTCGAACCGAAAGTCTTTAGTTAAGTCACTGACAATCCAACTTCTAGACTGAGCTTAGGCCAATTCTTTCATGAAACCGATGCTGCCAAAAGAACGGGGGTGCGGGGGGACGAGGTGAGCGAATCCCGTGCCGTGATTGGTCCGTTCAAAGACACGGACCAATCACGGCACGGGATTGACTCGAAGATGGAGTAAAACTACCGTATGTGTGGCAGAGGGGGTAGCGCGACTATGCTATGTCTAGAGGTTGGATTGTCTGTGAGTTAAGTATTCGATCTGTTTCTAATATGATACTGATCTGTCTGTGTCAAAAATGACATTTCTTTAACCAAAAAAGTCACTTTTGACACTGACAGAATCGAATTGGCCTGTGAAGTCAATTTGTAACAAATACCTACGCCCCTATCAAAGGGGCTGTAGATGTAGCAGTATTGTATAGGTCTCGCGATGAAAGGAAGTATTACTATGTCATACCTATACCAATCTTTACATGGTCAAAACAAGACCGATTCAAACTTTATTCCATTTAGTCAAGAAGCAAGTGGAGTGAAGTCATCACTACATAGTATAAAACAAAGTCGCGTCCCGCTGTATGTTAGTCTGTCTGTATGTATGCTTAGATCTTTAAAACTACGCAACGGATTTTGATGCGGTTTATTTTTAATAGATAGAGTGATTCAAGAGGAAGGTTTATGTATAATTTGTTAACCCGTACGAAGGTCCGGGGCGGGTCGCTAGTTACTCCATAAAACCAACCTCGTTCCTTTATGGTTTTAGACCTTAGAGCAATGATTTTTTCAGCACAGATTATTATTATCAATATCTGTGTCGGACTGTTGCACTACCTATTAGATTTTTTATATTTTAGATTTTTTAAGCTCTTAAATATTGCCTAAAAGGGCGTAGTTGTAAGAAAAGCCTAGTATCTGTTCTCAATTTGCGCAAAAAACAACAGCATGAGACGGAATATTTCATTATTATTCAGATTTAAAAATTTCGTCACAATTGGTAAAATTTTGGAAAAGAAAAAGTCTAGTACGAAACACAAAAGCATACCTTTTTTATTTTATTTCCGTTAATGAAGTTAATGATGACAAAAAATGTTACAGAAAAGTCAGAGTCGAAACAAGCTAGTTAGCTGATTGCAGAGTTCCGCATGACATGTCATCATTAAAAATGTCTATAAAATTGTGATGTTTATCATGACGCCCCCTCACTTTGCTCTGTTCAAGCCGCAGCAAAGTTAGCTTAGACGGATTCTACTTCGAAGTACCCATCTGAATCCAGGAACCCGCCATTGCAGGTCAACTACGCTCACGGACGCACACATCCGCTTTTCTATGCGACGTCGGAAACTGGTAAAGATGCCACTTTGATTAGGCTCTTCCTGGATTACTAGAGAAAAGGTGTTTATTTTTAAGTATAAACCGTAGTTATATTATGAAAAATATTAATATAGTTAATAAAATTATATTTTAATAAGAACACACAGTTGCAAAATTGCATTCATGAAGTGGATTTGAACTTTTGCAACTGGATGTACAGTCAGCTGCAGAGAACAGGCACCACCCCTGCATATAAGTTTGTATGCATGGCTGGTACCTTTTCTATGCAGCTGACTGTACGTCCCACGGGCTTCCTATCGTCTACTATATAGGGTTTTATAATCACGACGCTGGCCCAAAATGATATTTAAAAAAATGTATTTCTTATGCTATATTTATTTAAATATTTATCTGAATATGTAGCTGATTTATTTTAGTTTTCTTTCCATGTCTACAAGAAAGAACCGATTTAGTTAAAATACAATAAAATTGGTACTTATTTAAAATTAATATTTACCTATAACAAATGATTTGTGTATCGTCAGTAATGTGAGTTATTGTTAAATCGATATATTTAAGTGAGCAGTGCACTCTTGTCTAACATGTCTGGATTTACTTTAATTTTTATGTTCTATATTTTATTTAAAAAAAAAATCTCAACGTGTGTTTAGATACTTTAATTTCACGGGACCAATTTTAAAAGGAACCAGGAGCATTTTTTAAATAATGTCTTTACGACTCTATTTCAACATCTCATACATCCTACCCAACTTTAACCACAACTTTTACTGCCCCTCTAACTTCGGCCATACCCGAAATAAATACAAAAAATTGGAAACTGCTGGACCACCTGTTATCCACTAATCCCTTCCCAATCCCACATAAGTAATATCTTCATCCCAATCGATAATCGACTCTCTTATTAAACGTATAAGCTTGATTATAGTTCGATGGTTCCTTTCAGTTGTGCCGTTTGATTGTGGATGGGAAACAATGAGGGCACTATGTTTACTCGACATAACAGTGTGAAAGCGGGAGAAAGGTGTATGCGGACGTTGTTCGAGGCCGAATTCCGATGAACAAGTTGTTTTCGAGGTGGCTTTCGAAGGTGCTGTAATTGTTGAATCATGGGATGTCAGGTGAGGCGAGATGTGAAAAATATGATGATCGCCTTAGGATTCCGATTAGATGTTAGTTGTGCGAGAATGTATAGAAAAAAGCTCAGATTTTTATACTTCTGCCAAGAATATAAAGATGAATAGTTGAAAAGGGTGTAAACTGGACGTCATCAAGCACAAGCATACGAAAAGTTAAGGCATTGCTGGTATAATACAATAATTGTATTATACCTAATTATTAGAAGTAGCCCTTATAGGGCAATTGAAAATTTGTACCACCTTCTTGCGTGAAAACATCATAATTAGTCGATCTCCTTCTTTTGCTTCGTAGGAAAAATCACTACCGTAAGCTAGGCACCCAGCCTAGTCGGTAGTGACCTTGCCTACTAAGCAGGAGGTGCCAGATTCCAATCCTGACAAGGGCACTTATTTGTGTGTTCATAACAAATATTTGTTATCGAGTTACAAATGTTTTGTATCTATTTATTCACAATACAGGCCTTATTGAGCTTACTATGGGGCTAAGTCGATTGGTTTAATATTGTCCAAGAATAATAATTACTTACTTATCTCCCAACAGTCGTACCTACTTCACCATGCAGAAATGGTTTTGGTGAAGTTATGCTTTCGGCATAGTTTAAATATTAAGACTCAATTCTAATTAGTTATAATTTTAATTCATAAAAATAAATCCTTACTATAAAATGTAAATACGAAAGTAACTCAGTCTGTCTGTTACTTCTTCACGCATAAACTGCTGAACCCATTTAGATGAAATTTGATCTAGAGATAGTTTGGGACCAGGGAAAGGATCATTCACCGTCATCATTTTTCGCAGGCGATGCCTAAATATTGTCTTTGTCATTTTATAACTTGCTTAAAATAGTCTTGCTTGAAATAAACATTCTATGAATTTGGTATGGTTACGGTATCTTGTGTAACTTGTATATCATAAATAAACAATTAAAATCTAAGGCGATGTGTCTTTTGTACATACGTTTAAAAAAGTTATGACATAATTGTAACCAATAAATATTTTTACGTCACCCTAGGTCCGTAAGTGGGATTTTCTGTCCCGCTACGCGAGGAGAAAATCTCACTTCCTGGCCAAGGCAAGACGTAAAACATATTTATGGCCCTCGCCATCGGTTCGGGCCACAAACACCTGCGATCTGGAGCATTCGCGAATTCACCTCCCCAGGTATGTAATGTACTATTTCATTATTCAATTCTATTTCTGAATTATTTATCAAAGCTCACTCTCCTGAACGAGAAACGGAATTAAAAGAAATAAATATTCATGACGGAACAAGAAAAAAAAAACACGCGAGTGAAAGTGTCACCCACACACATACATTGTGTCCATGTAGTGGTAGAGAAAGTTTACCTTGCGCCGGCTAAGGCTAGAGCGAGGCATGGAGTGGGTAGGGTAGCATTATAAATAAATATTATCAATCTTATCAATATCAATAGCAGCGGATAAAACAACGCTACAAAAGCTCTAAAAGTACTGCCACCCTGCAGGCGTATTATGGATGGCTTTATCCACGTGATAAAATAACTGTCACTTTTTAACACCGCGGCTGAGGCTGGTCGCCGAAGGCGACCAGCAGGCCGAAGCTGCGGAGGCGAGCATTTGTGCCTGCGCTTTGCTACGCAAGGGCGAAGGGGCTGCTTTGCCCGTAGCGCCGGAGCAGATGCGGAACACGACTCGATAAATTCGGAATTTTAAAAATGGGGATAGTTAAAATAGGAATCACGTCAAATCGGAATTCAAAATTTCGGAATAATGACAATTCGGAATTCGTGATTTCTAAAATCGAAAATGTTAAATTCGGTGTTTATAACTATCGGAATTTTTATATTCGGACTTATGTGGTTCGGAATTTTAAAAAATCGGCTTTTTTGTTATTTGGAAATATATACCTTCGTGATTTTCATCCTTCGTAATTACGACAGTCGGAATTTTGATGGATCGAGCATTTAAAAATCGGAATAATAAAGTTCAATATTCTAAAATTCGGCATTAAATATTTCGGAATTATGTAGTGTACCCCCTGAAACTATCTAGAAGAAAAAAAAAAACATATTTTGACGCCATGTTTTTTTTTGTTATGATTCTCTACCCTCTTGGCTGTTGCCTATAAATACTCGTATTATGAAAATAGTTTTCTTTTTTAATTGGCAGGAATAGTTCAGCTGCAATCACCGTTTCAATTTATAAGGTTAATATCGATTAAACTACCGATTCATGGTAATCTACTTTTAATTATTACTTACATCTAATTTAAGAATAAATATATACAAATTAATTTCATTTGCGGTCGCGGCATTTATAAGAGGTACCTACGATTTATGAGTAGCTTTTTGTCACAGGATTAAGATATATTTGTATAGCTCTTAGTTTTTTTGGTTTTATTAAACAACAATACAATTATAATAATTCACACTTTAAACTCTTGTGTTCTGTTTACTTAATATGTGATTAAGTAAAAGTACGGGTCCAACGCGATATTATTTGAAAAAGTCGGATAACGTATAATTAATGATATTATATCGCGTTCTAATCACCATATATAATTAAGATTGTTGTTGAAATTTACAAAACCAATAGTAGTAACTACTCTACAGTTTTCACTATCCCATCTTTCTCTTCACCTGTGTGCGTAAGTGAAAGGCGTGTACACATAGCACCGTGGGCACACAGCCCTCTATGTTTGAGTGAATACAGCATGTGTTTATTTTTTTCAGTGTTCGCTATTAGCGGCTAGTATAAAAGATACTTCGGAGTACACCGGATCTTAGTCGGCAGCCATTTATGATGATAACAGGTTATGTTTTTCAGGATGAAAAATAGCCTTTTACTACGATCTAAATTGATTTTTAGCTTTCACAATTTTTAGGTGTTTATTCATCAAAGCTTATTCTTTTATTAATCTTACTTACCTTATTATAGGTATGATATGAGGTAAGTATGCACAAATGAGATATTGAAAAATTAGTTCCTTAACTTATATATATTTTTCGATCTAGGTGGTAAAATTTGTACACGTGATAACATAAGTAAAGGTATGTTATTAATGTTTTCTACATTCATTTCTTCATTTTAGAAGTATGCGCAAGTTTCAATTATAGGTAGTTAAAATCGTTTCCACGGTAGTAGATATAAAAAATCTAAGATATATTAGTATAAATATAAGAAAATAAAGTTACATAGAAGGCTAAATTTATTTCAAGTAATTGTACATTAAAAAAAAAGTAACTTATCTATAAAATAAAACTAAATTAAAACTAAAAACGAATACTAAATTACATTAAAGAACATTAGAATTAAAAAAAATGTTATAGTTACATTAGTTAGTTTAAAATTCTCTAAAACATTTATTCTTCCATCTGCTATAGTAATTAATTAGATAATGATATTGTTTAATTAAAATGTAATAAAATAGAAAAATATGTTGTAAAATTTTATTGTTATTAAACTTTTAACTTGAAACTCACAAATAAAGAGTAATGTAAGTATGTGAAGAAGAATATAATTATATAACGTGATTTTATATTAAATAACCAAAAAAATTACAAATTATATTGTAATTTATTAATAGCAAAATTCGCTAACTTATCATAATGTTGACCGGCAATTTTCAAAATAAACCTAAAACCCATTATTTTCAGAATCGTAGGGAAATTATTTGATTACATATTTAATATATGAATATTGTTAATATTTCATTCAAATATAAGTTTCATTTATACCTATAAAACATTATAAAACCATATTTTTTTATATAATTTAGGTATATAAAATTTTGTTTGATACGCGATTACCCATGCAATTGTGTTTAACCATTCATATTTTATTGTGTGACTTGTTAAGGAAAGGTTATTATGTTGTTTACTAGATAGCATACGTACAGATGTACTGCATAATTGTTTTCCATCATATTTTCTAGGAAACGTTCGTATTTGTCATGCTACTTCAATCAACCTCAGTACTTTTTCTACCGAGACTGACTGAAAGAGCAAGATACGTTCGTACATTTCCGTAAAAATACGAAAGAAAATAATTATGCACTACATTTGTTGACCCATGCACTGCCTTTAAACGTAGCGGTGAAATTGGGAAACTCGTACGCACGGAGTGCGCTTCTTGGTTGTTTCCTGGCTACCAAGAGATGGCGCCACGGGTCACAAAGAGTTTGCATTTTAGAAATAGAGCCCGTCTTAGCTAACTTAGCACTGACTTGAACAGAACTAATTGTCATTAGTTGCCACATTGGGACACTTTGTCTCTGCAGAGTTAGCATAGTCAGGCTCTAGAATACCTATTTAAGTAGGCATTTATTATATTATGTGTAGTATCAGAGTTTCATATATTATTTGCTGTTTTTTTTTTATTTATAAAGTAAATAATGCAGAACTTATTAATTTTGTTAAAAAATAATTTATTCAAAGTCCTGACCCCTTTTCAGTTTTATTTTATTTGACAGTACATAGTTCTTTGTACCATTATGTACCTACATATTCAACCTAAATTAATTATTAATATTAGTTCTTGGGGTGATATCATAGAAATTTAGAAGGTAGGGAGCATATAATAAAAAATATAAAATAATGTATAATATTGCTTTATTTAAGTAACACTAATAATACACAGTCTTATTTCAGAATATCTAATAGTTTGGCTTTTTTATGACACAAAAAAACCCGTAATTATATTATTCTTACACTAAATTTTAATTATTCGGAGTCAATGTCCGTATTAACTTTTTCTCATTCAAAATATATTTTACCAAACTGGCTCATACCCTGTACTTTCCAAACTTGATATTTGTACAGCAATTTCCCTATTTTTCAAACTTAACGTAAATATAATTTAAATAACATTAGACAATTTGAAATATATAACAATGCACCATAAATTCAGCTTTGTAAATAATGTAATTCACAATATAATTAATTTTCAAGCTTACTAAACATAAAACAAATATCTAATAATATGTTGCAAAATAACATTAAACTAATAAATAATAGTAATAAGATCATTTGAAATCTCCTGCACTGGTCAATAAAGAATAAAGAAATACTTTAGAAGTAATAAATTGTCAGCATACATTTTTGCATCTTTTTTGTATCAGACTCTGCAGGTCTAAATATGTTTTTGAAGTGAAAACTTCTTTAGCGGCGCTGTGCACTTTTTGTGATGGGGAAAAAATGTTAAATTCGCGACAGGTCACGTGACCGTAAGATTCGTAAGACGTAAGACGGACACGTGACCTGATTGCAAAACTGTTACAATGTCATTGAGTTTTCACTTCTGCCGGCACTCCCGGAGTGCAACCCGTTGTTTTTTTTTATTATTACGTCCACACTGGGCCGAAGAACAATTAACGAAGCAATCTCACAATGACTGTTAGATGGCTCAGTGTGGACGCACCATTTCGACTGAACGATTGACTTTGCGATCGAAAGGTTCTTGAAGACATTGATTTTAATATCATCTCTTAGATGGTCCATTTACGCTAAGATCATCACACACCTAACTTAACTCAGGAATAGGATATCTCTAGTCTGCCGTGTCTAAGCTGCGTTCCTGTCGCCAGTTACTGAATTAAGTAAGGTATGTGAATCGCTTAAGTTTGTAGCTGGTGATAATGTATTGCCACGTTTACTTGGCAGAGCACTGAGCGACAAACTTAGCGTAGAAGGAGTCTATTCACCTTTCTAAGTAATAACCTAAGGACCAGCCATATAAACGAAACATCCAAAATTTGCCACTGAAATTTGAACCTAAATTGTAGAAAATATAGTTGATTTTGCGTTGATTGAAAATTGGACGAAACAAGGCAAAAGCGACTCTGTTCCAATTTAACATGGTTTAAATTACATCGAACTGAATAGGTATTTATAGGTAGGACCTTGGGCCTTGGGATAAACAATAGTGTAAATAACTTTAAGAGGGTAACTGTGCCTTATAAGCCAAGTCGTTGGCGTCTTGAGCGATGCTGGAGGATCTAGCGTAGGGGTAGGAAGAAGCGGGTGCCGTGGGGGAGTTCCATTGTGGAGATGCTGACTGGAAGCCAGTGAGCTGGAACAAAAAACATAAATTTGAATAACATCAAAAAACAACAACAAAAACAATAATAATTTAAAAAACATGTCGGCCATGAGTATGTCAGCCAATATACTCAAAATTGCATGATAATATGTAGAAACTGCATGGTGTGTACACTAAAAAGTCTAAAAACGGCGACCACGCTGTCGTACAAATATGAACTTATCGTGACGTTTGCTAGACACGAATAAACATAATTTATATTTACTGGTTTGTTTTATCTACCAGAAGATTAATAGTGAAACGTAGACAGCAGTTATTTTTAGACACAATTTCAATTTTACATATGCTTTCTAGATTAAACAGAGGGATAATACAATAAATTTCTAAGCTTTCGACCGGAAGCTTCTCCTCATTTATGTTCCATCTAAAACGGAGCTGATCGACTTTGAACTTCGCACCAAATCACGCTTCAAAATCTCAATAAACTCACCTTTCCACTAATATTGTTAAAGCAGCCACCGCTCCACAGTTTCTGGATGCCCAGCGCCGCTACAGCCAAGAAAGCCAGCTTGGCTACCACCAGAGCCTTGGTGACGAGCAGCGTGAGACCGCCGAAGAGCAGGCGTTCACAATAGCCTTGCCAAAGCTCTAAGAGTTCCTAAAGGGATGTATTTACTCACAATTTCAATAACTCACCTTTCCACTAATATTGTTAAAGCTGCCACCGCTCCACAGTTTCTGGATGCCCAGCGCCGCTACAGCCAAGAAAGCCAGCTTGGCTACCACCAGAGCCTTGGTGACGAGCAGCGTGAGACCGCCGAAGAGCAGGCGTTCACAATAGCTCTCTAAGCTGAATGACCAGAACCTTGCCAAAGCTCTAAGAGTTCCTAAAGGGATGTATTTACTCACAATTTCAATAACTCACCTTTCCACTAATATTGTTAAAGCTGCCACCGCTCCACAGTTTCTGGATGCCCAGCGCCGCTACAGCCAAGAAAGCCAGCTTGGCTACCACCAGAGCCTTGGTGACGAGCAGCGTGAGACCGCCGAAGAGGAGGCCGACTACAGCGATCACCTTCACGCCGATCCCTGCGAGAAGGGGCGTGTACTTCTTGATTTTACCACGAGCTGTAAAATCACAACATAAAATTAATAAGGACATATTTTGACGTGTTATTTTTGGCGATTTTACTGTAGGTAGGTACTTTCAAAGGCTTCAATTATAAAGAAAATTTTAATTGCATGTTTCTTAAGAAAGGTTGACTCGAAGAAACGAACGAAATACTGACAGATGTTTTACCTAACCATAAAATAATCACTTTTGTTAGCTTGAACCGCCTTTTTGCACAAATTGTGAGATACTGATCAGTAAGTGTGACTGTTCTTGAATCAGTTTTAATTTACTAGATAGATCTCGAGTCGTCCTTAAAGTGGCTCCGTAGTTTTCACGGTGGAACACACCACTGGTAAAATCATAAGCTTTTGGCTTAACAAGTAAAAACTGAGAATTCAAAAGCATCGCTTATCGCTCGGACCACAATAGAAAAACGCGTGCATACCGTTGTAGTCTCCTTGACATGACACGCGTCCCACGTAACAGGCCATCGAACTGGTTAAACCCACTTTCGAAGTACGTATAAGTAATAACTTAAGCCGACGAAGAAAGAGTTTGTCTATTCGGATATTTTGTTTTTTGATGCATACCTACTGAATAACTAACAGCCTAGAAGACACGTCTTTTAGGCGTCTTCCAAAAGAAGTAACTATTAATAATAGTTTAAATTGAATTGGTTTACTGAATGCAGGTAATTCTAATTACAATACAACTACATGACGAAGATATATTTCCCTACTTTTTCTTTACAAAGAATCATAAAATATACCTATCATAGGCTACCAGAAATACATTTGATATTTTATTCAGCACCAAAACCTAATTCTCAATAATCCTCAAATATGGTATCTCTCAGATCACCCGAGGCAGAGGCAGACCAAAAATGAGATGGCGAAATTACCTGGACTCATTCTGTGGTGACTGGCGGGAGCATGCACAAAGCCGTGGCGAGTGGCGAAAGACAGGGGAGGCCTTTGCCCAGCAGTGGGACACAATATAGGCTATAAGTATATAAAAGAAATGGTATCTCAGGTAGTATCTCACAGCTTGTATTAATTGTTAGGCATCTTGAGTCCTATCCACGCTTGAGCTTTGAGATTTTTACTTTACAAGGGTTATCTTCTGTATTATGTAAGTTAATTTCATGCTCTCTCTCTTATGCCTTCGCAATAATGTGAAGTTAACATTATTCGTAAACATAAAGGAAACAAAATATGCAAAAGAAAAAAACGTAGGTGCAAAGAAGAATGTTCTGCAAAATGGCCTAATCTCAGTATATAAAGTATATTTACTGGCGAATTCCAGGGCGGCAAGTAAATAACCAGCAACAAGCCAGAAGAGAAAAAAAAAACCGGACAAGTGCGAGTCAGACTCGCCCACCGAGGGTTCCGTACTTTTTAGTATTTGTTGTTATAGCGGCAACAGAAATTTATTATCATCTGTGATAATTTCATCTGTCTAGCTATCACAGTGCATGAGATACAGCCTGGTGACGGACACACAGACGGACAGTGGAGTCTTAGTAATAGAGTCCCGTTTTTACCCTTGGGGTACGGAACCCTAAAAGCATAAATTAATCAGAAATAATTAAGATAGAACAGTCGACGTCGAAGATATGAAGATACATATTTCACCTTATTAAGTAAAAATGTAAACATAATATCTCATAATATCTTCTACTGTACTTGGGCGTTTTTTTTGTTGTCCCCTACACTTTTTTTTCAAATTTGGGATTTCTTATGTTATTTCTACTCAGAATCACGAGCTCTTTCTATCCTAATAGGAGAAAAAAAGTGTCCTAAGGTTTTTTATTTCCATTACGTCACCATTTTTCATAGACTTTGTATGGCGGTCGCGGAATGGAACGATCGAAAAATGTATGGAAATTTTGGGACACTTTTTTTCTCCTATTAGGATAGAAAGAGCTCGTGATTCTGAGTAGAAATAACATAAAAAATCCCAAATTTGAAAAAAAAGCGTATAGGGGACAACAAAAAAAAAACGCCCACTTGGGCCATACCACCGTCAGCCGCTACGCGATGCAACACGCTAGCCTTGACCGAAGTTACGTTGTCTGACGTAAGAGGGCATTGAACTTATTGCACTTTCGTTTCCTCTTTTGTGATTGAGGTTGATAGAGTCGGACTAAGCTAACTCTGCATTTGCAATAATTAAGTGTGGCAATGACATTATTAACGTAAAATTTCTATGAAAAAATTTAAAGTTTTCAATGACATTCTCACACTTTTTTTTGTTGTGTAAAGTTAATTTAGACGGGCTCTACGAATGAAGTTTATGAGGGTGATTCTAACTGTATAATCTTGTTATCAAACAGTCGTGGATATTATCTACCAGCTGTCAATGGTGACATTAGTAACATTTCTTCAACCAGAAGAAATGTCACTGGTGACAGCTGATGATGGCCACAGGAGTTGGCCATAGGAACTTTGTGATAATATAACGCAACCTAATTGTGTTTGTTAGAATTATTGCGATGAGTATTAAGGTGACAGTAGGTACATTTCCAACCGCAGCTGCACTACTGTTCATTTACTATGGAAATTGACAGTAACAGCGACGCGTTCAGTACCAGTAGTGCAGCTGCGGTCAGAAATGGAATGTTACCCTTAGTCTGGTATTATAGTTGCCTGTTGAAAGAAAAGTGCAGCCAGTTATATAACAAAAAAATTTTTTTTCCGAAAAACTTATTTATCATATTAATTTCTAGTCTCCTATTCATATATTGAAACACGTTTCTTCAAGACAAGCCAGTAACCATGGAAACAGAACAGAGCCAGTCGACAACCTTGACCGAATGTTACTCTGGACGTACGAGTAAGAGGCCATTGAACTGGCATTGACTTTCGTTTCGCTCGTGACGATGATCGATATCGCTATAGCTATCGCTATCGTTATTGTTAATTGATATGACGGCATTTTTATTTATGCGAACGTGAATGATTTTCTGGGTGTATTTTACAATTTTTGAATTTTATGTAGGCAGAAATAAATTTAATATTTAATTCCTTCTGTTATATTCATTTAACTTAGTCCAAGTATAGTAGTATAATCATGTACAGTCATCTGCAGAGTTTCCTGATACTCTCTCAACAGATACATACATCTTTAATTAACTGTACTTACATAAAGTTTTTTTTATCAGTTTTTAATCCTATAGAAAATTTGTTCTATAATTTCGAATATCTGACATCTACCGAACTCCAATGAGTTTCCATTGAGTTATTATTACTATATATAGAAGCCACCATAACACCCAAGACTCAGGAACAAATATCTGTGCTCATCACACAAATAAATTTTAAGATTTGTTGTACTAACAATTATGAATCTATATGGATTAGAAATAAATAATTGAATTGAATTGAAATGCCCTTACTGGGATTCGAACCCAGGACCGCGGCTTCACAGGCAGGGTCACTACCCACTAGGCCAGACCACAGACTCTTACCTTCTTCGAAAGTCCTGGCTGCTTCCTTCAACTCGCCTGGCTCGAATTTAACGTTAAGCTTTTCTTCTCCTGACGCATCCCTGTAACAAATGTGACAACAATTTCAATTATTAATTTGTTTATATTCAATTAGACAATCTTAACGCCAAATAGAAGTACTACAAAAATACGTACGGTGCCGAGACCAAATATCGGCCAATTTTATGTTCATTTGCTTCATAGTAAACTATACGAAAAAGTACAATTCTGATATTAAGATGTAAACAGATGGGAGTCACGATCCTTCAAAGGAACCTTCATGCTTAGGGTCGGTTGCACCAAACTGTTCGTATAATTAAAGAGTTTACTAAATTGTTATGTATGGAAAGTTTCATAGTAAAGCGCCGGGGCGCGCCGGCTGACGTTGATCAGTCTGTCAACTGTGAGTGAACCCGTAGCATATAATTTAGGTAATTATGTAATGTAAGTATTGTTAGTAGATAAACATGCAACAACGTAAGCGCAAAAATTAGTTACGCTCTCATTACACAACATTTGTTTTAGAAAAGCACACTAGTTACGCCTGATTAGTAAGTACTACCGTAAAATGGGGAAGTAGGGTTCGCGGGGAGAGTTGGGTTATGAATGGGGAGAGAAGGGATGAAAGGGGAGATGGGATTTTAAGGCTACTGCTACAAAAGTAATGTTTTCCAATTTAAAATGGAGCTATAGTAATACTCATAATAAAATAAAAAAACGTCGATCCAACATTCCCAACAAACAATTAAGCGACACTTAGCACTTACTTTATCACCTAAAGACATAGAACGGCTGTAGAATAGCTACATATTCTAAGCTTACAGGCTCTGGTGACATCAAGGTCTTTAAGAGGTCCATGTATAGCTTTAAGGTCCACAGTAGCCGCTTTGGCCGCTATAATGCATCTTAAGCCGCTAGTGTTATTGCTCAAAGTGAATTGTACCACCTTAGCATCTATATGAGTAATAAGCAGCTGCAATTTTCACTTAAGGTTCTAAACAGGCGATAAAAAGTCTTTTATAGCTCTCTCTTGTATCACTTACAGTCGAAAAGAGAAGTTATGAGTCACCATTATAGATCATGAAGTCGGAGACGAGCGTTATTCAATACCTTAGTACATCTTATACTGTTATTAGAGTCTTACTTACAACCTAAGCCTATAGCGCCATGTTAAGATGACCGATGAATCAATAAGCAAAACAAAAACTATTAATTAAAACGTAAATACTCAATAAAAATCGATACTTTTACTCAATATTTACCTAATGTTAGTATTGTTATATTTAAAACCGGACTTCACGTATATTGAGTAATTTTTCGAAAATTAAATACGGTGGACCACAAATAAAAAAATATTGTATTCAGATAAATATGCAAAGGATCAGAGGCCCTTTAAAATGTTGTTAGTAATACATATAGTTATTGTCAGTGTAATTAATTTCGCCATCATAAATCCCCAGATAACACCGGCATCAGTGAACTAAAATAATTATTTGCTTTTAATTATCCGCCATTACATTGTAGTAATCCCATCAATTACGAGGGAATACGGGGTGAGGTGGGATTTCCTGTTTATCGTCAAAGTTATGAAATGGAACTACCTAAATTAAATAAAAACTAAAATACAAACGTCCGGAACACTTATTATATACACCATTCAGTTTGCATATGTAAAAATAAAATGTTATCGTGGTTTGAATGTCAGTTTTGCCCCTACTCACCCCATTTTACGGTACCTATTGGAAAGCGTATTTTCGTAACCGATACAACAATGTGAATTTTCCACGCATGTTTCAGTAATGAACACAAAAGGGACGAGAAATGGACTAGTATTTAGTGTAAACACGCAATACTAAGGTTCGTGTGGAAATGAAATTAGTCATGGTTTGTATTGTGGTTAGCCTTATCTCTTTAGTTTTGGTTCCTGTTAAATGCATAAGGATGTGTTTAAATTTGTATCAAGCAAATATGTCTGCGAGCGTTGCTATACATATAAACCGTTTACATGTAGGTAAGAAAAAATCATCCTTTAATATTAAAAAATGTACAAAATTATGTAAGGCTGATAGTTTTAGCATGTCGTCCGTTTCGTAATGATTGCATCCATTGTAACTACAGTAAGTGTCATTATTATCGACATGCCACAGGCGTATTGAGCGCTGTCCTCTTCCTAAATGCAAAACTAAATTTGCCAGACGAAACATCAATTATAGCGCCCCATTAATATATAATAAAATAAAAATAGAGCATAGAACTATAAAAACATTATCTAATCATGAATTTAAAAAAAACAATTTGGATATGGTTGTCTATAATGAACTATGATGAGACTGAGAAACTATTAAGCCAGGGATTATTTGGGTGTTAGGATTAGTACGCGCGCGCGCGCACACACACACACACACACACACACACACACACACACACACACACACACACACACACACACACACACACACACACGAACACACACACACACACACACACACGAACACACACACACACACACACACACACACACACACACACACACACACACACGAACACACACACACACACACACGAACACACACACACACACAAATGCTTGCAAGATTTTGAATAGCCTTTCCCGCTGTATTATATAATATAATTATAGAGTTATTGGGCTGCAACACAGTGTAAACTAACGCAGTCTCCAGGGCTCCAACTTCATTTATGTAGCATGTATGTTTTGAACAATAAAGATTTATTATTAGGTAAAATAATTGCTATCCTCTACTATACGATATCAAAATTGCGCAGGAGAGTACTAAAACTACTACAGAGATACAACATCACACACCGTAATATTTTAAGTTCATTAAGGCCCACATGCACCATCCCACTAACCCGGGGTTAAGCAGTTAAACCGCCCAGTGTTAAATTGTACTGGTAACCATGGTAACTACATGTTTAACCGGTTAACCCGGGGGTAGTGGAATGATGCAAGTGGGCCTAAGTATGTAACGCAAAACAAAAGAATTGAAATGTAGACCTCTTTAATACGTGAATGAATAACAAGATGATATCAAAGTGCGTGTTTCTGATTTACATACTTACAATGTAACAGTGAAAGTGTATTTAATACTTGAGTTATATGCATAAATACATTTAGGAAGTGACATGACAAAAATAAGATTATAGTACAGTTACAGTAGTTCCATCAAACTGGCTATCATAATAGGCTACATGACTAATTTTCATTTATGGTATCATTTAAGATCAAATGTCTATATGGGACCCATTGCATTAAAGTAACACAAAAGTCAGAAATTGTAGTCAAAGGCCGACAGTCGCACTTCACTCGCGAAACGCCCTATACAAAACGGCCAGGGGCCGTGACGTCATCGCCCATCTTGTAGTATGGACAAAACAAGAAAATTGCGTTTTTGTCGATGAAATATTGCGTTTATGTATATAGTTGATATACAATATTTTTTTGGATGAAATGTAAGGAATCGAATGGTACCCTTACTTTTATCGTTTTTGGAAGTAAAAAAAAACTTAAATTTTGAAACTTTCAGGTCCTGTATTTTTGTAATTTTTCAATATTTTATTTTATTATCCACATTATTGTGATAAATTGCTCGTTTGCTATCTATTTTACTAGATTTTGTTATAAAATTCAACATGTGTCATCATCCCTTTGCATAATGTAACACTTGTTTTGAAAATCGTGTTAGGGGTGTTTTTTTTAGAAACACGATTAGCTAAAAAAAAGTTTAACAAAAAACTAACATTATTTCTTGCCTATTGCATCCATTAGGTACGATTTAAATTGAAAAATAATAATTTAACTCCTCATTCAAAGTTATGTATTTTTAATTTTAATTTTATTTTGTATTAAATATTTTGACATTCAAGATTTGAATTGAATTGAAGTGAGAACTTGCATGAGAATTTTCTAATGAAACTGTTCCCGTAAATTTCAGAAATTTTGAGAATGTCTTGCGACTTGCACAAATGCACACTGCTAATTGGAGATGTCCCTTGGGATGTCCAACTGATGAATAGCGGTTCAAAATTACAGAAGTCTGGTATGAGTGTTTTGATGTCCGATAGTTAAGTGACAGATATAATTAAAATATCCTGTAAGTAGTTTCTCTTTTAAGGAATTCTGATTTCAAGGAATGTATGTATGGTCCCACTGTTACTTTTTACTTGTGACCAAAGTACCTAAGAAGCAACCGATGTTAACAGATGGTGGACAGACTTATTTTGATGCTCATATTTTGACGACCGGTCTGGCCTAGTGGGTGACCCTGCCTGTGAAGCCGCGGTCCTGGGTTCGATCGAACCCCGGTAAGGGCATTTATTTGTGTGATGAGCACAGATATTTGTTCCTTAGTCTTTTCTATGGATTTATGTATTTGTATATTACGAGTATATATATCGTTGTCTAAGTACCCACAACCCAAGCCTTCTTGAGCTTACCGTGGGACTTAGTCAATTTGTGTAAAAATGTCCTAAAATAAAAATAAAATAGACTTACTTTTCAATAGCAACCCCTGAGAACAACTCAACCTTGTCCTCACCAGTCCCAGGCGCCGCAAAGCACCCGACCACAGCAACAATCAGGACGATACACAACACTTTCATTTTTTTTTATTATTATCGTCTTATTCCTTAGAAGGTCGAGGATCAAGTGAGGTGAGTCTGGACGCGCCGCTTTTATATTGGGCGCGGGAAGATTTTGTAATTATGGCAAAGGTTTTTGGGATGACGCGGTCTTGGTACTTGGTGTGTATGTAACTTGCTCATTAATATATAACTTTGAAATTAATTTTGGTATTTTATTTTATTTAGAAATATAAATCAGGCAACAAGGCCCATTACAAATACCTTACAGACTAACATACATAATTATGTATTTTATAAAGTTAAAACTAAACACTAGTTTTTTAGTCATTTGGTAGTTATTTGGTGTGCAGTTTACATATATGCTAAGCGTTAGTTTCGGTTAGGTTTTGTAATGAATTGAGTATTATAAATTCTAGTCTCATAACATGAACATAATATTATGTTCATGTTGTGAGACTAGATGAGACTTTAAACAATTTTACGAATTAGGTAGGTTTCTTTCGAAAGGATAGTAAAAGAATTATCTAACTTTCTGGCTGAGAAAATTAATAAGCGAAAGATCAATAGATAGATAGAATAGATACTCTTTATTGGCATACCTCAGTAAAATATAAAATTAAGTTAAATTAAGGAGCCATAACAATAAGCCTGCAAACTGAAGAAAACATAATAAAATTGTTGAAATTTATCTTGAAGCTTTTTTAATTTGTCACAAAGGAAAACTTAAATAATCTCTTACCTATGTGTATTGTAGTGTATTAAAAAGTGGTCAGGGTTTTTAATGATCAACAACGTGCATGTGACAACCTCGGACTTTGAGTTGCAGAAGTTCATAGACATTTTCCATCAGACAAGACGTTTGTTAGCCACCTGTGTTTCAATACTTTCAATACATGTATTTATGTGTGACTTTTTAATGTCTTTGTCTCGTTTTAAATCTGGATTAGGTATTTAAATCAGATGCTGTTGTTCAATTTTGAATCTCTCGAGTTATTTAAGTACAGTGGCCAAAGCAATTAAAAAGTATCTAAATTATTTTAATGAAAATAAAACTACAATTTTTCAAAATTTTTATTTCAAGTATCAAGACGACTACCACCATAAGCTAAACGTTCATTCATACGTTCCGTAGGTTCATGCTTCCGCGGCATCCATATGATGACAAAGAGCTGAAACATTTACCACCGGCACATGAAAAATTAAACCTTATTACAATGCAGTAAAGACTGTCGACGAATGAATGTGTTAGTTGGTAACAGTGTTCTTAAACGGAACTATAATAAGTTCAAACTTGCGCGCTCTGGTAATATTTCATAGTATTTTTGGGCGCTTGGGACAACTTTCTCGAAATTTGATTACAACTAATTCAATCGTAGGGTACAATGCCCTATATTTAGAACTTTTATTCTCATCTGTTTAATTGTCAGGCCCAAAAAATAAAATAAATTAGACAGGATTTACAACTTAAAGTATGATTCAAAACAAGCTTATTTATAATAAATATATTATTGATAAGAAATTTAACTTTATTAGTACCCTTTCATCAAAAACCAGCCAAGTGCGAGTCGGACTCGCGTTCCAAGGGTTCCGTACATTAAGTCCGTCTCACGCTTGACTACACATTTCTAATAGGTTTTCCTGTCATCTATAGGTAAATAAATATTTTGTGTATTTCTTTCAAAATTTTAGACCCAGTAGTTCCAGAGATAATTCATTTTCATTCAGTCATTTTTTACACGACTGCCCCAAAAAAAGAGTGTATTGTTTTCAGCGTTCATGTTTGTATGTGGGTATGTAAGTTTCTTTGTTACACCGTAACAGCTAAGTGCCTGAACCGATTTAGGTGTTTGAGATATCATTGGAATCCTTACGTCATCCCGAGTAACATAGGCTATGTGACGTCATCACAAAACCAATATGGCGGATTATGCACTGCAAATTGTGCAACCGAAACAAAAATAAAACTTATAAACCTATCGAGTTGGGTATTAAAATAAAGGATTTTGAAAGACGATTCTAAAACTGTACACAAAATATGGTTTAAACTATTCATTTGGTAGGACAAGATTTTACAAAATATAAGTATAACGCAAAGACAAATGAATTGTCTAAATCTATTGAATGGGGTATGGCAGACTGGGGCCAATATTGTTGTCAGAAGGTTAGTAGTATTCAAACGCTTGTTTGTAAGTACAAGAATAGAATAGCATTTTATTTACAGAAAACACAGTATATATACAAAAATCAAAGAAAGAGACATATTTACAATAGAGTGAGACAGAGATAGTTCCCCGCGCGGGGCGCGCGGAAGAGTGTGCGCGCGCGCGTGCCACTGCGCATGCGCGGCGCGAGTCGCTCTCAATAAAACTGAATTCTGCGCCGGCTGCGGTCCTTTCGCTCGCCGGCCGCCGTGGAGTCAACATCGTCTCGTCGTGCGCCGTGTCTCGCTCCGCTGCTACGCTCTCGCTGGTTGAAGACACGACGAGTCCGACGGGGATGCTGCAGGCTCCGGATATTTAAACCGTCCTTCTCAGGACGATATAAAACTGCTCTTTTCAGAGCACGCAAACTGCCCTTCTCAGGGCACGTCCTGTTTCTCTGTTTAATCGCAGAGTTGTCAGTCGATCGCAAACTGTTCTTATCAGAACAATTCTGTGTTTCCGTTAAAACACACGATGTCAATCTAGTGTTCCCACAGGGTTCCCCCTCAAGCGAAGCGTACCGGCAGGCGAATAGTGCGGCCTCGGCGTGTTGTGCTCGTGCTTGTAGGTACTTGTGTGGTCGTGGTTGTGTCTGGTTCATTTCTTCGTTTCAGGATTCCTTTTTTCTGTTGTTGGTTGTTGTTGTTTTGTTGTGATGTCGGTAAACTCGGTGATACAATCGGTTGCGTAGTTTTGTTCGATGTTGTAGCTGTAGGTATACTCGTAGTTGTAGCTGTAGGTATTTTCGTTGCGATCGTAGTTGTAGTTATGTTAGGCGTTTTCGTTGAACTTGTAGCTGTAGGTATATTTGTTGCGGTCGTTGAAGTTGTAGGACTTGTAGGTATGTCCGTTGTACTCGTAGTTGTAGGTATTTCTTGCTCGGTGTCGGCGATGATGAAAGCGGGTTTTAGGCGGTCGATCGAAATATTCAACTGGCGATTAGGTAGCTGCAGTGTGAATACTTTGTCGTTGCGTTTTAGTACTCGGTAGGGTCCGTCGTAGGGTGCTTGTAGTGGCTTCTTTACGGCGTCGACTCGTACGAATACTTGTTCGCAGGTTTGAAGGTCGCGGTGGACGAAAATGGGTTTCTTGTTGCCATGCGGGATCATTGCGGTCGGCGTTAGGCTTTGTATGGTCGCTCGTAGTTTTTCGACGAAATCGGAGTCCATGGTGACATCTTCGCGCGTAGGTGTTAATAATTCGCCGGGTAGTCGTACGCTGCAGCCGTAGGTGAGTAGGGCTGGGCTTACACCGGTGTCTGTTCGTAGGGCGGCTCGTAGTCCAAGTAGAACGCTAGGTATTATGTCGATCCATGACCTCTCGATTTGTAGTCTGGCCTTGAGCGCAGCCTTGAGGCTTCTATGGAATCTCTCGCAAATTCCATTCGCCTGAGCATGGTACGGCGTTGTACGGGTTCTTTCGACGCCGAGTAAGCGGGTGAGTGACGCAAATACTCGACTCTCGAATTGCCGTCCTTGGTCGGTCGTGATGGTAGCGGGGCAGCCGAAGCGGGAGATCCAGCCTTCGTATAGAGCTTTAGCGACTTCTTCGGCGGTGATCTCGCATAAAGGTATCGCTTCGGGCCATCTAGTTGAGCGGTCGATCATGGTGAGTAGGTATCGGTGTCCGCTGGCGGTAGTAGGTAGAGGTCCTACGAGATCGATGTGAATGTGTTCGAATCTCGTAGTTGGCGGGAAACTCGAAATAGGGCTTGTGGTGTGTCGTTGAATCTTCGCACGTTGGCAGTGTACGCATACTTTTGCCCATTTGCCTACGTCGGCATTTAGTCCGGGCCAAAAGTAGCGTTGAGCGACGAGTTTTCGTGACGTTTTGATTCCAGGATGACTTATGTTGTGTACTGCGTTGAAAGCGGCACGGCGATGCTCTTCGGGTACGTAAGGTCGTAAGTGCGGCGTCGATGTTTCGCAGTAGAGTTTGACTGTAGTTCCGGGAATTGTGACTTGTTTCATCGATAGGTTGTCTTGCTGTGCGAGTGATCGGATGGTGTCGCTATCTCGCTCTTGCGCTCTTGATAGTTGTTCGTAGTCGATAGGAGATGGACTTGCGATGGCTTCGATGCGAGATAGGGCGTCTGCAGCGGCGTTTTGCGTTCCGGGTATGTGTCGTATATCAGTAGTAAATTCACTGATATACAACAGCTGACGGGTGCGGCGCGGTGATTCGTTGTTATTGCTGGTTTTGGTGAATGCGTAGGTGAGCGGCTTGTGGTCGGTGAAAATGATGAGTTCTCGGCCTTCGAACATTTTCCGGAAGTGCTTCGTACTCAGGTATATTGCAAGTAGTTCTCGATCGAAGGTACTGTAGCGAGTCTGGGCGTCTGAGAACTTCTTGGAAAAGTAGCCGAGTGGTTGCCACGTGTCGTTGATAAATTGGTTCAGTGAAGCTCCCGCGGCCTTGTCGCTCGCGTCGCTGAATATTGCTAGCGGGGCGTGATGGGAGGGGTGCGCGAGCAAAGCGGCGTTTTGGATGCTCGCTTTGCACGCGTCGAACGCTTCGTCAGCTTCGCCGTCCCAGCTAATTTCGGTCTTGTCGCGCTTTTTCGCATTGTGTAGGTATTTGCAGAGTGGTGCTTGAATTTGTGCGGCGTTTTTTATATTTTCGCGGTAAAAATTCAGCATGCCGAGGAATCTTCGTAGTTCATCGATGTTTTTCGGCTTAGGGTAATCGATGATTGCTTGAACTTTCTCGGTAGGTGGTCGAATGCCGTCTTTGCTGACTTCGTAGCCCAGGAACTTGACCGATGGCTGTCCGAATACGCATTTCGACGGGTTGATTGTGATACCGTAGTCTTCGAGTCTGCTTAGTATGGCACGTAGATGTTTCTCGTGCGTGGCTTCGTCGGACGATGCGACAAGTAGGTCGTCGACGAATGGAAACACGAAGTCGAGGTCGCGCAGTACTTCGTGAATGAAACGTTGAAACGTCTGTCCGCAGTTTTTGAGTCCGGGGCACATTCTCGGAAATTCGAATAGGCCGAATGGAGTTATGATGGCGCTCTTTTCGACGTCTTGAGCTGCTATTGGTAGTTGTTGGTAGGCGCGGTTGAGATCCAAGGTCGAGAATGTTTGCTTGCCGGCGAGTTGGTAGGTAAAATCACGTATGCGTGGGATTGGGTAGCGGTCGGGCTTAGTGATTGCGTTAAGCCGTCGGTAATCGCCACACACACGTAATTCGCCATTCTTCTTCGGTACGACGTGAAGAGGTGATGCCCAAGGGCTTTTGCTTGGTCTGCATAGGCCCTGTTCCATCATGTTGGCAAATTCTTTCTTCACGAGTTCGTAGCGGTGCGGTGCAATCGGACGTGGTCTGCAGTGAAGTGGTGGTCCGGTTGTTTCGATGAAATGTTCAACGTTGTGTTTCGGGCTGAGCTTCATGGAGGTGAGACGAGTTGTACCAGGGTAGTCGGCAAGTATGTTGTGGTACGATTGTTTCACGTCTATACTGCGCACGGTAGGTATGTTTGCAGTACAGAGTTGTGCGTCCGTATATAGTAGGGTCTTGCCGTCGATCAGTCGTCTCCTGGTGATGTCGACTATGATGTAGTGGTAGGCCAGGAAGTCTGCACCGATGATGGGCTTCGACACTGCAGCGATGATGAACTTCCATCGGAATGGTCTTCGTAGATTGAGATCGAGCTCCAGCGTCTTCTCGCCGTAGGTAGGTATAACTGTATTATTGGCGGCGTACAGTTGGAAAGGTAGAGCTTGCGCCTTCGTGCCGGGTGTTCTTGGTAGGACGGAGATGTTCGCCCCAGTGTCTACCAAGAAGACGAGTTTGGTAGCTCGGTCTCGTACGAAGAGGCGGTGTGATTTGGTGGTAACGCCGGTTTCCGCCGCAGCCAACGTTACGCTAAGTTTTCCGATGTCGGAGTTGCCGGGATTGGTTTGAAACTGCACGGCTGTGCACATTTCTGGGCGTCCATACCAAATCGACGGTGGTAATGGCAGTACGGCATCGGCGAGCTTCTGCGGCTTCGTGGGCTTCGGTCTTGAGATTGGTTCCGTGAACGTGATGGGAAACGGCGGTTTGAGCGGCTGTAACGTTGATTATAGTTTTCGCGCGGTCTCGAACGGAGCTCGGCGACTTCAAGTGATAGCCTTCTTATCTCGCCGATGAGGTACTGGGTGTCGAGAGCTGACGTAGACGGTTGAGGTGGTGGTGGCGGTAGCAGCGAAGGTGGTAGGACTGCGGGAGAAGAGACTGCGGCGATCTGGTGCGACGATGTTAGCGTGTGCTCCAACATTTTGTCGGCGAGCAGCGCGAGGTCCTCCAGCGTAGTTTTAATTTTGAAAGCTTCGCTGACGGTAAGCACGGAGCGTATGTGTGGCGGGAGATGATCTAGCCACATCATCTGTATGGTAGTCTCGGGAAACTTTTCTTTGTTGAGCGTCTTCATGCGTCGTAACAGCTGACTGGGCTTCTGCTCTCCGAGCTCGACTTGGGATAACAGCTTCTTCGTCTGGGCGCTGTTGCTCTCTTCGTACACAGAGATAAGCCGGTTCTTAATTACGGTGTAGTAGTTCTCTTCTGGCGGGGAGTAGATGAGATCGCTTATGTTCTGTATGTCTTGTTTTTCCAGCTGCGCGATCACCATCTGCGCGAGTTGCGCCTGGCTCCTCTTCAGCTCTGCAGTGGCCGCCTCGAAACTGCAGAACCAGAGTATTGGCTGGTCTCGCCAGAACGGTGGGACACGCAGAGAGAGTGATATCGCCGCTACATCGTGAGATAGGAGTGCTGCTGCCGGAGATGGACTGGTTTCTTCCGCCGGGGCATCGCTTTTTTTCTCGTCATCGGGACCCATGTTCTTGGTTGTGATCCTCTTCTTTCTTCTTATCCAGAGTCGGTGGTCACCACTATGGCAGACTGGGGCCAATATTGTTGTCAGAAGGTTAGTAGTATTCAAACGCTTGTTTGTAAGTACAAGAATAGAATAGCATTTTATTTACAGAAAACACAGTATATATACAAAAATCAAAGAAAGAGACATATTTACAATAGAGTGAGACAGAGATAGTTCCCCGCGCGGGGCGCGCGGAAGAGTGTGCGCGCGCGCGTGCCACTGCGCATGCGCGGCGCGAGTCGCTCTCAATAAAACTGAATTCTGCGCCGGCTGCGGTCCTTTCGCTCGCCGGCCGCCGTGGAGTCAACATCGTCTCGTCGTGCGCCGTGTCTCGCTCCGCTGCTACGCTCTCGCTGGTTGAAGACACGACGAGTCCGACGGGGATGCTGCAGGCTCCGGATATTTAAACCGTCCTTCTCAGGACGATATAAAACTGCTCTTTTCAGAGCACGCAAACTGCCCTTCTCAGGGCACGTCCTGTTTCTCTGTTTAATCGCAGAGTTGTCAGTCGATCGCAAACTGTTCTTATCAGAACAATTCTGTGTTTCCGTTAAAACACACGATGTCAATCTAGTGTTCCCACAGGGGTATTAAAAGAAAGGATTTTTTAAGGCGATCATACGAATATATATAAGTTATATGTTTAATTGTATCGTTGGAGAGAAAATACGAAATGTTCTACATCGCGCTAATGACATTTCTCTTTGCAGCTATATACGACAACGTCATACGTGGCGCTTACGTTATTTTTAATTGCGAAAGTGTCAAATACGAAAGGAACGGTTTGAACGATTGACTAGGTAAGCATTTCTCAAAAAATTTGTACATTTCGATCACATCTTAGATTTCTATAAAATTGGTTTGCTGGTAAAGTACATGAAGCTGAACAATTTCCACTTCCCAAAATGTCCAAGAAAGTTTGTATGAAACATCCTTTTTTGTTACCAGATTTCCTTACACATTTGGTAACAAAAAAGGAATGTTTCATACAAACTTTCTTGGACATTTTGGGAAATATGGTAGAAATTGTTCAGCTTCATGTACTTTACCAGCATACCAATTTTTATAGAAATCTAAGATGTGATCGAAAAGTACAAATTATTTGAGAAATGCTCAGGTACTCTGAATAAACATATTGTGCTGTTTATTATAAGATTTAACTTGAGACTTTGAATAGAAGACACTATTATCATGACTGTAGAAGGCAGGTCTTTGATGATGATTTTAATTTTGCACGACAAATTTTGCAAATCCCGGAGCACACGTGCTACTGTTGTGAAACAATATTTTACGAGAAGCAAAGACTGGGAGCTTAAGATAGATGGGCGCTTCCTGCAACTTCCACGAGTATTTTAATAACGAAAGCCGAAGGCCGAACTCCGCATAGGGTCGACGCTCTGAAGCGTAAGGCAGGTGCGTGCTTCCTGTAAATTCCCCAAGTATCTTAATTGCGAAGGCCGAAGGCCGAGCTCCGCGTAGGGCCGAAGGCCCGAAGCGTAAGAAAGGTGCACGCTTTTTGCAGTTTCCCCAAGTTTCTTAATTGTAAATACCGAAGGCCGAGCTTCGCGTAGGGCCGAAGGCTCGGAGCGTAAGAGAGGTGCATGCTTTCTGCAGCTTCCCCAAGTATCTTAATTGCGAAGGCCGAAGGTTCGCGTAGGGCCGAAGGCCCGGAGCGTAAGAAAGGTGCACGTTTTTTGCAGCTTCCCCAAGAATCTTAATTGCGAAGGCCGAATGTCGAGCTTCGCATAGGGCCGAAGGCCCGGAGTGTAAGAAAGGTGCACGCTTTCTGCAGCTCGAAGTATCTTAATTGCGAAGGCCGAATGCCGAGCTTCGCATAGGGCCGAAGACCCGGAGTGTAAGAAAGGTGCACGCTTTCTGCAGCTCGAAGTATCTTAATTGCGAAGGCCGAATGCCGAGCTTCGCATAGGGCCGAAGACCCGGAGCGTAAGAAAGGTGCACGCTTTCTGCAGCTCGAAGTATCTTAATTGCGAAGGCCGAAGGCTGAGCTTCGCGTAGGGCCGAAGGCCCGGAGCATAAGAAAGGTGCACGCTTTCTGCAGCTTTTCCAAGTTTCTTAATTGCGAAGGCCGAAGGCCGACCTTCGCGTAGGGCAGAAGGCCCAGAGCGTAAGAAAGGTGCACGTTTTCTGTAGCTTCCTCAAGATTCTTAATTACAAAGGCCGGAGGCCGAGCTTCGCGTAGGGCCGAAGGCCCGGAACGTAAGAAAGGTGCATGCTTTCTGCAGCTTCCCTAAGTATCTTAATTGCGAAGGCCGAAAGCCAATTTATAATTATGTAGTTGCAGAGATATTAAGCCATAGCACTTTTCAATACGTCTGGTTTTTGGGTCCGACCTATTTAGGTTTTTAAGCACGTTTTATGCTAACATATCAAAATATCAACATGATGAAAGCTCCTTGAAGCAACTTAAGTGCCTTAAATCATATAAAAAATGTGGTTGGTTTGTATGGTCACTAAAATGTATAAAATAAAATAAATTAATTAAAAATTAAAAAACACGACTGCAATTCAAAAGCGAACTGAAAAGCTAAAAATAATTTTTAGTTATGTTAGGTACTCAACTTAATTAATGTAAAATATAATATATAGGGAAGTGTTCTGTCAGGGTCGTAAACAGCAAACGGAAAAGTTTAGGCTCATTTAGGATCGTGACTGTACCTGTATATTTTATTTCGATGCAGTCGGGGACCTGTGAATGGGAAAAATTCAATATATCAAGGTCCCCGACTGCAATCGAAATAAAATATACAGGTACAGTCACGATCCTAAATGAGCCTAAACTTTTCCGTTTGCTGTTTACGACCCTGACAGAACACTTCCATATATATTATATTTTACATTAATTAAGTTGAGTACCTAACATAACTAAAAATTATTTTTAGCTTTTCAGTTCGCTTTTGAATTGCAGTCGTGTTTTTTAATTTTTAATTAATTTATTTGGCTATATTCTTAAATAACTTAATTATATTTGATTCACGTTACTAATTTACATATGTGTACCAAATTTCAACTTAATTGGTCCAGTAGTTTCCGAGAAAATAGTCTGTGACAGACGGACAGACAGACGAGTGATCCTATAACGGTTCCTTTTTTTCCTTTTGAGGCACGGAACCCTAAAAATTAGGTAGGTCAAAACTTATTAAGTCTGCCTCTTGGAGTCTGTCCTTGCTTCGACTAGCAATTAAAATATGTAGGTACCTAGTACCTACGTGGTACTCATAGTGTTTTACTCTTTCTAATAGTGTACCTAGCTTAATTTCGCAATTATTAGCATTATAAAAGAAATTCGTTCTACTTGGCACGATGTACTTGGCATTCATACATTCTGTGTCAAAGTTTTATGCAATTTAACGACGCTTTCACTGCGTGCGTGTGTCCTACCAAAAATATGATACTAATTTATTTAACAAATTGACTGTTTTATCGCCTTGCTTGGGAGGCGATTTTTCCTTTTTAGGGTTCCGTACCCAAAGGGTAAAAACGGGACCCTATTACTAAGAATCCGCTGTCCGTCCGTCCGTCCGTCCGTCTGTCACCAGGCTGTATCTCACGAACCGTAATAGCTAGACAGTTGAAATTTTCACACATGATGTATTTCTGTTGCCGCTATAACAACAAATACTAAAAACAGAATAAAATAAAGATTTAAGTGGGGCTCCCATACAACAAACGTGATTTTTGACCGAAGTTAAGCAACGTCGGGCGGGGTCAGTACTTGGATGGGTGACCGTTTTTTTGCTTGTTTTGCTCTATTTTTTGTTGAGGGTGCGGAACCCTCCGTGCGCGAGTCCGACTCGCACTTGGCCGGTTTTTTTTTAATATGACTTGTACGGACGGACCTTGGTTATCCAAACGGAGCAGCCATTAACAGGCGTTTCCCTCTGTTGAAACTCTATTACATTGTATGGACTGACGTTTATCTGACATGGCTATTTTTACGTTACGTATACATTTGACGTGCCCCTCCCCCGCAAAAATCGGCAGACTGTTTTGTACAGATAATTACAGACAAGGCGTCTCCATTTGGTTATATCCTCCAAGGGCCAGACAATGAAATTGAACCTACTTAATTGCAATACAATTTTATACCTAAATACATTGTCAATACTGTCACGAGGAATGTCAGTATTCGAAGGTACCTACCATGTACCTACCTACCTTATGTTTGTCATTATATTATATGCGGATCAAACACTAAATAAAGCCTACTACTAAATCTTAATCTAAACTAACAACTAACAAATTCAAAACTTATTCACAAAATTCGCCCCGCACCCCTCCAGATGCAAAGGAGCCCATCACGCTCGCCGCGTTGCCACGTTGAACCGCGATGGCTAACCTTATTAGATGGATTAGGATTATACCACATAATCAATGAATAACGATTGAAAAATAATACCGTGACACGTATCCCATTATTATATAGTATGATATAAGAGGTAAGTAAGCCAATGCACTCTGACTGTGATTGTGTAAGCGCGTATAGTATAAGGGGCAGTATATGTTGAGAGGACAGATAAAACAAGACGACTAGAGTCGTACCATGCTACTCTTGGAGGATTTAACCAAACGGAGACGCCTTAATTGTCTGTAATGTAATTTTCTGTACAAAACAGTCTGCCTATTTTTGCAGGAGAGGGCACCTCAAATGTAGTAAAAATAGTCATGTCAGATAGACGTCAGTCGATACCTTGTGTATAGCCATTGGCCGCCTATTATCGACAGAGGGGAAAGACTGTTAATGGCTACTTCGTTTGGTTATATCCTCTGAGATGTTAGTATAATGACAACATTTTATTTGGCGTTCGTCATGTTGTGGATTTTAAGTGGTACCTACTAATCTATTTTACTAGTAAGGAGATTTCTCAGAGAGAGACCGATGTAGATAAAAGGTAAATATTTCACACTTATAAACGATTTTATCAGACAAATGCCAAAAAAGATTGTCAAAGATGCAAGAAAAAATATTTTCAATATAATTATCAAAATGGATTAATTTATTCATCCAAAAATTTTCGAAACTATGTTTTGAAATTCGTCGTTGAAATGAGTTGGTCAAACCAATTTGTCAGTAAATAGTAACTTCACTTTGATCTGTGTCAAATAGTCCTATAATATTTATTTATATTACAGTACTTAGCGACCCGCCCCGGCTTCGCAAGGGTTAACACATTATACATAAACCTTCCTCTTGAATCACTCTATTTATTAAAAAAAACCGCATCAAAATCCGTTGCGTAGTTTTAAAGATCTAAGCATACATACAGACAGACAGACAGCGGGAAGCGACTTTGTTTTATACTATGTAGTGATAGTGAAGATTCATCTGTAGCCCGTGCGTATACGCGTCCAGATCAAATAGAAAGTGCGCAGCGCGGCCTTGACGTTGACCGCCGGGGAAAGGGCCCCTGACCCCTTCCCTTGTGTCCAGAAACTGATCATGTAATAGGGTGTATTACTGCAATGTTTTGCCGCCAGAGTGCAGCACTAGCGCCTTTAGTACACCATAGAGTTACTCATACAAACTGTACCTTAAACTGTTTTTGACAAGTTTTTGAAACATCAAGGCGGTTTGTTTACAAAGGGCCTACCGGGAAATATGAAATCGAAACTCAGCTGTCTGCCTCTTTGTAGATGGTCAAACCAGTGCGTTCACTGGGTCAAACCAATTTGTCAGTAAATAGGAACAAAAAAACAATACTCATCCTTTTCTTTTGGGTGCTAGTACTAGTGTTAGACAAAGATAGTATGACTCTCTCTGTCTATGTTTGAAATAAGACAGTCCTGTGTAGTGTGTAGATATAGTTATCTAACCAGCTATTTTATTGACCCCTGTTGCACGTGATTTGCATGTGATGCACACAGCGCTTATCTTATCTATTTTTGTGGTTTTATTTTTATTTCTGTTGTAGTTATTTCACTTTCCTTTAACTGACGATAATTAAGTTTTTTTATTAGGTACTTATGTTTGCTTTTATAGGCGATATTTCATCGATTCTTTTAGTCGTAGAGTTAGACCAAGAAAAGTCTGCAGCGATTTTGAAGCCCACGCAGTGCAAGTTTTATTTACACGTCATAAATTCATAGAAGTTTGACGTTTAAAATGACACTTGCACTGCGTGGGCTATCAAAATCGCTGCAGACTTTTCTCAGTCTGACTCTATAAAGATGTTTTGCTAGAAAAGGACAATTGTATTTCTGTTTTATGATAATACTAATAACTCTATGTTAAATGTGTCAAACCTTTGTCATTCAGCTTTGACATAACTATCTAATCGAAACTAACATGTCAACTATATAAATTATTCGAAGAAACCAAAAAATAGTAAAATTCTAGTAACCGTACGCATTTAGTTATGAAGTCAGCAAAATCACCACCATTGCCTTCTTTGAAGAAAGACCAAGCATGCAGTAACGACACCAAATTTAGCATTAAAAAACTCGTGACCAGAAAACAGAAAGTCATTCTTCCACGGCAAAGAGTGAAAATAAGAACGTCCAATCGTCACAAGCTCAGGATGTTTCTGAGAAAACGGAGGCCTTTCTTTACGAACAAGTATAGCAAAGTGAAGACAAAGGTTGTGGATAAAGTGAATTCAGTGACTGAGAAAATTCAGGATAAGTTTACGGATGTAGCGTTCGAGTTACAGATGATGTCGTTTGAGAATCCTTTTAGTAGGGATTTTTATGAAGATCATTGTATTATCCTGTAATATCTTAATGAACATGCTGTAAAAATAAATGTTAATATTTTTGTTTTCAAGCTTTCATTTAATTGAACGGGCATTAGCTAAGGTCTCCGTTTCAGTCTGGGCAAAAATGCTTTCGTACCTAACGATCGTTTTACCCAGTAATTATTTTTATGGTTGATTTATTACGCATTCAATTTAAACACAACTTACAAACCATTTATAAATATTTATAGTGTTTCTTAAAACATTAACTTTCAAATTGTACAGTTTATTCTAGATAGCAATTAGGATGAAACAATAATCATTTGAACTTATAGTTACTATATAACAATTGTTACGACTACTACTAATTTATTTTTACACTTTTAACCTAACGTTACGATTACCTAAGTAAATACATTTTAATTTAATCTAAGTACAACTTTGGTAATAACGTGCTCTTATTTGCACCAAGCACTTAGTAATTTACAATAATGTGTCGAGAGTGTAAATGTACAAATTCGACTAATGAAAATAATCATCATTTTAGCCTTTAGTCGCCCACTGTGCGCATAGGCCTCTCTTCGTGTACGCCACTTAATGAAAATAATTTAATATGTTTACTACAATTAGGAAAACCTAGGTCATAAATTGTCCAGATTGACTCTATACTTGTGCTGCTTAGGGCACTTTCAGACGTTTTTTTCTGTGCGTGTCCGACCGTTTCGGCGTTACGCGCTTACACGCGTGCTATATTTCGCTAAATTTTGGTCTATACGTGCCTACACGTGCTTCCAAAAATGAGTACCTAGCCAAGATGACAATTCAAAACGCTATATTGGCATGTTGTCGACGGGGCCGGGTTTGCGTTGTAGAAATCTTAAAAGACGAAACAGGAGCTGAGATTTAAATATTTTAGGTAAATATACCCATCTCGCTAACGGAAGCGGCTCCTAAAACTAGTGCGATAAGGACAAGGCGAAAAATCCTGCGTAAAAATCTCAAAAACCGAGGTTTGTTACTCGACTGTTTCCTCCTCCAAAACTTAACCAATCGTAACCAAATGTGGAAATCTAAATGATTATGAAATTATTTGTGTCGGACCGTTTTGCTTTTTTGGCTAATTGATATCAGTTTTGAATACCACGCCTCTCATTGCGGCATAGTCAATTAGGCCATTTTGGCCATTTTTGAAGGGCTCTAGCGCTTTAAAAAACCAAAAATATCAAAAAAAGCAAAACGGTCCGACACATATATTGACAATATTAATCTGTGTTGAAAAAATAATTGCTCTAGCTTCAAAACCCACGGAGGAAACAGTCGAGTACGTTTGTATGGAGAAATGACCACTCCTGTTGGCTCTTAAGACGTAATTTTCCAGTGAACGTTTTTCTGACATAATGATGTATCAATATTCAGGACTCATGATCATCGGCATATCATCTCTCCTGTAGTGATGGTCGTCATAGTACACGTGGTCTTCGCTCTTGGAAGGTACCTGGATGATTTCCACTTGGGTCTTGCCTTCGTCCTTCCTGTTTTGGACGTGAGAGTGGTCGAACATGCCCTTTAGGCTGAGGATAGATGCCATCACGGTTGAAAAGAAGCCCATCATGAGACCTGAGAAAGAATAACGGGGATAAGGGGAAGAGGAATAAAAAGAGGAGTTTTTTGAATACAAAAACATGTTTTTAATCAATCAATAAATTTCACGTACTTAAAAAGTAGGTACAGGAGATATTAAAGAAACTTACGGCCTGATTTGAACTCTAGGATACGTTATAATTTAGTCTAGATAAGGTATGGATCGGATATGTCAGTGTCAAAAGTGACGTATTTGTTTGAAGAAACGTTACTTTTGACCATTAATAAAAGGTCATTGCTTTTGACACTGATATATCCGATCCATATTATTGCATCTAGCTAAACCTAATATTTGACGTATCTTAAAGTTCGAATCAGGCCGGTAGACTTTTGTGATTTTGATTTTTTTATGTAAGTACCTCATAAATTTAGTCTCAAAAAGCATCGCAAAATGGTTGCATTTTGAACTGTCTTATATAGTCGTATTTTGTTCAATGTAATATGTAAATATGAATAATATATGTATAGGAACTTTGGTTAAGTTTGCTATAAAAATAGTAGTTTTTCCACCGCCTGGATAAGCTTGGCTATCGTGTTGTTATAAAAGTTACAGGAATTTAAACAACGAACGTTTAGTATTAGATTAAAATTTAATCTAATACTAAATTCCGCTCGTTCTTTACAACCTTACAACCTTACCTTTTACGGACAAAAAAGCTAGAGCCTTCAGCGCAACAGGCACCAGTATACTTTTCGCGGCTAACAACCCCAGTATCAGTGGCATCATCATCTTCTTCGGCATCTTGAATTTGTTCCGCCTTCTTTTGCTTCTCTTTGGCTGCTTTATCACTTTGTAGATGCATTTGTTGATTTTGCCTTTGCTTTTACGTTTGTGCTTTTTCGATTTCTTTGACCGTTTTAATGTTTCTTTGGGTTTCGATTTTTTCTTTGCGAGCGCACGGGAAGAATCTTTAATTGAGAAATACACAGATTTGAACAAGAATTTATTAATTCACGATTACAACATGATAATTTAGTATTTTTTTCCTTTGCTGAGTGGAAGAGAGTTACAAGATAGGCATATTTTTCTTAAGCGTGCAGTACAAGGTCATTTAGCTGTTAAAAAGTTATAATACAGTCAACTCTCCTATTCTAGTTACTTTGACGTAAATTTTAAAAAGATTCAGCATATAAATGATTTAGTGAATTTTGCTAAAGTCTTTGAATAATAACTATTTATTGTTGTGATGATTGAAGGACGTCTTGGTACATACGGATGTCTTGGGCTAATGTGAAAATATGAGGTTTAAAAGTAATAAAAAGAAATCAGAAAACATACCTTGTAACGACCTCCTCTCAAAGCTCCCAGGCTTGAACACCCATTCCACTGGCTCAGTTTCGTTGTAACTTTGGTTCACAAACGTATGGTTTGGAGGAACGAAACCAAACACCGTCTCCGTCTTTACGATACCGTAGTTGTTAGTGTTGTCTAGAATCAATCCGCTTGAGTAAGGCATCATTTCGTAAATTATGCCTTTTGTCTTCTCTTTTGATTGTTGTTTTACTAGCTTGACAACTTCTTGTTTGGTTTGATGTTTAATGATTCTTTAAATCAGAATATTTATTGATACTATTGAATGAAGATTTGAGTTGCTTCTTTTATTCTTATGCCGTCAATATAGTTGTCTCCTGTTTTTATTGATTGTTTGAGCTCTTATTAACCAATATTGGATGTAGATATTAATTTATAATTAATTATCAACAGGTATATAGTTACTACTTGAATTGTTCCACCTGTACTGATTCTTTTATGTGTATGACTCGCAAGCAAATAAATATCAATATATACGTTTTTTATCCGAATATACCCAATGTCTTTTAATGTCACTAACAGTATGACAGGTTTAAAAGTCCACTTAGTCTTTTATACGAAGAAACGAGTTCATTACGGCCTATCAAGCATTACGTCGCGACTAATGCGTTCAAGTCGACAATTAAATGTTAATTTGAACCTGTGAAAGCATATTATGATAGTTCTGTTAACCTAGAAGCAAAGACCATGTTCATTTGAAGGTCATTGTCATAGCATTGCTGGAATACTATGGTACTGTTAAAACAATTTTGTAATTGAAATAATTATTTCTAAATAATGTGTTACCTACTAATCATATTCCTTGTGTTTTTCCGGATTTTTGCCACGGCTCATGGGAGCCTGGGGTCCGCTTGGCAACTAATCCCAAGAATTGGCGTAGGCACTAGTTTCTACGAACGCAAAAGCCATCTGACCTTCCAACCAAGAGGGTCCCTATCGGGATTGAGTCTGGTTTTCTGACGTTGTTTTCGTTCACCGAAAAGCGACTGGTTAATATTAAATGATGTTTCGTACATACGAGGGGAGGCTGAAATATTCGCGGCCTACGCTAGAAAATAAAGAAAATTAAAGAAAAACACTATGCTACTTTTTTCCCCACCTCTTTGGCAGTTTAAATATTATTGCCGCCATTACTAACGATTATTAACGATTAATAATGAATAGGTATTTAATTGAATACTCTCTTTGATTTTTTTTTCTCAGGCCGCGAATTATTCAGCCACCTCTCGTAAGTTCCGAAAAACTCATTGGTACGAGCCGGGGTCTGAATCGCGACCTCCGGATTGAAAGTCGCACGCATTTCAAATTGGGACAAAAATGTAAGTATTTATGTAAGCTTTAGTTACGAAAATTCCACAGTTACGTTTTCAGAGTTTATATTGTACAGAATTGGGATTGCTATATTTCTATATACTCGGCGCTGAGCGGGTATTTATTCGTCCCCCTCGCTGTTGAGACTTCGGGTTGCTGGTGCGCTGAGGGCACAGAATAAATAATAGTACTAGGTACAGAAGACTCACTCTCTAACAAAACGCGTCTGTTACTATCAGCACAGATATGGCCGCTAGGTGGCGACAGCGCCACGCGCGGCTTATGGCTTTCCCCAAAATTGGGGCGGAACGGATGTACTTTTAGCTACCTGTAGCAAAGCGACGAAATCGCGGAGTGAGCCACGCCTGCTGAGGGTAAGACCTTCCTCCGTGAGCTGGGTCGTCGCCTGTTCGAAAGGGGCCTTGACTCCGCTCCGGGGTTTTCCTAATGCAAAGGCTGTCCATCGCAATCCAACGCGGCAACGCAGCGAGCGTGATGGGCACCTTTGCTTCGGGGGCAGTCCGGGATAGGTTTTTGTGATTACTTTTTATATATTTAGTTTGTATTTATATTTATGTTTCTACAATAAATATTATTTCGCCTAATATTGAAATATGATAAAAAAAGTACAAAATAAAAATCGGCCCTTAGTAGATTTAACCTCCTAAGGCCCAAGGTCCTACCTGTAGTACCTTTTCAGTTCGATGAAATTTAAATCCTATTCAATTGGAACAGAGTCGCTTTTACATTGTTACCTACACTATTACCTACACTATAAGTTCAAATATTGGATTTTTTATTTACATGGCTGAGCTTTAGGAGGTTAAGGGGAACATCGTCAGGAAACCGGACTAATCCCAATAAGAGCCTAGTTTACCCTCGGGGTTGGAAGGTCAGATGGCAGTCGCTTTCGTAAAAACTAGTGCCCATGCCCTGGGATTAGTTGCCAAGCGGATCCCAGGTTCCCGTGAGCCGTGGCAAAATGCCGGGACAACGCGAGAAAGATGATGATTAGATTTAAGGGGCTATATATCTTCACTCTTCAGTATAATGTTCAGTAGAGGATTCCTGCTCCGTCTTCGCAGTCAAAAGCTTTGATACGTTGTCTCGTACCTCTGACTCTTATGGAGATAGCTCTTATCACCGAAATTTGGACTTTAACTTTCAGCCAGCCTTTTAACTTTAAGGGGCTATATATTTTGCAAAAACTTAGCTATACTCTCCGATTACATTGTAAGTGGACCGTAACAGCTGCCCTGCCATTATCCGAGCGCCCGACTCATTTCACGGTCCATCGTCGTCTAAGAAAATCACTGCTCTACTATTTACTTTCATATTGTTCTCTTTGGGTTTTTAATATTCTGATATTAACTTTTCCCACGGAGATCGGTGCTTAACTAATGGATTTGTTACATGCGGTATGGACACTTTAGTCTAAGAGCTAGCTACAGAAATAGGTATGATATGTATAGAGCAACGAAATCCCTCTAGTAAGTGTGCCATACTATCATTATTTATTAATCCGGGCGCCTGGCAGCTCTTCAGCGGTGGGTGGGAGAGTGGATGAGCAACAACATACGACTATGCGTAAAGAAATTGTGAGTCAGGTGCAATTTTCTCGTGGTCTTCATGCAGGCGCTCAAGTGGCTTGTGTACTTTCATCACCTGGCACTACTTTTCCCCCAAATAAAACGCCTGGCATATTATTATATTATTTTTGAATTAAATACATAATTAGCAATAATATCACACCAAACACAGAGCTCTATAAATTGCACACCTTCAATTGATTTTACAACCCATTTGTTGCCCAACCACTGTCACACCCACCGCTGAACAGCTGCCAGGGGCCCGGATTAATTAATAATGATAGTCTGGCACACTAACTAGAGGGATTTCGTTGCTCTATAAATTGCATACCTATTTCCGTAGCTAGCTCTCCGGCTACTTGTATTTAAATGTCTGTCAGAGAATTGCCCGGTTTACTTGGACTTGGAGGATATAATCAAACGGAGACGCCATATCTGTAATTTTCTGTACAAAACAGTCTGCCGATTTTTGCGGGGGAGGGGAACGTCAAATGTATGCGTAACGTAAAAATAGCCATGTCAGATAAACGTCAGTCCATACATTGTGTATGACCGTTGGCCGCCTATTTTCGACAGAGGGGAAAGCCTGTTAATGACTAGTCCGTTTAGTTGTATCCTCCAAGCCGGTTAAGATTTAACTATATATCTACCTCAAATATATTTTGATGTAATGTTTGTTTTTCTGTGATACTTACCTTTATATGCATTCTTTCCTACTTAAATTCTTACCCTAACCCCTACCCTAAGTTTGTCTGGAAGAGATCGCTTACAGCGATAAGACCGCCTGTTGCTACATTTTTCTTTTGTGGTGCAATAAAGTGAATTTACTTACTTACTTAAATTATTATAAACAATATTACATATTACAAGACAGTGTTACAGAAATAATTGACTAACAGCCATATTCGAACTTTAAGATACGTCAAATATTAGATATCTACATATTAGACATCACCGAGATATGTCAGCGTCAAACAAGTGTCAAAAGTGACGTTTCTTCAAACAAAATGTCACTTTTGATACTTATTTGACACTGACATATCTTGGTGATGTCTAATAGATATCTAGTTCAAAATTCGAATCGGACCCTAAGTCATCAGTCATCAGTCAGTTACACTACTATCATATACATTACTACTTCATTCGTCATATACTTAAAAGAAAGGCAATTAAATACTCCCCATAAAGGTTAATTAGGTATTTAATAAAAATTTAAACGATTAAAGCATTAGTGTCTTTATATTTTCATGTTCGTTGATCATTTTACAATTTTAATACATACATGATCGTACATCATTCATGGTAACTACTATCATATACATTACTACGTCGATTTGGTTCATTTTATTCGTATTTCTATTAAATTAAATAAATAACTTAATGTTCATTAAACACTAATTAAATAAATTATGAAATTATTTACAAAAGCGCGAGCGTATAATAAAAACAACAACAGAACCATTCATATACCGAAATGACAGGTCCATTTCAGTATTGAATTAAACTAAGTAAAGTTTGTAGAAGTTCTGCCCTTCGGTGGTTGACTTGTAAATCGTAAAAAAACCGTGTAAGTACATTGGGAAACCAAAATACGCTTTCGGCTAACAGCTAGCAAAAGTGTATAAAAACAAATGCTACTAAACCTTTGTAATCTATAGCCTTACAATAACTGGACTAACACGGTGAAGGAATTAAACTTGGATGGCAACTGCGAGTTATCGTCGACTTTATTCTACGTTTAGTAACTGCCTTTCTGTAATCCCATGGTGGCGGCGAACAGGGCAAAGAAGAACCCAGCCAATCCCGTCGCTCCTACCAGCAGTACCAATCCGGCGACCATTAGAGGTATCATTGCGAAGTACTTCATCTTGTACGCTAGGAGGAGCGGCATCATGTACTTCCCCAGTTTCTTCGTCTTGGGTTTCTTCGGTTTGACCTTGGTCTTTGATCTGTCGTGTTGTCCGTCCTGTTCCTCCACTTCGTATTCACCTTCTACGTCTTCGCCATCATCTTCGTCATCCTCTGCACCTTCAATGCCGAAGAGGTCTGGAACAGGAAACAAAAGTCTTTGATATAGCAATCTTACTTTAGTGTTATCATTGGTTGAAGGATTATCGGTTTTATTTTGATAATGATGTCGCTCGCATTTCAAAATGAGTATAATTATGATTATAATAATGCGGTACCTGGGTATAAATACAATGCTTATAACCTTTGACCTTGACCTCAATTGAGAAGTTGAGATTAAGTTTATGTATGAAGCCAATATTATATGAGTACCTAATATGGTAAAAAGATTTTTCAGATACGGCAATTATGCTAAATCTTAGTGTAATGAAAGCAGGATTATAAACCCAAATAGTATTTCAAACCGCTGCTTAAATACATTTCGCTAAATGACTATAATACTTTATAACTGAAAGAAAACCGAATAAAAACTTACTAATAATTAAACCAAAACAAGCGACTGCAGATTGCATAGTTTCAAATTCATTAATTTATTTATATATGTAATGTACCTTTGTATCAATAATTACAAACTAATGTAATTGAACCGTAAAAAACATATTTTCACAAAATCTTATAGACAATATATATTGCGTTACTAAATACATTAAACATATTATTAGCATAGGTAATGCACCTTTTTCTAAATAAAGTTGAAAGCAAATTTTTACTAATTATATTTTCATCTAAGACATAATACCTAATTAAAAATTTTCTGAAAGAAACTTTTTATTTTAATTTGGTTAGGTACACTTTCGATAGGTTGAGGGAAAAAAGGTAGAAAAGATAATTAGGTTACATAATGATGATACTAATACGTGATAACATCAAACTGCAATTAACAAAACGCAAAGGAAAACAATAAATAGTTTAAACATGGTATCGAGATGTGCTTATAATTAGCAAAACATGCAAAAGTTATAATCTCTTTTAATAACCCGTCTAACAACAGTTTCATGCGTAGAGATCCGAGATAATTAACGACTTAAATAGTTAGGCTATCTTTACTAGTTCATATTATCTTCGCGTTTTCTTCATCTGATAGTAACACGCAAAACCCATTTTCTAAACTGTAATAGGTAGACTTTGTTCATTAGAAAAGTTGAAATCTACTTGACTTTTTCCCTTAATTAGCAAAATCAGCAGAATATGATTACACAATTCATCGCATGTGTACAGTTGTACCTACTTATACACTGTGTACAGATGTTTCTGAATTCCTATGAAATATTATTAGATATTGAGCTTTTCGCTGACAGATGCAACAAAATTATTTTATAAACTAGTAATTATGTTGTTCTTATTATAAATTCATAACAAAATTACATTTAGTAAACATAACAACTAAAAGGTAGACTTAGTCAAAGATAGATAAATAAAAGTATTATGAGCAAGCTGCGATTATGAGCACCTATTTGAATAATTATGCCATCAATAGTCAGAAAATTCAGGGTCATAACTCATAATACATAATATTATAATGTGCAAATGTCAAAATGTTTAAGTGTCATGCTGTATAACTGTCAATTAGTCCGAATATTGTAATGTTTAGGCACGCTACTTAAGTAAAAAATAGAAATTATCAAACCTGAACATTCGATCTAGTTCTTGATGTCTAATGTTAATAATTGCGAACGAATTATATTAAAGAAAATATTATATTGAATGACTAGAAAATTATAATAGAATAATAATTCATGACGATATACTCGTATGTAGAAATTAAATCATGCATGCGCAATTTTGCACCAAAATACCCTGTCGTATCGTTAGGTACCCAAACATATTTCTGCCTTTCTTTGAAGTAGCGTTCAAAGCCTACTTGGATATTGTGTCAGTTGGTCATTCTGAAACTAGGTCATTAAAATCTTCAAAAGTATTCACCATAATTAGTTTATACACTAGAATTTCCTATAATTGGGATAATTATAAATGTCAAGACTTTGACCATAGATACTTTCAATGAAATACACTTAGACATCTTATCATTGTGAGATTGTGACACACAAATTTGGACACATCCTCTAAAGAAAATGAAAGAAGATCTAAGACAAAGAGTAAGTAACTAGGTGAAGCGTAAGCTGATGATTTAATTAGGTATTTCCTCCACTTTTTACTATAGGAATCGATTAATAATGATTAACTTTTTTTGGTATAATTATACACGAAAGTAATAATAAAGTTCCGTAATATTAATGAATGTCAGCCGCAGTAGAGTGTGTCCATTCCGTATCGTGTCGTGTTGATTCCGGTAATTATGTCCAATTTATGAATCAATTACAATGAAAATGAAACATTTTGCAATTCATTTCCTTACCTGCCATGTCTGTTATTTTTGCAATCTTTGTATTTTTATATCATCTAATTACGCCAACTATAATCATAGAATAAGGTACTTCCCAAATGTGTTGGCCAGAATCTTTTGTCAAATAATTAATTTGTAGAAAAAGGTTTTCCTAAAACCGTTGTCTTTTCAACAAAGTAGGAAAGGCAAACCTAATGAATTCAGCCAAACTTTAACTATTATAACCAAATTTATATCATCAACACTTCAAAAACTTTACGATTGAAGAAATAATAATAAACTACTTAAATGAATTTTGGGTATTTTTTCACAACCCTCAATATAGGCTTTCATAAAAATGTGCCACAACAATCAAGCCGAAATTGGGCCAGACAACATTTCTAGATAATCTCGTTAGTTAAATTATAAGCTGACGGTAGGGAGATTATAATCTAACCTAACCTAACCTACGTTAGATTGTAAACTAACGGTTTCACAATCTTACGGTGTCATATACATTGTTTATATCCACTTTTCTGACTTCAGCACCTTGTCATTTTCAAATAGAGCAATGAAAGACGCAGTGTATTATTTATCAATTATGTATGGATGGAACAATGAAACAAATATCTAGAATTGTGCAATATCCTATACCTCATTCTCACATTTGACGTATGTGCATGTGTGGGATTTGGCTAACAAACTGATTAAGTTTTGTTCTTAATAATTTTGTTTAATATTTAAAATTACAAATACAAGTTTTTATCTATTTTAGCAAGTATTCTCCACTCACTTGAATTTTTAGTCGCTATTGGCGACATGTTTCGGGCCCTTCGGGGGTCCTTCCTCAGGCTCGAGTGCTCGCGGCTACTGCAACTCGTTGCAGTTTAAAATATGTCTCACGAAAGTTTAATATCGATTATTCTCCACTCCGCTGGATCTCAGCCAATTCTATTGGTTGATTCCCGTACGTATCTCTCTCTTTCTCTCTCCGCCTCAGTGAAAAGCCTCAGTTAAAGGCAGACTCAAACATATACTTAAACATCGAAAAACCCAAGGTCTGCATAATATTATATCACCACGCCTTAAACTTTTGCATATAAATATAAAACAATTAACCAGACGGAACAAAAGCCAACGAACCAATAAATCGCTAAACAGCAAAGACAATCGCCAACAATGATCGTTCTATTTCCATCTATTTCGCTAGGAATGGTAATCAGACGCAGTGGAGCGCGTCTGTATGGTTCAGTTGACCACGCGATGCACTATAATGTACATTTACATTTTACACTCGACAAGCGGAAAAGATGATGGGTTGCTGATCAAATTTAGGGGTTCGGTGAGAGTGATGACTTGTCGCTAACGGGAGGTAATGATGGTGGTGTGTGAAGTCACCATTAAATTGGCAATTAGGTAATAGATGAAGAAAAAGTTTTGGTAATGAAAGTTGATGAAGTGAAGCTAAGGGCTGGGATGTAAGTAGGTCAAGTAACGGAATATAATAGGGTATTTGCTAAGGGTTTCTGTTTAGTATGGTTAGTTTTAGAGTTTTGTAGGGCATAGAATAGTTGGTCCTTAGGTGTATATTAATCATTGCTTCAACAAGCTTTTCTTTATCTTAATCTCAAGCGTTTTTTTGTCGTTTATAAAATTTGAATCAAGAAGTGAACAATTACTTATTCAAATATTGTCTCTTAAAGATGTTTGTCTTATTTAAGCTAAGATAATTTGCGACCACTCAGTTTACATTTTTAAACATTGCAGTATGGGGTCGACTGGACCATGTAGTATAGGTAGGTATGATTATTTGATGGGTCAAGCTACTCGTAATTGCCATACTAATCGTGATAAAGTATATAGCTGCTGTAGTGTGTTAGTGTACTTGTATTTTAAAATCTTAAAAAATAAACTGTTATAATTATAAAAAGTCAACAAGAGTAAAGTATCAAATAGGTTGTTTATTATTTCTGTATTACATAAAATTGAGTCAACGAGCAATTGAGTCATTTAAGTACTTTTGTACTGTACCTAAGATGACATGTGACAAAAAGAATTAAAAGTTAAAATATTACGTAATTGGTTCTTTAAATTGTATTACGTTAGACTACTCATACTTACAAGAAATAGATCTCCTCTGGGCCGTTTGTTCCGTGAACCCTTCAGGTTTCTCAATGATTGGTTCCTCGTACTCGCCCAGCGACCTCCCCTGGTATTCCCTCAAAGGTATCGCTATCGGCTGGAAAGGACCCCCCTCCAACGGGTTATACGCATCCTGCGTCAAGTTCTCCTTGCTTTTCCCTTCGGCAATTGCAAAATAATTACCGGGGAAAAGAACCTCCGACTTATATTTATTATCTGGCGCATAATAAACACTCCTTTCTCTAGTCGGCTCCTTCAACGGGATCGCGCGGGGCCTGAACCTATAACCCTCAAACTCCTTCGATCTCCTCGGCGCTCCTTCAGGCTGAACATTTATTGCACTGGTCACATTAACAACAGCAGTCCTCGATCCACTATTTTGAACACCAGATAACGACCACAGTTTAGTTAAATTACTTTCATAATCTTCAGCTGAAGTTATAACAACTATGCAAAACACCATCGCCGTCTCCCGCCACATCTTGAGCGTCATTTTAAAAATTGACTTTTGCTCAGACGTCACTGATTGCACAATTGAGTTATAGTTCACTTTCTTTTGTATTATTGTTTCACCCCGCCGGTCGATCCACCATTTTGTTGCAAGCGATCGCGTAAAACTGAATCACTATCGTTGGACGACGTTATATTTATACATGTGTAGTATAAACTTGCGTTTTTCCTTCGGGTTACGCTCGGCCGGGCGCGGGTACGGAACCACTCGGTCCGCCTGCTATTCCGATATGTGCGAAAAATGAAAAGACACCAAAATAAAACCTGGGTTCCCATCACGGCTGGTCTGCCTCGGTAATGGCAACCAATTTTCTCCGATACAGTGGGGTAATTTGCGATATTGTTATCATGTCATTATTTGAGACTCTTCGGAGACGTTTTCAAAATAAGCAGACGTGAAATTTTGTATCATTTCTTTCAGATTATTTTATTTTTATGTCTTACGTCAATGACTTAAGGGTTAAAATTGAATGGATTGGTTGCTTGCAAATGGCAAAAAGGTAAAGTTTAATTTAATTTAGTTGTAGAGAAGATGTATTTAGGATGGTAATGAAAGCGAAAAGATGACACTCGTGTCAACTTTATGTCATCATTCACGGATATCTGGATATCTTCTTTTAGGTACCTACTTTTAAAATTGGTATGAAAGTACATATATTTAAATGTAAAGGCATATAAGCATAAAAGTTTAAAACCCTCCCGATGGCTATTCCTTCCGTCGTAATTTTCGCGCACCGCGCCATATCCCCCCCCCTTCTAATTCCTCTTCTTCTCTTCTCTTCTTTCCATGCTGTTACCCCCTGCTGGGATGTAGGGCTCAAATCTTCTTTCCACTTACTCCGGTCCTGGGCAGCTTGGGTAGCCTCCTCCCACCCCATCCCCAACACACCCAGCTCTTGCTCCACTGAACGGCGCCAAGTAGATTTAGGGCGACCATGTTTCTGTGTGCCGGGCATCTTCCAGGTCAGGCAGGGCCACTTTAGATAGGTGGGTGCACAGAACATATTAAAGAGGTTAGAACGGCTATCGCGCGCAGTTAGTATCGGAACCGGTGTCGCCGCTCGTTCCTCACCACATTTACTAACACTCGCGCAACGGTAGTAAAAACTAGCTAGCGCCTTGTGTGCGTGGTGAATGGATACGCCTCCTTTAGACAGATTTGATGTCTGGCTTCTTAATCTGAAGGTTATTGTGGCGCAAAAAGGCATGTTTACTTCATTTCGGTCAGCGCAGGTGAGTAGCATGCGAGCGTTTGCTCAAAACCCCGCGGTGCCACGTACCCTGCTCGCATCGCCATTCTAACTTGTTCTGTGGGTGGGTGTCAGGTCTCCTGAGGATATGCTCAATCCAATGCCATTTCTGCGAGTGAATGAATGCTAATAATGAATGATTTGTGCGGGAATACTAATTCCTCTTAAACGATATAACAATAAGTTAAGCTTTGGTGTGCTGATGGCTTGATCAGTGTAAGATGAAGCTGATTTTGGTCGAAAACTCAACTGACATGGCTGAAACAGTTGCCAAGCTGATATATGGGACTGGACGGGACAAGTTGGTCGTTCCTAAGCGATGGTGAGATGACCTTGAGGCTAATGGGAGATGGGTAAATATCGAGATATGGTAAGGGAGGAGGGAGGCTTTGCCTAGCAGTAGCAGAATCTAAGCTCATCAGCCATATTTGAACTTTAAGATACGTCAAATTCTAGATATTGAAACGATATGGATTGGATATGTCAGTGTCAAACAAGTGTCAATAGTGACGTTTCTTCAAACAAACACGTCACCTTTGACACTTGTTTGGCACTGACATATCTTGGTGATATCTAATAGATATCTAGTTCAAAATCGGAATCAGGCCCCATATCTAGTGGTTGGTTAGACACTTATTAAACAAGTAATAAAATATATTTTCACAAAATACCTAGTAGTACTTACTAAATTACGTTTGTTATACATATTTATGCCCGTAAACCTGTAATGACGTGTTATTGGATTTACGTACATAATACTAGAATGAATTATCGATTACTTATCCAATAGACAATTTATCTATTAGGCCAATTCGAAGTGCACTGCCGGCCTAGCCAAGGTGAGAATCGCTTGCGCTACGTCAGCGAACCACTTTGTGTCTCTCTCTCATTCTTCCATATTAGTGCAACAGTGACAGTTGCGTTTCGTTCGCTACGGAGCGTAAGCGATTGGTACGTTAACTACGCGGCGTGGGGCCCGTTTCTCAAAAGCTTGTGACTTGTAATACAAGTGGAAGTCCCTTTCTAACAAAAGCTGTCAAAAAATTATATCCGCTTGTATTACACGTTACAAGCTTTTGAGAAACGGGCCCCAGATATCAGAATGATATCACGCCTGCCGTGAAAACCGAAATTCGCGAATTGCGGGGATCTTTCTCTTTTACTCCAATGAAGTCGTAATAAGAGTGACAGAGAAAGATGCCCCCAATTTGCGAACTTCGATTTTCGCGGTTATAGCCCTGAATTAAGTATGTTATTTAGTTATTGTGCGTATCGCCCGCGCCAATACATGTACAGACGAGTACAAATGAAATGCACGATAACTGAATTTAATTCTGATATCGTTGGACGTTCGAATTGGCCTGTATTATAACTTATTTTCATTCCGCCACAGAAGCCAACCGTAAAATTATTGAAGAAGGTATTGATTAATGAAGGCATACTAATGTACCGTGAGCTATATCCATCCATTAAATACAATGCCAATAATGACAAATTCATACGAATATTAGTATTTCACACTTAAGAGGTGCCTAACGCAAAATTGCAGTTATTTACAAGCTTTTATTTAGTTTCACCTGTCCCGTTGTATGTCTGTCGGTCTGTAATCAAATCTTGCAAGTTAAATTTATGCATGCATGTATAAATCGGATGACAATGCAATATTATTATGACATAGAGCTGATCTGATGATGGAGACAGGAGGTGATCATATGAACTAAGTGATGAAACAACGCAACCTAATTGTGTTAGGGGTTTTTTGAATTGTCTCGATGAGTATTAGTTGTCTGTCGTAAGAAAAGTACAGTCAGTGATAAAAGAAAAATGTTTTTTTTTGCCAAAAACTTTTTATATTTAATTAGGTACTAGCGACCCGCCCCGCTTCGCACGGGTAGTTCAACCAATTTACACAAAACCTTTACAAATTATACCTATACCTAAACCTTTCTCAAGAATTCTATTAGATAGATATTCTATAGATAGGTGAAAACCGCATGAAAATCCGTCTAGTAGTTTTTGAGTTTGCGCGGCAGGGAGTCCCCTAACAAAGTCTTGTTTTATAATATGTATGTATGAAGATATATTATGATATTGATATGCGGATAACGCCCCAATGTAACCTTTACGGTACGAATGTTAAGCCTGACACAGCTGTTTATAAGGTACCGTAAAATGGGGTGAGTAGGGTTCGCGGGGTGAGAGGGGGGTGAGATGGAATTTTAAGGCTACTGCTACAAAAATAATGTATTCCAATTTAAAATGGAGCTATAGTAATATTCATAATAAAAAAAATCGATCTAACAATCTTTCAAAATCACCTTTGTATGAAATGCCATCTCACCCCAATTACGAGGGACTACGGGGTGAGGTGGGATTTCCTGTTTATCGTCAAAGTTATGAAATGGAACTACCCAAAATAAAATAAAAACCAAAATACAAGGGTTCGTACCTGGTGCAAAGGCTGGCCATCGCTATCCAACGTGGCAACGCGGCAAGTGTCATGGGCACCTTTGCACCCGGTGCAACTCGCGGAGGTCTTTTAGATTAAAATATTTTAATATTTAGATATATTTAAGTTATTTTTGTATGATATTTTATATACCATTATCCTTTTGTATAATACAATTAAAAAATACAAACGTCCGGAACACTTATTATATAGGTACACCATTCAGTTTGCATAATTATGTTAAAATAAAATGTTATCGAGGTTTGAATGTCAGTTTTGCGCCTACTCAAATTACGGTATTTTACGGTAATCTGTATAAATACACTAGACGATAAAGGTGGCGCATTACTATGATCGTGTGAGAAAACTTTTTATTGAATATTTGAGCGTTATTAAAATATCGAGTCACGCTAGCTGATGCGTTTGGCAATTAATTATCGCTATCCAATAAAACGTTCACATCTACATTTTCCGAGTCGCTCGCACTTATAGTTGGTCAAACCAATCTGTCAGTAAATAGGAACAAAAAAATAGAGCAAAACAAGCAAAAAAACGGTCACCCATCCAAGTACTGACCCCGCCCGACGTTGCTTAACTTCGGTCAAAAATCACGTTTGTTGTATGGGAGCCCCACTTAAATCTTTATTTTATTCTGTTTTAAGTATTTGTTGTTATAGCGGCAACAGAAATACATCATCTGGGAAATTGTCAACTGTCTAGCTATCACGGTTCGTGAGATACAGCCTGGTGACAGACAGACGGACGGACGGACAGCGGAGTCTTAGTAATAGGGTCCCGTTTTTACCCGTACGGAACCCTAAAAACTATACTCATGCTTTTCTTTTGGGTGCTCTCCTCCCCCTTGCGTCGTATTCCTCAATATTGAGGGTTGTGACCTCCTTTTTGCATCACTTTCTCTCTTATGCTTCCTCCATCTGCTTCTGAGTTCTGTCATTGGCGGCGTGGAGAGCCATATGAACTGTGGAGTCAAGAGTGGTGCGGATCTGGTCAGACCAACGTATTGGACTGCGTCCATGTCCAGGCCTTTTCCCATCCACTTGCCGGTCACAAAAAGCTTTTCGAGGCTAGTGAGCTTTTGGGTGCTAGTACTAGTGTAAGACAAAGATAGTATGATTCTCTCTATGTTTAAAATGAGATAGTCTTTTGACAAACTATAAATGTGAAGTGTGTGACGTTTTACCACACAATGATTTTATTTACTAAGTGAGCGCGAATTGTGAGCGAGCTTCGTTTCAGTTTCAGCTTGCGCATAAATACTTATTTATTTAAGTATTTAAGTCTTTAAACTTTCTTGCACAAAATAAAATTATTTTTTACAAAAATGGCGGACTTAATGCCTAAAGGGATTCTCCACCGGTCAAACATAAGGCTAATACTTTGTAGTGCCACCAAAAATCCTACCACGCTAATAACCAGCCAAGTTCTACGCGAAGCTGCAATCAGTTTTCTACTCGTATTTTGCTTTTTAAACGTAAACGGTTTATTTCTGAGGTATTTACGTTTGAGGCCGATAACTTGAGATATGTCTTTTGCGTTATAATAATCGCGATGTTATTGTATGAAAACTTGTGTAGTCGGAAAGTTCCTAAAATTGCGAAATTTGGAAAAAATTCGGAACTATATCTCATATTTTTATGTATATGTATAGGTATAGAACCGGCACAGAGAACCAGTATTTTGCGCCATGAGTTCATGTTGTTTCCACATCAAACCATAGAAGCGGAGCGTTAATCGCGACCTAAACGCGTAAGCGCCATGAATTTTACGGCGCTTATGACGTTTTGGTCGCGTGGTAGAGTCTGTGCGGAAAGAGAAGAGTCGTGGAATGTATGGGGCCCAATACATTCCACGACTCTTCTCTTTCCGCACAGACTCGTCTTCAGGTTGTGATTGTTTGGTATGGCTTTTCTATAGTAATAATAACTCAATGCCCCTGAATGTTCAAAAGTTTACGCCTTTTCTGTTACCGTATTTGTTTTTGCAATTCGATAACCTCTCTGAGCTTTGTGCATCAATAATCATTGCATGTTTTCAATGAACTACTTAATCACTACCATAGTATAAAGTCGCTTCCCGCTGTCTGTCTGTCCCTATGTATGCTTAGATCTTTAAAACTACGCAACGGATTTTGATGCGGTTTCATTCAAGAGGAAGGTTTATGTATAATTTGTTAACCCGTGCGAAGCCGGGGTGGGTAGTTAATTATAAAACTGAAGTTACAAGCAAGTTCAATATCAGCAGACGCATAATTTTAATATATCGCATAAAAACTACAAATATAAGTTATTGCAAACTTATGTTAATATAATTATCTACTAATTAGTATCAAGGAAGCCAAAAAACAAAAGCGCAAACGTAAGTGTTTATATAGCCACAGACTCAATAGGAACACGCGTACATTTTCATCAATATTTTCTTTACAATTTTGTACCTTAAGCCGTTGTAATAAGGTGGAAAGTGTATACATATTTCTACGTATAGTAATATCAAAATGAGGCGTTTACGTCGTTGTATGCGCGTGCGCAGATGTGCGCAAACGATCGTGCATGAACAGGATTCGCTCATCCATATAACACGCGAAGAACGGAAGTATTTACTTCCACATCGTTTACAATAGTAACGGTATTTTGACACTTATTACAAAGCCGTAAGGTTTAGGTATTTCTATTCATTAAGACTTACATATATTGGCGTTTATTGTAATCAGATAAGTATTAGTCCTAATGCATTGATTGCTAAGCGCTTTGCACTTCTGACTTAATTCATAATCCTAACGGCCTGATTCAAACAATGCTTATAAGATAAACTATATGAAAACGATACATAACGTGCCCTAGCTCCTAAGAGTAGGAAGAAATATAGCAAAGATTGGACCTGGGGATCCGACCTTTCCTCTCCCTTTTTGGGCGGTAGGCACGGTACGATCTCGTAGCTTTTGGGCCAAATCAGCTTTGTTTGACCTTAGGAACAATCGTGCCAAGCGGCATCGCCTGAGTCAAAAGTGCATACTCACTGCACTCACTTAGCTTAATTACGAGCTCAATTTCAAATAAATCAAAATTTTGAAAGCCTTTATGTCGGAAACTGTTCAATCTACAGAGACAGTTCTATTCTCGTATTGTAGCAAATTTAGTCTTCTTTAAAAACCTCTGAGGAAGGTACTATCAAAAACTAGTCCTTTAGAGTTATAATCGCCCAAATCTAAAAGAAAATCGAAATTTTCGCGGTTTTTTCGATTATTGACAAAGTTGCGTTCGGCGCTCGAGGTCACAAACTTGGATTATTAATTGGGCCAACATCATAAATAAGTCTGCGAAAAATCAGAACTACCGGATTTGACGCAGAAGAGCCACGTTACAAAATTCTACAATTTTACTGGATTAGTAGTGATATTGCCTAATCGTTTTGACAGTTCTAAAAAAGAAGCTGATTTGACTAGTAGGAAAGTACCCAATTGTGTCTTTCCGAAGACCGGCGTGCAATATTTATCGCCATACGCTCACGTGTCTAAATGGGGCATTATCTATGAAAAGGGATCTTATTGTCGATGGCGCTTACGCCGCACAGCGTCGCGCGGCATTGTATTTATATCGAAGCATCGTTAATAATGGCGTAAGCGCCATCGACAATAAGGTCCCTTTTCATAGATAACGTCACAAATGTCTATCAACGCATGCCAGACGGAAGGACGTTACTTCCACATTCTGTTTATCTATTAAATAGATTTGCTTGTTTGCTTGTCACTCGTGTGGAACATGTGGAACAGTTTTTTGCTTTCGGGCCCAGTATACTAATTAATAATTATTTGTAGACTTATGACTGTGAAGTGTTTCCGGTGTCATACTTCCTATTCTTTAACACGTTCACTGCGGCAAGCCAAAACCTTTATCTAAAATGTAGTGCGTTACGAGGCTTAGTCCGCCCCGTAGTGGTTTACACCGTGGTGCGTTACGGGTATAAAAGTGCCCCGTACACCCAAGTCTGTTAAAACGGCTATAAAGTCCTGAAATATTATATTTTATAATTTCTTTTTTGACAATATTAAAGACTATGAAATTACCTACGTCAAGTTCGCTTCGCATGTAGATACGATAAAAACGCATGAAAATATATAGAAATGAAATCACGGGGTTATTTTCACCCCGTATCGCACTAAAATTGAAAACCTACGGGGCTTATCAAACCCCGTATTGCACATACCTTAGTTATGTCGATAAATCAATAGTGATGGGAAATAAAACAAACGATATTTTAGTGTTTACTATATCAATAATTAGATAAAGTTTTTCAGGTTGAGACCTAAAATTTTAATAATAAAAACGTCACTTTCCGACACAACATGTCTGGAACTGATTGGTGTCAAAATTGAGTTCTGAGCAGCTGTCAACAATACGTAACATTCAGTGATATGATATGTCGTGAAGTATATTAGTTGTTCTAAAATATACCAATTGTTAAATACATTGTTTTTGCAATGAGATCATTCTAGCATGCCTCTCGAACGCATTATTTTTAATTTGCCGATAAAAAGTCTTGCAACGATGACTGCACTAGTGACTTTGTACCCCGTACGGGCCAGCTAAAGTCTATACGGGGTTCACTGGAACCCGTATCGCACTAGAATGCAATTTTTGTTCCATGGTCGGTACGGGGTTCCTGAGACCTCGTATATTTTGAATATACCACTTGGTTATACTTTTGACAAGAAACTCAAAACTATATTTGTCTTTATCGTAGTCATAAAAATAACCAAGATACAGCTTCCGCACCAGCGAGTAAGACACGATTTTTAGCCTCCGCACTGAATGATGATATCGAACGGGGTTCAAAAGCCCCCGTAACGCAGTGAACGTGTTAATCTGTGTCTATCGTTTTTTTTTACTATTTAAATCCATACTTAATTATGATGTATATCCTTACTAAATAATATGATAAATGCAAAAGTAACTCAGTTTTGTCTGTTTCCTTTTCACTCTCATACCACTGAACCAATTTAGATGGAATTTGGTATAAAGCGAAAGGACAACAGTCTAGTGTGCTCATGGACTAAAAAGGTCAACTACGGAGTTCTGTGAATAAAAGATTTTCTTTCGCAGAATTAATATTTTAGTTCCTAAGTGGGGCCACCCAGATTTTTGACGCAGGTGGGGTAGGGGGGGTTTTAAGCATCTGCGTCATCTGAGATTAATAATTCTTTAAGTTTAGGTTCCAAGTCAAGGGTAGATGGCTTGAAATGTTTCGCTAACGCACTGCGTTATCGATTTAATATTATTTAATACGTGAAATAGGTTCAATGTTGATAATTTTTCAATGCATGCATGCGTGCACTTTTCTTTCCATTTTCCGTCGCTAGCGCATCAGTTGTGGACTGTTTTAGTACAATAGACGAGTTGGAAGTTCTCATTGAGACGGGTAGATGGCGTTTGAATTTGTTTTGTGACTTACAACTTCTGAGGTTGGTTGGTAGAGGGCGCACAGGAAAGATCTTATAGGTACTGAAGCGTTTAGAGAAAAAGTTATTTAATTAATTTGTTGAATTTGTAATAAATGTTATTAAATACAATACTAAACTGTAAGAAAATATTTTGGTTCCTATACTTACTGTCTATAGTTACCTAACATACTCGTAATTGTCATACTGCTGTTTTATGACTTTTGAGTACCGTAAAATGGGGAGAGTTGGGTTAAGAATGGGGAGAGAAGGGATGAAAGGGGGGTGAGATGGGATTTTAAGGCTACTGCTACAAAAATAATGTATTCCAATTTAATTTTGTAACAGTAAGTAGCCTTAACCCTTAAATGCACGACTTTTTCTTTTTGCCCGAAATTAATATATGTATCACATAATTGTTTGCCGATTCTAGGAAAAAATAATAAAAAAAATATAACTTCGATTTTCACTGCGAAATCAGTGTTAGAAGTTGAATTGGCTAAATCATATTTATGTACCTAAATATGTAATTTTCAGTAATAGATATATGATTTTTTTTACTACCATTAGTAAGGTACACTATTTGTGATATACCTATGATAAAGTTTTTAAATATAAATTAATTACAAACCCCGAAAACACCGTTCAAAATCACATACTAAAAATTATCAACTTCTGGATTTTTCCAAGCTTTCCGACTTTTCGTCTTAAAACGAATGTAATTTTTATAAATTAAAAATATTGCGTAAATTTAACCCTTAAATCATCACCCTACTACTTGACGTTTGGTATAAAGGAGCATTCAAGAACGTAAGCCTTTTTTTTAATCTGTGAGCTGTCTAATGCTTTGTAGACATTTGGGCATTTAAGGGTTAAAATCCTACTATAGAGTCTCTATTACTATAGAGTAATAAGTACCAATAATTTAAAAAAATCGATCCAACAATCTTCCAAAATCACCATTGTATGAAATCCCATCTCACCCCAATTACGAGGGAATACGGGGTGAGCTGGGTTTTCCTGTTTATCGTAAAAGTTATGAAATGGAACTACCCAAAATAAAATAAAAACTAAAATACAAACGTCCGGAACACTTATTATATACACCATTCAGTTTTCATATGTAAAAATAAAATGTTATCGAGGTTTGAATGTCAGTTTTGACCCTACTCACCCCATTTTACGGTAGGTTGTGAAATTTTGTATTTTGACTTTTCTTATCACCATAAGAACCTAATACCTAATATAGTATAATATGTAATAAAGTATTACATATTTGTAAATTTCCTCGCGTTGTTGTGGTGAAAAATGTTGTGTTGCAATTGGTAGCAAAGTTTTTTTAACCCTCGTGTCTTAAAATCTTCGCAACGATAGAATCTTTCTCTCGCTCAGGTAAGGTCAATGTGGCTAATTACGTCATAGGGGCTATTTCGTCCACGAGCGTATATTTCTTTTATTTTTAATCGTAGGAAAATAAAACCCATTTGCTTTTGATTGCTGAAACTAAAAGCAATCGCTGATTTGTCGATGAATTTATCAATTTTGTTCGTTGTTCGAGAAAAACGCTAATGGACGGAATAGTCCATATGACGGAATTAGCCACATTTACCTTATTACATTTCTACACACGAGGGTTTAAACAATAACTTTGCCTTTTTATAAAACAAACTATACCAAACTAATAAGTATTCTGTAGTTTACCTACTTCCTGCCTCGTACAGCTAAACTGTGGAATGAACTGGTTCAAGAAAATAGCGTACCTTCTTCCATATTAAAGGCCGGCAGCGCACTTACAAGCCTCTGGTGTTGTGGGTGTCTATGGGCGACGATAATCTCTTTCCGTGATTCGTCCGCGCGTTTGCCTCCTCTATCATAATAAATATTACGCTTACTGTCAATGTTTACATTGGAAATATCCCTTGCTTCCTGAACAGTCTGTCTGGTCTGTCTGGCTGTCCGTCGTGAACTGATCTTATTTTGTCGTGTCCTTGTCATGTCTAATTTTGAATTTAAATGTCCGTAGTTCCCAATATGTATGTCAGTCAGCCAGTCCGTCAGTTGGTCTATGTCAGGTCGCCACGGAGGTTGGAAGCCACGACACTTCCCATGCCTAGAGCCGGATTACGGCCATTACCTCACGTGCTCTCGTTTAGAAGGGATATGGGTCGTTATTTTTATAGTACCGTGTATTAGAAAAAATACTAATACTGTTGGTTCTTGTTAAAGTAATTCTTAGTTTATAAAACGTAGTTAAATTATTAAAGTTGAAATAAAAAATCTACAGGGATATATAATATGATTTTTATTTTGTGGGTCAGCCATAATATATTTGATTAAAATCTTTCAAAATGATGATCGAATTAGAGATAATTATGTATTAAGCATTTTGCTTTACCTTAAGTCTAAAATAAATGCCCATGTAATTTTTTTATAATTTTTCGCTGTATAGGTGAATGTATAACCAGAAAAGCAAAAAGAAATATTTAATTTTCATCATTTTATTAGAAAAATCAAACAATTTTCCACGTAACAGTCATCAATAAATAGTTTTAAATAGGTACTTAAAAGGCTAGCAATATTTTAATAAATTAAGTTTCAAATAAATTATTTTTATAAAATACATACATAAAACTCGAAGCTACTCAAAACATATATAATTTCAATATATACAATTCAGGCAAATTAAAAATAAATAATAATTTTACATATGACACAAATTAAATATAAAATACAAAATGAGTATTCCAGCACAGAGCAGTCGAATCTTAAGTCTAAAATAAATAAGTAAGTACATTAAAATACACCTTTAAATATAAAGTACTTCCAAATTGTCCTTTACAAAGGACAATTTTAATTAGTACCTAACTAGTAAAAAGCAATAAATACACCAAATGCAAGTCACATGTTTCAAAAGGTGGGTATAAAAAATAAAAAATATCACGAACTTAAAAAAGATGAACCATATGACTTGCAAAATTAAAAAAAAAAGTAAAACTCAGGTTTGCTTACAGATCGCTTTACCCACTTGAAATTAAAAATTAAAACTAAATAAAAATGAGGTGACATTAGAAATTAGACTTAGATGTGATAGTAATAACATTTTATCTTTCCTGGCAATAGGCAAGTTCTGAGACGTACGGATTAAACCACTCGAAATTCAAAAGTTAAAACTAAACAAAAATGAGGTAACATTAGAAATTAGACTTAGATGTGACAGTGATAAGATTTAATCTTTCCTGGCAATAGGCAAGTTCTGAGACGTACGGATTTATCCACTCGAAATTCAAAAATTACAACTAAACATAAATGAGGTGACATTAGAAATTAGACTTAGGTGTAATAATAATAAGGTTTAGTCTTTCTTGTAGGCCGAATAGGCGAGCTCTGAGACGTCGTTGTACGAACGACGGTCCCAGCCACCGCTGCTGCCGCCCGAAGACCAGCCGCTGTCATGGCCGCCACCGCTGTTCTTCTGTGCTATGATCTTCTTGAGAGCTATGATGCCTGAGAGGAGAAGAGCAATCTGGAAAGAAAAATACAGTGGTTAGATATTTGTTGTTTATTCAGAAACTTAGCTGAAACAGCCACCAAGCTGAAGTGGGACTGGGCGGGACACGTTTGCCGTATGCCGGAGGATTTGTGCCAAAATAACAACCAATTGAGTCCCATCAAACCCGGGGACGCGGCAAACCTCGACGGCTTTGGCGGGATGACCTCGACGCCTTTGACAGGAACTGCTGGGAGACTGGTCAAGACCGGGATACGTGGAAAGGGAGGAGGGAGGCCTTTGCCCAGCAGTGGGACACTCTAGGCTCATATAAATAAATAAAAAAATCAGAAACTTGGAAGAGGAGACATGGAGAACAGCAAACGTTATTGGTTATGTTTCGTATCATGTCAAAAATCATAAGGGTTTAATGTACATTTTTATTGGCATCATCTTTGCCATCGTATTTTCTCGGAAACATTCGTATTTGTCATGCTACTTCAGTCAACCTCAGTACTGAGACTTAAATAGCACACCTAACACGTTCGTGCGTTTCCGTGAAAATACGATGGTAAAAGATTATGCACTACATTTGAGGGTACCGCGAATAGCAACGTTCGCAAATTTTGGGCATCTTTCTCTTTTACTCCAACTAAGCTTTCAGTAGTGTTAGTGAAAGATGCCCGCAATAAATTCGGTGTTCGCGGTAGGCCTTCTAATCTGTAGTATCTGGAATGGGATTTAAAATCCACAGATTATAAATGATTTCGACTGTCTTGAAAACAAACAAAAGTCTTTAGTCTACGGTTTCAATTTCAACTTGTTTGGATTTGGAATAGGTACCTAAAGACATGTTTTTTTTAAAGATTGCAGCACCATCTGCGTCAAGCTTTGCACGTATATCTTCATTACAAACTACCGTAGGTATCTACGTAAGCTACGGTATCCGTTTACGATTATATTTTCGCACGATTTCGCACACGCTCACCAACATAAAAAACAGTTGAAAATTCAGTAGTTAGGTCACAATCTTAAAACTTGAACAAAAACAAATCACGTATCAATTCCGAAACACCGTATCAACCCAAACTCATTTAAGAAAACTATGTTGATCTTTTTACCATCTACATAAATAAATCTCTTAAGGCTTTGATGAAAACAAATGCCGCACGAGATTTACTTGAATAGACAATAAAACTTATTATATTTCACTACTGCATCACCTCGTTTATAGAATCAAACTGAACTATAAAATCCTACAAACTCATATTGCAACACTCAAATTTCACATAAAACTATGGCTTAATATTTATTTACTAATAAGTTCAGTGTGAACACTACATATTTAAAGAGACTGGGACGTGTTACAACAAACAAAAGACTGTGGCTCGAATTTAAAAGCAGTGTTGCCAACGCTGTGACGAGAATCGCCTAGTTTATTTTTTTGCAGCAGTTTTAATGAAATATTGGTTTGAAACTGCCAAAAGGATAGTTCTATGCCTTGTGTATTGTGTAATAATTAATATTTGTTTCTTAATGTTATTAATTCTAGTAAATTTCTATAAATCATTATTTAAAAATGACTGAGCCATGTTGCGGATATCATCATTGGTTTGTTTGGGATATACCTATTTTTTTTTTAATAGAATTGGAATTTGTATTTGTAGCCTGCGATGCGGATTACTTACGTAATTTAAAATGGATTATTTTTGGTATATAAAGATTTGGTAACATTTTTAACTACTCCTTCAAATACGAGTGTGTAGGGTATTAGAGATAGACAATATTTAACAAAACTATGCTAAGTGTTATGACAAAGGGGTTATTTTAAAATGATAACAATCGTATTCATTTTAAAATGCCTTAACCTAACAAGGTTAGGTTAGGGTTGTTCTAAGCCGTAACTTTGATCCAAAAATATCTTAAAATAAGTTTTTTTCCTACAGTAGCAACACATTTTGTTATAAGAACGTAAGCGAAACCAATTGAGCAAAAATCGACCATCGAAGGTCAATAGATAAACATACCAGTAAAATTAACAATTCTAAACCTTAAGTCTAAGGTATAAGGATTAATGGAACGCATTATTTGGTCATGATTTGGATTTCGTAATTATGTATACCCATGGGAGTAAGCCACTGTTTGCGACAGGAATAAAAAAGCTTATATACTCACATATTTATATAAAATGACATGCAACGCAATACGTACTATCTAACAATTTGATCCTGACCCACTGTGAAACCTTTTCGCATTTAGGTAATTTCCCGTAATAGGTACTACTAGGTTTAATACAATCAGAATTTTTATAATGTACACTGACATTAGAATGATATTTGTATCATATTATTTAGTTATCAACAAGTACAGTCGCCATCAGATATATCGGAGCGGCTAAGGCGCTCACAAATATCTGAACACGCTTCTATTGTCAGGGCGTTAGAGTGACGTATGACGTAGGTAGTCATCAAATCATTTTTTGACAATAATTTTATAGGACCTTCAAGGTCACAATAGAAATTCTCCTAATAATCCACACGAAGGCCTCGTGGGATGTGACCTCACACGACCCCATACAAGGCTGAGGTCTAGAAAGCGCGCCTGGATCACGATGCGCGGGTTAGAAGGTCACAGGGAAAGTGATACTTATCGTACCAATGAGAATACTTGTTAGGTCTTGAATCTAACAATAATTTCATAATCCCTGATTTTTTAAGAATAAAAAAAATGCGCTTAGCTGTACAAAATAGGGAACTCTATCTATTACCTAACTAAATTTTATCGAAATCTGACGAAGAAAAACAGCTATTATCAGCGCTTCTGATATTATGTATGTATGTATGTAGGTATGTATAAACTCTTTATTGTACAAAACACAGAACACAAATAGATGGCACAGGATAGACTGCAAAGGCGAACTTATCCCTTTAAGGTTTAAGGGGTTTGTTATTTAAAGATCTGTTTGAAGTCCATGTTGGGCAAGCCTGAGAGTAAAAACCCAAACTTTCTTGAGCAAAGGAGACTAGGCTCCAGTCTAACCTAGATGCCCTAACATAACCTAACCTGCTGGCAGTGGGACCTAGGTTAGTGTTGACCAACTCATCCAGTTTATTTTAAGTTCCATCGCCACACGAGTTTGCTCTAATATTTCAGTAGGCGAAGAAACAAAGCTACCTATATTCAAGTCTAATCTATATTTGTGACGTTATCTATGAAAAGGGACCTTATTGTCGATGGCGCCTACTCCATTATTAAAGATGCTACGATATAAATATAATGCCGCGCGACGCTGTGCGGCGTAAGCGCCATCGACAATAAGGTCCCTTTTCATAGATAATGCCCCATTTACTGACATCAAGGATTAAGAAGCGTGGAAGAGAAAAACCGGCCAAGTGCGAGTCGGACTCGCGCACGGAGGGTTCCGCACCATCAACAAAAAATAGAGCAAAACAAGCAAAAAAACGGTCACCCATCCAAGTACTGACCCCGCCCGACGTTGCTTAACTTCGGTCAAAAATCACGTTTGTTGTATGGGAGCCCCACTTAAATCTTTATTTTATTCTGTTTTTAGTATTTGTTGTTATAGCGGCAACAGAAATACATCATCTGTGAAAATTTCAACTGTCTAGCTATCACGGTTCGTGAGATACAGCCTGGTGACAGACGGACGGACGGACGGACGGACGGACAGCGGAGTCTTAGTAATAGGGCTCCGTTTTTACTATCTACAACTTTTCATTCATTCTTTTAAAATTACAGCTTCCAGTAGGACTATTTCGCCAGTATCAAACTATATTAGGAGCTAAATCCGACTAAAATTGTACGGTTAGTAGTTATAAGAAAGTGCTGTGTACGGTGATTTAACTATAACAAATGCCAAGCGTCAAATTCATCTTAGAAACTCATTAAATCGAAACACGTACCGCTTTACTTAGTATAGTGAAAAGTTACATAGTAGGTAGCAAGTATGTAAACGCCCTACTGTTATAATTGAAACCATTACCCATATATCCTAAAACCTTGGTAGAAAGTTAAACAGCGCCATTACTTAGACAAGTACACATAGTTAGATATAATGGCGACGACCTACAAAAGGACTGGGTCCACATTTCTACCTCGGAATGATTGTGCTAGCGACTATGGGCCCGATTCGGATTTTGTAATAGACATCTATTAGATATCTTTTAGATATCGCCAAGATACGATAACGATATGTTTAAGATCTAACCTGTCAAATTTGACATTTCCGCGATTCTGGAGATACTCTTGAACGATTTCCACAAGATATTACTTAGAGATCTAATTCACATCTAATAGATATCTAACACGATCTATCGTAAAAGTGACATTGGTTGCCCGAATTGCGCTGCAAAAGAGAACTAGTTGAAATCTAAACTATAACGTATCTAGAATGGATCTAGTATGTGTCGTCTCTTGTAAATATCTTGAAGTTCGAATACGGCAGTATGCTGTGATAGTATCTATTTCTATTTCCGAGTTTGTAGTGAGGAGAAAATGAGACATGGTATTTGTCTATTTTCATCTTGTTTTTTTTTTATAACCTGGTTAGACCTAAAAACATGGTTATGTTTCAATCCTTTTGTAAATGTAATAATAAAAAGGTAATCTGACAAACGAAGATCGTCAACCCTATCATGTTAAATTTCTTGATAGTTCAAAATTAATTAATTTTAATTTAATTTCTAACAAAAGCTGTCAAAAAGTGACATCCGCTTGTATTACAAGTTACAAGCTTTTGATTTAATGATGTGATGTGAAATCGTGATGTCATAATTTTGTGCTTCTTGAAGTACATTGAGTACCGAAGTAATTTTTGGTCGTCCAGCCCTAGTAGCACGGTCGCATTTTTATCGTTTATCACCATGCCTGTCACGTTCTAACAAGTATGTAAGTGCGAAAGTGACGGGCATAGTGATAGTCGATAAAAATGGAACCGTGCTGAGCCCGCAGTAGTTGACTACACTTAGATATTGATTCATGTTTTCAGTAATAGAAAGTAACATTTGTTTCAAATAATATAAAAAGTAAGAGTACCTATATTAATAATATAATAATGTATAAGTAGGCATTGAAAGCGTCGCGTCGACACATAGATTTTTATAACAAGTTCAAAGAGTTAGCTTACAAAGAACCTAAACCAAAACATTTTCAAAGCTCCCGGTCAAAATACGCTCAATAATCGCATTACGGCGAAAGTATAGGTCAACACCCCGATGACAGCTCTTGACCAGACATTGATAGATGCCTAAAATGTAAGAATAACAATAACTCACGTCAATCATCCGTAATTATTTGTATTATTATAACTTTCACTCGAAGTTTCTTAATTGAATAAAAGTGCGTTGTGGGTGTTAAGGGCCAAACAATACAGTTAAATGACCATTATGTAGACTATCAATGCAAAAAAATATGAATAGGTAGTTAGTTAATATGTTTTAGTATGTAAAGTCTATTTTTTAATTCGGTAGACTGAAATGACAGTTCATAGTATGAAATGACATTTTATGTTCGTACTAAGAACTGTCATTTCAGTCTACCGAATTGAAAAATAGACTTTAGTATGTTTGCTGAATTCATTCTAAGTATAATTTGCCTTTAAAACATACTTTTTACACGACTGCCCCAAAAAAAGAGTGTATTGTTTTCAGGGTTCATGTTTGTATGTGGGTATGTAAGTTTCTTTGTTACACCGTAACAGCTAAGTGCCTGAACCGATTTAGGTGTTTGAGATATCATTGGAATCCTTACGTCATCCCGAGTAACATAGGCTATGTGACGTCATCACAAAACCAATATGGCGGATTATGCATTGCAAATTGTGCAACCGAAACAAAAATAAAACTTATAAACCTATCGAGTTGGGTATTAAAATAAAGGATTTTGAAAGACGATTCTAAAACTGTACACAAAATATGGTTTAAACTATTCATTTGGTAGGACAAGATTTTACAAAATATAAGTATAACGCAAAGATAAATGAATTGTCTAAATCTATTGAATGGGATATTAAAAGAAAGGATTTTTTAAGGCGATCATATGAATATATATAAGTTATATGTTTAATTGTATCGTTGGAGAGAAAATACGAAATGTTCTACATCGCGCTAATGACATTTCTCTTTGCAGCTATATACGACAACGTCATACGTTATTTTCAATTGCGAAAGTGTCAAATACGAAAGGAACGGTTTGAACGATTGACTAGGTGAGCATTTCTCAAACAATTTGTACATTTCGATCACATCTTAGATTTCTATAAAAATTGGTATGCTGGTAAAGTACCTACATGAACATTTTTTCTGGTAACCAGATTTCCTTACACATTTGGTAACAAAAAAGGAATGTTTCATACAAAACTTTCTTGGACATTTTGGGAAATATGGTGGAAATTGTTCAGCTTCATGTAGGTACTTTACCAGCATACCAATTTTTATAGAAATCTAAGATGTGATCGAAATGTACAAATTATTTGAGAAATGCTCAGGTACTCTGAATAAACATAATATTGTGCTGTTTATTATAAGATTTAACTTGAGACTTTGAATAGAAGACACTATTATCATGACTGTAGAAGGCAGGTCTTTGATGATGATTTTAATTTCGCACGACAAATTTTGCAAATCCCGGAGCACACGTGCTACTGTTGTGAAACAATATTTTACGAGAAGCAAAGACTGGGAGCTTAAGACAGATGGGCTCTTCCTGTGACTTCCACGAATATTTTAATAACGAAAGCCGAAGGCCGAGCTCCGCGTAGGGCCGAAGGCCCGAAGCGTAAGAAAGGTGCACGCTTTTTGCAGTTTCCCCAAGTTTCTTAATTGTAAATACCGAAGGCCGAGCTCCGCGTAGGGCCGGAGTCTCGGAGCGTAAGAGAGGTACATGCCTTCTGCAGCTTCCCCAAGTATTAATTGCGAAGGCCGAAGGTTCGCGTAGGGCCGAAGGCCCGGAGCGTAAGAAAGGTGCACGTTTTTTGCAGCTTCCCCAAGAATCTTAATTGCGAAGGCCGAAGGCAGAGCTTCGCGTAGGGCCGAAGGCCCGGAGCGTAAGAAAGGTGCACGCTTTCTGCAGCTTTTCCAAGTTTCTTAATTGCGAAGGCCGAAGGCCGACCTTCGCGTAGGGCAGAAGGCCCAGAGCGTAAGAAAGATGCACGTTTTCTGTAGCTTCCCCAAGATTCTTAATTGCAAAGGCCGAAGGCCGAGCTTCGCGTAGGACCGAAGGGCCGGAACGTAAGAAAGGTGCATGTTTTCTGCAGCTTCCCTAAGTATCTTAATTGCGAAGCCCGAAAGCCAACTAATGGGAAATAATTATGTAGTTGCAGAGATATTAAGCCATATCACTTTTCAATACGTCCGGTTTTTGGGTCCGACCTATTTAGGTTTTTAAGCACGTTTTATGCTAACATATCAAATATCAACATGATGAAAGCTCCTTGAAGCAACTTAAGTGCCTTAAATCATATAAAAAATGTGGTTGGTTTGTATGGTCACTAAAATGTATAAAATAAAATAAATTAATTAAAAATTAAAAAGCACGACTGCAGTTTAAGAGCGAACTGAAAAGCTAAAAATAATTTTTAGTTGTGTTAGGTACTCAACTTAATGAATTTAAAATATAATATATAGGTAAGTGTTCTTTCAGGGTCGTAAACAGCAAACGGAAAAGTTTAGGCTCATTTAGGGTCGTGACTGTACCTGTATATTTTATATCGATGCAGTCGGGGACCTGTGAATGGGAAAAATTCAATATATCAAGGTCCCCGACTGCAATCGAAATAAAATATGCAGGTACAGTCACGATCCTAAATGAGCCTAAACTTTTCCGTTTTCTGTTTACGACCCTGAAAGAACACTTACCTATATATTATATTTTAAATTCATTAAGTTGAGTACCTAACACAACTAAAAATTATTTTTAGCTTTTCAGTTCGCTCTTAAACTGCAGTCGTGCTTTTTAATTTTTAATTAATTTATTTTATTTACCTTATAGATATATTTATACCAATGTTAAATCATTTTCAGTTATATATATATTTGTTCTGACTAAAATAAATACATTTTCTGACTAATGTTTTTGTAAAATACTTGTGTGTAACATATAGTCTGTAACTAGGATTATATGTAAGCGGTTTTATTTTTAACAGCAGTAATGTGGAATAGAAAAAAATGTTCGCACTTCGTTCGCAAAATGTTCGTGTTGCGCACTTCACAGAAAACTATTAAAATTCAGACAGGACTAGTATTTAAAAGCAAAATATTATAAACTAAGTATCTACTTTATTCTTTAATTGAACAGTTATATGAGATTGCACAGATATTTCGCTAATTGACTGTACTTTCAACTTGACCTTCGGCAGGGTCACGATTATTATTATGTCAGTCGTCAAGTTTTTATCTACAGCCGCTATGATTGCTTTAACGTTAGATTTTTTCGATGATGCTATACCTAAATCTTTGACTTTCGTTCACAATAATTTTCTATTATGAAAATTGTCCTCTGGCCATGTGGTCCTAGTCTTTTTTGACATGTCGGACGACAAGGATTTTTAGGATTCCGTACCCAAAGGGTAAAAACGGGACCCTATTACTAAGACTCCGCTGTCCGTCCGTCCGTTCGTCCGTCCGTCCGTCCGTCCGTCCGTCCGTCCGTCCGTCCGTCCGTCCGTCTGTCACCAGGCTCTGTCTGTCTCAGGCCTGTATCTCAAGAACCGTGATAGCTAGACAGTTGAAATTTTCACAGATGATGTATTTCTGTTGCCGCTATATCAACAAATAAGTACTAAAAACAGAATAAAATAAAGATTTAAGTGGGGCTCCCATACAACAAACGTGATTTTTGACCGAAGTTAAGCAACGTCGGGCGGGTCAGTACTTGGATGGGTGACCGTTTTTTTGCTTGTTTTGCTCTATTTTTTGTTGATGGTGCGGAACCCTCCGTGCGCGAGTCCGACTCGCACTTGGCCGGTTTTTATACCTACATCCATATTCGTACTTTAAAATAGGTCAAATACAAGATATTGAAACGATATGGATTGGATATGTCAGTGTCAAACAAGTGTCAATAGTGACGTTTCTTCAAACAAACACGTCACTTTTGACACTTGTTTGACACTAACATATCTTGGTGATGTCTAATAGATATCTAGTTCAAAATCGGAATCGGGCCCCTAGTCTGTTCGGAAAGAGAAGAGTCGTGGAATGTATTGGGCTCCATACATTCCACGACTCTTCTCTTTCCGTACAGAGTCTACTGTATGACTACTCGGACTGTAAGGAACTCTAAACAAAAACAGTTTAGCTCTTATACCGATTTTGCTTTTGTATCGTTAAAATAATCTAAAAATGCAAAAAAACTGTCAACTTGATTTGTGTTATCCAAACTGTAATATGTATAGATCATACAATTACAAAAGCACAATGTACATAGGTATGAATAGTAATGATAAATCAAAATAATTATTTATTCTGCAAGATCTTGAGCTGCTTATTCAACAAAGTATAGATAATAATATAACTTCACATCATTATAGGAATTTAAATATTTATGTACTCATCATTAAAATGCCAAGATAGTGTATTTAACAGGGCGTATATTATCTGTATAGTCTATTTAATTCAGTAATTATAGTGAAATATTATGTTTCACTTGGTTTCTCTTATTAGACACAATTTACTACTAGGTATCCAGCACTTTTTACTGTAGACCAGTTAATAAATTTCATCTTACCGCTACGAGTATGCTCAAGAATATCTTGCCGTATGAATTCTTATATTTTTATGTGCCTCGTAAATGAACGTAGTTTTACAAGATTAAATGGCCTAGATATATTATTAAGTATTTTGAGGAATTAAATAATTCTCTAACCTTAGAAGACATTAAGAGCTTTACTTTCAATTATGCTTGTTCTTATTAGAAATAATGCAATATTAAACAATCGGATTGAAGCACACCGTAATAAACTACTTCTAATCCCTTCCCAGAAACAAGTTATAACATACTTATATTTTATATTTTAAGGCTGTAGTATTTTTACTACCTACTACATCACCTGGCCTACTCGTACACTACATAGCCTCCTCCATCCTCCAACGCTGACACAGACAACTCATCATTCCTGATGAGAATTTACAAATAGTAAGTATATATATGATAACAAACGCTTATCATCGATATTAAACTTTCGTGAGACATATTTTAAACTGTTTATACGACAACGGTTTTCACGGCGCGGCGATCAGCGCACGAGTTGCAGTCGCCGCGAGCACTCGAGCCTGAGGAAGGACCCCCGAAGGGCCCGAAACATGTCGCCAATAGCGACTAAAAATTCAAGTGAGTGAAAACCGTTGTCGTATAAACAGTTTAAACGCTTATCAGATTTATTTAAGCCTATTTAACCTTTGTAAATTGACTCGGCACGGTTAAAATGCATTACCTCAACGTCTATCCTAGCGCGATTCATAAGGAGCAATTACTCGTAAAAGAGCCTAGTTAAAGTTTGTAGACGATATGCTAGCAATACCTATTTATAATGTACCTACTAGCGACCCGCCCGGCTTCGCACGGGTTGTAAAATTGTACATAAACCTTCCTCTTGAATCACTCTATCTATTAAAATAACTGCATTAAAATCCGTTGCGTAGTTTTAAAGATCTAAGCATACATAGGGACAGACAGCGGGAAGCGACTTTGTTTTATACTATGTAGTGATGATTCATAATAATATACATATTCTAACCAAAATACGTTCAGTTCATATCGCTTCGTTATATATTATTGTCTTAATTATCCATATCAACAATCTATATACAACTTCATACAATTATTAATTTCCTTAAGCATTCTCCCACAATCCGGTATAAATCAAAACCAGACTTATGGCACACTGATGACAATGACCTTGGCTCGATGAGTAAAAACTCTTCTCACCGACGATTACATTCTCATTATTGTCAGTTTTTGCATCGTGTAAACTGTTGCAGTGCCGAGATCATTGGGAACACGTTTCTGTAAGATCTGAGTGGACGCTCGACGCGGAGCGTTCGGCGGGGCGTGCAGCGTGGCGTCGGGCTCACAAGTGATTTGAGCAGCGTGCACTAAGGCCGCTCCTAAACGCTTGCATTTGTTTAACATGCACGCCGCGCGCCGCAGACCCCGCCCCGCTGCACGCCCAACTCGAGCGTCCACTCAGGCCTTACACATACTTTTGCAGAGGGGCTACCGCGAAAACCGAATTTCGCAAATAGCGGGCATTTTTCTCTGTCACTCTAATTTACGCCTTCATTGGAGTAAAAGAGAAAGATCCCCGAAATTTGAGAAATTCGGTTCGGTAGCACCTCAGGATTGAGCCAAGGAAGTAGCGGAGCGGTTGAAGTAATAAGTGGAGTGCAAACATCGCCCATACCTAATCTTAGCAAGACAAATGCGATTTTGATTCATCAAAATAAAGATTTAAAATACAATGGAATGACAGACCTATACAAAGGTCTCTTGGCGGCTAGAGATTATAATACCTAATTAAGTTAATATTATTATATTAGTTATTTGGTGTGGATAATGAATATGAAGAAGAAAGATTAAGTGTCAAATTAAAAAATAGCTCGGAATTTTTAATGTTTAGCTCTCTGATGTATTGGTAAAAGTAATGAGTGTGCGTTAAAAGCGCAACGCAAATTTTAAAAACAAATAAGTATGTAATTTCAGAATTGTATCTAGAAAATAACATGAAGTATCTTTCTCATAATTGCTTGTGAATGATAATGTTATATCCTATAATTGTATGCATAATGTCGGTATTATGTTGGAATAAAGTCTTGCCTCCATCATTAGCATAGACTGTTAGTTGTATACACAATTACCCGATATATCGTACGTTGCGTTTAGGTAATATCTAAAATACTTTCATATTTAAAAAGTATTTAACCTTAATACCGTTTATCGCCATCTAGATTTCCGCTACCCGCTACGCTCGTGCTCGAATGCACCATAATTCAATACTATCAATGCATCAAATGCACTCCGGATCTAGGTTATCTAGATAAACTCAAATGAAAATGGTAGCACAAGCGGTATTTAGTCGGCTTACTTCAAAATGTGTGGCAGAAAACGGTAGAATTTGATATGAAATGTAATTAGTTCGCTTTAGGATAAGTTTATGTTTTCCATATTAATTGGTAAGGTATTATATTCTGCTTCGGTGGTTGGAATAAACATTACATTACGTATATGCTAAAGTAAATTGTATATTCGATGTACATTTTTTGTTGGTCTGCAAAAATGATTTCAAAATATTTTTAGGGATGATTTTTTAGGTTTCAAGATTATAACATTTTTATGATTTTTTAGTCTGTTAACAATATCTATGGACCTAAAAGATATTTTGATCTGATTAGAAAAGTATATTATATTTTTAATTTATGCAACATTTCAATAAGATTTTACTTTCTCCCTCATTTAATTCAGTTTCCTAGAACATTTCCAAGCAGGCTGAGCCGTGTCGTGACTTTAGCGTTCCAGAATTAAACCAGAAAGCCGGCTGTACCTGTAATGAGATATTTCTAACAATCGTAGCGTCAGAATAACAGATATTTAATCCTTTATAACCAACAAATAATTATATTTTTTCTACTCGCGACTTTACTTAACCTGTCGAATCCCACGATATGACGTCACCATAAGCGTTCTGGCTCATATATGAACCGTGGGAGCTGACAGATTAATGGTTGAATTAAACTGCATATACCAAAGTGTCTTTATAGTGACTTTTACGAAACGCTTTAGTCATTTGTAATTAATTCGACCAATCACGTATCGCCAACGGATAGAAAAAGAGACATCAACGCGCTACTATTTCATGAATATGAAGTGCGTTGATATCTTTTGTACCATACTTTTATCTTCTGATTACTTAACTATTTTTTGTTTAATTGTTTAGGTTATAAAAATATTTTTGGCAATTTTTTTAAATATTTTTTTCTACTAACTGTACTGATCATTGACTTAAACCACAGTTTATGAGGTATAATACAAAACTCGCTGCAACGGCACTGTCATTGTCATCTGTGTCAAGTGCACCTAAACTTGTACTTACCTGGCAAGTACTGGCTACATTGTTGAGAAGCGAAGTATGTCGAACAGTTTATTTATAAGAAAGACAAAATGTAAACACTAACATCGAATATGAGCATTAAATCTAATTTAAGGTACTATAATCTTATGTAAGTTCATAACGGTAAGTAAAATACCGTAATAGTTATTTTCGATACAAGTGCGAAAAAGAGGAAATTCGAAACGAGAGATTTAAATCGACACGAGTTGCGAATTACCTATTCGCACGTGTATCGAACAACGTTTTACAGTACATATGGCACTTTAAAGTTTCGACATACGCACGAAAAGTCCTATTTTACGCACTAGTGCGGAAACGTAGCCCCATATGTACTGTAAAAAAGTTTTTTGGCAATACCTAAGTATATTGAACTTCATTTTGGCTTGTATATTATCAGTTATATAATGATGTAAATATATAATTGATTAGATTTTTTGTACAAAACTTCTGCACAAAAAGATAATTATGAAAACGTGATTATTTTTTATTAACATCTAGTAAAACTATTCACGGGTTTGATATCCCCGTCTTTCAATTAAATACTCGTAATCTAAGATTCTAAAAGATAGTATTTAGTAACGTAGAGAATGAAAACTGTGTCAAACGTAATAAAACCAAGAGTAATCATAAAATAATGACGGCTAATTATAAAAATAAAAGGGGAAAGGAAATTTCTATGGCTAAGATGGAAATTGCTACGATAACATGGAACCCTAATTATTTATTATCTCACACAACATACATAAATGACCATTAAATACGCTATTATTCGTTGTAAAAGTTTAAATTAGACCTTTCTTTTAAGATCGTGCCTTACTTGTATAGGGTTATAGAAAGTTATAATAACATTTAAAGTTTATGAAATTCAAAAACTATTTTTTTAATATTTGGCACGACAAGTGTCAGTCATATTTGAATACTTTAACGGTTGCTTTCAAGTTTGAGTTTGATAAATATGGGAAAGGTGATATAGGTTAGTTAATAATTTAAACAAAAGTGTCCGCGAATTATTTAGGTAAGTACTCAGATTTATTCCGTACGTACGTATTTATCATTCGGTCATTCTGAACGCGTAAAAAACAAATGAAGAACGTTTAACAAGAAGGTACATTTAAAATGGAACACAATTCCGATTCAACACTTGAAAGTTAAAACATAGATCCTCAGTTTGAAAAAAATACATGCGTCGGATTAGCTTTTGTTTTTCGTCGGTTAAAAGGGCCGATTTCACTCGTGCGCAGTTTACTATCGTGACATTAATCAAGAGATCTCATAGCAGACCTAATGATATGATTCCCACGCCAACTTTGTGAACCATACCACACAATAGGTGAAGGCTAGGAAAATGTATTAACAATGAAATTAGAGGCCAATTATGCTTTTTTCTAATGGTCTCGTTTTCTCCGTGATGAATATGTTATCAAGATATTATTGAAATTTTAGTTGCAGGTTAGTGGTACTACGTTTTTTGAAAAAACAAGAAAAATATACCATATCCACATAGCTACTATTGCTGATATAAATTAACTTATCTACTGGTAAACTTATTTCTAAAGCGTATTATACCACACAAGACTACATGAATGATAAAACAACGTGGGATTAATTGTTATTCGAAATGATTATTTATTTATTAAGTATAGGTATATTTGATTAATGATGAGGAAATTGATATTCCGATGTATGTACTTCTTTTGTGTTTTTTATTTATTTATTTGACATTTAGATTCTATTCTAGAAACATTCTAGACTAGTATTTTTTATACATTTTTTTTTATGTTTGACGATCCTTTTGTAAAATTCTTAAATTTGTGTTAAATTTGATTTGTATAATAATCCAATATTCTTATGGAATAATAACATCAATAAATTGCTCTGATAATTAGCTTAAGATAATTTATAAGTATGTTACGATTCATAAGTGCTTGTTGCTAGGCCTACATGAATAAAGTATATTTTGACTGTTCACTATTGACTACTGTATTTAATATCATAACCACTTCCTAATTAGTTTGTTGATAAATAACACTTTATTTTATGACTACTCAGGAATTCCGCAATTATGACGAGGTAAACAGTATATTTCATTAAATAAGGAGAAATCTAATAAAAATATTCAAAAATATATCCTTGGCATAAAATAAATGCATTACCGAATGCAATAGACGACTCTGAATATCCTTATATAGGTACATATCGTATCAATGAAATAAAAATACAACTAACAGCCATATTGGAACTTTAAGATACGTCAAGTATAAGATATTGAAACGATATGGATCGGTTATGTCAGTGTCAAACAAGTTTATTGTAAGTTTATATTATTATTCTCTGAATCTGTTGGACATTATGTCCACTAAAATTACAGGGGTAAATTGCGATGTTCACAAAATAGAAAGTCAAAATTTCATCGCGTCAGTGTCATCTTTGACCATGAGAACTCATGCATTGTCAATTATGTGAAAGCCGGTAATAGCAGGGTTATGGAAACATCGCCATTAACAATTGCTTAAATTACTCAAAAACGCTGACTATTGCGTCTTAATTGCTATATACCGCTCAGTTTGCAAGTTACTTGCAATTTAAATGATGTTTTATATGTAAAATAGTGGTTAAGCGTTGTTAACTTTGAATAAACTACAGAGTTACAATTTGAATAAACTAAGAAATAGTATTTATTCAAATATTACTACCATTATTTGCGATATTTGCATTGTGATAGGCAGATGCGCGTATCTACACGTAGCTCACGTAGTACACGTAAACCACGTAGTAGATGCTAAGCGAATTAATAAACAGATAAAACACCTCTCCATCCGATAAGGGATTTCCTCTTCAAGACACGTAGGTTAACAATATATATAGTTGATTATTAGAATTACTGGAGAGATTGGTGGTGACTTGTATAGTGACAGGATATAAACTATAATACAGGAACCCGGGTTTAGTGTTTACTCCCCTCCCGGCACTCTGCCTATTTCATGGCGACCGTGGACATGAATTCTGCGTGAGGATACTGCGAGTATAAAATCATCATGGACGACGACAGTGAAGAGGACTTTGAGGACGAGTCGGCGGCGTCGAGCTTACCCAGTGATTTATTGTTTTGTTAATGTGGGTAATCAACGTACCAAGATGAGTGGTCTAAAACGGAGAATGAGATTATAATGATAAACGAAGGACAATGTTATGGTGACCGCGGCCAGTATCAACATCGGTTTATTGGCTTCGGCGGGTTTGGATTGGTCGGAGGTCCGGGATGTCGTCGGCTACGCGTCGAGGTACGCATTGCTGCCGGGTGCTGGGAGTGGAGCGTCGCGTCGCGTCGAGCGAGGTGAAAATTATTAAGGGTATTTTGAGTGATTATTTTTATTTTTAATGTGTGTGGATTATTTTTCTACTTAGTTAACTTTAAGGAATTATTAGAAGCATTGCGTGTTTAAAAGTAGAAATAAGTTATTGGCAGGAGATAATGTTTTTGTGTATTTATTAGTTAAAAATAATTGTAAAAAAGAAGTTGCAGCTGTGGATTTTAAAAGTCGCGTTTAAAACGGTAGAAAGATTTACTTTTGGAGATTCAGGGTAATAGTATGGTCGGATAATTACCGATTTTTATTTAAAGACGCTTATTTCTTTGCATTCTAAAAATGATTGTAATGAATTTATTTATGCACACTCAAACTATAATCGCGGTGCGATTGGTGCGAGTCAGCAAGGTCGAGGACGGGTGTTTTCGCGAGTAGGCAGAAATCATGTAGTTTCTGTAGGTCAGACGGATAGTGTAATGTCAATGTTATTCAGCACGTGATTTAGGTAGATGACATACGTAGTAATGAATTTGTTGTTTTTCGTGTCTAACGAAGATTAGGTAATTATTTGATCTTATAATACTAGTTATCACGTACATAGATATAACTTGTTTAGAAAGGAAGTTATCAAGTTTAGTTTTCTGTACGGATTGTAAATAAATAAATAATATATGTTAAAGGATTTAGGATTACTGGTTGAGGATTCTGACGGATTATACTTAAACAAATAAACTGGACATGACACTCTGATACTACGTCTTTGGAGCTTGACCAGCCTAGAGTAGTAGATATCATGAAAAGGAAACAGGAATATACGGGATTAATAGTTTGTTGAAGTAAATAATTTAGGACACTGACGAGATTGATGGGAGATCCGAAGCGAACCGGTAAAAATGATACGGATGATATTGATTATGTGAACTCTGCAATTTGCATGAACCAAGATTCTCTATTAACGAAGGCACGCTTAAGACGTATCGTTACGAGACTTGGGTATACTGTGCAGAAGTTTAAAAAAAAATGATACTGATAATGTTGTTGTGTGAACTCTACAATTTATATGAATCAAGATTCTCCATGAACGAAGGCACGCTTAGACGTATCGTTACGAGACTTGATTATGGTATGGGAAGATCCCAAAGTAGACATTAGGATTACTTATGGCTCTTTGTGGAAAAGTTTAAATATAGTAGAGTTGTTATATATTGAAATGAGCTCAAGTAAAAAGTATGTTACAATGTTAACTAATTAATGTCTTTCGCGCGGGACATGATGAATTACCTAGGTTATGTAGGAACTATTTAGTTTTTACTTATAAACGGACTTACCGATCGGGAAATGATTTAAAGGATTATGACTGTTACTAATTAGTGGATATGCTGGTAGAACTAGAATGATTAACGGTATCCAGAAGAGGTACGAGTATTGTTGGGAAAACTGGATTATGTAAAACGATGTAAAGATTGTCAGGAGCAGAAGTTTAGCAGTAGTGATTATGGTTAATAATAACATAATTATGGTTATAATTTACGACTACTTATCACAGCTACAGCATCTTTTGAGGAGGAATTTTTAGATTAGTTGGACTTGGATAAAACACGATATAAGTATATTATAACTTTGAAATTGTTTCTTAATTTGTTTATTACTTGTGAAGTGCAATGGTGTGTTAAAAATAATTTAATTCTAAAATGAAATTGTAAATCAAGCATTGTTAATTTTAAGATAGGAGATTTAGTGTTAATTAAGGACGAATGTACCTACACGAAAATAGAAAAAATTGTATAGAGTCATTTTCAGAGGGAGGGAACCCCTTACCTTTTCAGGGGAGGTGTGATAGGCAGATGCGCGTATCTACACGTAGCTCACGTAGTACACGTAAACCACGTAGTAGATGCTAAGCGAATTAATAAACAGATAAAACACCTCTCCATCCGATAAGGGATTTCCTCTTCAAGACACGTAGGTTAACAATATATATAGTTGATTATTAGAATTACTGGAGAGATTGGTGGTGACTTGTATAGTGACAGGATATAAACTATAATACAGGAACCCGGGTTTAGTGTTTACTCCCCTCCCGGCACTCTGCCTATTTCAGCATGTATAATTTTGTAGATTCAGTCATTACAACTGTTTAATTTTTTTAAAGTATACTCAGCCAAAATAATAATATTTTTACTGCTTTTCTTCTTTCTATCTCCAATCCCTAATAACTGTGAATGGTTCATGGTTCACATGGTCGTCACACAAGTTAATCTACAGGATTCAGTTATCAACTGAATTTCAAACGATAAGTTATTATTTACTAACTTACCAAAATTTCGGGTGAAATTAGTAATCAATGACTGAAAATGCTCCAAAACTCGATTATAAATTTGCTTAAGGTGGCAACATTAAAAAAAGTGGCAGAAGACCAGTAGATTCCGTATATAAGTAAGGGACAAGTGTCAATGTTTATTTCAGTAATATAAATACGTACAAAACTTAAGAACTAAAAGCCGTTCTAGCCATGTCGGGTCCAAAGGTCCCCATCACACTAGCAGCGTTACCTCGCTGTACAGCGATGGAGACCTGTTGGACAAGCCATGACTCAGAACGGGATGGATTATAACTATCCACGCTTTGCTAAAACATTCATACCTTTGAGACTATGAGGGCCTTGCCAGCCAGTATGAAGAGTCCAGCAATAGCCAGAGGGACCATGGCAGCCATCTTCATCGCGAAACCCATCGCCATCATTCCCATCATCTTCTTCATCTTGCCTCGTCCTGAAAAATACATGATATCATGTTAGACATCGGATGCTCGTAGTTGTTACGTTGATAAGATGTTGTCTCTTTCCATCGCGCAATGTTAAAAAAGTGACGGGTATTTTATCAGATGGACAACGCGACATCCATCATGTAACGCCTGCTGGTCTACATAGCTTGGAACAGTTGGTTGAGGGCAGCGTACGTCTGAAGATCCCTAACTCCCTAGAGGAGACTTTTTTCCAGGACGTCTTGTAGTTGATCAAATAAACATATAAGCAAGTCACTGTGAGGATTTTGCGTGTGTAACATATTATGCAAGTTAAGCTACGGTCAAACAATGGATGGGTGACCGCGAGAGTGATTATCAAGGGTCTGAGTGTTTTATAAGGAACGTTTTTTTTGCAATTTCATTGTTATTATCAATAGATAGCGCTGATGACTAGTGAATATATAACTTTCAAGCTTTTTTACTAATCAAAGAGTAAATTAAGACTAGTTCCATAGTTAAATCCCTTAGTTGTTGGTCATATGACGGTTAGAAGGTATAGTTTGTCCATGTTATTTGTTTAGACTAAGAGATGACCAAGTGTTCCACAGGTTTCCTTAGAATACAAATAACACAATCTTATCATCTTTTGTTGTTACCTATTTTTATTCTATTTCCTAATTTAGTTTATCATTGATAAGACAAGGAGGAGTATATCTTAGAAACGCAAACCACCTCCTTAAGTATACGTAGATTTCGATTTCTCTATAGGATATTCATTACATCCTAATGACATGAAATGAAAGTGCAAATTAACTCAACGAGGTAATAAGAACCCCTTGGTCGGTCTTCCGGATGTTATTGACTATTCCAAAAACTCAGAGAAAAAGTATGCTTCAATGGAAAACGGCATTAATTTTACAGTAAGATATTTTTCTCAAAAATGGACGGCAAAGTCGACGTTGCTGGTTAAAAAATAGGTCGCGAAGTGCGTAGTTTATGGTCAGTCAAAAAATTAAAAAGTTAAAAACATTGCAGTCTCGATTTCGGGACTGCAATGTTGCATACAAATTCCATTATTTAACGAGTTCCAAACTTTTTAAAACTTTTTTCTACTCCCGTACCTTTATTTGTCATTTAAAAGGTCGTACACACACCTTTAAACCCCTATGTTATAGTTGTCAAGACAAGTCTTTAGTCTATTCCCTAAAAAAGTATTTGTGCATACACGCAGTATCTTTTTGGTACTTTTACGATACTTCGTGTAATCACCACTTAAAAAATATTGTATGAAATACATTGTTGCCAACCTAATTTTAATTGTCATCTCTGACAGATGAGTACTAAGTGCATTGCTGCCAATTTACAAAATATTCATTAGGTTCTATAGTAGAAACAATAAAATTGCTTCAGAAACGCGCATGTGACACCCGTAATATAGCAAGATCCATAGACTACGAACACCGCTTAGCGTTGCTTGTTAGTCTCCATAGGCTACTGTGGCCAAAATCGAGAAAAAAACTATCCAAAATTGAAATTTAACTAAGAGCCAGTACCAGGGCCTCATGAGTTACAAGAAGGTGTCGCTGACCAACCGGCCGTGGGGCGCGGGGCGCGGTTGGCCAAAATCGAGAAAAAAAACTATCCAAAATTATAATTTATAGTTGGTCAAACCAATTTCTCAGTAAATAGGAACAAAAAAAACTATTTTTATTTTATCCTTTTCTTTTGGGTGCTAGTACTAGTGTAAGACAAAGATAGTATGATTATCTCTGTCTATGTTTGAAATAAGACAGTCCTTTGACACACTATAACTAAGAGCAAGTACCAGGGCCTCATGAGTTACAAGGTGTCGCTGACCAACCGGCCGTGGGGCGCGGTGGCCGGGTTTGGTTTGTTTACCTACATATATGTCCTATATGATTCCACTTGTTAAGTATTATTTTATTTTTGATGAATGAAAAATATTTGTTAAATTTACAATTTTTTATCAAAGTAAGTGCTTGGTCGTAGAAAAAGTATTGTATGCAACGTTGTTTAACTGAGTCAAAAAATACTCGTGGCGTCTTTATTAACAATTTTCGGCTTCGCCTCAAATTGTTACTCACGCCACTCGCCTTTTTTAACCCCTCTTAAACAACGGTTGCATAAAATACTATAAATGGCCATATCAAATGAAGGCATTAGGTCCATTAAACAGCCAAACAGATAATCAACTCTTATTATTATAAGTAATGTTGGTACCGCGACTATTTAGGTGTCTCAAATACGTTGGCGTATTTTCGGCAGAAAAATACACTTCTTTTTTTTTAAAGCGGCAAGCAAATTTTTTTAATGGTTTTACTTTTTTCTGTGAAAATTAGAACGTTGCTTCTGTAAAATATTTCTATTTCTTGCACCATTTTTGAGAAAAGCACTATATATGACTCAGCTGGAAGGCTACTTGCTGGCTTCGGATTCAATTAAACGGACTCCCAAGGTCGTCCGTTTAAAACGAATCCTCAGCCTGCAAGTAGCTACTTCCGAACCTCGACAATAATGTACTATTTTCTACTCGTCGACTGCAATGCTTGAATTAAGACTTCGTATACCAAAGTGAAATCGCATACTTTTTTCACTATGGGACCCCAACTCAACTATAATATTCATTTCGATACAGTTTAGTCAACTGTAATGAAATTGACCAATCGAAAGCGCGGAGCAAGTACCAGGGCCTCATGAATTACGAGAAGGTGTCGTTGACCAACCGGCCAGGGGGCGCGGGGCGCGGGGCTGGGTCGCGTACTAGTATGAAGGTATCGCGGCTGCTCGCGCATCTTAGCTGTACTTAAGCTTTTGGTTTTTTTACCTACATATATGATTCTTCTACTAGTTTTAAGTATTTTTTTTGTTGACTCGTAGAAAAAGTATTGTATACAATAGTGATATAATCAAGCTTTTCAATCTCGTACCTTACTTAGGCAACTCAGCAAGCTTCGTTGCCTAAACACGGTACTCGATTGAAAAGCTCTCCATTATATCACGATTGTATAAAATACTATTTAGTGCTTATTTTTTCAATATAATTATGTCTAATATATGTAGGTAAAAATGTCGTAATGTCAGAACTCCTCCGAGTCAACACCAAAGCAGATGTATGATCGCACACTAAACAAAATATTGTACTCGTAAGTGTGAAAATAAGTGCTACATTATTTAATTATCGTTTCGTGTTCTACTAATATTACATAATTATAACAAATGCCAACTGTCAGACAAACAAATTATGTCGTTAAACAAATAAACAGTTTTCATTAAATTTACTAGCACTTATTACAGGTAAATTATCGTATGCTATCACACTAGGGAAACCCCAAATCGGTAAATACCGTTAGTATTTATTAGCAATTGGAAAGTTTTCCTTCCTTATTATACAATAATTAGAAGCCGGATATATTGATAAATTTACTTAATTATAGTGTTACTTATGTCTTATGTTTTTAGGTTTAAATATACGGACGATGTTACTAATAGTCGTATTCCGATTTCCTTATTTTGCTTTACCATGACAATGGCAAATAAATATAGGTACAAGTCTGCTTGGCGGTAGATTAAATTGATAGGTTATATGCAATTGTAATGATGTCACGTATGTAGTATGGGTTTCCGATCTTTCATTTATAGTTCGTTTTTTTTAGCATTAGAAAGAACTTGCAAGAAGGTAAGCGATCTTGACATGTCTTTTAATTGAAAAACGCTTTTTAAAAATCAAAAACTATTACTTATGAAAGAAGAAGAATATAAATGATCGTATTAGATTAATAATTGTTACATATTTGCCGTAACTTATTTTTAAAATGTGTTTTTCAATTAAAAGACACATCAAGGTTGTTTACCTTATTTCTAATGCTAAAAAAAACGAACTATAATAGAAATATGAATACCTATTTAATTTAATCACGGGCTGGTAAAGACATACAATTTATTAGATACCATCACACAAGTAATGACAGGTGAAAAGTGAATCTGGAATATAAAGATATCATAAAACGAACATTAAAGCACAAGAAGGGAAGATATTAAAATTTGTATTCATGAATGAAAACAATCAAATAAATTTTACTATGCACTATAGATGGCACGATTTCGTGATCTTCATTGTAAGTACTTTATGTGAATATCACAAACTTTCCCCCAGTTTCGGCTCATTGATAATTTTTAATAGACTGTTGTCTTGAAATTATTGCGTGATTGAGTGATTCTGAATTGAATTTTATGTAACCTTTTCACGGTATGTAATAAAACACTTTGCGTGGGAAAAGTGATGGAGATCGTTTTTTTGCATTGATAATGTCAGTAATGTTTTATCGACCTATCGTAGTATGAATAGTGGATTTATACACTATCATTCTATCGGTAGAGTGAAATACATGAACTCTAGCTTTAACCTTTTGGACGCCAATGACCGATATATCCGCACCGTAGGTTCAACGCCAAAGATCGATTAATCGGTCACAGACCACAGAGCAACATCGACCTACGTGCATATACATAAAGTTCAACTTCAGTTTTGACACTTCAATGATGTGGCGTCTGAGTGACAGCTTTTGTGTTTGACACGGCGTGGAAAAGGTTAACCATTACTGTTTACAAATATGTTATTCAGCCTAACAAAAGACTGTAATTAAATTAAAGTGTTTTTATTTACAGACAAGTATGACTTTTAAGAAGTTTTATTTGTCTCTGAAGTAAAAATTACAAAACCAATCAACTTTCTGACAAACTCTTTATATAAAATGCTAGAAAGTAAGTTCATTTACCTTTCATATCCTCGTTTTTGTGGTTTATTGCGATTAATAAATACATTATGTCGAAAAATTACTGCAGTTTATTGTAATAATTATTTAGTGCTTGAGCTGAAATAGAGTCCTTTTTTTCCGAGTAAGGTACTAAAATTTCCTGCTGTCAAAAGAATATTTTTTTTTTGATTCGCTGAAGTTCCCGCTGTCAAGTGTCATTTATGTATTTTATGACTGTCATTAGACACGTTAGAGCGACATAAACAGCCACAATAGCCCCAAATTGACGCTCTGACCACGCCACTTTTCCATCATGTCATTTGAGGTTTCCATTTGACATTTATTTAAGTAGGCCTATTATTTAGATGACAGTGCGTTGGAAAAGTGATTTTCTTTTGAATTTAAATAACAGTGCGATACTTGGCCACATGTAGATATTATTAGTCTTATACATATATAATATAATGACGTCAAAGTTGTGGACCTGACTGCAGTTATATGAGTGCTAAAGTTATGAAAACTTTACGCGTCATTGTGTAAACAAAGATTTTACGATTGATGTTACGTATTTAAAGTTTTGTTTTTCGAGTTCGAGACTTGAAATACTGGTACGGAAATTTTCTTAAAAATATTCTGGCTTTATGACCTTGAAGGTCGATTAGTTATTTATATTAAAGTGTTTGACAAGATAATAAGTTAGCTATATTTATGATAAGAAATTGTACTCCCATCTCCATAATACTAGTCCAACTTAAAGTCGTTGTTGTTTATTTAAGTATAGCAATAAGTTCAGGTCGTTCAACTTCTAAAGTATGTAAATATATTCAATACGATTGTAAGTAAAGATATAGAAATTTTATTGAGTTAATAGTGAATAATTATGGTAGATCTGATCATTACCTATCCATTGTTTACATGCAAAACATAGGTTATCATTAAAACGTTAACTAAATATTTGCCATATGTCAATCACGTAACATATGATAATTGAAATAATGTTATCACTCATTACAATCATTACACGATTGGATGAGTTTGGTTATCTCATGGTTTATTGATGATGATTAGGTACACACTTTTTTAACATGATATACGTATAATATTGTCTTCGGTTACCGCGGTAGTTACTCATTAAATAAAACTATTAAAACGGATTATATCGCGTATACTGAATAATGGAGTATGGGATGTAGACGATGTAGTATAAATTTAATATTTATTAGGTACGCGATATAATCCGTTTTAATAGTTTTATTTCATGAAATACGTATGTTCATTAATTATGTTGCTCACATAATATAGATTGAATTCATATGAAGCTGTTAAGTATTGATTGTTTTAGTGGGTAATGCGATAAATGCCCATATTATGATAGTTAAAATAAATATGGAGGTACCTAAATAAAAAAAGAATAAAGCAGATTTGTTAAATGCAAAAAGCGACATATATTGTATACTATACAAAAATAACAAGAATATAACAATTTTGACTGTTTACGAAAGTCAAGGACCATGAATCATAATGTCTGGTTGTGAAATGCATTGTTGTTCGATAGTTGTTGATGTTTAAGGGAAAAATATTAAGGATATTAAAGATACTCGTGTCCTTGGTTATCAAGAACGGCAGACGACCCATTTAAGTATCAAAATAATATAATTATTTACCTTCTTCGACGCCCCTATTCAGCTCCTGTCCTGTCATTTTGGGAAGGGACAGCTGAATGGTCCTTGAATTGGCGAAGGACGCAATCCTGTCCCACAGCATCTCTGAAAGAGTCTCATCCTTATCCTGAAGATTCCTCGGCAGCGTTGCTTCAATGTCCTTTTCACTTATAGGCGCTACTTCAGGCTCCGAAGCTTTGATAACCTCAATCCCATCTATAACTGGAATAGCTTCCATCCTCGCCACTCGATCGAAGAAAAGTATAGCCTTCTTTTTCAAGCAAGGAACGATCCCGTCAGTCCGTTGGCATTCTTCATATATCCTCAGCATACTTTTCAATCCCATGTCTTCTCTTGGTGCTGATCGTGCCACCGCGAGGACCACCGCAACAACAACCACTTTTGCAAACATTGTGTTAGATCCACGCGGTGCGGTTGGTAAAAAAAGACTGTTTACGAACATAATGCGCCTCGCGTATTTATAGGCTGTATGGCAAAAAGAACTGTGCCTCTAAGATCGAGGGTTAGGGTGAGTGCACGACGGTGGAACTACGAATGGGACGCTTGGAGTTTGTATGCCACTTTAGAGCGATGCCGCCGCTCACCGCCGGTGTGTTCGCACCGTTAGTCTATGCCGATGTGCGAGTGTGTAGCGAAATGGAAAATTGTTTGTAAGTGTTAGTCTGTAGAAGGGAGCACTTAGGGATGGAGGTGGCAAGTTTGATAATGACCCTTACAAAAGCGTTGAGATTCACATTTGACACGGTTATTGAGAGGCATTCAAAAAGCTTCTTTAATGTTTGAATGTTCACACGCTTACCATATATTTATTTTATAGTAAACAGGAAATTAATTCGAATAATTTATATTCAATTTCTATTTTGCTATATCTCAATAGGTAGGTACCATTTATTTTTGGTTTTTAAAATTCAGATAAAAAAATATACTTAGGTTATTTAACACAAATCTGAAAAAAATATTTTTCATTTCTTTTTAATGTCGATTTTGGATATTTTTTTTTAATTATATCCTAAGAAAATGAAATGTATTTCAAAGATCAATTATCGGTGTATTAGTAGGTGGTTTTTGAATATCCTTAGATTTTATTTTTAAAGTTATTATAACATAGTGCATATTTAAGCATAGTGATATATTGTACACTAGCGACCCGCCCCAGCTTTGCACGGGTTAACGAATTATACATGAACCTTCCTCTTAAATCAATCTATCTAGGTATTTAAAAAAACCGCATCAAAACAAAATCCGTTGCGTAATTTTAAAGATCTAAGCATACATACAGACAGACAGACAGACAGCGGGAAGCGACTTTGTTTTTTACCATTTAAATTATTTATTGACTTGTAAAATTATTGCCTTTTATCAATAAAACATCTGAATCTGAATCTGAACTTTAATATGAAAATATTTCGATAATTACTACCTATACTAAAAACCGTTTAATTGTTAAACCACTAAAATAGGTGATTACATACGATGTTTATATCAGTCACCTAACAAAACTATTTTTCAAGGTTCAATGGCCTTACATAGTTGGTATTTACCTACCGAAATTCTTTGCCATATATACCTACATACATATATTAATATATAAGAAAATTCCTAATGACATTAAATTTACAGGAAGCGATTCAAAATTAGCTACAAAACTAAAATGTTAACTTTTAGAACAAGCATATTATATTATTCTGTTGACTTTATGAAGGAGATTATTTCAAATTTTATTGTAATAACAACTATTGTACGATTATTATTTAAAGAAACGTAAACTTTGACAATTGCATCTGTGTGACCTGTAATAGAACATTACATACCGAGGGAGGTGAATTCGTGAATGCTCCAGATCGCAGGTGTTTGTGGCCCGAACCGAAGGTGAGGAGGTAAATAAATATGCGATCTGGGGCTTTACGAATTACCGCCCGTGGTCTGTCTAAAGTTTTACGTCTTGCCTTGGCCAGGAAGTGAGATTTTCTCCTCGCGAAGCGGGGACGGTGACGTAAAATATTTTTTACCAATAAACTAAACTACTATTAAAAACAAGATCAAGCCACTCACCGCTAAGATAGGTACTTAATTATTTTTTCCACCCGTAATTTAAGTATAAAATTGTACAGGTAAGTGAGAGTTAATCCACTACATTAACCTTTCAAAATGTGACCTTTGGTTTTTTGGACAATAGTGAGTGAGTGATAGTTTAGCCTCCAGCTACGATAAAGCAGAGCAAGTGCATAGAACTGTACACGCTTCGACCTGCGGCTCTAACTTCACTTTGATTGAAGAGTACTGTCGCGACGAACGCGATCCTCAACAAAATAGCAGGTAAGTGTATGCCTTGGACAGTTTTAATTGTTTACACTGGCAGCACTGACAGAATGTTTTTAAAACGGTTAACGAATCTTTGACAGTAGGAGGAAGAAGACGTTTTTTCCCAACGGGACAATGTTCGCGTGGCGGGAAGTAAGTTGCATAGAAAGAAAGAAGACCTGCGGGTTTAAATCGGTGAGTGTTAGAAATGTAGTTCACCAGTAATTGGATTAGAGAGATGAAGGGATAATTAAGAATGAAGAATGAGAATTAGAATAGAAACAGCCAAGAATAAGCCAAATGGTTGTGAGTGGACAGGGTCGGGCTATACGGGGAGTTGTGGAGGCCCGCGGCGGAGACAGAATCTCCGCCAAACAATCAGAATAGAAAGTACATTGTATTAGAATCTGAATCAGAGTATAAATCTTGAAATCACTTCATCTCTCACTCTGTAGTATTGTGTTGTGTACTTTCAGAGATATCTTGTCGTTATGTCTCGTTAGAACTCGGGCACGGTTTGATATTAAGGTAATAAATAATATTACTTTGGTTGTCAACCTTGCATATGTATAGACGTCACGACAAAATGGTGGAGATGCTGTGCGAGCATATTATTAGTAAGCGAAGCATGTTTAGTAGAACCTATACCTTTTCGTTTGGCTCGGGAGGCTCCGAGGTAGAACGGAAAGGTGTTAGAAGAGGACGGTGGAGACCTAGAAACTCATAGAACGGTGGAGACCTAGAAACTCATAGGACGGTGGAGACCTAGAAACTCACAGGACGGTGGAGACCTAGAAACTCACAGAACGGTGGAGACCTAGAAACTCACAGGACGGTGGAGACCTAGAAACTCACAGGACGGTGGAGACCTAGAAACTCACAGGATGGTGGAGACCTAGAAACTCACAGGACGGTGGAGACCTAGAAACTCACAGGACGGTGGAGACCTAGAAACTCATAGGATGGTGGAGACCTAGAAACTCATAGAAAGACTCAGAAGTTAGATGTACGTTTCACAGTTAGACATACATGAGGTACAGAGTCCATAGCCTAGGAATCCTAGTTTGGTCTCACAGGAATAGAACGTATTTTCTTTTTTTTGTCATTCAGAAGAACCCTATGCTAGGAATCCTAGCTCGGGCTCATTAATATAATATACAAAAGAAAACAATAATTTGATACTAATAAATGTGTTTTATTTAATTGTGAATTTATTTGATGTATTTACCAGCTATTTATTGTATTTTGAATTGGTACGATACGTAACATAGATGTACAAGCGTAAATGTCACAGGTGTTGGAGAGTGTGAAGTCGATATAACAAATCGATAAGAGTTGTAGGCGAAAAAACGCCTCATACTCGTTAGGTTGGCAGCAGTGTGATGGTTTGTTCTTGTTACCATAAATTTATCCTAACTAGGTCTAATCGTTTGTTATTGGCCAATTTAGAAATTAAGGTTATGTTATTGGTTATTAAGGCCGATTATCAGATGACATATGGATTTGTAAATGGAAACGCACTTGTCAACTACGGCGCTCTTTTAATCTAAGAATAACTTCAGACGGATGTTTTGTATGAAAATATTTGGTCTGAAGTTGGGTATGAATGTTCAATGTTCGCAATCGTAACAAAAGTATCGAAAAAGAAAAAACATGGCTTGGCTTTACTTGCTTGGCTAAGATTGTTATTGTTTGCAAGCGTTACTTAGATCAGTGGTTATTGCAAGTAATCCTATCGCGAAAGCGTAATTATAGTTAACCACGGAAGAAACACTGTGCTGTTGGTATATTGTGGAATTTGTGGATAATCAAAGGAAGCAAGGATATAAACGTAAGTTTTTCCTTAAGTTTCTTATAAGAATCTAGTACTGCGCCAGTTTGGCAAACGTTATGCAAATGAAACAAGAATTATAAACTAGGCGTAGGATTGTAAGGAATTGTTTACTTTCAGTACGGTCAAAATGGACGACGCCATGTTAGTTCGTCTGGAGCTCATCCATGAGCGTCTAGTCAACTTGATGAAACAAAGCGCCGCCATGGAAGCTGTCACTGAGGATGATCTAAACAAACAGATCCAAAAGGTAGAGGAGTGCAACTCCAAACTGACGGATGAAATTCATTTTTATTTGCAGAAAAGTAGTCGAACATCAAGCGAAAGTTTAAAAATGTTTACCCAGACACAGTTTCAAGCAGAAGAATGGAAAGTAGAGATGAAAAGTCTTATAAAAAGTCAGTCTTCGGTCACACAAAGCACAGCAAAACTGCCGAAACTTACACTACCAAAATTCAAAGGAGATACTCTACGGTGGGCAGAGTTTTGGGATAGATATAAAAGTAATGTCCACGACAAGGCCTTGCCGGATTCCGAAAAGATGGCATATCTTCTCGGCTGCCTTGAAGGGGAGGCTCTTCAGGCAGTGGAGGGTCTTGGTATAACTGACCGGAATTACGACATAACAGTAGGAATACTAAAAGAAAGGTTTGGGAACCAGCAGAAGGTTATTGATGCACACTATGATGCCGTCAATAATCTTCAAAGGGCAGCTCAAAATGCCACGGATTGCAGGGCAAATTTTAACACAATAGAGAGACACCTAAGAGTTCTTCAAAGTTTAGGAGAAACCATAAATGGAAATAACTTACGGTCTGCCATATTATCCAAATTCCCTGAAAAGGTGGTGTATGAGCTACACTTGTTAACGCTGACGGACAATATAGATAATATACGAAGCGGTCTTCAAAAGATCATAACCGCAATGGAGAGTGCGAAAGAAAGCCCCGTCCCAAGTACTAGCGACACAATCTCTACAGCAGCGTTACATATAACTACCCACCATAAAAAGGGAAAGCAAGATAATAAAAGGATATCCATTAAAAGGGGGTCTCTTAAACGGAAACAACTACCGGAGAATTCTGAGAAGATGACAAAAAATAAGAAACCTAAGATGGCTTGCATTTTTTGCCAAGGTGCGCACTACAATGCATCTTGCACAGTGGTTCGGGATATAAATGATAGGAAAAAGAAACTCGGCAAAAGATGTTACACTTGCTTCAAGGAAGGGCATAGAACAACGACATGCCACAATAGGAAGCCGTGCTACTTCTGCAAAGGAAGTCATAATCAAGCTCTATGTCCACAAAAGCCAGGTAGGAGTAATAATAATATAGAGTTATCTATGGCATCTATGTCTAAAAATAAAGACATCAATATTAAACATAATTATTGTTCTTACCCACAGACGGCAATAGTGGAGGTGGGGCAGAAGAACTCAAACAAGACTAAGACACGAAGACTGATGCTTGACAATGGCAGTGGTCGCAGCTATATTACCAGGAAGCTTGCAAAAGAACTTGACTTAGCAGCAGATCAGGAAGATGAATTGATGGTATTTGTCTTCGGTGCTGATAACCCCGTTAACATTTCCAGCCCATCCGCTGACATCCAAATCATAACAAGAAGAGGTATCAGAAGAGATATTCGAGTAAACATTGTGCGCCGTATAGCGAATTATCTTGGTCCTCCCATGAGTATGGATGGAATTCATGGAGTAGATGTTATAGCTGATGATGGGTCTGCTAGTGAAGAGCCACAACTTTTGATAGGTGGTGACTATTGTTATTCATTTTACAGAAAAGAAATGTTATTGCTGAAGGAGCACTTATATTTAATTAACACAGATTTTGGCTGGATAATTGCCGGCAAGGTGCTACAAGAAGAGAATAACAATACACTATCTGTCATCATGTACTGCCAGTGCCAAGAATCAGTAATACCCTATTTTGTAACACCAGACTTGCCACTCCGGGAACCGGACATCAGGTTTCTTTGGGCCTTAGAAAGTATTGGGATTGTAGACTCTCCTAAGATAACTAGAGAGGAAGAGGCAATCAAACATTTTAACGAAACAGTCAAATATGAGGATAAGAGATATCAGGTAAAGTGGCCCTGGATAACATACCCACCTGACTTACCCACTAATTATGGTCTTGCTTATGGGAGACTGTCAAGCTTAATCAGAAGATTAGAACAAGATGCCATGGAATAGTATGATAGCATTCTGAAAGAACAACTAGCCGCAGGGGTTATAGAAGTAATAGATCCTTCGGAAATTGATTCCAAGACACATCCTGTTCACTATCTTGCCCATCATATTATTCTTCCGAAGGGGAAGAAAGGGCGTGTGGTGTACGATGGCTCAGCTAAACTTAAGAATAGTAAGAGCCTCAATGAATGCATGTACAGAGGACCTTCGATGCTTGAAGACTTGACCGCTCTCCTTTTGAGATTCAGAGTCAACAAGATTGGAATAACAGCAGATGTTGAAAAGGCCTTTCTTCAAGTAGGATTGCAACAGGAGGATAGAGATGTGACCAGGTTTTTATGGCTTAAAGACTCTAAACAAGGAGTGACTGAGGAAAACCTTCTCCATCTGCGCTTCTGTCGTGTCCCATTTGGGGTAATATCTAGCCCATTTTTGTTGACGGCTACGATTCGACATCATTTGTCAAAGGGTGACCAGAACCTTATGTCAAAAATAGCAGAAAGAACCTACGTGGACAACCTAGTCACTGGAACCGACACGTTAGAGGAAGCTCGTGATCTTGTAAACAAGACTAGGGCGACGTTCACAGAATTGTCGATGAATATAAGAGAATGGACATCCAACAACAAACTATTGTTGAAGAGTATACCAAAACAGTTTCGATCAAAAGACACTGAATCAACAAAGGTATTGGGACTCACCTGGCACATGGGAAAGGATACACTGAAGCTAAGGTTGGGTGATGTGCTCTCAGACACAAAGCAAGACAAGACAACTACAACAAAACGAGGAATATTGCGAACTCTTGCTTCATTATATGATCCTTGTGGATTCGCGGCACCCTTAATTTTGCCTGCGAAGCTCCTCCTTCAAGAACTATGGAAAAGGAAAGAAAAATGGGATTCTCAATTGCCGGAGGACTTAGAGGAAGAATGGCAGAAGGCAGTAAGTGCTATAAAGACTGCTGCTGAAATAGAAATTCCTAGACATGTTGGCCTGTCACCAAATGAAGACACAGAATGTGAACTTCATTGCTTCACTGACGCATCTAAAAGAGCCTACTCAGCTGTAGTATATCTGAGGTTAGTAAATAAGAAAGAAAGGAGCACTAAAGTCATGCTCATTATGGCTAAATCCCGGGTTACCCCTATAAACCACACGGAAGACCTCAAAATACCAAAATTAGAATTACTTGGATTCGTCATCGGAAAGCGACTCTTAACTTATGTAAAGGACACACTTAGAATAGAATTGAAACGACTATGCCTTTGGTCCGACAGTGAGATAGTTTTATACTGGATGAAATCAGAAAAGTTATTGCCTCCATTCGTTTGCAGAAGAATAAACGAAATTAAACAAAACAAAGATATAGAGCCTAGATATGTCAATACAGAATTGAACCCTGCAGATCTGGCAACACGACCGGAACTTTGGCACACGAAGAAGGAACTGTGGTTCAATGGACCTCAATTTCTTTTGCTGAGTGAGGAGGGCTGGCCGAAGTTGCAAGACCACAGCCAGTCAGCTCTTTTCGCAGGGACGGACTCGAGAATGGATACCATGGAGATGGACCTATCATCTCAAGTAGAAGAATCAATCAGAGGAACCATAGAACAGGAAAATACGGAAGGAATGACAATAGATATAGAGAATATAGAAGACAATGGCCAGATGCAGGTTTCGGCTACCGCGGTTGATACAAATTGCACAATTGAGATAAAGAATTTACAAAAATTATACTTTCCACAAGAGGCAGCAGGCAAGGAAACAAGCCTATCAAGGAATTTAGGACTATTTGTGGATATGGATGGATTATTAAGATGTAAAGGTCGCCTTATGAACACAATGTGTTCATATGACACCAAATATCCGATACTGATACCTAAGAACTCAGAATTTACAGACAGACTGATCCTGGAGACTCATCAGAGATACTACCATGTGGGAGCCCCACATACACTGAGCATTATTCGCCAGAAATACTGGATCCCTCAAGGAAGAGCGAAGGTTCAGCGAATAATTAGAAAATGCCAGCAGTGTATTAAACATGGAGGTGGTCCCTACAAACTTCCGCCCACACCAGCACTGCCAGCAGAACGTGCTAATTATAGTGCCCCTTTCACATATACCGGAATCGACTATTTCGGGCCAATCTTTGTCACGGAGGACGGACACAAGAGAAAAAGGTGGATTTGTCTATATACATGCCTGGCTGTACGCGCAATTCACATGGAAGTAGTTAAGGATGTAACTGCGGAGGAATGTTTACTTGCAATGAGAAGATTCATATCTACACGAGGAAAACCAGAACTCATAGTCTCGGATAATGCATTACAGTTTAAATTAACTGCAGAATTATTGTCGAACACATACTTCGTGGACAATAAAATAAGGTGGAAGTTTATCCCTCAGCTCAGTCCATGGCATGGAGGTTTTTATGAAAGGCTGGTCGGCATTGTGAAGAATTGCATGAAGAGAACTTTAGAAAAGAGAGTTCTAAATGACTCACAGCTAAGTACAGTCGTCAAAGAAATCGAAGCCGTGGCGAATTCACGTCCACTTACTTGTGTTGGTTCTGATATAGAATATGTTTTAAGGCCGACAGACTTTCTTACCTACGGGAAATGTATAGCGATTGAGCCTTCTATACAAAATCCGTATCCAGGTGGTTCAGTCACAAAAGAAAATCTAATAGAAGGATGGAAGAAGGGTAGAGTGATACTAGAAGAATTTAAAAGGATGTTTCTGGGACAATATCTTTGCAGTCTACGTGAAAGGTACCAACATTCACACAAGGAACCCCGAGTTAAAACTAACCAAAGCCCTCATATTGGTGACATAGTCCAAATTAAGGGTGATTCTAAAAACAGAGAGAACTGGAAGGTGGGAAAGATCATTAGTTTGGAACGAGGAGCCGATGGAGAGTGCAGAGTTGCAAAGGTCAATATTGAAGGAAAGGAATTTATAAGGTCGATAGGTCACTTATATCCATTAGAGGTGGAAGAAGCTACAGTAGAAGTTCCAGGAACAGAAGAAAGAATTCAAGTAAATCCAGACGTACGGGAGACAGAGGAATCTTCACTACAGGGAATCACAGAGATATCTGAAATAGAAACCAGATATCCTGAAAGGGAATCAACAGAACAGATGCCACAAGAAATTGCAGTAGAGGACGATGTTAGAATGGAGACCAATGGTTCAGACAGAATGCTCACCCCCGTAGAATGGGTGCAGAGAAATGGCAGTGCTGAGCGTGCTAAAGTGGTGACTGAAGGTGACGAAGAGGTAGAGAGAGTAGAAACTGTGTCAAATGCCAATCAAGAAAGAAGTAGGAGAGCAGCTGCTGTCCGGGCGAGAGAAAAGATTGCCCAATGGACTAGCCAGCTGATAGCCCTGCTATAGAAACTCGCGCCGTTGGGGAGTGTCGCGACGAACGCGATCCTCAACAAAATAGCAGGTAAGTGTATGCCTTGGACAGTTTTAATTGTTTACACTGGCAGCACTGACAGAATGTTTTTAAAACGGTTAACGAATCTTTGACAGTAGGAGGAAGAAGACGTTTTTTCCCAACGGGACAATGTTCGCGTGGCGGGAAGTAAGTTGCATAGAAAGAAAGAAGACCTGCGGGTTTAAATCGGTGAGTGTTAGAAATGTAGTTCACAAGTAATTGGATTAGAGAGATGAAGGGATAATTAAGAATGAAGAATGAGAATTAGAATAGAAACAGCCAAGAATAAGCCAAATGGTTGTGAGTGGACAGGGTCGGGCTATACGGGGAGTTGTGGAGGCCCGCGGCGGAGACAGAATCTCCGCCAAACAATCAGAATAGAAAGTACATTGTATTAGAATCTGAATCAGAGTATAAATCTTGAAATCACTTCATCTCTCACTCTGTAGTATTGTGTTGTGTACTTTCAGAGATATCTTGTCGTTATGTCTGGTTAGAACTCGGGCACGGTTTGATATTAAGGTAATAAATAATATTACTTTGGTTGTCAACCTTGCATATGTATAGACGTCACGACAAGTACCTTAGTAAAAAAAAACAAATGCGAGTCGGACTCGCGCACGCAGGGTTCCGTACCATTACCCAAAAAAAGCGGCCAAGTGCGAGTCGGACTCGCCCATGAAGGGTTCCGTATTTAGGCAATTTAAGACGTTTAAAAAAAACTACTTACTAGATCTCGTTCAAACCAATTTTCGGTGGAAGTTTACATGGTAATGTACATCATATATTTTTTTTAGTTTTATCATTCTCTTTTTTTGAAGTTACAGGGGGGGGGTTAGGTTACACACATTTTACCACTTTGGAAGTGTCTCTCGCGCAAACTATTCAGTTTAGAAAAAAATGATATTAGAAACCTCAATATCATTTTTGAAGACCTATCCATAGATACACCACACGTATGGGTTTGATGAAAAAAAAATTTTTGAGTTTCAGTTCGAAGTATGGGGAACCCCAAAAATTTATTGTTTTTTTTCTATTTTTGTGTGAAAATCTTAATGCGGTTCACAGAATACATCTACTTACCAAGTTTCAACAGTATAGTTCTTATAGTTTCGGAGAAAAGTGGCTGTGACATACGGACGGACAGACAGACGGACAGACGGACAGACAGACAGACATGACGAATCTATAAGGGTTCCGTTTTTTGCCATTAACAACAATCGACAGTAACAGCGACGCGTTCAGTACCAGTAGTGCAGCTGCGGTCAAAAATGGAATGTTACCCTTAATGACTATATTGTGAGCATTTCGCTGTCCCAAATTGTTTTCTTGTAGTGGTCTAAGTGCATGCTACGTACAGTGCAAAAAAAACATTATTTTGAATAGAGCATAAATACAGTGTGCAAATCTAACAGGGGCGATAAATTAAACCATAAAGAGGTATTCATGTAGATAATCATTAATTAAGAAGTTTTTTTAAGTTACACGTAATTATAACTCCGGAATATTTTTAAGGGTAAAAACGGGACACTATTACTAAGATTCCGCTGTCCGTCTGTCTGTCTGTCTGACCGTCTGTCTGTCCGTATGTCTGTCACCAGGTTGTAACTCATGAAGCGTGATAGCGTGACAGTTTACATTTTCACAGATGATGAATTTCTGTTGCCGCTATTTTATCAAGAAATACTTAAAACAAAATAAAATAAATATTTACGTGGGGCTCCAATACAACAAACGTGATTTTTGTTATGCTATGCAGCCCATCGACATCCCATACTATGATAACTTAGGAACGTAGTTGTTACCAACGTTGAGGCATAGTAAATAATCTTATCGAATTAAAATGACTGCTGTTGCATTTTGGTAGCACATACCATACTTACTTTCAAACATAGACGTATTATACCTACTTTTCTTTAGGTTGGTATGATCGGTAAAACGTCTACCGTCATTCTAAATTGTCGTGAAAGCGGTTATGTTACGTGTTTATTTTTGTGTTTAGACTAAATAACTTTAGCTTTTATTTAAATGGGGGGCAAATCTTTAAGAAAATGTGAAGTTTGTGGGGTCAGGCGTGTAAGGAAACTTACTTCTGATATATTTTTGGCAAGATTTCCCCTTGATTCGAACAGGTCGGTAAACTGATGTTTTTGTGCGATATTTTCATTTTGAGTCGTTACCAGATACTAATTTAATTAGTTTGGAGTAGTTTTTATCGTTTACAATCCTTGATGCAAACGAAAACATTCTGTGAATAGATTCTTCTTGTAAAAAACTAGGTAACCTAAGACACGAATAGTGTGCGAACAACTTATCGATAATCCCTTTATTTCAGATATCGACTATGGGTAAAGGTAACAGGTAATGAGGATTTGGAATATTTACCTATACAAAGGCTGAATGAAACTCCAACCTCTGAATATCTACAAGTGAATGTAAATAAGCCTGACAGCTTTTTCTCTTTGTGGGAAGTTGGAGTTCACAGCCTTCACAGGCAAGACTCAGTGTTTGCAGGAGTGCTCTAAAAGTAGATTGTAGCTTTAGTTACGTTCATAAGCGTATTGTAATATGCCTACGTAAATATAACTATCTGTATCTTATCTTTATTATGTAAAATAAAATTATTTTTATATTTTGCATTTATTTTATTAATCCACCTGATTCTCAATATTTACTTTTACAGTAGTACAGTACAACAGCACGTATCGCACATTTATCGATATCGATAAACAGTAGGTACCGGAAGTGTCGAGCCCTAGCGTTGTTTTTTTTTGTGTTGGCAGTATTGACATGTATTTGGTGTGTTGGCACAATGTACGTTCTTAATTCGGTTTAAGGCTTGTTCGAGAGTGCCGACTCTTAAAACGTAGTGATTTAATACTCTTTGATGCTATGCTAACCATCGTTTAAATATTCGCCCGTATTTAATTTACACACTGTTTAACTATTTTTAATCAGTGTTTAAGTGTGTTTAATTTTATAATAAATCCACCAATTTATCATAATGAATGGGACACAAAAAAAAAAGAAAATCGTAAAAATATACAAGACCTCAAATATTTCAAATTTATGTTTTTTTTTTAACATGAAAAATGATAAAAAGAAAGTTATCATTTGATTCCTTACATTGTATTAAAAAATTGAATGTATACAGAACAGCAATTTTCTTATTTTCCATACTGACTTCAAGACGCCTTAACTTGATCGTGCTGTCAGGTCAGAGATTCTAATGTTACGGCCAAGATGGAAATAATCTTGCTACCATGTGACATATACTGCTTTGCACATTACCTATGAGGAGATTGTTATGTTTCAAAATATTATTTAATCTAAAAATAATATGCAATTTAAATATATAAAAATAGTGTCCTAGAACAGAAAAGTGTTACTGTGATCTCTCCTTGCAGCGAAGAATAAGCCCTTTTCTGAATAGGTGAGGTGAAAAAAACTTGTCATCTTCCTCTACACTTAAGATAGAAGTCCAAGTTTAGTCCTCAACGTATACAGTCATGTTAAAACTTGAGTAGGCAATTAATAATCATTTTGTTATTCAAAGTTACGTACCATGTAAATATTATATAATAAACAAAGTCTGAGCATTAATAATAGAGATGACAGTAGGGTGTCATCTAAGGGCTCATTTAGACGGTGCGAGAACTCGCATGCGAGTTTCATTACATTGCGTCATTTGATCGGTCGGCAATGTAACTAAAATCGTATACGAGTTCGGGCGCCGTCTAAATGAGCCCTAAGCCTCTGTGTCTTCTTTATTACCATTGTTACCTCATCTATGCATATTCGTGGCTGAATGTCAGAAGGTAGCGCCGCGAAGCCAAAGCAGGCTGTATAAAATTTATAGGACTACTGCATTTCCATAGCTATGCCGACCTTTCTACGATTATTTCTACGGGAAATCTAATGCAGCCTACCTACTACAGTAAGTGTAGGTAAGTAAGTAAGGTGTAGTCTTTAGTTCCACCACATTAGTTCAATGAAATGGGGGGTCGAGTTCGATTGTACCCCGTCCGCAGGAGTTACCCACCGTTACCCTACCCTGCCATACCCTGTAGTGTCACCTATAATAATAATAATAATATAGCCATTTATTCCGAACGATATAAGTTACAATTGAATATACAATTTTTTTTTTTAATTATAATATATCTCTTAGTTCGGTGTGCCGTAAGGCATAGGCCTCCTCCAACTGTCTCCATTGGGCTCTGTCTGCAGCAACCCTCATCCAGTATGGCCCCAGAGTCAGACGGATGTCGTCTTTCCATCTTGTGAATGGATGTGCTTGCTTTCTAGTACAGCCTCTGGGGTACCATAGAGTAACCTGTTTGCTCCATTTTTCTATTGGGCAGCGTAGCATGTGGCCTGTCCATGCCCACTTTAGATGGTCAATGCGAGCAAGTATGTCGGTAATCTTTGTTTTCTTTCTTATTTCTGAGTTTCTGATCTTATCTGATCCCTAACATACTACGCTCCTATACGTGACCCCTTTTTCATGTTTTTTTTAACGTCGGGGAAATGCGTTTTTATGCATATCACCTGGCCCGGGGGAACCAGGAGCGATGACAGACTAACCAGTGCCGCAGGATCACTATCAGCATTCAACTACGTACCATGGCCATTTTATCTAAAGTTGTCTCCTACACTTCTTTCTTTTGTGAATTTTTATGTTATTACGAGCTCTTTCTATCCTAATAAGAGAAAAAAAGTATCTCAAGTTTTTTTTTCCATTCCGTTACTATTTTTCATAGACTTTATACGGCGGTCACGGAATGGAAAGATCGAGAAATGTATGGAAATTTGGGACACTTTTCTTCTCCTATTAGGATCAAAAGAGCTCATGATTCTGAGTAGAAATAACATAAAAATCCCAATTTGTATGGGACAACTTTAAATAAAATGCCCTACCTACACGTATCCACTGGGTGGTGCCAAAAGAATCACTGTGCAAAAAAACTAGCAACTGTACTATCTTCCGGAAGATTTTACTCAGTGGCTAGCTTTTATGGCGCCATTATAATAACAATTATTTTATTTAAGGTTTTTAAAACTCTTAGTTTTATTCAGTAGGTATTTATAAAGATTAACATAAATTTTCGTTGAACGAATTATAAATTTGTTCATAACATTTTCAGAAACTTACAGTATTCATGCTTCAGGTATGAGCAGCGAGCGTAAAATTCACTTCAATTAATTTAGGAAGTGTTTATGTAACATTGGATTATTTCAGTGATTCGGATATTACACCACAGTTCATTTTATAGTGTAAGATCTAACTACAAAAATCTGTACATACCTATATTTTATTTATGATAAAAGGTAAACGACCACACAAGTTGCCTGATGGTAAGCGATTACCGTCGCCCATGAACAGTATTCGGCAGTTTAAAAATCGTTCCAAGTAAGTATTGAAATTATAAATCATCTATGCGCAGAATATTGTAGAACAACTCATAATGCCATACGAATAAATAAATAAATGTTATTTTGGTGTATCATTTTTTATCAAAATTCAATAAAATTTGGTGATTTTCTACAGTTCCCCTTTTTCTGTATGTATGTATGTCCTACAAAATCTTCTTTGTTACGAAAACTTATGGTATTTTTGTAACTCAACGGAAAAGGACATAATTTTTTATCCCATATTAGGATTTCGTATTTATTCGTTCCAAACTTACCACATGTTACCGAAATCTGCAAGACTACAAAATAAAAGTCGGCTCTTAGAAGATAGTACATACATACATAATAATAATAAATCAGCCTTTATACGTCCCACTGCTGGGCACAGGCCTCCTATCATGCGCGGGAGGGCTTGGGCTATAGTCCCCACGCTAGCCCGATGCGGATTGGGGACTTCACATACACCTTTGAATTTCTTCGCAGATGTATGCAGGTTTCCTCACAATGTTTTCCTTCACCGAAAAGCTAGTGGTAAATATCAAATGATATTTCGTACATAAGTTCCGAAAACTCATTGGTACGAGCCGGGATTTGAACCCGCGATCTCCGGATTGAAAGTCGGGCGTCATACGTATCCACTCGGCCACCACCGCTTACATACATGTAATTGTAGGTAGAAAAATATACAATCGTATCTCACACTATATTGCGTAGATATTATAGTCGCATCAAGTGGATCGGATCACGGAAACGTCAAACTTCATTTGTTACGTTATATTTCGCTTGTTATTCTTACGGAAACTTATGTTACTGATTGATGAATAGGTAATCGTAACAATTAAAACTTACACTTAATTAATGCATGATTCTTGCCAACTAAGTGAAGTCGAAGCGTAAATAAAAGCGTTTTCACATTGTCTTATCCGATATCGGATAAGTAAAATGTACCGTAAAATGGGGTGAGTAGGGTTCGTGAGGAGAGTTGGGTTATGAATGGGGAGAGAAGGGATGAAAGGGGGGTGAGATGGAATTTTAAGGCTACTGCTACAAAAATAATGTATTCCAATTTAAAATGGAGCTATAGTAATACTCATAATAAAAAAAACGATCCAACAATTAATCTTCCAAAATCACCTTTGTATGAAATTCCATCTCACCCCAATTAGGAGGGACTACGGGGTGAGGTGGGATTTCCTGTTTATCGTCAAAGTTATGAAATAGAACTACCCAAAATAAAATAAAAACTAAAATACAAACGTCCGAAACACTTATTATATTATTATACACCATTCAGTTTGAATATGTAAAAATAAAATGTTATCGAGGTTTGAATGTCAGTTTTGTCCCTACTCACCCCATTTTACGGTAGGAATAAAGTATGTGTTTTTCTGTAGGGTCAAAAAGGTATCAGTGGCTCGGTAGATCCAAATTTTCCATCCGAAATCCGATATAATATATACATATTTGTGGTCGTACGAGTAGTGATAGGTAATATCTAAAATGTGTGATCTGAAATATGTCTAATTTTGACATATGGCTGGGACGTTGTAGAAATATGGTTATATTAACAAAATAACTTATTAATGACGTAGGGAAATCCTGAAGCCTGATGGTCAGCAATTATCGTCGCCGATGGACACCTGCAACACCAGAGGGGTTGCAAGTACATTGCCGGCCATGGACACCTACAACACCGGAAGGGTTGCAAGTACATTGCCGGTCATTAATATATGAGTAACTATGCTCATGCTCCTTACTTTTATAAAGGGCATGTTTATTAATCACACCTCTATCTTGTTTTATTTCTCGAAGATGGCTAGACCACATTAATTTGGCAATTCCAATACGTTTTAAAGCGATTAGCGTTTATTGAGACTGACTTTACATTCCTTGAATGTTTCTATTGTTAGAATAAAGACATTACTATTTGCTTAATGTGCGTTAACATGGCATGATGATTGATATTCAATGTGGCGTTTGAAATTCTTCAGATCGCTTGTGAGAAACTATTATAACTAGACCCCGGACTTTTGTCGCAATGACATCACAATAGGGTAGACTGGGGAGTAAACGGAGCGGTGTTAATTCATACGCCTGTGTTAATTAAATTTAATAATAAGGCATCCACGGTATGAATCTATGAATTACCTATACCTAAGTCAATACAAATAAATGCCTGATTATTAAATTTAATTAACACAGCCGTATTAATTAACACCGTTCCATTTACTCCCTAAACTACCCTATTGTGGCGTCATTACGACAAAAGTCCGGGGTCTAATTATAACCTCTAACTTTCATACAACAAGTTGCATAGTCGACACAAACTAACTATGCATAGAATATGCTAAGTCAGTATGGAAATGTCATCACAACCCTGAAATGTCTATGAAAATATGACGTTTAAGCAAATCAAAATAGATTTTTTTAAAGAATTAATTTCCAGCAAGCTGGAAATCATTTTATTGCCTAAATTTGGTCCTAAATGCGTGCAATCCGAGTTCGCGCAATCCCAGGAGGGTTGCATAAATTTTGGGAGCATTGGGAGATATTTTTTTCTTCCTTGGTTTGCTAAATCACTCGATGTCTTCCTAAGTCGGGGCGTACAAATTTTTGTTCATATTCCAAAATATATTTTGAACTTTCATTGAGTAACTAAGGATTCCAAATTCAAAAACAAAACAAATGCTTCTGGGTCTCAGGAGGTTAAGAAATCATCAATTACAATGACACTACCAGCAAGGTTTAGTGGATCAGACACTGATAAAAGGCGTTTAACTTACAGTTTGGAATTAAATGGGTGTCCGGTAAATAATAACTGTAACTTTTTGTTTTGTCCGAACCGAATTTCAAGTTCTCATTCGATGCAGAATTTAACCCTCTTTAATATTGAACAAAATGAGAATAATTTTTCATCGGAGGTAGGTAACCTACCGTTTTCGAATCGAACTACAAATAAAAAAAACCGGCCAAGTGCGAGTCGGACTCGCGCGCGGAGGGTTCCGCACCATCAACAAAAAATAGAGCAAAACAAGCAAAAAAACTGTCACCCATCCAAGTACTGACCCCGCCCGACGTTGCTTAACTTCGGTCAAAAATCACGTTTGTTGTATGGGAGCCCCACTTAAATCTTTATTTTATTCTGTTTTTAGTATTTGTTGTTATAGCGGCAACAGAAATACATCATCTGTGAAAATTTCAACTGTCTAGCTATCACGGTTCGTGAGATACAGCCTGGTGACAGACGGACGGACGGACGGACGGACGGACGGACGGACGGACAGACGGATAGACGGACAGACGGACAGCGGAGTCTTAGTAATAGGGTCCCGTTTTTACCCTTTGGGTACGGAACCCTAAAAATGAAAAACAGAGAAAACACTTAAATGCACATCTGGGATTGGGCAAATGAAATGATCAAAACGATTTCAAGCTTGCTGGTAATTAATTCTTCGAAAATTTTCATTTTTATTGGCCTTTTATGGATCTAACAAGTGTAACTCGGTTTTAAATTAAAATTTAATTCGCCTATCTCACAATCTTAACCATATAAATCTACAAATTAGATAGTAAAAGTCTCAAACTATATGTTTTTGCAACTTTCACTTGTTAATGGGGCATGTTAATTATACGTAATAATTGTTTGATGTGAAGACTTAGGGTAATTACTCGTAAATATAGTAGTTTAATTGTACAAAATGTTTAAAATATGGATTAATATATAAATATGACAGTAAAATATTGTTGTCTCCGGTAGAGAATACCTTTGGCTAGGCATTACCTAAGTCCTTCGTTAGTGAATTTTTCTTTGTGCAACAAATTTTAAATAAATAAATATGTACATATTGTTGTCAGACGTACTGAGTAAAGTTAAGGGAGGAGGAGGGAGTTCCCTCTGCCAACAAACTGTCCTGCAGTTTGACAGAAGAAAAAAATGTCTAAATAAAATAGGGTTTATTTCATCAGAATAAATGTTTTTTTTAAAGATAATCAGGATCTACATACCTACTTTTGATACTTATTGCACAATCCATGGTACAAATGGCGTGAAATAAGTAATAGTTAAAGTTAAAATAATAAACGTGGGGCAACGTGTTGCAATCTTTTTAATCTCTTAATAGGTTCCTTTCCCGATAGCATCTGTAACCAATTCGCATATTTTCCTATATATTTATTGTTCAATAGATTATTTCTCTAACAGGATTTCTAACTATTCACATAATTTCCCGCTATATTTCATTTATTTACAATCACTATAAGAGTGTCATTTGACAGAGCCTAGTTAGGTACGACGACGAGCGAAACGAGGAGGTGTTAGGTGAACTGCGACCAAAACAGTGCGCGAAGCCGAGCGAGCGAAGCGAAGCGAGCGAAAAACGATTTTCGGAAAATAGTAGCACCACTCGCCTGTCAGGACGCAAAAGGTGACAGTTCCGAACAACTAACAGGCTGATACTTATCGTCCGGCGAACTGGTAATCTGTGGGCCCCTTTATAAAAATAACCGTGACGTCACACCACTCTCTAATGACGGTTGACACCATCATCATTTCGTCACGGGTTCAAAAACGACATGACTTTCTCTGGGCCCATGTGTCACAACCTTTGTTGAAATGTGACTTGTGCAAATATACGGACCTTTTGATACGGTACAATACATTGATGTTATTTTTGGGTATTTAAAATAAAAATCAATCAATATCATTTATTTGCAAGAATACTTCATTATAGTTACATAAGTGTTCCGTAAACAAATTTTTGTACGACGCTCGTGGACGGAATCTTAGTCCCTATGACGGAATTAGCCACATTGACCTTATATCGCTCTTGTATATTCAAGCAATAAGGTAGGTACTTCTTTTGGATTCAGACTGCACCAGGGTTACTCTTCCAGTTTCGCAACATTACTATTGACTCATTAGTGCCGCGATTATGACGTTCAAAACGTCACTTTTATCAAGGAAATTGACAGATACAGCGGCGATATCAACGCCGCATCAGTAAGGGGGCCTGGACACGGTGCCGCCGCCGCGCCGCCGCCGCACCTTCGCGCTATGTGTCGACGCGGAGGCGGTACCATGAGCACGAGCCCGTGCGGCGGCGGTGCGGTATCGGCGCGGAGGCGCGCGCCCTAATGTTGCAACAATAACGCATCTGCCGTTAACATCCAAATGTCACCTTAACGTTGGTGCAGTTTAAACCCAAACGGAAGGCAACTCGGCATAAAAGTAAAGGTGTCGTAGTAGTGACATTCATTACCAAAATGACTCGAAAAGTTGATGATTATTGTCACATCAACACGGATGTTCACGGGCCATGTAAAATCGTAACGCGCATGCGTATGGTAATTTCACCGAAATTGGTCTACGTACTATCGCCCACACTGTTTGTTTACTGTCCATCGGTAGACTTTATTAATAGAGGCATAAGGTATAAGGTCCACCGATGGATAGTGAAAAGTGTTGCTTTTTGTACCTACGTATTCCTTGCCACTTTTTTAGGGTTCCGTATCCAAAGGGTAAAAACGGGACCCTATTACTAAGACTCCGCTGTCCGTCCGTCCGTCCGTCTGTCACCAGGCTGATGTATCTCACGAACCGTGACAGCTAGACAGTTGAAATTTTCACAGATGATGTATTTCTGTTGCCGCTATAACAACAAATACTAAAAACAGAATAAAATAAAGATTTAAGTGGGGCTCCCATACAACAAACGTGATTTTTGACCGAAGTTAAGCAACGTCGGGCGGGGTCAGTACTTGGATGGGTGACCGTTTTCTTGCTTGTTTTGCTCTATTTTTTGTTGATGGTGCGGAACCCTCCATGCGCGAGTCCGACTCGCACTTGGCATGTTCTTTTTTTTCGTATAATTAGTTACAAATACGCTCTGTAATAATATTAAAACTGTAGATTCCATTACATAATTAAATAAAAAGCAATTACGTATTATTTTGTATCTAAAGTCTGTCCCATATTGTAAGATATCGATCTCAAGATGTGGAGCGCAGTATTAGTGTCCAATTACCAATAATAAGCGCAGATTATGCGTCCCGTATGAGCGACTGGCAATGGTCGGGTAGTCGGGCGATATACGAAGTGCCTGGGTATATTAAAAAGCGGCCAAGTACGAGTCGGACTCGCCCATGAAGGGTTCCGTATTTAGGGGATTTATGACGTATTAAAAAAAACTACTTACTAGATCTCGTTCAAACCAATTTTCGGTGGAAATTTGCATGGTAAATGTACATCATATTTTTTTTTTGTTTTATCATTCTCTTATTTTAGAAGTTACAGCGGGGGGACACACATTTTACCACTTTGGGAGTGTCTCTCGCGCAAACTATTCAGTTTAGAAAAAAATGATATTAGAAACCTCAATATCATATTTGAAGACCTATCCATAGATACCCCACACGTATGGGTTTGATGAAAAACATTTTTTTTTTGAGTTTCAGTTCTAAGTATGGGGAACCCCCAAAATGTATTGGTTTTTTTTTTCTATTTTTGTGTGAAAATCTTAATGCGGTTCACAGAATACATCTACTTACCAAGTTCAACAGTATAGTTCTTAAAGTTTCGGAAAAAAGTGGCTGTGACATACGGACGGACAGACAGACAGACAGACATGACGAATCCATAGGGGTTCCGTTTTTTGTCATTTGGCTACGGAACCCTAAAAAAAAGTTAATCCATTGCTTATAAATTTACAATGGTTTTTAAATTGTGTATTGCTTGACATTTGTATAATTATAATCAATTGTTACTTTCCTACTTGACGATCATAATATAAATTCGTATAGATTAGTATAAAATAATTTATATTGTAATTTCATATTATGAAATAAATAAATCTAAATCTAAAATTTATAATTATTTACTTGCAGTGGACATCACTACATCATAGTACAAAACAAAGTCGCTTCCCGCTGTCTGCCTGTCCCTATGTATGCTTAGATCTTTAAAACTACGGAACGGATTTCGATGCGGGTATTTTTAATAGATAGAGTGTTTCAAGAGGAAGGTTTATGTATAATTTGTTAACCCCTGCGAAGCCGGGCCGTTGTGTAGTTTTAAAGATCTAAGCATACATAGGGACAGACAGACAGCGGGAAGCGACTTTGTTTTATACTATGTAGTGATAATGTAAATATGCGGTAACTAAACGATGTTACACTCATAAGTCACTACTAAATCTGTCGTTCCTAATACGACAGCTATTTGTAAGTACCTATCGTTTTACATAATCGATTTTATTTTAAGAGATTATTCAACTCGCCCGGACTTATTTACTACTCGCTTATATACACACTAGATTACAGTTACGCTCTCTTAAAATCCATATTTGTAAAATCCATAACCACACTATCTCTAATTAAATTATTTTGTTTTTGCAACACATTTTACTAAAACGCTTTACTTCTATAAATGAGTGCAATCACGCAAGACTTTCAGAAAAAAAACCGGATAATTTGCACAAAGACCGATAACGCAGCATTGAACTTGACATTGACCACACGACGCAGACTTAGTGCGAGAGCCTACCTCGCTGACCGCCAATACATGGTCACCACACCCAGACATGCACACACATCACATGCACATGCACGCCTCAGTGCACGTCCACACGATGCAACGATTGCACGCTCTAAAAGATTTATAGATAAATGCAGTTCCCGGTGAAAATAGATAAATGCCAGTGCTCATGTGTTTTCTGTGCATTTCAATAGACGCAAGCGCACACGCTGGACATCGGTCCAGAGCTGAGATAGGGCACCGGTTTCAATCAAAATGGAGTGCCGCGGGACTATAGTCCTGTTTTTGAGTGTTATTGCCGTGGCCTCGGCTGATTTCGGAGCGGGGATGAAGCTGCTCGGAAGGATGTATGACACCTGTGAGAAATCCCAGGAGATCGTCAAGTGCTTCAAAATCCAAGCGGCCAAGTTAGTGGACCGTGCGGCGAGGATGGACTCCCTTCCGATCATCGACGGCATCAGCCTCGTCAGCAGGCCGGAAGCCCAAAGGGCTTTCCCCTCATCTCTCCCCGAAGGCGACTTGAACTCTCTCGAGTCGGATCAAGTGGATAAGTATCTCCAATTAGCTACTTCTAAGTTGATACAGACACACCGAGTGATCATCTCGCCGACCAACGTCGGTGCCGACATGGGACGCTCAATGAACGAGGCTAGGAGCAAACTTAAGAAGATGATCGGACCTATCATCGCTGGCGTCGCAATTAAGGGAGGATTCTTGGCCATCGCATTCCAAGCCATCGCTTTGATTGCCGGCAAGGCTCTGCTTATTGGTAAGATTGCGCTGCTGCTGTCGGCGATCATCGGCTTGAAGAAACTGGTTTCAGGAGGAGAGGCACACGAGAAAACCACGTACGAGATCGTGAAACATCCGCAGGTCAGCCACAGTCAGACTTATTCGTCGTCTCATTATGGTAATGACTTTGACACCACCGGCCCCGGCGGCCACTACAGGAGGAGCGTGGAAGACGAAGCCGCCGCCCAAGACAGGGCTTACAGAGCTTATGCCAAGAAACAGTAAGAAAGAAGGCTCGCGACTCTTTAAGCAAAATTATGACAACGACTCGGCCCTCCGTTTAACCAAAACAGAAATAAGTTTTGGCCTTTTGCGGTAGCAATAGGAAGCAAAGATTTATTAACATTACGTTAATTTTATTTATTGATCATTTTTATGACGACACTGGGACCGTAACATTTAAGGTTATTTATTTGCTAATTAATTCAGATGTTACGTACATCTCATGCTTAATCCAAATATTTAATGGCATTGATAATAATAAACATATTAACATTATTATGTAAATAAGTAATAATATGTGAATATTAATTGATGTATATGTATTTATCTATTGCGATGCAATAAAGTACTTTGTAACCAAATGCACCAAATATAATAGGTAATTATTAACGTTTTGAATATTTCGATTGACTATTATTAATTTATTGTATACTATTAATAGATGTAACGTAGGCTAGTCGACGGGTATTGTGCATTTCTGTTCTCACGTTCAAGTGTCCAATTTTGTAAAAAATAGATTAAGATTAGATAGTTACTTATTTATAAAGGTGCTGTTTAAGATAGGTAGATAGAATAATACATTTTTCCATTTATTTATTTAATCTATATCTATTTATATATTGTCGTGCATAAACGGCAAGGTGGTTACGCGAGTACCTTTTAACATTGAATATTTATATACAAAATAATAATGTATACTTATAATAACGCTATAAATAATGTTAATTAATAATTATTATAGCATAATAATAAGTATTTGATGATGAAAAATATTCTAAGCAAAAGAACAACAAGATTGAAAAAAGACTATTAAATTATACTTAAACCGTGTCTTTGTTTTATTCCGACATTTTTATCTTAACACGGTCAGTCAATAACAATTATATGAAAATATAATATTGATTTGACATAGATAAGTGGTTTTATTTTTTATGCCAATTACTTTTATACCCAATCTTTGTCCCGAAAAAATGTCGCAATCCGGTAAAACAATACCATTCTATCGGAACAGAACATTTTTTACGGATGTTTCTTAAAAAGGCTTGGATTATGCTTTCTTATAATTAATAAATAACAGAAGCCTACACTAAAAAAAGCTCATTGAGTAAGTAATAAAAAAATGGACTTTTTAAGTAATAAATAAATTTTAATAAATATCCTAAATTCGAATATGTTACAAACCGTACTGTTGTTGGCCGATGTAATATATACGCCAGTCCCAATTTCTGTATAAGTAGTAACAAAATATCTCGTCGGTCTGATTCGAACTTAGATAGAACTTTAAGATTCGTCAAAAATTGGCTAAAGATACGATATTGATCGCATAATTATGTCAGTGTCAAAAGTGACGTTTCTTCAAACTAAAACATAAATTTAGACACTGTCATATCCAATCCATATCGTATCTAGACCAAATGTTTGACGTATCTTAAAGTTCGAATCAGGTTGTGTAACGCTAAAATGTATTTCAATGTAAAACAGCGCTATATTCTAAAGTGAGTAAAGAAAAATATGTCAATTACCATAGGTATCAAGTAACTAGAAATGTTTCAATGTATTGGCATTTAGAAATCATAGTGAAAAGATGCTTCACGGTCGCCTTGCCATCGTAATTAATGTGAGGTAGTGTGACCATGCCGCGTGTTCCTATGTGATGCGCGAAACATAGTCGCTTTCTAAGAAAACCAATACTTGGTGACCTCAAGCTTTGTACCTTATACGGAGGCCTAGCCAAAATATCAATCATTGATAGAAAACTACAAAGACTGACAAGTACAAGTGGAATACACACGCGAATGATAAGTAAACTATATCATTTTGATGTCAAACGTAGCATCTGTAAATGGCGATACATTTTTGTTTTCGTTAGGTATTTGTTTGTGTACGATTTTCATCTTGGCTAGGCCCCCTGGTCTACAAAGACGACAACTACAAGCGAAATATACACGCGAATGGTAACTAAATGATTATCATTTTGATGTCAAAGTATACATTCGAATTGGCTCCCAAGCCTGTTAAAAATTACACAAGTACCACTATTCTTGTGAGAATTGGCCTGATTCGGACTTTAAGATGACGTCATAAATTTGCTAAAGATACGACATGAATCGGATTGTGTCAGTGTCAAGAGTGACGTTCCTTCAAACAAAAACGTCACTTTTAACACAGACATATCCGATCCATATCGTATCTTTAGCAAATTTTTGACGAATCTTAAAGTTCGTATCAGGGCCTATATTAACTTTCTATCAAATTGCAAAAACAAATTGACATGTCGTTTACATATTCCATTGTCATGTTCTATTTTTAAATATGTACCTATTCACATACTTAATTACATAAAGCGATTGATTCCGTCAACGCACTAACAAGTCATTATCTATATTACGGACATTTCGTACACGCTAAGCAATAAGTGCCGCATTCTTCATAGACATATACCGATTGCTATACATATACATACTAATTAATATCAATACTATGTTGTCATTCTAAGCTAGTCATTATAAAAAAAGTTCTGGTGGCCAAGTGGTTTAGGCGTCTGACTTTTAAATTGTAATTGTATCTTATCTTGGTGCATACATTTAAGTAGGTACAAATTAAGTAGTTACCTTTTTGTAAATCATTAAAAAATCCCGTAAAACTACCCAAGTATAGTCCCAAAACTCCCAACTATGGTTAAAAATTAAGTCTAATGCCTTCATTGGGGTGAATATCAGTTGAAAGTCTCACTTCTGAGATAAAATAAATGTTCATAAAAAGGAGAAAAAACTCAGGCAACAACAAAAATGAGATTGGTATTGATATTAATTAGGTGTTGACTGTTGAACTTGTGGACTGTAATAGTAAAGTTATAGTGTTGGACTATACATAGTTCGGTGGTTTTACGATACATAATATTTTGGATAATCCTAATGTAGCCCGATTGCAAAATTTTACAAATCCGAAATATTGCGTCGCCACTCGGTTTTTATAGGTGAAAAGTGTATTTCATATTGTTTCTTTTAGCCCTTTATCTGATTTTTGAGAAAATAGATGCTTTTCAAATAATTATAGGTACTAACTGGATTTTAAAGTATTTGTTTTATCTCGATAGGAACTAAAAATGTTCCTCCTATATTCCTACATTACTTTAATAACACCACAAATATTTTTATTAATTCTAGTTTGTATATTGTCAGTAACGTTTAAAAGTTATTCATTCTACACGAGTAATAGACGTGTTTACATAAATACAGTATGCCTTTCCAAAGATTGCCATCTTTATTACTAAGCTTGTAATTGGGAAACTAACTCATAATTTACAACACATTAAAACTTTATAACGCCTTGTAAATTATGTTAATGATAAGATTCTTGTCACGGAGGCAAAATATACTTGGTCAACCAGATCTTGACAGTAGAAAAAGGCGGCACATTTGAAAAATGTAAGCGCGAAGGTATATCGTCCCATAGAAAATTTGAATTTCGCGCCTTTTTTTACTGACAAGATTTGGTTGACCAGCTATAGTTGAGGAGGCATAAAAAATTAAAACAGGTTTTTGGATGATATAAGTTTTTTTTTTGTTAGGTACTCGTTGCCATGGTTACGGTCGTTTGGGTCACTCTTAAAATCCTTGTTTTAAGGTATTTAAAATAACCAACCTTACTCTTTTATGAGGGGTATAAGCCCTTTTTTATAATGGGTCATCTACTTAGCCTAGGGACATATTAGTAGAACGTAGAGATAAAAATTCTTCTAATAAACTATGCTACAATTGCTGCCTGTACGGATATGATGGTCGTTCTTGTCTACGTGACAGCGTGATAAAACGGTGTCCGTCACTTTCTTTCCCACGGTGTTAAACAGTGACAGTTATTTTATCACGTGGATAAAGATGGATAAAGCTATCCATAATAGGCTGGCTGACTGACGGGGCAATATAAAAAAAAGTTGATCCGCCCATTTACTATACGAACTATTTGAATAGGAGTTTTGATAATTCATCCTTGTGGTATAAGTATCTATTAAATTATATTCACAAAGGATGGTAATTCAGCTCTCTCCTACATGTAATTAAATAATTATAAGTACAATATATCAACCTCAGCAAAAAAAAGAATAATAGCTTATTTGGGGTTTAATATTTTCTCTATTTTATTTATCCTTGTTATGGGTCATACATATTTTATTGTATACCTAGGTACTTAACTCATTCATGTCTTTCCTGAAGACATCATAAAATAAAGAAGAGGGATAAACTTTTTCAGTAAGTACTTGATTTTTTTCAGTATCGGAGCGGCCAAGGTTCTCAAAAATAACTGAACATCCGCTTCAGCGTCTTCTTGTTAATAGAAACTTTATTCAGATATTTGTGAATACCTTGCTGGCTCCGATATGATGGCGACTCTACCTTTGTATTTTAAACTATTTAAATCCATTATGATTATTATTTACCTACTTATTGTAACAATTGGTGATCGCTTTTTAGCGATAAGACCGCCTGTTGTTTACCCTCTTCTTTTCTGTATTCTTTGTATTGTTTTCTGTAATGAGGTGTGCAATAAAGATTATTTGTATTGTATTGTATTGTATTGTAAAACATAGTAAGAGAAACATTAAAAAAATATTGACCCATCTAAAGTTTTCTGTTTGCTATCTTGCGATAAGCACGCTACGCTATTTCATGGCTGAAATAAATACGCATTTTTTTACAATGTACGCCTAACTCAAATTTTTTATCACAGTGAAAAGTTAGAAAATAGTCAATCATGCTTCTTTGTGCCGTTTGATCACTTAATACATCTACTATTAAACGGCTTTATTAAACTGTTTATGCCCTCAAGCTAAAACAATCATAAGCTATTATGAAATTCATATGCAGATACGCCTTTTCGGTTTTGAGCTGCAAATATCCCGCTATCCCGGTCCCGATGCGTGATCAAACTCAAATACATAGAAATCAGAGCAAATCCACCGCTACCTAACAGACCAAACTATTTAATTACAAGAAAACTTTACAACAAAACAACCTATGCAACATACCATACCATAGAAGTTACGATGTTATAGTTTCCGAACCGTAAGGTAATACAGAAATATGAAGCATCTAAGAGTTGTGATGTTTTAAATTTTAACGGAAAAGCAATTACGCTAAAGAAAGCTTTAGAATCTTCTAATTGACACGCAAAATCGTATCGACACAAATCACGATGATTTAGCACGCGATACAGAGCACGTATGTATTTGATGAAAAAATCATGAAAGCCGAGCGAAATATGCCGGAGATGTGGTGGTGGGTGTTTATAAATTTAATGTTGAGATTGAGCACCGTAGACATTTCGCAGAGGCGATATGATTATACTGTGTATATTGGTTGTTTGCGGGACTTACGGCTATAAGATTGAGTATTGGACAGATTAAATAGGAAAACTTATGTCCACAAAAATTTCAATATTTTGACTGAAATTTAACATTTTCAAAGTAATTTGATCTCGATTAGTAATTCAGTTCGTTTTTCTGCAACTAATCGAATTAAGGTCTGACTAATCGAATAAGTCTATAAATATGTCTTATTTCGATCGTGTACAAAATAAAATATAATTATGGGTTTTTCAATTATTATATTCATTAATTATAAAATAAACTACAAGTACCTTTAAATAAATAAAAATAAAAGATCAAAATATATGTAAATTTTATTAAAAACAGATACAAAATACATTTTCTGGGAATATATTTACATTCATGTATGTAATGTAAATATATTCCCGAATGTACGATGTAAAATCGTACAATAAATAGTAGGTATACAATACAATTCAATGTTCTTATTATTCATTTGACACCATGTATTCATCATAGAAATTACAAAAATACCTTTTTACTAAACAACTTACAAATTACTAAATTAAAATGCAACTCTACAGAAAAATCACACAGCAATATTAACCGTGAACGCTAGCACAGTTGAAAATAGAGACTTAGGTTATCCGAAATATATCGTGAAAGTGACCAAAAACACGTAAGTTAAACCATAAATGTTTATGTTAATATGACTCACGACAGTTTAAATCCTAAAGAATATTTAGTACCAGAGTGAAAAATACCAAATGTCACTTAAAGAAATTCGCTTTCACCCCATTTCATCGGAAATACATCCTCATAACGACTCGAGCGCATTTCCAACTATTTAGAGCGTGTAATCGCCGCACAATACAGGATGCTCTAACCGGGACATGTGAACTCGTTACGAGAAATTGAATCATCGATAGATAGCATTGGAATTTTTATTAATCACTTATGTAAATCAGGGGACGATAAAAAGTAAAACAATGACAATGAGGAACATGATAATTATAACAATGTAATTGTTACAATGAATGGTAGTAGGGAAAATAGAGCGAGAAATAAACATGATGAATGACTAGAAGAGTAATTAAGTGGTTATAATTAGAGCATTGAATAAATTAGTTAGTGGGAGACGAGACATTGTTAAGGAAGGAAACTGGAAATGGAAATAACTAATACTTAGGATGAAAAAAAGAGCATAAAGTAAAAATGGAAATGAGAAAGTTAAAAACAATTATATATACTTATTACAAATGCAATAGAAAAAGTAAAGTTAGTAAAGTTTAAATATTCGTAACAGTCGTAACATAAATATTAATATACAGGTTTAAATAAATGATAATAATTAAACATAATGCCAAAAAAGCACAATGTTTAACATACAATGTATATAAAAAGTAACTAACTGACGGAATAATAAGTATCATAACAAAATACAATTTATACAAGTTCAAAAAAACTTTCTTTTACAAAAAGTGAGCAGGTAAATAGTAAATGCATATTATTGGGCATTTTAATGTGAAATACAACAATAATCATGTAACATTCTTGGTACTACACCCCCAGAAATCAAATTTAATGAAAACTAGTTTACTTTATGTCGCTATCCCACATTGATAGGTGTCCAAGCGAAATTTCTTGCGTTTCTAACCTTGGTTGCTTCTCTATTAGGGTCTCCATCTTTTTTCGTGATAAATAGTCTTTCTAGTCTATCTTTTAGTTCATCGGGAGTTATAGGAGAAGCGGTCGACTGTTCTTCAGACTTGAAATAGTATTCCGAATGGTGAGGATGTCTATGGTAGTATCCTGAAAAGGTTAATGGTTCTTAAAGAGAAAATAACGAAATGTATCCTAGTCGTATAGTTACATAAAAGGAATGGCTGGTTTTGACTTAGAAATTAGTCAAGAAACAAAATCCATAGAATACTAAATTTTGGGGGTCAGTAAAACTAATCCAAAGGAGTAAAAAAGACAGGATTTAATTGGCTATTTACATTGGATTTTGTTAGATATCCTCCCAGAATTTTTCCCATGTTATTTTAGTATCTACTAAACTGTAAAAAAAATATCAAAAGTTATTTAGGTCGGGATTCGAACCCAAAAAATGAAAGGACTAAGGTGAAGGGGGCAATTTAGGCGGCGGGGTAATTTAAACTAATCGAAATATCTTCCATATTCTACATTATTAACTAGAGTGACAGTATATATGTCCAGATAGCGAAAAAGATGTGTTGTGTGTGACTCTAGGTAATAATGTAAAACATGGAAGATATTTCGATTAGTTTAAATTACTCGGCAGTCTAAATGGCCCCGCTGCACATTATAGGAATATTAACAATAGGAACTCACATTGCTCACTTCGTACGCAGTGATTTTAGTTTTAAGTCAAAGGAGCCGTCGATGGCTTTAGAATAGAGCATCGGCATGAGGTCAATGAACCTGCGATCGAAAGTTCTTTATGATTCCGGCTTCCAGAATTCCAGGGATATTAACTGGTTTGTTTGTTTACTAAGGGAATAACTATAAATTTTGTATGGACGTTTTAATACGGACGTAAAAATATTATTCCCTAAATTAAAACTTTGAGTTCTCTCCACTCTGATTTTTCCAACGAAAAATATTGGTTTGTTTTATGGAGCATGTTGTTTTCATTGCACACAAATCTACATAAAAACAACTTTCAGAAACAACAAGAGCAATGCTGCAAACATTTTTATACTCGTCATGAACAATAACGCAAAGGAATGCGAGTTAGAAAATCCAAAATAAAGGCGTGCAGTAAATTGTTTATAAACTGATATTTCCATAAATTGAACAACTCACCTCCTCCTGAACCTCCTGATCCATGGTGTCCATGAAGATACCCAGGACTGTCATAAGAAGTATATGACGATAAAGGCGAACTTGAGAAATCTCCATATCCAGACCCATGGCCCCAACCTGATCCTCCGCTAAACACTGTAACCGCTAACAGTGCTATCTTGGCCAAGAAGAACGCTTTTTTGCTGGCGATCAAAAGTAGACCAAGTAATAATGGTAGTAGGGTCGATAATTGGAACTTGAAGCCGAGGAGAAATGGCACAAGCAAATTCCTAGCCAGCAATCGTCCTGGAATAGGAAATATAAATATTAAGTATGCGGTTTTCCATGCGCTAATTGGAATAAACAAATCGAGTTAATTATGATACTGATATTAATATCAGGTGAAAATGTATTTCACTTTATTAGACCAAGCCTAAAAGTTCACCTAACTGTCATAATATTATTATTACTATACATACAAGAATAAGCTGCCAATTTTTTTCTATGGGACAGGTCGTCCAAATTTGACAAACCCTCCATACAAAGACCAAAAATTGTGCACATCAAAAAAATGTTCTTCTATTTTTGTTGTATTTCTATTCAAAATGTCCTTTACGCTAATTGAACCCAAAGGTATCGAATTACGATAGGTACCTAGCGATTATGCCCTTAAACGGATCTCCAGTTTTTTTTTCACCTCGTAGATAATTGAGCGTTATCGTTTCCTCCTTTTTTTTTTAAATATTCTACACGCTTTAAAGGCATTATCTATTCAATACAGAACTCACTAGAACACTGTACCGCTTTGTTGCGGCATTTTAATCTGCTTTTAACTAAGACGCAAGTAGAATCCAGCTCAAGAGTACTGTTACGCTTATTAATATGCGCCTACGCAATGTTTGTTGACCTAATTATGACAATTTTATAGTTCTTCATGGTGTACATAACTAACATCAGAACATCACACACAGTTTATTATGACATTATGATATTATTATTGCCTATTTAATTTTATTGTTTTGCTGATCTAAACTTGTAGATCCTTTATTACTAATAAAATGGTCAAAATTCAACTGTACCTATTTAATAATTTTCCGACACAAAACTTAATTCAAAAAATCATTTTTATGGTAACTTAAAAGTGTATCTTTGGATAAAGATTTTATCGAGCTTATAAAAATAATCTAAACTTCATCGGTTTTAAAGCACGGATTGTTTTTAAAGTCTTCTGATATTTTTCTTGTGTAAGTAATAATTATTGATCCAAGATTTACAAATACAACCTAAGTTTGGCCTTGTAAAAGTTCCAGTCATTTTCGGTAGATGGCACCTTACACGCAAGTTCAATGTTAACGCTACCTTGAAACGAAAGTAGCTGCTTAAATACTTTCAAGGTTTTCAGGTAGATGGCGCTACGAGTCCTATCATGAATAATAACTTCCTGCAAATTGTTATTGATTATCAGAAATAAAAAAGTTTTATTATTCAACAGATTTTGATAAATTGATCATAATATTGAATTTGTTTACTATACGTTGCATTCTTCAGTCTCCTGTAAAATGACAGTTATTAACATTTCGTTGGGTGAGATGAGAATACGTTTGTGCCATACGCCACTTACATTGGTTTACAGGAGAGCGAAAAAAAGCAAAAAAAAAAGCAAAAAAAAAATCTCGAATAGTTTTACATTTAGGAAATATTAAACTTGTTTATAATTTAGGCTCATATGTTTACTATTTATAGAACCATACAAATATTGTGAATATAGTGGTAATCATAAAAGCATTTTTATTATTGCCATATCCGTTTTTGATGAGTAAATGTACGTTTTCTCAAACATGCAATGAAATGTCGTCGCTCCGGGCGTTATATCAGGCTTCGAAGTATCACGTTTAGGGCGGAGCAACTCCAAAGAACTGTAAAGGAATTTCATACGAAATTGAAGGCCTAGGCCGGGAAGTAATTTTTTTTTAATTCTAATGTAAGCATGGGGTCTGTGTCCATGAACAGACTAAACAGCCGAATTATATTTATTTGTTTGGTGAATGAATGGTTATCGGACCAAAATATCCGTGTTAACGCCTGTTATACACGAACGTACTGATATTAAGAATACGAATCTGTATGATTCAATGTGTTGATGAATAAATTTAAAATTTTGTCTATACGTAAGTCACCAGAGACCATAGACAATATTTAAAATCCTCTGCATTTATTTTATTTATAGAAATTGAGATTCTTATTATCAGATTGTGTATAATGGCCCTAATAAGGTCTATTCGAACACTACACACGCGAAATACGGACGACTTCCGTAAAAAAAAACAATTATGGCGGGATTGGAAGGAAAATTTAAAAACTTTTGTTGTGAAGTTGGATTTTTATTATAAAGATTATAAATTTGTTTTTTTGAGTGGTGTATTTTTTTATTTCATTGCATGTTTGAGAAAAGCACTATACATGCCTAGCCGTGAAACGGTCTTGCCGGCTTCGTGTCACTATCCGGCCTCCCTACGGTCGGCCGGCTATACCTACTCACCCGGCAAGCCCTTCTTTCCCGGCGTCTGCAGTAATGTACTATTAATACAATGTATGATATGACAGAAAAGTGTTGGATATGTCACAACATTTTTGAAAAATGATATTTTTCAAAAAACGATTAGTGTCAATAATAGCATATATTTTGTTATTTTAGAAATCATTAAAAAACTATTTTGCTCTTTTAATTTTTTAATTTAAAATGGATATGACACAAACGTATTCTCAGCCGGCGATTTAGCCTGTTGAGCTAAAATATGTTTAAGCATATTTTGCCAGCGTTTGTCTCTAAAACTGGCAATACACTGGATTTTTTGTGAATATTGGTAATCCATAATACTCGTATTATGGGACACCTCTGGAGTTGAAATCGAAACAGTAGCGTAATACATATTATTATTAATACCTATGCATAGAACATAATATGTACTTATAGTATACGTGGTCGTATGGAATGTAATGATAAAATGAACATCCTATTATGGACATACTCGTATTTTAATGCATAAGTACTGTAAAACCACCCCACTCTAGTCCATTACTACAACTATTTATGGTCAAAAAGTTTTACAATATGTAATTTGGCTGCGGAAACCTGTCCGTAATTAAGTCTGAACAACAATACTGTTCTTAGTTTTATCATGTTTCCTCCCATTTATGAAAATGTTTTGCCACAGAACTGTCATTTAAACAAATTAATCAGGCCTAAACGAAGCTATTCGAACAAGTTTTGGACCATATTTAGCAGGTTTTGGACTATGGGTGGTTTCATGTATTTCATACTCCATATATTTCAACTTACCTGTAGACATTTCACCATGCTGATGATGATGATATGCCCGATCCTTTACCCTTGGGTCCATCACAAATTCAAGTATTCCATTAGCCAACGTGGGTCCGATCTTCATCACGAGACCGGGGTAAAGACCACTAAGGTCCCAGTGCAGAGATCTCTTTGAAATTAAGTTGCTTGCATCTTCCATCATAGAACTATAATGAAATGTAAGATTGTGTTAAGTACCTAATGAATCATTAGGTAATTAATAAGATTGTTACATGTAACATTTAAATGTTTTACTCTTGATATGAATAGGTTAGGTTAAGTATTATTGATATACTCGACCATAGCAGGGCTCATGTTTGAGACATCTTATTTGTTTTTAAAACATTGTATAACCAAGTGTAAAAGGATGGGTGCATACAACTTACCTTCTTAAAAATATGTCCCATAGTTCTTAAAATTTGCTGACTTATGAGCTATGGGACATACCTGTTTTTGAGTATGATGAGTGCACCATTATTTTTGCACTTGACTGTACGATGATATTATGATGGAAAATTAAGAATTGAAATATAGCGGCTAGATATTATGCTACGTGTGTAGGTACCTACGTATGTAGTTAAAATTAGGATAACATTTTGACAGTTTGGTTTTAATAAACATCGCGGGTTGCCAGGAGACTATATTAAAAATGGCTTAGATTATTTATATTAAATTAAGTACCGGAAATCCATTGGATCTTTGTCAAGAAAGCCCCCAAAATGCCTTGGCGTTTTTTCATCTCTGACGAACGATATCCCATTAGCCAAGCTAAACGATTCCACTTCATCATATTTGTCCAAGTTTTTAAGCACCTCTTTGCCAAAGCAAACCCCAACTTCCGTGTTCCGTTGAACACTGACACAGTCATTGAATTCCGCATTTTCAACATTATTTTCTTTCAACTCTTCACCTTCTTGTAACTGAATGGGTATAACTTCGACTAAAGTAAGAACTAAGAAAATAAACGTAAAAGGCAGCGACGAAGACATTTTTCAAAACATTTCAAAATTTGCACGGATTTTTGCAAACACCACCGACAAGAATGGGTCGAATGTTACGTATAACGAAATTGTAACAAACTCCAGTATTCTTATAGACTTTCCTTGTTATGTCTCGGTGAACTTTGCCATTGTTGGGCCTCGTCACGGGGTCTTCCCACGTCCGAACAACAATAGGGTGAAAATTTGAGTGCGATTTGGAACATATCTGTGAGGGCGATCTACCATATGTTTTGCATGTTACATCACGTTGTGTAATTGACGTAATTTTTTTTAGGAACGTGGAAATAGAAGCAAATTTGAGGGCAATGAAAGCCATTGTTTCTTTATTTGCATGACAATTGGTATTATTAAGTCACATAATATTAGACATAGCAATGTTATGAAACACCCCTTTAGGTGCATTGTATATAACTATTTATATTCTTGTATTTAGTAAGTAAAGAAATCATAAAAAAACAGTTAACTATGAAGATTATCCAAGTCTATTACAGTAGTTTAATAGACCTTTCACTTATTTCTTAAAAGGAAAACATTTCATTTCTTAATAACAAGCTAAATAACCCATAAAATGCCTACAATCAGCATTAAAAGGTAACTTCTAGAGCCTCTGACCTCTTCATTGTCTCACAACCTGCTATACAAGTATTTAACGTTACACCTTAACTTAAGTCCACACAAATTATAATATCGTTCCTAAACTTAGCAGCATAGCGTTCATAATCCTATGTATCAGTTTCGGTGTTAAAGTCTGTTTCAAATTTAAATGCTCCAAGGAGTGAAAGTATATTTTTTTCTTATACGTCCGGCTTGCTTTAGTAAAAGTTTTGTTTGACTGACGTAATAGTTCCTCGATTTAACAATGACATTCAAGTTGTAAGTACCTGTTTTCACATTACGTTTTCAAAACGTAAGCTGTAAGGTATACTTAATTATAAACGCTAATGACTAGTTTAAGAAATAGACTAGACGGAGCATTGACGGATTTGTAAACTATAAGTACTAATAATAATATATAATATTTTATAGGTAATTCCTATAGAAGATTTGAAGTTTTTTTTGCCACAATTGAGGCAAATAAACAGTCATCCTAATATGTAGTAAGCAGACAACGTAACCTATAAACCCATTGATCTCTAGATGTGTCACGTGCGTGTTGCCGTTAATAATGACGCCTAAGGTTATTGAGGACATGTACCTCTTAATATTTTGACATTGTTATTTACCGCAGTGAATAGGTAAATAGGAAAGAAGAAATGATGTTAAAATCTAATAAGACGAAAACAAATAAGTAACCTACTTTGATCTTCATGATTAACGACTTCATAACGTTTCATTCTGTTAATCTATATTTGGTCTACCGCTACCTGTATAAATATGCCTCTATATTTTTTCTTGTAAACATGATACTAGTAATATTAATAAGTTTCGAAAAATTCACGAATCCATCGACAGGTAATAGCTTTCGCCATTGTTGCTTCATAGTCGTCGACTTTCTGCATCTCGCGTGCTTTATGTAATACCTCCCCCCACAATACTCTACAGGTCTTTAGGTAAAACAACATGTCAAAAACAAAAAAATACAATACAACGAACCTTCCAGATAAACACCAAAAGGCTCAAATTCGAGAAAAGCAAACGAGATCGCTGTTAATGCTAACTTTGTCGGTCAAGACCACATCGTAAGTTCGTTAACTGCAAATTTATCATTTTAACGTCTCAAAATGGTTTGCATCTTACCGGCTTGGATATAAGCTTTATATCTCTCTGTTTTTATCTTTTACAACGATAAATTATTGCTTGTCGGGCATTACTCTTCTACAAATTTAATTTTGCCGTTAACTCCTGATAAAAACGGCATTACTGAAAGGTGATACGAACTATATTCGTGAGCGTTCAGAATTTAACAACGGCAAACTTAGTTTTGCAACAGTGTACAGTACTTTAAAGGAAAAGCAACGGATGTAAACCGGACACAGGGCGGCACCGTACAGGCGCAGCGTGTGAAGAGAAATCTCTTTATTTAATTTTTCGCTTTATAGGATGTGTGGGTGGTTGACACAAATACTTCCTGATGATGTAAATTGTAACGTAATAAGATTTTAGGCACACTTTCGATAAAAATGTTGGTCACGACCAGGATGAGATGGACTAGATGTGAGAACTGATTAAACATTTACTTTGAAGAAAGTTTTGCGAGTACTTACTTAATTTGTGTCGCAATTGACATTGAAATATCAAAAGCTATTGCTAATTTGGATTGTCACGGCTACTTGTGAGTTCAAAGTAATCATTTTAAAGAGAAACTAAAAAAAAAGTGTACGGCCTTTATAATTTACTTTCCTTGTATATTTATGGAACACATAAAACACAGTTTTAAAACATTCAAGAAGATTAAACGCTTGAAAAATAACATTTTGAATTTCCTGATTTCCAATAATCTACTACATTAATCATATAACAAAAAGAAAACTATAATATATTTACCTTATTTTACTGATGCAGTTGTGATAGGTACATTAGCTAAAATGCATTTCCTTAAAGAATCCAAGCGTGAAACCAATGTTCTCAATGTGCTTAACGAGTCTTATCTAAACGAGAAAGTGTAATTAACTTAAAATTGTTTAGGATGTGTTTATGGCTGATAGTTATCAGCGATACTAATTGTTCTTCAATTGTTTTCTCGAATTCCAAATGGTCACGTATCTTACTCCTAGCATAGAGTTTTAAGACTTTTAAGTCATAATAATGTATTGATTTTCATATTATCATTAGTCCTAAAACTGAAACCGTTAACTTTTCAGGATTTTCGTAAGGTTATCCTGTAGATAAGTTAGGTTAGGTTTGTATAATATATGTCGGAATCGTGGGCGTATCATACTATCAGGAGCACATCAGGACCTTCAATCATGGATGGCGAGCCCTCGTCAATGAAATACGTTATTCAGCTCACAGTCTTTACTGGATAAGACTGATTACAAATCATAGCACACGTTACACTTCTTATTCAAAGCAAACCAGTGGATTAGACCCAGGAACCGCCACAGACGTCATCTTCTCCCGTTCTTTCTCATCATGTTCTCCTCTGAAGATTGATTGACCGCATCACTTCAATTGTTCTGGCTTTCATTTGTTTTTGACAGCGCACTCTATGACGCCTTGGCGGAACTGCGCCGAACGCCACTCAGGTGTACACCCTAGTTTGCTCTATTTGTTAAAGATTGCGTGATGAAACTCCTCTTCAAGGCCATAGATGGAACAATTCAGCCATTCTCCGACATATATATATATTTATAAACTACCATGCAAATCATAATACCTATGTCAATACATTTCTTATAGCTATATACACACACTACATAGTCGCATTTTTGCAAATTGGAATGTCAGTTAATATAAAAGTAGTAACATCCTCCATCCAACATCCTCGCATCCTTGTAGCGACATTAAAAGTAATAATCTTAGTACCGTAAAACGGGGTGAGTAGGTTTCGCGGGGAGAGGTGGGTTATGAATGGGGAGAGAAGGTTTGAGAGGGGGGTGAGAAGGGATTTTAAGGCTACTGCTACAAAAATTGAGCTATAGTAATAAGCATAATAAAAAAAATCGATCCAACAATCTTTCAAAATCACCTTTATATGTAAACCCCTCTCACCCCAAATACGAGGCACTACGGGGTGAGGTGGGTTTTCCTCTTTATCGTCAAAGTTATGAAATGGAACTACCCAAAATAAAATAAAAACTAAAATACAAACGTCCGGAACACTTATTATATGTATACACCATTCAGTTTTCATATGTAAAAATAAAATGTTATCGAGGTTTGAATTTCAGTTTTGCGCCTACTCACCCCATTTTACGGTAATCTGTGAATGGGATGAATTTTACGGTAATACATTTAAAATCTGTGACATTTCTGATATTTGTCACCACATCGATCTCTTCACGTTTTTCACCAGTCAATTCGCAATTTTTCCTATATTAATCATCTTTAAATGACAGTCCACTTCTACGTTGACTTCCTCAACATCTCCGGATGTTTCACTAATAATTTATAACTAATGGAGTTTAGGTTGTTAAATAACTAGCAGGTGTATTGGGACTGGTTTTAACCAGATGTCTCGGTTGCATCAGTCTTCATTGTATAACTACTAATACGACAGAGATTTAGACGTCGATAGCCAGGGTCGGAATTTTTGATACCGATGATGTAAAATTTAAATAATCAATAATTACGTCATGCATTTTTTTTTATAGACTCTCGAATACCTTCGTGGACGTAGTAAGATACTTTTCAATGTTGAAAGTGGTTTTTATAAAAGGGTAATGAGCCCGTAATCTTATACCTTTAAACGAGGAATTGTCGTAAATTTATTTATATATTGAGGATCTTGGAAACATCTCTAACGATCTCGATGAAATTGGCTATATGCGGGTTTTCGGGGGCCTAAAAAAATCGATCTAGCTATATATAGCTATATATAGCTATAGCGTCTTATCTCTGGGAAAACGCGCAATTTTGAGTTTTTATATGTTTTAGTAAAGCTCGGTCTCCCAGATAGAACATCAATTTTCGACTGAATATAGCTTAGCATCTTAGGTTATAGTAGGTGTCGTGACTTGTTGATTGTTATGATTATAGAGTTATTTGCAATTATGCAAAGTGATACCAATACATTTTAGGTAAGTGCCCGGATTGTACCACAATATTTTCAACGAAACAATTAAGTTGCTAATAATTGATTAGTGATTGATTGGTGATTGTAGCAACCGTGAAAGTTATGAAGTTAAAAATACTTTTCTAAGTGAAAATAAGAATAATCAGCTATGGAAAATCGAAGCCGAGCTGGTTACTATGTGCGTCAAGTCTATAGTGCAGACCCGTAAGTGTATATGGTGCACATAATTATATATTATTGATTCATTAATTTATGTAGACTGCATACATTTTATTTAATGTAATAATTTGTCTCCAATATAAAAATAATTAACATATTTTATACAGAATTTATAATAACAATAGGTATGTAAAATAAAAACAATAAGAAGAAAACATTAAAGAAAGCAGACAGAAAATAATTTACTTTGATTGAGACATCTTATTGGACGATTGAAACTGTAGGAGGCAAATGTAGAAAAATACTTATAATCTAACCAATACGATAAAATATGAACAATATAACTATACAAGATAATAAAAAGAATAAATGGCAAAGTAAACAAACATAATATAACTGATTAAGTTACAATAACCTATAGGTAAAAAAAATGGCCAAGTTTGCCGTCAACGGACAAAAGGAAAAATGGTGGCAATAGATGAAAATGATGAAATAACTTCTTATTTACCATTAGTTGCCTAATAGCGTTAATTTTCTTTTGTCCTTGTTTCGATTAATAAATAAATAAATTAATAACTTCAATAAACTTTAAGCGTTAGTGCAATTCTAGATCTGTGTGTACTAGACAATACACCTCTTGTTATGTCGAAAGAAGAAAACGATGACATAAATAAAGTGGAAGCATTAACAGAAGAAAAAATGAAAGCAGACAGAAACGAATAATGAATGAATGACAACCACACTATAGATACAGCCCCGTCGCGACTGGCCTGTGCGTTTTTTCGTCTCATCTAACTTGGTAATACATAATGTGCATCACAGCTGCTAGCGTGATCGTCCCACATTCAGACAACGGCATTTGATACGCGCATTGTGTTAACGTGGCAGGGCTACAGATGCAGTGCATAATTGTTTTCCATCGTGTTTTCTCGGAAACGTTCGTATTTATCCCTTACCCCTTGAAAAGTACTGAGGTTGACTAAAGTAGCAGTCATGCTAACCACAGTACTTTTTGCGCCAAGACTAACTGAAATAGCAAGACACGTTCGTACGTTTCCGTGAGAATACGATGGAAAATAGTTATATACTACATCTGTATCTAGAGCACATCTATACCTAGTTAGTTTGCATCATCTTTGGACTCCTGGCCGTAACAATGTATGGCCAATCCATATTTCACGTATTCCTTGGTGGGCTTTAAGATTAGACCATTCTCATTACGTTTGTTATGATTTACTATAAGACACCGTCTAACTTCTCATATCAGTCTTTAAAGTTATTAAACACATTTTTATATTACTTCGCAGTCTTATGCAGATTTCTTTACGATGTTCTCTTTCACTGAATGGTGAATGCTACACATCAAGCATCTAATATGTAGTAGAAACTAAGTATTTAAAGCTAACCAATGAAAGTCCCTATGCCTATGTAAATTTATAATCAATCACTTCATCACGTCTGGTACTGCTACTCTAACGTAATCAGTTTCAGTGCAACATGCTTCTGCATCCACCCAGACATTGTACCAACTCTTATGTGTGTGTAGTGTGTACGCATGGGTAAATGATTGTCACTTTTTTGCCGTTTTAAGAACGTACTTATTATAATAATACATTCATCAATCAGCTTGTTGCACTAATGTTACTGCTATATATTCAATCTGATAATTGTCTGTTGGAATTAAAACTGTTTAGCTGATCTTTAAATATTCAAATTAAGCATTAGTAGAGGTATTTAAAGAATAGGGTCTAGGTCTAGGTACTATTAATCTACTAGTCAAATCAGTTTATTTTTACGAACTGTCAAAACGATTTTGCTACCATGGAAAATCTATGAAACACTAGCATGCGACGTCACAATCAAATTACCTACTCTTTGTAGTTTGATAGTATCAAATTGATACGGGTTTTAAAATAGAAATTGTGTCTGAAAATAACTGCGTGTTTTTGTGCGTTTCTCATGCATGGTGTAAAATAATTTATTTTAAATACAGTCAAATACCCTATTAGTACAGGTATTATGGTCCATTCGACTAAACATAAGTAAGGACACACTTTTGTCAGTAAAATTGGTGTTAAATCTCGATGGTGTTTTTGGCTATTTGATAGACCTGTATCCTGTATTATTATAAAATTAATGTTAATATGGGGAATAACCGGAATATTTTTTTTTATTTGGTTGGGAAGACCTTCATCGGTCAAGACACTCTCGTTTTCGTATACGTATATACTTCGCTTAGACACAGAAAGGAAGAGTTTCGCTCATTTTACTCTACTGACCTTCTGTAAGTATGTGGAATATGTGTACCTACAAAAGACAAGCAAGTAATAATTTTTTGTCTGATTGTGCATATCAATTTACAGATATTAACGTAGTACATTATGTTTGATTATTATGATTAGTGAGTGTCACAATCAACCACAACAGTTAGAGCTAGAAGCGACGAAAGAACTTTTAGACAGTCGTACCTGATAGACGGTCTTTTCCACGTTGACTTTACTCGAAACACCAAGCTCGCTGAAGCTGTGGGCCGATTTTTTTATTTTGACCGCTCGATTTCGTGTATTACTTTCAATAATATCTCCACTACTAGGCATTTTAATTCTACTAATAGAATTGAAAACGAGTGGTCAATACTACTAGATTCCCAATTTTTATCGCTCGTATTTCAAGGATTACGCCGTTTTCCATCGATTTTCGAGTGACGAAATCGATCGTTCGAAATTCAATAATCGCCCCCACTTTTTTAAGCAATCAATTTCTATTTGATTTTGACTGGGCGCTTGTTGTCTCGGCTTGTGTTCCGGTCAGGGTTGGCTTTAAAATCGAGTTATACGACCAAGATTTAGGATCGGTCGACATCGAGAATTGTGGTCAAGGGATTCACTCGCAATAATTATTTTCCACAGACAAGAAGTTATTAGTCAACCAAGATGAGCGAGTATTGTGAAATGTCCTGTTCGGGCTCCAAGTTCCTTTATCGAGCCTTCGCAAAAAGCTAGAATGATGTTGATGGCTTTATATCTTTAGGAGGATAAACCGGTCTTTCACAATAAGGAAAACTTGGCTACATGTTGCATTGATAGCCGGGTCGATTTCGATAAAACTGAACTTCAGAAAAATCAATCTTCCCAGGTTTCAATCTGGCCAAAATCAAAACTCCCGTATTTTATCATAAATCCAGTTACTGTATAAAGTAGTTTTCGTTTCCATTATTTGCCAGCTCAGTAGGTATTGATTTTAAACAGACGACCTTAGCCTTAGCTACAGAAGTCAGCAAATACATTGACTTTAAACAAACGGTGCAAGAATATGAAACTATCAAAATTAACATTATTGAATATAAGCAATTTATAGGTTCCTTATGTTCGGTATTACGTTAACATTTCCCTGGAAATATAACGTTCGCCGTTCGATGCTAAATATAGTAAGTGTCCATTAGTTCTGGCAGTGTGAAATAATAATGCAAATAAACGTTATACTTGGATTGTGACTGCAACAGCATTACTGCGACAGTATTGCAACTTGACATTACTGTCGACTGCATTATTGTTGCCAATGTCAAAAATCCGGGCAGCAACATTGATTTTGACATTTGCGGCAGTAAATCAGTCGGCAGTAGTGTCGCGCTGCCATATCTACTACTGCAGTTATGCTGGTGCAGTCTGAATCTGAACGTCACCTTAAAGGTAACATTTGGATTGTGAATACATTACTGTTGGCGCGTTACTGCTGACGCGGGCGATGTCGTTATTGTCTTTGATGAATTGCTGTAGTAATTAAAACATAATATAATGACCCTTCTGGCGTTACCTACAGCAATGCAGTCGTCTACATTACTTCAACAGTATTTCAACGCGACATTACTGCCGACTGCATTGCTTCCACAAATGTCAAATCGATGTTACTGCCTGGATTCTAGAGCAATGCAGTGCAGCAGTAATGTCGCGCTGAAGTACTACTGCAGTAATTCTAGTGTAGTCTGAATTCAAACGGTACCTTAACGCTGCTGCGGTCGCAATCTGAATGAAACCTTACAACTCATTTCCTTTATAATGTTAAAATTGATTTATATTATTTCACTTTACATAACGTTCAATATTTTCCGCCTTTTTTTGTCTTTAAAATAATGCAAGGCCTAAGACACTTATTTGTTTCAAATACAGATAAAAATGTAGCTGTTTCTTGCTATCGTTGTTTGAATAAAATGTAAGCTTTAGCTTTTGATAGCAATTTAATGTTTGTATACCTACAATATTTTTGTCGCTATATCCACTCACATGATTCCAGCAACTAGAGTTTCAAGATTGCGCACCTCTAAAATGATCGTCGCAACTCGAGTTGCAAAAGGAGTGTATGCGGTTTTTTATTTATTATCTGTGAAGGGCTGCACAGATACGGTATAAACAATTTTTAAAACACAGACTACCAACGTGACAATATTTAAAAAATGTTTCAACCATATAGACACAACCACAGTATTTCTTATCTATACTTACTTTGCAAGTTGTTCAGGAAGTGCGATGTGTAAAAAGTTGCTGCGTGTTTTAAAATGCCTCAAGTATTCAAATTTAGATATTTCTATTAGTAATGTATATTAAACTACTCCGCGTTTATTGGTCTATTAGTTTAAAACTATATTTTAGACCTACTTAATATTGATGACCAAATAATATCACTTCAAAACAATAGTTCTGTAGATTCTTGACGTGTTTCTTATTTGAATGCCCTACATTTCTAAGATTACTAAATATATCTTGAGCAACCAATAGACATTAAATAGTTCGATTATTAAGTTACATTAATAAACCATAGAATGTATTAAATCACTGTGTATTACACAGGATTAGCGATCAAAACATGTGACGGTAAATTGTAAGTACAAACCCGGCAACTGTGGTTGCTTAAAGCATTTCTGCATATCGTAAGGCATGTGGTGTACTAGACGCGTTGCATACGCGTTTTGGGATTTTTTTTACTACTTACTTATAATTTGTATTTACTAATATTTCTTTGCTATTTACATTGAATAAACTAAATAATTATACGATTAAATAAATAATTAATTAGGTATTGCAATTTTAAAGTTCCTATTTCTGTTGAACATCTGCACCGCGCGCTGTTGTGTCTCCACCCTAAATGGGTAGCCATCTTTATTTTTGAGATGGAAGAAGTCAGTTTACCGGCTTATTTACGTTTGTAATCAGTATAATTTTATGTGTTAATAGTTATTATTGGTTTATTGTGCTTAATATGTTGTGAAGTGTGTGTTATGGTGGATGTATTAAACGTGTTAGTGTAGTTATAAGTTAGTTCGGTTGTTGGTGATCGGCAATTATAAAAACACCAAAATTTAGTAGGTACGTAGATACTCTTTTGTTATTTTAAGTTATATAGCTACTATCATCGTTATAATTGCATAAGTTATGCATTTTATTTCAAGATTATTAGTGTCTTAAACTGTTTTTTACTATATTTTAGTACTTCAGTGTCTAAATTAGCCACAAAAAAATCATGAACATAATATATAGTTTCACAGCAGATTGAGCAATTCGAAAGTTTCTTATCGGAATTTGAATTAGTTTTACTCGGCAATTTCATAGGTGAGCTATCAAGATGTTTAGTACCAATTAAAAGCTTATTAAGTCTTCTTTAAATTGAATACAAAAAAAAAGATACGTTATCGATTTAGATTTTTAATTAAAAATAGTTTTCTACTATAACGCGGACATTATTTCATTGGGTCAACTTTGTGAATTTTTAATAATTATTTTTATTATAATAGCACAATGCCATAGTAGTAAAATAAATTCTTTGTTTCTTTATCATTAAAAAACCAAAAGAATCGTTGCAAATGCTTTAGCAGAAGTAAAGTTATCGATTTTTGAAAATATCATGACACTGTGCCGTCGTATCTGCGAAATGGCAGAGCAGTTCAGGGCACCTTTTGTTAAAATCGGAATCATGTGAGTGGATATAAATTGTATAGGTATATATTCTAATTTTTGTCTGACTATAAACAATACATTACGTCATTTAATTTTTAATCAGCAAAGTCCACATTTCCCGACATTTGTGAAAATAATGTTATGTCTACTGATGATATTAATTTCCTTCTTAAAGAATAATCTAGGTCAGTAAATTCTGTATAACCAGGTCAACCATTGCAAATAAATCATAACTATACCATTTCAAGTAATCAATCAGTTGATAACCATTCTTAACAAGCGATATATCTAGCTGTAACCTATACTATAATTTCAAGCCAATTTATGGCCAACGAATCCAGGGATTATCGACTTTAGGATGTGTGTGCTGAAGCTGAAAATTGATTGTTAGGAACGTGAGCAGAGAGGCCAAATGATTGATTCCGGTAAACTCCGCTTGGTTATTGAAATGGTCGCAACCGCCAGATTTGTGCTGTCTATAATGTGTATCACTGTTACGTATTTCTCATTTAAATCTTCTCGGGGCAGAGGTGTAGGGTTGGAGCCGGTCTACCTAGTATTTGACGGTATTTGACGTTCATAAGCGCATTGTAATTATGCCTACTTGAATAAACTATCTTTTATCTTATCTTATCTTATCTTTGTTTTTTATTTATTTAATACTTATATTGCAGCAAAAGAATTTATTTCAGCTTCAAAAAAAGTACTGACTTACTAAGTAAATACATAAAAAATACTTACCTACTAAATACAATTATATCTTTGAGTGAGTGAGAAATTCCCTAGTTTTAGAAAAAAATCTTCCACTTGGAAACATTTATAAACTAAGTTTCTAAAAGAAGGATGATCAGAATCCTGCTGCAAGTAATCCTGCTGCCAGGATTTTGACTTTACTACGTTGTTATGAATGTTTTTTTATTCTCTGCAATGCTAAATTATGTTTTGAATTTTTAACTGTGAGTCAGCCAAGTACTCATCTTCCAGGCCCCCAAACATGTGATCCAAATCAAATGAATCTATATATTTTACACTTTAACTATACTTGCTAATATTTCAAAAATTCGAATCCCTCAAAGGAAGTTGTTAATTTTGTACCATTTAACATCCGGCTTAGTTATATATCACCAGTAGTAAACGGCAAATCAATAGCATAGTATTATTATCTAACGTTATTTCTTTCATTAGTAACTCCCTTGCTCAAAACTCCAACGAACCAATCCGATACACATCGCCTACAAACTTACTGCGTTTCAGTTTTCAACGCTAAAACTGCAACCAACTGCATCGTACATTGATGCATCCCTCTTAGCTTCGCCCACTGTACCGTGACTCGAAGCGCATATAAGTGCTACAACTGCTCTAGTTTTAAACATAGTCCATACCGCCATCGGAGAGAACACCAAAATGGTACCACACTACCTCCTTGTACTGACCCTGGCTGTCGCAGTCAGCGCACGGACAGCAAGCACCAATCAAAACACACTGGAAGAAGGCAGAAGTTCAGATGATACCATTTTGGGTGACCTTAAAGTTGCATATGAAACGTATAAAGATTGCAGCGGTGGAGACATAGGTACATGCTTGAAAGTGAAACTGGCGAAGGCACTGAACAGGATATCGGAGAGTGAGGAAGTATCACTGATGAGCGGTGTGACGATAACGAAGGATAAGGATGCGAAGGTCGAGGAAGTTGAGCAGGCGCTTCCGAGAGGTCTTGATGAGAGCTCCTTGGACCATCTTATCCTGGACAAAATCGTTGGATTCATGCAGTCTCATACAGTCCAGGTAAATTTTGTTTAGCTTGTCACACTCTGATCTTTTAGTTTGGTGGTAAAATTGGATTCACAATATTTCAACTGTCAATTGACTTATTTTTGACATATTTATTTAATATTTATCTTAGTGTTCGGTTCTTACAATTACGTTTATGTTTTAATGAATAACAATTTAATCTATTACTTACATTCTCGTATTTAGTTTAACTTCTTGTTATTTTCACCCGCTTCACTTGACCTACTTTCTGTTCCCGTTTAAATTCATTTTTAAAGGTTTTTTATATATTTTATAGGTATATATTCTTCTGTTTATATATTTATTCAATTCATTAGTTTTTATTTTACTTTAATGGTCGTATATTAAGTCTTTTTGAGTTTTAAAAAATAAATTTGAGTCATTCTGTTAAACCCTGGAGATCTTACCTGTTAAAACATTTTTACTAACAGTCCGATACATTATTTTATTTGAAAGTATATTAAATTGTTTATAAATTAAAATTGATGAAAGGATCATTCTTTGTGTTAGGCGTTATGATCCAAATAATGTTTATACTTCAAACATTTACACAGCTTTTATTATGATAACTATTTTTATTTCAAATCTGTATTAAATCGTCACACTGACACTCATTTATATAACAATGTCAATGCCACTTTAATTGCACCTGAGACTTAAACAATATTACATAATAGACTGAGCGTGGATTACAACTATCACAAGAATACAACTTAATCAGTACCATAACTAAGAATAAAAACTTATTTCATTATATACGTACAGATTATATTACAAAAGAAATTATACAATTGATAAAAAATTAAAATTATAGTAGTATAATTACCCCCTGAACCTAAGTAAAATTTTGTCCCTTTCTATCAAACACAAATGTCAAAATGACAGATAAAGACACGATTATCAAGAACTTGTTAAACTTGACAAGTGTTTATGAATAGCGCCATTATCCTACTAACTAAAAGTTAATCGTTTCACATTAGGGGGAGGTAGGGGACCATTGGGCAGTCAGAAGGGTCGGGCACTCCCTTGTAAATCAGGACGATTTACAATGCTTCCCGACTGCCTAATGGTCCCCTACCTCCCCTACTGTGTAACGGTTAACTACCTTCCCTAAAGCTCTTAAAACTATATCTTACCTTGTTCTGGAATTTTTAATGGAGGATAAAAATGAGCAAAGTTATTACTTGCCATTTCCAAATTGCTGTCTACCTAAATACTTGCACTCTGTTTTGTTACTGCATTATTTCGTTTCATACGGCGCTAGTATAGAGCTCTTTTATTTGATTTACAGGGAGTCAAAATACTGTGGTATAATTAATTTGCACATTTTGTTAGACACAATAGAGAACATTGGTATTCATGTCACATGGGCTGTTAAAAATGATTGATGGTATAAAAAATTTAATGACTTATGACATAATGTGCGTAACAGTAGTATAACGTAGTAAGAAAGTATAACTTCGTCCTTTAAAAAAATTGAACCGTTAAATTAATATAATTTGAGTACCTAATTAAACATAAATTTAATAACAAATTAGTGTATTCAGAGAATCTTTAAAGAAAATGATAATATTAATACTAGTGCAATAATTAGCATATTACGCAACCATGTCGAAAGTTTAAAGGGTCAAAATAATGTACTGTAAAACGTTGTATTTGTAACGCTGTAAGCGAATAGGTAATTCGCTACTCGTGTAGATTTAAAACACTCCCTTCAGTCGTGTTTTAAGTCGTCAATTCGCCACTCATTTCGAATTTTCTATTTTTCGCACTTGTCGAACGAAAATCTATTAAAAACACATTTACATTCTGATACCTACATACTTCTAAGAAGAAAGAGTGGAAAATAGTATATCACACGACTTAATTAAAATTTCTTAATGGTATAAATACCTATTATTACAATAATGGCAATAAAGGATGACTCACGTTAGACCGGGCCGTGTCCGGGCCGGAGCTTCCGGCGCTTACTTTTCTATGACAGATGACCGGTGATCACGTGATACTTTCCATAGAAAACGAAGCTCCGGAAGCTCCGGCCCGGACAAGGCCCGGTCTAACGTGAGTCATCCTTAATCTTTTACCGCCGCTTTTATAAAAACGAAGTCACCAAATGAGTGTTTCTGTTATTTTTTGCCATTTTTATATATTGTGAGATTTTTTGCCACTTTTGTGTTATTTCTACTCAGAATCACGAGCTCTTTCGATCCTAATGGGATAAAAAAATGTCCCAGAGTTTTTTTTCCAATTGTGTTACCATTTCCCCATATACTTTGCATGGCGGTAACAAAAATGAAAGTTTGAAAAATGTATGGTATATACCACTAACACCCACACAACAACACAACAGCAACTGAATACCGTAACACTCTACACTAGTTTTTTTTTTATTAAATGTATATTAACTCCATCTGCAATTAGTTTAAACGTCCAGCCGTGAGAGCTAATGACATAGATGCAAATATCAGTTAGATAGCGAAAGCTAGGTATGCGCTCCATACTATGTCACGTGCTGTGTCACATACTAATGCTCTAAATCCTTATAAAGTCACTGTCGGGTATCGGAGCCGCCACAGTGTCCATTAATCAGCCATAGCCAAGATGACAAGCGTTTGTCAATAAAGGACAATCGAAAAGTAAAAAGTTTCGACATAAGAGATGCGACAAAAAATGTAAAATCAAATATATCATCGGCAACCAGGCCAATTCCAATTTTAGTTATTCGATCCCTTTCCAATATAATACTGATCTGTCAGTGTCAAAATAAACGTTCTTCGTTGAAGAAATGTCTGGGATCCAATACATTCTACGACTCTTCTTTTTCCGCACAGAGTCTAACAAAATATACAATAATAGAAATCTTAAGAGCTAAATATCGTTAGCAAAGTTTTCTGTTGCGTCACCTGTTTAGGCAGATCCCTACGGAACCGCTGAAATACACACCCTTCGGCCAGAAGTCTGCACCGCAAAAAGTGACGTTATCTTTTTCATAGATTTTTCAAGTTATTATTGTTGTTTTCTATGAAAGGTTGCCACTTGACTAGGCTTCCTGAACAAGCCTTAAATATCAAGGTAAATGTATTTAGTATCTCTTTTTTTTTTTCAAAAAAATTAACTGATAAATAGTTATGTTTCGGCTCTTTGATCGGTTTTTTATGATAGTGATTGGATAGACAGTATTTTTTTACAAACACAGTTCGAAGGCGGGTTCATGTCATGGGTCTAGTTCCAATTGAACTATATCTAGTAAATGAAGAATCCGTATAAAATTTATAACATAAAATATCAGTAAAAGTCATACAACGAAAAGAGAGCACCTATAAAAAGCTCACCTAATGTTGATATAATAACAGGACTTATTAGTAGTTGTTTTTGGACTTACTTAGTTTTTTTTTGACTCATCAAATCATGAAGTTCCATTCTTAGGTGTGAGTTGCAGACTGTTGATAAAGCCCTTAAAATGTATCAGTCTCATTTTACTTTAAAAAATACATTCCCATTCATGAAAAACCAAACACAAAAAAGCTACAACTAATTGTCATAGAAATCCTATTAGCGTACAATATTTTATTCGAGTTCTAAAGCGATCAAGAGTTTATTTCCTAATAAGAAATAGGAACTGACATGTTCCTATCCTAGCATTTCTTCGGTTATTTCATTAGCAATGGACACATCACCTATCTTGTATCTCCTTCAGTAGCAGTAAGAGTGAGCAAGAAAACTAGTTATATTGAGGGGAATATCTTTTTAGTGCGAATCACGCATTACTGTGTGCGTGATCTTATCAATGTAGACAGTAAAGTTACATACAGCGGGCAAAATGAAGTAACATTATAATTCACTTAAGTAGGTAGTTTGAGATAAAACTGTCACAGTCGTAAAGATTAAAGGAAAGATAAAAAAGAAAACATGAATGTCAATACAGATGACAAAATAAGTTTAGTAAATAAGTGTTAAGAGGGTTTTAACAATCGTGTGCATTTTTTATAGAACTTTGATTTTTACCATTTAAGTTAATAGGTATTGATTTATCAAGCCTTTTAGTTACTTATTCTTAATTAAAATTGGATATAGGTTGTTCTTGTTCGACTTGAAGGCGAAAAAGAACTTTAATTTTTTTTTTTAATATGCAATTTTTAATGACTCCTATAGCTACCTATTAGGTACAGGACCAATACACAATTTTTCTATGAACTAACAAAGTCATTTAATACGTACCTCTGACCATAAAGCTCACGGTAATGCATAGTGGTTAGCATCAAACAACGTAACTGCAGTGGTCTGCAAAAAAAATCTCCTACCTACCTGTTTTCCAATTCAATTATTTATAAATAACCAACATCAATCACAGATCGAATTATTTATCTCCCCAGAAAAACATGCATGCCGCGCGGCGACGCACCGTGACCGCTTTCTCGGTGCATCTCCACCAATTAATGCATCTTCACTTTTTTTTAATGCCACACTCTATTAAACAGTTTTCTTGCACCGACCCACTTGGGCATTGGTAACAGTTTCTTTCTAATTAGCTAATGCGTGTGCATTAATGAGCGGTTATCTGTACTGTTTCTAGACTTATGGTTTTCTATTCATCGCTGTCCTTTTTAACTGACTATAAATTTGAAAAAGGAGTTGAACATTATCGTGATCTTTTTGGCAAATATGTTTATTTTAAGACTATTAGGCCAATTCGAGTTTTAGTTATTCGATCTGTTTCCGATATGATACTGATCTGTCATAGTCAAAAGTGACGTTTTGGTTGAAGAAATTGCCTGTATAATTGGTCTCTTTTTGGCTGATCAGAGACTTTAAATATTAAAGGTTTCTGTTTTCAGTTTCATGAGTTTCTATTCGGTGTATTCGGTGTAATTTTTAACTGACTGTATCTACAGTTTCAAAAGAGAAGTTTGAGAATTCATCGTGATTTTATATTTATTTGAAAGACTACATTTTTATTTATCTTATTGTTCTCAGATCAGGAATTATAGGTACACCATATAAGAGGACCTTAAGTGCCAAAACCATGACCTTTAACCTGTCGTGATTTGGGTATTTTACAAGTTTTTATTTAGTTTCACCTGTCTCTTGTCTGTGTGTCAGGTCTGTAGTGCACGCATATGTAATTCGAGGACAACGCAATATTAATTATGGTACAATCGAGCTGATCTGTTGATGGAGACAGGAGATGTCCATGGGATAGAAGATGGAGATACATGTTAAAATGTCACAGACCTAACTCAAATATCTTAGTTTAAGCGTGATTATTATTTTAATGACGGAGTTGTGAGGCAAAACATTTTCATGAATGGGAGAAAAAACTTAAAATAAACAAAAATTAAAATTGGTAATGATACTTTAATGAATACGAGTTGAACTAGTGAGCCAAAACATCAAAAAACACAAAAATTCACAAAAATATATCAAAACTTTGCGATATAGATCCGATTTACGTATCTTAAATTTCGATTCAGGCCGATGAATCAAGTGGTCGCGCTCATAACTATCGATAACTACAGAAATACGTACCTAAATATTGCGTTTATTACTTAATGAGCCCAATGTCTTTACACAATACCTTTCATTTATTATCATTGCGTGTGAAAAATTCCGGAATTGGCTGATCGTAACATCCGGATCTCATTTTCGATGTAGCATGTAAGGTATCGTGCTGGTTTTGATGTACATCAATGCTGAATTACATGCTTGGGACATGCTTTCTTCTTCCGTAGTTGTAGGGAAGGAAGTAAGCATATTAACATGTCATGTTATTGCTTCAATTTTTATTTATTTATTATTAATTTATTTCTACTTTTTTTTATATATACCTAATTATATCCTCGTGCCGCGCACCATACAAAATTATAGCCAAGCAAGTTTGAATTTTGTTGTATTTTCAATCGGGTTGAATTTCCTGTGTTAGAAAATTTTACGAGACATATGAAACCTAGGTACTTTATTTTTAATTAAGGTTGACATTCCATCGAAATCGAGTGTACATCCTAATGTACATTGGGCGGCATCGGCACGAGGATAAAATTTAACTTTATAAACATGTTTAGTATCAACTATTTTTTTAAATGGTATTTTCGTATATTTCATTTCATTCAGTTATCAAGAAAAAAATATGGGTCGCTTAGAACTTCATCTTTATTCTAAACAGCTCAATGGGGAAGTTGATACGAGATTTTCAAAAAAGGTTCTTAAAAAAGGGAAGTATAGGTTTCTAATCATAAGCGCATGTAACACAGAAATGCCACACATGCTAATGCATGTGTTCTATATGGAAATATAAGGACACAATAACCCAAATGTTACCTTTTAAACCACGTTGGTAACCAAAAATTTTAAAATTCCAGATCAAATTCCCGGCCGGCAATGACCTTGCGCGCGCGTTCGAAGAAGGCCGCAGCAGGAGGAAGAAGCTCGCCCCCCTCTTGGCCATACCCCTCCTTATCGGGGGCATGATGGTGCCCCTAGCCTTCGGTGCCCTAGCGCTGCTCGCGGGCAAGGCCCTCATCGTGTCGAAGCTGGCGTTAGTGCTGGCGGGTATCATTGGGCTGAAAAAGCTCCTGTCGCCGTCGGGAGGCGGTCATGAGGCTCATGAGGTCGTCGTTTCTGCTGGACATGGAGGATCTGGATGGAGCAGGTCGGTATCCAGGTCTTAGAGTAGACTAGTCCGAGTGGAGCGAGGTCTGAAAGTACACACACAGTCACAATCATGTTAGAGTTAGACCGAGCAAAGTTGGCAGCGATTTCGATAGCCCAGACTGTGCAAGTGTTATTTAAACGTCATAGTGTCATATACATTTGACGCAACTTAGCTTGGTCTAACTCTTTTGCTTAGTAGAAAAAAAGTTTTGCAATGTTTTAAAATTTCGTAACTAAGTCCTTGGACCACTCATCAAGTTTCGTGCCCTGAACCTGGGGTCCGCTTGGGAACTAATCCCAGGAATTGGCGTGGGCACTAGTTTTTACGAAAAATGCCATCTAACCTAATCCAGAGGGGAAACTAGGCCTTATTGGGATTAGTCGGTTTCCTCACGATGTGTTCCTTCACCGAAAAGCTACTGGTAAATATCAAATGATATTTCGTACATAAGTTTCGAGTTTCGTTTTAGCACATACCTATAGGCCCTTTAAATTTTCGACATAGTTACGTAATGTGCTTACTACAGCACAAGGCGTCGTAATGGAGCGCCAGATGTACTATAAGCAATGGTATCTACTTACTTAAAATACGTTATGATTTTTTTTTTCATTCCAGGTCGCTTGAGAAATCCCAGGACTTAGCATACAACGCCTACGCCCCGGCCCAGTAGCCAAACAAACCCACCAAAAAGTTATTTAAGCGTGCAATAAGGAACAAACGTCTAACATATACAACTAATACATAGTACACGACAGCTTCGATATCAAAATCCGAAAAACAAGTGCGAATCGGAGCGTTTTGAAAATGGAATCCTACAGTTTCGAATGTAACTCTAAAGATTTCGGTTAGTGTTTAAAACGTAACTTTTTGTGTGAGTGAGGTTACATTCGTCTCTGCGCGGTAATGGCAAAATAGGTACAATGGAATGAAATATACAATGGAATGAACATAGCGAAGAAATCTTCAAACGGTCAACAGTACCTCAAATACTCTATTTATTGTATACGCACAATAGTTAGTTATCCAACAGTAATGTTTGAAAATAGCATGAATGTATTTATAGAGAGTCTTTGGAATTTGCTTTAATTTTTTATATATATTTATTACTTATATTTTATGTACATATATATTATTTATTTTATACGCGATATTTAGTATATTTACGTGTATTGTGTACATACATATAATATGTGAGAGTTTAAATTTATTTACGTAAGTATATGAATTGTATGTAGTAATTCATTTATAAATATGGTTTTATTTACATATTTGTTATTTATACAGTATAGTTTGATTAATATAACAATATTGATTTCATGTACATATGTAAATAGAATATTGCATTTATTTAGTATATTGTTATATACGTAAATATCAAAAGTATTAAATTAACATAAGTATGAGTTACATAATTATGTCTTATTTATATGTCTATATATTCCAGTATTGATCTCATACTATCTTTTATATAATAACCGTCTATTAAAATGTAAATATTACTAATAATTGTTATTTATATTGTTTTTACTTATATTTTGTTGTGTTCAAGTCAAATAATTTATTTATAACTTAATTGTAATCGAATGTTATCAATTAAACTGTTGGTTACTCGAATGTGTTCATATTATTACTATGTTTATTTAATAAAGTAATATTGAATCCTTTCAACGCCAAGAACACAAAAGGTGTTTTAAATTCTGACCATGGTCAGTTTGGCGTGACCGCCAATGTAGGTAAGTCAACGTTAATGGTATGTGGTTCAAAATGTGTACTTACTTCGGACATCAGTTGTGCTGTAGAGTAGAAAAACACAGCCATACCTATACAAACAAGAGGTTAGCTTACACGTAAAGTTTGCATTTTCTTATACCAATGTCGTACAGTCACGCTCCGTGATTGTTACGCCATTTAGGGTTCTAGCTAAATTGGACATTCCATAGCGAATGTAAGGAACAACCAATTTAGCTAGGACCCTAAATGGCGTAACCATCCCGTGTGGTGTCTGTATTAGTCATGTGGTGACGCTTATGGACAAATGGTGACAGAAGGCAGGCAAGATAGATTGGCAAATATATAAAAAAAATGTCTATCACAATCACATACGTAAACGCGTGTCAACATCGAAATCGAAAACTATATTTGCAAAATGCGTTCCAATGTAACTATTAGTAGGGCCTAGTTTACGAATATGCCAACTAAACATCGAGGGTATAAGTCACGCTAAATGTGAATTTAGCTAAAGACAGGACAATAAAGTAAAGTTACGTGTCTATATTTACCTAAGCATAGAAACCTAAACCTGGCACACACACTCGTTACTCAACCGCTCATTGTTATGTGACTGATTCAAACCCGGGACCTCCAGGCCCCGCAGACAACATGCCAATCGCTAACGCTACGTAGCGATCGAAACGCAACTGTCACTGTCACCCTAATATGGAAGAGATAGTGAGACACAAAGCGATTTGATAGCGAAGCGTAAGCGATCGTCACCTTGCTTCGTAGGCTAGCACAGTCAGCAAAGTTACGTCCCTTTACCTAAGGCTAGAAACCTAAACCTGGCACACATACTGGTTACTCAACCGCTCATTAATTGCTATGTGACTGATTCAAACCCAGGACCTCCTGCTTAGTAGGCTAGCACAGTCAGCAAAGTTACGTCCCTTTACCTATTTAAGGCTAGAAACCTAAACCCGGCACACATACTGGTTACTCAACCGCTCATTGCTATGCGACTGATTCAAACCCGGGACCTCCAGGCCCCGTAGACAACATGCGAATCGCTTACGCTACGAAGCGATCGAACCGCAACTGTCACTGTCACCCTAATATGGAAGAGTGATATGTGAGACACAAAGCGATTAAATAGCGAAGCACAAGCGATCGTCATCTTGGCTAGGCTGTCTGCTTCGTAGGCTAGCACAGTCTACAAAGTTCCGTCCCTTTACCTAAGGCTAGGAACCTAAACCTGGCACACATACTGGTTACTCAACCGCTCATTGCTATATGATTGATTCAAACCCGGGGCCTCCTGATTAGTAGGCAACCACAGTTAGCAAAGTTACGTCCCTTTACCTAAGGCTAGAAACCTAAACCTGGCACACATACTGGTTACTCAACCATTCTTTGCTATGTGACTGACGCGTGCTCATGTATTATGCAAACGGAATCGCATTGTGCCGAAAATATTTGCGAAAATTGGCACGAAGAAATTGTGTTAGTGTGAGTCAAAGTATGTGTAGGTCCCAACTTAACATTTTGAATTTCACGCCATGTGCTGCTGACAAAGTTCGTTCGTTTGAGTTTTTTTTTGTTTATTATAAGAGTTACGAGCGATAAAAAATTTCCGTACAAATTAAATGCTCCTAACTCTTACAAATTATGTAATTAAAAATTGTAAAAAAAAGCGGCGTAGTGCGAGTCGGACTCGCCCATGAAGGGTTCCGTATTTAGGCGATTTATGACGTATAAAAAAAAAACTACTTACTAGATCTCGTTCAAACCAATTTTCGGTGGAAGTTTACATGGTAATGTACATCATATATTTTTTTTAGTTTTATCATTCTCTTATTTTAGAAGTTACAGGGGGGGGGGGGGGGGACACACATTTTACCACTTTGGAAGTATCTCTCGCGCAAACTATTCAGTTTAGAAAAAAATGATATTAGAAACCTCAATATCATTTTTGAAGACCTATCCATAGATACCCCACACGTATGAGTTTGATGAAAAAAAAATTTTTGAGTTTCAGTTCGAAGTATGGGGAACCCCAAAAATTTATTGTTTTTTTTCTATTTTTGTGTGAAAATCTTAATGCGGTTCACAGAATACATCTACTTACCAAGTTTCAACAGTATAGTTCTTATAGTTTCGGAGAAAAGTGGCTGTGACATACGGACGGACAGACAGACGGACAGACGGACAGACAGACAGACATGACGAATCTATAAGGGTTCCGTTTTTTGCCATTTGGCTACGGAACCCTAAAAATAATCAAAATTGTGGTTAAATATTTTCAACAATGTTAATATTCATAGAGGAAAATGGGGACCATGTTTCTATGGAAAGGCGGTTTCGGGGCAGTCGTCCACATTCGTCATAAAACCAATAAAAAAAAAGCATTGCCCTCGATCCATCAGTTAATTTAATATCAAAGCGGCATTTAAAATAGTACAACAGCGAGATGATTCACTGCCGCAAGGAATTCCTTTGTGCTCGGACTTTCTCTCGGTCAAGGACTCGTAGGAGTGATGGTGTGATAAGCATGTAAGGTCACTGCGGGCAAGACCGTCTACAGGACAAGTCCGTCAACACGTTATAACTTTTGAATTTGAAGGCGTATGCCGCTTTGGAGTCTAGTCGATTAATCAGTTTTGCGCGTTAGTTCCCTCACTCTAAAACAGATGGCGCTGTGACAACCAATTTCAGAGCAATCCGCCTAAATAAGTCACTTCGTGTTTTGAACTCGAAGTCATAGTTTGACAGCCGTTCGAAAAAAAATTATTAAAAATAGTTTTTGAAAAGATTGTGCAGCAGAAAGTACCTAAAGTCTATTTTTTTATTCCGTAGACTGAAATGACAGTTAATTGTATGAACATGAAATGTCATTTCATACTATTAACTGTCATTTCAGTCTACCGAATAAAAAAATAGACTTTACGTAAGTAGCATAAGAAACAGTTATCTTTATTCTGTGTTTAAAATATCATAATTTGGCTTAGTTTTGTAATTATACGTTCCACCATTTATCACATTAAAATTTGACTAAGTTTCAAAGTCCGTCTATTATTTACAAGGCAAGTCCGTCATATGCCGACTTTCGTTAAATCAGAGATTACCAACTGTTTTTGCGATTTTAATATTATAACGATTTGATAAGGTATCGACAAATCCTCCTGACATTACGCATGATGTTAGTTTCCTAAATTTTCATCTCAGTAAATTAAAAGAAACGAATAAAGTACATTTAAAAATTTCTATTGGTCTTATATTTCGGAAATCCAAAAAAATTATTACGTGTAATTATTAGCCATAAAAGGTTTACCACCCCATTTTCGTAGTATATGCCTTTATATTAGAAAAATGGCGTTTATTTCGAATCAGAACCCTATATTAACAAGTTGAAAGTACACTTTTCATTGTCTTGATTCATTCTTTTTAGGAATTCGACTACGAACATATACGCACCCATAGATTGGCTGATATCATTACTAGACGGACCTCCCTTAAACTACAAGGGAAGTCCGTCTACTCGCCGATTTTTAAAAAATACTAATGTTTTTGCTTAATTTATGATTAAAACGATCTGTCACTATGGCTAAACTATTAATTATTAAATTCTACATCGTATGCGATTACAAACGGTAACGTAGGTGAATAATTAACGCAACTAGATCACTCCAAAGTAGAAAAAAAATAAAGTATGCCGGTCTTGCCCGCAGTGACCTTACACCAATGATTGACTTTTAGTGGACCTTATGCCTTTGCAATAAGGTCCAAATAGGAGGTATTAACCATACTTTTACCTTCCTTCTTATTTAGAGTTGGACAACAGGCGCCAGGCTGTACAAATTGACAGTTCATCAGGCCTTGAAACATTGGCAACATTGTACATGGTTACAGCCTGGAAAAAAAGAGTAGAAATTAAAAAGTAGCACTGTAGTGTCGTCCCGTTTTTCTTAGATTGATTTGAAAGGGACGACACTACAGTATTGCCAATTTTTTATTTCTATTTCATTATGTCAGGCTATAAGTTAAGGCGAAGGACCCACGCGGTTTGGCACTGCCGCACCGCGCGGTACGGCGGCGCCTCTATTGTTTTTTTTTATCACGGAGTAGGTAATCTGAACAGGACACACGACGCACACTGCTACTTAAGAGTTAAGAGGGTTCTTCGCCTTAATTGTTAAGGCGTCTACCGCGAATGCACAAGACACTGGTTCGATCCCCTTGGTTCTAGACTTTGGTCACTTTTTCTTTCGTATGTGTACATTTCAGTTTATATTTTAAGGTTTACGAAGTTCAGCTAACAACTTGATAGTGTAGGTACATTCGACAGTGATTATGTTCTGCGTCGGTAAATAGGTTAGGTACAGTTGGTTTTTCTTGAAGCGCGAAACTTTAGCAAGGTACAGTCGCCATCACATATATCAGAGCGACTAAGGCGCTCACAAATATCTGAACACGCTATTGTCAGGGCGAGAGTACGTGTTCAGATATTGTGAACACCTTAGCCGCTCCGATATATCTGATGGCGACTGTACCAAAATTTGCAATGAAAGTTTTGCGCCTGAATTAATTATACTTCCACTGGCTGTAGTACTTATTAATAGAAGCTTACATAATTACAATACATATTCAATCATACGAATATATTGCTTTTAAAGCTGTTATGTAGGCAATAATATACAGAAGTACCTGCTAATATGGTGTTTGAGTTTGAATTATCTGCTACTTACACGTTTGCCAGTAAAGTGTGCATTTCAGGAGCTTTCGCTCGCTTAGCATTTATTAGACGCAGACGGGTGCTAAGTCGAAATATTGGAAAATGGAAACTGAAGACGCTTTTGTCTTTATTATTGGAAAAGCTTAGTTTGTGCGCTAAAGCGAAAGTACGTAATGAAGAGCACTAAAATGAGTTGGTAAATAGGTAATAGACTCTGACCACGCAATGGGACTGCTCTCGAGAGAGTCAATAGGTTTAAATACCTAGGGCATATTGTTACCGAGAACTTAAAGGACGATGAGGATATGGAGAGAGAACGGAGAGCGTTTTATTTTTATTTTTTTTATTTTATTTATAAGGCACACTTTACAGACGACATTCAATACACGATTACAATAAAAGTGGTAGGCTTTGTATAGAAATGCCACCCAAAATAAGCGAGCACAGCAAGAACAATAAATAATAACGAGCAAAAACTATCCTAAAATTATAAAAAAAACACTACTACTTAACTACTACTGTTATTCTTTTTGAGAAATAAAAATATCTTTAAACCGACTTAATTATTAAATTACATAAATGATCTTAACATGTTAAATTGCTTACTATTGTTGTTGTGTAGTATGGTGGCCAAGAACCTTAACGACTTGCCTCTTGAAAACCGCTAGCCGTGAGTTGAAAATGTCGATGTCTCTATGTTGTGATGCTAAATCATTGTACTGACGACACATTCTAACAAGCGTTGTGTGTAAGGGCGAACATTCTGACCCGAAGGTTTGCTAGAAGTTCAAAAGCGGTTAAGATAACTCTGTTTAAGGCAGCCTTTTACACAGGCAGCCTTTTGGTCAGCTATACCCAAAAATACTATAATGATTTGCGAGTGGTGTACAACAACGCCTTCAGAGTGCTGGTTGGGCTGCCTAGGTTCTGCAGCGCTTCCGCCATGTTTGCGGAGGCACGAACCGACGGCTTTGCGGCAATCATACGCAAGAAAGCGGCCTCATTACTGCGTAGAACCAGGGATATGTTTAATTAAATTAATTAAGTCTAATATAACTTTTAAGTATTAATATAGTTTTTAAGTCTTATTTTATAATATGTATTACTAACACAATGGAATCACTGTTATCTTTTGAAATAAAGAATTGAATTGAATTGAATATGTCTTCAACCAAGGAGTTGGATATACCTATGTACCTATTCCCACTGCCAAGTCAGTGCGAACTTAGGGTGATAAAACCTATTATTAATACAAAGAATGCAAAACAACATACTGCGGTCTGAAGTGTCTGAAGATTCTGAAGATAGCTACAGTCAGCTGCAGAGAAAAGGTACCCCTTGCATATAAGTTTATATGCAATAGCAGATAATATTATTGTTGACTGTACGATAGCGTATACGTTACAATAAAATAGCAAAATGCAGCGCGCGCGCGCACGCCTCATGCATCATGCATCTAAGCTACTAGGCGTTGCAGTGATAATTTGGGGCATTATCTATGAAAAGGGACCTTATTGTCGATGGCGCTTACGCTGCTCAGCGTCGCGCGGCATTGTATTTATATCGGAGCATCGTTAATAATGGCGTAAGCGCCATCGAAAATAAGGTCCCTTTTCATAGATAACGTCTTCTTCTTCTTCTTCTTCTTGTTAGGGGCTATTTAAGGCTCCAAAGCCTATGTATCACTGCGACCATCGCTGATCTATTGTGATCGCCACCTACTACAACTCTCGATCCAAACCTGCAACTTCAAACAGCTGCAGGATCTTTTTGAACTCGAGAGACTTTACCTCCTCCGGGCGCAATATGTGCCCGCCCAGGATTAAGTCACGAGTACGCATTAGGCAAGGGCACTCTGTGAGGATGTGCAAGGGCGTCTCCTCTGCCTCCATACAGAGTCTGCACCGCCCTATGTCACGTTTCCCCATGGTGTGCATGTGCTTATTTAGGCAACAGTGCCCAGTAAGCACCCTTACCAAGTTGCGCAGTTGGTTCCTAGACAGCGCTAAGGCGTTCGAGGACGCCTTTTTGCTGAAGGCCTTGATAAGCGCTTTGGAATGGTTCAAACCTGTTGTTTCCCTCCAGAGTTGAATTGTTGTGTATTGACAGTAGGTCTTTAGGGTGAGCCGCGTTAGGCTTTTGGGGATACCACAAAACGGCTCAGGACTGTAGTTTATCCCTTTAGCCCCTGCTCGCGCGAGCTCGTCGGCCTTTTCATTTCCTACGATACCCGCATGCCCTGGGACCCAACGTAGAACAACTTTGTTCCTGGCTCCAAGGTTGTTCAATAGTTGCCTGCAGTTCTCAACCAGCCTCGATGTGGTGACATCAGAGGTTAGGGCTAAGAGTGCCGCCTGGCTATCCGAATGGATATAGATTGTGTGATTACCGTAGTTGCTTTGCAGATTGATTGACGCACATTCTAGGATGGCGTATACCTCCGCCTGGAATATAGAGCAAAAGCGTCCTAGGTTTAAGCTGATGCTTTTCCTAGGCGCTTCACCGTATACTCCGCAGCCTACTTCAGATCCGGATTTGGAGCCATCAGTGTACCACCTTAGGCTTCCTTCTTTCCACTTAATTTGACTGTTTGACCAGTCCTCCCTTTTGGGGAGTTCCACTGAGTAATGTTTGAGTGGACAAAATTTGGGTGCCATAGTGTCGGATGGCATCCCAAGAACAGGGATATCATACACTGATTCCTTAAACAGTCTCAGAGTTTTCGATAACCAATTACCTCTCCTCGCGCCCGCTATTCTAAGCGTACTAGATTTCGCCTCCAACTCCAGATGCAGGTGAAGGGGCGGTAGATTTAGTATGGCCTCTAGGGCTGCCGTCGGGGAGGATGACATGGCTCCAGTGACGATGACACAGGCAGTTCTTTGCAGGCTGCCAAGCTTCGTCACTGTTACCTTCTGCGTCGTTTTCCTGTACCATGCTACAGAGGCGTAAGTAATAGATAACGTCACATTTTATTACAAAATTATGATGAGGTAGGTAAATCACGCGCACTAACACTAACTTTCTATAAAAAAATATTTTAATACACACTTACTTAATTTTATTGAGTTTCATTCAACATTAAATAAGATTTCAAAGTAGTTTAGCACCCCTCTGTAATTTAGATAAATTGTATTATCATAGTTACTTAGTACGGCCGCGGTAGGCCTAAGGTAATAACATATACTAACCTATGGGCCTAAGAAGCGCTGGCTGGACGTCGTGATAACGGACATGGAAGAGAACAATCTCACACCTGACGATGCCTAAGACCGGGCAAAGTGGAGAAGACTGAGCAGGAAAGCGGACCCTAGCGCTAGGCCGGGAAAACGCTAGCACAGAATAAGTAATAGTATTATCATACAGAACGGACACGCACCGCCCCGCCCCGATTCGGATTACCTCGCCCGCGACAGGCCGCGACATGAATGTGTGCGTAAGTCGCTCTACTGAGATTCCGTCAGGATTCCGTCAGAAACACAATGACGCGTGTACAGACGTGCCGCGCACACGTAAACGCAAATCATGTTTGATGTATGGCGTGTCCGCCCTGTGACGCTAGGTTGAAGAAGAAGAGAGTTACATAGTACAGTAATAAATAGATCTGGCGACAAATTAAGGGGGTAATCTTCTGGCTATAGTTTAAATTTTTCCCATACAAACGTTTTTTAAACCTTATCTAGAGTGGATGAATGAAAGCAGTAGCATGGAATGCATTAGTAAACTGAATAATTGATCACATTCGAACACCCACTTCTATATGAAATTTGTCTCGACTAACCACATGGCTAATGCATATAGGAGTGTTGTATAACAAAAACATTTTTAAAATACTTCAACAGTATGTAAATAAACAAACATGGCTCGAGACCTAGAAATAAACAGTTACGTTCGAGCTCAAATAAAACCAAAAAGAAGATAACTGCATTCACTGGACGTAAACAAAGTCATTGACCCCAGTGTTCCGAGCATTATCGCAATTGGTTCGGTAATTTTAAAGCAATGTCAAGGTTTCTGTTGAAATTGTTAGGATAATAGTTACGTGTAATGATAGAAGTGACGTAAGTTTGTAGTACGAGTACGTAGGTACTACAAACGTGAAACTTTAAGTTGCGGAAAGTTTAAAAAAAGTTGGAAAAGTTCTCGTTAATTACAGTAATAAATCACATGAAACAAAAGAAAGGGGAAAGAGGGAAGATATTTCCAATTTTTTCCCACGTGGAGATTACTTTTACTGGATACGGTCAAGGCATTTAATTTCAATACCATTTCGTACTTTGTCACAGTTACAATAGTATGAGGTCCCTAGCGACTTCCATATTGATTGTCACTGTGACAAGGTACGCAATGGTACGGAAATTAAATATATATTGTACATCGTAGCGGCCAAGGTATTCACAAATATCTGAAAAAAAAACCTGAGTTACTTATTAAAATGTCGAGATATTTTTGATCATCTTGGCCGTTCCGCTATATCTGATGGCAACTCTCCCTAATTAGACATACTTTTATTTCAAATACTTAGACATCCACACATGTAACACATTATAATCTTGTATAAGATCTTAACGAGCACATTTGAATTTGTAGACCGATATCAAATTTATATATAAATGTATAGAAACCGCACGTTTCCCTTTGATTACGTAATAATACAAGTTTATGTGATTTTGATTATAATTCTGTTAACTACATAATTAACGTAATACTGCAGTGAAAGCAGTTATGTATAATTTGAGGTTAGAATTGGATAACGAGGTGTTCAATTTCATCAGCCGAAAGCTTTTCAAATAATTAAGTACAGTCAGTGACGGAATATACATATATTAGCCACCTAAGTCTCGATGTCATTTTAATAGGACAAAATAAATCGAATTTTGAACTAGGTATAGGTAAGTCTGCATACATTTAGTAGGAAATTAAAACATGAATAAGTTTTTGGCAAATCTTCATTTTTAGTACAAGCTTTGATCGCTGACTGTACTTTTCTTACGACAGACAACTAATACTCATCGAGACAATTCTAAAAACCCCTAACACAATTAGGTTGCGTTGTTTCATCACAGAGTTGCTATGGCCACCTCCTGTCTCCATCATCAGATCCGCTCGATGGTACCATAACATTGCATTGTCACCCGACTTACATGTGTATGCAAATTTTCAGCTTCATTGGAAGTCGGGAAGTGAGTCAAATTTAACTTGCAAGATTTGACCCCTACAAACATACATACATAGGTACATTGCAAGTTGAATAAAAGCTTGTAAAAAGTGATCAATACGTGGTCTGAGTAAAATATGAAGAGAAGATAAGATGCATAGTAAAATACTTACCTGTAAATGTATACCAAAATAACGTGAAAAAATCTGTAGGTACTTTATTATGATGATTTTTAGGGTTCCGTAGCCAAATGGCAAAAAAACGGAACCCTTATGGATTCGTCATGTCTGTCTGTCTGTCCGCCTGTCCGTCCGTATGTCACAGCCACTTTTTTCCGAAACTATAAGAACTATACTGTTGAAACTTGGTAAGTAGATGTATTCTGTGGACCGCGTTAAGATTTTCACCCAAAAATAGAAAAAAAAAATTTCGGGGTTCCCCATACTTAGAACTGAAACTCAAATTTTTTTTTTCGTGTGGGATATCTATGGATAGGTCTTCAAAAATGATATTGAGGTTTATAATATCATTTTTTTCTAAACTGAATAGTTTGCGCGAGAGACACTTCCAAAGTGGTAAAATGTGTCCCCCCCCCCCCTGTAACTTCTAAAATGAGAGAATGATAAAACTAAACAAAATATATGAAGTACATTACCATGCAAACTTCCACCAAAAATTAGTTTGAATGAGATCTAGTAAGTAGTTTTTAGGGTTCCGTACCCAAAGGGTAAAAACGGGACCCTATTACTAAGACTCCGCTGTCCTTCCGTCCGTCTGTCACCAGGCTGTAACTCACGAACCGTGATAGCTAGACAGTTGAAATTTTCACAGATGATGTATTTCTGTTGCCGCTATAACAACAAATACTAAAAACAGAATAAAATAAAGATTTAAGTGGGGCTCCCATACAACAAACTTTTCATAACTAAAATATTTACAGTACACATGGTACATATAATGCTACTTTCATGCACTAGTGCGGGAATAAGCACTTTCCGTGCCTATGTTGAAAGAACCATATGTACTTACTGTAAATCTTTGTACGGTACACGTGCGAATAGGTAATAAATTTCATACTTTCCGCACTTGTATCGTAAATAACCATTCCTTTAATCTTCCTAACTGAATTAGACGGAGCGCGAACTCGCATGCGATTTTAGTTACATTGCGGACCATTGAGGTTACAACAATTCAGCCGACCGATCGAATGACGTAATGTAGTGAAACTCGCATGCGAGTTCTCGCACCGTCTAAATGAGCCCTAAATCAGTGGGCCCTTATTTGTAAAAACACGATGATAAATTCGATAATAATCACATAGTTACACCATTAAAGTATCCATTGTTCCACAGAAAAGAAAGGAGCTTAAGTACAAGTAAAACAATAGAAAAGGAAATTTTTCTTACTGGTGTTTTATAATGAAATAACCTCATAAAAGTATAGTATTTACACTATTTACAAAGTAAGCAAGTCATTGTTGTCTACTTATGAAAGTAAGAGTGTGTTATGATGAAGCGTATCTAATATTTTACATTAAAACACATTCATTTATAAATAAAATACTGCGGCATTTATTGTTCATAAGAGTTTAACAAATGTTTGAGTATCAAATTCAGAGGTGGAAAATATAAGTAGTAAAATTATTGTACTAAGAGTTTTCATTTTAATGACATTTCGCAAAATACGATATTTATATTCCTACAATTCTTTATATTGTATTTAAATCAAGAAAATGTTTATTTTAATTGCCTATATTTAATCAGTTTAAATGAAGTAATAATTAAAGACTATAGTATTAGACTTTCTGTTAGTCCTAGTCTAAATATAACTTCATTTTAACAGAGAATTATTTCCGCAAAAATTCTACAACCTCAATTTTTGCATATCTCACTTAGCTTTTATGTCCTTGCTCAATAAGAAAGTAGCAGTAAAGATCTTGATTAAATTCATGAAACTCATTCACTAACGTCCAGTATGAAATCCTGACCGGTCTATGAGTAAACAAAGCCTTAATGGGAAACAACTTTTCTAATTGAAGCCGGACTCCACTTTAGTATCAGAAAGCTGCACTGGCGCGGATGCGCTCGCAGGTGCACTCCGTACGGCACATTTTGAGTTGCACCTGATGCACTTTGGTTTGTGAATGCACCAATTATGATCTTCTTCTTCCTCGATTCCTAGTCTGAGGGTTGCGACCACGTGAGGTCGTTATTTCGTGCACCAAGGCTTTCCATTCTGCACGATTTTCCGCCTTCCTGATAATAGGCCCCTGTGTAGATCCCTGGCAGGCCTTCTTTACAGTGTCCACCCAGCGGCAACAATTATGATAGATACTTTTAAATTCTTATTTTAGAATTAAAAAAAACTGGTGAGTGTGTGTTTACGTAAGTCAAACGAATGCTGATCCCATAGTAACCAACCGAATGTTCCCATTTATCTCCAAAAAGGATACAGAAGCCATTCTTTTTTTAGGTACTTTTAAGTAAATGCGGGTTTTAGAATTGAGAGTTCTTGAATAAGACTTATGAATAGTCAATAGATCACTAGAATAAAAATAAATTGAGATAAATAAAAATAATAATCCTAACCTAACATGTTATTTGCCACGATGGTGGCAAATGAGTGTACACCTAGCCTGATGGTGAGTGGTTAGGCGTTTATCGGTACTGAATGACTCAATGTGTCACAAACATGTTGTCAATCCCTTATAGGTAAGATAGATCTTTTATAAATGATATATTTTGCTCGCGACTTCGTTTGCGTAGAATCAGTAACATCAGCTAGAGTAAGTATAGCGCCTGGATAAAGTGTAACAGCAATCATTAAATTTGAGCATTGCTTACATCAATTAACAGGAAATTCGTTAATTTTCTCATTTCCACCCCCCTTTTCACCCTGTTTAGGGATGACTTCCAACATAAAAACTATCCTATGTCCTTCCCCGGGACTCTATCTCTATGCCAAATTTAAACTAAATCCGTTCAGCGGTTTAAGCGTGAAGAGGTAACAGACAGACAGAAAGACAGACACACTTTCGCATTTATAATTTAGTATTGATGGATGCCTAATAGTGCATTTTCGGGAGCTCTTGTAAACCTTAATCACCATCAAGAATATAGAACTACAAACCTACGAAGTAGTTCGTTAGTTACATATACCTAGTTATGTGTGCAATGCGAATGCTTCCCTAATTGGGCTGCTCTCTGCTTCGATTTCATTTAAATAGGTACTTTTACTTTTTTTATATTTAAATACCAAGTAAGACATGTAACATTAGAAACTTTAACTGGATTTCCACCATTCAATCATACTATTTAGATGCACAAACACGCCAAAGAAGCGTATGAGCGACTTCAAACAACCCATCAAAGCTTAGTCAGTATAATAATGCCATTCCAATGGCCACGCGTGATATAAATACCAAAAATGTTAAGTAAACCAGTACTTCGACAGCAGCTCAGCAATTATAAATTAGATTATTTTGTAGTATTTTTGTGTAAAAAGTGTTTTTGTGTATTTATTGGTAAAAGTAAGTTACATTTATGTGCCAAATTAATACAATATGAAAGGGAAATAATATGTTGTTTTTTCGAAGTTGCGAGTGGCAAAAGCTTTAGGAGTGGTACAAGAACGGTCCCAAAGGGAAGATTCCTCATCCCACACAATGTGGCGCGTCCACTGATCCGGGATCACACACACACATGAACACGAAATGTTAATGAACCCCGAAAAACGTGCATCCACGCAACGCCGTATCAGTGTGATATCATTTTCATAGCACCTTAATCGTCGACTTTTAGGTCCAGTTTTCTCGGGCGCACGTAACACCCGTGGTGGGGGTGACATGCTTAAAACAGACCGTTTTATACTGCGTGGGCACACTTGGTGTTTAACTTTCATTAGGGGTTGTTTGAGCTGACGACATGAGGTGTTTAGCTGTCCTAGTTTTGGTCGCGGTGGCGCGGGGTATGCCCACCGCGGAAAAAGAAGATCAGGGGTTCGTTGGGAGTGTTATGGGTGTCGTGAAGGAGTGTTCTGAAGGCGATGTGTCTTTGTGTTTGAAGGTTGGACTTCAGTGATGTGATAAAAGTGATATAAGTGTTTAAAATAAATAAGTGCATGAGTTAAAAGTTTTTTTTGGTTGCAGGAGAAGGCATTAAAGTATGTGGAAACGTTGTCGTCAGCGCGGGAGTTGAGTCTGACTGATGGAGTGACCTTAGTCGGGAACGGGTCTCCGAGGTCTGCTCGTGCCCTGGATCCTCTGCCTGAGGAGCCTCGAGCCAGGGAAGCGCTCGTGGAGTCGCGGCTGGTGGACTCTGCAGCTGATATATTGGAGAACCATGTTATCCAGTTTAAGCTGCCGTCCTTCGCTGTTGAGGGCATGAGGAGGTCGCTTGAAGAAGGTAAGAAAGATTAAGTTATAAATTAAATAATCTTATCCCATTATTTAAATGAAAACTGGACTTCATCGCTCGTACTTAATTTTATTATTTATCCTGACTCGCCTCACGCGATATGTTTTAGTTTAAATAGTAACTGATCTTTGTGTAAGTCAATAATCAATTAAATTTAAATCCCTCTATGCTGAAAGGTCAAATGGCAGTGGAAATTGTACAAATGTGTGTCTAAGATAATTCTTGGGATTAAGTTGCTGGTATTTATGTATGTAAACACTTGTACATATGACAAAATGACAAACACAATAAAAACAAAATATATACAATGTACAAATGCGAAATTATCCCAATAAGGCATCTCTTCTAGTCAGCCTCAGTGCATCAGGATTCTTTAGCGAACTGTGGCACAAAATTGCGTGAACATTATGTTAAAAAATAAGGTGAACATTATGTTACAAATATTTAAATGCATTTAGGGACAAACTTAGAGCAACATTTTTATACATTTTTTGTGTTATTTGTAAAGTTTTTAAATAGTTCGCATGTTTATGGATTATTAAACTACATGATAAAACACTGTTTTAAAAGATTTATATTATTATCCTTTTTTAACAAGCTGAATGTAATTTTACAAACGTATTGAATAATAATATACAAAATAATTGGTTATATAATTTTGAATTTGTAAATGGATCCGATAAAAAAACTTCAAAAAAAATACGCACCTATTAGGATCATGTTAGACTTATATGTAAAAATACTTACTTAAATCTTGGTATAATTAGTGAAATCAAAAATATAAACTGTCTTACAAACCAAGAACCAAGCAAATGTGTTATACATCGAAACAAAAGAAAAAGTAACTATTGTAAATATGCGTGCTAATTCGACGCATAACAATGACATAAGACGAGATAACTTTACCGTAACGTATTAGCGCAAACTAAAAATAGTGAGACATACTCCACAAACACTTAAAGCTTGCCAAGAACTTTCGGTTTCCGATCTTCATATTACAATCATTACGAAACCAACAAAACAAGATTACAAAACACAAATAGAAAAAGAAATTTAGCTCAATGACTCAATATTTCACACTTGGTTAAAAAAAGAAATGGAGCAAAACAAAGAGTTTTGTGGTCAAACAATGACTACTTATTTAATGGTCACAACTCCAGATGGTCTGAGTGAGCCAGTAATGATGACCAATTTAAACGAGATCAAAACAACTTTTACTTACACACCAGTTTTGGCGTTAGTTGACTGCACTTTCAAATTTGTAAAATGGTCTCATATCGGGTTCTATTATCGAATTATTACCATTAAAATATACAGTTATATATTTCAAATAACTTATTCAATAATATGTTACTTCTAAAATGTGTTGATAACAAAACTATTACTACTATACTGCACTACTACACTATACATATACTGCAGTTATTCAATTCTGTACATTGCATTAAAACAAATGTTATTTAAGGGGTTACTTTTGGCGATAAGCTTTCAAAGAAATTGTGTTGAAGCATTTTTAAAATTCATCTTTAAGTACGTATTCTTCCCGGAAAGTTGTCCATTTAGTTAGTAGTTTGACTCAATTCAATAACTAGAAGCTTTTTACCGCATTAATCCTACAACGTCAATCTAGAACGACACAAACATCGTGTTACCGAGAAAGACGGATGCGTTGAATGACCGCCACAAATCTCAGTCTGTCGTAGATTTCTAGACTCGCTTGAATGCCTGTCAGGTCATGTAGCATCAGCATCGGTTACACGCGGCTTCACGATGACTGTATAGCTGTGCGTGAGCTTGAATTGTTGACCGTACGGTTGACGATAAAGATATTTTTACAAGTTTGTACCTTAATCCTTGGTAATACGGCGATATTTGTTTACATAACTTTGACGGTGTATGCAACGGTATCTCCTTGTATACCCGTAATCAAGGACTCGTTTTCAACACATTTTATTATGTAAAATGCAACTTGATTTTAGTACTGTTCACTGTTATGTCGACTACTTTCTGTACTTATTAATTTACTTGAACTATATTGCACGAGAAAAATAACTTTAAATGGAGAACTTAATGCCTTAATGCACTAATGTAGATATGTTTGTATCATCACACATCAGGGGCCCATTTCTCAAAACCTTTTAACATGTAATACAAAAGGATGTCACTGTTTGACAGATTTTTTTAGAAAGGGACTTCCACTTGTACTACAAGTTACAAGCTTTTGAGAAACGGACCCCTGGGGCCGATTGCATAACAAACTATAACTAATATTACAAGCGGAACTCATTTTCTAATTTCACTTATTAAATAAGGAGTTCCGCTTGTAATATTAGTTGTAGTTTGTTATGCAATCGGCTCCTGGTCGTATTAAAATTGTAATATTACTGTTTTTTAAACAGTCAAAAATTATTTAGTGTAAAAGTTTATTCCGTATATTAAATTTCACGTGTTGTTCCGAATGTTCCGATTAGTCATCTCTCGTATAAATTGGTTATTATTCTTTTAGTGCCACCTTTTCAGTGTTGTTCAGAGAAATATGAGATGGCTGCAAATAAAAACTTAAAACTCGGTGACACCGCACTGGTGTCATCTTCATTACTTTATGGTACTCCCGCAATGACTGATAGGCCTTGCCTGTAACCTCCAGCTTCCAATAAGGAGGAAAACATTACTCGGGCGCCTTATGACTCGGGCTAGGCATATCGTATAATTCAATTATAACTTCACTTATAGGTAAGTTCGTTTAATTTAGTAATTATACGATACTACCTAGTCCGAGACTTTTACAAAAATACACCTGTCCTTATTTTAAACACGTACAAAAACACACAATGGGTACCTAAATTCTAGAAGCATTGTCACCTTATTTCTAAGTAAACAACTCGCTCAGCTTTCATCAAAACCATTTCAAGTCCACTAGTTGATCCAGATGTTTTGATTTCACTTCGCATAGTACCAGATATTACCATAATTAGAACCCCATTCATATTCCAAATGAGTACAAGTACGCACTTGCCACTTAACACTTGTCTCGCTGTGAAAGTAGTACTTGCATTCTTGCTTCGGTCATTAGAGTAGTCGGTAGTCGAGTCCTTCTGTCGCGATGCACGTTCATGGAAACCTGTTCGAGTGAGCAAGTCATCGTGAAATCTAGCCATAACTGGCTTCTAACTTTCAAAGATGTAATTGCTTTCGAATGAGTGGGTAGATGCCCTTTGGTCTGAGTCTGAACAAGATACGGCATAGCTATAAAATGCTTAGGTACTTGGTAATATAATATAAAACAGAAATCGTTACAATCGTGTGCATGTAATGTTTTGCATATTTACGTAGATACTCTATCTACATAATATTATTAAACATTTTAAAACATTCCGTTAGTTGACATAACTGCGAAAGGTATAAGACTAATGGCGTTATTCATAAACGGCTGCTAACTTAATCAGTTGATGACCGTCGTTTGTCCCTATCTATCGATAAAGTCATAGAGAGGGACGAACGACGATCATCAGCTGATTAACTTAGCAGACGTTTATGAATAACGCCGTAAGTGCTTCTATTAGGTCATAAAAACAGTCACAAACTTTACAAAAAATTATGTTTTATTTTATTTTATTAAAACCCGGTCAAGAAGGATTAAATTTACCGTTATATATTACTAATACATCAATTTACTCAGATCCTCAAGAATGCGGCTAAGCCTTAGTACAATCCGGTCATTTAAATTTAGGATAAAAAAAATGTAAACAAACTGCACAAATACCTACTTGAGATTTGAATTCTTTGAGAGATTAGACTCGAAAAATACCCGAATAGTATTGAACCTGACTTACATTTTATAAGGGTTGCTATCATGTTGAATTCAAACGATACCTTACAACTTAATTATTATGCCGCAGGCGATCGTACTCGTAATCACGGCAGCGGAACATGTTTTTAATATGATCTAATTTTGTAATATCATTTCATAAGCTTTTGTATAATGTCGACTTAATTTTTATTTTCTCTTTTCCAGCTCGTGGCAAAAAGAAGAAGATCAAGCAGCTTCTGCCCCTTCTAGCTCTCGCCAAGTTGAAGATCACCGCTCTCATCCCCCTGTTCCTTGCGATCATCGCCTTCGCAGCCACCAAAGCCCTGCTCCTCGCCAAGGTGTCCCTCCTCGTTGCCGGTATCCTCGCTCTGAAGAAGCTTCTGGCCCACAAGCACCATGAAACCAGCTACGAGGTGGTAGCCCACCCTCATCATGAAGAACATTACGCCAGCAGCGGACATGGTTGGGGACGATCCATCGATGATGCCCAGAACCTCGCGTACGGCGCTCACGTCAAGTCTGATTAAACTAAGCCATTTGACTTCCACAAGGATCAACACTATGACCGCTATTTTATAGTCAATATCATTGAGATGCGGGCATTTGCTTTAAAGATTATTTAAGCAGGCTTATTTATTGCTAGCCTTAGTTTATTTATTACTATTTATTTGATCCCTTTGTAAGGGAGTGTTGTTGTTTTCATAAACGGTTGTTCTAAGTTTGTATGGCCCTTCCTGTTATACTATATTAGTATTTATATCAGATCATATACGGTATCCGTATTTGTGTATTTTGTTTTCACAATAATTTTTGATACTCACTACTACTTGTACATATAATTTTATTTTGTTCGTTTATTTGATTCTAGTCCTTTCTTCTAAGTCCTCAATTTATTCAACTTGATATTGTATCATTATAAGTTAGTTAACATCTTTTATTTTTATTTATTATATTTAAACTGTGATATTTGTTTTATAATTCATCATTTATCATTATCATTAACTCATTCACATTCTTTTTATAATTTATAGCACCAGTAGCACGTCTATTATCATATATTTCTTTATTTTATGTATTTAATTATGCATGTATGATTTATGTATCTGTATTAATGCTCATTATGATATTATGGTAAGTATATAATTATACATATTGTTATTATATTGTATATATGACTACTTATGATATATATACTTATATACATAGTACTTATGATATTTTTGCAAATCGTACAAATAAAGAACTTAAAAATATACATGGTTTTTCCATTTCCAAATTAATTATTTCAATATTCACATATGTAACTACTTATATATCAAACAGAATACGAAAAGTAGTATTATCGTAAACACTGTTTATCGGCCATTCAAAATTAAACTTTACACCAGCGATATAAGTAAGACCCAATTGTAGACACAAGGGTTAGTAAAATGTGATCCTGTTAGTATTTTACGTAGCTTAGAGTATCATTGCCACTTTTAACACTATTAAAACTTATCCCATCAGATTCTGCAGGGTTATCACCGCAAAATTCATTTGAATATAGAAAACAAGTGGTCTGACCGACCGCAAGATATAACTTATCTTGTGGTGAGCTATAACACCTATTAACTAAAAGCTTTTGTAGAATAAGATAACAAAATTACTCCTATTCTATACAATTTACAAAGTTATACCTTTAATTTTTGGGTACAATAAATAAGATAAATAAGATAAAGATATTTTATTGAGTTAATAAAGGTGCTTAAACTACTTACATAACTTACATTGTTTTATGGTACAAAACCATCAGGCAAGTAAGTGTCATCTGACCCCCGTACTAGTGTGAACTGTATCACGGTGGGTTACAATATAAATATTAAAATAAATACGAAAATTTTACTTTGCTAATCCGCGAAAAGATGACGTGCTAGCTAATCAGTGCAAAACCGTTAAATACTTACTTGCGTATTTTTAAATTCAATTAATGTTCCCACCCTCCCACCGCAAAAGTAAATACGCAAATAAATATAACAAACCACCACCAAAAGAACAATACTCGACACGTGTTTCGCCTCTTTACGAGGCATCCTCAGGAGATGTTGACGTCAACACCTTGATATCCTGGTCGATATAAGTCAATTGAAGTGTGCAGAAGGGAAGCCACCATCACGTATAACAACATGAGTGCGAAAGAGGCAAACTACAAATGAAGAGATTGATCACTTTTCAGGTGCATAGCGGCCGCTAACGGCCACTTGAATGTTCTAATACGTAGGGTTACGAAAAGCTGTATTCAGGAGATACGGCGGGTGGTTACTGACTTAGTTGGCTGATGACCCAAATTGAGTCTTGGCCTCCAATACATGAGCACGCCATTTTGTTCGTCCCTACGCAGATTCACACCTTTCGCCGACGGAGATCTACCTCCACTTTATTCGTCTATCAAAAGATACCTATTTAGGATGACCTACAACCTACAGGACGGCGTCTAGCTGGTCGACCCAATTTACATATTGGAATATATTGTTACAAAAGCAAATAGCTGTGGTCACGGAAATACTAACGTCCTAGCATTTTTGTATTGTTTCCGTGACCACAGCTGGTGCAATTAAAGTATTATAAAAAGCAAATTATTTAGGACATCATTCCGTTTTTGGACGCACTTTTGATTTTTGTCAGGCAATCTTGCATATTCTAGGCCTACCTTTTTTTCTAACCTTACACTAATGAGTACTATCTCCCCCTATTATCGACCATTATAAAAATTCTAGCGCCATCTACCGGCACAGTCCGATATGACGATCTAAATGTCAATGTTAAGGCCGTAATGCAAGTTCAGTAAACAAACTTGCTTAACGAACCGGTTAGCTAGTTGGTCTAGACTTACGATGTTGAAACTAGATGTTACTGTACGCGATTACTTGGGTACGGTACTTGACATAAACGAATGTAGGTTTGAATTTACCCGTCTTATATTTTATTTTTGGTACCTAATCAAAAATAACAGTTTATTAAGTACTTTTACCGACATCTTCAAGCTATTTTAGCATTAGGTATTTGATCCATTTATTTAACTAAAAAAATACATATTGTTTTTTGTGTCAGGTTGTCTTTATCCAGAATTAATCAAGTAAATTAAAATTATTACAAACAGGTTACTAAGTTTAATATAGAGACTTAATATTATTAGTTTCAACAAGACCGTCTCTAATTTTTTGTTAAAATTTAAATTATATATTTACCACAAAATAATAAATAACATAAAAAGGCATAACTAACATCAAAAAATAGTAGTAAGAAGCATGAAGATGAGTTTAAATAATAACTAAGTAGGTACGGTAATATCATGAAACTAAATAAATCACGGTTTCCCAACCAATATTTTTATGCAATATTTTTTGTGAAAAGATCTTTCTTCTTTGTTCGCACGAAACTCAACTTGTGATGATTTCTTTTTTATTTTCTTGAAAAAAATCTAATTTGATACACACATTCAATTTTTAACGCACTCATGTTATGTCGTAAGCTCTACATTCGATGAAAGTGCTATGATATGTATCGCAGGCGTTTAGATTTCAAATGGTATTCGAACCTAACTTGTGAAATCTGTGTTATATTTTAGACATTGAAATAAAATTGAACGAGTCACCTCTTTGGACATTTCTTAAATATAAATATAACTTTGTTATAACAGCAATAAATCAAGACCTACCAACATTGTTTTGAAAATTGTAGAAAATGGTTAGTACAGTAAGCTGCAGAGTTAAATGGCAGGGGGGTCACTTAACTCTGCAGCTTACTGTACTAACCGTTTTGAACATTTTTTTAAACAAAGTTGGCTCTAAAGTGGGGCTCCGTGGTGCCACAATGTAAACGCCGGCATGGTTGGCCTGAGAGGAGATGGCGGGACGACCTGGAGCCTTACCATGATGTCCTTATTGCGATTCTGTTTAGGACCTAAACTGAATTGCTAAAGGAAGAAGCTATAGGTATGTATAAGTCGCATAACTCTGTCCCTTAGCAATTCAGTTTAGTCCTAAACAGAATCGCAATAAGGACATTATGGTAAGGCCCCTGGATGCCTTACTCAGCAACTGGACGGATGCTGCAGTTAAAAAAAGTTTACCTAGGTACCTATTGGCTGTTGTATTATATATTTTGATAATTTCATTTCATTATATATGTCATCTTACAATTGTTAACAACCGTATAATTACGTGATTATTTAATGTGACTTTGCTGTGTACCAGTTTAGATTAAAATATTTATTTGGAAACCACTGGTTGATATCTCACTTAAAACCGAACTTCCGGCTGACGCCATTTCTGATTGTTGACAGTTTCTTATTGGCGCCAATAACGGAAGTTCACTTTTAACAGTCTGTAATATTATTAAGCGACCATTTACCATTATTTATTTATCATTAATTTATATGGTAAGGTTAGGATTTTTCATGATGTGACCAAACGAGCATTTCATGAAATGATTGCCACATACTGAAATGATCAATTCTAAGATCTGTCCACAACACATACCTACATACAACATACATATAATGCTAAGATCATATCAAGTCGGCTAGCAAGAAAACTAGACTCCGACAACGCTAAAATTTCACTTCTTAGTGACAATGACTACACAATTTCCATAGTAGAATTGACAACGCACTTGATTTGAATACTTACGCTGCGTCAACTTACGTAAGCGAACAACTCCCGAACGCGAAGCGACGCGGCGCAGCGCGGCGCGGCGGGCCCACGGCGTTCGCGTTCGCAACGAGATCGCCCACGTAGGACACTTCTATAGGTATCAAAGGATTGATTGACCCCGCGCCGCATCGCTTCGCTTCGCGTTCGCAGATTGTTCGCCTATGTAGTACGCTGCGTTAGCGTAAATACCTAGTCGAATTATAAAATTTCTCATTCATCATTGAGATCATCTCCAGCCAGTGTTTTCAAATGTCATTAAAACATCTATCAGTTACTTTACACGCACATAAAAACTGTTTTCTAATACCGACAGTGAAAACATCTTATATATTTTTAAGCTACAAAGTCAGATATGACCTTTTAATACTAGGTGAAGATATCATGTTCGAACATCCCAAGACAAAGGCTAGGGTTGTGTCAAGTCATGATTATCACATTCATGGATCATTAGCATGACTGTGACAGTGATATAGATGTCGCGACAAGCCATGGGAGGTAGCGGAAACAGTTCATATCAAAGATTAGTTAAATGAGTTAAATCGCAATGCTCAATTAAACATAAAGATTATGACCTAATGTTTTGGGATTGGGCCTAAAAATGTACTGAAAATAATTTGTGGGAAATATTTTATGATTACTGTTCCATTTTCTTAAAAATTGATTTCGGTTGAAGAAAGTGCTTAAATATGGGACTTCAAACATGCGTAACCAGCATTCAATTAGGCCACCATCCATAGTTTGCGACATAGGTATCATGGAACTCTAATCTTTTAAAAAAACTTGATTATCCTGAAATCTTAATAGGAAAAGGATAATTCGTCCCAATTGTTTTTTTTTTTCTCATCAAAATAGTTAATGGTGATAAGTTATTGAAATTCAGTTGTTCAGTTACTCAATAATTGATCTGTTGACATATGATGGAAGGCGTTAGGTATATGAGTGATGACTGATGATGCACCCATCCCTTTTTAGCACCGCACGATTAAAAGGGAAGGGCACAGGCCCCATAAACAACATGCCAATCGCTAACGCTCCGTAGCGAACGAAACGCAACTGTTATTGTCACACTAATATGGAAGAGTGATAGAGAAACACAAAGAGATTCGATGGCGAATCGATAGCGATTGTCACCTAGGCTAGGCCGAGAGTTCATCATTGTTATCACGTAGACAAATACAACCACTGTATTGTAGGTAGGTATATTACTCTGTAAACCGCTCTCTCCTGTAACTTGCTAACCAAACTCTCCGCATTACGGTGACCAAAAAGTATTATTTGTGCGTTATGACATGTTACTTTCTTTATATATGGCTTTAATGTAGGCGTGACCGGATTTCGAATTGTCACAATGGACAATAATAACGTGACTGAGCTTATCGTAGAGCCGAATGGAAAATGTACACTATGATTTTAGAGTTAGACCAAGCTAACGCGGCAGCGATTTTGATAGTACAGACTGTGCAAGTACAATTTTAACCGTTCAAAGAAGTTTGAGCTATCAAAATCGCTGCCGAGTTACCTTGGCCTGACTCTAGACAAGCTAGATACTGAGCGTACCAGTAATATTTCGTTGTAATTTGTAAGGAACAGATTTTAACTATTTTAGTATGTATAGGAAACAAATTTAATTATTTTAATTTGTGTCTGTAAATATGTAATCAAATCAGTAGGTACTTCTTCTTCTGTCTTCTCTTTCTTTCTTTTATTTGTATTTTCTTTAGAATATGACATCTATTTCAGTTTTTATCTACTTCAATTTATAATAGCGTTTCAAAGGTGAATTGTGGGTACCCATAATATGCGTAAGTATTATAAATATTATAATGTTGTAATGGGTATGATAATTATGCTGAATGTTTCTCACAGTATTCGTGAAAAAACAGATCACCAATAAGTAGGTCACTACTGTAACACTACACTACACTGTACACACACATACACACACACACACTACGCTACATAACACTTGTGTAAATTAAAAACGGTTACAGAATGATTCTGAGTTATCTCACGAAGTATTTAAGTTCATGAATAAAATTTACTGAAGGTTAAAAATAATTTAGTTATTCTTTTTAAAATTCCGTTTTTAAAAAATTGTGGATTGTGATTGTGTTAATTGATTGTATGGTAGAGCACTGTTATATAGATGGATTTATATATAAGTCAACGAAATTTTGGTAAATGAAAAATGTTATACAACAATATACCAACAGAAAACTAGGACCTAGCGCGCGTAGCCTCTATGAGGACCTGTCAAAGTGCCTTATAGAGGATTCTGCTAACCAGAAGGCTGGTCAATACTTTTCCCAGCGGATCAGCATTGCCATCCAGCGGGGCACCCCACCGAGCGACTACGACTTAGGCCAACTTTTTTTATTTATAAGTGTATTGTATTTTTTATTTAAGTGTTATTTGTTATATTTTACATAAATAAAGAGAAACCTATCTTTATACAAAACAGCAGAGCATCAATTACAAAGTAAACCGAGATAACGCAACAGTCGGAAGAAACCCAACACCATCTGAACTAGCCAGGAAACGGAAGGAAATCCCACAACTCTAGGCTCCTACAAATGAGGAGAAAACCCTACGTTTTACATGCAAACTGTGCCCAGAAGCGACGGATTTGTCTTACTGGCCAGTCATGAATCTTAAGACAAACCCGATACAAGCAAATCTATAGCTTGACTCTTCATTTTAAAGACTAGAATCCTATGAAAGGGGAGTTTTGAATATGTACAATGAACTCTCTCTAATGTCATTGTTTGAGCAAGATTGTCAATAGTACTTTTGTGGTACCGACAATTAAGGTATTGAGGCTTTTGTACGTGGTTGAAGACTGATTGATTATCCGTGCAATGTTTAGGTATATGGCTGGATTGCATAATTTTGAGGATATTCTTTGTGAGAGTTTTCGTACTGGAATTTAGATGCGTTGGCACTGAATGCACATTTCATAAGTACGAATTGGCATGAAACACTTAGTCGTCCAGTCTTTCCTTTTTCTAAAGGATAATAATGCTTTTATTATCTGACGTCAGGGAATTTCTGAAAATCTTTTTCGGACCTTATTAATTATATCAAAGGGATCAGGGCCTCGTGTCCAGGTTGATTTCAAAGCGGTTTAATCATCATGTCATGATTGATGAATGTGGGATGGTTTTGAAATGATTGGACCATGAAATAAGTGAAATAACTATTCGTTCGACCAAAAGCTAACGTCTAGTCCATAAATAATGTGTATGTTAATAAAAAGCACTATGCTAAATGTGTAAAATAAAAAAGTGACAATTTATTTATTATAAATATTTAAAAAGTTGGTTGCCGAACCCCAGACAACATTATCAACTTCCTGAAGCATAAGTACCTATTGAAGTATTTATATTCTAAGCCTAGGTATATACAAAAAGTCGTAGTGTCACTAACTTACAGCTAGGGAATGCAAATCGGTTATTTTTTGTATGGAAATAACCGCGGTTTCGGTTAATAACCGATTATTTCCATACAAAAAATAACCGATTTGCATTCCCTACTTACAGCCATATTCGAACTTTAAGATAAGTCAAATATTAGATATCTATTACACATCACCAAGATATGTCAGTGTCAAACAAGTGTCAAAAGTGACGTTTCTTCAAACAATAACGTCAATTTTGACACTTGTTTGACACTGACATATCTTGATGATGTCTAATAGATATCTAGTTCAAAATCCGAATACGGCCCTTAATCTTCAAATCAAATTTTAGGCCATTCCAACTTAAAAATTCGTGTCAGGAACCATGTTACATCTTAATGTCGGTTTCTTGAGTAATAGAAGAAAGTGTGGTTGCATCATTTGTTCGTTCGACCTCTTTTCGAGTTGACACACGTTACTGACTAACATAATTCAGTCCTCTATATGCGTCCTGAGATACTTTGGTTATAGGAGTGCCTTTAAATGAAGTCATTTTTAACACGACACCGATCAATAAGTTTAGAAAGCGATATTGCGGTGATCGTTTTCCCAAGATGGTGAAAAGTTATGAAATTATTAAAATAGGTTTTTTGTTATTGTTCGAATAGTTTCTAAAATTCACATAATTAAGCGTCTTCATTAGGCTTCTTAAACACATGATATTACTGGATTTTAATTAAGCTTTTTAATGCATATTAACTTCGCAATAGTGTTAAGTGTCGTCATCAAAGTGCGTCAATTAATATTTTATAGTAATAGTAATTTAAACGTACTGAAACAATCTTAATATTTTATGTTCAAGACTTAGATATTTTCACTTGATTAGACATTTAGTATTTGTATACATTTTTAGAGACTATATAGACTGAAATTATTTTAAAATTGAAGCATAGGTATACGTAACTTTAATCAAAAACTAAATATATTATATGAAATCTCGATCTGATCTAACCTTGCCTAGAATGATGTCGATCAAACACAACTGACCCTAAAGGCAGCCATCATAACCCCCTTTCCAAAAAATCTCGCAAATCCGTGTTAATACGTTTTATGCTCAAAACTTTGACTATTTACATTTCGTCATACGTCCCACTCGGGGCGTGACATATGAGCGAGGGAGGGGGCCGCAAAATAAAACTGCCGACTGCCAAGCATTTCCTAACAATTGTACATTCGCTGTAGAGATGAAAGCGTTCGTGGCATTCATGGCATTCGTGGCCGTGGCCCATGGCCTGCCCATGGCCAAGGAGGAGAGTTTCATGGACAAATTCATGGCCAACCTGAGGGAGTGCGTGGAATCCGACACCGTGCTGTGCTTGAAGGTGTGTGAAGTGATCAGTGAAGTGAATTGTGACATTGGATTAGGGACGATTTAGGAGTGACCGATTTTGGGAATATTATGGATGATTTGTTGCTCAGTGATTTGCAAGCTTGTTATTTAGGCTACTGGATAAATCTCGATCTTGATCTCGTTACCGCATTTTACGTCAAAGTGGATTTTGAGTTCAAATTATTGGCCTAATTTGAATAGCCAGAAGATTTGCATAAAATAGTGGTCCTTGCAGAAATCTTAGACGTCCGCGTTCAATTAATGATTGGAACCAAAGTGATACTAAAACAATTACTTGAACTAACTTCATTAAAATTAACCGCAATTAAATAAAGTGCGCCATACAAATTTCGACAAGCTTGGAAAGTTTGATGACTTAGTTTCGTAGGCAATTAACACATTTATAACCTCTTTAACTGATATTAAAGTACACACCGTAATTGCCGTTAAAATTTAAATTCATTGCGTTAATTTCAGTTAACAAGTACAATAGACAAGACTCGAAAAGTTAAAAAAATTCTGTATTCTAAAGTTTCCCTTCTTATTTTCAGGAGAAGGCAATGAAATATACAGAAAACTTGGCTGTCTCCAAGGAGCTCAGTGTTGCTGATGGTGTGATGACCTTCTCAAGGACCGGCAGCCCCAGGTCTGCCCGAAGCTACGATCCTCTACCTGATGACTCCAAGGCCAGAGAAGCCGCGTTGGAAGACAGGATCCTGGACAACGTTGTAGATTTCTTGGACGGCCATGTCCTGACGCTGAGGATGCCTAAGTCCTTCACTGAAGACAACTCTGTTGAAGAGGAAGGTTTGTAGATTATTACATTATTTTTTAGGTTTCAGTGTGTATATTTGTAAAAAATAAAACTTACAACGGCAATAGAAATATTTTATCCCATACAACGTTGAAGGTCAAATTTAAATATCAGTTGCGAGCAATCGAATTAAGAAAGGGATAAAATAGATAAAAATATGTGACGGATTCATAAATACCTAATTGCATAATACGGTTACATCTTTGACAATTATTGAGTCATGGTAACTACAGGGGGTCTTCATGAATGAGTCAAAAGAAAACTGCTTAAAATTATGTATAATGACAATGCTTCCGGTTCTTTAAAGTGCTTTTGTTATTTAAAAATACCAACTTCTGTAAAGTACTACATATTTTTCATTAAACAATAGAAATGAATAAAATATATATTCAGAGAAACTTAAAATTTAAACATTAGGAAAAAAATATATATTATTTACATTCTACTAAAACCATCTTTAAAATTTGTAGGTAAGTGTACTCAAATTCAGGACAGCAAAGCAAAATTGGATTCTTAGCCATAAATCCCCAAAAAGGAGAAAAATCTGCATTTCACTATACCTACATATATTCCATGAATTTTCAAAACAATCGATACCGCTATATAGCTAAAAGAAGTAATTCTCATCCTACTGTGGTGTTAAATAGTTCCTCTCACGATATATACCCATTCAAGAGTATAATCAATCGACAAATATACAGTCAGCAGCAGAAGTTTCTATGCGGGCGAGGTGTTCAAAATTACCTTGACACGCTCTTATTCTCTTAACAATAAAGTCGGGTCAACATCATTTTGAACACCTGGTCCGCTTAGCAACTTCTGCTGCTGACTGTATTGCCGCAGAAACTTATAATAACCGAGTAATCACAGAAAAGCTAATCCCAGTTCGCACGTTTTCGATTTGAGTGTGTACAAATTTCTCTCAAAGTCAACGTATTGAGTAGGCGAAGTCAATAATAAACCGCTAGTCTCTCCTAAAACTTTAACGCATTCCCATTATGTACGGACTGTTTGCACACAAGGTTTTACGACTACACGACCAAGCAAGTCGACTGTACTTTGTAAGGAGTCCCAAGTCATCAGTAAAGTAATACGTGTCAAGAAGAGTACAAATGGCTGTGTACGTTTAGGTGGGGTCAAAAGGTCATGACGGTAAAAAGACACATCTGAACATGATAGAAAAACGATATAGTTATAATTACAAATTTAACATCAAATTAAAGATGCTATGTGAGTCGCAGGATAAAATTAGGTTACAAGATTAGAAGATGAATTCTAGACCAATTTGATGCAACATTAAGTCATAAAATTTGCATAATGATAACGACATCATAACATACTTAGTAACGTGTTACTCTGTTGTGATGCAATAAGCGTCAAATTAACATAAAATTAAACATCTATTAGACCACAAATGAAATCACATACATTTAAATTTTATGACTCGCAAGTTTATAAACGCGAGTTTCAAGTACGTGCTTTATATAAGCTTCAATCAATTCTGCTTAGTAATAATCTATAATTTGACGCTCATTCAGGCTTTCTTCAACCACGTATAAGATTTCTAGTCTTAAGTTTTCTCACGTCCAAAGCTTCTTCAATAGCCAATCATTAAAAATAACTTGCGGGTTAAAGATTGTTTTAAAATATTTGTGCTGTAATTAGAAAAGCTTGGCTAGTAAGTTGAAGATTGTAATGATTTATTCATTTTAAATGACTAGCGAAAAAAAACAATAAGAGAGAATACAAATACGTAGCGGAAATGGTGTTAAATGAACATGAAATATTACTTTTACATCACTTAAGCTCAAATTGACCTTAAACTAATCAATCTAAGAAGAAATCGCTGAGAATGTATGTAGGTATTCAATCATTTCAAACAAGCTTGTAATGCTTTGTATCACGGGTTACCATTATCTTTTGAAAGAAATCATTTTACATTTAGAATTTTTTATTCTCGTTCGACCAGTTTTGCTGCTGTAGGTAAATTTTTGAGCCTCCTATTTTAAATATAGCGGTATTTAAGAAGTTTAGAATTTCATTAACAGGTTTTGAAGCCATGAAATGTAGTTTGCAAGTCATGCACAATGCGACATTATTCTTTTATCAGGCCAGATCTAGACAATAGGTACAGTACAGGTAGTGTTACTATGGTTGCCTGGGTGTGTCAATTCACACGTTGGTTTTACAACTTTTGCTTTTAACTTTCTTACATTCTTTGAATACTTTTCTATTCCGATACGTTTAGCTATCTATAAAAAGTTCAATGGTAGGAACAGGCAAGAGGATTGTTCTAGTGACAAAATCAAAGAAGCAATCGGCAATCACAGTTTTATTTCTTTATATACAGTAGGTACCTTGTTTTACTGAGGCACCAGACCAGTAAAAGTTATATTTATATCGTAAAGTAGACTAAACTTCATTCGCTATTTTTATTTCTTCCTTTTAAATATTTAAAGTTTGCAAATAATATAAATTACTTACATATTTTTTTATAATTTAATTAATTCAGTTTAATTTTAACTTGTAAGCAGATTAGACTATGATTGACCAGGTTAGTCAGTTAGAGTTATGCATAACAGTCCATAAAGCTCCACACTTAGCGGGGTCCGAGTCTAGTTTATTGTCATAAAAATCTACAATTGGGTATCTTCTTTTGTCTCCAGGCCGTGGCAAGAAGAAGAAGAAGCTGAAGAAACTCCTCCCAATCCTGGCTTTGATCAAGCTGAAGCTCGCCGCTCTCGTCCCCCTTTTCCTCGGCATCATCGCCTTCGCCGTCTTCAAGGCTTACCTCCTCGGCAAGATCGCCTTCATCGCCGCCGCCTTCGGCGCCCTCAAGAAACTCCTGGAATCTAAGAAATCCAGCGGCTGGTCCGAGCCCGCTCATGAAGAGCATGGCTGGGAAAACAGCGGTGGCGGCGGCTGGGGAAGATCCCAGGATGCACAAAACTTAGCCTACGGCGCTCACGCCAAACAGCTATAGACACTTTATTTAAATTATTTATTTAATTTATTGAGAGATGAATGAGCGAATTTATATTATCTTGTATATTATTATGTACGAGTATATCATATTATTGAATTAACCACCGTAATACTTGTATTCTATTATTTGATGCGTGCCTGTGATTTGCGTGAAAGTTACACAAACAGTATTTTATATATGTTTAATTTTTATTGCACTATAAGTGATGACTGATTTGTTTTAGTCTTTTCTTATTTTTATTTTTTTAGTTTAATTATTATATTTACGTACATCTATGGCCTTCTTTTAAAGGAGGAGAGTGACATGTAGTATATTTTTAACCACATATTTTAAGTTTTTATTTCCAAAGATATTTTTATTTGTTTAGTTGTTATTTTTTATTATTTAATTGTGTACTTTTAGGCGTGAATGAAAGCGGTGTATTTATTACCGAACGAGCTATTTATTCAACGTTAATTTAAGCTTGTATAAAATGATGTGTTGTCGAATAATCGAATTTAAAATGTATTTACGATGGATCCACGTAAAACGAACAATAAATTATTTACAAAAACTTCTATTTTAAATTATTTTTCTATCCTAATTTTTGTGTAAGAAAAAAATCCAAGTAACACTACAGCTGCTCTTGCATATACCTACCACAACTCTAACATACTCCTCCAATTCATTAGTATATAATCACATTACCCTTTTTCATCACCCGCTTGATATCCAATTATATGAACTGCTATACTAAATAAATAGGCATACGAGTATGATTCACAGACAAGACATCCTCCAGACTGAGCATAGTAGCGCTATACCCCCTCTGCCGCAAATATACGGTAGTTTTACTCCATTTTCGAGTAAAGTGTCTTAGTGTGACGTCCGTGTCTTTGTGTGACGCCCGTGTCTTTGAACGGACCAATCACGGCACGGTACTCACTCACCTCGTCCCCCGCACCCCAGTATTTTTGGCAGCATCGATTTCATGAAATAATTGCTCTAAACTCCGTCTAGAGGATTCCCAGTCTATGGTATGATTGAACTAATGTTCAAGCGCAAGTCCAAAAAAGGAATTCGTTTTTTTTATTTTTTATAATAAAATAATGACCTTTATATATTAAAAGGCAGAAAAGTATTCATAATCTGGGGGCACGGTCGTGCCCCCACCAAGACAAGCCAAGTAAAGCTCGAGGGCACTACCTCTATCTTTTCTCGAAACACTTCGTTTTTAGGGTTCCGTACCCAAAGGGTAAAAACGGAACCCTATTACTAAGACTCCGCTGTCCGTCCGTCCGTCCGTCCGTCTATCACCAGGCTGTATCTCACGAACCGTGATAGCTAGACAGTTGAAATTTTCACAGATGATGTATTTCTGTTGCCGCTATAACAACAAATACTAAAAACAGAATAAAATAAAGATTTAAGTGGGGCTCCCATACAACAAACGTGATTTTTGACCGAAGTTAAGCAACGTCGGGCGGGGTCAGTACTTGGATGGGTGACCGTTTTTTTGCTTGTTTTGCTCTATTTTTTGTTGATGGTGCGGAACCCTCCGTGCGCGAGTCCGACTCGCACTTGGTCGGTTTTTAAAATTTTGATTATCTGTTATAATCCAAATCTCGTAGAATGAATATGATGTCATTAATGCACTTATTTAAACTATCTCCATACCTTTCAACTAAATCGGTTCAGCGGTTTATGCCTGATGAGGTAACAGACAGACAGACAGACAGACACACTTCGTATTTATAATATTATTAGTATGGATATAAGGTCTTAGGCCTACTTGCACCATCCCACTTAACCGGGGTTAAGCCGTTTAACCGTTAACCCAGTGTAAAATTGTACTGGTAACCATGGTAACTCCACGTTTAATCGGTTTACCCCGGGTTAGTGAATTGTGCAGAGTGGCCCTTATTAATTGAATATGCCTTTATTTGTGAGCTTTTAACTAAGCGCCTGATGTGGCCATAGTCGTAGCAGCCGATACACAAGTGAACGCGGCGTTTTCCGTCAGGCGAAAGTGTGAAGACATTTTAAAAATGTGACCCTCACAGAACAGAGCCCGTACCATGAGTCACTGACAGTGTCAAAACTGACATTTATGCTATCGAGAACGTAATTTGCTTTCTATACATCTCGTTCGCACTAATATACGAGTACGAACGAGATGTATAGAAAGTAAATTGCGTTCTCGATGGCGTTTATGTCAGTGCCAAACTGATGGTATAGCCGTACTAAGTCGTTAGAGTTGATATTGCTCCAATCGGCCCGATTCGAATTTTACGATACCTACGTCAAATTTAATATTAAGTACTTGGAGGATATAATCAAACGGAGACGCCATGTCTGTAATTTTCTGTACAAAACAGTCTGCCGATTTTTGCGGGGGAGGGGAACGTCAAATGTATGCGTAACGTAAAAATAGCCATGTCAGATAAACGTCAGTCCATACATTGTGTATGACCGTTGGCCGCCTATTTTCGACAGAGGGGAAAGCCTGTTAATGGCTACTCCGTTTAGTTGTATCCTCCAAGATTAAGTACGTCTAGTTACGATATGGATTAGATATGTCAGTGTCAAAATTAAGGTTTCTTCAAACAAAAACGTTACTTTTGACACTGACAATACTGACATATCTAGACGTAATATTTGACGCGTCTTAAAGTTCAAATTGGGCCGAATGAAATTTTTGACATAAATCTGTAATGAGTAAAACTAAAATATAACATATTTAGCATTTTACTTATGTATTCTAAGATAGGTAGTAAATTTTCTCATTGCACCAGCTTGACGTTAAACCCTGAAAATGGCCCTTGGGTTGTTTGGTAGATACCCAAATGCATGATGCAGTCCGCATTTTGTTCCTACTGTTCTTACAATAACTAAAATATCTAATGACTTAAAATATTTCCCATTTCTTTCAATTACGGTAAATTTTCATATATAAACATCAAAATATAATCGTAAAATGAGATATAAAATATATATTTTTATAGTATAAGTATCCAGTAGGTTTTATTATAAAATAAATAAAGAATAAATGAAAAGTTAAAGTGGCAAAGAAGCGGTTTGCCGAAGAGGTCAATGAATATAAAATGCAACTGCACATTATTACCGGCATGCAATTACGGTGTCTTGTATGCGCCGTATCATTTATATTGATGCGACCTGCGTGAGAAACTTTATCGAAGTACAGTCATATACCAAGTAAAAAAATTGGTCCAGTGTTCCATCCTTGCTAAGCGGATGAATTTTGGATATGACGCAGATATAACGTAAGTACATATAAAAAATAATGGTTTATAAGATAAGATTTCTTTATTGTCAAAGCTGGTACATAGGTCTTATAAATATCACAAAAGTCCATCAGCTTGCCCATTTCGGGCGTACAATTATAAACTAACCTAGTGCATGCAAAAAACAATAACAATAACATAACATCATAACGATTCATTGTCTATGTACATAAAATATTCATTTAAATTATAGAAACTTTTTGTTAACAGCCATTTCTTGAGCTTGTTTTTAAATCTAATCCCCTTTTGGGCCTATATTCAGGCAAGTGATTAAATATTTTTATACCTGAGACATATGTGCTCTTGCTTAGTATAAAGCTAGACGACCTAACTGTACAAACATCATATTTATATTGTGATCTTATATTATTTTTTGAGTCACTTTTTTTAATAAATATGTCATTTTGTTCCTTAACTAATACACAAATTTCCAAAATATAGATACATGTCAGAGTGATGTGAGAGTGAGTGAGTGAGAGGTGTTTTGTGCCAAGACTGGAAGTACGAACGCCTTATCTGCGTCATATCCAAATTCATCCGCTTAGCAAGGGTGGATCACTGGACCATTTTTTTTACTTGGTATATGACTGTACTTCGATAAAGTTTCTCACGCTGGTCGCATCGGACCTCTTCGGCAAACTGCTTCTTCTTTGCCACTTTAACTTTTCATTTATTCCGTTATTTATTCTGAAAGATTGTCTGGAAGAGATTGCTCTTTAGTGAGAAGACCGCCTGTTGTCTACCGTGTTTTAATTTATAAACATAATTAGTATTATTTTAGTTTTATTTATGTAGGTATGCTTAATTTCTATGTCATGTTTCTTTTGATCTTTTTGACTAATAAATAATAATATTTGTATTGTATTTTTTGTATCAAATAATATATTGTCATTTTCATTATTTTTTCATTTTCAATGTTTCTATGGCCGACAGTACCAGTCAAACCGGATGCGTTCGGCAGACGTCTCTGTTCTTTACGAGGTGATCCTTCATCGACATGAGATTGGACGAAATTGGGTCATAAGTCACGACTGCGGTAGGTCCATTTAGCCGACTGCCACATAAGAGAGGGTAATGTTGTACGACTTTAATATGAATATTATAAATAATATTTTAGTTGCAACATAATATAAAAGTGACTTTTAAAAACATGTCAGTTATAAATAAATAATCTAACAACAAATTAAATTTCTATATTTATTATTTTAGTATTACTGATGTAGTTCATAGTATGAGGCCTAACGTAGTACGTACCTATAAGATGTTGAAGCATTCCAGAAAATTTAAAGGGCCATATGTACTGTAAACGTTGTACAATACACATGCGAAAAGGTAATTCACAACTCGTTGTGATTTTTCTACTTTTCGCACTTCGTAATGTACTAATTGACTTGTACGGGAGCTAGTTCAATGAAATGCGGAAAGCTCGAGCATATTATTTTGACAACCGGTCTGGCCTAGTGGTTAGTGACCCTGCCTGTGAAGCCGCGGTCCTGGGTTCGAATCCCAGTAGGGGCATTTATTTGTGTGATACTGTGCACAGATATTTGTTCCTGACTCCTGAGTCATGGTTGTTTTCTATGTATTTAAGTATTTGTATATTATATATATAGTTGTCTGAGTACCCACAACACAAGCTTTCTTGAGCTTACCGTGGGGCTTAGTCAATTTGTGTAATAATGTCCTATAATATTTATTTATTTATTTATATATACTGCCAAGTCGTAAGCGACGTTCTCGTGGTATGCCTCTGTTATAGATAAAGGCTGCCACATAAAACACCAGGGATGTTGCGGATGCCGATTTTTTGACATCCGCGGATGCGGATGCGGATGCGGATGCGGACTTTTAAAGGCTCACATCCGCGGACGCGGATGTCAAGATAGATACATAAAAAACGTCAACTAAATACATTTTAGTAATTTTTATTTCAAAAAACCGGCCAAGTGCGAGTCGGACTCGCGTTCCAAGGGTTCCGTACATAAAGTCCCACTCACGCTTGCCTGCTCATAGGTTTTTTTGGCTAATTAATAAATTACCTAGCAGTCTAGCACTTACGCCGATGCTAATAAGAGGTTCCTGTACTGACCTGTTCCACATCCGCATCCGCATTAAACTCCGCATCGATTTTATGCGGATGCGGATGTTGAAAATAATGCGGATGTTCCGCGGTTGCGGATGCGGATATTCGCAACATCCCTGTAAAACACATACACAATACATACATACACAATGAAAGCTTATCTTAATAAGCCTATTTTGTATCTGCGTATTTATTGTACTCACCTATAGTTTAAAGCAGAGTTTTTCAAACTTTATGGTGTCACGGCCCTTTATGACCACTAAAATTTTTTCGCGACCCACAAACAATAACATACAGACCCATTACTAGTAGTCGCTTGGAATCATTCAAAAATGAAATTCAAAAAAATCTCTGTATGTTACCATTTTCACATTATAACTGTAATAGCCTGTATGAAGATGTTTTTAGTGTAATTCTTTATCATTTTAATCAAAATTTCAAGGAGAAAACTATTAGTGGGTCAAAAACAAAAACTAGAACATAGTTTAGTGAATGGGCTACTGCAGGCATTTATAAAAGTAGAAAAAGGCTTTATGAACTTTATGGTGAGAGAGAGCTGAACAAAAATTCTGATTTCCAGGACTATGTAAGGAACTACTCAAAAATCTTCAAGAGAGTGTGTGTAACAGCCAAGACAAACTATACAAGTTCTAAACTGAAAGTGTCGGACAACAAAGTGAAGACAACATGGAATATTATAAATAGGGAAGCTGGTAAATGTAAATCACGCGATTGTCAAGTCAACATTGTCTCGGGTAAACAACTTACCATGTCAAACAACGATGTTGCCTCGGCATTCGAAGATTATTTTTCTAAAATAGCTATTAATACCAAGAAATGTCTACATTCATCTTCGTCTCGAGCTCATTCCTTACTTTGCGCTAATGTTAAGAAATGTAATATTAACTTTGAGTTTAGTCAAGTAGATTCAGCAAATATTGTTAAAACATTCAAGTCACTCAATTTAAAGAAAACGGAAGATTTATGGGGAACATCAGTTCGAGTCAATGAGTCATGTCATAGACGTAATAGCGCCTTACTTAGCCGTAATTTATAATATTTCAATAATAATCTTATGAAATATAGTAAAGTCATTCCTCTTTTTAAATCTGGTGACTCGAGTAATATGGCTAATTTCCGACCAATATCAATACTTCCTGTACTAAGTAAAGTTTTTGAAAAATTAATGTTAAATGATCTACTGGGTCACTTCAACAGACATACTTTACTTACAAGCAATCAGTTTGGTTTCACAAAGGGCCGTTCCACGACCGATGCTGCTTCGGTACTCATTAAACATATTTATAATATTTGGGAAAATTCTTGTGATGCAATTGGCATATTTTGTGATCTTTCTAAAGCATTTGATTGTGTGGATCATGGAACGCTCATTTTGAAATTAGAACACTATGGTCTGTCAGAAAATGCCCTAAACTTTATGTCTTCTTACCTTAGCAATAGAACACAAACAGTTGTTGTAAACAAAACCCAGTCTAGCGGAGCTGTAGTCCAATTAGGAGTGCCACAAGGTTCTATTTTGGGTCCATTCCTGTTTTTGGTTTATATAAATGATTTGCCATGTATAGTAGAAAATCTTTGTGAAATAGTTCTTTTTGCTGATGACACATCATTACTTTTTAAGGTTGATCGGAAATCTACCGATTATAGTGTAATTAACAGCATACTCGTTAATGTACTTAACTGGTTTACTATGAACAATTTGCTTCTTAATGCTAAGAAAACCAAATGTATTAGATTTTCTTTGCCGAATGTTAAACCAGTCGATACTAAAATACTTTTGAATAATGAATGCTTAGAGATGGTAGATAAAGCTCTGTTTCTTGGTTTAACATTGGACAAAAATCTACAATGGAGTCCTCATATCGGAACACTAGCTAACAAATTAAGTTCGGCCGCTTACGCCGTGAGGAGAATTAGACAACTGACTAATGTTGAAACAGCTCGCCTTGTTTATTATAGTTATTTTCATAGTGTAATGTCATATGGTATTCTGGTTTGGGGCAAAGCAGCTGACATACAGACTATATTTGTCTTACAAAAGAGAGCCATTCGTTCTATATATAACTTAAGAGCGCGTGAATCATTAAGAGAACTTTTCAAAGAAATTAATATTTTAACTGTAGCTTCCCAATACATATATGATAGTATTATTTATGTTATTAAGAATCTAGACTCCTTCACTAAGAATTCTGATGTCCATAACTTTAACACTAGAAATAGAAATAAGCTTGCTATCAGAAAGTTTCGTGTCCGTAAAGTACAAAAGTCATTCGTTGGGCAATGCATTCATTTTTATAACAAGTTACCTGAGAATGCTTTAAGATTACCCTTTCCAGCTCTTAAGAATTACTTAAAAAAGTCATTGATGTTAAAAGCTTATTACAGAGTCGAGGACTACTTGACAGACAAACATGCATGGTCCAAACCAGAAACTAACTAATAAAAAGTAGTAGCAATTAAAAACATTGTATTATGTATAGAGTTATAGGTGACACAGCTCAGGTAAGCAGGAAAGCACATCAAATATTATATGTTGGTAATTAATAATAATCAATCAGATTTATATAATATGTTTTCCCATTTCTTTTAATAACTTTATTTTCTTTTCCTTTTGTAAGAATTTGATATGTTTTCTGAAAGAGCTACGATTTTGTATGATTCCATGTACATATGTATATTTTCTAAATCAAATTTCTATTACACCTTATGTGTATAATTGCATGAATTCTATAGTAATTTAAATTGTATTTTTTCCCTTATTTTCTCTTAATGCATGTTAATTATAAGATGTAATTATTTTTGAAAAGATGTGTCCCGCCGAGTTTGTTGCCGGTCCCATATTGGGATACCCTCCTCCAATTGAGGGGGGATTTAAATCTTCTCGGGGCAGAGGTGTAGGGTTGGAGCCGGTCTACCTAGCTTTATTTGACGTTCATAAGCGCATTGTAATTATGCCTACTTGAATAAACTATCTTTTATCTTTATCTTTATCTTCTATCATTCACTCAGTTACATATGCGTTTTGGCTGAATATCCCCATCTAGCAAAAGAAGCCTTTAAAGTTTTGATCCCATTTGCTACTTCATATTTATGCGAGCTGACGTTTTCATCAATGGTCGATATCAAAACCAAAAAAAGGAATAGATTGAATTTGGAAAATGATTTAGAATAAGACCAAAGAAAGTCTGCAGCGCTAGATTAAAAGTACCTAGTTTTTAAAAATCAGTATGCGACAACACCACAGAAAATGGATTAAATAGTTAGTAGATAATACTTGTGAAATTTCTACCATATTTACCGTCTATGAAAAAATTAAGCTGTATGCACAGCTTAATTTTTATGGTAAAATAAATTTCATTCCAACAATAGATGTCACTATTAATATGTACCTAGACATATACTAATATTGATAAATAATATTGGGAGAATGTGACATTTGGCTTCATCAAAATTAATAAGCTTTTGTAATATCCGCGACGGCGGTAAATAGGTACAGAGGGCCTACCGCGAACACCGAAGTTCACAATATGCGGGCATCTTTCTCTTTTACTCCCATTAAGGCGTAATTAGATTGATAGAGAAATTGCCCGCAATTTGCGAACTAAAGTTTTCGGAAAAACTAAATAAACCATTAAAACAATAAACATATTATTAAAAATAAATTGTAGCTTTAACTAGTAGGTACCCATGCCGTGAGCATAAGCATGGAGGTTGTGGGTTCGAGCTCAAAACCCGGCTAGTACCAATGAGTTTCACGAAATGTTAGAGGAAGTTCATAAGTATGCCTATACCTATTAGGTGTGTTCAATTTGCTGTGAAACCTTAGTCTAAACCAATATTATATTATCTAAGTAGGTACATATGGTGAAGTATTAAGATGTTTCATTCCACTTACCCGTCATCAACTCCAAATTTTTACTAGTAAAGCATACTGGCACAATAAAGAAAAGCCTAACTTAGTTCGCAGCCTGGAGAGACTAACTGCCCTCAGACCTCCCATTATGAAATCTTCTTCTCTCCCTATGTACACCGTTCCTTTCGAAGCTCTCACTCATTCTCCCACAGTGATAACCAATATTGGCATCGAGAAAGGATCTACATCGGCTAATTCAATTTTTTCTAAATTTGTTCACACTCGCTTCCCAGCTTACCGGCTCTTCTTCACTGATGCTTCTAAATTAACGGACCAGGGCTGCGTGGGAGCGGCCTTCCTCCTTGCAAATTCTCACACCATGGCAAAATTTAAACTTCCTCCCGAAGCATCTGTATTTTCCGGTGAATGCTTGGCCCTCTTAAAAGCCCTAGAATACATCCTTACACATAAGCTTCCCAAATCTGCTATTTTCTCAGACTGCCTCAGTGCGCTCCAATCCATTTCGCTTCGCCCTTTTAAAAAATTTGCATGCAACTACCTTATTTGCCAACTAAAAAATTTTACGTATAAATGCCATTCAGCGGGATTGGAAGTAGTTTTTGTTTGGATCCCTAGCCACTCGGGAATAGTAGGTAATGAGAGGGCGGACAAAGCAGCCAAAGAGGCTGTCCTTGATGGCGATGACTCCTTCTTCAAAATATACCCACCGGATGTTCTGAGTATCCCTTTTAACTACACGAGGAAAAAGTGGTCCCTCCGCTGGTCCCGGGCTAAGAAATGCTTCTTTTCAGAAATTCAACCATCTATCCCATCCCGTCCATGGTTCTTCAAAAATAGATCTCTTTCCAAAAGACACACTAGTATTATCATTAGACTCAGGTTAGGTCGCGTCTGTTCGTCCGAGCAGTTATATGAATTTAAAAAGAAAGATTCTCCCATGTGCGATTGTGGTAACGAGGTTGGTAATATCGACCATATTTTCTTTAATTGTCCGCTTAACAACAAACCCCCCGATCTATATTCTAATCTACCGAAACTTAATGTGCCGTTGCCTACTAACATGGCTTCCCTTCTATATCTAACTAATAATAAAAAACTTATGTGCGTCGTAAGCAAATTCATGGCTAAAAACAACATAAATCTATAAATGTCCAAGTTAGAGATATATATGTACATATGAAACATATCTATTTATTTCAACGTTCCGACAAATTGGTTCTAATTTGGTGGTGGTAAATGTTAAATTGTGTATGTCGTATTTTGTTCCAGGTATTACCCACTTTCATGTTGTCTTTCGGTACTCTTGTAACCTACCCTCTTGTCAGCCGTGCGAAGCTCGTTACTCGATTTTGGCAGAATTGTGCTTAACTGCGCGGTAGCCATAGACAAAAGAGTGAAGTGAAGTGAACTCCAAATTTTGTAAACATTGTCGTTTTTCAGCTTGAATCGCCTCGTCTGACTTTTTACAAGTGTAAAATTATTCGTCATGCGGAAAAGTAACTCCCGCACGCCGGTTTTGTAAGGTTTCACCATGTTTATTCCGTTCATCACAAAACAACGATTAAACGATTTTGACAAACACATACCATAGTGCATGACGTTTACTGACTGCTAAAAAACATTGCCATATGTAGTTTTTTAATTCGCTGTCAAATTATTGCGCTGCAGACTTTCTTTGGTGTGACTCTAATCGTCTGCGTGTCGCGGCAGGAACCGCGGTTTGACAAATTAGTCAAAATGAAACAAGCTCATTCTTCGCACTGAATACCTTTACTTTTAAAATACAGTTTACCTATCTAATAATGATTTGTTTTATTAATATGTACATTAACGACCTTTAAAATTTAAACTTTAAATTCAAATTTTAAAGGATTGGATTATTTTTAAGTATAAAAATTGAAATGGCTTCCCATAAGTTTCTCTCAAAGCTGAACTTCGCGACCCCCTTGGACAAGTGCCGCGACCCCCCGTGGGGGTCGCGACCCACACTTTGAAAGACACTGGTCGGCCAAAGGGTCCGTAAAGGGTCGGCGTATATATGTAAATTAGGGGTGGGGTTGAGCGCAAGGTGCGCCGATGGGCGCGACGCGAAAGTTCCTGCGCGTGCGGCGCGGCGCACACGGGGCGGTTAATTTGGGCATAGATAAATATGTAAGCTTAGAGTAATCACACGTACATGAGTTTACTTACTAAAGTAATAAGTTGTATGGGAGGTACGGTACAACCACGATGTGACGTCACCATAAGCGTTCTGGCTCATATATGAGCCGTGGGAGCGGACAGATAATAAGTTAAATTTAAGACTTAAGGTCAACTCGGCGAAGACCGGCATACTTTATTTAAAAAGAAATTAATTGACAAATTTTAGCTATCCTGTTGCCTGAAAGTAAAATTTTCTGAAACTAGTTGATAAAATATTTCGTTGGTTTCTAATTAAACTTGCCAAATTCTCATATAAGGCATCGGATAGTGAAATAAACACTCGTTTTTAAAACACTTTGCAATGGACGAACTCAGCGCCAATGTCGGCTAAGATCGTCTAATGGCGAATTTACCTACACATAGGCAACCTACGTAATTATAGATTTTTGTACGAGTGCGAACTACAATAACAACAGAAAGTAGACTCTAATATCTCAATAATAGGGTTTATTATGGCTAATTTCATGCAAAGTTTCGTTTGTCGGGCAAGACCGGCATAACATCGCCATGCAGGGGTTGAAAACACGCAGGTAAGTATTAATAAAACAATGAGATCAATCATTGACATCAATATATTCTTAATTAAAATACTAAACGAGTATTAATTTAAGTACGAGTATTATTAAAAATTGAGACCAAGAATACCACAAAAAGTAACAAATATTTATATAGTTTGTTCGGAAAGAGAAGAGTGGTGGAAGGTATGGGACCCCAATTACCCCATACATTCTACGACTCTTCTCTTTCCGCACAGACTCAAGCAGTTTACAGGCGACACAAATATTACTATAAAACTGTAATCAATTAACAGAAACTCTATGTCTGCCATTTTTTTCAATAAGATAAGTAATATAAAAATGCTTTTTCCAAGATAAACATTGTAATTAAATATGCACGTTTTTTTAAAACGTTATACTTACTTACTTAAACATCATGAAACACAAAATCACTGTATTATGTGAAATCTTCATTTTGATTATTTTAAAAATACCGTTTTTTCTTACAAATTACGCCGCAGTATTGACTGGGCACACAGATCGCCTGATGGTAAGCGATTACCGTCGCCCATAGACAAATGGATAGATATGTAATGTATAATATAATGGAATAATAGGTGTAGAAATTAGATGCCATAAAAAACATAACTTAAAAAAAACAAGTCTCGCAACTAATTTCTTCTATCGTAAAAAGTTGTGAGATGCGTGTAAGTACTTAATACCAAGTCGGTTAATTTATTCAGTCCCCACTTAAGGGTCCTTATGTCTTAAGTTACTTATTATGTAATCAGCTAACCTAACAACATCTTATTTTTAATATTAATATGGTCACTATATCAATATTAAAATATTTTAAATGTTTTAAATAAATAGATTGACTTGGAAATTGCACTAAACAATCTAATTTAATATAATATAATATGTATTGAATAAATGACAGAAAAGGTTGGCAACTTCTGAAAACCGTGAAGACCGGCATATGACGATATTAGCCTCCAAAGTTTTGACGGACTTCGACACTACTACATTTTGAGGTTAGTTTTTTTCCACCAGAAATATCTTCGTGAAATACCGAGATTAACGTTATTGTAATATAATATTCATATAAATACATTAATAAGGAGTAGACTTACCTGCATCGATCTTAAAAACACTTCAGTTTAATCACTTAAAAGATTTTTTTTCGACAACGTGTTGTACTCCCAATACGAGTTGCGAACCTGACTAAACTTGAACGGCCGGTTTTTCTCTTCATACTAGAGGTAGCGCCATCTGTGTAAAATGGTAAGAACTAGAACAGTTTTATCATTAGGTAAATTGTGTTGCCATCCTCGTAGCTGTGCACAATTAGCTGTAATTCTTGCTAGACGGCCTTCGCCGCTAGACGGTCTTCGCCGAGTTGACCTTATTAATTTTAAATATTAGTATATTAATACGTTTTCGCGAAACTCGCTTACAACTTATTATTCATGTACATATGCAGTGAGAACTCTAAGATTATTTCTCTTTGTTTTGGTCGATATATGTATATCTGTGGTTGCGACCCTCAAGAAGTCGCAGTGTCTACGAGCATTTATTATAATAATTATAGAGGCTCGCAAATTATTTCTAAATCAATATATTATACAGTACAGGTTATTATGAACAGAGAAAGGTAGCAATATAGTTATTTACGATACAAGTGCGGAAAAGAGGAGCGGCGATAAATTAAAACACGACCGAAGGGAGTGTTTTAAATCGACACGAGTTTACGAGTTATCGTACAACGTTTTACAGTACATATGGCCCTTTAAACTTTTGACATTATTTTACGCACTAGTGCGGGAAAATAGGGCCATATGTACTGTAATAGTTATTTTCGATACAAGTGCGAAAAAGAGGAAATTCGAAACGAGTGGCGATAAATTAAAACACGACCGAAGGGAGTGTTTTAAATCGACACGAGTTGCGAATTACCTATTCGCACGTGTATCGAACAACGTTTTACAGTACATATGGCACTTTAAAGTTTCGACATACGCACGAAAAGTGCTATTTTACGCACTAGTGCGGAAAAGTAGCCCCATATGTACCTACTGTAAAATATTTTTCATATCAAAGGGCGTTGCAGAAATATTTCTGCAGCGCCCTTATGTTTCTCTTCATAGAAATATAAATTAATCATTTATGACGTTATGCCAATTATTTATTTCAAAATGCCATGTAGCTTCAGTTTGCTCCGACTATAATGCTGATTCATAACCAAAAAGGAATAAAAAAACTACAAATCGACTTTGTGGACTATACAATTGCTGATACACCTTCATAAAGCACCTATTCAAAAATTAACCTTTCATATGTGTGTAAGAGGATGTATGTAGTGGTCAAAAATCGTAGTTTCAAGCCTAGGTTGTGCTGTATACCTAGAGCAGACAGTCGTTCTAGAAAAAAATGCTCAAAAATGGCAGAAAATTTGGTATCATAAACAGAGAAGATGTTAAAAGCTTGTACGATAAAAAATCACCTAGTGTGCACCCACGACTTCCGAATAACCGTTGTTCAAGGTCACGCCGACCTGACTCAACCACTTTCTTCTCGCAAGAATGTCGCCGCGGGATGCGTGCGACATCACGTGGTTACGCATTCCTGCGTTGATGTATCATCGTCGCCATTTAGGGTTCTAGCTAAATTGGACATTCCATAGCGTAATATGGAACAACCAATTTAGCTACGACTCTAAATGGCGTAACAATCCGTAGTGGTAACTGGTAACAGACCTATGGTTAACTCGTTCGCGTCTTTCATGTAGACATCCCAATATTAGGGCCAGTTGCACCAAACACATTTGACAGACTGATCAACATCACTCGTCAGAGAACTATGAAAATTCCCATGCAATATAATTTAGCGAACGCTTTAACGGTAACAGGCGGTTTGGTGCAACCGACCCTAAGAGAATCAAAAGCTATTTTTACGCTTCACCTTTTTAGTTTTTACCATAATAATTTAAATGAGCTCTTACATATTTTTTTAATTATTTATGTATATTCTCCCATACGCGTAGTTTTATAAACAAAACATTCGTGGTAATTCACCTGTGCCAGTTAGTGTGTGTATTTATGGCGACTTATTGTAAAATCTTAGAAACTTCTCTGGGTTATCTTTTTGTTCAATAACGTTTATATTTTTTTCTAATCCCGTACTTTTATTTGTCATTTAAAGGGTCTTGCACAGATCTTTAAAATCCTACCTTATAGTTGTCAAAACTAGTCTTTAGTCTATTCCCCAAAAAAGCATTTGTACATACACGCAATATATTTTTGGCACTTTTTCGATACTTCGTGACTACTTAAAAATATTGTATGAAATACATTGTTGCCAACCTTACTTTATTTTATATGTCATCTCTGACAAATAAGTGAACCATAGACATGTTTTTTTTTTTTAATTTCATTCATTCATTATTTTCCCGCCCTTACCTCCATTCTTTGCTACTTCTTGAATGTGGTTAAGTACTGTTGTCGAATAAAAACTTAATTTTTGCGTTAAAAAACAGTGTGTCTTTCACGTTAAAATGGATGAAGACGAAAACTGTGTCTACGCCTGAAGAAATATCAGTGATAACCCAAGAAGTGACAAAAAATAGGTAGATACCGTAGCTAGAAGTCTACTTGATGACATGAAAAATATTTGTTAAATTTACAATCTTATTTTAAAGTAAGTGCTTGGTCGTAGAAAAAAAATTGTATGCAACGTTGTTTAACTGAGTCAAAAAATACTCGTGGCGTCTTTATTAAAAATTTTCGGCTTCGCCTCAAATTGTTACTCACGCCACTCGCCTTTTTTGACCTCTCTTAAACAACGGTTGCATAGAATACCATCTATATATATAAATGCAAGTGTCCTGACTGACTGACTGACTGACTGACTGACTGACTGACTGATTCATCAACGCAGAGCCGAAACTACAAAAGATAGAAAGTTGAAATTTGCACACTAGGTTGCATTTATAAAGTGTACAAGAGATAAGAAGCGATTTTGAAAAATTCAACCCCTAAGGGGGTTAAAAAGGGGATGAAAGGTTGTATGGGGAACAAGTTTTATTTTAAGCTAAGAATTTGAAACTTTGTAAAAATGTATTATATTAAAAAACAAGAAAACTAATTTCATCGTTTTTGAAAATTCATCCCGCAAGGTGGTGAAAAAGGGGTTGAAAGTTTGTATGGTGATCAAATATTTTTGTGAGTGTGGGACTTGAAACTTTGCATATGGGGATATTATTATAAGACAGGAAAAGTAATTTCAGCGTTTTTGAAAATTCATCCCCTAACAGGGTTAAAAAGGGGTTGAAAGTTTGAATCCATTACAAATGCTTTGAAACTTCTTAGAAAGGCATAATAGCCGATTACAAAAAAAAAGTAATTGCAACGTTTTTGGAAATTCAACCCCTAAGGGGGTTAAAAATGGGATGAAAGTTCGTCTAGGGGTGCAAATTTTATTTTGATCTAGGAACTTGAAACTTTGCAGAAAGGTATTAAATTAAAATACAAGAAAACTAATTTCATCGTTTTTGAAAATTCATCCCCCAAGGTGGTGAAAAAGGGGTTGAAAGTTTGTATGGAGATCAAATATTTTTGTGAGTGTGGGACTTGAAACTTTGTATATGGGGATATTATTATAAGACAGGAAAAGAAATTTCAGCGTTTTTGAAAATTCATCCCCTAACAGGGTTAAAAAGGGGTTGAAAGTTTGAATCCATTACAAATGCTTTGAAACTTCTTAGAAAGGCTTAATAGCCGATTACAAAAAAAAAGTAATTGCAACGTTTTTGGAAATTCAACCCCTAAGGGGGTTAAAAATGGGATGAAAGTTCGTCTTGGGGTGCAAATTTTATTTTGATCTAGGAACTTGAAACTTTGCAAAAAGGTGTTAAATTAAAATACAAGAAAACTAATTTCAGCGTTTTTGAAAATTCATCCCCTAAGGTGGTGAAAAAGGGGTTGAAAGTTTGTATGGATATCAAATATTTTTTCGAGCGCGGGACTTGAATCTTTGCATTTGGCGATATTATTAGAAGACAGGAAAAGTAATTTCAGCGTTTTGTAAAATTCATCCCCTAACAGGGTTAAAAAAGGGTTGAAAATTCGTATAGGGTTCAAATTTTATTTTAAGCTAAGAACTTGAAACTTCGTAAAAAGATATATTTTTAATATGCAAGAAAACTAATTTCAGCGTTTTTGAAAATTCATCTCCTAAGATGGTGAAAAAGGGGTTGAAAGTTTGTATGGATATCAAATATTTTTTCGAGCGCGGGACTTGAATCTTTGCATTTGGGGATATTATTAGAAGATAAGAAAAGTAATTTCAGCGTTTTGTAAAATTCATCCCCTAATAGGGTTAAAAAGGGGTTGAAAGTTCGTATAGGGTTCAAATTTTATTTTAAGCTAGGAACTTGAAACTTTGTAAAAAGTTATTAAATTAAAATACAAGAAAATTAATTTCAGCGTTTTTAAAAATTCATCCCCTAAGGTGGTGAAAAAGGGGTTGAAAATTTGTATGGATATCAAATATTTTTTCGAGCGCGGGTCTTGAGTCTTTGTATTTGGGGATATTATTAGAAGACAGGAAAAGTAATTTCAGTGTTTTGTAAAATTCATCCCCTAACAGGGTTAAAAAGGGGTTGAAAGTTTGTACGGGTATCAAATTTTATTTTAAGCTAGGAACTTGAAACTTCGTAAAAAGGTATTAAATTAAAATACAAGAAAACTAATTTCAGCGTTTTTGAAAATTCATCCTGTAAGGTGGTGAAAAAGGGGTTGAAAGTTTGTATTGATATCAAACATTTTTTCGAGCGCGGGACTTGAGTCTTTGTATTTGGGGATATTATTAGAAGACAGGATTAGTAATTTCAGCGTTTTGTAAAATTCATCCCCTAACAGGGTTAAAAAGGGGTTGAAAATTTGTACGGGTATCAAATTTTATTTTAAGCTAGGAAATTGAAACTTCGTAAAAGGGTATTAAATTAAAATACAAGAAAACTAATTTCAGCGTTTTTGAAAATTCATCCTGTAAGGTGGTGAAAAAGGGGTTGAAAGTTTGTATTGATATCAAACATTTTGTCGAGCGCGGGACTTGAATCTTTGGATTTGGGGATATTATTAGAAGACAGGTAAAGTAGTTTTAGCGTTTTGTAAAATTCATCCCCTTACAGGGTTAAAAAGGGGTTGAAAGTTTGTATGTGTTTCAAATCTTATTTTAAGCTATGAACTTGAAACTTCGTAAAAAGGTATTAAATTAAAACTGAAAAAAAAACTAATTTCAGCGTTTTTGAAAATTCATATCTGAAGGTGGTGAAAAAGTGGTTGAAAGTTTGTATGGAGATCAGATATTTTTGTGAGTGCGGGGCTTGAATTTTTGTACAGAGGCATTTATTAGAATACAAGAAAAGTAATTTCAGCGTTTTTAAAAGTACATCCCTTAAAAGGGTTAAAAAGGGGTTGAAAGTTTTTATGGGGTTCACATTTTATTTTAAGCTAGGAACTTTTATTAAAAGAGAAGAAAACTTATTTCAGCGTTTTTGAAAATTCATCTCTCAAAGTGGTGAAAAAGGGTAAAAAGTTTGTATGGAGATCAAACATTTTTGTGAGTGCGGGGCTTGAATCTTTGTAAAATGGCATTTTATTAAAATACGAGAAAAGTAAATTCAGCGTTTTTAAAATTCATCTCTTAAAGGGTCGAAAGGGGGTTGAAAGTTTGTAAAGTTGCAAACAAACTTGAAACTTCGTAAAAAGGTATTTCATCAAAAGAGAAGAAAACTAATTTCAGAGTTTTTGATAATTCATCCCGATGGTGGTGAAAAAGGGGTTGAAGATTTGTATGGAGGTCAAACATTCATTTGAGTGCGGGACTTGAATCGTTGTAAACTTTGTATATGGGCGTATTATTAAAATACAAGAAAAGTAATTTCAGCGTTTTTAAAAATTCATCCCCTATAATGGTTAAAAAGGGGTTGAAAGTTTGTATAGGGTTCAAATTTTATTTAAAGCTAGGAACTTCAAACTTCGTAAATAGGTAGTTAAGTAGTAGGTTTTATTAAATAGAGGAAATGAAAATCTTCTGGTTGAGAGGGATTATACGAGAACAATTTTATTCAGTTAGGGGCTTGAAGCTTCGTAGGTTGTGAAAGACAAGTATCATGCGTTGTAATATTAATAATTAACAAATGATTAACCGTCCTACTGCGATCTTTTGCTGCATAATGTTCTAAGCTAATGTAGAATATATAACCACCAATATACGAATCCACGCGTACGAAGTCGCGGGCAACAGCTAGTAATATCATAATTGCTTTATGTGATATATTATTTTCAATTGTATTACATAAACTATTTCCTCCCTCTTCAAGATAGACCTGTAAACTTAAAAAAGCAAGTTAAATAGCCAAATAGACGTCTTTGTCGGTCTATGGGCTAAGAAACGTCAACTGACGATGGCTGCTGTAGCCCAATATCAACCTTCGTGCATTCCGACAAGGTTCACAATGACGCGCCGCGAACTTTAGGCGTCACCTTCAATGGGTTAGACATTCGTTTCCTCAACTCATCCGGGTTTATATTATACATACTTACTTCATATCCATTCACAAACGGTTTTGTAATGTTTAGGCGATGTTTCACCGTCGAATTAGCACCTCGTGTCGGCGAAATGTGCTAAAATTTTATCGTAAGTATTACGACTGATGCCTAAAAAGGAGGTCTATAATTCTATATGTGTACACGTATATCGTAAGTACCTATACTTATCTATTGTTGGTAACTTTACCGCCAAAACGCCATAGTAAAAAAGTGTTGACAACTTTAAAATGCCTACAATTAGGTACCTTGGTACCTACATTCATCAAAATTGGCTGTATAGAAATCTACGAAATCCTAAAAAAAAAACAAGTACCTACATATTATCTGACCAAGCTCCAACTTACGCGGCTAGTTACATCACATAATACAGCCCCCGGCCCCTCGAAATAAAATAAAATAAAAATATTCATTATTAAAATATTTTGACAGGGGAGTTGTAAGTCAACACGTGTGCGATTTTGTTATTAAAATGTAAGTTCGTATCGGCCTCCATCTCCAATTCATTTCATTTCATTTATTTCATTTATCATTTATTCACAAGAACATATGGTACATGGGATGTTACAATAAAGACACTGAACCTTAATACATTCGGCCGTTAGGCATGTGAAAATTAGAGTTGTTTTAAGAGTTAACTACTTATTGTAGTGCATGTATACTTAGTTAAATATGTAATAAAAATTATTATAATGTTATAGAGACAAAAATTATAGAACAGGAAGAGAGTTAATACAAAATAAATTTCCATCTTATATGTCGTTATATTACATTATTAATTTATTATTTTAAATAGGATTACATTAAAAATTATCATTGAAAAAAATTTTCTGTTTTATAATATGTTTTTCCAATTAGCTCTGCCTTTAATTTTCTTTTAAATAGATTTAGATGTAAGTCTTTGTAACCCATAGCAACATCTAACGATATTCAGCCATTCATACACACCACTACGCTAGCTAGTGCCGAAAACCAGCACTTTCACCGGAGTTGCGTCAGTCCGCATGGCAACAGATGCACTCACCCGAATTATTTCATAATTGCGCAATGTTTCTGGGTCAAACGGCCGGTTTTGAGGTGAAGTAGGTAGGTACATTGTTTTCGTACTGATCATTAACGTTTTTAATAGATTCGCTAAATGGAACTAAGTACCTATTTGAAAAGTGGTTATTACATACTTCCGTTTTGAGGACACGATAGCGGAAAGGATAGTGTGCCGTTCCCATTAATATTTGGCCTAAATCTCAAAAGATATGGGGTATTACGTCTCAAATATAATTTCTACCAGTTTATATAAGTACACGGACACTGTAGTTTAGAGAACAAAATAAAAGTCGAACGGTGCGAAGGTGCCCATGATGCTGGCATCATTTCCACGCTGAATTACTATGGACAGTCATTGCATCAGAAACGACTCGAAACCCTTCCTCCTTCTGTCGGAGACGGCCTAACTTCGCAGTGAAAAATTACATTTTTTTTTTGCAAATTTACTTAATGGCGCGGCGGGATGGCGATGGATGGCCACGGTGCCGTTTTTTCTTCCGCACATCAAAAGTACGTGCTCTCTACCATCGTAATCGCATGACCATCAGATGGCGCTGGACAGATTCTGTCCAGCGCTGGACCATCGTGTAGGTGAGCCATAAACATCACAATGACCATCTCGCTGGTCCAGCGCTGGGCGATCGTGTAGAACCAACAAGCCTTCTGAAGATGTGAAAAGCTTGTCACCTTCCCTAACGACCCGATTGCGTCAGCACGGCGACAATTTGCGGTGCTACCTATTGTTAGAGTTTGTGACTTGTGAAGCACATTATCCGGTTTTGAGGTTGAAGACGACATTGTGGTTGAACTTGTGTACGCTGAACTCGTCAACTTCCGCGTGGAAATTCGAATTTAATGAATGGAGATTTTCGATTTGATGCAGCCTTTTGTTATGCATTTGTAAAAGCTTTCAAGGATCGCATAATGGAAAAAAAAAACCCGAAAATTGTTTCTAAATCGTAATTTTGTGTGATGTAATTAATGGACGACCCCTATATATTATGTAATGACCTTGAAATTAGTATTATTTTTTCGGGATAGCAAGTTAAACCGCCAACTGCAAGATAGACCAAGAAGTTTCACTTCGTTCGCTACCTACCTACACGTGGTAGGTAGCGAAAACAAGCAATAGGCACATATGAACAACAATGTTTAAAGTGTCATGTATGGAACTTGCTAACTATGTAGACAAAAGTCACTAGTAAATTCATATTTTTTGACAGTTTCAATTGTGTAATTAATATATAAGTAGTTAGCAAGTTCCATAGAATGACACTTTAGGTACTGTGATTTAATTGAGGTTGATTCGATATAAGTTTCTATGTCAACAAAATGTAGCATAGAAACGAAGTTAAAACTCCCGGTAAAGGCTAATCGTATAACACAGATTCATATTTTAGTGAAAAACGCTAAAAACTATCGAAAGGGATTCTGATACGACAGAAAGTTTACTTTCCAGTAGACCTGATCTGAACCTTACCGGTTTGAAGTAATAGAGCCGCCGTGACCTCGAAATTTAAATAATTAAAAAATAGCTACATATTAAATAAAGAAGATGTTATGCGAGAGTGTACACATACAAACAGAGTTTGATAAATATTGACTAATTGTTGATTTATTTTTAAAATTTTATAATTGCGCTCTATTTTACATAATGAGGTTATATTGACGTATAAGATAGATACCAATGCAGTACATCCAAAAACATAAAAGTTACACCAAATTGAATAATAGACCAATTTTTTTTACAATTGAATCCCACTCGTAAAATAAGATCTAGGTTATAATTATCAACAAGTGATCTAAGACACTTTGTCATAGAATTAGACATAATGTTCTTACATTTTGTTTATTTACAAAAAATATTTTGACTAAGCCATGTTTTTTGTCCTTTTTGTATTATCAAAGTGAGGTAACTTAGAATCTATTAAATTTCAATTTTATCTAAAATTTGAGTCGTAACTCCCAATTCCAAAGACGAAGTTACGTACCATTTCACACGTCGATTAGAATGAAAATACAAATATTCGCACTTTTTCTTTCATTCATTTGCACTAGCACATCAAACACCGTAACGTCGTAAACGAAAACTTCGCTTTCTAACATTCAATATTTATTTTTCTACTTACCCCTTATTGCCCGTTGTTTGCGAGCCATACGTCACTCGCACGGGTGGGGCGACGAGGATATAATCCATCACTTTTTTGGGAAGAACATCACAACCTGCTCAGCGGCTTCGGATAACGGACTTGCAAAACAAAAAACGACGATGTGGTCGAAAATTGCATTCTTAGCCATTGTGGCGCTAGCGGCATCGAGTCCCGTACAAGACGGTGGAGTCGCGGATAATTTAGTCAATGTGGTTTCAGAGTGTATTGAAACTGACACATCGTTGTGTCTTAAGGTGTGTAAAGTGATTTTGTGAAGTGACGTGCTAATGGATTTTGTGATACAGTGCACCGAGGCATTCTGCTCTAGTTTGAAGTTTTGTCAACGCATTTTCAATCTGAGATTGGATGTTGTGTCATTAGGCGATACGAGTACAGCACCAGTAGACTCAATTAAGGAGTGCAACACGTGTCTTGCATTATGCAGGAGGGCTTTGGTTAAATTTTTCTAGCCAACCTTATGACTTTTGTGCTTATTCATAAGTACTCTATAGAGTGACAGAAGAATAAGCTTATATTTTTGTCCGACTTTGACATGACTTAGCAAAACAGGTCTTGCTGTGCAACTGATAAGCAGATGATTGGATTTTACATATTATGATATGAGTTCTTATCTTTTTAGGGTTCCGTAGTCAACTAGGAACCCTTATAGTTTCACCATGTCCGTCTGTCTCTCCGAGGCTTTGCTCCGTGACCGTTAGTGATCGCTATTATTTGGCATGGGTATATAATTGAAGTAGTTTCAGGTTACGAAAAACCTTGTCATCATCATCATTCTCTTGCCCTTGTCCCATTCTCTTGGGGTCGGCGCAGCGGCGAAAAACCTTGTCATGTTCTAACTTAAATAAATATTTACAGGAAAAGGCCCTCAAATTCACGGAGAGGCTGGCGGTGACCAAGGACATCAGCATCTTCGAGGGCATGACCCTCATTAACAGCGGAACAGCTCGTTCAGCCCGCAGCTACGAGCCCTTGGCTGAAGACCCGAAGACCAGGGAGTCACAGATCGAGGAGAGGATCGCCAACAATGTTGGAGACTTCTTGGACAACCACGTACTGCAGTTGCGTCTCTCTGACTTGGCTGACAACGAGTCCCGTGGTCTTGATGAGGAAGGTATGTAACGTATTAAAATGTTCTTACCTAAATTTTGTCAAACTTGCAACATTTAGGCGTTAGAGTAAATTTTGTATAGCAAGTCGATGGCAAATTGTCTGCTTGGTAGTAAGCGGTTGCCATAATATATGGATGCTTTTAACTCCAAGGGTGTTACTAGAGGTTTCCCGACCCTTTAGAAACGTAATCGGACTATTTTTATATCCTCAATTTAATTCTGTCTTCCACTCAACAAAAAACTTACAAAATATAATATCAGCTTCAACTTTCTTAAAAACCATACATACTTCACATTGTCGCGACGATAATTGACTTTAAAGCCGTTAAAACAACGTGTACCTTAAATGTCCGTAATTGATGAATATTAAGCAAATAGCCGCTTGTTCGTTTTCTGTACGCGTTTCTCTCGAACACACATCATATTTACATATTACTGTCCCTTTGTCAATGTCACGAATTGTCACGTAGCTCACGACAAACACTAACTTTCTCTTTCGTATTTCCATACGTAACCTAAACAGATGTTTAGGATCAGATGATCCTAAGAGATTGTGTTACTGGACAAACGTGACTTCCGGGTCTGAGAAGATTCTAAAGAATTTTCAACAGACTTGCATCTTTAACTTGGAATGGAGAATGCTGATTCAATCCTGATGTGTTCTTACTAGCCACCAAATAGAGCTTACATATTTTACTTCAATATGCCTTAGAATTAGTGCCACACAAGGTAATTAAAAAAAATGGATTTTCTACCTACCCAATAATTCATCATCATATCATTAACAATTAGTGGCGTTTAAACCGTCCAAGCAATTATCATCCATACATTAAGTGACAGTTATAAGCTATAAACTCAAAGCTTCTTCATCCAACAGAGTGATTCTAACATTAAGTACTTATACAATTACCTTATATTAATAAGAAAATAATTTCTAGATAGTATGTATAAAGCTAAAGAACAAGCTGTTGTTACCAAGAAATAAAAGGATTTTTTTTTATGTATCAAATGGATAATCAAAGACAACATGACTATTTGACTAATCAAAATCTTTTTTACAGCTCGCGGCAAAAAGAAGAAGAAGATCAAGAAGATCCTCCCCCTCCTCCTCCTCCTTAAGCTGAAGCTCGCAGCCCTTATTCCTCTGTTCCTCGGCATCATCGCCTTCGCCGCCGCCAAGGCTGTCTTCCTCGGCAAGATCGCCTTCGCCATGCAAGCCGTCGGCCTCATCAGGAAACTCCTCAACAAGGGAGGCTCCTCACACTCCTCTGCACCTAGCGTCTCCTACGGACCTCCTCAGCATCACGACGAGCACCCCGGCTACAACTACGAACCAGCCCAAGGATGGGGCAGGAAAGCCCAGGACGCCCAAACGATGGCGTACTCGGGCCAACTAAACTAAGTCGATACAAATAGTGTGAATGCGTGTGTGTGAGTTTATTTATTTTTGTTTGCCGTTGCCATGTTACAGTACCTCAGTAATTTATTATTTATTTAACAAAATAAAGAAGTTTAAATTAAGTTTATAATTTATTTTTCATAAGAATTCCAGGATAATTATTTCTCCTCCCAATCCCTCATAATACCTACTTTCTCATTTTGCGACTATGACACCATCTATTGGTAATATCATTGAAAAATCACAGCACTTTACTTGGCACATTAAAATAACATGTCAAAATATGTGACGGATGAGACAAAATGTTCACAGATGAGATAAATATTGCTCACTAAAACGTCACTGCTTATTATTACATATGCTAAAAATTTAGGTATTTGTCTATTTAACGGGGTAAATTAACATACAGTTTAAAACATTTAGGTACCTATCGCCTTTAATTAGGAAGGTAATACAAATATTTTTTGACGTATAATCATAAAAACTACTTACCTATTATTTTTAATACTGCGTCGGTGGCAAACAAGCATAATACGCCCGCCTGATGGTATACAGTATCCGTCGCCTATGGACGCCTGCAACTCCAGAGGTACGTATTACATGCACATATACATTTATTCGTTATGCATACATATGCATATGCATAATCGTGTCCAGCTTCAATAAGTAGGTACAATAAGATATAAATGTACCTTCCTTACTCATTTTAATACTTGCTCATGACTAAAACATAGGTAATTATTTTACCGTCGACATAACAATTAGTAATTTAAAAAAACCGAGAATGCCATCCTGCAAGTAAATAATGGTCGAATTATGACACGTTAATAAGAATTAAATTATATAGCATTGTCGCATAAACCGATCACATCTCAAACGAAAGAGAAAGCGTGGTACCCAAAACAAAATTAATATTAATGACCGGAATATCGGGTCATAGGGTTCCGAGGTACGATAATATACTATACGAGTTAAAAATGTAAATTCGCCTAAAGGTCGGAGTGGGGCGGATCGAATAAAAAACTGTTGACTTTGGTTGGAGCATCACAATCAAACCAAAATCGGTGGTTTGAGTTCATCTAAACATCTTCAAGTATGAAGTTCTTCGTGGTCCTTCTTAGCGTGGCCGGTGTGGCTTACTCCAGTCCTGTGCCTAAGGACGAATCAGTGCTAAAGTCGGTAGTTGGCAGCTTCGTGAACTGCATGAATAGTGATGTTAACTTATGCATCAAGGTACGTCTAGTGCGGTGTTTGAACATGTTTACTTGAATTGAAGCAGTGAATTCCTGTGATACGGCTTTAGTTTCGCAAGTGTTAAACGTTTTTTATTAAGTTTTATTGGTCATAGTGAATTTGTGGATTACTAGAGTCATCTAAAAAAAGTGAAATTTTCCTGAGTGCAAAATATTGATATTTAATTAATTAAGATTTTTGATAAGTTATTTTTTATTTGTTCTAGTTGGAATAACAACCTGTTATAATAATCTATACCTGTTATAGTTTAAAATTATAAAAAGTTCAAAGTGAAATTTAAGAGCAAATTTAACACTTGTGAACTTTGTCAAAATTTTATTTAATGTAGGTACTTAATACAGTCTAACTAGAACTTTATGACAACATTTTCTAACGAAATAGTTTTTTACTAAAAACCTTATTATACAATAAAAAGAGACAAATATCATACAAAAGCAGAGCTACTATCTTCAATTAAATGTTCAAGAATATTAAATAGAACATTTCATTTTATAGGAACATGCCCTTCGTGCCACCGAACGCCTGGGAACCGTTCGCAAACTCAACATTTTCGAAGGTCTCACGATCCTGAACAGCAACCCTAAAAAAGCCAGGAGTCTGGAGCCTTTGTCCACCGACCCCCAGATCAGGAACAAGGAAGTCACTGAGAGACTCTGGGAGAAGGCCAATGATTTGCTTCAGAACAGCGAGCTGGAGTTTAGCTTTGGCGGTGATGATGAAGAAGAATCTAGGGCTCTTGATAGTGGTGAGCAGATTTATTCATTTCTTAACCTTATTTTATTCATTAGACAGGAATATATTGCTAACAAATTTTCGTAAAAATGAAAATTAAAAATAACCGAACAATATCACTTACACTTGCAAAAGTAGAAACGATAAAATAAATCATTTTAAATACTTTTATTCATCGACCGCTTAGTTATATGGACTTTGATTTGATCATATAGGTACTAAACTTCGCAAAAATAAGCTCCAACAACCCGACGAAAATTATTGTAGAGGCAATAAGTAAATTTAATAATGTCAATCATTAATGCAATATTTTGTAGCCTATTTGACAAAAAATATTTTATTACAATACATTGTTAATCAATATGCCTTTCATGGTTATTATTTCGAGCTTTTGGGTCGCCAAAACATTTTTCATTAAATCCAAAATATACAATACAATACAAATCCTCTTTATTGCACAACCTCATAATATTTATTATGAGGTTGTGCAATAAAGAGGATTTGTATTTACACATGGAAACACAAATAATAGATGAAGACATAGGTAAACAACAGGCGGCCTTATCGCTAAAGAGCGATCTCTTCCAGACAACCTTTAGGTAGTGGAGAAATGAGAAATGATATAATTAGGAGTTGCAAGAAAAAACTAAATTTAAACTAGAAAGAATACCTTTAAATTTTAGTTCTACAACAATAATACAATACATATACATACATACTACTAAAATTATTTATACCTACATATATACTTATAATATATATACAAGGTGTCCCAAGAAGTAGTGATATACTGAAGCTGGGAGGTAGAGGACCTAGAGGGCTATCTGAATCACCCCCATGTATGTTCCGCGATTTTTCGTATTTTCGGAGTTATGATTTTTTTTAATTTTTCACCTATCGCCGAGTACGATGAGATTTTTATTTATGGTGACGTGAATGATTGCGGTATATGCTTGATTTTTTTTGTGTGCTAAGCTGATAGATAGGCCAATTCAGTATGGTAATATTTACTATCGTTAGATCTCCGAATGGAATTAAAAAAAAATTTAATGCCAAGAAAGATAAAATTACCCATAATGTTTTATTTTTCTAAGCGCCCTTGAAGTTGTGAACATACTGGGTAATTTTATCTTTCTTGGCATTAATTTTTTTTTTAATTCCATTCAAAGATCTAACGATAGTAAATGTTACCATACTGAATTGGCCTATCTATCAGCGTAGCACACAAAAAAAATCAAGCATCTACCGCAATAATTCACGTCACCATAAATAAAAATCTCATCGTACTCGGCGATAGGTGAAAAATTAAAAAAAATCATAACACGAAAATACGAAAAATCGCGGAACATACATGGTGGTGATTCAGATAGCCCTCTAGGTCCTCTACCTCCCAGCTTCAGTATATCACTACTTCTTGGGACACCCTGTATATATATATATATATATATATTATATTATATTATATATATTATTATTTATATAAATATACAATACTATAATAACCAAGTGAAATTATTTGTTACTAAATTTACACAATTCCACAGCTGAGGAGGGCCGCGGCAAGAAGAAGGAAATGAAGAAGAAGATAAAGATGCTCCTGCTCTTAAAGTTGCTTCTGAAGGCCAAGTTTATTGCGTTGTCTGTTTTATTCCTTGGCATCATCGCCATCTCCATCTGGAAGCTCGCCGTCATGGCCAAGATTGCTTTCATTGCCAAGGTCATTGCCATCATCAAGGCTCTCTTGGCTAAGAAGCACGAGGAGCACGGTGGATGGGCCCCTCCAGTCCATGATGACCATGGACACGGTCACGGTGGCTGGGAAAGCCAAGGCTGGGGACGGTCAGGCAAGATCGAAGCCGCTGACATGGCCTATGCTGGCTACAAGCAGCTGTAGATCTATAAAGGCGTACTAACATGCCAAAGGCAAAGTACGCTCAAACCAAATATTATTGCTATATTTATTTTTTGTGAGTGTGCGTGTGTTTGATTATTTATTTATTGACTGCTTTCAACTTCTTTTCATTCATTTTATGCGATGCTGAAACTGGAGTTTCACTGTTAGTAGGTAGTAATTTGATTGAAAAGGAACTTTCGTCTTCAAATCGTATTTTTATTACAGGTACCTATTTTTTTATTTTATTTGGTGGGTATATTTTTAGTTATTTTTTGTTTGACAATAGTCTATTTTTATTAGTTTTTTTCGTTCTGTTTTATTTAGTTTAATTTTTATTTTATTATGTTTTACATTTTTAAGTATTTTATTACAATTATCATGATCTTATTTTATTTATTTTATATTTATTTGATTACTATTGTCATGATCTCTCGTATTTATTATTGTGTTTTACAACTAATCCTATATATCTAGTTATTAATAGCTAAGCTATATACTATAATTACATTATTATGATGTGTACGATTTGTATAGTATCGTGTATCACGACTAATGAGTTTATTACCTTTAAGATGTCTTTGTGAATGTGTATATATATTGTGTGTGGTGTGAATGATATAGACCAAACAAATAAACGAAACAGCATTTATTACATTATTTTCATTGTGATTTTATTCCCTACTAACCTTAAATACCCTAGATTAGAAGAAAATCTCAGAAATAAAACAAAATACCTACCATAAAATTAACCAATAACCCGCATAATACCTTCTCATTTTCTGCGACTATGACACCATCTATTGGTATCATTGAAAACTCACAGCACTGTTGCACTTTACTTGTCATATTAAACTAACATGTCAAAATAATGTGACAGATGAAACAGAATGTTCACAGATGTGATGAATGTTGTTCACTTAAACGTCACTGCTTATTACGTATCCTAATAATTTAGGAATTGATTGACAGAAGCGCATTGAGTGAGACTGTACGGTTTTTAGGTTATTATCCTTATTAAATTAAACTTTCCTTCCTTACGTATACTTGGTGACGGTTTATTAACAACATTAGTTATTTATAAACTGTAATACATACAAATTTCCTGGCCTGAGAGTCACAAAACAGTGATGACGGGGAATGAGAAGGAGAAGCCGCCGGACCCCGGTGGTGGCAATTCCATGGATTTGACGAACGATTCTGATGCAATGGATACTGAGACTCAAACAAGGAAAAGAAACGCTAAATCTCTGGAATTGACACCAACCGACTTGTCCCGTGAACCACAAGAAAAAAGACCAACACAGGGTGACATCAGTAATGCATCTATCTCCACTTTATATAAACACCCCGACCTCGATAACGAAACACGTAAATACGACACCAAAGATAGTGGCCCATTTATAGTTTATATCTCACGAGTAACTGAATCTCCTAATGCGGGGTCCTCTCTCCAACCCATCAGAATTGGACAAATTTTCGCAAAGGACAGTGTTCCAGACATCAAAAAAGATGGCATCAAGTCACTTGGTCGTAATCGCGTTGCGGTCGAATGCAAATCGGCAGATGCTGCCAATAAGCTAACTAAAAACCCCTGTTTAGCTCGCAATAATTTAACAGCGTCGATTCCGTCATACCACGTGTCCCGCATGGGTCTTGTTCGCGGAGTCCCTGTAGAATGGTCAATGGAGGAGTTTGTCTCGGCTACTGATTTAAAAGAGGGAACTGGCAAGATTCTAAAAGCTCGCCGCCTTCAGCGCAAGGTCCTCAAAGAGGGCAGTCCACCATCATGGGTCCCGACCCAATCTGCAGTTGTCACATTCGAAGGACAAAATTTGCCATCTAAGATTTATGCATTCTACACATCATTAAATGTGGAAGTATATGTGCTGCCAACTATTCAGTGCCGGAAATGCCTGCGATTTGGTCACATTCAAACACAATGCAGATCAGACGCGCGGTGCTACAAATGTGCCAAAAAACACCCCGGTGAAACCTGCAACATTGCTCCGGAACATATTTCCTGCCTTTTCTGCACAGGTCACCACCTTGCCACAGATAAAAACTGCCCAGAGTTTGGTAGACAAAAGGCGATTAAACTGTTAATGTCAGAACAAAATATTTCTTATCAGGAGGCTGCCGCACGTACTCCTACCGTTCGGAAAACCTACTCTGATGTTACAAATACGATGTTCAGCCCCGTAGCTCCAGAAGCCCCTCGTCATGCTCGCTCTTCCGATTTGACTCCCTCTGGTACACAAGCCGTACCAATTGCTTCTCAATCCCGCCGCCAGACCATATATCGACCCGTTCGACCTAGGACTCCTCTGTCCCCCGGTTATGACCGCGTTGCACACCAAAATATAATTTCTTCTCCCTCTTCTCAACTGCCAAATGGACACGCTCTTTCGCTCCCTCCCCCTGATACTGAGCCCTCTAATGACAACAGTGTGTCACTTATGTTAGCTCTAATGCAGAACTGGGTCGCCATGATTAGCGACTGTATACCGAACAACGTTGCCCATCATCTTGCTGCCATCAGAAAAGAACTAGCTTCAATCAAAGATCCCTATGGCCAATATCCTACAGTGGAATAGTCGTAGTATTAATCAAAAAAAATCTGATTTGATCAACTTAATCAATGTGCACTCTGTGACGGTTGCGGCCATCTCGGAGACATGGCTGAGACCTGGATCTCGTTTTAAGATCTCTGGGTTCTCATGCCTCCGGGATGACCGCAATGACGGTCGTGCAGGTAGTGCATTACTGATTAATAGGAAATATCCCTTCACACAAATTCATCTTCCCCCCCACTCCCGTGAAATTAACGCTGTCGCCGCTAACGTCATGGGAATAAATATTATATCTGTGTACATTCCTCATCCAAATTTAAACTTAATTCCTGATCTCTCTACTCTCTTTTTTTCTGTTCCTCATCCCCTTCTGATCCTAGGCGATTTTAACTGCCATAACGTGTCTTGGGGTTCCTCATACAGTGATACTTTCTCCTCATTTCTCATTGACCTGTTCGATGATATCAATGTATTAATAATTAATGATGGTACTCCCACTCACCGAGTATACCCTGGCCAGAACCCCAAGTCAGTCTTAGATCTGTCTGCTTGCTCTCCTAACCTTTCTAGTCTGCTCTCCTATCAGGTTCTAAATCAATCTTTCGGAAGTGATCACTTTCCTATAATAATTTCTAAGCCATCTTCAGTATCTCCTCTTCCATCTCCGGAACCTCTTTTAAAATATAAGCTTGATAAGGCTGATTGGCCCAATTACTCAGCTCAAGTTGAGGACAAATTAAAAGTATTAGATAATATAATAAGTCCCCTTGAAAAGTATTCCTTGTTTAAATCCATAATTCTAGAAGCAGCTGATAATCATATACCTAAGAAAAAATCTTCTAGTTCTAAATTACCATCCCCACCTTGGTGGAATTCGGATTGCACTGCAGCAGTTAAGGAGAGAGACGATGCTGAACGGCGGTATAATGAGACTGGAATCACTGCAGATTTTACTTCTTTTAAAAAAATCTCTGCCCGAACCAAACGCCTTCTTAACAAAACAAAAAAGAAGGGATGGAAAGGATTTTGCGAAAGCCTTAACCCTAGAACCCCATCTTCACTGGTTTGGAGAAATATCAAAAAATTTCGAGGATCTTTTAAGTCCGATCCCTCATCATCTTGCGATCCTTCTTCCTGGCTGGAAGAATTTGCATACAAACTGGCCCCTCCATCTGTGCCAGAAGAGTGCTGTATAAATCCAGTTTCCGCTTCACACCTAGTTCCATTAGACAACCCCTTTTCTATCTCAGAACTTGACATGGTTCTAACCGGCCTCCGTAACAGCTCACCTGGAGAAGATGGAATTCCGTATTGCTTCATTCAAAAATTGAGCCCACCTTCCAAAGACCACCTTCTAAAACTGTTCAATTTGTTCTTCATGTCTGGTGAAGTCCCTGAGGATTGGAAGTCCCAAGTAGTAATTCCAATCTTGAAGCCAGGCAAAGATCCTCGCCAAGCATCTTCCTACCGCCCTATCGCACTATCTTCAACTATAGCAAAGATTTTTGAACACTTAGTGAAGAACAGAGTAGAATGGTTGGTTGAGAATAAAGGAATCCTAGCTAATACCCAATTTGGATTCCGCAAGGGAAGAAGTACCTTGGACAGCTTAACCATCTTAACTTCGGATATTAGACTGGCCCTATCTAAGAAGCAGCAACTTGTTGGGTGCTTCCTAGATATCTCATCTGCTTACGACAATGTTCAACTCCCTCTGCTCAGAGCAAAGCTGCTACAGCTGAGTATACCTGCGAGAATTGTACAAATTGTCTGCAGGCTGTTCATGGGAAGAACCATTAAAATTAGAACTGGGAATACCTTCTACCCTCCTTTAACAGTATGGAAAGGCCTCCCCCAAGGCTCCGTTCTCAGCCCTCTTTTATATAACCTCTATACATTTGATGTAGAGCAATCTGTCCTCCCCTTCTGCAACATCCTGCAATATGCCGATGACTTGGTTGTATATACCGCAGTTCACAATTTAGATGAAGCATCTTCTAGATTGAATGAGGCCCTGGTGTACCTCAAAGACTGGTTGGATGAGCATGGTCTTTCACTTTCACCCTCCAAATGTTGCACAGTCACTTTTACTCGCCGCCATTCCATTCCTAATATTATTCTTCAATACGAAGACCAGATTATTCCCAACAGCAGCAATGTAAAATTTCTGGGTGTTTTTTTTGACTCCAAAATGACAGGTATTCCACATTTAAAGCATGTCATTGACAAGTGTGAAAAAGGCATTAATGTGCTCCGATCCCTTTCTGGGGTCTGGTGGGGTGCTCATCCCTACTGCCAAAAACTTGTTTACAATGCCTTAATTCGTAGTCAAATGGACTACGGCTCATTTGTTCTGGAACCATGCAATAAAGTAGCTCTCAAGAAGCTAGATGCTATCCAAGCCAAATGTCTTCGGATAATCCTTGGTGCCATGAGATCCTCACCAAAGAATGCCATGCAGGTTGAGTGTGTGGATCCTCCTCTTTGTCTCCGCAGGCAACTCCTTGCAGACCGATATGTTGTGAGGGCATGTTCAATATCCAACCACCCCCTCATTCCTCGCTTACAGGCTCTCTCATCTCTGGTATCTGTAAATGCATATTGGGCTCATAAACAAACTCCAAGATTCATTCACAGCTTTAGAAAAATTGAAAACCTTCCGTCCTCACTTTTTAGCACCAACAAAAATCCAATATTTGAATTGGAATACAATTGTTTAACTTTCAGCCCAAATGTAATTTTAGATTTTAATATCAGTAAAAATGATCTCGGAGCTAATATTAAATTAAACAAAGAATTAGAAAAATGGCAAGATTTCTTACCGATCTACACAGATGCATCCAAATTGAACCCCAATAGCTGTGTAGGAGCAGCAGTTTGGATCCCTAGGTACCGCATCCTTTTATCATATAAATGTCCTTCACAGTCCTCCGTCTTCACTGGGGAATCAATTGCCTTAATGGAAGCAGTTGCATACGTTGAGTCTCACAAAATTCCCAAAGTTATCATTTTCTCTGATGCCAAAAGCTGCCTCCAAGCCGTATCTGGTAACCAGCTCAAAATGAAAATGATTTCCCCTTTCATCCTGAAACTTAAACAATTACTATACAGATGTGAAGAAATAGGATTACAGGTAACATTAGTCTGGATTCCGGGTCACTGTGGGATTAACGGCAATGAGGATGCCGACATGTGGGCTAAGCAGGCCACTCTCAATGGATCGGAGACGCACAACATGGTTCTCGCGTCTGACTTAATGATTAAAGCTCGCCGTGACTTAAGGGACGATTGGCAACAATTATGGGATTCCTCTAGACGACATGTAGGAAAACACTACGGAAACGTACAGCCAGTTATACCTCATAAACCATGGTTCTTCCGTTTTCGCTCTGCATGTAAATGGGCCACGTCTACACTTTGCCGGCTTCGTTTGGGTCACGTCTGCACTCCTGTATTCCTTGCAAAAATTAGGGTGCGGGATAGTTCTTTATGCGAGTGCGGTCTTGACGAAGGAACGACGGAACACATTTTCTTTTCTTGCAACAGACTTAACCACTCTTTATATGATGTTTTACCGAAAAATATTCCGCGGCCTATCAATTTTCAAACGCTTCTGGTTCTCATGGATCCTCCCATCACTGAAATACTTCTTAAACACATACAAGAAAATAATATAAAACTTTAACGGCTCTACTTGCTCTACTTTATAATACTTGTCATCTTATATTATATCTATTGTCCATTTCTTATTTTTCTCCTTATGTTGGCATGCTACCTAACTGTCAAAACTATAGCCTTTCCCGCTCTTTTTCTAATAAACTGTACATATGTCATGTGTTGTCTGTGTTGTCCATAACAATGTTTTTGTTTTAGGTTCCCAGCACAATTCCTATCACCAAATCAAAATTATTCACCGAACATTCTTATCGTGCGTGGTACGTCTTTCAACGTCGTCATTGGCAAAATCCCTCCTGCCAATACCACAAGAGGGGAAAGCCATAATAAAAAAAAAAAAAAAAAAAAATTTAGGAATTTAACGGGGTAATTAACGTACAATTTAAAACATTAACAAACTTCCTTTTTCTAAACTTATCTGGTCACATCTAGCCCACACTATATGTCAATAAAAATATATAATCATCCTAAGTGAATTTTTTGAAGATAAATAATATCTCTTTTGTGTAGTGAATCATGCGATTGTAAATCTTTAATTAGTTTTTGTGCATGTCAGATTTTATTAAAATGTATATAATTCATTTCAATAATATGTACAATTTAGATTAGATTAGTATATTATGTTTCCCTATGTGGAAATGTGTGGCGTGACATTAACTGCTTATATTTAAGAACACCTGTACCTGCTATGTGATCTCAATATTATTTCAATTTCAACATTTAGGTACCTATCGCCTTTAATTAGGAAGGTAGGTAATAAGCATTAAATTATATTGCATTGTCGCATAAACCGATCACATATCAAACGAAAGAAAAAGCGTGCTACCCAAAACAAAATTAATATTAATGATCGAAATATGTGTGTCACACGGACCATAGTGTTCCGAGCTACGATAATATACTATACGAGTTAAAAATGTAAATTCGCGAAAAGGTCGGAGTGGGGCGGATCGAATAAAAAACTGTTGACTTTGGTTGGAGAATCACAATCAAATCGTAATCGGTGGTTTGTGTTCATCCACACATCTTCAAGATGAAGTTCTTGGTCCTTCTTAGCGTGGCAGCTGTGGCTTACTCCAGTCCTGTGCCTAAGGACGTATCAGTGCTAAAGTCGGTGGTTGGCAGCTTCGTGAACTGCATGAATAGTGATGTTAACTTATGCATCAAGGTACGGCAAGTGCGGTGTTTGAACATGTTTACTTGAAGCAGTGAATTCCTGTGATACGGTTTTAGTTTCGCAAGTGTTAAACGGTTCTTATTATGTTTTATTGGTCATAGTGAATTTGTGGCTTACTAGAGTCATCTAAACAAAAGTGATAAAAAAACTGTTATTTTCATGAGTACAAAACATTGATATTTAATTAATAAGTTATTTTTTATTTGTATTAGTTCAATGTCCCAAGTTCAAGTTGGAATTACAACTTGTTATAATAAACTATACCTTTCATAGTTTAGAATAAAATAAAATAAAAGTGTAATTTAAGTTTGTCGAAGTTTAATTTATTACAGTCGAACTAGAACTTTATGACACCATTTTCTAATGAAATAGTTTTGTACTAAAAACCTTATTATACAATAAAAAGAGACAAATAACATGATGTATAAAAGCAAACTTACTCTCTCCAATTAAATGTTCAAGAATATTATAATATAGAACATTTCATTTTATAGGAACATGCCCTTCGTGCCACCGAACGCCTCGGAACCGTTCGCAAACTCAACATTTTCGAAGGTCTCACGATCCTGAACAGCAACCCTAAAGAAGCCCGCAGCTTGGAGCCTTTGTCCTTCGAACCCCAGATCAGAAACAAGGAAGTCACTGAGAGACTCTGGGAGAAGGCCAATGATCTGCTTCAGAACAGCGAGCTGGAGGTTAGCTTTGGCGGTGATGATGAAGAAGAATCTAGGGCTCTTGATAGTGGTGAGCAGATTTATTCATTTCTTAATCTTACTATATTCATTAGACAGGAATATATTGCTTAATAATATTACATTTACTGCCTCTATAGTTCGTTTTTTTAGCATTAGAAAGTACCTACTTGAAAGAAGGTAAGCGATCTTCACTGCTTCAAGTAAACATGTCTTTTAATTGAAAAACGCTTTTTAAAAAACAGTAACTATTACTTATGAAAGCAGAAGAATATAAATGATCGTATTAGATTCATAATTGTTACATATTTGCCGTAACTTATTTTTAAAATGTGTTTTTCAATTAAAACACACATCAAGATTGTTTACCTTATTTATAATGCTAAAAGAGACGAACTATAATAACGTCAGTCATTATTTCAATATTTTGTAGCCTATTTGACAAGAGATATTTTACTTCAACACGTTGTTAACCAAAATGTCATGTTATTTGTTTATTTATTATTTGTTACTAAATTTACACAATTTCGCAGCAGAGGAGGGCCGCGGCAAGAAGAAGAAGAAGGAAATTAAGAATAAGTTAAAGATTCTCCTGCCCCTAATGTTGCTTCTGAAGGCCAAGGCTATTGCGTTGGCTCTTTTCTTCCTTGGCGTCATCGCCATCTCCATCTGGAAGCTCGCCGTCATCGCCAAGATTGCTTTCATTGCCAAGGTCATTGCCATCATCAAGGCTCTCTTGGCTAAGAAGCACGAGGAGCACGGTGGATGGGCCCCTCCAGTCCATGATGACCATGGACACGGTCACGGTGGCTGGGAAAGCCAAGGCTGGGGACGGTCTGGCAAGATCGAAGCCGCTGACATGGCTTATGCTGGCTACAAGCAGCAGTAGATCTATAAAGGCGTACTAACATGCCAAAGGCAAAGTACGCTCAAACCAAATATTATTGCTATATTTATTTTGTGTGAGTGCGCGTGTGTTTGATTATTTATTTACTTATTGACTGCTTTCAACTTCTTTTCATTCATTTTATGCGATGCTGAAACTGGAGTTTCACTGTTAGTAGTAATTTGATTGAAAAGGAACTTTCGTCTTCAAATCGTATTTTTATTACAGGTTGTGATATTGTTTTTATTTTTTTGGAAGGTATATATTTGGTTATTTTTTTTATTGTAAATGGTTTTTTGTTTATTTTAATAGTTGTTTTATTTTATTATTTTATAATGTTTTATATGTTTTAAAGTATATAATTACAATTATCATGATCTTATTTTATTTGTTTTATATTTAATGATTAGTTGATTACTAATGTCATGATCTCTCGTATTATTGTGTTTTACTACTTATCCTTTATATTTAGTTATTAATAACTTAGCTATATTATTATTATGGCTTTATATTATTAAATTTATTATAGTATCGTGTATCACGACTAATGAGTGTATTACCTTTAAGATATCTTTGTGAATGTGTATTTATTATGTGTGATATGAATTATATTATTGTGGACAAAACGAATAAACCAAACAGCATTTATAACATTAAGTTTATTGTGATTTTATTTCCTACTAACCTTAAATACCCATTATTAGAAGAAAATCTCGGAAATAAAACAAAAATACCTACCATAAAATTAACAAATTGTTGAAATGATCTAAAAATTATAGATGATATAAAAAAAGTGGAATGCAGAGAAATAAATCTACAAATTCATTAGATGCCATTGTCTCTACCATAATCAGCCTATGCGAATACGTCCCACAGCTGATCATAGAACTTGTCAAGGATATGGGACTGCACTCATGAAAACTATTCTTCTAGAATTGCAACTATGCTTTGTGTTAAAAAATTTGACATCTGGTAAAAATACAGTTTTTTCAATACTTATTATTTCTAATATTTATTTTATAATTCTAATATATATTTTATAACTACCAAATGAAATTCAGTACACGAAGAAAATTAAACTACAATCATTCACTATTAGACCGAAACTATCTGGGGGACCGATCTTTGCTCTGAAAACATATAAAAACTCAAAAAGGCGCGAATTCCAGAGATAAGAGCTAGCTAGATCGATTTTTCGCCCCGAAAACCCCCATATAGTAAGTTTCATAGAAATCGTTGGAGCCGTTTCCGAGATCCCCGAAATATTATATACAAGAATTATTTTTACAATCTAAAAGTAAAAGCTTCTATAATGACGACATTTCTAAACGTGTACAATAAATTATGTTCTGCCATACAAAATATTAAGGTCTATATTAGGCTCTTACACCTACACCTTAACAGGTCCAGTCCAATTAGGTCAGATTCGAAAGTTCACTAGGAATTTTCGGCATTCGGAAATACAAATATGGTATTAATATTAAATTATGGCCAACCGTAAAACAGCTAGCTTTGTTGAAGTGTGTTAGTCAAATGAGGGCCAGTATTATGCATTTATATGAATTTCGTAGTTTCCAATTTAGTAGTGACATTAGGTTTATTGGTCTTGACCCCTACGGTGAACGCTATTACTATTACGAGCCCCGATGCAGTGGAGTTCCTCTACTTAGTTATACACTACTATTTCGTTTATTCTAATAAAGTTTAGACCCTTTAGACGCATAAAACCACAAACGCGAAATACCAATCCCAGGTTTTTTGGTATTTTGCGGACTTCTAAAAAATATTACGCAAAACGCCAACTACGCATAATACCACAAACGCGAAATACCAATCCCAGGTTTTTTGGTATTTTGCGGACTTCTAAAAAATATTACGCAAAACGCCAACTACGCATAATACCACAAACGCGAAATACCAACCTGACGTGTCATGTTATGCGTCTAAAGGGTTTAGACATGTAGATCTCAAGGTTAACCCTTTTAGGGAATGAAAAAGCGGTTGAAAGTTTGAATCCATAACAAATGCTTCAAAAATCTAAGGATAGATAGGGATAATATAAGATTACTGTTTTTACTCCATAAGTGACTTCTTGAATATGAATAATGACGAATACGAGTATGATGTTGACTAATTGTATGTAATTTTAAATGCCTCAGAATAATTTATCCAGCTTGGTTGAGTTAATGATTTGTAATTTATTTAAGTGTGGTTTTTGCTACTTTAATTATTTAATTTGATTGTTTTGACATTTAATTTGATCGCATGACATTATGTACCTATGATAAGTTTTGCATGCTCAATTGTGAGTAGAGTACACTGTACTTCTAATTTTAAGTCACCATCTACATATCACTGTATTCTGGCAAATAAATAATTTGTATTTGTATTTGTATTTGTACAAATAAAGTTATTTCAACGTTCTTGAAAATTAAACCCCCAAGGAGGTTAAAAGTTTATATTATGTGGTAGAAGTTTTCTTTTAAGCTAGGAACTTGAAACTTTTTAAAAGAGCATTATACGATTATCACAGACGAAAACTGATTTCACCGTTTTTGAAAATTTATTCCCTAAATTGGTGAAAAAAGGGTTGAAACTTTGCATCGGGAACGAAATTGTTTGGAAATAGTGAACTAGAAATGTCGTAAAAAGACAAAAACAGAAAACAAGGACAGTGATTTCGACGTTATTATAAAAAAAATTGAAGTACACCCGTCACAATAAATTTACGCTGTTTTAGAGAAATAATAACAAAATTTCCCGCTGCGTTACGCACTTTTGAAGTTTGCTCAGCATAACGTATTTCGTCTTTTTCATATGTGAATGTATCAAAAGATTTTTAACTATTTTGTTACTGTCAATATATTATAAAGGTACAGCAATACGAGATAAATCGTTTGAAAATGTTATTTATTAACCAGTCAAGTTTTTCTTTATTTAGTTCATAATTCATTGTTATCAGTCAGATTACCTAGTTTTATAAATACATCTTAACTTCATTACATATAAAATAAGCGCCTGATAAAACTGAGGGTTTAGTTTCATAAAATTGTTATAAAGGCTTTTCTTACTTTCTCCACGATGTGTTTCGCAAGAGAAATTTCTTTTACCCCAAACTTGGCCTTTCATACACTGGCAGGCGTCATGAAAATAATATTTTTAATCATAATTGTTTTCATAAAAGTAATAACATACTCGTAGCTTTTCGACTAAATTTTCCTTGTTTTTATTATGATTATACTTAACCTTAATTTGATAGATCGTCTGTGTCAAACATTTCCGAAATCCTAACAAAGATCTCTATGTTCATACTAAGAAGTGTCTTCTTGTCCATAAGAAGTAGTTTTATCAATAGAAATGTATAGATATAGCTGTGATATAGCTATGAAATGTCTACGTGTATGTTCAGCTTTCTTCAGATTTTCTTTGTTTTTTTCCCTCCAGTACCATCGGTCCATTTTCCCAATCTGTCTACTTTACCAAACGGTCTACTTTCCCGATCTGCCTAATTGCTTTTCTCAATCCGTCTAATTACCTATCGGTCCACTTTCCCGATCCGTCTAATTACCGATCGGTCCACTTTCTTCATTGGTCTACTTGACCAAATGGTTCGCTTTTCCGATCCCATGAAAAACATTTCATGTAAAATGTTGTCAAGACGAAACCACAAGGCTCGGACTGTCAAAAAGTTATCAGATATCTTGTAGAGCCAAGCTTCTAACTCTACAAGCCCTAACATCACAAACTCTACACCTTAGTCAAAATACGTGGCTTGGCCGTTTTGTTACTACAAAAATTATTGTATAATAAAAAATAATGAATAGATTTCACCTTCCGCCCATGTGACGGTAGCGAAACGGCCAAGCCACATATGTTGACTAAGATGTAGAGTTTGTCATGTTAGGGCTTGCAGAGTTAGAAGCTTGGCTCTACAAGATATCTGATAACTTTTTGACAATCCGAGCCTTGTGGTTTCGTCTTGGCAACATTTTACATGAAATGTTTTTCATGGAATATTGTTTACTGGAATGATCCCAGACATTTTGTTCGTTGTAGTCACAAAACGGTAATTTGCTGGAACGCAATCAGTTATATTTGATTAAATACTGTCAGAACAATGACGGTGTCTCACTCGCACCTGTTACAATACTGATATGTCGGTCCTCTGTGGTTGACACATATTGACTTGGAATTATGCTGGCACTAAGCGGTTTTGGTATTCTGAGAAACTGGTGGTTTGCGTGAACCAATGGCGAAAGTAGACAACGTGCTCAAGTAGACAAATCGGGAAAGTGGACCGTTTGGCAAAGTAGACAGACCGGAAAAGTGGACCGATGGTAAAGTGGACACATCGCGAAAGTGGACCGTTTGGTAAAGTACAGAGATCGCGAAAATGGACCCTTTGGTAAAGTAGACAGATTGGGAAAGTGGACCGATGGTACTGGAGGGGTTTTTTTTACGTCTTGGTTAAGACAATAATAATAATTTGAATTCAGAAGTATTCAAACATTACAAACTGGCAGCAACATAAAATTCTATAATATTGACTAATCCGCCAATATTGATTTAATGAACAGCTTTAACATCACACCCCATCCCTGGCGCATCCCTGGTGCGCCGGGTGCGGGACAGTCCCAACACCATCTTGAGAATGATAGGGGAAAAAACCACACTGTCCCATAATGCTCCACTGTGAGGGACTACATTCCCCTACAAGCGCGATACGTACAGTGGTAGCTGTTAGTTAGCTTATAGTTTGCCTACCACTGTATTATAATATCTATGTGTAAATTTATAATGTGTATATGTTGTGTTTTATGTGTAATGCTTCCTTATATGTTTGTGCTGTATATCTATGTGTGTAAACCACACGAAATAAATATTTTTGTTTTTTTTTTAAGCTTAGTTGTCAGCAACGGCAATATTTATATTTAAAAACATTATGATTACAATAATTAGTAACATATTTATTGAGAATTATTTGATTTAATGTAAGTATGCTGACCAACAACGAAGGCTGTACTAGTAAAATAAAGCGCCTTGAATTTCTGTAACCTTGGCTTCTCGTACGGCGCACAGATGCTACAAAATGTGTAGGCATAGTTGTATGTCTTCAAAGATTTTTTGAGTAGGGACGTTTAAAAGTTGTATATCTATATTATACATAAATATAAGACATTAAAAAGATGGTCCTGGAAATATTTTCTTAAATTCACTAGTTTTTATCCTGGAAATATCAGAATATCTTCAAGAATGACAAGAACACACGTTGTGAATTCAAGCTTTCAAGGTTTTTGTTTTAAATAAATGGTTAATAACTCTAAATGTACATTTTGTTTTAATCTTAATTATCACTTCTAGACAACTTTACATAATATAAATATCACCATCTGATATAGTTAGTTTTTTAGCATTAGAAAAAGACTACGCGATCTTGACGAGTCAGTTAATTGAAAAACGCTTTTTAAAAATTAGTAATGAAACTTATGAAAGCAAAAGAATGTAAATACTTGTATATGATTCATAATTGTTAGGTATTTGCCGTGACTTATTTTTCAAAAGTGTTTTTCAATAAAAAGACACGTCAAGATTGTTTACCTAAGAGCTTGCCGGGTGAGTAGGTATAGTACGAAGCCGGTAAGACCTTTTCACGGCTAGGCATGTATAGTGCTTTTCTCAAACATGCAATGAAATAATAATAATCCGCCGCACGCGTCCGCGTCAGTTAGTTAGCGGACGCCTCTAAGTTAAAAAACCGGCCAAGTGCGAGTCGGACTCGCGCACGGAGGGTTCCGCACCATCCACAAAAAATAGAGCAAAACAAGCAAAAAACAAGCAAAAAAACGGTCACCCATCCAAGTACTGATCCCGCCCGACGTTGCTTAACTTCGGTCAAAAATCACGTTTGTTGTATGGGAGCCCCACTTAAATGGACGGACGGACGGACGGACGGACGGACGGACGGACGGACGGACGGACGGACGGACGGACGGACGGACGGACGGACAGACGGACAGACAGCGGAGTCTTAGTAATAGGGTCCCGTTTTTACCCTTTGGGTACGGAACCCTAATTAAGGTTGGATAAATATTACATGCCTAGGCACGATGTGTATAACACGATAAAATAAGTCCCTCTGACACCGCTAGTCGCGGCGAGCGCTTTATCATGACACTAGCGACCCGCTCCGGCTTCGCCCGCATTAACAAATTATACATAAACCTTCCTCTTGAATCACTCTATCTATTAAAAAAAACCGCATCAAAATCAAAAGTGTGTGTGTGTGTTCGTTTTTTTAGCATTAGAAAGAACTTCGCAGAAGTAAGCTTGTGGTTCCAAATCCGGCAATTTTAGCGGTAATAATTTGAAGTATATTACGAGGGGTATTCAAAATATTCTCGGTATGAGAATGAAAACAAACAAGTACGAAAAGTTTGATATTTTTATTTTTCAATATACTCCCCCCCTATGTTCATACACTTAAAAGATCGATCAATTATTTTTTTTAATCCCTCGTAAAAATATTTTTTATCTTTCGTGTAAAAATGCTCCTCCACTGCCGCCTTCAATGCTTCATCGTCAGAAAATTTATTTCCACGCAGATCCTTTTTAAGATTGGGGAGCAAAAAGAAGTCGCTGGGGGCTAAGTCCGGACTATACGGTGGGTGAGTAACAGTTTTAAACCCACGTTCAACAATAGCTGCCTTGGCAATATGAGCAGTATGGACGGGGGCGTTGTCATGCAGAAGCAGAATACCTTTGGTTAACTTTCCTCGCCTCTTTTCTTTAATTACATCCTTTAATTGACGTAGAATGTTAGCGTAGTACTGTCCTGTGATATTTACACCTTTTTCTTTATAATCGATTAGTAATACTCCTTCACAATCCCAAAATATCGTGGCCATGACCTTGCCAGCTGAAGGGATGACCTTCAACTTCTTGGGATGAGCTGAACCCTTAATGTGCCACTGCATGGACTCTTGTTTACTCTCTGGGTCATAATGATGAACCCAGGTTTCATCTCCAGTAACTATTCTTTGCAGCACCTCATCAGGATTTTCACCGCACAGGTCAATAAAATCGGAACAACAAGCTACACGCATGTCTTTTTGAAGCCGAGTCAGCATTCGCGGAACCCATCTTGCACTTACTTTTGACATATTAAGATGGTCATGTATAATATCATGTACGGTACCAATAGAGAGATTGGTTACTTGTGCTATAGATTTTACCTTCACTCGACCATCTTCCAATATAAGTTTTTCCACTTTATCAATATTTTCTTGTGAAGTAGCTACTACAGGCCGGCCAGGTCTAGGGTCATCTTCAATACTCTCCCTTCCGCGTTTAAACTCGCTTGACCACTTTTGAATGGTAGATAAAGAAGGAGCAGACTCACGGTAAACACAATCCATTTCCTCTTTTATGGTTTTTTGATTTTTACCCTGTTTTGTCAAGAATTTTATCACGCATCGATGTTCTAATTTAGTTAACATTGTCAATTCGCACAGGATGTTCATGTTTGTTCAGCAATTGCAGAAAAACAAAAGACTGTCTCGGTTCGAATTATACTTTTTTTTAATGTCAATGAATAAACCTTAGCGGCCAGTAACGAAAGAAATTTTAGAAGAGGTCGTAAGATATCAATACCGAGAATATTTTGAACGCCCCTCGTATAATTATGTATTGACCATGCTACATTAGATAATTCAATAATTATTAACAATTAAAGAGCCTGATAAAAACTGCACGCATGCTTCTGTGAAGTTCTTTCTAATGCTAAAAAAACGAACATAGTGTGTCCCACTGCTGAGCAAAGGCCTCCCCTCTTTCCCACCACTTGACTCTGTCCAATGCACACTCCCGCCACTCCACACAGAATGCATCAAGGTTATCCCGCCATAACTACTAACAGGACAAAATTCAAGCTCTTAAATGTCAACACAATACATCCTCTGGAACACAACACATAATACATGTTACGCAATGATGATATACGATAAGAAATTACCTATTCCAAGTAATAATAATTTTACGCTAAAACCAAAAATAATAACACATATAGCCATCTTTAATAACAGAGGCAAAGCTAATAACAAAAACGTACGTGCTCATATGAGGTAAAAATTATGATAATTTATCTTATTGTGCGTACTCAGTACCGTGCGTACAGGGGGCGACGTGAATTGGCGTTCATATTAAACTAGACGGGCCCGCAGCTCCGCTCGCGTAAATGAAGTAAAGAGTTTGTCTTATGTTTAGTTAGATACCGATATTATGATGTATTGAACCCTGCCAGGGTTTATAACTGTGATAGGGACTTCTTATTTATAACCGTTATTTGGATAACTTTATTCGCAAATTTCTCAAAAAATGATGTGATTTGATAAAAGGCAAGATTGTATTTTTTCATCTACGTAGGTATTTATTTAAAACTTGTTTCAACATAAAATTATTATTTATTTTTATAAGCCCATACCACCGCCCATAAATCGTATTTTCATACAAACGTAAGTAGTCCCCATTTCCTTGTCTGGATATTGACATTACTTACGACGGCTACGGTGACGCAACGACCCAAAGTGAGTCCTGGCCTCCGACACCAGATCACGCCATGTTTCCCGGTCTTGCGATAGCTCTCGCCAGTCGCCATGGCCGAGGTTGAGCAGATCTTTAGCAACTACGTCGTTCCAGCGATACCTGTAGGACGTCCAATCGTGCGTCTCCCATTTCGTTGTCCCAAGTACGCTCTCTTCACGACACTATCCTCTCCCATTCTCTCGTATCCGAGCCACTGAGCGCTTAGCCGCTTTGGTCTCTCCAATGCCCAAATACATCACCACTATAACGGAACACATCCTTATTTCTATGCAACAAAGTTATATTACGATATATTTGGCTACTTTAGCCTTCACTATTTATTTGATGCTGACTGTACATTTGCTTCTTGAATTTGTAGTCTCCATTAGATATATACCGGAGCCACCAAGGTCGCTCAAAAATATCTGAACATGCACTTTAACTACATTATAATTTACATTGTTCAGATATTTGTGAATACCTCGGCCGCTCCGATATATCTGATGGTGACTGTTCAACATGAAGAAAAAATCCTACCTGGTCTAGTCGTATCGTATTACGCGAGAAAACAGTTCCCGAATTGGTTATATCTGTAAAGTCATTAAAGTATAATTATCATACACACATTATTACGGGCACCATCCCTTAAACTGATGGGCTTCATATTAAATAACTTAATTGCTATCAACTTTGTATTTTTGGCCCATCTCGGCAGCCCGTTCCCCGGACGAATGGCAATGTTTGCCGAAGCCGTGAAAAGTCAATCTGAATAATATAACTCAAAAAGAAATGTATAACAATTAAATACAAATTATTAACACGATAATCATACGATAATACTAATTTGATTGATATTATTGATAAGTCATATATGGCATAAGTCACTCGTATGGTAAGCCCAGACTAAGGTTGAGGTTGACATCACTTTTTATTTTACTTCGTGTAATAAAACGCCGCAATAACTGTATACCAACATGACAAACAAAATCATTTGGTATGTCTGTAGCACCACATCAAATAATGTTGTCTGTAGCACCACCGAAACGAAACCAACCGAGAGTTGCCGAAAATGGCCGATCATCGTAATATGAAGATTGTTATGAAAATTTCTTTTGCTTATTGTAAATTAAATACGCATCGAAAGCGATAGTTTTTATGCTCTAGTTCTATTCTCATATTTAGATAATAGATTTAAACAGTTTTTTCTTATCATACGTGCGTGGTATTCGAGAAACGTGTCAAAAACTTTTTTAGAAATTTGTAAGGCGCCATCTCGCTTCTTCCCTCGTTTTTTATCCCGTTCTGGTTTTTCAATTTTATATATATAGATATCTGGGAAACATATAAAAACTCAAAAAGTCGCGTTTCCCAGAGATAAAACCTAGCTAGATCGATTTTTCACCCCCGAAAACCCCCATATATATTGTATGTAATTTTTAATTTTCTGAAATAAATATATTTTTTTTTTTTTTTTTTTTTATAGCAAATTTCATCGAAATCATTAGAGCCGTTCCCGAGATCTCCGAAATATATATACATGTAAATATATAAATAAATAAATATACAAGAATTGCTCGTTTAAAGGTATTAGATAGATATCTATCCTATCTTATGTAAGTAAATAGGTTTATACCTATTTACTTGCATAAGATAAGATAGATTTATTATAAGACTACTTATGTTGAAAGCTGTGATAAACAGATGGGCTAAAACCTTTAAAAAAAGTCAATAAATGATTTCTTTCTTTCTTTCTAAAATAGACATATCCTGATGGTAAGTGGCCCTACCTATAGCAGCTATACAAATTATTAAGTTCGATGAAATTTAAATCGTTTTCAATCAGAATAGAGTTGCATTTAGAAGATTGATCGAAACAAAACTGTTTCGGTTAATTTTCAAACAAAGCAAAATCAACTCTATTTACTACATTGCAGGTTCAAATTTTAGTCACACATTTTGGATTTTTTTGGTTGCGTGACGCGATCAGATTTAATGTGAGTTTAGCTTTGATAAAGACATTATAATATATCTTTCAACGCAAATGAATCTTTGTGTTATCACGAGTAAAGAGGCATCATTAGTTTCAAGTCGTTAAACATAATAATATAACTGTAGACTGATAGTAGCCAAAATAAACTAACTTTTCATAGCCGCTCATTTATTAATATTTATTATAATAATATTTTTTTAATATGTTATGTAAAGCATTAAGAAGTTATGTTCCGGGCAATATCAAACAACCAGATTTTTTGTAAGCTCACAAAAGTCCTAATAACGTCTACTACATAACTATATATTTGAAATGTTACAATTACAAATACAAAACTGCATATTTTTGGCCAACCAAAAATTTAGTAAAGTTGTAAATATAATCAGAATCTGAATTCGTACCCTTTGGTGGGTAAAACGATATGGTGAATATGTAAATCACATACACTTACGCGATCTCGGATCAAGGAGTGTTTCATTTTGTAAGAGTTTCTGCAGGTTGCCGGTTGTCATATTAACATTAATCCAAGGGCCAGTTCATTATAACCATACTATATTAACTTCACATTTACGTACGTTTGTTTCCAAAATTATTCATTGTAATTGTTTTCGCACCTGCGCACTAAGGAGATTTAATGATCTCGCAATAGAAAGTTTTCTATTTTTGGGATACGGATTAAATTATAGACGTCATTCGAGTTTTATAGGCGTTTGTTTCCGGTTTATGTGAATGTTACGTGTTATAAAGTATTTTGGTTTTATAGTACAAGACAATTTGAACGGATTATATCGTGCAGTATAGTATCGTGTATCGTATGGTAATTTTGAAATTTAATGCGACTTTTAGAGCCCTTTTAAAAGCTCGTAGTCACGCGATAAACTTCGTTTAAACGGCTTAATTCTATGGATCTTGTTTCTAAACGCAACCATATACATGACCGAATGGTTTTATTCCTGTATCCATTCATCGACTCATTCAATCTCTTCTTTCTCAACAACTCCCACGGTTAAGATCGCTCTGTATTGATTTAAGTTTTTTTGTGAAAATACACAGTTTTCATTTAATAAAAGTAACTTTTAATCATCCACCAACAGATCTCAGCTATTCTAGCAAACTCTTTATATTATACGTACCACTTTCTATTAAACGGCGAAAAAAATTCTGCAGTCTTATAGTCATTTCGGTGTATCAATGTTATTTTTTAACATATACCAGCATTTTATTTATTAACTTTTTTTTTTTCGCGACTTCGGGGTTGGCCCCATAGTAAAAGTTGTTCAGTATGACCTACATATTCACTAGGGTGGGTCGATTATGTATGACAATTTTTTTTTTACTTAAATTGTAGCTGGCTGGGTTTAAAAAAGTGCGTTTTTATTAATACTTTTATGAAATGAAAAAAAAAATGATTTTGTTATATGTTTTAGCCCTCTACAGATTCACCCCTCATAGTTTGTTCAGTGATAACAAAAGCAGACTCTAAACAGAAAATAATGAATGAAAAAAATACCTAGTCGTCGTAGAAGTGAGAAAGATAACATATATGCTTGAAAACGGCTACTAGTATCAGTGATTTAGAATCACACAAGATTTTACAGAGTTTAAATAAACCAAAGTTAAAGATAAAGATAAAAGATAGTTTAAACATTTAGGTACAATTTTGTAATCCATGTATTAGCTATAAGAAGCTTAGGGCCCGATTCGGATTTTGTAATAGACATCTATTAGATATCTTTTAGACATCGCCAAGATACGATAACTATATGTTTAAGATCTAACCTGTCAAATTTGACATTTCCGCGATTCTGGAGATACTCTTGAACGATTTCCACAAGATATTACTTAGAGATCTAATTCACATCTAATAGATATCTAACACGATCTATCGTAAAAGTTGCCCGAATTGCGCTGCAAAAGAGAACTAGTTGAAATCTAAACTATAACGTATCTAGAATGGATCTAGTACGTGTCGTCTCTTGTGAATATCTTGAAGTTCGAATACGGCAGTATATCTTTCTCTTTCGTTGTTGACCATGATGATACACCGCCGGACCTACATTGTTGACGATCTGTAAATTATACCGCATTATAGAATTTCCACTTTATCTCAACTTTCTAGATACAGGTTCTATAATAACAACTATGTATTGATCAGACGAGTCGTTTGTCTACTTCAATCATCTAATAGAAAACTGTTGTTCTTGGATTCTTCATTGCCTATTATAGCCTCCTAAGACCTTGCGTACAATTTTTTTACATATTCTAAAAATATATTGAACTTTCATTGCGTATTTATTTTATTATTATTGGGGTGGTATCGGGCCTTTGAGTGTCACGTCGACCAAGTATTGATCTATTGTGACGGCCCTTTAAAGTTCATTACTAATGCCCGTTGCATCCAGAAAATCACAGATGCTTTGGGCCGTAACGTTCTGTACCTCATAGGGTTGCAATACATGCCGCCCTAAGTAGGTACTTCTTTTTGACATTAGTGGTCCACAGGAACAGAGAATGTGCATTGCAGTCTCCTCTGACTCCTGGCAGAACCTGCATGTCTCATCTTGTTTCTTGCCAATTTGAAACATGTGCTTGTTCAACTTACAGTGTCCAGTCAGTATTCTAGTCACCGCGCAAGTTGTAGTCATTGCGTAATTAAGGGTTCCAAATTCAATAAATTAATTAAAAATTAAAAAACACGACTGCAATTTAAAAGCGAACTGAAAAGCTAAAAATAATTTTTAGTTATGTTAGGTACTCAACTTAATTAATGTAAAATATAATATATAGGTAAGTGTTCTGTCAGGGTCGTAAACAGCAAACGGAAAAGTTTAGGCTCATTTAGGATCGTGACTGTACCTGTATATTTTATTTAGATTGCAGTCGGGGACCTTGATATATTGAATTTTTCCCATTCACAGGTCCCCGACTGCATCGAAATAAAATATACAGGTACAGTCACGATCCTAAATGAGTCTAAACTTTTCCGTTTGCTGTTTACGACCCTGACAGAACACTTACCTATATATTATATTTTACATTAATTAAGTTGAGTACCTAACATAACTAAAAATTATTTTTAGCTTTTCAGTTCGCTTTTAAATTGCAGTCGTGTTTTTTAATTTTTAATTAATTTATTTTATTTTATACATTTTAGTGACCATACAAACCAACCACATTTTTTATATGATTTAAGGCACTTAAGTTGCTTCAAGGAGCTTTCATCATGTTGATATTTTGATATGTTAGCATAAAACGTGCTTAAAAACCTAAATACGTCAGACCCAAAAACCAGACGTATTGAAAAGTGCTATGGCTTAATATCTCTGCAACTACATAATTATAAATTGGCTTTCGGCCTTCGCAATTAAGATACTTAGGGAAGCTGCAGAAAGCATGCACCTTTCTTACGTTCCGGGCCTTCGGCCCTACGCGAAGCTCGGCCTCCGGCCTTTGTAATTAAGAATCTTGAGGAAGCTACAGAAAACGTGCACCTTTCTTACGCTCTGGGCCTTCTGCCCTACGCGAAGGTCGGCCTTCGGCCTTCGCAATTAAGAAACTTGGAAAAGCTGCAGAAAGCGTGCACCTTTCTTATGCTCCGGGCCTTCGGCCCTACGCGTAGCTCGGCCTTCGGCCTTCGCAATTAAGATACTTCGAGCTGCAGAAAGCGTGCACCTTTCTTACGCTCCGGGCCTTCGGCCCTACGCAAAGCTCGGCCTTCGGCCTTCGCAATTAAGATTCTTGGGGAAGCTACAGAAAGCGTGCACCTTTCTTACGCTCTGGGCCTTCGGCCCTACGCGAAGGTCGGCCTTCGGCCTTAGCAATTAAGAAACTTGGAAAAGCTGCAGAAAGCGTGCACCTTTCTTACGCTCCGGGCCTTCGGCCCTACGCGAAGCTCAGCCTTCGGCCTTCGCAATTAAGATACTTCGAGCTGCAGAAAGCGTGCACCTTTCTTACGCTCCGGGTCTTCGGCCCTATGCGAAGCTCGGCATTCGGCCTTCGCAATTAAGATACTTCGAGCTGCAGAAAGCGTGCACCTTTCTTACGCTCCGGGCCTTCGGCCCTATGCGAAGCTCGACATTCGGCCTTCGCAATTAAGATTCTTGGGGAAGCTGCAAAAAACGTGCACCTTTCTTACGCTCCGGGCCTTCGGCCCTACGCGAACCTTCGGCCTTCGCAATTAAGATACTTGGGGAAGCTGCAGAAAGCATGCACCTCTCTTACGCTCCGAGCCTTCGGCCCTACGCGAAGCTCGGCCTTCGGTATTTACAATTAAGAAACTTGGGGAAACTGCAAAAAGCGTGCACCTTTCTTACGCTTCGGGCCTTCGGCCCTACGCGGAGCTCGGCCTTCGGCCTTCGTAATTAAGATACTTGGGGAATTTACAGGAAGCACGCACCTGCCTTACGCTTCGGAGCGTCGACCCTATGCGGAGTTCGGCCTTCGGCTTTCGTTATTAAAATACTCGTGGAAGTTGCAGGAAGCGCCCATCTATCTTAAGCTCCCAGTCTTTGCTTCTCGTAAAATATTGTTTCACAACAGTAGCACGTGTGCTCCGGGATTTGCAAAATTTGTCGTGCAAAATTAAAATCATCATCAAAGACCTGCGTTCTACAGTCATGATAATAGTGTCTTCTATTCAAAGTCTCAAGTTAAATCTTATAATAAACAGCACAATATGTTTATTCAGAGTACCTGAGCATTTCTCAAATAATTTGTACATTTCGATCACATCTTAGATTTCTATAAAAATTGGTATGCTGGTAAAATGTCCAAGAAAGTTTGTATGAAACATTCCTTTTTTGTTACCAAATGTGTAAGGAAATCTGGTAACAAAAAAGGATGTTTCATACAAACTTTCTTGGACATTTTGGGAAATATGGTGGAAATTGTTCAGCTTCATGTACTTTACCAGCAAACCAATTTTATAGAAATCTAAGATGTGATCGAAATGTACAAATTTTTTGAGAAATGCTTACCTAGTCAATCGTTCAAACCGTTCCTTTCGTATTTGACACTTTCGCAATTGAAAATAACGTAAGCGCCACGTATGACGTTGTCGTATATAGCTGCAAAGAGAAATGTCATTAGCGCGATGTAGAACATTTCGTATTTTTTCTCCAACGATACAATTAAACATATAACTTATATATATTCGTATGATCGCCTTAAAAAATCCTTTCTTTTAATACCCCATTCAATAGATTTAGACAATTCATTTATCTTTGCGTTATACTTATATTTTGTAAAATCTTGTCCTACCAAATGAATAGTTTAAACCATATTTTGTGTACAGTTTTAGAATCGTCTTTCAAAATCCTTTATTTTAATACCCAACTCGATAGGTTTATAAGTTTTATTTTTGTTTCGGTTGCACAATTTGCAGTGCATAATCCGCCATATTGGTTTTGTGATGACGTCACATAGCCTATGTTACTCGGGATGACGTAAGGATTCCAATGATATCTCAAACACCTAAATCGGTTCAGGCACTTAGCTGTTACGGTGTAACAAAGAAACTTACATACCCACATACAAACATGAACGCTGAAAACAATACACTCTTTTTTTGGGGCAGTCGTGTAAAAATAAAACAAATGATCCTGGGTCTCAGGAGGATAGAACAACTCTCACAGCCATATTCGAACTTTAAGATAAGTCAAATACTAGATATTGAAACGATATGGATTGGATATGTCAGTGTCAAACAACAAGTGTCAATAGTGACGTTTCTTCAAACAAACACGTCACTTTTGACACTTGTTTGACACTGACATATCTTGGTGATGTCTAATACCTAGATATCTAATAGATATCTAATTCAAAATCGGAATCGGGCCCAAAGTCAAAATTTGAATCAAATCTAAATTTTTATTTCTTGCTGGCTTCGCGAACCTAATTTTCGGCAGTAGGTACCTCAATTCCTAGTCGCTGAATTAGTCAAGGAGGAATGACGAAAAATCAACCAGCCATTAGGACCAGAATTTAGCCCAATATCATTTTGGCTAGGGGCGACGATATCAATCAATCATCAATCAAAATCAATCAATACCTACAATGTTACCCAGAATACCCAGTGGGTGTTGCTAGATACCCTACGACCTATCCCACATATCATTAACCTAAGTGGTTGTCGTTGCTAAGCTTCAGTAAATTCATCTTTATTACAACTTTGCTTTGTCTGGATTTTCCACATATGAAACCAAACTGGACGATCGGTCTGGCCTAGTGGGTAGTGACCCTGCCTGCGAAGCCGATGGTCCTGGGTTCGAATCCCGGTAAGGCCATTTATTTGTGTAATGAACACTAATATTTGTTCCGGAGTCATGGAGGTTTTCTATGTATATCGTCGCCTAGTACCCATAGTACAAGCTTTCCTTAGTTTGGGGCTAGGTTGATCTGTGTAAAAAAAAGCAATTATTATACTATGAAAATGCGGAATTCCGAAAAATACAGTCTCAGCCAATACCACCCAACCGTTACTAAAATTAACTTAATAGCCTCAAGGTTTGTTCTAGTAAAAGTAAAGTTTTCACACAATTAACGATCCCACGCTCGTTTTCGTGAATTTTATCTTTACTTCAATTAACTCCGAAACTTTCCTTACTCATTTATTGTACTTCATTTTATCTAGGTACTTTACTTTGCTTAATTATGTCGGTGTAGTTCATAGAGCATCTAATGAGTGTAAACATTCGTTTGGTATTTTTTTCACAAGGGTATCATGTAATGTAAAGGGTGGAATATTAAAAATGATTGTCGTCATCCTTACCAACCAAATTATCATCACATTTTATAAATCCAGAATAAGAGAGAAGAGACTTACTTAATTACTTTTATTAGCCAAAATACACCAAAAACCCTGGACAAAGAGCTTTTAAATTACCTATGTTTACAATTACATGTCAACTGGTGCACTTAAACTCATAGGCCCACCGTATGATTATTTTGCATTCTTCCCGTAAATCGGAAGTGAACATTCACATACTATCAAGCGAGGTTATGGTCATCATTACTCTATGCTACAAAGAATAGGAATAAATTTAACACTTTTCTTTTGGCATTTTGTTTACGTAACTACTTGTAACTATTCAGAATTATTCGAATCACTGTGATATGATATTTGTCTGCCTTCAATGTCGGCTTTTCACCAAACGATGCATGCTGTAGGTATATCCGGAGCCGGCTCCATATTTGGTCAAGCATTCATTACTATCCGGTCAGCCATAAAAGAGTGATTGAGTAACAGTCGAAAATCTCAAAGTTTCACTTTTGCTGCTCTCACGCCGCGGGCAATGTTCTCATATCCTATTCCTGAGTGTATATTACATGATCATCATACACGACTCCGATACGGCTAATTATAATACGCTCCGATGAAATCTTTGCCGAAAACTACGCACCGTTTCTATTCAAATTACGATGCAAAACGACACCTTTGTGTTTAAAGGTTGGAACTCAAACGAAGATGAAATTAAGTAAAATGCGTGAAACCCCATCTATAGAAAGTTGAACCTTAAATGAATAGTCATCTACTTTAAACCTGTTTTTGCTTCCACCCGGTCCAGAGACAAGTGGCTTCGTTAACCGCTGGCCCGGTATGTGGTGAGATTTCTCGGCTAATAATCGTACATATACAAAAATGTGGAACGTACATAAATAAACATATAAGAGAGAGTGGAAACTGGACTTAAGGCTTGTCGGATATGAAGTAACAGAAGTGCCGGAACTAGATAAAGATACGCGTTTAGCTAAAAATAGAGAATCTAATTGAATTTGCTTTTCGTTTTCTTTCGTTTAACTTGAGTTTGTTTTCTTTTTAATGGATTATGATATTATCAATGTTACTCTCAGTTAATGCCTTGTGGTTTTACAAACCGATTACTTACTTTTATTTTCTAAAGCGGCGGCGAGCTGCCCGCAAACGATTGCAGATTGATTTTGAATTCTTTTTCTTGTGAATACCACATGTAATAGTAACCGGTTATTACGCATGATTGCTGGTTTCTATTATTTTGAATCAACGTTTTTTAACATTGTGATTTGTAACGCCAAATTTACTTTTTTTGGTGCTACTCTTTTGATATTATGACTAGGTTTATGTAAGAGGAAAAATAAGAAAGACTAATTCAACACAACGGTTTATTCATTCATTCAATAAGTTAATAAAAATAATTTAATAAGTTAAATAAATAAGTCTTTGTACAATAGAGGTCTGTCGGACTTGGTCCTCGCTAGTGGTTTTGGTAAGTTTCTATCTATTTGCTGTGGCCGGCGTACGCGCTGTATGCCAAGTTCTGGGCCTCGTCGAGGTTCTTGTTCCAGTCGGATCCGTAGCTGGAGTAGCCGCCGCCGCCTCCGTGGGCAGAGTGTTCCACGTGGACGGGGTGGTGGCTTTCGTGGTGGTGAGCATGAGGTACGACCTCATAAGTGGTCTTGGTGTGGTCATGCTTGAAGCAGTACGCGACGAAGAGGATGACGGCGAGGACTAGAGCGATCTTAGCGGTAGCGAGGGCCTTCAGGGCGATGAGCTTGACGATGAACAGTTTACCGAACAGCACCTTGGCTCCAAGGAGACCCATTATGCCCATCATACCGCCTCCCTTGTTCTTCTTGCCACGACCTAGAATTAAAAGACATTATTAAAAAGTGATATTATTACGTTTGTAATCTTCCCGCTAATCAATGGCCAATGATCTTTGATAAACGTTATTTACTTTAAGCTTTCACTTAGCACAATTTGTCTGATTCTTGTTTGTCTGTTAAGAGTGCTAAGTAATTTATTGCGCCTATTAAGGCGGGATTTGAAACTTGTTTTGCGTGAATTAAATTGTCGAGAATGAATTACCTTCTTCGAGTGACCTCTGCAGGGTCTCTTTGTCGGCTTGGTTGAGTTTGACTTCGACGGCGTGGGTCTCGAAGAGGCTGACGACGCCATCCATGAGCCTGTAGTTGACCTCGACGTCTCTGGCTGAGGGGTCAACGGGAAGGCTGTCCAACTTCTTAGGGGCCCGCATTTCCTGGTTGCTCTTGAGGATGATGCCATCAGCAATGGTGATGCTTCTTGATGACCTTAGGTTGTCGACGATCTTGAGAAGTTTTTCCTGTAAAATTTAAACATTGATTATAATCATGAATTTTAAATACGATTTCTAAAAGTTAAACTTTTGCAAAGTTAAACTGTTTTTTTGAATCAATTTGATACTACATGTCTGTTGCATATGTGTGCTTAATAGTTTTCTTTGCAGATATTATTATTGTTTTCTGGTGCACTTATGGTATTGTTAAGTGCACTTAAAAAAACTCATGCAAGATGCAAGTCCTCGTAACGCAATCTCGAACCCACAACACTGTAACACGTTCCGGCACTGTACACTTTCACTTAATAAGAAAATTATGGACCTTGACACATAAAAAGTAGTCTCCTTGGCAGTCCTTCACGAAACTCATAGCGATTTCCATGGTGTTGTCACTTTCCGCCTGCGCGAACGCCGCTAGGGCCAGCACGAGAGCGAACGTCAGTTTCATTTTTAATAATTTATTTTTCTAATTCTCTCGCTGGCTTTGATTTCCTGACATCGAGAGATGTCAAGCGATGTTTGGCGAACTTACCGTGCTGCCATACAGTTTTATCATGGCCCCCCCACCTCTGATAATCTTTACTCCACAGAGAGCTCTCATCTGGGTTACAGTAGAGTTTTGTTTGTACTTATGCAAATGTGTTTCGGTATTACGGATGGAAGGTTTTTAACGTGTGTGTAGATACGTGTATTAATATCACGTGTACTTGTAATAGGCGTACTTTTTAATTTTAACGTATTGTTAGTAAATATTTTTATAACAGAAAGTGTGAGTAAGTGAGAGGGTGATTAATTTGCATAAATTTAAATTAGTAGACGTCTGGTTTTATAAATATATTAGAGATATTCTCGTCTTGACGTTGTAAAACGATACGTGATAATATAATTAAGAAATATCTTGCTGCAATGTAAATATTTAATAGGTGTGTTTTGTGAAATATTATTTTAATCGACTTCCGAAATATGTTCTAAGTACTTAAGCAAGTACTTACGCATACATGTTGACCGTATGTTGACCGATAATTCAACTTCAAATTTGGGTTCCAATTTGATGATGAGATTCATGATCAATCGATCGTCAAGGTTTAATATTTTCAGGAATATGGAGGTGATGGAGGTAGGTATTATAGTGATTATTTTTAGCCTAACTTTCAAACCTTTAGTCTAACTTTGGCCGTGTGGTGGCCGGCTTTAGAATAGCGCCAACCCTCACATAGGATAAGGGTGTCGTACGAGGCAACTAAGTCCACAAACGAAGCAAGAAGGTATTTCGTTACAGGGGAGATGGTCCTCTTAACATTGGTTTTCAATCCATCTAGGAGAAGGATACTCCAAAATAAAACCCGGAATGGAGTTTCCGTAAGGCGCGAGTAGGGTCCAACCTGAAATAAGCGGTAGATTCCTGCAGCTGACCTGTCTCCACACGTATTGGCTCGCCTTTCCTGTGGGATAAGACAGTGAAGCCGAGAGGGTAATGCAGGCGCTGGGCATCCCTGCGTTTCCTTAATTTCATCCCAGGCTGTGTAAAAGGATATTTTTCCGGTTTTACACCATAAAGCGTCTGCAATAGACGCTAAGGCCAATGAATGACACACCAAAACACCTTTTAAAACACCAAATTCATGTGAACTTTAAATGAGCTATATATTTACGAATGGCATAGGTGTAGATATTTTCTATATGTTGTTTCATACATTTAGATAGGTGTACACGTTGTTTGAGTGTTTGTGTCTATCTGGCAGTCGTTATGTTGCTGTCGAGCGGAACATAAAAACAGGAATTTAACTAGAAAATTTCTGTATGACGCAGGTATAGTAAAATATTGAATTTTATCATGAATTTTAAAATTCAATGTCAGCCCCCTCAGGTCCCATGGTTTGACAAAAAACTAAGTAGGAAACAGGTAGTATCACTCCTTAGGCTTCACGACAAATTCAAGCACCTGATGAAAGTTGCTGCAACACCAAACTGCTCTGAGTGTGATAAAATAGAAGACGTCCATCATGTGTTGATGGAATGTGTCCGCAACGAGGCGCTGAGGGGTGACATGAAATTTATCAAAGAGTTGCAACGTCGTCCTGGCATCGCCTCTATCGGACGAGGCCAGGATGATGTGCAACCTATACTTAAAAATAATGTAGTGGTGTAAGTAAGTAATGCTACGCTTCTACATTATTACTTGATCTCACTACAGGGGTGACATAGTCACTGTGTGACAAAACCCCTTTAAAAATTAAGATTAAAAAAAAAACATGAATTTTGAGTTAATTTCAATTTCAATTATTTATTTCAAGATAACAGTGATCCCAATGTGTTAGTATTACATATCTGGGAGACCGAGCTGTACTTGGAAAACATATTAAAACTCAAAAATTAGCGTTTTCCCAGAGATGAAACCTAGCTAGATCGATTGTTCGCCCCCGAAAACCCCTATATAGCAAATTTCATCGAAATCCTTAGAGCCGTTTTCGAGATCCCCGAAATATAATATACAGGGTAATTTTTGGACCGTATTAGGTAGGCTATACTGAACAACTTTTTCTATGGGACCAACTCCGAAAACACAAAAGTTTTTTTTGGCCGTTTCATACATATTGGTCGAGTGGATGTCGACGTTTTCTATGGAAAGGCCAAATTTTTTTGGGATTTCGGGGTTGTTCCCATAGAAAAAGTTGTTCAGTATGACCTACCTAATCACCTCGCACAATATGGCTAACGGTCCAAAAATGACCCTGTACAAGAATTGCTCGTTTCAAGGTATAAGATAAGTCCCACTTTACTTATACAATTTTGTATCGTAAATAAAGATTAAATAAATAAAGCGTAGGTATTCTAAAGTTGTATGCTTGAGCTTATGCTAATATAACGCTTATGTTAGTATATTATCTAATAGTAAACTTCAATACAGTCTAGCTAGTGCGGTAAGTGTGTTTGTTTTGCTCTTGTGGTTTATTTTTCAACCAACAAAGAAGAAGAGGTGATAATGTTTTCGACTATTTGTTCTATATCTTAGCATTTCTCCATTGTGTAAACTGCATATTTTCATATCCACTTTAGTTATTATCTGGAACCGTAACAATTTTATCATCATATTTTCCTCGGTCTCCATATATCAGTATTTTATTAAAATTTGTATTAATATAAAAAATAAAACATTTATTTTATCTTAAGGATAGATCATAAACGGATCTCTATTGTTTCTCAAATAGTTTTAAGCCATAATGTATTGTTTGACCGCATTTTCGTTAGTCATAATTCATTTGGTTCAGAAACGCGTCACTTTGTCAGGATTGCCATAAAACAAACCTAACCTATCTACAGGATAACCTAACGAAAATCCTGAAATGTTAACGGTTTCAGTTTTATGACTAATGATAATATGACAAACAAAACATTATGACTTAAAACTTTATGGGAAAAAAAGCGGCCAAGTGCGAGTCGGACTCGCCCATGAAGGGTTCCGTATTTAGGCGATTTATGACGTATAAAAAAAAAACTACTTACTAGATCTCGTTCAAACCAATTTTCGGTGGAAGTTTACATGGTAATGTACATCATATATTTTTTTTAGTTTTATCATTCTCTTATTTTAGAAGTTACAGGGGGGGGGGACACACATTTTACCACTTTGGAAGTGTCTCTCGCGCAAACTATTCAGTTTAGAAATAAATGATATTAGAAACCTCAATATCATTTTTGAAGACCTATCCATAGATACCCCACACGTATGGGTTTGATGAAAAAAAAATTTTTGAGTTTCAGTTCGAAGTATGGGGAACCCCAAAAATTTATTGTTTTTTTTCTATTTTTGTGTGAAAATCTTAATGCGGTTCACAGAATACATCTACTTACCAAGTTTCAACAGTATAGTTCTTATAGTTTCGGAGAAAAGTGGCTGTGACATACGGACGGACAGACAGACGGACAGACGGACAGACAGACAGACAGACATGACGAATCTATAAGGGTTCCGTTTTTTGCCATTTGGCTACGGAACCCTAACAACGGGACCCCGTCATAACACATACACCAGTGACATAAGCAACAATTCATACACACGTATATATTTCACCAACCGCTTGACACGGATGATTTATCAAGAGGTGATGTAGAAAGTATAATTAAAACAATTACCTAAGGCATTGTGAAATATTGTATAGACGGAAAGAGAGGAGCATTTGACATATATCCGGCGTTAGAAGGAGATAGAAAGTAGCATCAAATCGATCGATATCGAAAGTTCAGAGATCAGACGACAGTGAACCGTTAGCCGCCTTTACACGGTACGACTTTTCTAGTCACGTAGAATAAAATAAAAGTAGGAGTCAAGACAAGAAATGTGAAGGAAATATAAGATATGTCGCGCCGCGCGATACTTGCGATGGGAAATATTATTATGGCCATCTCGCGGGTTTTTGCATTTTACCTCAATAACTCTGAAAACATACTTCTGATTAAAAATTACCTTGTCAGATCCGTCCCGGCTGTAAACTAGCTATTTTATAGTAAAATTATACTGGTATGTAGGGTAACGATATAGGTACAATTAAAAATAAGTCTTGGCAAGCTTTATTTCGTTGCTGGCTAAAGGTAAGTTCAGCAATGCTGACGACTGCTGTGCATTGTCAAAATTAATAATATATCGGTATCTCGGACAATTGACATTTCCTAATACTTACGATACATGTCTACGGCAGTAATGATATGCCGCAATGCTGTCGTAATAAGAATATAAACTTTACGCTCCGTATACGTCAGCTCCAAGATATCCTCTTAACATTATATCCAGCACATCTTTCGTATCTAGCACACCTATGTACTAATCCCTTTTTAATTGATATTGTCTTGTGTGAATATAACGGAGACGTACTGTCCCGTGCGATTTGTAGACTTAATAGTGAGAATACGATCACGGCAGTGATCATACGGAAAAAAAAACTGTCACAGCGGCGGAGTGGACTACCCTAATTTAAGGATATTTGAAAATGCAGGTAGGTAATAATTGGACCTCTTAGAAAAAAATCACGAGAATAAGTTGAGAAATGCAAATTGCAAACAGGGGACGGCCGAAGAGACAAAATAATTTTTGCACAAGCTGAAATGGAGCCGCGTCGCGAAAAATAAAGTCCGAATCGTAGTCGTATCGGAGTCGTGAGCTATAAACGGCGGGGCAATATGGCCGAAAATCTTAAGACTCATCGTCACTACATGTTACATCGCACAGCATCGTTGACTTTCGTTTTCATGCCGCTATACTTACTTTCGTGGAATTCTTCGAATATTTTTATATACAAAATGGACTTCGCAAAAAGGAAAGGTTAATTTGTTGTTTTTTTGCTTGAATAACTTTAAATAAGTGTAATCAAATCGAAGAAAATGTATAGACAGTTATTTTTGAATTCTTCATTCTTGCCAAATTTGTGACCCCTCGAGGAACGATAAAAGCAGTGTCAATCTCATAAAGAAGGAACAAATCGGTGGCGCCTCCTAGACTACTCCTAGACTATAATATACTGAATATAAATTGTAATAGAATTATTTATTTTGTATCTAACGATCGCTATACGATAAGTACTTAATTGCTTTTGTATTCTTTACATTAACGATGAACATTGTATTGAGAAATAAATAAACTAAACTAAACTAATGTTAAAACCATTCATAAAACATTGTAAGTAAGTAAGTAATATTTATTAGCATAAAAATTAAAATAATATAATATTGTATACCCGTAACGGCTAACTGTGGATAATTGAGTAAATCATGTCAACTCTGTCTGTATTAAGTATCTACCGACACAGTTATACTATAAAGAGTTATAGGTATGTCTATTTCTAAATGACTCAATAGTGAGTATAACAATATCCACATCAATAATACGCCAAAGCGTATTGTTCAGCAAATAAATACAGTTTTTCTATAGCATTTTCTCAAGAAAGTAAGTTAGAAATCATCTTATATATCGATGATTTCTGATTGCAAGCAAGTATTATATAGTACTAACTTCTATCCGCTACTACGTCGACGTAGGATGATGATGATGATGGTGCAAAATAAAATAAAAAACTATGCTTTTTCTTTTATCGGGCCTTCCACTATCTCCATACGAAATTTAAATTTAAATCATTTCAGCAGTTTAAGCTTGAAGAGGTAACAGAGAGATCTACCTCTAAGTAGGGATTAAAGTAAATATTATAACCAAACCAAAGGATAATGAATTACCTTAACAAATTTACTCTATACTTAATAATAAAACAGTTATTATTATATTGTACACTATGGTATATTCCACGTTAAGCTACTACTAAGGCCCACTAGTTGCACCATCCCACTAACCCGGGGATAAGCGGTTAAACCGTTAACCCAGTGTCAAATCGTACTGGTAACAATGGTAACTGGAGATTTAACCGGTTAACTTCGGGTTAGTGTAATGGTGCAAGTGGCGCTAACACGTTGGTTACTAGCATTCTCACATCATCACACTCTCTTGTAAATTACATCTGATGACATTTTAATTCAATGCCATGTTCACACGTTAGTGTTATTTACTACGATGATTGTTTAGTTTCAAATAATCAGCTTATGAGCACCCGGTAGCCTAGTCGGTAGTGACTCTGTTTACGAAGCTGGAGGGTCCCGGGTTCGAATTCCGGTAGTTCGTGTGTAGGTACATCAAAAATGTTTGTTCCAAAGTTATTAAATACCACAATAAACTCAATAAACCTGTGTTTTGGATAATAAGACAACTACATTTTTAAATTTTACTATTGTCACGAAATAAATAATAGTACTAGGTAGTACAGAAGATTTACTCTCTAACAAAACGCGTCTATTACGAGAGATATGACCGCTAGGTGGCGCAAGCGCGAGAAGAGCCCGCACCATGAGTCACTGACAGTGTCAAAACTGACATAATATATATACACTATCGAGAACGCTATTTACTATCTATACATCTCGCTCGCACTAATATGCGTGTACGAGCGAGATGCATAGAAAGTAAATTACGTTCTCGATGGCGTTTATCAGTGCCAAACTGGTGGTAGCCACACAGGCGTCCGTTACGTAGCGATGCGCGGCAACCACTATGGCTAGACACCAAAATTGGTGTGGAACGCATGTACTTGTAGGTACTTGTAGGGACGCGACAAAGTTGCGGAGTGAGCCAAGCCTGCTATTGTTTTCATCATGTCATCACACAGACCATGACTATGCCTATAAGGGTCCATAAAAAAAGTTTTAAACTTTAACGTCCTATTATATTATGATGACCACACGAAAGACCCATAACTCTTACTTTTTAAACCGGACACACCTTCAAAATGATGTTGTTTGTCGAGGCATCAGACCAAAACCACCCGAACCACTACAGCTCAGAAATAAACGGTGAAACGTGAGACAAAAATATTGGGTGCACACTTTTTACACGACTGCCCAAAAAAAAGAGTGTATTGTTTTCAGCGTTCATGTTTGTATGTATATATGTATGTGAGTTTCTTTATTTCACGATAACTTCAGAATGCCTTAACCGATTTAGATGTATGATATATCATTAGAATCCTTACGTCATCCCGGGTGACATAGGCTATGTGACGTCATTACAAAATCAATATGGCGGACTTAATACGTCATATTACGCAACCTTAAGAAAAAAATATCTTGCAAACCCATCGAGTAGGGCATCAAAATGAAGCGCTTTGAAAGACGATCAATAATATATATACAATATGAGGGTTTAAGTCCAATTTTAAGAAAGTAAGAATTTACAAAATATATTAAGAAAAACTAATCTCATAAAACCAAATATTATCCTATTGTTGGGATATTAAAAGGAAGTGGTTTGACCGCTGATCATAAAAAAAAATATACATAGGTATTATATTAATCATATTTTACTTGTTTTGAAACCAAGCCAATATGTTCTAAATTGCGCTAAGGGAATAGAAAAGTGTAAATAAGTTCTTTGTAGAGAGTCTGAGATTGTAGAGTCCGTCTTCAGATACAACTCTGCACCGACTTTGACGGAACAAAGTGTGAAAGTGTCATTATAACCGTATATTTTTATACGTATTTTTTATATAAAGCCCGAGATACACTTGTAAGTTTTACTTACGTAAGTAGGGACAAAGCTATTTGTTAGAATGAGATAACGATGTTCATCTCTCATTCTGTAGTATAGCTGTGTCCATACGTAGTACGTACGTAAGTAAAACTTAAAACAGATGGGCTCTTCCTGCAACTTCCCCGAGTATTCCGAAGGCCGAACTCCGCATAGGGCCGACGGTCCGAAGCGTAAGGCAGGTGCGTGCTTCCTGTAACTTCCCCAAGTATCCTAATTGCGAAGTCCGAAGGCCGAGCTTCGCGTAGGGCCGAAGGCCTGGAGCGTAAGAAAGGTGCACGCTTTCTGCAACTTCCCCAAGTATCTTAATTGCGAAGGCCGAAGGCCGAGCTTCGCGTAGGGCCGAAGGCCCGGACCGTAAAAAAGGTGCACGCTTTCTGCAGCTTCCCCAAGTATCTTAATTGCGAAGGCCGAAGGCCAAGCTTCGCGTAGGGTCGAAGGCCCGGACCGTAAGAAAGGTGCACGCTCTCTGAAGCATCCTCAAGTCTCTTAATTACGAAAGCCGAAGGCCGAGCTTCGCGTAGGGCCGAAGGCCCGGAGCGTAAGAAAGGTGCACGCTTTCTGCAGCTTCCCCAAGTATCTTAATTGCGAAGGCCGAAGGCCGAGCTTCCCGTGGGGCCGAAGGCCTGGAGCGTAAAAAAGGTGCATGCTTTCTTTAGCTTCCCCAAGTATCTTAATTGCGAAGGCCGAAGGCCGAGCTTCGCGTAGGGCCGAAGGCCCGGGCCGTAAGAAAGGTGCACGCTTTCTGCAGCTTCCCCAAGTATCTTAATTGCGAAGGCCGAAGGCCGAGCTTCGCGTAGGGCCGAAGGCCCGGAGCGTAAGAAAGGTGCACGCTTTCTGCAGCTTCCCCAAATTTCTTAATTGCGAAGGCCGAAGGCCAAGCTTCGCGTAGGGCGGAAGGCCCGAAGCGTAAGAAAGGTGCACGCATTCTGCAGCTTCCCCAAGTTTTTTATTTGCGAAGGTCGAAGGCCGAGCTTCGCGTAGGGCCGAAGGCCCGGAGCGTAAGAAAGGTGCACGCTTTCTGCAGCTTCCCCAAATTTCTTAATTGCGAAGGCCGAAGGCCGAGCTTCGCGTAGGGCCGAAGGCCCCGGGCGTAAGAAAGGTGCACGCTTTCTGCAGCTTCCCCAAGTATCTTAATTAGATAGATAGATAGATAGATAATATTTATTTCTGATTGAAAATTTACATGTTACTTCCTTAAAAATAGCAGAAATTCACAAAAAGATCGTCAAGTGTATACAAACAAAATTTAAAGAATAATAAAAATAATAGTAAATTGTGAAATCAATAATGTCAAAAATAAAATAGAAATAAAATTAAAATGTCGTACAACTTAACTAAAATCTAAAACTATTTTGTATATAATACTAGTGCTTTCCTAGGTAATATAATGTCAAGTTCCATAAATAAAATGTCAAAAATGAATACAAAAAACCAAAATAAAATAAAAACAATAATTTAAATTAATGTCAAGTAAAAATTTTTAGTATTTGTATTGTTCACTGTACTCTTTTACAGAGTACAGCGATGTCGTTAATAATAGTTCTTTAAGTCGGCGATCAAACATGTCGTCATCGGTCTCATTTCTGATACTGGCGGGTAGACGTTCATACAGCGACGGACCTATTACTCGCGGGTTCTTGTCGAGTAGCGCTAGCCGCCTCGGCACGGGTAGTAATCGCCCCGTTTGACGGGTTATTCTGCCGAGCATAGTTGACCGTTTAAATTGGTCAATATTTCTACGCGTAAACATTATAATTTCGTAGACGTATAGCGAGTAATATGTCATTATGTTAAATTTTTTGAAGAGCTCTCTACACGAGTTCCTCGAACTCACACCCGCCAATATTCTTACAGCCCGTTTTTGCAGTATAAATACTCGGTCTGAATCGGTTGAGTTGCCGTACAAGATTATACCGTAGTGCATCAGTGAAAAGAAATACGCGTAGTATATTTGTATTAAGGCGTCATTTGAGACAATTGGTTTCAGTTTGCGCAGCGCAAACACAGCGCTGCCTAACCTTTCACACAAGTTGTCTATGTGATCTTTCCACTTCAGCTTGGCGTCTATGGTGAATCCGAGGAACCTGCATGAGTCGCAGCGCGGTATCGGACTCTGTACCTGTGGGATGTGTGTAGTGTTTCCAGCTGAGAACAAGATTACGTTCGATTTAGAGGTGTTTAGGACGAGACCGTTCGCCGAGAACCACTCGCTAAGTTGGCGGTACGCGTTAGCTATGTTTTGCTCAAGTTGTAAGTGCGTGTGAGCGGTTACTACTACGGTTGTATCATCGGCAAACAACACCGTCGTACCTTCGGTTACAGAGGTAGGGAGATCATTTATAAACATTAAAAACAGAGTGTTTCCGAGCGCCGATCCTTGTGGTATGCCTAGTTTTAGCACACCTGCCTCAGATCTAATGTTTTCAATGGAACCTGATACCTCCATTTTGACCTCAACCGTCTGCTTTCTATCGTCAAGGAACGATGCGAATAAGTCATGAACTTTATTTTTGATTCCGTAGTGCCCTATCTTTTCCAATATCAGTTCATGACTTATAACATCGAACGCTTTCGATAAATCGCAGAATACCCCTGCTACCTTCTCCTTTGCATCTAAAGCGGTTGAAATGCAATCGTATATTTGATATGCCGCTGCTGTTGTCGATCTATTTTTTCTATAAGCAAATTGTCTGTCCGTCAGTAGGTCATTGCGAAGGGCGAAGGCCGAGCTTAAGCTGCATGCTATCTGCAGCTTCCCCAAGTATCTTAATTGCGAAGGCCGAAGGCCGAGCTTCGCGTAGGGCTGAAGGCCCGGAGCGTAAGAAAGCTGCACGCTTTCTGCAGCTTCCCCAAGTATCTTAATTGCGAAGGCCCAAGGCCGAGCTTCGCGTAGGGCCGACGGCCTGGAGCGTAAGAAATATGCACGCTTTCTGCAGCTTCCTCAAGTACCTTAATTGCGAAGGCCGAAGGCCGAGCTTCACGTAGGGCCGAAGGCCTGGAGCGTAAGAAAGATGCACGCTTTCTGCAGCTTCCCCAAATATCTTAATTGCGAAGGCCGAAGGCCGAACTTCGCGTAGGGCCGAAGGCCCGGCGCGTAAGAAAGGTGCACGCTTTCTGCAGCTTCCCCAAATATCTTAATTACGAAGGCCGAAAGCCAACTAATAGGAAATAATTATGTAGTTGCAGAGATATTAACCTCTCAGTTCCCAGTGGCTCCAATAGGAGTCGGAATTGTATGGATTTGAGAGGTCCTGGGAACTGAGAGGTTAAGCCATATATATATATCACTTTTTAATACGTCTGGTTTTTGGGTCAGACCTAGTTAGGTTTTTAAGCACGTTTTATGCTAACATATCAAAGATCAACGTGATGAAATCTCCTTGAAGAAACTAAATTGTCTTAAATCATAAAAAATGTGGTTGGTTTGTATGGTCACTAAAATGTATAAAATAAAATAAATTAATTAAAAATTAAAAAACACGACTGCAGTTTAAAAGCGAACTGAAAAGCTAGAAATAATTTTTAGTTATGTTAGGTACTCAACTTAATGAATGTAAAATAGAATATAAGTGTTCAGTCAGGGTCATAAACAGCAATCGGAAAAGTTTAGGCTCATTTAGGATTTTGACTGTACCTGCATATTTTATTTCGATTGCAGTCGGGGACCTTGATATATTGAAATTTTGCCATTCACAGGTCCCCGACTGCAATCGAAATAAAATATGCAGGTACAGTCACAATCCTAAATGAGCCTAAACTTTTCAGATTGCTGTTTATGACCCTGACTGAACACTTATATTCTATTTTACATTCATTAAGTTGAGTACCTAACATAACTAAAAATTATTTCTAGCTTTTCAGTTCGCTTTTAAACTGCAGTCGTGTTTTTTAATTTTTAATTAATTTATTTTATTATTCCTTGTGGTTTAGCCATGCTTTCAATTTGTAACTACTAAAGTATGTTTTGGATTATTTCGAATATCATCCAAGGGCGCTATCACACTAGCGATTTGCGAGCGAGGCAAGCGCGCAGCACGGTACAGTATTAAATGTGTTAGTACGTAGTGAAATTGCACTGCGTACTGACATATTTACTGTGAAGCGCTGGTAGCCTAGCGGTAGGTAAGAGTGTACGACTTGCAATCCAGAGGACGCGGGTTCGAACCCCGGCTCGTACCAATGAGTTTTTCGGAACTTGTGTACGAAATATCATTTGATATTTACCAGTCGCTTTTCGGTGAATGAAAACATCGTGAGGAAACCGCACTAATCCCAATACGGGCCTAGGTTACCCTCTGGGTTGGAAGGTCAGATGGCAGTCGCTTTCGTGAAAACTAGTGCCCACGCCAATTATTGGGATTAGTTGCCAAGCGGACACCAGGCTCTCATGAGCCGTGGCAAAATGCCGGGACAACGCGAGAAAGATGACTGACATATTTACTGTCCCCTGTTACACAGACAATGGTGTTAGTTTTCATTGAAACCAAGAGTATCAGAAAAATATAACCATCTGCCTTAATCACTACATACTTAGTATAAAACAAAGTCGCTTCCCGCTGTCTGTCTGTTCCTATGTATGCTTAGATCTTTAAAACTACGCAACGGGTTTTTTTTTAATAGATAAAGTGATTCATGAGGAAGATTTATGTATAATTTGTTAACTCGTGTGAAGCCGGGGCGGGTCGCTAGTTACCTATATGTATAACAGCAGTAAAGCTTAAAACTATCAGAGTCGAAAACCATACTCATGCGAAAGCTGCACCGCTCGAGGCTGAAGATTAATGTCGCGGTGGCAGCCATTAGTGCAATTGCTGTATGGTTTATGGCAAAGTTGAAGTCTAATTCTAAGCTAAGAGTTACCTATCAATTTGATGATATCCATGTGCGTTAGGCCCCTCGCCCACGGCGACTTTTTGTAGGGATGCGACAGCATCGCATCGCTACTAACGCGCGTTAGTCGCATTTGCAACGCGCTACAGAAGTGATGCTAACGCGCTACTAACGCGCGACAGCATCGCTACTGCATCGCTACAAAAAGTCGCCGTGGGCGAGGGGCCTAATGGCTTGGCCACAACATTGAGCGACTTTGCGACGGCGGCAGCGATAACCATAGGTTGGAGCGAGACACAGCGATCGGACCTTTCGTTCCCATCTATGGTTGTCGCTGCCGCCGTCGCAAGTCGCTCAATGTCGCGGCCGAGCCGTAAGGGGAAGACCGTTAAGCTTATTCGCTTTCATTTATGCCTTGAGCCAAATAGGCAATAAATACGACCGCATTGTCAAATAAGTTAACAAAAAAAACCGGCCAAGTGCGAGTCGGACTCGCGCACGGAGGGTTCCGCACCATCAACAAAAAATCATGTTTGTTGTATGGGAGCCCCCCTTAAATATTTATTTTATTTTATTTTTAGTATTTGTTGTTATAGCGGCAACAGAGGTACATCATTTGTGAAAATTTCAACTGTCTAGCTATCGCGGTTCATGAGATACAGCCTGGTGATAGACGGGTGGACGGACAGCGAAGTCTTAGTAGGTAATAGGGTCCCGTTTTTTACCCTTTGGGTACGGAACCCTAAAAAGGTAGGTGTGGAAAACATAATGACAAGAGTTTAGTTAGTTATTTGTATGAAAAACATTTTTATTTATTTTTGATTAGTTATAGAAGAAGTCCATAAATACCTTTAAAATGGAATTAAATAAATTAGGAATACCAAAACATAATATATAACGAAAATGTAAACCTACCCGAGTTAGATTTACATGCTTATCTCTAATTTACTAACCAATACCTGTGACAAAACTAAAACTAGTCTAGTTTTTAACATAGTTAAAAAAAACCGGTCAAGTGCGAGTCGGACTCGCGTTCCAAGGGTTCCGTACATTACAAAAATTTTAACAATGTATTTTTTATGTGAAACGTGAGTGAAATGTCTATTAAAAACAATAAAAACCCGTATTAGAGGTCGGATCAAAAACTAAGTAATGAAGTCCGACTCACGCTCGACTGTAAGTTTCTAATAGGTTTTCCTGTCATCTATAGGTAAAAAGCTATAATGTGTATTTTTTTTCAGAATTTTAGACCCAGTAGTGTCGGATATAAGGGGAGAATTCATTTTTTGTCTATTTTCTTAAATAACGTCTAAAATATTTATTTTAAAATTTTGAAAAAAAACGTTTTTTATAATGTGTGTATTTTTATATGGTGTTGTATATTTTTGTTATGTTTTGTAAGTGTTTTGGTATTGTAGCATAAATTACATTCCACATTACATTTTGTCTATTTTCTTAAATAACGTCTAAAATATTTATTTTAAAATTTTGAAAAAAAAAACGTTTTTTATAATGTGTGTATTTTTATATGGTGTTGTATATTTTTGTTATGTTTTGTAAGTGTTTTGGTACATAAAATTCTGCGAAACTAAAATCGATGATATTAGTATTCTGCTATTCAAAATTCTGCCAAATTAATGTTATGAGACATGACAGTTATGCTAATTGTATATGTGTGGTGCTGTATGTAGATGGTTTTTGCAATAAACGTTTTTCTATTCTATTCTATTCTATTCGAATTATACAATTATGCAAAAGTATCATTCGGTTAAAAATGTTTCTGCGAAACCTGCTATGCGAAGTATATTTCGGACAATCGATATTATGCAAGATAAAGGGAAGCCCCCTCACCTTCGGTTCGGGCCACAAACACCTGGGATCCAGAGCATTCACGAATTCACCTCCCTAGGTATGTAATATACTATTATGCAACCGTTGTATAAAAAGGGTCAAATAAGGCGAGTGGCGTGGGTTACATTGTAAAGGAATACGCGGCGAGCATTTTTGAACTACTTCAACAACGTTGCATACAATACAGATACGGTTACGCAAAACATTAAATTATAAAAAATACTGGGGTATCAATGTACCTATTTGGTAAGAGATGGTTGACAATGTGGTTGCTTGTCTACTGGAAAAAAAAGAAGTAAAGATAAGGAATTATAAAAACGAAATCAAGACCTATTTGGACGACATTCGACGCTGTTGAATAATTTTATACAGTTGCAAAAACCATCGAAATCTATTGCTAGCTATGCGTCCAATGCGTGCGATCCAAAACTGCGGACGCTTTACCTTAATAGCCCATCAACGTGCACACTAGCGCCACTGCTAAACAATCGTGATTATTTCAATTTAACGAAATATATTTAAAAAAACGGGGCCGCTACGTACACAACGTTCAAAAGATTTGAAATATATTAAATTTCAGGAATATAATGTCTAGGCCGCCAAGCTCAAGTAGGATTGTGGGACACATCTGCCGAATGCACCAAAATCGGTGCGCCAAATTGCCTACCGAATGATCGCCGCAAGTTACGCTGCGTCTTACGTAAGCGAACAACTCGCAAACGCGACGCGGCGGGCCCACGGCGTTCGCGTTCGCAACGAGATCGCCCACGTAGGACACTTCCATAGGTATCAAAGGATTGATTCACCCCGCGCCGCATCGCTTCGCTTCGCGTTCGCGTGTTGTTCGCCTACGTAGTACTCTGCGTTAGCCGCAGCAGGGGCGAAAGCATGCTCCAAACCATGATGAGTGCTGGAAGAAACGGCGTTTGCTTAGCCGTGACACATAAAATAGGCTAACCAAAGTCATTACTATTATATATATTTTACTGTCTGTCACTATTATTTTGTTCTGATTTATCCTACATAACGACCGGGTTTAAAATTTGCTAGCTTAAATTTAACTATGTCAAGTTTAGAAAGAGTCAAATTAATGTTAATTGGGCTCTATGTGTTACGTGTAGGACGCCGTCATGAGGATAAATAAACAGTATTTCCGTCTTTTATGCTTTTGTCAACTTCAGTTTAATAAATAAATATCTGGGGGCATTTTACACAGTTCAACCTAGCCCCAAACTAAGCAAAGCTTGTACTATGGCTGCTTGGCGACGATATACATACCTATATAGATAAATACATATCTATATAGATAAATACATATTTATATATGTACATAGAAAACACCCATGACTCAGGAACAAATATTTGTGTTCATCACACAAATAAATGCCCTTACCGGGATTCGAACCCAGGACCATCGGCTTCACAGGCAGGGTCACTACCCACTAGGCCGGATTTAACATACTCATCACTCAACCATGTAGGTACGCATTCTGATAAGGTAAAATGTTTGGGCATGGAGTAGAAATTTGGTAAGTTTCAAATAACGGTAACATGAGATGTGATCACCAGGCGTGATTTCTTTTTATGCCGCAAAAGACGTACGAGTATGGAGTAGGAAATAAATCTGACAAAAAGCTGTATTCATTGTATTTAATACCGCCTTTTGATGTCTCGTCCGCCTTATTCTAATAGCTAAGAATACATCGTATAAGTAGGTATAGGTACCGTAAAATGGGGTGAGTAAGGAAACTGAAATTCAAACCTCGATAACATTTTATTTTTACATATGAAAACTGTATGGTGTATATAATAAGTGTTCCGGACGTTTGTATTTTATTATAAATAATGTGTAAAAATCGTGAAAGTTTAAATCAGTATTTGTAGTAGTAGTAGTAGGTAGTTCCATTTCATAACTTTGACGATAAAGAGGAAAACCCACCTCACCCCGTAGTGCCTCGTATTTGGGATGAGAAGGGTTTTCATACTAAGGTGATTATGCGTATTACTATAGCTCCATTTTAAATTGGACTACATTATTTTTGTAGCAGTAGCCTTAAAATTCCTTCTCACCCCCCTCTCAAACCTTCTCTCCCCATTCATAACCCACCTCTCCCCGCGAAACCTACTCATCCCGTTTTACGGTACGTAAAGATGTTTTCATCTGATCTATCTGGTAGAGGTTGGGGGACAAATTTGTCAATGTATATCTGTATACATACAGACATATCTATGCGTGAAGACAGATCTCTAGCATAATATACATCTGTTCCTAATTTCTGTCATACATTTATAGATTCATCAATCAGATACGAACTAATCGAGATAAAACAAATTCAGGGATGTATCATGAAATGCCGGCGTTTCATGATATGCCTAGGAATATCACATCCTCCTTTTTTTGATATGCCTAAACGTCGCCAGGCAAATCGTCAATGAACGATATGGCTGGTAGTTGCTAGTCAGATCATGAAATGGCGGCGTTTCGTGATATGCCTAGGAATATAGGACATATGAATTACATATTGAGAACATTGAAATTCATTGAAAGACCAACATCACTTAACCTACACAACCAATGCAATATGTGCTAGCTAAACATACAAGCGCTCCGTCTCCTAGTCATGCATGATTCTCAGCAATAAGGGAACTACGAAGAAAAACTCGAACTTTCTGAATGAATAGGCCTCATCTAACTAACACTTTAACATGAAAAGAAAATAAATGAAAGTAAAAGATATAGGCATTTGTTAACCTTCATAATGTGACACACTTTTTCAGATTGACAGTAAGTACCTATTGATTAGAATGGATGCTTCATACTTATAATATGCGTGAGTTTCTCACACTTCATTTATACATTACTGAAGTTCTGTTGTTATATGCCAAAAAGTTATAAAATTTACATAGATATCCCATAGAAAACTTAGTTCACATAAGGTAAACGTACTACCTACTGGTGTTCGAGCCGGTCCCAGTACATGTGATCTTGAAACTTAAGTCATTGTCAATAGAGGTGACAACAGGGTGTCATCTATTGGCCATTAGCATGTCGACGTCCTTTTCATACTTTTCATCGATAAAATTACAATTTGCCAATGGGGTCGGTTGAAGTATTTAGCAGATGGGCGCCAGCATAGCGTGATGCTTCTAGCTAGAAGATTCAGGGAACTTATGTGTGAGTAGCGCATAACTCTTGGTATCAAAACCCGACGATTAATGTTACAATAATGTAACAATATTTATTTTCCATAATGTCAATATCCAGGGAGGAAAATGGGGACTAAGTTTGTACGGACAAGCCGTCAAGATTCACCCCATAAACTTTCGGTATTTTAATTTATTTTTCACACCTCCTATTCAGAAAAGAGCTTTTTCTTCCCTGCTAGGAGGGATCAAAGTGGCACTTTTCCTCCCTGCTAGGAGGGATCAAAGTAACACTTTTCTGTTCTAGCACACTATTTAAAAAAAAAATTGCACATTTTTCTTGAGCTTAAATAATCTGTTTAAGCATCAGATTGTGTCAGCACTAAGATTTTTTTTATTTATATATTAGTATGTGTCACACGGTATCAAAATTATTTCATCTTGGGCGTTAACAATTGAATCCCTCATTACGCTCAGGATTCTACTTGTAGAATCCATCGCTTCATTCCGGATTCAATGTAAGCCCTTGACGGAAATATATCATTTTGATCCCTTGTAACACAAACTACTATTTCAGGCACATCATGACCCAGTCGGTACATCAAGCGCTCAGAAATGTATGACTACATGTTAAAAAGAGTTATATCATAAATCGTGAATGTAATCCGAAATTCTCTCGACGGTCATCGGCGGACTTGAAAAGCTTGTCGGTACAACCTACCTTGTTACGGGGACTCACGGGCGGGAAAGTGCGAGAGCATGTTGGGCGAGCGGCTTGACTTTAATCGACTGTGTAAATTCGTTTTACAGTGACAATCAATATAAAAATCGCTACTACTATGACAAGGTACAGAATGGGTCGGAAATTATACCTAAAGTGTCATTCAATAGAACTTGCTAACTATGTAAACTAACCGCCATACTAAAATTGACACTGAATGTCAATTTACTAGTAACTTTTGTTTACATAGTTAGCAAGTTCTATTGAATGACACTTTACACGTACATTTTATTACGAGGGGGGCAAGTGAAATTTTGCAAACTATTAGGTCTTTAGATGCACGACAGCCGTAGGCGGAGTTACACACAATGTTTTTCATCACACTTGCGAAGAAAAAACAAAATTTTAAGTAAAATAATTCTTAAATACGGTGACATTTCAAACATTCGTCCGCCATATTGTCATTTGTTAGACATCGAAGGCACAAATCCGGCATTCAGCCTAGATTGAAAATTGGGTACTTAAATAATTATAATTTACACGGATACTCGTATTAAATTAAATGTTTTAAAACATAAACAAGACAGTAACATTATAAACTTTTATATTTTGATGACCTGGACAGCTGTCTGAACAACTGGCCGGAGGTAACACCAAATCGGTAGTCGTGGAAATCAAGAGGAGAGCCCTTTGCCCAGGTGGGACACTCAATTAAGCTAGAAGAAAAAGTATTTTGAAAGTAAAACCCATTTTATACCTTGAATTTTAACAAGTATTTGACTTAAAACCTACATGGTTCGTATGACATAGTAACATAATTAAAAAAAAAAGCTATAAATCTAGTTTTTTAACTCTATAAAGTAAAATGGACTTTACCTCCCGCTGCATATGCGTGAAATAGCACGCTTACCGAGCAAGTGTGATGAAAAATTCTTTGAGTGTACATATTTTCCCAACAAGCTCGACCAGTGACCTAACTTGTTGGATGACTTATTCATCCGTCCGTAAGATAATTATTGTGACATAAAAATACAAACTAAACTAAGTACATGCATTATAAAACTATAAATAATCTTAGAAATAAACTTATAAAGTCTCATCACATGTGTTACCTACTCATTCAAAATACATTCTCCTAATATGTTCGACAACAAGTGAGCCAGCTTGTTCGTCAACTCATTCATCCGTATGTCGCACTCTGCAGGTGCTACTCAAGTGCCGAACTTGAATTTTTCACCGCGCGAGCGTGTGATCACTTTCACTTTGCCTCGCGTTTCATCTCGTTTGAGCTTTACCAAGAACGAGAACTACTGGAACTGACATACACATATTTTTTTATGATCATCGTCATTATTACCACTAATTTTTTTCTATTTTATAAGGCATAATATTATGTGCCGTAAAACTCGTAATTTTTTTAGTCGTATTACTAGTAAAGAGTGATTCTCAAGAAAGTGGCATCGACAGGTTAAAGATAACAAAAAAAAATATTTTGTATTTTTTTTACTTTTAAGAATGAAAAATATGTTTTACTACTTCAAGTAGGTACCCCAAATTTTCAAAAGGGAACGAAAAATAAAGAAGTTATTTTCAAGACTTACAATAACCTATACATTGAACACAGGTTAAAGTTAAGCAGGTTCATTTTTATTTTTTCCCTTGAACGGATAATAATACGAATGTCTCACTATTAGCATAGATGAATAAACCTTCATACAATATTAAAATGATATTATTACATTGGGCCCCATACCAAATTCTTAAAATAATCGTGACAAGTTCAAGTTAACATTCCGTTAAAAAACCCCAGATGTCTGCCTTTAACCACTTGTCTCTACGAAACTACGACACATGGGTCATGATGGTACCCTACGGTGGTTAGCTTGATACTTACCTAATATTTTGCCATAGTTATGATCTAAATAAAACGTTCTGTGTATGAGTCAGATGCAATACCGCGCATGTACAAGTTGGTATAGGTTAACAGTGAAAATATCCTTGGACAAACTTCGTGCGTGAATATTGTTGTAAAAAATATATATATAAGGCCTGTGCAAAGTGCATTTTAAAAGGTATTGTTTATGTTATTATATAGCATGATATTTTATTTACATAAATTAATGCTTATAAAATCTAAAGAACTAAAACTGGAAGAGCGATGCTTTTGGACAAGATAGGTTACAGTGAGAAGTGCTACTCTTTATTTTTTATAAATATAAGTATTACATTTAAATAAAAATAATGACTTGGCCTCGATAAACATTGTTTTAGTTTATCTAGATACATTTTTGTTTCATATGAAAAAGGGCAAATAAAGATACATTCAATTCAAAAACTCGATGACAGGTTAAGATGCCACTAGTTTGAGAATCACTCTAAAAGCTCTGATTTGTTTCTGTTCAAAAGGCTTAAGTTTCGAAAACCCTGACCGTCGTGACGACATTGTGTCACTTAAAATAGAATTTAAAAAACCCTTACAAGGTTCCCCTGTGAGCCTATGAAAGTTATTGTGAATTTTTTGCTTTTACTGAAAGGAGCTCAACTACGATAAACATTTAAAACTAGGTACCTAGCTTTTCATGTTTTTGTAAAGCATATCCAGTATTTGAATATCTGTTTAAAGATTTTGTGTAAAGTTAAGTATAATTAACACTATTAAATATTATCTAAGAAACCTCTAATTATTATCAGAGTGAGACGAAAGGGCACACAACTTAAGTAATTAGCTTTACTTATTTATTGTAATCTGTTTAGTTAAAAGAGTAGGTACGTGAATATTACGGAGAAATTTTCACTTAAGTACTGGATTTAAAATTTAAGTTAATTTCATTTTTTATTTAATGTTAGCGAATGGGTACCTACTGTACTTTTACTCTATAACAACTAGCACAATTGGATTAGGACTAACTTCGAAATCTCTAGAACAGTCCTGTAAATTTGGTATATGTAGGTTAATTAAAAGTCTCCTTTTCATGTCCTCATTTAACATTTGGGGACCTCAAGGAACCGCCGCCATCTTCGAAAAATTTGCATTTTTCTCGGAATCTAAGTTCTCTATGACAATTAATAAGCATCCCGTGACAAGAAATAAGTAATAAATATGTTTACATCACAACTTTTATTGTATTCTATCTATTGTTGTCACAACATACTTAATTATTTTTGTTCACACCTTATTTTCAATAATCTTTTATTTTCACCGATTTTCTCTATTAATTTTTATGTGTAACTGAGAACAATCATACATCATTATGGACATTAAAATTTACCAAGGGCCCAATTTTACAAACAATAGGTGGAAAGTCAGTGTCTATAAATGACGGTCCCATGTAGCCTCGCCCGGGATTGAACTCGTGACCCGAGAGAGTGGAGGCGGTGAAAATCATGTGAATAGACTGTTTTACTACAGAAAACGGATGCCTCTGGCCATAGTTGTAAGTCACGGACAGAAACATACCTATTTCTAAACTTAACATTGTGCTTTTGCTGTATCCCTCCGGGTATTAGGTTGGTAGTAAGTATGTTTATGAGTCAAAATTTAAAGAAGTCGTTTTTACGACATTCTAGGCTTAAAAATCTTCCTAGTCCCTTAAGATGGAAGTATACCACGTACTATACAAAAAGATAATGTTTTTTAGTATGTTATTGACACAATGAAAAACTAGGCTAATAGTTTTTGTTTTTTTGCAATACAATAAATTAAAAAAAAAGCGAAATCTACCAAACTAAAGTTTGATGCTGAAGCGATCGACATCAAATTAAAAGTGATTTGTTAAGATTTAGTTAGTGGAAACCGTTTTCTCCCGAAATGGAATTTTTTTACCTATAAATAAGTATAGGGTTATTGTCAGTTTAGCTATTTTTCCCTCTTTAGTCAAGATTCGAGTCCGTTATTGAATATTTTTAAAGCGCCGGATTCAAGATTCCGAATAAAGACTCCAACAACAATTTTGTAGTTTTTATCTATACAAAAATCATTAAAATAATTTTTATCAGTAAATAAAAATAAGCGAGACCTTTGCCAACGCTCGTGAGATAGTATACCTAATACCTATTTACACTATGCATAAAGTAAAAGAGACATCAATACTACTTACAAATAGAGAGAGCAAAAACGTAAAACCAATATTTTATAAACATAAGTTAATCATTATATAATAATATATAATAATATTTTTGAGCCTACATACGTCCCACTGCTGGGCACAGGCCTCCTCTCATGCGCGAGAGGGCTTGGGCCATAGTCCCCACGCTAGCCCAATGCGGATTGGGGACTTCACATACACCTTTGAATTTCTTCGCATATGTATGCAGGTTTCGTCACGATGTTTTCCTTCACCGAAAAGCTAGTGGTAAATATCAAAATGATATTTCATACATAAGTTCCGAAAAACTCATTGGTACGAGCCAGGATTTGAACCCGCGACCTCCGGATTGAAAGTCGGACGTCATATCCACTCGGCCACAACCGCTTTTATCAATCATTATAATTCAATCCAATGACATTAATAGCAATAAAACCTAAACATCCGCTATTATGTCACCAGAGACATCATTGTTCGCGGATATGCAAGTTTATCTAATGGTCTAAAGCTGGGTGCACACTTACGTAACGGTAGATCAGTGCCACAAGTGTGACCGCGGCATAAAGGTCAAAGACACCGAGCGTAGCTTAGAACAGCGGGGACGGTTGAAAAAACCGCGTGTCGCACTTTGCATATTTATCGCATTATACTCGTATGTTGTAAACTTGTATAAATGTATCGTTATCGTTGGCGTGTTTGCTATGTTGTATCTACATAGTGTTATACATATCAGGTTATATGTACCTATGTAACTTTCATGCAATGTAAATATATGTTTGAGAAGGTTTTTAAATGCACCTATAGTGCAAATAATAGCAGGGCTTTTACATGGAATGAATGATCGTTGCATTAAACAAGCATAACATTATTATTAGTTGTAAGAATAGTTTTAAAATTTGCATGCTGTCTTGAGATAGCGGATCAAGGTGAATCTATATTTAACCTAATTTTAAGACCTGTAACTAAGTAACCCTTTTTCTGCAAATAAATATGAGTAGGAGTGTTAAATTTTTCATTACAGGAAGATTCTTGTTTTGATATGACTGGCGTACAAATATGTATTAATATTTCCCAACTTTTATTGTTATTAGCAAATTTATATAATCTTAACAGCCGCCGTAACATTTACATGTACGACAGCCGCCACAGTCTCCTTGCCGTTGTGGCAGGGAGATGGGATAGTGCACTAGTTAGGCACTGGACCTCCCAACATCTTAGTTTAGGTAATAACATAGTAATTTAAGTCTAGTTGTAAGTTTGTAACTAACACTATATGGATTTCAGTCGTCCGAAATAAATGATTTTTATTTTTAGTTTTTTTTTTAACTTCAATTTGCATTGCATTTCGCTTATTAAACAGGTTTTCTATAGGTGTAGGTTGATTTATATCAACGACGCGCTCAGCTGCTTACGTAATCTGTATGAATTTAATGTCATCTTTGGAACTACTGATAAGAGTGTCGTGAAACTTGAAGAGTATTTTATTTTTATTATTGTTTTTTTCAATCTAATTTTGCAACTCCGCAGCTCTGATATGATTATAAAGTACTACGCCATACATTTTTTAAGCAACGAAAAAAGTGATCGTTCCATAAGTATGGAAAAGTATTTTTTCCTATAGAAAGAGCTACATAGTAAAAAAAAACAACGGGTTGCACTCCGGGAGTGCCGACCGAAGTGAAAACTCAATGACATCTTACGTCTTACGGTCACGTGATCGTCTCACGCTGTCTCGAGTTTAACATTTTTTCCCCACCTCAAAAAGTGCACAGCGCCGCTAAAGAAGTTTTCACTTCAAAAACCATAGACGACCATCGGCGTTTTGAAACCGCGCGTTCAAAACGCCGACGACAATTCGATCAAAGCCAACTTTCTTCTACGCTAACATCTGCGTGATCAGTTCGCTACTTCTAAATAGAAATGGAGAGTGTTAAGAATATTGTTTCACGTATATTTAAGATTTGGTGATGTCTGATGGACCTTATGGCATTACAATAAGAGTTAAATTTGAAACGTAACTGTGTCACGTGAAGAGATTTTATAATGGCCATTAGTTTTGAAATTAATTAATGATAATTTCATGTTAGTTGTTTTGCGGATACTTAACGAAGATAGGTACAAAGATTAAGTTTTTTTTTTCAACAATAAGTTGGTTTTCGAAACGTTTGTGAAATATAGTTTTTTTTAAATCTCGGATGTTCCGATTTGCATTTTGAAACAAAATTTTAATTCTGTAAAAAGTTATGAGTCCAAGCTTGGTTATTTCTCAGAGGGGGTCAATTTCTGAACACGATTTTTTTTCTGTCCGTGATGAAAATCGCGGGTTAGCATCAGACAATACTTACCAATTTTTTTTTACATAAAGAAGTCACACTTTCACACCGAGTTCCATATGAATTCACTGATTAGTTGGTTTTTAGAGTACACATAAAAATACCTAAAGGCTCAAATTACTACTCCCGTGCCCTGTCCGGAATCTACTTTTGAGCATAATGAAAAATCCTACGAAAAATTCTACATTAGTATCACTAATTTAGTGTCAAATACTTAAACTAGATGATATTTACTATCACTGAGCACATATACTATTAACTTCATTGTGGTAAATAACTCGTGATCGATGTTTAAATTTTGTCCGAGCGCGCGAGTAAAATTTCGTCGGCAAAACTCAAAGGGCTCTGACAGCCGACGTTTGTATTTGAACCGCCTCGTGTCCCGCCTCACCTGTACTGGCAGTATTCGGCTGTCTCTCAAAGCAAGCGGATGTAAGTCAAGCCGCGGCGTGTTCGAGCAAATCGCGTAAGTATTTCGGAATCCGGGTGGGCGACAATTTTTTTCTAATTTCGATGCCCCTTATAAATTTTATTTTCCACATAGCTTTTCAATAACAATTGTCATATTTAGGAGCCCTTTATGTATCTTTATGTAAGCGATAACATAACAGTTTGGTCAAACACGATTTAAATTTTTGGCGAATTTTTTTATTACGAATTCTAATTTCCGTGCCCTAATTCCCATAACAAATTTACCTAAAACAGCTGATTAAGTGGCACGGGAATTAGAAAGTATTACATATATTGTCAACAAATCTTTTATTGGGGGCACTGTAAGTTAATTGGCAATGTTTACGTCATATTATTATTACTTATATATATTGGCATTGAATATATATTATATGTAATAATAATACGACGTATATCTTTCTATTTTACATTTAAGGAAATCTTAAAGAATGCACAAAAATCTGTGAATAGTTTTTTAGTATAAGTACTATAGTACTTACATACAGGATCGACCCGAATAACCCGGGCAATTTTAATACGTAAGGTAAGGTGGGGTAAGACGACACCGGGGTAAGACTATCACTTGTATGGAATCCTTGTACTGTTAGTCTTGCCCCACCTTACCTTATTCATTGATCATATTATAACATTAAAATATTATATAAACATAAAACTATTTCTGGAATTATTACATATTATAATACCTGTACCTAAGGTTACATGAAACAAAATGAATCACATTTGCAATGTTTTGTTTTTGTAAATTTGACAGCTGACAGCGTATGCCGTATAAAGTTTAAATATCTGGGAGACCGAGCTTTGCTTGGAAAACATATAGGTACCTACCTACCTAAAAACTCAAAAATGCGCGTTTTTCCAGAGATAACACCTACCTAGATAGATTTTTCACCCCAGAAAACCCTCATATATGATAAAATTTCATCGAAATCGTTAGAGCCGTTTCCGAGATCCCCGAAATATATACAAGAATTGCTCGTTTAATAGATTAGTTGTTATAAATTAGCTTTTCTAATACAAGAAAAATTAAATATATCCTATTCTTACTATATTATAAATGCGAAAGTATTTCTGTCTGTCTGTCTGTTATCTCGTCACGCTTAAACCGCTGAACCAATATCATGTTGATGATATTTGGCATGGAGATAGTTTGAGGCCCGGGGAAGGACAAAGGATCTGGGGACACGGCAGTGCCGCCGCCAAGTCGAGCAAAACAAAGTGGCACGGTCAAAATAACATTCAATTTGAACATGTAATCTAAGAATTAATGCACTTTAAAATCCCTTAGTTTTGTCACTGACACAATCACTCACGATCATCATTATTCTAAGGTACTTCTAGCATACCCACAAGTTCCAAATTTGAAACGTAATTAGGTTTAAGCTTTTTAAGCCAATAAAAATCTAATAATACTGCAATATTAGTCACGTTCTAAAGATCTAATAACTGCATAAATAAGTTTGTAATCGTATAGAAATATATGCGATAACAAATTTACCTTTTAGTTCTTACAATTAGTAGGGAAAGTAAAGGTACACTACGATGTACGATGTGAGTATGAATAAAGATGTATATAGTTATGATATGTGTATACATAGTATCAGTATGGTATGGGTATGATTACCTGAAAAGAAGGACAGCCTACAAAAAGAGATGGGATCCTATCAAAAACATTACATGTAAAAAGATGCAAGTCTCGCAACGCAGTTCTTCTACTACAAAAAAAGTTTTGAGATGTAATGTGAAACCAAGTCGGTTATTTTATACAATGCCAGGGGGGTATTAAAACCGTAATACTATTAGATACCTTATTAGGGTTCCGTAGCCAAATGGCAAAAAACGGAACCCTTATGGATTCGTCATGTCTGTCTGTCTGTGATAGTCTTACCCCGGTGATAGTCTTACCCCACCTTACCTCATATGTGGTTAAACAATTGTTTGTGTTATGAATTTATGAAGGCAGCATATTCGATTTCTTCAGATTAACTTACACAATAACTTCTTCTCTCTGTGCCCCTATTTATTCCTTAGTATCATTTCCTATACGGCCATAAAGCAGATCATACACCTTGTACCTATCTACATGCAGATACATAATGACACTTTTTAATGAATAGTTTTGTATGTAAGGCGGACATGATTACGCAACTACTCAAAGTATTGTTTTGAAATATATATATTTTACTAAGAAAGAGAGATTAGTTGCCATTAAAATCAAGGAAACTATTAGTCAAATACGTAGTTTTTAGTGTATCATACTTTCGTAGATTTGTCGTCCGAAACTAAAATTAAAGTAGATAAATATGTTCGATGCCGCTTCAGTATGGTTGAAGTATATTATTGTAGATTAAAATATACATAAATAATAGTTTTAACTACCAAAATAAGCTAAGAAAACAATTCCTGTGCCATGTTCTAATTTCCGTGCTAGTAAAATCTAATTCCCATGGACACACTAATTCCCGTGCCCTGACCAAAATTTTAAATTGAAATAACTTTTATAGTTTTATGAATATTTTTACCCCATAAGAAAATTGATGTTTATTATATTTTTTATCAAATTATCAGCATATTTTTTTTTGTGTAATGTTGGTATTTCAAAATTCCATGGGAATTAGACAAAAATGCTCGTTTGGTGAAATTGACCCGAGGGCCCAAGTACTAAACGAATTTTTTTGGCGATTTGAAACAAAAAAATCTTTATCCTAAACCGTTTGCATATAGTACCTATGCAACCTGTAGTTTAGGCGGTTAGCCTATATAGTCTATTCATATCAGCATAAAGTTAAGTCACCCAAAACTTCACCGTGATGAATCCAAAATTATTACACGTGGCCATATTACGTAACATTTCGATACAGTGAAAGCGTAGACGAACATCCGTTATAGACCATGAATATTCAGAATAAGACCACGGGCTCTGATTTAGTTTCGTTTTTATTAACCTTGTTCGCAACTAATTCGGTCACACTTTTTTTGCTTTTTTGCAGCGTGGGAGGCCCAAAGGGGCCCACTGATCAACAGTCCGCCGGACGATATCGGCCTGTCAGTTAGAACAAAAAGTTGACAGCTCCGAACAACTGACAGGCCGATACCGTCCGGCGGACTGGTAATCAGTGGGCCCCTTAAGATAAGGGGTGACCGGATAGTGTAATGTCGGCTGTACACACACGTCGAGAGCCTCTTGCCGAGGGCCGCGGTACCACTCTAATCAGTCTAATCCAAAGAAGCGCGAGACAAGACAAGAAAGAGGGAGACGAGAAGGGAGCAGCATGTAGACACTCGTTATCGCCCTGTTTCTGGGGGCTCTCGACTAGTGTGTACAGCCAGCATTAAAATTTTTGAAACTAGACTGAATTTCGTTTATTCCAGGCCTTGTTTCATCTGAAACTTGGCCATGTAATTGTGACTGGGGCCTAACCAAGACGAAAGTCGTTGATAGAAAATACCAATAGAAACTTAAATAATATATGGAAATTACGTGATTTTTATATGCATCTACCACCATTAGATACATTGGCGGGAATGGCGGGGTCACTACAGACTAGGCTACATCGTATAAAAGCAAACCTCCATAAGCCCATGAAAGAAAAGCGCATAAAATTATATGCTTTGCATCCGTAGAGAGTAAGTATCCTCGAGAAACTTGCACGGGTGGTAATTATTACGTTTCTACTAGTGGTTAAATATTGATCGGTCAGTCGGTCAGGAAATCAGCAACACTTTGACACAGATACTTACTCTTAGTGTAAGGCCTGAGTGGACGCTCGAGTTGGGCGTGCAGCGGGGCGGGGCGTGCGGCGTGCATGTTAAACAAATGCAAGCGTATAGGAGCGGCCTTAGTGCACGCTGCTCAAATCCCTTGTGAGCTCGACGCCACGCTGCACGCCCCACCGAACGCTCCGCTTCGAGCGTCCACTCAGGCCTTACACTTACCGTTAATTCAGGGGTACGAATGAGACTAAAGAAAGAAATTGACTATTATCGAACATGCCCAAAGAAGATGATGACGAATACCGGAATGAGCCGGAATAAGAAAAAGGCAAACAACAAATATGACTAAAGATGAGAAAGACCACCGACGAACTTGAATGTAGAATGGGTGACGAAAGCAGAATAGGACTAATTTAAGAACTTGACAAAAACCGAATGGGACGACCCAAGACGATACCAATTCAGGGATTAAGTAAACTACTGGACTGACTTCTATGGGATTTTCTCTACGTGATTAGACTACACCAGCATTACTGCAGCAGTATTGCAGCGCGACGTTACTGCCGACTGCATTGCTGCAATTAATGTCAAAAATCCGTACAGCGACATCGATTTAGATATTTGCATCTCATAGAAATTAAAGAGTGTATCCACGTAAGGTACATAAGCCACACAAGGCAAAATCTTGCATAAACTCTTGTGTATACTCGCACAAGAGTTTATGCAAGTTTTTGCCTTAGAAAAACAGAAAGGGAGTTAAATTCTACTCGAATTTCATTCAAAGTTTGAGTTGTAATGTAAAACATATCTTTAACGTCAACTGTGGGTTATTTACAACTATTTACTTTCATAGGTAGTTATGTTATTTTGACAATAACCATTTTTACGTTTTGATGAATGACCAAAATGTTAACGATGGATCGTAAAATCGTGTCCGCCATGAATGGGCCACTCATTTGACGGAACAAAGGACTGTTAGACACTATTTATACTACCGAAACATCACTTTCATTTGTCACAGTATTACACTCAGCAGTAAGTACCTTTAAACCACTCAAATATAGAATAGAATAGAAATAATTTTATTCATGAGCACAAACACAAAATAGAAAATTATGCATACCTAAAAATATATAGTCCAATACTAGGTTCACAGTTTCAATACGTAATTTAGTATTAAAGCCAATGGTCTTATTTATTTTGTAACAAATCCAGGTAAACACAAGCCCGCAAATTCGGTTGATTAAATTCTGAATATCACTGTAAAGTAGGTACTAGAATAAAAAAGCGGCCAAGTGCGAGTCGGACTCGCCCATGAAGGGTTCCGTATTTAGGCGATTTATGACGTATAAAAAAAACTACTTACTAGATCTCGTTCAAACCAATTCTCGGTGGAAGTTTACATGGTAATGTACATCATATATTTTTTTTAGTTTTATCATTCTCTTATTTTAGAAGTTACAGGGGGGGGGGACACACATTTTACCACTTTGGAAGTGTCTCTCGCGCAAACTATTCAGTTTAGAAAAAAATGATATTAGAAACCTCAATATCATTTTTGAAGACCTATCCATAGATACCCCACACGTATGGGTTTGATGAAAAAAAAATTTTTGAGTTTCAGTTCGAAGTATGGGGAACCCCAAAAAGTTATTGTTTTTTTTTCTATTTTTGTGTGAAAATCTTAATGCGGTTCACAGAATACATCTACTTACCAAGTTTCAACAGTATAGTTCTTATAGTTTCGGAGAAATGTGGCTGTGACATACGGACGGACAGACAGACGGACAGACGGACAGACGGACAGACGGACAGACGGACAGACGGACAGACGGACAGACGGACAGACGGACAGACAGACAGACAGACAGACAGACAGACAGACAGACATGACGAATCTATAAGGGTTCCGTTTTTTGCCATTTGGCTACGGAACCCTAAAAACTACGATTAATTAGTAAAAAAAGTGTTGCCTTCCATGAAACAAAACTATTTGAACGGATTATTATATCGAGTGAAATTAATCACTACATAGTATAAAACAAAGTCGCTTCCCTGTCTGTTTGTCTGTATGTATGCTTAGATCTTTAAAACTACCAACGGATTTTGATGCGGTTTTTTTTAAATAGATAGAGTGATTCAAGAGGAAGGTTTATGTATAATTTGTTAACCCGTGCAAAGCCGAGGCGGGTCGCTAGTTTCAAATAAAGCCAATGCGGCCTTATATTATTGCGGGAAATTCCGTACACGAGCTTATATATATATATATATTGGAGGGCTTCGTCACTTTTTCTTTAATAATTATGACGTCTATTTCAGTTAAAAATTTACATAATAAAGTGACTACTTTAAAAAACACAAACCAAAATATTAGACAAAAATAATTTGTTTTGTTCCTAAAGTTGCAATAACTCTACTGCGTGTACCTTTACTATGACCCCGTATTTACCATTAAACGGTGCTAGAGTTTGCGATCACGACGCCAAAGTCGATATTACCGATAATATGATGATCCGTATGCCGTCCGACATTATAGGGATTACGTGAGGGAAAATAGGCATGCGGAAGTGTAGTAGAAAAGTGAATTTTGGGACGGTGTTGTAGTATGTGACCTATATTTAACGATTAGCAAATCGCTAAGGTAAACGTACTAGTGCTCGACATGCTAATGCCCAATAGATGACACCCTGGAATCACCTCTATTGACAATGACTTAAGTTTCAAGATGACATGTACTGGTACCGCATACTGGTAAAAACTAGTGCCCACGCCAATTACTGGGATTAGTTGCCAAGCGGACCCCAGGCTCCCATGAGCCGTGGCAAAATGCCGGGACAACGCGAGGAAGAAGATGTACTGGTACCGCGTCGAGCACCAGTACGTTTACCGTAGTAACTGACCTATATTTAACGATCCCCAAATAGCTACCTATTAAAGAGAGTTAGTGCCAGTTGCACCAACCACATTTGACAGACTGATCAACGTCAACCGGCGCACCCGGCACTTTATAATGAAACTCCATAGATTAAAATTTAGTGAACTCTTTAACGATACGAACAGTTTGGTGCAACCGACCCTTAATGTGCTGTTTAGATTCAGATTACACAGGTGGAGTTGGCAGCATTACTGCTGCAGTTTTGCAGTTCGCGATTACAGACTTCATTGCTGCCGCAAATGTCAAAACCGATGTTGCATATCTCTATCTCTTTCCGTATCTCTATGATTGTATCGTTCAGGTTTTCTTATTTTACAGATTGAAGCTTTTGATCTCCACAGATACATAGATAGAAATCTTTGCAACCATAATGTGCAGTCGTCATCAGATATATCGGAGCGACCGCGTGCTCAAAAACATCTGAACACGCACTCCGACGCCTTTACAATAGAGGCGTGTTCAGATATTATTTAGCACCTTGGCCGCTCCGATATATATGATGTCGACAATACCAGGAGATTTAAAAGCGCATAATTCCCCGTAATCTCAACAAAAGATAATAAAACAAACATTTTCTCAAACTCCACAAACTGCGATGCAAAACTGTTATCTTACCATGCCGTGTCAAGTTAGTATCTCGATGCTTTCATAGATAGTAGGCGAAACTCGCTTATGACTGTGCACAGTACTTAGAACATTTGACCCGCTTGAGTGTAGTGTACAGTCAGCAGCAGAAGTTGCTAAGCGGGCGAGGTGTTCAAAATTACCTCGAAGAGCTCTTAATATTCTCTTAACAATAAAGTCGCGTCACGATCATTTTTTCGTCGCGAAATTGGAATCTCGACACAATGCGAATTTTAATTCGTTTGTGGTGACCGTTCCGACTGAACATCTAGCGACCTTCACCGAGGAGGAGTTTTGGCCGAAGGGTGTCAAGTTTCGGCGGTTCCTCGGCCGGTTCCCTGACACTGCGGGGTTGCGTAATGCATCGCAATCATAATGTGTTTTTAGTGTTTAGTTATATTTTTATAATATGTATGCTAGTTTTAAGGTATTTATGTATGGGCCACTAGTTGCCTGAAATAAACGATTTCATTCATTCATTCATTCATTCATTTTGAACACCTGGCCCGCATAGTAACTTCTGCTGCTGACTGTAAATAATTGAGCTTGGGATATGTACTTAATCCAATCAAGAAATTGAACTTTGTACTTTTGGCGTATAACTTTGAGTGCCAAAACTGTTTTACTTTTTTGTTTAGATAGGTATAATATAAATACATACATAATAGGGTTTAATCAAAAACTATAGTAGAAGAAAGATGCAGACATATCCAGCAGGAGGCATATATATCCAGAAAAATAAAATATCATATCAATTTTGAGACTTAAAACTATGTACTTATAGGTAGAGATTCTTATAGAAAGAGAGGGATCTGTATAGATTTAAGCCTTGTACTAGTATGTTAATAATAATAAATCTATCTATCTATAAGAGTTTTATTGTGAATCTTGTGAACGAATTCAACTTTGTAACATACATTATGTTTACGCAAGTTATACATCCATTCATTACTACCTACAATGAAACGTAAAAGTTCAATGATTCGTGACTTTTTACACCTTACTTGATAATCGCTTAAGCAAACTGTGATTTAACACATAAGACCCGATTATGTAGATTGGATGAATGAATGAATGAACTTGTTGTGTCAATATCTTTTAATAAGTTTCTGACGTTTGACTTTCAATCCGGAGGCCGCGGGTTCAAATTCTGGCTCGTACCAATGAGTTTTTCGGAACTTATGTATACAATATCATTTTATTTCACCACTAGCTTCTCAGTAAGGGAAAATATAGTGAGGAAACCTACATACAAATTCAAGGGTGTATGTGAAGCCCCCAACCTGCATTGGGCTAGCGTGGGGATTAAAACCCAATCCCTCTCGAGCATGAGAGGAGGCCTGTGCCCAGCAGTGGGACATATATAGGCTGAAATATAGTATTTTACGACCTTCACATATCAAGAAATAAGCGTACTAACATATTTTAGGCCGGCAACGCACTTGCATCCTAGAGGGTGCAGGTGTCCATGTGCGAAGGTAATTGCTTGCCATCAGGCGAGTCGTCTGCTCGTTCGCCACCTACTTATATCACAAAAAAGTAAATGTAACAAATATGAATATAGGTACATATCTAATCTAGTAACACTAACTTACGATTTAACAATATTAGAATTTACTAGCGACCCGCCCCAGCTTCGCATGGGTTAACAAATTATACATAGACCTTCCTCTTGAATCACTCTATCTATTTAAAAAAAACCGCATTAAAATCCGTTATGTAGTTTTAAAGATCTAAACATACCTAGGGACAGACAGACAGCGGGAAGCGACTTTGTTTTATACTATGTAGTAATACAATTAGAGTCATCTAATCATAAAAATTGTTTTTTTTTACAAAATATATGCTGACATCGTGATACTTAATCATTTATTTATTTAAACTTTATTGCACAAAATATATACAACAATGTACAAATGGCGGACTTAATGCCAAATGGCAATCTCTACCAGTCAACCATAGGGCCAAACAGAGATACCTTCAATTGGTGCAGAGAGAGAAAATATATTGAGTGAGTTAAAAAAAAGCAAACTATACTTATAAATTACATAAATAAATAAAATTTATATAAACTACCACATATTTATAAAATACATACTATAAATATAATAATGATGGATATTAATTATGATTTAAGAATGGCTTAAGTAGCCTGTTAACACAGTAATGACACTTAAATATTGTTTACAAACTCATCTCACTGCGCCTAATATCCACTTTTACTGCAAAAGAAAGTATTTCGTAACATAAAAACAAAATTAGTCTGCACGTGGTGAACTGATGCAACTATGGTAACTGCGAACTTGAGTCATTGTCTTTTCGTAATTTGTAGATACAAACAAAAGAAAAACAAAAAAAAAAGAAATCAAAGCATTCTTTGCAGTCGGAAGCTGGAAAAATACAAAACTTACACTTTATGTGCTATACGGACGTGGGTAATAAAAACCGGCCAAGTGCGAGTCGGACTCGCGCACGGAGGGTTCCGCACCATCAACAAAAAATAGAGCAAAACAAGCAAAAAAAACGGTCACCCATCCAAGTACTGACCCTGCCCGACGTTGCTTAACTTCGGTCAAAAATCACGTTTGTTGTATGGGAGCCCCACTTAAATCTTTGTTTTATTCTGTTTTTAGTATTTGTTGTTATAGCAGCAACAGAAATACATCATCTGTGAAAATTTCAACTGTCTAGCTATCACGGTTCGTGAGATACAGCCTGGTGACAGACGGACGGACGGACGGACAGCGGAGTCTTAGTAATAGGGTCCCGTTTTTACCCTTTGGGTACAGAACCCTAAAAATTAACAACTATTTATATTAGTAAAACTATTTAAGATATGTGTTAAGAAATACGCTCTTTTCTTATACTACCAAAATGACCCACAGATTATAAATGGTTCTAAAGTTCTAAGGTAACAAAACTAAATTCGGTGTTTTATGTTCTTTAGATTTGACATATCCAATGAAATGTTTTTTTAAGATATAATTATTACTTATGTATTTTGTTTGTTGGAGAACATACCTTTAAAACATAAATGCTAATATGTTTCTTTAATATACTACAAGCTGCTAAACAAACTTTACCACATTGTATCGTTCCTAATGCCTAGTTTACGTGGTATTACTATATCTCTATTGTTTATAAAATTACATATATCTCCAGCGGTAATGGTGGGTAATGTGCGAACTTCCCATACTCGTGGACGATAGAAATTATTTTCTATACTAGAAAATTAGACAACACTAATAAAGAAAATTAAAGAAGTGATAGTAAAAGTTTTAATAGTGAGAATCGAAAGGGAACAATGAAATGAGGACTGTCAAGTTATAGATAATCATTGCTGATGAAATGTTTGCTTTATTATTTATTAATTATAGCATTTATGTCAACTTGATAATAACATGAAAGCAACAAACAACAAATTCTAGAGCCCGTACCATGAGTCACTGACAGTGTCAAAACTGACATTTACGCTATCGAGAACGTAATTTACTTCCTATACATCTCGTTTGCACAAATATGCGAGTACGAGCGAGATGTATAGAAAGTAAATTACGTTCTCGACGGCGTTTATGTCAGTGCCAAACTGATGGTAGCCGTATAGGTCCATGGGGTCCCAGCGCGCACTAGTTGTTTGCAGAAATCGCGAAGCGTCTGGTTGACGTAACTGGTGACCGAAGAGCTGGCGGTTACCTCGCACAACGTATCAGCATTGCGATACAGCGAGGAAATGCCGCCAGCATCCTTGGTACAATGCCTCAAGGGCCTATTTTAGATTTAAGCTAGTTTTTTATATTGGACTTGTGAGTGACAGGTACTCCATATAAAAATGAACTGTTATAGGGACTGTCATTGGACGCGAGATTGTATAAAAAAGCACTTTAATAAATAATAATTAAGTCCACTAAGCATGCAATTAAACCTCCAACAAGAAATCAAACCATTACTGGAACAAATGCTAAAAATGCGAAAAGCGCTGGTGGCCTAGCGGTAAAAGTGTGCGAATTTCAATCCGGAGGTCGTACTTACCAGTGAGTTTTTCGGAACTTATACGAAATATCATTTGTTATTTACCAGTCGCTTTTAGGTAAAGGAAAACATCGTGAGTAAACCGGACTAATCCCAATAAGGTCTAGTTTACCCTCTGGGCTGGAAGGTCAGATGGCAGTCGCTTTCGTAAAAACTAGTGCCTACGTCAATTCATGGGTTTAGTTGCCAAGCGGACCCCAGGCCACGAGCCGTGGCAATAATGCCGGGATAACGCGAGGAAGATGGTGATGACTGGAACAAATCCTCACACGCGTGAATCTGTCATGAATCAATAACGTATCAAATTTTGAACTTGGCCGTTACGGCGTGTTGTGTAACTTTAGAAATCATCACATAAATATTAATTTCCGTAGAAAATGGCAACTGTTTCATTGAAAGGCTTCAACCAATGAAGCGCTCCTTACGCGCGTTGCGAACCTGTGCCGATATTTGAGCTAGGAATGGTTAGAGCTGACTTGGGTGGAATTATAAACTATGTGAAGTGTGAAAAAAAAAGAACGGGTTGCACTCAGGGAGTACCGGCAGAAGTGAAAACTCAATGACTAGTGCAAAATGCACTATGTATAATTGAGTTATTGTTAATTACTTGAAACCCCTAAGTACATCACTGTTAATACTCGAGTTATATTAATACCAGTTAGAGCGAAAGTCACTAGATGGCATTTAATCAATAAAGGAAAACTCAATGACATTACATGTAACAGTTTTTCATGTAATGTCATTGAGTTTTTCTTTATTGATTTAAATGCCATCTAAATGAGTGGCCATCCAAACCTTACGGTCACGTGACCGTCTTACGCTGTCTCGAGTTTAACATTTTTTCCCCACCTCAAAAAGTGCACAGCGCCGCTAAAGAAGTTTTCACTTCAAAAAGTAATAAGGTTTCGTACGTCCCAGTACATGTCATCTTGAAACTTAAGTAATTGTCAATAGAGATGACAGCAGGGTGTCATCTATTGGGCATTAGCATGTCGAGCACTATTACGTTTACCTTATTGTATTTTAACTGTGGATAATGAAATCCGTAGGTATACATTGTTACGGAAATTGGTTTTATAAAGTTATAATAACCTTTGATTATTTATTTTCTATTCATATAGATCATGAATATCAAAGTAGTAGTAGATCACTTTATTGTACACTACACAGGTCCACATAAAATTTACAGAAATAGAGATCCCACCAAAAACATTTTCATGTAAAATGTTGCCAAGACGAAACCATAAGGCTCGCACTGACAAAAAGTTATCAGATATCTTGTAGAGCCAAGCTTCTAACTCTACAGGCCCTACCTTCACAGACTCTACACCTTAGTCAAAATATGTGGCTTAACAATATTCTGATTTAAAGGGTTGCGGGTGATTTACTATTAAAAATCCTGAAATACGTACAATCTGCTTTTTTACTGATTCCCCATACAAACTTCAACCCTCTTTTTCCCCTAATGCCTTTTCCACCCCTTTTCACCCTTACGGGCTGATTTTGGGGTTGAAACTATTTTATATCCTTCCCCATAACAATAACTATCTACATACCAAATTTCAACTAAATCGGTTCCGCGGTTATCGATTTCCCATACAAAATTCCACCCCCCTTTTCACCCCCATAGGGGCTAATAATTTCAAGTTTTTGAATTTTTTTGTTGTTTGTGGACTAATACTATCTCACATACCAAATTTCAGCTTCCTAGGACTTCAGGAAGTACCCTAGAGGTTTTGATGATCAACAGTGAGTGAATGAGTCAGTGACGAAATCGGGGTTTTTTAGACATTAATAAAATCCAAAGTATAAGAGCTATGCAATTGAAATTTTTTATGCTTAATAAGTCCACTATTGACATCATATCCCGAGAGTTTTGTTTATCTGGTATAATCCAAACCCAAGTTAAGAGGGTTCAAAAAAACGACGAAGCGTTTCGAGAAAAGGTAGGTAGTGCCCTTGCGCTTCGCTTTGCTCGTCTTGGCGGGGGCACTACCGTGCCCCCAGATACAAAAGCAAACTTCTCCCTGAAAGAGATCTGTTCTAGCTAACCTTCTAGTAGATGAGAGGAAAATTCAAGTTAGGCAAACTTACGGACAACTCACAGATAATTAAAAAAAACCGGCCAAATGCAAGTTAATTATTAACTTTCAATCATTTCATGCAACTATATTTTTTGTACATTTTCCTTCATGAATTATTTTGATCAATGTAAAAAAAAATGTTTTAGAACATCAAACTCAAGCTCTTTCATTACGATAGGTACCTTACATAACCTAGTGACTAGAATTTAACATTTTGAGGTTTTTGTACTCTCTGTATTGTTTTCTATCATGCTGTGCAGCAAACAGTAAAAAGTTGAGTCTCGAGGTACAAAGAAGTAAAATGGAAATTTTATATCGTGTAACGAATTTTTTTAAACTGAGCTAGACTATGATAGTTTTAAATTTACCTGTATAACTACAAAAAAAAAACTCATTCATATGAATTCTAATAATATTTACAAAAATATATAATGTGACGCGAACATTAGTAATTTATAGTCAATTTAGTTTTGAGTTTTATTTTTATTTTTAATACCCTGCTTTATTCATTTGGAGATTAGTTTTATTCATTATTAGGTTCAGGTTTTAAGTTTGTAAGTCCAGTTAATATTATGCTACTATATTAAAAGTAGATAACAGCTTGCATTACAAGGACCGACATAAAGTCTCGACCGCCGCCTCTAAGCCGTCTTAAATCCTTCCGCGCTCTCGTACTGTATCAGTCGCTCGCTTGTTTCGGCGGGACTCACGAAGTGGGGGTACGCGGAATAAAACCGCTATGCCTCGCTCCAGACACCACATTTCACAAACCGAAGTAGACGGGTAAAAAAAAACAAAAAAAAAAATGAAGGCGTTCCTTCTCTTTCTTGTGAGTGTGGCGGTGGTGAGTGCGAAGCCCACGGGAGAGGATGACGTCATCGGCTCCGTCATCGGAGTCGTCAGGAGCTGTGCTGAGGAAGATGTCTCCTTGTGCCTGAAGGTGTGTGCAGTGATGTGTGTCCTCTAGGATTTGAGTTTCTGAGTTCCTTTTGAGATCCTGAGCTAAATTTGTTGGTTGATAACATTTCAATTGCCTTTTCTTTTTCAAAATTGTGTGATGTCTCATGCTTAAGTAATCAGTAATCAACCCTTGAATCTTTGGACTTTTTGAAGAAATTGTTAGGTTCGAATTCCTGTTTTTTGTTTTTTAATTCAATAACCTAATTTTAAGGGTTACAATTTCAGTGAGATCCTTTGTAAAAAGTTTTGGAATCAAGTTTTATTCTAAAAACCCCTTCCAAACAAAGTTTCATGTTTTTTTTTTAAGTATATAAAAATGTTGAGATCCTTTGCGATTTTTAATGTAATAGTTTTATTTTATTTATAATTCAGTAATATTTTGCTCTTGAAGTTTTGCTATTTACAAACATTTAAAACATAAATTCAGCGGATTATAGTTGCACTTGCAAATAATTCTGCCATGGGTTCTGACGGTTTTGAAAGAAAAGATTACTTAATAGTATTACAGAGTGGAGTTAATAAGGGTAACTACGTGATTCTGGTATTATCTTTTTTAGTTTTATTTAGTCAAAACCAAGAAATTGAAACAAAACTTGATGATTTACTTACATTCTATTAAAGTATTTTTAAATTGGTCCATTTTAATATAATTATAATAAAATTTGGTCATCAAGTTTCCTTAACCTATTGTCTGTCTATGAAAAGGATTCTCATCAAATTGTTTGATTTCCGCATTTTTTTCGAGAAAGATTTCTTCAGAACCCCTAGTGTAAGTTTAATTCGATTAGCATGACGAGCGTTCGCGTTTGCGTTATGTCGTCACGTCACGGTATCGAACGCAATTTAAACTAGGGGTACTGCTCTATACAACACAACTAAGGTTTGAACTCACGATTTTTGTCCACCACAAACATATGAAAAGTTAATGCTATTCCGTCAAACATAACATCTTCTCCAACACAATATTCAACAAAACATATCACCAACAGGAACGCGCCTTGAAATACGTCGAAAACCTCGCTACCGCCCGGGAAGTCAATATTGCTGATGGCATCAGCCTCCTCGGCTCTGGCTCCCCCCGCTCCGCCCGCTCCTTCGATCCCCTACCCGAAGACCCAGCTGCCCGCGAAAACCAAGTGGAGTCCAGACTGCTTGACGCCACAGCCGACTTCTTGGAGGACCATGTGATTCAGCTACGCATGCCTAAGAGCACCGTCGAAGATGTCAAGAGGTCGCTTGAGGAAGGTCAGTGCTGTTTAGTTTACGCATTTTGATGCTGTGCGTTTTATTTACATAATGTGTAAATGAGATGATATTTGGGGAGTTGTTGCAAATTTTTGAAAGAGTTATCTGTGTGTAATTTGTAACAGCAAACGTATCAATTTATCAAAGCTTTAAAAGCTCTTTTTAACGTGTTGATGCGAAATTTTTGTATTTTATTTTTAAATCTGGGAAGTACTAGCTAAAAATTATCATTACTTATAGTTCGGGTGCTAAATTTGCAAAACACTACAAAAACTACCTTCAATACAGTTTTGCAAATATTACAAGTTCCTAATTTTATTCTAGTAATAATAACGTATGTGAAAAAAAACAACTTCCGTTACCATAACACAAGAATCGTTTGTTCTCCGCAATTAATAGTTATACAATACAAGAGCACTTGTTACGACTCGTATCTGGAGCATTAATTATAATAATAGTGGTCAAAACCGGACCCAAATAAGTGAAAGTTCGGCATACAACTGTAATAATTTTTTGGTAAGTACTTTGCACCCTGCTCAGGTGCTTTTCAATTCATGGGAATGAGAACATGCTAAGTAAAAAATCTTGTTTGCAAATTGAATAAAATTACACCAAATTTCTTAGCTTTGTCAACAAGATAAAGATACTTAAGAAGATCATCGCCAAGAAATAGGACAACGCCCCAAGGCATCTTATTTCATTGTTGCAATATTACGAAACATCGAGTCGCTAACAGACAAAATTATGCCTCCAAATAAAACAGTTAGATAACAAGCTATTAAAAGAGTTGCCGTATTTATTTTCGATAACTGGTTTCGGTGTCTACGTCGCTCCATTGATATGCACAAAAAAACGATATTAGAATCTGTTGAAGATTTATGGTCGATGATTCATCTATCTTTATTGATTAATTTATGTAGTAGAAGACAAAAAAAAAATTGGAGCAGCAAGACTTTCTAAGGCATATAAAGATTTCTAAATTTCATTATCTTAAGCATCATAAGCATGCAATAACAGAAACAAACTGCTTGCATGATATGATATGCCACTCCATAAAAAAGTGGGAAACATTACGTAAAACTTTAGAAAGAAACGATTCGAAGCACTCTCGCCAAATTAAATTAAATTCTGCAGAAAAACCAGTTTACAGGCGCGTGTGTGAGAATATTAAAATAGAAAGTTCGCAGTTACGGTAAGCGACAAATTAATTAGTATATAGATGTGCAATAAAATTAAAATTGAGCTGAGAAATTCGTAAACGGACCTAAATTGTGAGCGGACATCCGTATCTCGATCATCAAGAGAACGTACGGGTACGTAGGTACAGAGAGGAGGCTAGAAATCTCAATGGGCAAACAGGTCTTGCAGGAGTTTCTCTAACCTATTAACAAGCTTGATTATGGTGGAAAGCGGACGGATGGTCAAGTCTAGTTTTTGCCACATTTCCATAGTACTCGCCGCAGGTATGTAGGACTACATGTAACTAGTTTTAGAGATCCGTTAACGCGCCGTGATCGAAATCTCGATCGAGGATCGAGTAAAAGTCTCGCTCCAGGCGTTGATGAAATATGGAAGTAGGCTCGAGCTTTCGAATCGTAAGGTCCGGTAACCGATGCACTTTCTAGATGAACGAGACTGTTATGCAAACTGGACATAACATGAATTACAATGAAAGCGACATTGTTTAAAGTTCACGCGGTGAATTACAATCAGAAGTTTCAATTACAAATTTCCTTTGAATCATCGGATAGCAAGTCGAATTTAAATATTTCCTTTGGAATGTGGCACTCCTTACTCCACTTCCGAGTTAAGCCGTCCGCTAGGTTTATAGGCACTTTGACTTACAAGTTTAATTTTACCCTTTTGATGTCATGTCTTGTTGAGTTAAGCATATGCTGTCTAGTAGGCAAAGCGCTGTCTGAACCTGCTTAGGAGCATGACATTTAACACTCAAGATCATAGATGGCAACTTAGTACACCTTTTCATAATGTTTCCCTAAGAAATAGAATTATCTTTGTGTACCGGAGAAAACCAAATCAGGCTATAACCGCGAAAATCGAAGTTCGTCAATTGCGGGCATTTTTCCCTGTCAGTCTAATTACGTCTTTTAAAGAGTAAAAGAGAAAGATCCCCGCGATTTGCTAATTTCGCCGTAGAAGACTAAATCAAATTTATATTTTCAGGTCGTGGCAAGAAGAAGAAGCTGAAGCAGCTGATGGGCATCGTCCAGCTCCTGCAGCTCAAGATCCAGTCCCTCATCCCGCTGTTCCTCGGCATCATCGCCTTCGCCGCCGTCAAGGGTCTGATGCTCGCCAAGGCCGCCCTCCTCGCCTCCGCCCTGGTCCTTCTCAAGAAGCTGCTCTCTAAGCATGAGAGTCATGAGAGCTACGAGGTTGTTGCTCATCCTCACCATGAGGAGCACGTCAGCCACGGCGGTGGCCACGGAGGCTGGGGACGGTCAGCGGACGCCCAAAACATGGCCTACAGCGCCTACGCCAACTGATACCTAAGATAGTTTAAGAAAGTTGATCCATCGATCAACTAGTCTATCTTGGTCAGTCTAGTTCGGACCTCAGATCGAGATTTAATTTATTGTCATTATTTATTTAACTTATTGAAATCAAATGTTAATTTAATTGTGTGAATGAGTGAATCTTGTCTTCTTTTTGTACATTCATGTCTGTTTTCATCTTGTTGTCTTCTACTGTAAAGTACCTGCTATTTTTATTGTATGTTTATGTTTCTTAGTACAAATCATTATAGCTTTAATTGTATCCCCACCTTTATAATTATGTACGTATACTAATTATAACTATCGTATTATTATATTAATTATTTAAGTACTTATATTAATGTGTTCATCATAACTAGTCGTATTATTATGTATCTCTATAATTTATCTTTTCCATATATATTATTTTATATGTACCTACTTATTTTATACAAACCTATACCTTTTGTAAATATGTTTCATATCGAAGTATATGTGTAAATCATTATTAATGCATCTTCGGTTAAAATAATATGATTATATTGTATACATGTACCTATATTACATTTTCGTATAATATTTTATGATATGTATTCATTATGTTAATATTTTATATGTGAATCTTTCTATTTCTTGCTCTTTATTATTTTTATCTGTAAAAATCTTCTCTTCGTTTATTATTATATTATATTATAATATCATAATGGGCCATGCATAAACTAAAGATGAAAATATATCAGACATTCATATTTTACTCTGACATTTCATTTTATTAAACTTGTTGAAATCATATATTGAAAATCTTATTACATCTTCATAAATCTTATGATTCCCGACTCCCGAAATAATTAGCGTCACTAAATCGGATTTACGTTAATCAGTTTTATTAAGAAGTTCAACCGTTAGTGGCATGCATTTAACTATTAATTTGATAAAACATTGAAAGTAATACAACACAGTGTTTTTTTTAAATAAACTTTTATTTTATTTTATTTTTAATATTAATGATATGATAAAAAGATTTATAGAAATAACTGTCTCCTTATAACATTTTACAACTGGAAACATGACTTAATAATGATAATAATATATTATGAACATCAGATAAATTACGTAACTAGGAATTGTATAATTTACGAGTATATTACCATTAACGGCGCGGTGTTGAATTTAAAACCAAATTGTCGGGTTAGTTTCCTTTTTTTTCATGCCACTATACATGACAATGTTTACATCAAAAGAAAGGAGAACAATACACATTCATTTAGGATATCTTAAAGCCTAGGAAAATAAACAAAGTGAATATACTTTCACCATCGATAAAAAAAACATGTACCTACAACAAAATCAAAGCTACCTATACTACCTATGCTAAATACCAAGAAACAAACATGCATGCTACATTAGTACCTAAACTGCATCCAACTTATACGCATATAAAACGGCATATCGCAACAAAAAGCTGTATAATGAATAGGTGAACTTACTCAAAATTCCGCCTTAAGTCTAAAACAAAAGGGTGTATATTTAAATGACCAATGCGTTTGATTATCTGGCACATTTATATGGCCGCAAATGCAAGTCGGGCTGAAAATGAAAGCACTTTATGTGGTATTGTGGCTGTAGCTTTACTTTCTGCCACAGATCACGTGAGATTTAGTGCTGGGAAGAGGTACTCGATTCTTTCAAATTTAAAGTTAAGTATTTGAATCAGTCTTTCAAAAGTCTGTGTTGGAAAAACTTCCGGGTCTTTTATCCGAGGTTTTGGTTGTGGAAATGATAAACACTAGCCAAAAGACCCCCCAGAAGCCGCATATTTACGGCAAGGGCGTACATTGAATCCTGAGCATAGCGAGGGATTCTAAAATAAAAGTAATACGCTGTTTTGAAACCCAATCACGTGCATGAGGCGATTTCTCGAAAATTGTTTAAAACTTTTCAGGTTTCTGTAGTAAAAACTCAAGATTTTTTTAAAGACTCATGTTTGTAACTAGGTTAAAAATAGCTTAAGCTTCTACTTAAACTTAATATTTAAAATAATCTAAAGACTCTTTAGTCTCTTTGTGTATTAAGTTCGAGTCTTTTGCCAACACGAGCGCAGTAGGGTACCTATGCTTTCTGTTAATGCAGTTTCTATGTTAGATAGGCTAAGTTTCTTTTGTGTCCCTGTGGTACGTGCAACAAGTATTTCACATACTTTTATTTGCCAAGAAAGTGTAATTTTATTATTTACGCCTTAAAAACTTTTGTCCAGATGAAACCATAATAGGAACCTCTCGCCCGCTTAGCAACTTCTGCTGTTGACTGTAACTTCAATAAAATGCATCATTTTAAAAGTGTAGCTATCAAGCCGATGGCAAATTGCAAATTACCATGCGATTCTAACGTAATCAATTGATGATCGTCGTTTGTCCCTATCTGTCGTTATACCATAGAGAGGGACAAACGACGACCATCAGCTGATTAACTTAGCAGACGTTTGTGAATAACGCCGTAAGTCTGTAATTACCTTACCACATACCGTATGATTATCATTTCTCTTCAAAGATGCTGAGCCCCATTTTGAGCACTTATTACATCGACCTAAAAAGGAGTCTTAACTCGTCTCGCCATCGCCGACGTGGTCTGCTTAATCCTCGTTTTGAGCAGGACTGCCACTCTGTAAAAAATACGAAATGTCAAAAATATTCAATGTTATTTGTGTACTTAAATTCAACTATTGATTGTGGAGGTATTTTTATTTTTAAGTATGTAACATATTGGTAACTGCTATTAAGGGGTCCACAGATTACCAGTTCGCCGCCGGACGATAACAGCCTGTCAGTTAAACGAAAAAGGTGACCGCTCCGAACAATTGACAGGATGATATCGTCCGGCAAACTGGTAATCAGTGTGCCCCTTTAGGGTGCTAAATGTGGCCTTCCATCTCCGGGGCCTTATGCGTCATGTGCAATAAGGATGATTTTATCAGAATTTCTGTTGGAATTTCAGGAAGACCTTATTGTACTTGAAGCGTAAGGACCCTTTTGTGCTGGAGAGCCACAAGTAGGTTTGTAGCGCCCGTTGACCGGCTTTACAGAAAGTCTCCGGCGACCGTGTAGATGCTATTATAAGCGCTTTAGCTCAGGCAGTCTTCACTTGATACAGAGGGGCTACCGCGAAAACCAAATTTCGCAAATTGCGGGGATCTTTCTCTTTTACTCCAATGAAGGCGTAATTAGAGTGACAGAGAAAAATGCCCGCAATTTGGGAAATTCGGTTTTTACGGTAGCCCCTCAGATCCGCACGCTGCTCCGGTGTGTGAGCGAGATTGCTATATATGTCCATAGCGCTATCTCGCTTACACAACTATCGTTGTGTGGCTGTGTAAGATACTACTACTTCAATTGTACTGTTGGGTTAATTTCCTTTCACTGAACGCTCGTGCGGGCATGGTGGATAATGAGCAAACTTAGCCAAGCTTGCCCTTGCCCTTATTAACCAAACTAGTTCGTTTTTTTCTATCAAGGTAACTTTATGCTTAGCCTATGCTTTAACCCTTAAACAGGTTGTGTATCTATAAGTATCACATAGCAAATGATTTTTTTTTGACGAGCTGAGTAAATACAACGACCGCAAAATGTTATTGCCGTAAAGTCTATTAAGTGGGTGATATCGAAACGTAAAATAAAATTAATTAATTAAAAATTAAAAAACACGACTGCAGTTTAAAAGCGAACTGAAAAGCTATAAATAATTTTTAGTTATGTTAGGTACTCAACTTAATGAATGTAAAATATAATATATAGGTAAGTGTTCTGTCAGGGTCGTAAACAGCAAACGGAAAAGTTTAGGCTCATTTAGGATCGTGACTGTACCTGTATATTTTATTACGATTGCAGTCGGGGACCTTGATATGTTGAATTTTTTCCCATTCACAGGTCCCCGACTGCATCGAAATAAAATATACAGGTACAGTCACGATCCTAAATGAGCCTAAACTTTTCCGTTTGCTGTTTACGACCCTGACAGAACACTTACCTATATATTATATTTTACATTCATTAAGTTGAGTACCTAACATAACTAAAAATTATTTATAGCTTTTCAGTTCGCTTTTAAACTGCAGTCGTGTTTTTTAATTTTTAATTAATTAATTTTATTTTATACATTTTAGTGACCATCATACAAACCAACCACATTTTTTATATGATTTAAAGCACTTAAGTTGCTTCAAGGAGCTTTCATCATATTGATATTTTGATATGTTAGCATAAAACGTACTTAAAAACCTAAATAGGTCAGACCCAAAAACCAGACGTATTGGAAAGTGCTATGGCTTAATATCTCTGCAACTACATAATTATTGGCTTTCGGCCTTCGCAATTAAGATACTTAGGGAAACTGCAGAAAGCATGCACCTTTCTTACGTTCCGGGCCTTCGGCCCTACGCGAAGCTCGGCCTTAGGCCTTTGTAATTAAGAATCTTGAGGAAGCTACAGAAAACGTGCACCTTTCTTACGCTCTGGGCCTTCTGCCCTACGCGAAGGTCGGCCTTCGGCAATTAAGAAACTTGGAAAAGCTGCAGAAAGCGTGCACGTTTCTTACGCTCCGGGCCTTCGGCCCTACGCGGAGCTCGGCCTTCGACCTTCGCAATTAAGATACTTCGAGCTGCAGAAAGCGTGCACCTTTCTTACGCTCCGGGCCTTCGGCCCTACGCGAAGCTCGGCCTTCGGCCTTCGCAATTAAGATTCTTGGGGAAGCTACAGAAAGCGTGCACCTTTCTTACGCTCTGGGCCTTCCGCCCTACGCGAAAGTCGGCCTTCGGCCTTCGCAATTAAGAAACTTGGAAAAGCTGCAGAAAGCGTGCACCTTTCTTACGCTCCGGGCCTTCGGCCCTACGCGAAGCTCAGCCTTCGGCCTTCGCAATTAAGATACTTCGAGCTGCAGAAAGCGTGCACCTTTCTTACGCTCCGGGCCTTCGGCCCTATGCGAAGCTCGGCATTCGGCCTTCGCAATTAAGATTCTTGGGGAAGCTGCACAAAACGTGCACCTTTCTTACGCTCCGGGCCTTCGGCCCTACGCGAACCTTCGGCCTTCGCAATTAAGATACTTGGGGAAGCTGCAGAAAGCATGCACCTCTCTTACGCTCCGAGCCTTCGGCCCTACGCGAAGCTCGGCCTTCGGTATTTACAATTAAGAAACTTGGGGAAACTGCAAAAAGCGTGCACCTTTCTTAGGCTTCGGGCCTTCGGCCCTACGCGGAGCTCGGCCTTCGGCCTTCGCAATTAAGATACTTGGGGAATTTACAGAAAGCACGCACCTGACTTACGCTTCGGAGTGTTGACCCTATGCGGAGTTCGGCCTTCGGCTTTCGTTATTAAAATACTCGTGGAAGTTGCAGGAAGAGCCCCTCTGTCTTAAGCTCCCAGTCTTTGCTTCTCGTAAAATATTGTTTCACAGCAGTAGCACGTGTGCCCCGGGATTTGCAAAATTTGTCGTGCAAAATTAAAATCATCATCAAAGGCCTGCCTTCTACAGTCATGATAATAATGTCTTCTATTCAAAGTCTCAAGTTAAATCTTATAATAAACAGCACAATATGTTTATTCAGAGTACCTGAGCATTTCTCAAATAATTTGTACATTTCGATCACATCTTAGATTTCTATAAAAATTGGTATGCTGGTAAAGTACATGAAGCTGAACAATTTCCACCATATTTCCCAAAATGTCCAAGAAAGTTTGTATGAAACATTCCTTTTTTGTTACCAAATGTGTAAGGAAACCTGGTAACAAAAAAGGATACAAATATTTTGAGAAAGGCTTACCTAGTCAATCGTTCAAACCGTTCCTTTCGTATTTGACACTTTCGCAATTGAAAATAACGTAAGCGCCACGTATGACGTTGTCGTATATAGCTGCAAAGAGAAATGTCATTAGCGCGATGTAGAACATTTCGTATTTTCTCTCCAACGATACAATTAAACATATAACTTATATATATTCGTATGATCGCCTTAAAAAATCCTTTCTTTTAATATCCCATTCAATAGATTTAGACAATTCATTTATCTTTGCGTTATACTTATATTTTGTAAAATCTTGTCCTACCAAATGAATAGTTTAAACCATATTTTTTGTACAGTTTTAGAATCGTCTTTCAAAATCCTTTATTTTAATACCCAACTCGATAGGTTTATAAGTTTTATTTTTGTTTCGGTTCCACAATTTGCAGTGCATAATCCGCCATATTGGTTTTGTGATGACGTCACATAGCCTATGTTACTCGGGATGACGTAAGGATTCCAATGATATCTCAAACACCTAAATCGGTTCAGGCACTTAGCTGTTACGGTGTAACAAAGAAACTTACATACCCACATACAAACATGAACCCTGAAAACAATACACTCTTTTTTTGGGGCAGTCGTGTAAAAAATGACAGGTGTCAAAACAAATTTCTTTGACAATATAGTTGTCAAATTCAAATCGACAACAAATGCCAGTTTTTGTACGTTTCTCTCGCTGTATAAGTTCGCTACGCCGAAAAAAAGTACTGTAAGTATTTTGTTTTGTATTTTTATGGTAGATTATTAGATAACGTATATGTGTAGTAAGTCATAACTTACCTTAGTTATTGTTTTCTGATAAAATATTCGATCTAAAAGTTTGTGGTTCGTATGAATGAACCCTCTGCTCTGCAGGGAGTTTACATGACATTTAAGGGTAAGATTCATTACTATAAATGAACCCTCATAGTACAAAAGTCATTCAAACTAAGAAAATATATCGCAAAAATATTATATTTTCCTTTGGTTTTTAAATTAAATATTTATTCAACGATTAATCTTATGAGCCACGATATCCGCGTAGGGTTGCCAGATGGTCGGGATTCGGCGGGATTCTCCCGATTTTTAGCATGTGTCCCGATTCCCGACAAAGTGAAAATTGTCCCGAAAAACAGCATCACGTTATAAAACAATAATTTCAAGTTCTGAACTGTCGTCGAGCGAACCAGCGACCCGCGTCGATCCCGTCAGTGCGCACGCGGGCCGCGCGTGGCGATATTGGGCAGAGCAGCTGACGTAGTGCCAATAATGTATAATATCGTTGTTTTTAATACAATTAATTTAATTTGAATGCTTTATTTTCCCGACTTAAGGCCCAAAATCCCGAAAAAATTGTATTTTTTCCCTATAATAGCGCCTTTCGATCTGGCAACCCTATATCCGCGCGAACTCTATTTTCTTAATTAGATTGTGGTTTTATTATTTTATCGATTACATGTGAAGATGTGACTTACCCTTAAAACTACTCTGTATGGCTAACAAGGCAGTGGCCATATATGTGCCACGCAGCACCATTTTTAACGGGCAGAGGGCATATAAAAACCAGCGGGTTTTTTTTTATTGAATTAATGGTAATTAAAAAATACAAGAAATCACTTTTCTTTTAACGCTATTATCTACCCGAATCAGTAATCAAAAGTAAAAATTCGTCAGGCCTGTTTAAGGGTTAAAAGCTGTTTTATAAGTTAATTTAACATTTACAGTACATAGCATAGTGACAGAAGGAATATTATATAATCTCAGTTGGCCAACTGCCATCAGCATAGCTATTATCTTAGCAACTTAGCACCCCTGCATACATAAGGATAAGTTCGCCTTTGTTGTATTTAATTTATGCGTCTTTGGTGTTTTTATTTCTATGTGCAATTAAGTATACATACATGCATACATGTTTTGCTGACTGTACATGAGTATGTTATAATATTATTTACGACCTAACTCCTACTTATGAATCGTGTACCTTACCATAAACAAGTTTCCTTTATAAATTCCTGCATATACAACCATGTACCTGTATGCATTAAGGACGACGAGCACGTTATTGCCTTTTCGACAACCGTGGATAGTGGGTTAGCGGGTCTTGGTATGCGTGTCGGGTTGCTGGTTGCTGACCCATTTTATGTATCCACACAGGCCAGAATAAATAATAGTACTAGGTACAGAAGACTCACTCTCTAACAAAACGCGTCTGTCACGATCAGGACAGATATTGCCGCTAGGTGGCGACAGCGCCACGCGCGGCTTATGGCTAGCCACCAAAATTGGTGTGGAACGGATGTACTTTTAGCTACCTGTAGCAAAGCGACGAAATCGCGGAGTGAGCCACGCCTGACGCAGGTAATGTTGCACGTAAGGATTTCCCCTGACATGTCAGGATTTTTGGTCCTTTGTCAGGATTGCGGGGGACTTGGCGAGTGTGTTTTGGGTGTGTGTTGGGGTGTTTTTAGAAACCTCAACTAATTATTTTAAGTCAGCTAAAAGTTTGGAGTTGGGCAGAAGATAGGGAAGGTTATTTATGCTGTAGCTATAAACAGCTTATAGTGGCGAGTTAATGGGCTTATCTTTATCATGAAAACGGTAACGGTAAATCGTGGGCAATATCGTCACACACAAAACTGTCAGTTATTTTATTAAAATGTAACTGAAATAATTTGCAAAACCTACAGATAATATGATATAATAAACCATACTTTTAAAAAGCGACATCTTTGTTCTACACGTGCGAACTAAAACAAAAGAAAGCTTTCTAAACACTTAAATGAAGATTCACCCACATCGTATAGTGGGCATAATAAGTAATTTTACTATAAAATAGTAAAGTAATATTAAGTTAATTATTTTTATAAATAGGAAAGGTAATCGTTTCAAGTACAAAAATACAAAATAGCATGTTTTCTTTTATTTTTCTTTAAAAAAAATTAAAGTGCATCTCAGCGCCATCTATAAGAAAACTCCTGAACTACAATCACGGCCATGTTTGTTTACAAAAGGAACAGAAGTTCAAGGCTTCGCCGCGCGTGTCGTTTTACCGTCTGGCAGTAAACGGTCAATGCCCGAGAAAAAAACAATTGCGACTGTAATAATGCACTTTGTGGTATTTATTCTTTTTTCGGCGTTGACTGCCTAGTTCGGGTAGCTCAATTTATATTGTTTTCTGCCTTTTGCGTAGGTCGATCATTTAAAATTGTTGTCGATACATTTAGAAATGAAAAAATCACTATAAATATCCAAATAGGGTTTAAGTACAAATTTTAGACATTACATTTAGGTACGCAATCAGATTTACAGTAAATTAATTTGCGTTCCTATTTATATTCAAACAGATTTAATCAAGATATTGGGCGGAATACATAATATTTGTACTTAATTAATCGCTTGGTTTATATATTATAATATATCCAAATATTTATGTATAAACTACAGACAAAAACAGCAAAACATCAATGCCACCTTGATTCACATTCCCCACTGTTTACTCACAGTTAGGTAATTTTCTGTTCATACTTTACTATCAAGGTTACTACGTCCATTCAAGTTACGCGAGGTTGGTGTCGTTTTATTGCGACCGTCGCGGCCTAGATGGCGCAACGGAGCTTGTTTTGTTTCTTTTTGCGTAGGATTCGGTTTTTGAATGATAATGCAGTTTTTGTTAGGATGAGGTTGGTTACTCTTATTATTACAGATGAGCATTTTTGCGGATTATTTCTAAATGTAAGAAGTTTTCCTAAAAAAAAAGGAAAAAATAGTATGTTGAAATTTATATTTTGGAACCAGAAATTAATTAAGATAAAAAAAGTAAAATAAACAGTTTCATTAAGATAACTCAAACTTCCATACAAACGTCATAAATGTTATGGTTGGCAAAAATTACGGATTTTCATTTATAGATAGTAACTTTAAAACAATAAACAATATGGAGTAGGAAATTTGCCAAAAGGAAATTCCATGCTTCCAATTATTTTAAAGGTTCAATTTAAATAACAACTGCAGCGACTCGTATCAAAAGTTTTTTTTTTATATTAAGGTAAAATGTAGAAATGTAGGTATTATAAAAGCAGAAAACAGTGATTCATTAAAAACTGTACGATCTTGAACATAAATTATGTTTACAACCATAAATTGTCAATAAATTGTATATTACACACAGAAAGTACGTTGTATGAGTAATTATAATAATGAGAGAGAACATTAAATCTTGTACTAAAAGTGAAAGTACACATGAAAACGCGGTTTAACATTTTATATGAAGCGTGGATTTTGGGAAGGCTTCTGACATGGTCGGTACGGTCACGGGCTTTAGATTACGATGAAGGTACCGTGACGAATTGAGCAAGATTAGTGCTTCGTCTGTTGTTTGAACTTGAACAATAATAATCAAAGCTCGAATGTGATTCATATAGAGGTATTTCCTTTTATTTTTATTTTCTTATTTAACTACTACTATTATATTCACATTTGTTTTTAAATATAATTAGCACCATAATTTTCCTACCAAAAGATTTTTAACTCGAATGATAGCGTTGCTGCTTTAAGCTTATGATTATGTTCTCAGAGCTAACTCATTGGACAAGTTTCCTGTGATACCTACTGTATATAAGTAATAACCTATTCCTATGAGACATACAGCAGTTTTATCACTGGAAACTTGCAAAAGGTTCCCACTTTTACAAAAATGATACACAAATTCAATTGATTGGTTGCTCAATCATACTTCCACAACTTTCCGGGCATTCTATAAAGACCTTTTTCTACTTTGTTGGGATTTGACGCGTATGGCAGATAACCTAATAACTTAGGTACTGAAATCTGTATTATATAGGTACCTACTGTTGAATTCAAAACTTAGTTAAGTATACAATGTTAGGTATCATACCAAATATCGGCTTCTTAGCTTTATCAGAATTGTTTATAAATACGTATAACGTATTTGACACTTTTTTGGAATGCTCCAATCGGATTCACATCTAAAAAAGTTGTTACAACTAAAATCATCACGGCCATATTTTAAAAAGCGGTTTTGTAAAAAAAGTACCTACATGACGGTACTCGGACACCAACGGTACTCTTACAAAAAGCAATTTTAAAACATATTGGGAGATAAAAATTGACTTGATTGGTCGTTACCAGACAGGCGCTATGTTTTGACACGTCGTGAGTAATTAGCTTTCGGCTTTGAATTTTCATTTTACCATTACTTGTAATAGTGAACAAGTGAACTATGCTAAACTATTAAGGTACATTCAGAATTAATAATCCTACCCATTTTGTAGGTACTTTGTCACAGTGACAATAGTATGAGGTCGTTAGCGACTTTCATATTGGTTGTCACTGTGACAAGGTACGAAATGGGTCGGGAATTAAAATTCTTTGACCGTTTGGATTCAGAGAACACCACCATTACGGCTGCAATTTATGTTGCTGCCCGGATTATTGACATTTGCGGCAGCAATGTAATGGGCATTTATATCGCGCTGCATTACTGCTGCAGTAGTACTAGTATAGTCTAAATCCGAACGGTACCTTAACATTACACGCACTTGAGCAAACAAATTCACCTTCATTAAGTACTCCATAATCTCTTTACGAAAAATATAACTATTAATACATGCCTACTGTTTTACTTAACTCTCTCTAGTCTGTTAAATATTCAGATAGTAATAAATATAGGCTTTGCAATTGATATTTCTGTCCTTTTTAGGGTTCCGTAGCCAAATGGCAAAAAACGGAACCCTTATAGATTCGTCATGTCTGTCTGTCTGTCCGTCTGTCTGTCCGTCCGTATGTCACAGCCACTTTTCTCCGAAACTATAAGAACTATACTGTTGAAACTTGGTAAGTAGATGTATTCTGTGAACCGCATTAAGATTTTCACACAAAAATAGAAAAAAAAAACAATTAATTTTTGGGGTTCCCCATACTTCGAACTGAAACTCAAATTTTTTTTTTTCATAAAACCCATACGTGTGGGGTATCTATGGATAGGTCTTCAAAAATGATATTGAGGTTTCTAATATCATTTTTTTCTAAACTGAATAGTTTGCGCGAGAGACACTTCCAAAGTGGTAAAATGTGTGTCCCCCCCCCCCTGTAACTTCTAAAATAAGAGAATGATAAAACTAAAAAAAATATATGATGTACATTACCATGTAAACTTCCACCGAAAATTGGTTTGAACGAGATCTAGTAAGTAGTTTTTTTAATACGTCATAAATCCCCTAAATACGGAACCCTTCATGGGCGAGTCCGACTCGCACTTGGCCGCTTTTAAAAAAAATAGCCAAAGACTGCACAAAACCGGTACGAATGGAATAAGCGGGGGGAGGCCTTTGCCCAGCAGTGGGACACAACGGGCTCTCAACAACAACATGGAAACCGAAAATTCAACCCGGTAATCGGAAATCCATGGACTCCATGGTACGACGTTCCCTTTTGAAAGTGACTTGAAAAAGGGTCTATGTAATAAGTGCTCAAAATGGGGCTCAGCATCTTTGAAGAGAAATGATAATCTTACGGTATGTGGTAAGGTAATTACAGACTTACGGCGTTCGTTTTTAGGGTTCCGTACCCAAAGGGTAAAAAACGGGACCCTATTACTAAGACTTTGCTGTCCGTCCATCCTTCCGTCCATCCGGCCTTCCGTCCGTCTGTCACCAGGCTGTATCTCATCAACCGCGATAGCTAGACAGTTGAACTTTTCACAAATGATGTATCACTGTTGCCGCTATAACAACAAATACTAAAAATGAAATAAAATAAATAGTTAAGGGGGGCTCCCATACAACAAACACGATTTTTTTGCTCTATTTTTTGTTGATGGTGCGGAACCCTCCGTGCCCGAGTCCGACTCGCACTTGGCCGGTTTTTAGGGTTCCGTAGCCAAATGGTAAAAAACGTCATGTCTGTCTGTCTGTCTGTCTGTCTGTCCGTCTGTCTGTCCGTCCGTCCGTATGTCACAGCCACTTTTCTCCGAAACTATAAGAACTATACTGTTGAAACTTGGTAAGTAGATGTATTCTGTGAACCGCATTAAGATTTTCACACAAATATAGAAAAAAAAAACAATAATTTTTTGGGGTTCCCCATACTTGAGGGAACTGAAACTCAAAAATTTTTTTTTCATCAAACCCATACGTGTGGGGTATCTATGGATAGGTCTTCAAAAATGATATTGAGGTTTCTAATATAATTTTTTTCTAAACTGAATAGTTTGCGCGAGAGACACTTCCAAAGTGGTAAAATGTGTGTCCCGGCCCTGTAACTTCTAAAATAAGAGAATGATAAAACTAAAAAAAATATACGATGTACATTACCATGTAAACTTCCACCGAAAATTGGTTTGAACGAGATCTAGTAAGTAGTTTTTTTTTAATACGTCATAAATCGCCTAAATACGGAACCCTTCATGGGCGAGTCCGACTCGCACTTGGCCGCTTTTTTAACCTATCGGAGGAAGAAATTCTGTATTCGGGTATATGTACCTACTCTTATTGTGTAAACTTTTCATCAGTCTATATCTACCGAATTTGCAAGTTATGTCTAAGAAGGCATGAGATACATAACCTAAGCTAGTGCTGCAAGGTAAAGCACTATTAACTTTCTTGCGATCATTGAACCTAAGCCAGTGTCAATGACCTCATATCACAGCTTCGCAGACAACAATACAAATAGCTCATGACATTCTGAACACGACATGTGACATGAGAATAACTACTAAACAAGAGTGTAAACAAGGTTAAACGTCGAAGATGCAATCATATTCACAAACATCTGTACACGCCTACGTTTCAAAAATATATTCACACGCGTCTAAGATAGTTGATAATAAGGTCGTCGGTATCATAAAATTATATTTATCATAAAATGTTGTGATTGCACTTGATACTCGTATATTTAAGGAAGATTAGGACACACAGTTTTCCTTATTTCGATATTAGTAACGTATATTAACTAAGCCAAGTGTAGGTATGATTATTGATGATGATGATGATGGTATCCTGTTATCCCTCATCAGGGACATAGGGCTCTCAGAAGGGATTTCCATTTTTCGCGGTCCAGCGCGGCCTCCTCCAACTCGGTATGATTATTAATTTTAATAAATAAATCAATAAAATAATAAATAAAGGTTGAGGTGCAATCAAGAGTATTTGTATTGTATAAACCGTTCTCAGTATGACCTGAATATATAATTATGATGTATTGATTATCATGATCTGATGTAACAAATAATACTTTATTGATCTTTGAAAAACAAGAAAGAAATTTATAAATTTCTTCTTAAACTTTTATAGTACCTACCTATAGGTATGATGAAAAGACACAATTTTGATGTAATCGAAATTTTTACTTTTCATGCAATGTATGAAACGTGACTGATGAATGACGATGATTTCACCATTACCTTTCTCTGGTGTTAGAGGGCAAACGTCCGACCTGGATATAAGGAAAGCTGCAATGTGTATGTTCTAAGGCAGAAGATTAAAGCGAGAAGCAGGACGTTAGCGTAAGCATATTTCTGTTTTGTTTATTTTATTTTTAGGACAAAATATTCCCTTACACATTCACAAGCCAAGCCAGGGGGTGCCACAAGGAATTTGCTTGCACTTCGGAATTTGTCATAATTATAATGTACTTGGAAATTTTGACCCATGCCATCGAGCCCGGGTGGCCGAGAGGTTCAGGCATCTGTCGCGTAAACGGAGGACGCTGCTTCGAGCCCTGGGCCTTGGTAATTTTTTTCCTGTGTATATGACATTTATATCGTTAATATTAAAAAAAAAACAACGTAATGAAAAAATGTGCTGTAAAACTACAAAGAATATGTTTTTCTTGTGCCCTCATAATATATAATATATATAATATATTCGTAATTGCATTTATACGTATAATGTTTGCCATTGCATAACCAACCACCATGTTACTAACCATGACGTTACATTTAGTTGACACAACTAACTTACAAGGTTTTTAGATATTATATTTATTTTATAATTAGGTAAAATTTTATTTTCTTGTTAAAATTAATTTCATATTGCCTTATTATACTGCGGCTATTATATTGCGACTGTTATCGATTTTAGCAACATAAATATTATGATCACGCCATGAAAAAAAAAAAACACAAAAATCATAAGCTTTTGTGAAATCGCTCGTTGCCCGTCACTTTTACAGTCTCAATTATTTTCTCATCGCGTGTGATGCATCGAAAGCACTGTTTTTGTGACTTTGAGCACCGTGACTTAATGTTGTGGGAATGTATGGAAATCTAAACAGGATATGGAAACACCAACAAATGTACCATCAAGGATTTCTTCTGTGCTACTTCGTACCTTGTCACAGTGACAAGTACAAGAGATCCCTATAGTGGCTTTCATATTTATTGTCAGTGTGACAAGGTACGAAGTGGCACAGACGTTAAATTCCTTGACTCTATGTCAGGAATTGGCAATTTTATCATGGCCTAGTGTCAGACAAGCGGTTTCTTGGTTTAGCGGTTTTTCTTATTACTTAGATGCTAACCGTTTCTAACAAGCCTATCTACTACTGTTACATTGTTGTATATTTGACTAAAGTTTAGGATAATCGTGATCATTTTAAATTTCTTTATTAAGGCTTCAAATTTCAACATAGCTGGATTAAGGGTTGGTGAAAATAAATTATACTGCATGGTTTTATTTTTTAATAACAACAGTCGTTTGCTGACATTTTTATACATATTTTCTACAAATAAATAATTTAAAGCTAAGGCGACATAAACAATTAATAAAAATAGTAATTTAAAAAATACATAGGAAATGATTTATATACAATTATGATAATGAATATGATAGATATGTACAAAACAAGTGTTGTTAAATCTTACAACATACTTACACAATATTAAAGCCAAGGACTGGTTGTCACAACCATAAATATTTTATGAAATACATATAAATACTATTATATACTACATAGAACTTTATAAATAATAGTTATTCGTCAACCTTACAAAGGTTTCTTAACATGACTAAATAAATTTGAGCGAAACAAAAACTTAACAAATCAGTCAACAAATAAACATTCACACTCAATAAATAGCAAAATAAGTTAATAATTTTAACGATGGGTGTGTACGAGAAATCTCAAAACTAGGTCATAACATCTAGGGCATTTCACTGGGGCTTTTGGCCTGAATACGCTAGGCTCTGTGCATCTATAGACCTGCCCCAGCCGCCGCTGCTGTGTCCGCTGCTAGCGCCGCTGCCGCCGTATCCTGCTGAGGAGTCACCACCGTAACCACTGGAACCACCGAAGTCGTGGCTCGATGTGTGACTGGAACTATGATGAGGATGCGCCACTACTTCATATGTCACATGCTTCTGCTGGGACAACAACTTCTTCAGACCAATAATCGCCGACAGGACCAAAGCCAACTTGCCAATCAGCAACGCCTTTCCAGCAATCAACGCAATCGCTCCAATAGCCAGCGGCATTAACGCCATCAGCTTCATCGCCAAAGCCATCATCAGCGGCCCGAGAATCTTCTGCGCCTTCTTTTTCTTGCCCCTACCTTCATCTGAAACTTCATTGTCTTCCGTGAACGAAGAAACTGTTTCTTCCAAAGCTCGTCCTACGCCCGAAACTGTATCCACAACATCAGATCCTTTCACTTCAACGCGTATGGAGTGCGTGTCCAAATATCTCTTTAATCTCGAAAGAGGATCCAAGGATCGTGGGGCACCAGTTTCTTGAGGAGCGTCGGTAGCCCTCACAACAGTGACTCCATCGGACAGGACGAAGCTGTCCTTCTGTCCGATCATCTTGTCGACGAAAGAGAAGAACTTGTATTTCAAACATGACGTGGAATCCTTCCGCAAGCAGTCGTTAAATCCATCCAGGTCGTTTTCCGAGTGTCCCGTGTCTTGGGCCGGGAGCGCGACGCACGCCGACGCGAGCCAGAGAACAACACAAGTCCGCCACATACTAAGTTCGTGCACCACACTGGCGCGCTCGCGATTCGCTGTAGCTTAAATACCCTCCTTCCCTCGCCTGTTGAAAAAACTCACCGAAATCACAGAATGGACTTTCTTCGTCTGGAAGTAAAAGTGTGGTCCAGGTTTCATAAGACGTTGCATTAATGTGAAAGCCCGTGTTATTACTTGAAACGTAAGCGGAAATCGTAAAGGTCGCGGATTCGTGTCGGGCACTTGTTTTCGTTCATTCATGATTTTAGTGCAGCTTTGAAGCTGAACAAGTTTCAGGCAAGATTGTATAACCTTCATATGTATACCTACTGGAATAGTTTTTTTTTATATTTTGCTACTATTATCGCACACCCAACTTTAGAATTCCTGGTGGCAAATTATACGTCATTACGTCATTTTACGGAATAACATTTTTATTTTCTAATGCTGTACTGTATAATACTGTAATGTTTCTCAAAATTAATTACGCACACTACTTAAATTATAAGCTTTAAAGCTCTGCCTCTCGGCACAACAAAATATGTCCCATTGTTATATTTTTATGTTCTCAATATCCGCGTAGTTAAACTTATTTATTTTAATAAGTACTTAACTTTATACGGAAACGAGAGTATGTACCTACCAGTTGCATTAAGCTACTCTTATATCTTCACTTAAATATAACTATATGGTTCAAAAGTTCAGTGCTACTCGTACAACTATTGAATTGTATCAATACGACATTTTATTAATTGTATAAAAAACAAAATGTTCTTTCTGGTTGTCTAAGTTTTTTTTTTCATTCATAAAAAATTGATATTCAAAATCATGTCTTCGTCATTCAAAATACTTAATAGTCAATAGAGAGATAGAGTAATACAAAATAGTAATTTTTGACCATAGTTGGGAGCTTTTGTACTAAAGTTAGGTGTTCGGACGAAAATATTGTATAATTATGTAATCTTATTTTGCACATCTACTCTCATATAAAGTATCATTCTATGGAACTCGCTAACTATGTAAACAAACCGCCATATTTGAATTGTCTCTGAATGTCAATTTACTAGTGACTTTTGTTTACATAATATTTAGCAAGTTCCAAACTGCCGTATTCGAACTTCAAGATATTCACAAGAGACGACACGTACTAGATCCATTCTAGATACGTTATAGGTTTAGATTTCAACTAGTTCTCTTTTGCAGCGAAATTCGGGCAACTAATGTCACTTTTACCGTAGATCGTGTTAGATACCTATTAGATGTGAATTAGATCTCTAAGTAATATCTTGTGGAAATCGTTCAAGAGTATCTCCAGTATCGCGGAAATGTCAAATTTGACAGGTTAGATCTTAAACATATCGTTATCGTATCTTGACGATGTCTAAAAGATATATAATAGATGTCTATTACAAAATCCGAATCGAGCCCATAATATGACTGAATGAAATGACATCGAGCGCGACTGGACATTAACAACATAAATAGTAAAATTATAAAAACATATAAATAATGATATAAGTGTAAATTACATCCAGATATAAAAATAATAATCGCAAACCGTTTAGCAAAATCCATACCTATATTATATTGCATATTAATAAAATACAACCCTCCATTTCTTTAACACACAAATGACCATAATAGCTGTTATTTGATAGTAATCTAGGAATGCTAGGTGGAAACCTAGGCTAAACTGGTTTAGTGCAGGAAAACTGTTACTCGCTATGAAAGTTAGAAAGCATTCTATAGCTTACTTATGCTGGATTACAATTAAATGCATCCGTTGAAGTCTAGATTAGACGAATTAAATACCTACATATCCTAACTTTTCCTGTGAGTTTCTCGTTTTTTTACAAACGCCTTCTTAAGTATTTTTTGACCGAGCTTTAGCGAAGGTCTCCGTTTCAGCTTGGGCAAAAATGCTTTCGGATGTCCGAATGTTCTCCTCTACAGGTCTCAATCTCGCAATTCTCAACAGATTTTCGTGAAATGTTGAGAGCAGGTTATTTAATGGTTGTAAACCTGTATCTTAGTACAATACGATACAAGTGCGAAAAGTCGCAAATTCGCAAAGAGTGGCGATACATTAAAACACGACCGAAGGGAGCGTTTTAAATCGACACAAGTTGCGAATTACCTTTTCGCACGCAAATTTTCGACATACGCACGTATAGTGCTGAGTTACCACACTATAGCGGTTAATTGGTGCCATATGTACTGTAATGTATTAAAATAAAACACTATTCGTTACATTACCTATTATTCTGTTTATAAAAAGAATAAAACAATTAAAAGCACATCTTGCATCATCGAAACAAAAAAGCGTCATCGACGCCACTTCACATTACATAAGTGACAGCGGTTTTTACGGAGTGGTCAATATGCCCCAGATTTACGGAAAAAACGACCACGGAACGAGTGAAAAGGCGGACACGAGTTCAATGTCAGTTCTAACGTGTTTTGTTTTTAACCGACTTCAAGAAAGGAGTTCGTAATTCGTTCGCCGAAATTTTTGAAACGGCTGGACCAATTCGGATAATGTTTAATAGATATAATTTTTTTTTGAAATGGTATCTTAATTAGTATGGCTGTGCTCAAAAACTTTTTTTGAAGGGTTTATTTTGAATGGTATTTATTTTGTCCGTTGTATTTTTCTGAAAATTGCTCAAGAGTAATAATTATTTAGGTTGACACATAAACTATAACTATCATAAATAATCATCATCTTCCTCGCGTTGTCCCTGCATTTTTGACACGGCTCCTTTTTTGGAGCCCGCTTGGCAACTAATCCTAAGAATTGGCGTAGGCACTAGTTTTTACGAAAGCGACTGCCATCTGACTTTCCAACCCATAGGGTAAACTAGACCTTATTGGGATTAGTACGGTTTCCTCACGATGTTTTCCTTCACCGAAAATTCATGTAGACATGTATCCACAATGTTACTGATTCTAACTAGGCCTTTTCAGGAGTCTGGCGAGTTTTTTCCTCGAAAAGCTGATGGTGGTAAAATATAAAAAATATTATTTCTGGGAGTCTCATTAGGGTAATCAATATAAAATGCCTACGAAAATTTGACGTGCATAATGACACCTCATTTTTTTCTGTCAAACTTGTCAAAGTCGGTGCAGACTTAGTTTAAAAGGAAGGGTAGCCAACTGTCCGGCTCCGATTTGATTTATTTTATATATTGTAGAGTAGTCTAAAATAACAGACACGTATTTTTTTTAGCTGCCTATTGGCCTCCAAAGTACTGAAAAGTGACAAAACCCTCTAACTTCTGTAGAGAGTTTAGTTCAAGCAAATTGATAGTTAATTACTGCGTTCTCGTGCGTGAGTCCATACTTAAAGTCGCGCCAGATGTATGGAGTCGCGCGCGAGAACGCAACTCATGCTAGACCGCCTGGTTTGATGAAGATGAAAAAATAATGGACACGTGTTTTGTTATTTCGGCGGCGGAGGTGTTCCCAAAATTCGATTACTGCCTCATTATTATGTCTAACATGACATTTTAAACCGCGCTGTAACTTCAATGTCAAATTTTCGTGTCATTTCGCTTTCATCCCGCTTTCTTCGCGATAATTTGGATGATACCATACAAACCTAACCTAACCTGCTCGTGTTACTTGTGTAATGACCGACATCATTCAAATTTGGTAACAATGGGGCAAGTGGCATTGAAAGCGGTGGAGATGCCTCGGGCGTAGATGCCTTATAACGTTTACGAACGTAGATTTCAAATGATCCTTGGTGAAAATCAGCTACTAGAGAGTGCCCTATGGCATCAAATTCTTTTTAAGGTTCCGTACCTCAAAAGGAAAAAACGGAACCCTTATAGGATCACTCCTGCGTCTATCTGTCTGTCTGTCCGATCATTCCTCCCCTTTATTTCCGAAACTACTGGGTCTAAAATTTTGAAAAAAATACACAAAATAGTTCTTTACCGATAGGAAAACCTATTAGAAATGTGCAGTCAAGCGTGAGTCGGACTTAATGTACGGAACCCTTGGAACGCGAGTCCGACTCGCACTTGGCCGGTTTTTTGGTTTAAGGTTAAGGTCTTTTGAACAATAAACATTTAAACAACGAATAAATAAAGTATAAAAAGGCGCTTGGACCTCTCCTTTTTTTCTACAAATGGTACATCAAGTTTTTTCATCTAAAACTGCTCCTGATGCTAAGCCAATGGGCAATGGGTCATTGCTCCCAACTTTATCTTTACATGCAAAATATCATTTTGACAACACAATTTAAAAGACAATTTACATAAACATGATGTAGTAAATACAATGAACACAAGCAAATTCTTGAGTGCAGAATGTAATTTTTACCCATTTCTTTAAATGAAACCTGATTTGTTCGAATTTTTATATAAACTTATAACAGCAGAAAGATTTAATACTAAGTAGTTATTCACTACTAGTTACTACTCGAATGTCCAAGCCACTCCGCTACTGATTTTACCCGTGGACAATTTCCGTATTTCAAAGTTTTTGACTTCATAATTGTATCTCACGCTTTTACTGGAGTTATATGCAGATTTTTCTTGAATTCAAGCCTATTAGACAGTTTTAGTTTTATCTGATCGGAGGATAATAAGTTCAGTTAACTTTCGGACCGACATGAAAAACGCCTTGGGGTAAATCCAGAGCCCGTTCCATGAGTCACTGACAGTGTCAAAACTGACATATACCTACGCTATCCAGAACGTAATTTACTTTCTATACATCTCGCTTGTACTAATATGCGAGTACGAGCGAGATGCATAGAAAGTAAATTACGTTCTCGATAGCTTTTATGTCAGTGCGAAACTGGTGGTAACCGCACAGAAGTTGTAAAATTGGTATTTTTGTCTAGACAGACATACTTTCTATAATATTACGAATGTTTTGTTTCAATTTCTTGATAATTTTATACCAAATTTAAGAGCGTTATTTTTTATTTCATTTGGAATGGAATGGAATGGAACGTTCATTTGGTTCTTGCATAGAAAATTTATGGCGTAGTTAAAATAATTAAAACAGAATATAACTATATTCTTTATTATAACTATATTCTTTATTCTATATTCTTTATCTCATTGCCAGACATAGGAATCTGTGGGGCAAATTTTCTTGATAGGTAGGGACTTCCTATATCGATAAACTCAATTATCGATGCTCGTTCTATATACTAGTGATCGCTCCCAACATTGTATGTTTTTTGTAACTATTGTTTTGAAGACAAGTATGAAATTCACAAATAGCATATTTTAAATAATCCCTAGGTTATTTAAAGGGCTATAAGGTTTTCAAATGATCAAACTATGTCAACAAGCATGAGTACAAATATGATGTGTCACGCTCTTAACATTTGCCTTTTTCGGGTCAAGTTAAATATAAATACATGTACACAATGAACAATGTCTATCTATCTTTCTAATCTTGACTCAAAAATAGAAAACACTATCAAAGGGCCGTAGATGGGAACTATGCTTCTTTCAAGAGAGAACTTTCAAGGTTCTCTTTGGAGATTTTTCCTTTGGATTGGACTTAAGTAAAAGTAGGCTGATTTATGTTAGGGCTCCTCTACACGATGGGCCAGCGCCGGCCACTACAAGGGACGCAGCCATGCGGTGGAATGAGATAGGAATATCACTTGCTCCCTCTAACGCATAAATGCGTCCCTTGGAGTGGCCGGCGCTGGCCCATCGTGTAGAGGAGCCATTATCTGACTAACGACTACGAGGTAAAATCAAAGGAAAAATATACCAAAATTATCACAATCACACAATATTTATTAGAAAAGAAATGTGAAAAATTAAGGAGGGAACTCCTTACCTCTTCTTCGCAGAGAGGATTTTTTAAGGTCGTTTAACAAAATATGAATTACTTAATTGGAATCTTTATAGAAGAAGACCCAGTTTCAGGCAAAGACATAGACTAGGAATCTTCTAGACGGAGTTTAGAGCAATTATTTCATGAAACCGATGCTGCCAAAAATAACTGGGGTGCGGGGACGAGGTGAGCGAGTCCCGTGCCGTGATTGGTCCGTTCAAAGACACGGACGTCACATAAAGACACTTTGACTTGAAGATGGAGTAAAACTACCGTATATTTGTGGCAGAGGGGGTAGCGTTACTATGCTCAGTCTAGAGGATGTCTTGTCTGTGGGCAAAGGCCTCCTCCAGCTTCTTGCAGTGTGTCATGTCATGTCCTGTCCTTTGCTTTGAGTTTCTAAGTATGTCCAGCTACTTTGGCAATATCATCATCATCATCTTCCTCGCGTTGTCCCGGCATTTTGCCACGGCTCATGGGAGCCTGGGGTCCGCTTGGCAACTAATCCCGGTAATTGGCGTGGGCACTAGTTTTTACGAAAGCGACTGCCATCTGACCTTCCAACCCCCACACACACCACAAAATTATACAAAACCTACGGAACCCCATACATTTTCTCGCAGTACCTGTCAAAGGTTCATACACGAACTCCTTTCACTTTTCAAGCACCAAGTTCAATGACCCTCATCGTAATTTGTATGAATTGTTAGCTGCGATTTTGCTACAGCATGATTGACTTCAAAACACTTGAAAATGAGTGAAAGTAATTTTAATTAGAGGTTTTTTTTGTTACTGTAACTTCGAGAGAAAGATTCACTTTAGTAATTATAGCTACACTTAGAGAGTTTATCGAAAGGTCAAGGGTCAATTTTCATTCTAAGTTATCATGTCCTAAAAATATGAGGTAGTACTTAATACGCGAGAAAAAAACACGCTGAGCTTCAAACAATAATAACTGTAAGTACTTTAAGTGCTCAAATATATCGATACATTCACACTAAAGTCAAAACAATGACAGTATAAAGTGTTTAGATATCTGTGAGCATCTTGTTTGCTACGATATATTTAAGCAAGAAAAAAATCTGAATCTTCTCCACCCAGTTGGCAGCCCAGTCCTGTGGTCAAAGAGCGTTCAAGACCGCGGGTCAGGAACAGATTTCTATTAACTAGTAAGAAAAAGCACATTCTGGTCGCTCTTGATTAAGGGCGATGTGTAATGAACCCTCGTGACAACAACCCTGGTGGTTCCTCAACCCAACGGAGCGGAAGCTGACGTCTACGAGGGATTCATTACACATCGCGCTTAACCCCTTTACGAGTGCCTGGAATGCGATGACTGATAAAATTAGTCCCTGGCCCACATGATCTATTCCACGCTATTCTTGCTCAATCATAGTTTATCTAAAGCCTGGCGGACTAGCCAAGGTGACGAACGCTATCGCTTCGCCATCGCTTTGTCTCTCTCTATCACTCTTCCATATTAGTGTGACAGCGACAGTTGCGTTTCGTTCGCTACGGAGCGTTAGCGATTGGCATGACATGCGAATCCCTACGGGTTCTGGCTACGGGGCCTGACCAAAAATATATGATCATTGTCAAGAGTGCGCTGTTATTCTCATGTATAGGGTGACAGTTCAGTATAGAATGAAAAAAATTGTTCCATTGAAATTCCGCAACATGGCGCGTGATCATATATTCTTGGTCAAGCTTTACTCCAGAACTCATTAAATCTCATCAGTCAACACAGTGAAGGTACATATGCAATTAAATTCAAATAGTCAAGTTCGTGAAACTTAAAATAAACAACCTTTAAAAAATAACAACTTGTCAACTCATACTTAAGCTTAAGCACTTGTTAAATGGAACCTTCGAACTTAATAACGCAAGCACCACAACTGCGTGTGAACTGTATGGGTGAAAGTGTATTGTACGGACCCATACATATTAACATCAAAAACTTCCTTGACCATCAATGGACCTTAATATCTATACAATAAGATCTATAAATTGTCAGTTATCAGTATGGATGATAATACAATAGGGCGATGATTGTGATGGACCCCGGTGAGTTTCGAGGTATGAAAGTGAATTCAATTGCGGGTTATTAGATGTGATGTTGCGGATTTTTCCTTTCTCAGTAACGACCAGGTTTCTATGACCGACGAGTTCATTTAAGTGCTACAGCGTACAGTCGCCATCACATATATCGGAGCGACCAAGGTGTTCACAATATCAGAACACGCACTCTAACGCTCTGACAATAGAGGCGTGTTCAGATATTGTGAGCGCCTGAGCCGCTCCGATATATCTGATGGCGACTGTACATAGTTATTATGGCCGATTTATGCAATGAATATGTTAACAAAACATGTATTTAAAAGCGGCCAAGTGCGAGTCGGACTCGCCCATGAAGGGTTCCGTATTTAGGCGATTTATGACGTATTAAAAAAAACTACTTACTAGATCTCGTTCAAACCAATTTTCGGTGGAAGTTTACATGGTAATGTACATCGTATATTTTTTTTAGTTTTATCATTCTCTTATTTTAGAAGTTACAGGGGGGGGGACACATTTTACCACTTTGGAAGTGTCTCTCGCGCAAACTATTCAGTTTAGAAAAAAATGATATTAGAAACCTCAATATCATTTTTGAAGACCTATCCATGATACCCCACAAGTATGGGTTTGATGAAAAAGAATTTTTTTGAGTTTCAGTTCGAAGTATGGGGAACCCCAAAAAATTATTGTTTTTTTTCTATTTTTGTGTGAAAATCTTAATGCGGTTCACAGAATACATCTACTTACCAAGTTTCAACAGTATAGTTCTTATAGTTTCGGAGAAAAGTGGCTGTGACATACGGACGGACAGACAGACGGACAGACAGACATGACGAATCTATAAGGGTTCCGTTTTTTGCCATTTGGCTACGGAACCCTAAAAAGTGGAGGTTAAGGCGAAGAGAACAGCGTAGTTATTCAATTTTAGTCGCAACTTTCGAACCAAGGACCATTAACAGGACATTAGAAAAGCACAGGGCCTAGTCAAGATACCAATGGTTTGCGCCGTAGCGATAAAAATGCTCATGTCTCTCTGTCGCACTTACATATATGGAAGAGTGATAGAGACATTAGAGTTTCGTTCGCTACTGCGCAAACGGTTGGCATTTTGCCTTGGCCCTCTCAGCTGGCAGCTTTCTCACCCAGCGCTTTTTGTAATCTAGCGGAGTAATGCTACATAAAAAGTAAATAAATCATCACATTTCTGCATACCAACTTAGTGTCTCACTATACCACAAGAATTTCGTCCAAACAGGTTTTCTGTCTGCCACCAGTCTGCTGTCTTGATTATGTAAATGCATTGCACCCTGTACGAATGAAATTGATACTAATTACATCGTTACGCCATTATCAGTTTGAAAGTGTTCAATCAAATAGATTATTATTAATGATTAAATGGTGTGAGATTGTTTGAATCATGAGTCATGTTATTGATTAGTTGAACGTTGTGATTTTCATATAAAGTTGCTGTAATGACGAAATCTTAGCTAAAGTTTTCCATACATAAAGTTTCTTTACGCCCACCCCACGCTAGCATCTTTTGAGCGTCGGTGTCTAGTCAGCGCCATGGAAAATAGCGTCGCTGCGCTTGCGTCAATGCTGCGTCGAGAAACAGCCATTGAGTTGACTAGACGCAGACGCTCAAAAGACGCTAGTGTGGGATCTTATAGTACTTAACCATCGTACCATCCGAAAACCTGAGCGCTGAGTAAGTAAAAGTATTTCTTACAGAAAGGTCACGTAATAGGTACTCCGCCCCTAACGGAATAGCCTCAACCCGAGGCGTAAGATAGACGTTAAAGGTTAGGATTGTACAAAAAAGTCTTTTTTTTTATATATCATTATCATTTTCATTTTGTCTACTTTCATTACAAATGAACATTACTTTCCTGTTCAAATGTTTTGTTATTCAAAATGACATTTTAATTTATAGTCCACCTTCTAATAAACTGACAAATATCCATAACTTCAGCAGCGCTAATGCATGTATTCAACAATAACGTAGAAGATCCAGCATTTCTCGAATGGATTGTAAGTTGAAGCAAAATCTTTTGTGAACTGGATCGCTTTATGGCGTTCTCATAGTAAAGTGGGACGAGCTTTGTGCGCGTACGATGATTACAATGTTCAACGTTTGATGATGCCGATGCCGACATCAATCAACGGCTGCTTCAGTCTATGGAGTAAGGTTTTCCAGAACTGAGTGGATGTAATCTTCACTCCTCATAAGAAAACTATGAAATAGTTTAGGTACCTATAATCGCTCGTTAAGTAGAAAAAAACGGATAATCTGCATTTATTTTCGGGGCACAGAAGTAAAGAAAAATCACGTACTGATTTCTTTTTTTTAGAACATTAAGCGCCAACCTAGCGTGTGTTCGTAACACAATAAAACATATTTCTGCTTACAAATAAGTAAATAAATTGAGTTTGACTTTACATTTAAGAGATGCCCCACGGCCCACATGCACTATCGTCTACCGAGCGTTGGCGCGGCGTCTACTTAATTTTAGCAGGCGTATTCGTAGTTATTCTTAGTTATATTATATGATATTGATCTGTCAGTGTCAAAAGTGTCATTTATTCAACCAAAAACGTCACTTGTGACACTGACAGATCAGTATCATATCGGAATTTACATACATATTTACATATTTATTTTATTTAATTTTACCATGTTATTATTATTTGACTATTTCTTTTTTACACACTGATTACGATAGATATGTTATGAAATGTTTTATAGGTATTAGATAGTAAGCTAAATATTGTGTGCCCTAACAGGGTGTCATGAATTGACCAACTTAACTGTAACATCTTATTATGTAATTTATGTTCATGACTATGCAATAAATGAAATATGAAATATGAAATATGGAAACAGATCGAATACGCCTGTAGGTGTACGTATGATGCTGCTCGACGCAACGTTGATGCAACTGCGCAGACACCATTTTCCATAATTCATAATTCATAATTTATTTATTGCTTTTATGGGTTTTACAAGATTTTATAGTATTTACATGTTCCAGCATAAACCCCGTTGGGGCACAGCAATATACATAAAGACTTAAAAACTAATACTTATAAAACTAGCACACACTAGCAATTAACATTATTAAGACTTATAATTAAGATACTCCTTTATATTGTAAAATGAGTTTTCAACCAAGAACTTTTTTAGTTTGTTAAAGAATGTTGAATCTTTCTCTATATGTTTTAGTTCTAACGGTATGTTGTTATATACTGTAACTGCCATATGGTAAGGACCGGAATTCACTATTTTTAGATTTGTGAAAGTGCTAGCTAATTTGTTTCTTTTCCGCAGATTTTGATTCCTTGGAAAGTTATCTCTTGTTCGCTCAAATAAATGTTTTTGTTTTTTAACTAATTTACACAATTCAAAAATGTACAGTGAAGTTAACGTTAATATTTTCATTTTTTTGAAATAAGGGAGGCAACTCTCCATGTCATTTATATTTGCTAGTATTCTTATACACTTTTTTTGTAGCAAGAACAACGACTCTACGTTCGTGCTATTCCCCCATAAAATGATACCATACGATAACCAAGAATGGGCATAGGCATAATAGGCATTAGTTGCAGCTTTTAAGTCTGTACATTATAGCACCATAGCACTGACTAACCGCCGACGACACTCGAAAGACTCTAAAGGCCACTGATTAACAGTCCGCCGGACGATATCGGCCTGTCAGTTTGTTCGGAGCTGTCAACTTTTTGTTCTAACTGACAGGCCGATATTGTCCGGTGGACTGTTGTTAACCAGTGGGCCCCTTAATGGGGTCTGTCTAAGTCAACTGATGTATCTGAATCAATCTGTGTGACTCTCGGTGCGTGGCGAAGCGCGAACGCGGGAAGCTGTCTGTGTAAACGTTGACATATTATGTTCCACAAACACTCATTATGTGATATTTGTGCTCTAGCTTACTCTTAGTGAGTTATTATGAGTGCTGTCGTTTTATGTCGATAAGAATGGGGAAGGCCGGTAAAAACTAAACGTTGATGGCGCTCTCGACCGTGGCACATTTCAAGCAAGAATTCGACAATGCCATAGACATGTTTTATAATTTTATTTATATTTCTCCATTGTTAATAATTTAACAATTTATTACTACTAAACTTAATAAATGTTTTTGTTAACGAAATATTAATTTTGTACGCCAATAGGCAAAGCCACCCTATGGATTCACTTGTGTTATACAAATAAACGTATTCTTTTCTATTTTACAAGCTTTTATTTAGTTTCACCTGTCCCGTTGTCTGTCTGTCGGTCTGTAATCAAATCTTGCAATTTAAATTTGATCCACTTCCCGGTTTCCGATTGAGTTGAAATAGGTACACATGTTAGTCGGGTGACAATGCAATATTATGGTACTATCGAGCTGATCTGATGATGGAGACAGGAGGTGGCCATAGGAACTCTGTGATGAAACAACGCAACCTGTGTTAGGGGTTTTTCGAATTGTCTCGATGAGTATTAGTTGTCTGTCGTAAAGAAAAGTACAAGCCAGCGATAAAAGCTTGTACCAAAAATGAAATTTTTGACAAAAACTTATTATTATACAATCAAATTGGGCAGTTACCTTTTCCGTTTGTCATATAGTTTTATAATTCTTATGCCAGGATAGTCTATGTTCTTGTTGAGCATTTTGTATGACTAGTTTCGGAAACATAAAACCTGGTTTTGTATTGAATTCGTTACACAGACACCAAATAGTTGTAGTATTGTTCATCGTTTTCTTCTAAGTAATTTACTTCTAATAAAATTGTAAGTAATTTACTTTCTTCATCTGTAACACACTGACACACACATAATAAAGCGCTTATTTTATTGAATTCTATGTCTAATCACCATTTTGTGAATAGCAACCTCCATGACCGCTATTACAACACATTTTAAATTGTTATTACGGAGCGCTTACTCATGACTCATGCAAGATTTTAGAAAGCTTTTTATAATGATTTTATTTCAAGTCATTTGATGACAAAATGATGACTGCAATGTATGGTGCATTTATAAAAGTGAATCCGAAAATATACTAAACAGTGAGTTTAAGAACAATGTAAAAGCTTTTGGTAATGATTTTCTTTCAAGTCATTTGATGACAAAATGATGAGTGCAATGTATGGTGCATTTATAAAAGTGAATCCGAAAACACACTAAACAGCGATTTTAAAAACACTGTAGAACTACAAGTACCTAAATCAGCATAAATAGTCGCATATCAGAACAACGCGCCAAAAGTATCTGCCACCCTAAGATAATTTTACAGTACATATGGGGCTACTTTTCCGCACTAGTGCGTAAAATAGCACTTTTCGTGCGATGCCGAAACTTTAAACTGCCATATGTACTGTAAAACGTTGTTCGATACACGTGCGAATAGGTAATTCGCAACTCGTGTCGATTTAAAACACGACCGAAGGGAGTTTAGACCGAGGGGATTTATCGCCACTCGTTTCCTCTTTTTCGCACTTGTATCGAAATAGTTATTTTCGATACAAGTGCTATTTTACGCACTAGTACTGTAAAATATATTATATAAAAACAACTGGCTCCTGATCACTGCCTTAGGGCAGGGTGCCAAGAAGGCTGGCGGCATTGCCGCGCTGGACGGCGCGTTGCGTGAGGTAGGAGCCAGCCCTGTATAGAGAAATTTCTCTTTTTATTAAGCTATCTGTGAATAATGGTAGATAGATACTTTTGACGCATAGTCTGATAATAATGATGAAGCAGACATTTTTATTGAGTGTAGTACTATATCCGGATAAACTGAGAAGTATTTCTTTATAGTAGATGTTATTGCTATTGGTAGTATAATGATGACGGTAAAATTTAATGTGTGAGAAAACATAAACACACTTTTCCTTTCATGACAGGCAACATTATTATCATTAGTTAGTAAGAAAGGCCATACATTATTTACTCTCACATCAAACTGTATCAGAAGTCATATTGTTCTCGGCTAAAGATATGCAATTAGCAGACTATATATGTTTGTTAGCATAAACAATAGTAAAAGTTGAATTCTTTGCTTAAAAGCCTGAGAGAATAAGAGTGTGAAAATAGATAAGAGCGTTACTAAATCTACAAGAACGATCCTAATATATTGTTAACCAAGGGTTGAAAGGCAGTTTGATGCTCGAACGCAGTGAGAGCGCCAATAGTCCGAGGCTGAAATTGCTGAAATTATACCTTTCATCCGAGTTAAACACTCTACTTTTCGAAAGTAAAATACATGTGATTTTAAAAAACATGCCTGAGTATACATTTTTATACTGTGTCTCGAGGGTACTTTCAATTAACAATTTAGGTAAAAGAATCGTTATTTTATGGAATGGGGAGTTAAAAATCAGAATGGAAATTGTATAACAAATCCATTCAAAAGCAAATTTCAATTGTTTATCTTAAAAAAAATTAAAAAAATCGTACTTGGAAAGTTAAATGCTCTAGTGCAGAAACGTATCACTTTCTGCACACCTTTTAGAACAACAATGACCCTCTTTCAGAGCATGTGAAATGAAAATAAATATACATAGCAACGAGATTAGACTAAAATAAAATACTAAAATATTCCTAGGTACTTGTACGGTCGGTGCCCCAATTTAAGTACCCACAAGTAGCCATACTAATTTTATAGAAAAGTGGATACTTATGTAAGGGAACCATAAATTATGTAGGGTCACTTGTCGAACATTGAAACAATCGTACACAGTGAAACTTTGCGATATCTCGGAAACTAGGTGTTATCAGCTAGTGCCGTCTGTCAAGCAAGGGCAGGCTCAGGGACCCCCAGCACCTCCCCAATATGCGAGCGCGCCTCGGAGAAGGAGCACGTTGCTACGAGCGTTATTGTGAATTCATGCGACAAAAGTAATATTTTTCATTTATGTTTCGCAATTTTTTACCAAGATATAGAGTCTAGTTTGGCGTTATTTAATTTTTTGTTGTGTTCTATGTGTATTAAAGTTACTTTGGAGCTAAATATTTTTAAATTTCTTTCACTCTTTGGTGCAGTTTTTTTAATTGATTCAAAAAACACCCCCTAGTCTCACAATGAAACATTTTATGTAGTAAACAATGAAACATGATGTTCACTGAACACCAGTATTAGTACACAATGAAACAAACTCATTATTTTTTTAATTAATTAAAGACTATGTCCGAAATTTCTGAAACTAAAATACCATGAAAATTGATAATAATTTGTCTATCATATGACAAAATATAAGATACTTAACTTTAGAAATGGCTGAGATAGGATAGTTTATATGTTGAATGTTTCATTGATGGCAAGGTTAAGGTCACATGTCTAACATTGAAACAGTCGTTTATAAACACTATGTCGCAAGAAAGTGTATGATATCGAGCATGGAGATGCTTAAAACCCTCCCGCGTCCACCTAGTTGGCAATCATGCTCCGTGGACATAAAAGGCGCCTTTCTCGCAGCATGCCGTAAGTGCCGACCAGATTTTCGATTCACAATGAAACGTAGGTGTGCGTACAATGAAACAAGTCTTTCGCTTTTAGATATTTCAGCAATCTTATAACGATTCCATATTTCGGAAACCTTTTAAATAACAAATTTCAGCCTACCACTATTTTCTCCTTTCCTTTCTCATTAATTGATTGAAAGGATCTATGTATTAATGTAACTTATTTATTACAACGTTTCAATGTTTATTAAGGATGTTTCATGGTAGACTATATATATTACATCTGTTTCACTGTAAAAATTAGAGTGTTTCAATGAAAACATGCACTAGTACACAATGAAACAATACTCATTTTTCAAAAAATGGTTTACAATACAGAAACTGTTAAAGATAAGTAGAAACCTTGAATGCCATACGATAGCCAACTAAATTGTTTATCTTCATGCGAAATGTCACACTCGTAACTTTAAAAACACCAGAGATTGAAAGGCTTGAACTTTTAGTGTTTCATTGATCAACAACTAACCCTTATGTTACATATTGGCTTGGTGAAGGAAAAGTTTTAGCTATTTAAGATCGTTAATTATACGCAATCTTGTATACTTACACTCTAGATCCGCGACTCAATCGTGTACGAGAAAGAGAAAATGCTTGCAAATTACTATTCACACATTACGACTATTGCTAATAATAAACTTTTTTCTATATTACCCACCGTCTTCTACCATTAAAAAAGAAATAACCAGATTGTTTAATAACCCATTAACAAGCCAGCTCCGTGTTAATGAAATGTACGGCCATTGTCAAGCTTTTTACTCCTGTGCGAACCGGCGCAGGCTTTGTGCAAAGTTCACAGCATTGTCGATTAGGTCAGGTTACTGGGCTGGGATGGTGTAAAAATTGGGACATGTTAGCATAAGTGGATTAATCATTGGTGAATGACACTACATCGGAGAATGGAAGGTATTAGTTGGACAGAAAAAATATCAAATGTTAGGGTTCTCAATAGGATTAAAAAGAGAAAATAAATATAATAAAATCAATAGAAAATAGAAGAGGAGTACTAATTCGGCATCTGCTAAGATACAACCCGTTCCTTAAGAACATCATAGAAGGAAAATAGAGGGAAAGAGAAGAAGAGGAAGACCGAGGAAAAAATATTTTAACCAAATAAAAGAAAATGTTCAGGAAGTGTCATACTAGAATGTTAAGGAGTTGGCAGAGGACAAGGTGAGTTGGAAATTGCTCCACCGACACGAGCACAGCTCTTAAATAAGAAGAAGAAGACTACATACCTCTTTACCTCCTTTAGCCTCTTTCGTCCTGTAGGGCGTCCTAAGTATCGCTGTGAAATCCAGGTGACGGATTATTAATAGGCTGTTTCTAACACTTATATTATCTTCTAAGTATGTAGCAAGCGGTTAGATTGCCCTATCAATATTTGAATATAAACCCTGTTTCTTGACACAACCGCATTTGTTTCCTAGTAATATATTATCACTTTCTTATAACATTACAAATGCTGTATTATACAGCAACAGCACGCGTCCAGTTTCTGTGTTTCGAGGTAAATCGTGGTACGGTGATCAATATAGCGCAAGCTATTTTCACCCTTATTTATAAAGTTTAAGATTTGTGTTAGTTGCTGTCCGTAGGCTGTTACTTTCTACAGAAATTACTTATTAGGAAACCGGACCGATGATAGCTCGGGACTCCTAGGGTTTCCCTCGCGATTTAACGACTATGGTAAAAAACCGGTCAAGTGCGAGTCGGACTCGCGCACGGAGGGTTCCGCACCATCAACAAAAAATAGAGCAAAACAAGCAAAAAAAAACAAACAAAAAAATGGTCACCCATCCAAGTACTGACCCCGCCCGACGTTGCTTAACTTCGGTCAAAAATCACGTTTGTTGTATGGGAGCCCCACTTAATTTTATTCTGTTTTTTAGGGTTCCGTAGCTAAATAGCAAAAAACGGAACCCTTATAGGTTCGTCATGTCTGTCTGTCTGTCTGTCCGTCTGTCTGTCCGTCCGTATGTCACAGCCACTTTTCTCCGAAACTATAAGAACTATACTGTTGAAACTTGGTAAGTAGATGTATTCTGTGAACCGCATTAAGATTTTCACACAAAAATAGAAAAAAAACAATAAATTTTTGGGGTTCCCCATTTTTCGAACTGAAACTCGAAATTTTTTTTTTCATCAAACCCATACGTGTGGGGTATCTATGGATAGGTCTTCTAAAATGATATTGAGGTTTCTAATATCATTTTTTTCTAAACTGAATAGTTTGCGCGAGAGACACTTCCAAAGTGGTAAAATGTGTGTCCCCCCCCCCCCCTGTAACTTCTAAAATAAGAGAATGATAAAACTAAAAAAAATATATGATGTACATTACCATGTAAACTTCCACCGAAAATTGGTTTGAACGAGATCTAGTAAGTAGTTTTTTTTTTATACGTCATAAATCGCCTAAATACGGAACCCTTCATGGGCGAGTCCGACTCGCACTTGGCCGCTTTTAGTATTTGTTGTTATAGCGGCAACAGAAATACATCATCTGTGAAAATTTCAACTGTCTAGCTATCACGGTTCGTGAGATACAGCCTGGTGACAGACGGACGGACGGACGGACGGACGGACGGAAGGACGGACGGACGGACGGACAGCGGAGTCTTAGTAATAGGGTCCCGTTTTTACCCTTTGGGTACGGAACCCTAAAAATGACTTCGTTGTTGAAAACGTACATGCAATTAAAATTAAGTTTATGGTCTAATCATCATCATCTGTTATTTATTTGCGATAAGAAATACATGATAGATAATAATTTCACAGTATAAAAGTATAAAACATTGCAAATAGGATACATACCTAGTAAAATTGTGTATGGACAGACTTTTTTTCTTTACTTTTTTTTTTATTTAACCCTATATTATATCAAAGGAAAGCTTATTTTACACCTACATAATAATCTAACTAGGTTGCCTAGATTTTAGTAAAAATCGGTTAAGTAATCATAGGCAACCTTTTTAAGCAATCGGTTAAGGATTAACGTTTTCTGTAAACTGTTTGTTGGCTAGGCCCCAAATTATTTTTAGAACGCTTGCCAACAGTGTTAGCTGCGGAATAATATCCGTAAATAGCAGTATCCGACAGCGGCCATCTATATAAAGTGCAGTAAGCAGTGCAGTTTCTACCTACAACAAGGCCACGGCTAGACAAGCGTGGTATAGTCAGCTATAGTATAATACGTTACTAACAAATGCCGTGGTTTTCTTCAAGGATGCTTTAAAGGGAGCTACTTCAAACAAGGAGTGTACAAATAAAATAAATAAATAAACAAGTTTTTAAAGTGCCGGTTACGCAGATACACCCATGGAGTTGCAGGCGTCCATAAGTCAAGCTGATCGCTTACCATTAGGCTATTTCTATAGTAGCTTCTTAATGGAATCACGTATGGCACCGACTTTAAAGTTGAGTTGCGAGCACGTATAAAAGCTATGATATTTTATCCTTTTCGAAGTCGGTTTAATTTTTTTGAAATATATAATTTACACTGCTTTACCTACACACTTATTATTAAGCTCTCTATGATGTGTTCAGGAACCGCAAATTACGACCGGCGTTGCAACACTTGATCACACTGTTTGCAATTGAAATTTTATTTCGAATAAAACGTCATCTCGAGTGAAAGAGTCTATTCGGAAAGAGAAGAGTCATATAATGTATTGGGTCTCTTATTTTTTAATGATATAACTGATATAAGAGGCAATCGAGCAGACGGATCGTCTGATGGCAAGCGATTACCGGCGCCCATGAACACACGCATAACCAGAAGGGTTGTAACTTGTAAGTGTGTTCCCTGCCTTTAAGATGGGAGTACACTCTTGACTTGTCTTATATTCCACGACTCTTCTCTTTCTGCACAGACTCTACTTAAGAAATGAGCTCAAATCAAACTCCTATGCTTTTCAGATGTTGGATATTTGATTGTCATTTATCTTTATGTAACAAAACAGTTTTTTGTGCCGAAGTTCCTTGCATACGATGGATGACCAGTAGGCAGCAGTGCTGACAGTCCTGGCTGTCGCGTCCCTCAGATCCAGCTTCGAGCAGTGATGCGGGCATGAGGGGCACGCCAGTAGATGTGCCATGGTTTTCGTTGCTGTGCCGCAGGTACATTGAGTCGAGGGGCTACGGAGCAGTCTGGCCATCTTTTTTAAACGTATTGTAGAAGGTTTATGATTTACGTTTAGATAAAATACATTGGCCTTAGCGTCTAATGCAGACGACGTATGGTGTAAAAACGGAGAAATATCCTATTACACCGTCTGGGATGAAATTAAGGAAACGCAGGGATGCCCAGCACCTGCTACTCGCGCCTTACGGAAACTCCATTCCGGGTTTTATTTTGGAGTATCCTTCTCCTAGATATGCTAAGAGGACGACCATCTCCCCTGTAACGAAATACCTTCTTGCTTCGTTTGTGGACTTAGTCGCCTCGTACGACACCCTTATTCTATGTAAGGGTTGGCGCTATTCTAAAGCCAAAATAATAAATAATTATAAAAGATAAAATAATTATAGTGTGAAATCGCAAATGTAGCAGAGTGTCCTGCAAGCGTCCGGTTATGTGTAGAAAACTCGGTCTCTCCCGTAATGACCCAATCGGCGGGACATGCAGTCTAACCATTAAGCTGCTTTTACTTTGCAACCGTGTGACGTGTGCCTTTGTCAGCATGTTATTATAGATATTATATTGTGAGCTTTTTATAGTTATTTGTTTTACAAGGGAGCAAAGTTGTTGTTTAACCGCTCTGACTAATATTGATAGCCGAGCAAGCGAAAGATTCCAAAATTGAACCACGAGCCTAGCGAGTGGTTCGAAAAATGGAATCTTGAGCTTTGCAAGGGTTAAACAAAATTTGCCCCCGAGTGAAACAGAATTTTTTTCAGATGACATTCAACTGCATATGTGGTGAACGATTTACTGCTACATACTGCTACAATGGCGGTCGCACCATGCGGACCCTGAACACATCACAGAAAACTTACAATAACTATGTTTGGGTAATAATTGCTCATTTATTCACAAAACATGTATAACATGTATAATGACAATGTTGTCGATATAAACCCGGGTACCTATCTACTAGTATTTAGTATGTAATGCCGTGGTGGTAAACATGAGTTCTAATGTTCGTTTTTCAAGAGCAAACAAAGCGATCAGCATGTTCGCGTCACCTTCTAACCTACGTCGGTATTGTGTTCCACTGGTGGCTCCACTGTAAGCGGGATGCAAATATTTATAACTTACGAAGGTGCCATTCGGATTGAGACTACACCAGCAGTATTACTGCTGCAGTATTACAGACAAACAACACGAAAATGTTCACCACACCGACCACCGACGCGAGGAAAATTGCAAAGAAAACAAATACATACATACAATCATACATACAGCCATCACTGGCTCAGTGACCCAAAAAGGATCTTGGCCTCTGACACAAGAGAACTCCAGTCTGCCCTATCCTGCGCCACTTCACGCCAGTTGGGTATTCCGAGGGCGGACAGGTCTTTTTGGGCTTCGTCACTCTAGCGGTACCTGGACGCCCAGACAGACGTTTTCCGCCCGGATGTCCCACATACGCTCGTCTCAAATCACGATCTTCCCCAATCCTCTCCAGGTGACCAAGCCAGCGGAGTCGTATGGCTTTGTTCTCGTCAATTATATTGGGCATCGCACCCAGCTCCTCCAGCTCCCTATTCTTCCTTCGCCTCCAAATTCGATCTTCAGCGCTGGTAGGCCCTAGAATCTTCTGTCAGATTTTCCTATCCGCCACTAAGAGCTTACTCTCTTCTTTCTGAGTCAGCGTCCAAGCTTCAGACCCATACATCAAAATTGGTCTAATTACAGTCTCGTAGACTCGAATATTGGTCGGTCTACTGATCAGCTTGGACACTAAAACTCGATGGAGCGCTGCCGAGCATCTTAGGGCGTTTTGGATTCGAAGATCTATCTCTTCCTCCCTCGGTTGGTATCCGTTACTGTGCAACCAAGGAACCTAAAAACAAATATTGTAAAATATTAGGAATCAAATAGAAATTAACGCTATCAATTTCACAAACAACTCAAAATTTGCACCCGCTAACAGTAAGCACTGACACTCACGTTCGAGATTATTGTGAACACATTAAACGATATGACTAAACAGTTCACACAGAATCATCATAAACATTGGAATTGGAACATGTGATGATCTGATGATTACTTCTTTGATGTCGAGTCGGATCTGATGACAAAGGGATTTTTTTTTTAACTTTCACGTTTTGAACACATATTAACTCACATTTTAGCGATTACGCGATAGACCCGTCTATAAATGTGAGTTTAAGGGAACTTATCGCAAAAAAGGGAATATATTTTTATTTGTGCAAGTATTGTCTTATTATTGTAGATTAAAAGGTAAGTATTTTCTTTACTGCTATTTAAGTAGTTAATTTAGTTTTTTTTTGCACTATCTAAATTAGTTATCTCATGAGTTTTAATTCTCCACTACGTAAAAGTTGTCTGGAAGAGATTGCTCTTAAGCGATAAGTTTTCGGTCTCCATGTATTGTGTTTTCTTGTACCGTACGTACCTATTACAAATAACGCCATCTGTGAACATTCTCCAGCACTCCAAACACGAAGGGAAAGTTGTAAGTCTGTTACGCTTGAAACTTGAAAGTACTCCGCTATCGAATGTCTGTGGTGTTTCAAGAAAACGATAGATGGCGTTAAAACAGCTCAGTAAATATTTTCTTCTTTCAAAACATGTTCAAAACAAGATTCGTCTAAAATCACAAAGAGAAAACGTTTTTCTATGTTCCACTTATTTTCCATTCTCCATGATTTTTTAGTATGTTATTGACAAAATGAAAAACTAGGTTGATAGAATTTTCCTTTTTTCAAAATTTGCGATTCAATTGTTTTTTAAGCCAAACCAGCAAAACCTCATCGACGAACGACATCAAAATCGAAGTGATTTTTTGTTAAGATTTAGTTAATGGAAACCGTTTTCTCCCGAAATGGAAATTGTATGAAAAAAGTGCCTAGTCAGTAGGTAGCTATTCTTCCCTCTTAAGTTTACCAAAATTTAAAAATAAGATGATAGACGAGGTGTAAATATACCTAATTAATAACGCCATCTATGATATCAATGTACGTTGTAATTGGCCTGAATTCCATAAATTAATACTTAATTAGTTTTTTCTTTCCCACCATCAATATTAATAACAAGTACCAACACCGTAATTCCACTGTGATACGTGTTCCCGATAATCGCAGTTCCATTTCCAATTAACTTAATGTTCCACGCCATCTGTTCCGGATTGATTGCGCTTGTTCCTAACAGGAAAATGTGGCTGATTTCCTGTTGCTATTGTTGCGATTCGAAAGTCAACATTCCGGGTATTTTTAGGGTTGTGTTGTTGGGAAAGTAACGGAAAGTTCATTAACTCACATATTTATAGACGGGTCTATCGCGAAATTTATTACACAAATCTCTGTTTTGACATTTTGCTGGGACATCTCACATCAGTTAGCGGCGACCATGACCAGCGAAACCTGTGTCGAAACGTCGGTAAATAAAGGTAGGTAGGTAATTAAATGAATTTCGCGATAGACCCGTCCCGTTTTAAATAGACCCGTTTTTTACATATTATAACGCAAAGTTTGTTTATTAGTATGGGATATGAGATATACAATAATACATAGTATCCGACTCTACTATAAAGTACTAATACAACTCCAACAGGCCAGGGTGTGTAGAAAACGTGCCAATCGTTAACGCTCCGTAGCGAAACAAACGCAATGTCACTGTCGCACTAATATGTCATTCAGTTATAGCCTCTAAATAGCCGCCCATACGTCAAACCTTGCCAAACAAAATGAAATTTTATTTTGTCAACACAAAGTTCAAATTAGAATGGAACAGGAGACCTTTTTATAGGTCTCTGGGCGGTTAGAGGATAGCCCATTTCCTACTTGTATACCTATCTAAGAGAGATAGTTATCTAATGGCGATTAGTATACTTACCAACCTTCTTTTCCGTGATTTGTTATTATCCAAAACCTGACCTACATTGCTGCTTTTGCAAGTTCACAACAAAACATCTTTGGGAGCTTTATTTTGCGGCACTCTGTCACACCGCCGCGGCAGTCAACAGCGATCGCCTTCATTTTATTACGTTTTTATTAAACTTGCAATGTATGGTCATATTACTGGGTCAACCAAATCTTGTCAGTAAATAGGAACAAAAAAAACTATACTCATCCTTTTCTTTTGGGTGCTAGTACTACTGTAAGACGAAGATAGTATGATTCTGTCTGTCTATGTTTGAAATCAAACAGACCTTTGACACAACCTAGTAAGCTAAGTAAGACCCGTTTCCCATTATTCAATTACTAAACTAAATTCACATACAAAAGTTTGCTGACAAATTTTGACAATGAAATATTATGCTACGTACCATCGAGTTGATCTCATAATCACTATACTATCAACAGCTATTATATTGCATTGTCAACCACAGACAGAAGGTGGCCAGGATACGAACTCTGTGATAAAACAACGCAGCTGTGTTTGGATTTGTTAGAATTGTCACGATAAGTATTAGCTGCCGTTTGAAAGAAAGATTCAAAAATGAAAAGGATATGGATATATCCGCAGGCCAATATTTTGCCCAGCGGATCAGCATTGCCATCCAGCGGGGCAATGCGGCCAGCCTTCTGGGTACCCTACCGAGCGACCACGACCTAGGCCAAGTTTTTTATTTATAAGTTTTTATTGTAAGTGTTTTTATCAAATAAATAAAGTATTGGATCCGTAAAAAACAAATTAAGCGGTGTAAAGACAGTAGCAGAATACTTTTAATGAAAAACAATGCACCGCAGCCTGCATTCATTCAAAATGTTAAGCTGATGGAAAATACGCCTTTCAGCTCGTTCGAGAACAAAAGGTCTTAGTTTTAAGAAAACATACACTCTAGGTCCCCGATAGTCGCTGGGGGAGAAAGGTTCTGCAATTGAGAACATGTAGGTACTTACCGAAGAACTCAGGATGAAGTTGAAATAGCTCAGATTATTAGACTATTTAGATCACTAGTTAAATTAACTGCCACTTAAAAAACTGGTTATCCGAATATCGTATTATCCCATAGCCCAGTATTTAGTCCATCGCTTTCACCCAATACCCTAAAGATGCTGGCGGGTACTGCCTTTGCATGTGTCCCAAAAGGATCTCTACGTGTTGGCTTCGACTCCGCCTACGCCTTCCAAACGACCGAAACACGATTATTCCGTGATGAGTAAAAACATAGAAAGGATCTCAATACCCTAACCATAATTTCATTCACAAACCTTATCCTTTAGAGTTTACCTAAATACATGGTTATATATGCGTCAAGCTATTCCTGGGGTTAAAATTCCACTAAAATGTTTGGATCAGTCTCGAACAATCACAATGCATACGAATTTACGACTAAAAAGCTGAAAACGCTGAAAGAGTTAGCTTTAAATCGTGAATAAAGATTATTTTCTTTGCGGTTGCGGGTTAAATCTAAATTTGCTTTTAGATAATGCCATGCATTCTCCTTATCCTTAGAGCACTAGACAGCGACCTAATAAGGCGGGATTCCACCAGTGTGTGGCACTATGCGGGACAAGCATTTTTGTACTGAATATGCTTGTGCCACACTGTGCCGCACACTCTATCTTATTTGTAGCGCAATAACAGCGCGTCACATTTATTTATTTATCAACTAAGTAACACAGCATTACAGTAGAAAACCAAGGCACTGTGAAAGTACAAAATAAAAGAAAAGACAAAGAAAAACAACACACAAAAAAAGAAGTTAAGTAGCGTCCGTCGTCTGACTCGGCGTAGGGTTCGACAGGTAGCCTCGGGACCGCCGACACACCACACCCTTTCGGCCAGAAGTCCGCGCTTGCGATGGTGTCCCGCAGCGGCCGCGGCACGCGCACCACAAATGAACTGAATGCAAATAATGACACATAATTTTGCGGCCTTCGTTGTGTAGGTAATATATTATTGTAGGTGACGGTACTAAGTATTTATGTTTAACAAATTTCTATTACACCTTATGTGTATAATTGCATGAATTCTATAGTAATTTAAATTGTATTTTTTTTACTTATTTTCTCGTAATGCATGTTAATTATAAGATGTATTTTTTTTGAAAAGATGTGTCCCGCCGAGTTTGTTGCCGGTCCCATATTGGGATACCCTCCTCCAATTGAGGGGGGACTTAAATCTCGGGGCAGAGGTGTAGGGTTGGAGCCGGTCTACCTAGCTTTATTTGACGTTCATAAGCGCATTGTAATTATGCCTACTTGAATAAACTATCTTTTATCTTTATCTTATCTTTAACTATATACGTATTGTCGTCACGAGCGAAGATTGATGACCTCGTGTGGTTCGTGAATATGCAAAAAGATAAATCTTCCCTAAAAACAACGTCGCTACCGAAAACTTGGCATCCGAGATTCTTTTTAGCTAACGATAACAGGGTTGGAAATTAATTTATGAGAATTCATTCAAAGTTTGACAAGCTGTAGTTGTCAGGTAAGAATTACGCATATAAATAAGAAGATATTATTTAGATAATGATGTAACTGATGTAACTTATTTGTTTAACTATTATTCCAAACCCAAGATAATGAAATTTTAAGTTCATTTTTAGGGTTCCGTACCCAAAGGGTAAAAAACGGGACCCTATTATTAAGACTTCGCTGTCCGTCCATCATTCCGTCCGTCTGTCACCAGGCTGTATCTCATCAACCGCGATAGCTAGACAGTTGAACTTTTCACAAATGATGTATCTCTGTTGCCGCTATAATAACAAATACTAAAAATAAAATAAAATAAATTGTTAAGCGGGGCTCCCATACAACAAACACGATTTTTTTGCTCTATTTTTTGTTGATGGTGCGGAACCCTCCGTGCGCGAGTCCGACTCGCACTTGGCCAGTTTTTTTAATGTACGTACAATATCTGGGAGACCGAGCTATGTTCGAAAATTATAAAAACCTCAACAATGCGCGTTTTCCCAGAGATAAGATCCAGCTAGATCGATTTTTCGTATATAGCAAATTTCATCAAAATCGTTAGATCCGTTTCCGAGATCCCCGAAATATATAAAATGTAAAATTGTAAACACTCGTCAGTTTATTATCTCGCTAGTTAAATTATAAACTTACGGTAGGGAGATTATAAACTAACCTAACCTACGTTAGATTGTAAACTAACAGTTTCACAAACTTACGGTGTCATATACAAGAATTGCTCGTTTAAAGGTATAAGATATCGTACTTAGTAATACTTTCCTCAACGTACCTCCGCTTTACCTCCGTGAATTTGTACAAATTCTTTCATTCCTCATTCCGTTTCTGGCGTTGTACTTGATATGTTAACGATAATATACTTATACAAATATGGATGAATAACCGAATTAGGATGTCGTGTTTACGTCTTCTCTCGACTCATTTTGTAATTACATTATTATAATCCAGTGAGCCTTCCTTATCTTGTTATGATTCGTCAAATAGAGCATTATACGTAATTCTATCCATTGTTATAATTTTGTTTTCTCTATATTTTTAATTAATATAACAAAAAATACCGAAAAAAAATCAAAAATAACAAGAAGCACTCGTAGGTACCTACCTAACTTCTTCTACGGAGTTTTTACTCAGGCCTACTAATAGCTATAAGTATCATACTTACCACATAGGTACAACGCCTCTCTAATTTCTATACTTTTAATAATCATAATGACCTAATAACCTCGTCACCGACTATTAAAGTTATGTTTAACGATTAAAAATAAAACACTTAATAAATCTTTTTACCATATCTGCTCCTTTTTTGCCGCTAAAACCTTTCACTTTAATGACGCTGAGTCAAATTGAGCGGCGAAAATAATGGCCAGACTGAGTATTCTTCTTAGTTGCGATCATAGACAACTTGATGTAGACTTTGCACCCGCTGCACTGTTCGCCGTCCACAGAATTTTCACCCTACGAGTAATACACTGAACCATTTGTCGCAAACTGCGCGGTTTAACAGGAATTTCTTCCCGCCAATATACCCGTTTTGGAGTTTAATCGTTTTTGGTTTTAATTACTCTGAAGATATAAGACATTATAAGACGCATATAAGCAAATCTTCGGTCAGAGTATAGCAAAAGTGGCCCGATTTTAGGATATTCTAAGTCCTAAAATCGGGCTACTTTTGCTATACCCCAACCTAAACTGCACTAATTCTTTCTTACGGTGTAATAAATGGGAAAGTTACTTTGTCTGTTACCTCTTCACTCTTAGGTAAAGCACTTTAGACGTAATATTGTCTTCGATTACCGCAAAGTTACTCGTGAGATAAAACTATTAAAACGTATTATATCGCGTATATTGAATTTATACTACATCCCGACGCTTCGAACCCTTTACAGCGTTCGTCGTTAACAGGTGACTGAGGAAAAACTATAATGTGCAAAACTACCCTATAACATACAAAAATAATGAACCATGAACCGTCATAAACTATAAATCAATACGCGATATAATTCGTTTTAATAGTTTTATTTCACCTCAGATGTGTTATGAAGAGAACTTGTTAGTTCCGGGGAAGTTCGTAGGATACTTTTTATCACACAAATAACCATTTTAAAGGGGCCCCCTGATTACCAGTCCGCCGGACGATATCGGCCTGCCAGAGGGCCTACCGCGAACCACGTTCGACGTGTTACCTCCCTGTCACACTTACGTACGAATTTACAAGTGCGACAGAGAGGCAACACGTCGAACGTGGTTCGCGGTAGGCGCTCAGTTAAACGCAAAAGTTGGCTGTTCCGAACAGCTGACAGGCCGATATCGTCCGGCGGACTGATAATCAGTGGGCCCCTTTAGTTACCTAAATATAATAGTACCTACTTTCAACCGTTTGAGTTACCTAAGTATTTACAGAGATGTGAAAAATACTTTATAAAAAGTATTTAAATACAAAATACAAATACTTCCTTGATATACTATTTCAAATACAAAATACAAAATAGTTTTTGAATTTGTATTTAAAATACAAAATACGAAATAGGTATTTTCAAAATACTTTTTAAAAATACAAATACTTTGCGATAAAAGGTACTCTGAATAGTGAATACCTAGTCTGAATTAAAAAGTATTACTCAGAATATCCGAATTGAAAAGACTCTCTTTATTCTTTGAAAACAGTGTGTCAATCAGTCCTCTATCTAAAGTGCAAATTTCTAGTTGTTTGCTCATATTAACCGGAAGGATGGATCCGATGGATGATGGTTTATAACGGACAATTTTTAAAAGCATTAATTTAGATTTGTTATGTTTTACAGCTAGTATAATGCCTCTCGTTAGTGTGATAAAAACGTCTCGTTTGTGTTTCATCAGGGCAGAAAAGTTTGTTCTCCTCTCGTACCTTGAAACCCTCGTAACACTCAAGATTCCCCTTTTTTAACCACTCGCTACACTTGTGATCATGTGCGACGTTACTAAACAGATTCAACAGTTCCATGTTAAAAGAATGAGAGAGTTGCCAGGATTGTAAGATCAGAAGAGGTTGTAACTCCTACCTACATTACCTACTATAAAGTATTTTGTATTTTGAAAATAGAAAATAGGTCACAAAAACTATTTCAAATAAAATACAAAATAGTTTTCTTCAAAAGGTATTTAAATACAAAATACAAAATAGGTATTTTGCATTTTGTATTTGCATTTTAAATACAAGTATTTCAAATAAGTCACATCTCTGAGTATTTACCACTTTTACTTCGTCAGAAAGTTGAAATTGCTTGTGGTTGATAAGCGAGCAGAATAAACGGTCTGCTTAATGTGATGAAAATAAAAGTGTGGCTTTAATAGCTGAACAAAATCAACCACATAATGTGCCATATTTGAGACACTTTTGTGCAAGAAGGTGGAACTCGGTACTTAAACATAGTTATTATATTTTTAACGACATAGGTTGTTAAATTGAAACACGAATGTTTAGAAGTAATAAATTAAAGTAAGCAGCTATTATATCAAATTGTACTTACTGTTTTTAGTATGACTATAAAACGCTTTATTACTCGTATCTTTCGTCGCTTAAACTACGAGACACTTTGTAAGTTTTAGTACAAAAATAAGTGGTTGTAATTCACACGGACTTTACAATAATTGTAATAATTATTAGTACTTTTTATCCACGAAATATTCGGTAAAGAAAATACAGTTCACTTACCTAGTAATATTTATCTACTTATGTTTTCTACTTTAAATTCAATTCATCTTCCCGTTGAACTCACAAATCAATCAATAGTTATCATTTTCAGTACCTTCCCGAAAGCACTAGAAATTTTATTGTAAAATAAAACTAGTCATGTCTTCAAATAATTTAATTACAATAGTAATAAATAGAATAAATTAATCGTCGTTTCGTTTCGTTCGTTCAATCAACAAAAGAATTAAATACAGTTGAGAAATATATCATCCAGGATCTTAACACCTGAACTAGAAATGCACGGTGCTATACATTTTGCAGTTTAATCAGAAAATGGTACTTTAGTATAAGAAATGCAACAATCAATTTCATTGTCGAATTACAAAAAAGTACCATCATTGAAAGCGCTTGCTTTGACCGACTGTCAAATTACAAATAAAAGTAGATCGTTTTCGAGAGCATAATCAACGATAATCGGCTTTCCCTATTTAGTTACTTACTGCAAAATATACCGCGCAGCGCCATCTAGTTCAAAACCTCTCAACGATAGCTCTTCAAATGTTTGAAAGTCACCCACAAAACCGTCTTTTGAGCGTCGGCGTTTATGGAAAATGGCGTCGCTGCGCAGTTGTGCCAACATTGCGTGGCAGCCATAGAGTTGACTGGACGCTGACGCTCGGAAGATGCTAGTGGGGAGGGGGGTATTTGTCTTTTGTTTCATTGCTTCGCCCATCCTCTGTAAGGGAGAGGGGCCTCTCGTTTTCTCCTATGGTGTCCGTGGTGGGCGTAGATGACTTGGTGATCTTCGTGGTCGTCGTGTGATGACAGTTTCTTGACCCCGACGATGGCTGAGAGCATCAGGGCCAATGCTGAGGCGGCTAGGGCCTGGGGATAAAACAAGTAACCGTCAAAACTATTTTTTGACACACATTTTTATAGCCGACTGTTTTTTTCAACTTACTTCTCGAGACCTTTAAAATGAGCCTAAACTCTATGTGTTTGTTTTTCCATCGAAGAGTTCCTTTGGCTACTTTCCGACTGCATCATCAGATCAGCTCCATGTTACAACAAATATTTGCATGCTGTTTGTGGACGGTTGAATTAGGAGAAGCTTTATGTATATGTATATAACAACTGTAATCTGACCCTATTCACGCAAATAAATAATTTATGATTTATAATTTAGCATATTATTACATTATTGTCATGGGAAATATGGAAGTATGCGAAATTTCAGCTCAATCAGCCACCCAAAAGTGGTTCAAATTTAAGTTACAAGATTTGAAGCACCATAGGTTCAAAGAAATATAGGTACGCAGTGAAGCTAAATAAATAAAAGTGTGTAAAAAACTAAGTTTAAGTCTGGGCAAGTGTTCATTGCTGGACCTCCACTGTTTTAGAAGTTAGTACATAGTGCTTATAGGGCTTGTAAAGTTTATGAATAGGGCGGTTATTCACTACACTTTCCTATATCAATGAATGACAAAAATCTAGAACGGTATGGTTATTGTCACAACAATATCTAAAGTAAGTATCCCCACTTGAATTCCCTATTCTAATTAATAACAATGAACCCTCATAATACGGCCTATAAAAATAAAACCGAATTAGTATTCTATGCTGTTAAGGGCCTACTGCAGCCGCGTCTGGCGCTTCGTAAACCACGCCCGCTAGTTCTTCCCTCCCCGCTAACACGCACACATGGAAACGCTTCGCGCCCCACGTGAAGTTTGTGTGACCTTTTAGCACCATCTAACGTTACAGAAGTTAACTACCATTATACGCGGTCGCTGCGGTCGGCCAGAAACTTAAATTCGGAAAAAATTGAAACAGATGGCGTTGTTACTTGTTCATAATAGCAAACAATAAAATAATTAATTCATAAACCTGCATATTTATTGTTGTTTTGGAAGACGTTAACAGCATAGAAGCAGCAGCGTATATAGCATATAAGTTAAGAGTATTGATAATAAGAAAATAGCACAAGAACAGAAAAGAGATTATTTTTGATAAAATATGATGAAAACAGATTTACTTGATTACGCTCACCTGACTTTGCGGTCACTAAATGCAAATTTCAACCTTATTGTTATGGGGTTACAATACCCCTGGGGTTGCAGGCGTCCATAGTCGTTATTATTATAAATGCTTTGGTTGAAATACTTTTTAACCCTCGAATTTTTCATAGGTACAGTCACCTGCAATAATATGTTACTCTTCGACGGCCGCAAAAATATGTGACACGCTCTTATGGCTCTACAAATAAGATCTAACATGATCTACCGCAAAACGGCCTTCGGTGTGTAACATATTATTGCAGCTGACTGTACTCGTATTCATTGTTGTATAGGTAGGTATTAATATCTTTTATCCGATCGATTTGCATTTATTTGAAATAAATCACAGTGTTTAGTAATTATATGTTTTATTGAATAAGAGATTATTTAGTTATGTAAGGAATACAGGGTGCCTTTTTGAAACACTCATTTTTAGGGTTCCGTAGCCAAATGGCAAAATACGGAACCCTTATAGATTCGTCATGTCTGTCTGTCTGTCTGTCCGTCTGTCCGTCCGTATGTCACAGCCACTTTTTTCCGAAACTATAAGAACTATACTGTTGAAACTTGGTAAGTAGATGTATTCTGTGAACCGCATTATATTTTCACACAAAAATAGAAAAAAAAAATTTTTTTTGGGGTTCCCCATACTTAGAACAACTGAAACTCAAAAAATTTTTTTTCATCAAACCCATACGTGTGGGGTATCTATGGATAGGTCTTCAAAAATGATATTGAGGTTTCTAACATATTTTTTTTCTAAACTGAATAGTTTGCGCGAGAGACACTTCCAAAGTGGTAAAATGTGTGTCCCCCCCCCTGTAACTTCTAAAATAAGAGAATGATAAAACTAAAAAAAATATATGATGTACATTACCATGCAAACTTCCACCGAAAATTGGTTTGAACAAGATCTAGTAAGTAGTTTTTTTTTTAATACGTCATAAATCCCCTAAATACGGAACCCTTCATGGGCGAGTCCGACTCGCACTTGGCCGCTTTTTCTGGATAATTTTGAATTTCAATTGTCAGGGGAGCCTACATTATTTTTTAATACATTTTACAACGACAACAAACAAAAGTACAAATTCGCCGTATTTTTATTACCCGGGTCGATCGCAACAAAATAGAAAATCATGTTTTTCAAATCTAAGCGTTATTGTAATTTATCTCAAATAACCAAAAAGTCAATCTGACTAGAACTTAAAAACGAACTGAATTATTTTAATATGTCGATTTTTCTTGGTGACCCAGGAGAATTTTTTTTATCCCATACAAAAAGAGCGTATCCCAATCGCGTATCGGTTTTGGTTTTTACTTATAAGTGTGAAAAATATATTCTACCATATACGAAGGATGTGTGTTTTTTCATGTTTTATGTGTCTTTTTGTACAATAAAGTGTTTTACTGCTACTAATATATCATATTAACGATTAACTAAAAAGGTATTTACATCTAATTTAACTGGTAAATTATTAAAGTCCGCTAAAATTAATATATATTCAAAAAAATATTTGTTAATATGTCCCAAAATCATGGCTCATTTTTTAAGTCTCCTGACTTACCAAACATATCGCAACGAAGGCAAGGGTACAACGCGGCATCGTGAACCTAATAACGTAACGTTTCAGTTACTTTTTTAGTCGCCGACCATTTTATCCGGGGTACGAAAAGAGGTATTAGATCTATCCTGGGTCTAATATGTTATAAAAACATAGTTTTTTGAAAAATGTTCGTAGGTAGTACACAAAATTTACATTTTCTTTTAAATGTGATTTGGGTCATCGTTCTCCCTGGTGACTTTTCTGGTGACCCAAGAGACATCAATTTTATTATGACTCAGGAGACTTTTTTTCTATGCACTTTGATTTTTTTGATGCGCTAATTTTGTAATCTAAAATAACTTTAAACTGCTGATATACTTATATCACTTTGCTGATGAGTGGAAGTGGAATTTAAACTTAATTTATTGTTCTCTCCCTTGACATTTTGGCATACATTTGACATGCTGCAGTGCACTCCTAACGTTAATAAAGACATAATTTTTAGAAAAAGCTTTAGGAAAACTCACTCTTGAGCTTAAAACGATTAAGTCCTTATCATATTATGTTAGATTTTTAGTACAGACCCCAAATCAGTGAAAATGTGTCTTAGCCAACTAAATTTGTCTCTGGGAAAAGTACGATATCCCTAAAAATTGTACGTACATTTCGCATTTTTCTGAAGGAACGGAATTCATAAATTGGGTTATTATTATTTTTTCAGATTATTTGATTGCATTGACATATCACCAAGATAGATAGAACATTTAAGTTACCAGAAGAAAAGCATTTGTGTTCTTTTATACAGTGTGGAAAAAGTAGGTTCGATTCCCGGGCGCGACTAAGCGAATTTAAAAAAAAAAACAACGTGTTGCATTCCGGGAGTGCCGACAGAAGTGAAAACTCAATGACTAGTCCAAAATGTCTGCAGCACTATGTATAAATGACCCATCCTCCTTTCTATTGAAAACTTTTGGTTCCGAAATTGCTGGTCAGTGAGCTTGTTTAAAATTCGAAATTCAAATTTATAGCGTTAATTGTTTAAAATTCGAATAGAAATTGTAAAGTTACCTTGCAGACCTCGCATCTAAATATATTTGGTCATGATATTTTGAGTTTTATTCACCAGTACTAGAGTTCACTTTTATTAGCGATTTCATCAAGATGTAGCTTTATTGAATTATATTTGAGTGATATAAAGTTATAATACTGTGAGATCCTCGTATTTCAGCCCGTACAAGATTATAACCTTTTTCATGTAATGTCATTGAGTTTTTCTTTATTGATTTAAATGCCATCTAAACCTTACGGTCACATGATCGCCTTACACTGTCTCGAGTTTATCATTTTTTCCCCACCTCAAAAAGTGCCTAGCGCCGCTAAAGAAGTTTTCACTTCAAAAATCTTTGAATGCAGTTGTTTCTTTAAAAAACAATAATGTTTCATTTAAGTAAAATGAGCAAACTTAAGGTTTTAAGGCACTTTCCCTCCAGGGCCCATAATTTTTTTCCACCCGGTAGTAGACAACTATTTTTTTCGACTAAATGAAGTTTTATTAGATAAATCGTTGATCACATGGTTCGTTTCACACATCACATCAAATCGTTTGTCATCACAATCAAAATTTGTCAAAAGTAATGAAATTTATGCCAAAAAAACATAAATAAAACATATAAATTCAACACATTTTTTTAATAAAAATCTTTCTCGATGATATAAAAAAGAACATCGACAAATTATGTTCAAAGAATTAATATCAAAACAGATGTCATAATTAGGATTGGCTACTTTAAGAAAGGGACAGAGAGATTTAATCCTCTCGCTCTGCACGTTTTTCTCATTCCTCCTTGTCAAGCCAAAATAAACTATAAAATGATAGTAACACAGTACATTGTAATATTCACTTTTTCCACGGTATCATGTCATTGTAAATTACTTATGTGAAATTGTAGTGGCGTGCGACTTTCAAACCGGAGGTCACGGGTTCGAACCCCGGCCCGTGCAAGTGAGTTTTTGTAAGTAGGGACTTTTTTTAGTGGTACTTAAATATAATAACTTTTCGTATTATTGAAATAAAATATTTTATTCAAACAAACTTAATAATATAATAATTAAAACGAATAATATCAATTAGTTTATAATATTTATTCAATTATTTTAAATTATTTGAGCATGAAACATACTAGATTTATTTTTATCATTACAATAGAAAAAAAGCAAAAAATATATTCTTATAGATATTTTATTTTCAAACAAAAATAAAGCAAAAAGTTACGGTTAGATTCTGATGGCTATATACCAAACAGCTACCGATACATTTCAATATCTGTCGAAATTTCCTAACCCGTTGTAACTGACAAAGAGTATAGATTTCGACGTAGCATGACGTAGCTAAGCAAACACGCACACATGCGTAACATATAGGCCTGTAAGAAGGCACCATCATAGGTTTACCTCCGATTCCGTTACTACTCAATGGAGTTACGACTCAACGTTTATTGGATATTAAAATTTTACGTAATTCGGAGCGCTGCGCGAAGTGACATAGGTCTTACCTCTTTGAGGCACGACGGCCATCTAACATTACTGGCATAAAGGATGCATTTATGACTTTGACGCATGACAGAAAGAGAAACCGAACTGCGTAAAATGGGCGTTTGCTGTTGAATTCATGAAATCAAAAATCGATAATAAATCCATCGGTAAAGGATAATAAGTTAATATTTAGTTCTTTGAAAGTTAAGACGAGATGAAAACCTTTGCTGTAAGGTGGATTGTGCTGGATATGGATGTGTTTTCTAGTTGCACGAAACTAAAACCGAAAAATGAACACGTAAGTTTGGATTTATTTTCTATCGAGAAAATTTTAAGCATTCGTGTTTCGACTACTACGAAATCACTTATCATATAGTCAAGAAACATATATCCGAAAATCACTACTGTTTGTTTCCGGGGCTAGCCACTGCCACGTTTCTAAGATCCTGTTATTTTTCGATGCACGGCCTTAACATGTAATAAAAGTTAATACGACAGTAAATTGCAGTAGGCATAGCTGTCATGAAACAAAGATGGCAGTAACCATTCTGAAATATGACATATGAATATGACATTTAAAACTTTAGCGTTTGGAACACACATCATCACCACACCTTATAAAACAAAGTCCCCCGCCGCGTATGTCTGTTTGTGTGTTTGTTTGTTCGCGATAAACTCAAAAACTACGGAACGAATTTTCATCTGGTTTTCATCTATCGATAGAGTGATTCTTGAGGAAGGTTTGTGTATAATTTGTTAAAGCCGTGCAAAGCCGGGGCGGGACGCTAGTTAAAATATATTTAAAACTGGGTCTTTTTTTTATTATTAAAAATGGGCTTACTCATGGCCACAGACTAGCCGAGGCGAAGACGTGGCCTACGATGGAGCGAGTCTGCCCAGAAGGTGCCTGTTCACCCTTGATTTGAAGGTTGCCGGGTTATATGAGCTCGGAAATATAGACGCCGGCAAGGAATTCCATTCCTTGGCAGTGCGCATAAGGAAAGAGGAAGCAAAGCGCTTCGTGCGGATTCGTGGAATATCTACCAAGTAAGGATGGAAACCTGCCGTGCGTCTAAAAGTCCGATGGTGGACGGGGTGGTGGTTTGGTCTTTTCTTGGTCTATCGCGAATAGGAACAAACTGATGCGTTGCGTATTACAAGTACATAGAGTTAGACCAAGAAAAGTCTGCAGCGCTTTTGATAGCCCACGCAGTGTGTTATTTATACGTCATCATTTCATAGAAGTTTGACGTTTAAAATAACACTTGCATTGCGCGGGCTATCAAAAGCGCTGCAGACTTATCTTGGTCTAACTCTATGTTTATAAACATTCTCACTTTGACCCTACCTTTATTTCCGACGTTTCAACGCAGGGCTATAACCCGAAAATGAAAGTTCGCAAATTGTGAGCATTTTTCTCTGTCACTCTAAAAAGTTAAAAACGCCTCCATTGGAGTAAAAGAGAAAGATCCCAGCAATTTGCGAATTTCGGTTTTCGCGGTAGCCCCTCTGGTTTCACTGGTCGTGGCCGCGGTTAACTGACGTCCCAGCAAAATCTCAAAACAAATATTTGAGTAACTAACCGACGAAAAGTAAGAAAAAGTTGGTTTGTAAGATATTTTTCGAAAACTACCTACTATTTTAACAAAGTGGTTTCTCGTCAAAATAGGTAGAACTAAATCTACCTCTGCAATATAATTTGTGTGTTCGTAAAAGTCATATTGCTGGCCATTTTATTTACATATAAATAACATATATTGTTATTACGCCTGTTTAGGTATAACATCCTCGAGTGAACAATTTAGTTTAGTTGCATCATTATAATTATAGTTCATTCTGCTATTTATTTACTTTTTTTAGTAACGTATAAATTTATGTACTTAAGAGACCATCAACGTGCACACTAGCGCCACTGCTAAATAATCGTGATTATTTAAATTTAACGAAAGATATTTTAAAAAAGGGGGCCGCTACGTACTGTATCTTGTATTAAATTACCTTTTGAATACATCAAACTAGTTTCTATGTTGCTGGATTCATCAATCTATGAACTCAAAACAAAAACGGCCCTTTTAACTTTGGACGCATAGAGTGGCGAATCCAGCAACATAGAAACTAGTCTGATACAGTAGAGTCCAGTTATAACGACGCCCAAGGGACCGCTGACATTACGTCGTACTAACCGGACGTCGTACAAAACGAACTGCCAATTTTAATGTATTTTTTTAATCAAAATAATTATGTACGTCATTTTGTATGTATACTTATGCGACAATCAAAGAAAAAGAAAACATTTCCTTTAATATATTTATTTACGTTAGTATTACAACAGAGAGACTTGTGTGTTTATATGAAGCTACTTTTCAAGGTAGGTACGCGTAGTCAACTCACTCGTCATCCGCAAATTACTCGAATCCCGTAAAATAAAAAGCCGTAATTCTTGGGGATCTAATCCAGCTGACGTTGTTTTATCACAAAGTTCCTATGGCCATTTCCTGTGTCCATAGATCAGCTCGAAGGTATCTACCAAATTATTGCATTGTACCCACCCAACTTATGTACATAATTATGTATGTGAAGTTTAAGCTCAATTGAATGGTTTAATGTTTATGGTTTTAATAAAAAATGGGTTATTCAATAAAAAGTTCCTCAGTCGACGTTCAAATGCTTAAAAAAAAAAAAAAAAAAAAAATTGAATAATGGAAATTGGGTTTTATTTAGTTTTCAATATTACGAAAAGTCGTATGACTATCTCATCTTGCTGCGTATAGGCAAAAGGGGGAGGGGAGTTAGGTGCGCGGGACGGAGTAAGCTTCTTATTCTTACCAACTATTTATTTGTAAAAACTACGTCGCTCGTCGTTGTAACCGGACTTGACGGACGGATTTTGAGTCAATTTCCGTCGTTAAAAGCGATCGGTCGTTATAAGCGGAGTCGTAATAAACGGCTGTACTTTCATAGTAGCTCATACTAAAACCAAACAAGTGCCTATACTTACGTCGCTATAAGCGGTTGGTTGTTATATGCGAAGTCGTACTAAACGGACTCTACTGTATATTCAAAAGGAACTTTAATACAAGATACAGTACCTAGCGGCCCCTTTTTAGGGTTCCGTACCCAAAGGGTAAAAACGGGACCCTATTACTAAGACTCCGCTGTCCGTCCGTCCGTCCGTCCGTCTGTCCGTCCATCTGTCACCATGCTGTTTCTCACGAACCGTGATAGCTAGACAGTTGAAATTTTCACAGATGATGTATTTCTGTTCCCGCTATACCAACAAATACTAAAAACAGAATAAAATAAAGATTTAAGTGGGGCTCCCATACAACTAACGTGATTTTTGATCGAAGTTAAGCAACGTCGGGCGAGGTCAGTACTTGGACGGGTGACCGTTTTTTTGCTTGTTTTGCTCTATTTTTTGTTGATAGTGCGCTCCGCCTCCGTGCGCGAGTCCGACTCGCACTGGGCCGGTTTTTTTTTTAATATCTTTCGTTAAATTTAAATAATCACGATTATTTAGCAGTGGCGCTAGCGTGCGCGTTGATGGGCTCTTAATAATAATATTATAAATATTGTTATTTGTTTTACAGGGTGCCGAAGTTGTTGTTTATTGCTGCGTGCTAATATTGATACCCGATCAAGCGGAAGATTCCAAAATTTAATCACGACCGCAGTAAATGGTCCGAAAGTTGAATCAAGGCCCGAGGATTAAACAAACTTCCTCCCGAGTGAAACAAAGTTTTTCAACTAAAAACCAATTTCAAATGAATTTAAATATTTACTCGTATCATTCAAAATCAATCACTATACCTTAGACGATTACTTTGCCACTCTTGTGGATAAATTGCAACTCTTCTCATCAGTTTGTGAAGTATAAAGAGAGCTTTTGTGATTGGAATTCGTGAAAAAGAAAATGTTTCTATACCTAGTTATAAATCGGCGTATAATATATAAAACTTTCGCGTTTTGAACACAGAGAGAGAGAGAGAGAGAGAGATGTCAGGTAGCTGCACAAATCTTTGTTTAGACATTTTGCTGGGACATCAGTTAGCCGCGACCACGACCTGTGTCGAAACGTCGGTAAATAAAGGTAATAAAATAAATTTCGCGATAGACCCGTCTATAAATGTGAGTTAATATGGAATCAATCGGCAGTTTTTAACCACATTGTAAAAATCAATCAGAATCAAGCAGATGTAACAAAAATGAATAATATTTCATATCTAACTAACAAATGAATCGTGCACTGAGATCGGCCCATTTCACTCTTCACGCCGTCCGCGTAGGTAGGTCACCGCTAAACATCCCTTAAAAACGTCGTAACTCCATACAGAATCCTCCTGAGATATGTCCTTTTGGTGTTAAGTGTATGCAATTATTCACTCTTTCCAATTAAACAGCATCCCAGCGCTTCCACGCACGCGTAATGGCGTGCTGTGTTTCGTATTTGGAATTTCACTATTTTAAATTAATACCTAACGGTTTTATGAGCAACTGGTTACAAGTTTTAATCGATGTCATATCAAATACCGAATTTGTGGAGCGTGAAACTTTGCCTGGGCGCAGAATCAAAAGTTTTCGAACGAAACCGGATTTTTAACTGAAACCGAAGCCCCAGAATCGCATAACCTCTTGTATCTATCAAATAATATTAGCGAACTAACAACTTGTAACTAATAATATTAGCGGAAGTCTCTTCATCGTTGATCCGGCCCCTATTGCTTTAGCGTAAGGCCTGAGTGGAGGCTCGAAGCGGAGCGTTCGGTGGGGCGTGCAGCGTGGCGTCGGGCTCACAAGTGATGTGAGCAGCGTGCACTAAGGCCGCTCCTATACGTTTGCATTTGTTTAACATGCACGCCGCACGCCCCGCCCCGCTGCACGCCCAACTCGAGCGTCCACTCAGGCCTTACACTTATTTGATGCTGGTATAACATATTGACTGTTCTTCTTCATCAACATGTTGTTCTTCTTCTCTTCTTTACAAGCTTTGCTTAGTTTCGAGCTAGTTGATCTGTATAAGATGTCCCCTAAAATTTATTCTTTTTTTTATATTATAGGACATTCTTACACAGATTTACTAAGTCCCACATTTATCAAGAAGGCTTGTGTTGTGTGTACTCAGAAAACAATATATATAATATACAAATACATATATAAATACATAGAAAACACCCAAGACTCAGGAACAAATGCCCTTACCGGCTCATCACACAAATGCCCTTACCGGGATTCGAACCCAGGACCGCGGCTTCACAGGCAGGGTGACTACCCACTAGACCATCACATCAGTAGTCCAGTCATTTTTAGGGTTCCGTATCCAAAGGGTAAAAAACTGGACCCTATTACTAAGACTTCGCTTTCCGTCCGTCCGTCTGTCACCAGGCTGTATCTCATGAACCGCGATAGCTAGACAGTTGAAATTTTCACAAATGATGTATCTCTGTTGCCGCTATAACAACAAATACTCCCATACAACAAACACGATTTTTTTGCTCTATTTTTTGTTGATGGTGCGGAACCCTCCGTGCGCGAGTCTGACTCGCACTTGGCCGGTTTTTTATTTTATTTTATCTTTTGACTGCATTTCCACTGCTCCTCCTTCTTACGCTAACAATAGTATATCGTACCTTCATAGTCAAGAGAGCCACACCACCAAGGCCCACCGCGCCAAGAGTCTTGGCCATCATCAGGCCAAGAAGCGCGATCGAACCACCTCCGCCGCCCTTCCCTCGTCCAGTTCCTGATAAAAAAATCAGTCATGTTTATCCACAGTAAAGGATGACTCACGTTAGACCGGGCCGTGTCCGGGCCGGAGCTTCCGGCGCTTCGTTTTCTATGAAAAGCATCACGTGATCATCTGTCATAGAAAAGTAAGCGCTGGAAGCTCCGGCCCGGACACAGTCCGGTCACGGCCCGGTCTAACGTGAGTCATCCTTAATTCATCGTCATACATTCTGTAAATTGTAGTTCCTGGCAGGGATCGGAACCGGTTTTTTGCAAAAACTTAGAAATAACCATATTCTTCGAATTATTTTATACTCGAAATGTAGGACTCAGTTGTGTTTTTAGGTTACGATTTCGTATTATTAGATTGCCCAATTAGAAATGAAGTAATTAGCAAAGAACGAAAAAATACCGTTTCCGTTCCCATACAAAAAATACCGGTATCCGATCCCTGGTTCCTGGTAATAATCGGTTATGTTTATTGTCATGTCTACAATACATCGTCAGGTGACAACCAAAAATCATTTCTGGCGAAAAAATAATTAAACAAAAATCAACCAAGTTTTGGTAGTATCGTAAGGTTCAAATATTGCTCTGAAATTATTAAATAATAATTTCAGAGCTTAACTTAATTATTTCCTCGAGGTTCCCAATTGTCAAATACTTAGTGTGGACATGAAAAAGAGACCTTTAATTAACATACATACCAAGTTTCAGGACTGTTCTAGAGATTTCGAGGTTAGACCTAATCCGATTGTGCTATTAAGGTAGTACCTAACTAGAGAGTTGTCACCTGATGACATGCAGGCTAATTCGAACGTACCTACACTGACATCAGAACATAGAAGGTAGCATCCTATATAAGTGGTCTACGCGTGCCTCCGTGAGGGACAAAACATTGTAGTAATTAATTTACCTACTTTTAAGTTACATATTAACCAGAGACTGATGACCCCACAGTCAAACTCATTGTTGAGTTTTGCGGGGCTATGATTATAGTTAAGAATATCATTGTACTTTATTAATTAAATAAATAATAATAATACGCAATGCAGCGCTATGATTGGTCGTATTTATTTGTTTGGGTGGGCAACAAATAAATTCGACCAATCATCCATGCTAATTTACGGTGGGGAATAAAAAAAATGTGAGACTGAGACAAGGACAAACAATAATAGCGCTTTCGCTGCTACTCCTACTGAAAGATACAAAAGTAGTAGTAGTAGTAGTAGTAGTAGTAGTAGTAAACTCTTTATTGTTCAAAAAGACATATTAAAAATAACATATAAGTAGTGAGAATGAGAAGTACAAAGGGAAGTATAAGTTTATCCCGTTCTGTCAGTTATCCCCACCACTCATGTCCAATCCAGTTTAATACAAGATTCATGCATCAGAATAACATCTAACTGATATCATTCAGTTATCGTTTATCGTGCATTTCGCTCGTACTACTTCGTACATGAATTGGAGCGGGCAATAACTAAATAACATCGAATAAAGCATCATTCATTCATTAATTCACTCACTCACTCACTCATTCATTCATTAATTCATTCATTCATTCACTCACTCACTCACTCATTAATTAATTAATTCATTAATTCATTCATTCATCATTCAAATAATATATCATTCTGATGTAAGCAGTTTACGTTCGAATTGGCCTGCTGGTACTCGTAACTTACAATTGGTACTTGTTTTTACGAATCATTTACTGTGCGTAATTGACTGTTATAAATTATAACATAATTAAATAAAGTACGTGATAATGATAGTCAATAAACCAGTGTGCCAAACATAAATATTTTATGACATCTTTAATTAACATTTTTTACACATGCACACGGAAATACTGCTAAAGGTGACGTTCGGATTCAGACTGCATCAGCATTACTGCTGTAACAGCGTGACATTACTGCCGACGTCATTGCTGCCACAAATGTCAATGCTAAAGCAATATTTTTTGAAAATAAATAATTATAGTGTATAAAAAATTATAAATAAATTAACATACATTCTTACACAGATTGACTAAGTCCCACAGTAACTTGTGTTGTGGTTACTCAGACAACGATAATTATATAAAATATACAAATACATAAATACATAGAAAACACCCAAGACTCAGGAACAAATATCTGTGTTAATCACACAAATAAATGACCTTACCAGGATTCAAGGAAGATAATATGTTTTTTTAGTCAATGAATGACAGTGGTGTTAATTTTTATTACATATTGTAAAAGTTGTGTAAGTAAGATCAACATTATATTTGGGTCAACTAGTCCGTCCGCTTACTACCTTCTGACCCGAATTTTTGTCCACCGCCATAATTAAAAACTCATAAAATAATAATTTGCACAACGTGACAGGCTTTATTCTTAGATAATATAAATCTTGATCTCTACGATAAGAGATTACTATTTAACTACCACTTCGTGAGGGACAACGCCCCACAAATTGCCATAATCATACAAACATCACCACATTCACTTAAAAGAACATAAGTACCAATGAAAATCAACAAGAAAAATGTCATTTCTTGCGCATCAGAACTAGAAACATCACGCAATATTCTTTACACTATTATTTGCACTAAGCGAATTGCAATTAATTCCTTTGGATCTAACGCTGTCTTGAGTTTGAAAGTCGATTAACGAAATCAAACTTTATAACGATCGATTTTGAGTTGAAAATTAAACGGGAGAAATGCGGCTCTTACAACATTTTTCACCTGTCCTCTTCATTGTAACACGCGACTTTTTTCTTTCGATATTGGAAATCGTCATTGCCATGTTTTTACCCCAATTCGCAGAAATAGAGGATTACATGAGTTGAGGCAGAGTATTGACTTTAAAAGTGAATTGCTTAATTGTGGCAATCTTTGCTAATGTCAGCAAAAAACCTATTAGAAAATATAATGATCGTATAGATAACACGAGATTGAATACTAAGACTAAATTGGTGTTACATCGTTGCAATAATTCTTCTTGACACGATCATTTCGGAGTAAAGTGACGTTGTAAACAATCGTTAAATATTTATAGAGAACATCTTACTTTGTGATGAAAAGTTGACTCAAGTTTAAAATCTTTTAATATGAAACACCTAGTGAAATACTGCGAAAAACACTTGAGAATTGTTGTAGAGAAAGTTCTATATTTATTTAACAACTTTCTGCTTTTAACTCCTGCAAAGTTGGGGGAAAAGGCACTAACTGCCTATCACCACTATCACCAGTCATATTTTGTACAATATCTTACTCTTTATAGGACCCTGATGTAAATTATTATATGCTACAATCTTCCAAAACTAATGATTTTTGACTATGTATTTTTGCGGCTGGTTGTAAGTACATACATGAAGATTAGGCGCCGCCATATTAGTTTTCAATCCGCAGGGGTTTCAAACCCTGGCTCGTACTCAATGAGTTTCATCTAACCTTTGTGTAAAATTGTATATAATTCAGTCACTTTTAGCTGATGAATAACTAAATTTCTGTTAAAGAAACCAGAGAAAAATCTTATAAGGGTAATTTGACTTTACTAAGACGTGACGTCACGTCTTACTATTTCATATGAATCTCCATAACTAGTAGGTATTGTTTTAACCCTTAAATCACGGAATGAGTGACGTGACGTGAATTCAAACCTCCGCGACGCTCAATATTTACTTACTAGAAAAGATTGTGCTTAAGAGAAATAAAAAAATAAAGATGGTCTAAGTTTAAATTTTTTTAAAGTTAATATTTTGGCTTCGGATAACTATGCAATTAAAAATATCAAGTTGGTACTTTCCCAATCGGAGCAACCTATAGCATCAAAACTTTTAACAACTTGGCTACTCTATTCAGAGTTGATGGTGTAATGTGGTGAATGTCCACTTTTAGTGTTTAGCAGTAACGCTTTGGTTTACTGCGACATAAACGCATATTGCTTGTGTCAGCGCAACCTAACGTGTATAAAACAATAGGCATTTAGAGAATAAACGTTCAGAATGTTCTTATACTATCACACATAAGGTGTTTGACTTCTACTCCCATCACCCGCTCGAAACCATATATACAACAGTACTATCTTGTCATCTGATGGCGACCCAGACCAGTGAACCAACAAGGAACTAACACTCAAGAAAGAAGGAAAAATCAAGCAAGAAAAAAAAAGAAGAACCACTTTTTCAACACCAATCCACGAAGTCAGAACCAACCAGCTTATCAAGAATCAAGAACCAACCAACATCAAAAAGCGGAAACCGCGTTAAGAAAATAAATTAAGAAGAACGAAGAGCGCTGTCCAGGGTATCCCGGCTCGCAAATCAAGAGGTGTCCAGGGTTATCCCGGCCCATTTCAAGAGGAGTCCAGGGTTATCCCGGCCCACTAACATCGTCGTAAACAGAGCCAGCCATACGAAGCGTCAAGCGAGCGCCACATGGAGGTGCCAGCTCGCCAGGCCACGCCAGCAGCAGCAAGAATGCCGGTCGCGAACTCGCACCGGACCGGACGAAGACGAAGCCGAGGACGGCCAGCCACGCAGCAATAGGATGTAAATCCTACATGTAATTTATTATTTTAATTATTTTTCTCTAAAAGCCAGCATTTTTTTTCCAATGCAGTAGCAGTCATATTTAAATCATTCATAATTATTAAAGGTTGTCGCTAAACTCAATTTCGTCTCGAGCATAAAAAATTTTTCATAAGAAGTCATAATATAATATTAAATATAAAAGTGTCGAATAGTGTCCTCAATCATGTATGTTGCAATTTATAGCGCGTGCCACACTTTGTGCGCACGTCGACAGAAAACTTAACTAGGCCGCGAGACTTTGCCGCGAGTTAGAATATTTTAATAAGCGATGAATGAAATTTGATACATCGCATAACGATTAAATAATTAACAACTCAATTCAATAAAATTATTTTATTGTTTCTTAGTAATGATTGATACTTTAGCTACGTGTCGGACTGATCACCTGATATACAGCGAAAGTTTGATTTATTACATCATTTTTGGAATTTTGGAAGTTAAATAATAATGTTTAATTTATAGAAAGCTTACAGTACGGTACAATTTTGAGAAGTTTTAAGGAGTTTAGGCACATTTATTTATAAAATGTGACCTCATAGCTAGAGAGCACTAGTCCTTCGTACTTGATCATAGTGTGATATACAGTATCCTCCGTGAAAGTTGTAGGAGACTTATTGTCTTAATGTATTTGTGTCTCTAGGTACAGGCAGAGCCGTACAGCCTGGCCTGATATGCCATTTTATAGAGTTGATAAAGGGTGACCATGCCCTAGGTGTTTATTGAAGAATTGCTATGGATAGCATTGATAGGTGAAGGGTGCGCACAGAGGCGCAACCCAGTTATGTCCTTGATCATAGTCGACCTTATAGGTGTCCGTGAAAGGCTTAACATTTAATACGGCATTAGTTTATTTTATTATCAGAATTATGGGAGATACCGTAACTATAAACAGCGAGAGTGAATATTTTAAAGTTGAATACCAATTGTTTCTAAATGTTTTAAAGTTGAATAGTAAATGTTTTAAAGATGAAGAGTAGGTAAATGTTTTAAAGAAGGAGATTTATATTTTATGAGAAAAGGAAGTAAATTAATATTTTAACGTTTGAGAGATAATAACATTTTAAGTGAAGATAATATTTTCTTATTAACGATATTTTTTTACAAGGACTACGACATTAATACGACACATAAAATCAAGTTAAGTAAAGATTGTTTCCATTATACCTATACAATTTATTAACATTTTTTTTTATTGATTTCAGAAAAAATTGTAAACAAGTAACATGCGTTTAAATTTTTTCTTCTGCCACCCCGGCGGTGAGAGGAACTTTCGGGGGAGGTGTAATGTGGTGAATGTCCACTTTTAGTGTTTAGCAGTAACGCTTTGGTTTACTGCGACATAAACGCATATTGCTTGTGTCAGCGCAACCTAACGTGTATAAAACAATAGGCATTTAGAGAATAAACGTTCAGAATGTTCTTATACTATCACACATAAGGTGTTTGACTTCTACTCCCATCACCCGCTCGAAACTATATACATAACAATACTTATCCTGTTATCTGAATGGCAACTTAATTTTCTTCGACTGTTATGAGGTAAACTTGAAAACCACTGAACTCAAGTTGCTCAAGTATTTCTTGAGGTGAGTGCTCATTAAAAATAAATTGTTAGAGCCTTTCGTAGATTATTTCGGACAAGTAACGTGGCTGAATTGAGCCAAGTAACATGCCATATTTTTCATAGTTCGGTACTTAGTGGAATGTTGAGAGATTTTTAATCGCTATTTGACGCCACAAGCACCATAAGGAAAGTGCAAGAGTCTAGAATTAGGGCAAAATAATAATGAAAATAATGCTAACAGGTGTTAATATTATAAGAGATGTCTTTAAATACTGTGAATTGTGTGCTGTCTATACTATGATTTATACTTAAAATAATTTCTTAGATTTTTATACCTACATATTATTAAATTCGTTTTTAACCAAATTGTTACGTCACACCAGTTACTGTACCCATAGTTTGTGTTAGTCGTAATTATACAATATCATTAAAAATACGCTCTATTTAAAGCTATTGTCTTTTTATTACTCTTCCATATTCATATTCATTCCAGTTTCATGAAAATATGATGGCTATGATGGCTACAGTTCGACATGAAAGCGAGTTTTCGGAACATTTTCCAGTCACCAGCGGTGTCAAACAGGGTTGTGTGATGGCTCCAACTCTTTTTGCGTTGTATTTCTCCACAGTGCTTGAGGACTCACTTCTTGCGTGCTCTGGACAAATACAACTTAGCGTTCGTTCAGACAGAGGTGTATTCGACCTGTCTCGATTTAAGTCTAAAACGAAAACCACAAAGCTCTCCGTTCTCGAGATCCTCTATGCCGACGACGTTTGCTTGATGGCCGATAGCATGGAAGCACTTCAGTCCTACATGGATGCTCTGCAAAGGTCGTGCCTTAGATTTGGCTTAATAATAAGCATATCCAAGACTCAAGTGCTTAAACAACCAGCCCGTAATTGCGAAGTGGACACTTCCGACCTAACTATAGAAGGGAAACCCCTAACCGAAGTGTCCTCTTTCAAGTATCTTGGAAGCCAGATCAGAAAGGATAACAGACTAGCCTCCGAGATCCCGTCTAGGATTGCTAAGGCTGCGTCCACTTTCGGTCGGTTAACGCATCGTGTCTGGGGATCGCATGATCTAAAGCTGCGGACGAAGTTGTCGGTGTACAAAGCCATGGTTCTTCCGATTCTTTTGTATGCTTCGGAAACATGGTGTTTGTACAAAGGCGACATTCGCTTGCTAGACACGTTCCACTTACGTTGTCTACGTTCCATTCTACGTATAAAATGGCAAGATCGCGTTCCCAACACTGAAGTACTTCGTCGCTGCAAGATGCCTGGCATGGAGGCTCTCTTGATGAAGGGACAGCTAAGATGGTGTGGGCATGTTTGGCGTATGAGTGATTGCAGACTACCGAAAGCCGTTTTCTACTCCCAGCTATCAGCTGGTAAACGGAAGCAAGGTGGGCAGCACCTACGTTACAAGGATGTGCTTAAGCGCCACCTAACTGCCTGCGGTATACCACCTGACAAATGGGAGGAGCTTGCTTCTCAGCGGCCAGAATGGCGTTCTCGCGTTAAGTTGAGCGTAAAGAACTTTGAAGACGCGCGTCTCACTGATCTTGATGCGAAACGTCAGATACGTAAATCCCGGCCGAAACCCTCCTACAATTATACTTACAATAGTTCTGGTCAACTTTACTGCCCCACCTGCGATAGAGTTTTTAAAAGTAAGTTCGGCTTTGCCAGCCATATCAGAGCTCACGCTCGTAATTAGCTAGGGTCGCCGTTGCCGATTACGGCATGGATAACTATATATATATTCATTCGATAGAGACAGACATTATTTCAAATATATTAAAATAATTCCAACAATTTCGAAATGCAACCATACAGAATTCACTCAAAATGTTGTGTAATTACAATTACTTTCACTTATGTTACATTTTCACTTACTCGTTGTGCTAACACGTAACTTAATCACTAACACACCGTACAAAACTAAACTCACCTGCACTATTCCTGTAGGTCTCATCAACAGTCCTCAGCGATTCCTCAACAATCTTGCTAATCTTTTCCTTCTCGATCAAACTCGGCAACTTCATTCTCAACTCGTGCCCCTGCAGGAACTTCGCTACCCGAAACAGCGGCGAATCACCAAACCCCCGCCCTTCATCCTCCAAACTATTAGACACTGGTATACTAACTAACTTAACACCATCAGCCAAATCTATGTCACCGTCTAACAAAGCCCCATAAGTTGTCCCAAGGGCCAGCGTAACTAAGAATAATCGATACATTTTCGCCGGTGACTATCCGAGCAATAGGCTAGAAAGGGAGAATAAGACAGTTTTATAGTATAGAGCTTTCAAAAAATAGAAAAAGTCGAGCAGTCGCTGCGCCGTGGGCCTGGTGAGTGTAGAAAGAATAGCTGTGTCATTCTGCAATTTGTTGGTTACACTCTGATTGTGCGACATTGTTTGTGCTGTTAAAGCTTTTAATTGCACAGATTAACATCTAGGTACTTACTAGATTGTTACAGTGCTAGTACATATTACGGGTCAATACACAGTGTGACTATTTTCATTTGTTGTCCGTCAAAAAAGCATTTTATATTGCGATGGACAGCCTTTGCACCAGGAAAAACCAGGAACGGGTCAAGGTCCCTTTCTAACAGGCGACGACCCAGCTCCCGGAGGAAGGTCTTACCCTCAGCACACCAGAATTCCGAAGTATCGACAGCGAGGCCTTTAATGCAAATATAAAAGCTATAAAAGGCGGACTTAATGCCTCATGGAATGTACACATTTTTGTCTCTTTAGTTTCTAAACAAGTTCACTTATTTCGAAATAAATTAGAAACACGTCAATAATAGCAGCTTAATAAAGAATTTCTTGTATGTTTTCGCTAAGATTAATAGGAGACAATATTTTCCATCGCCTCATTAGTTGCCTTTTCTGAAACGGGCAACCATTATTTACTCAAGGCTTGAGTAGCCTCAAATGAAAAGTAACATAATATACGAGTATTGCGTTGTTGATATATCGCTAATTGCCATAATAGTTACCAGTAACAATTGATTTCTTATTAGAAGACATGATTTATTTGGAAATAATGTTTCTTATCTGTCAGAGTTGGTATACTAATAAAGAAAAATGATATAGTTATTTTCAGAAGTAAGTACAATAATTATGTACTTACTTAGCTTAACTGCTCGTGACATCGTCTGCGAAGACTATATATATGTACTTACTAAAAAAAATCTCTTTTAAGTAAAATTTTCCCCCCTTTTCACCCCCTTAAAGGATGATTTTCGGCACGAAAACTATCCTATGTCCTTTTCCGGGACACAAACTGTATTTGCACCTAATTAAATTTAATCGATTGCGTGAAGAGGTAATAGACAGACAGAAATACTATCGCATTTATTATATTAGTTGGGATTTTCAATACTCAAGTAGGTCCTATATTTTCATGCCGGCTCTTCGTGATACTCGTACTAAATTAACAGAGTATTTACAATAACAAATTTAGGTTAAATTGACGTTGCGTATCATAATAGTATTTTATGCAACCGTTGTTTAAGAGGGGTCAAAAAAGGCGAGTGGCGTGGGTAACAATTTGAGACGAAGCCGAAAATTGTTAATAAAGACGCCACGAGTATTTTTTGACTCAGTTAAACAACGTTGCATACAATACTTTTTCTACGACCAAGCACTTACTTTGAAAAAAAAATTGTAAATTTAACAAATATTTTTCATTCAACAAAAATAATACTTAACAAGTGGAATCATATTAGGACATATATGTAGGTAAACAAACCAAACCCGGCCACCGCGCCCCGCGCCCCACGGCTGGTTGGTCAGCGACACCTTCTTGTAACTCATGAGGCCCTGGTACTTGCTCTTAGTTATAGTGTGTCAAAGGACTGTCTTATTTCAAACATAGACAGAGATAATCATACTATCTTTGTCTTACACTAGTACTAGCACCCAAAAGAAAAGGATAAAAATAGTTTTTTTTTGTTCCTATTTACTGACAAATTGGTTTGACCAACTATAAATTACAATTTTGGATAGTTTTTTGGTCAGTGACACCTTCTTGTAACTCATGAGGCCCTGGTACTTGCTATTAGTTAAATTACAATTTTGGATAGTTGTTTTTCTCGATTTTGGCCACAGTAGCCTATGGAGCTACTAACAAGCAACGCTAAGCGGTGTTCGTTTCTATGGATCTTGCTATTACGGGTGTCACATGCGCGTTTCTGACTTCTGAAGCAATTTTATTGTTTCTACTATAGAACCTAATGAATATTTTGTAAATTGGCAGCAATGCACTTAGTACTCATCTGTCAGAGATCTTCTTCCTTATTGGCAGGTTGGCAACAATGTATTTCATACAATATTTTTTAAGTGGTGATTACACGAAGTATCGTAAAAGTACCATAAAGATACTGCGTGTATGCACAAATACTTTTTTGGGGAATAGACTAAAGACTTGTCTTGACAACTATAACATAGGGGTTTAAAGGTGTGTGTACGACCTTTTAAATGACAAATAAAGGTACGGGAGCAGAAAAAAAATAAAAAATGAATCTGACTTCACCTTTATCATTTCATAATTTATCATTGCTTCAGTTGCCAAGTTACTACAATGGTCTAAAACATAGACATATTGATATAAAACATCACCCTCCTTTTGGCTTTGTCGCGGCGTTAAAAATTTTAGAATGGCCCATAAAATTGACGGCAATGGAACCGCGAGCAAAATAATACAAAATGACACGATAGTTTACACTCTCGGATGGGCCTCGTAGAGTTACTGGAAGCGACATGACGGTTGACTGAACACGTAAAGTGTCATTCTATAGAACTTGCTAACTATGTAAGTAAACAAACCGCCATATTGAAACTGTCGAAAAATATGAATTTACTAGTCACTTTTGTTTACATAGTTAGCAAGTTCCATAGAATAACATTTTACTTCGTTAAACGATTGAATGTTTTTTTTTGTTATTGAGATTGAGATTGAGATATTTATTTATAAAATCATAAATAATTTTACACGTCACAAAGCTATATACATAATTATCAATTTATCACTAGATTAAATAATATCATTTTTGGACATCGGCAGTTCTCAACATAAATTCACTTATAGTGTAACAAGCCAAACCAATTAACATTTTCTTAAGTCTACTTACAAATATTGCCTCACTAGCTGAGTTAATGACCTCTTTCGGAAGTGTGTTATAAATTTTTACACCCATGACACCGAGTGATTTCCGCACCTTGGCCAGTCGGCAGCGCGGGACTAGCAGAAGGTGCTCGCCGCGCGTGTTGCGGCCGTGGTTCTGCCCACGAGTTGTATATAGCCCCAGATTAGACCTTACATATTTGCAGGCTGTTAGTATGTAAACACATGGTAGCGTAAGTATTTTGTGTTCTATGAATAATGACTTAGCTGGATAATCATAGGGTTTCTTTGAGATTATCCTTAGGGCACGTTTTTTTAATCTAAATAGTCTATCACATTCAGCTGCAGTAGCCCATAGTTCTACACCTTGAGTTAAAATTGAGTGGAAGTACCCATAGTATGCTATTCTGAGGTTTTGAGGCGTTAGGGATGGCGCGAGTCTGCCAAGGGCGAAGCACGCTGACGCTAGCCTGTCAGAGACCACATCTATATGGGGGGTCCAGGTTAGTCCCGAGTCTATAGTAAAACCCAGATATTTTGCTTGCTCAACCTGGGGGAGTTTTACATTGTTTACGACTATATCTAGTGGACATATACCAGTTTTACGAAGTTGAAAATGCATAATATTTGTTTTATCAATATTAAGTAGCATGCCGTTTGACGAGAACCACTTGGCAATGTTATTAATTACTTTATTCGTTTTTATTTTTAGGTTGTCAAAATTATCTGCGTTAACTATTATGCACGTGTCATCTGCGAACATAATATATTCAGGCTCAGGGCACGCCGTCATAATATCGTTAACTAGTATCAAAAAAAGGTTATTGCCCATCATCGATCCTTGCGGTACCGCACAAGCCCCTACGGGTTCGAGGTTTGACTTCACGCCAAGAACAACGGTGCTTTGCTGTCGATTGCTGAGAAAAGAGGCAATCGTGTTGAGAAAGTTGCCCTCGAAGCCGCATTTATTATGATAGTTTATCTTTTTGGATACCACACATCTTCCTACAAGCCGAAACTACGAGGGTTCGAAAATACGACGAAATGTGCCGAGAAAAGATATATGTACCGCCTTTTGCTCTTTGTCTTGTCCTGGCAGGGTCACGGCCGTGCCCACAAGATTAGGTACATAACTAACATAAATCCTTCGTGCTTTTAAGATAATTATATTATGTATAATACTTAAGCATAGACCAAAATTTCAGCGAAGTTATTTGCGTTACTTCACAGCTATGAATGAATTGAGCCGCTTGCCACATCCAGCGCGCTATGTAATGACGTATTGATAATTTTTGCCGCTGGTTTTCTTCTATTTGCCACCAGTGAGAGTGAAGTCATAGTACTTGCAACAGAAAGTTACCGGACATTGGAGGGACGTTGGAACAGGTGTTATGGTTAATAATCGGGCGAAAGAGGTGAAATAGTAATGAGCACTTACTTTTTTTTGCATTATGATTTTAATGTAAAATCAATTCGGGACTGACTTTTGCGACCAAATTTGTGGCAGCTGAAGTAGGGGAAGCATGTCGGTAGCAACTTCTAGACGATTGTGACTCTTTGCGCGATGATATGGGTAGGTATTTAAAGATATTTGATAAAAAAAGTAAATAATTTACATTCCCAGTTTTGCTTCTTGTTTTTCCATTTGTGTCTGAATTTACCGATTGTGAATAACTATTTTAATCCCAATTTTTTTTCTAATGTATACAAAATAAAATGTGTTTGCGCGTAGTCCGTGAAATGCCTCATTTAATTTATTTTGCTGTCAATTAACTCTTTTTCATTCAAGAATGCATCACTAATATCACTATAGTGCAACATAAAGTAGTAGACATTAAATAAAATGGATGTAATAAAAATCCAAACTAATTTGTTTCCATGTTTAAGCATTTTACATCAAAAATGTGACAGTTACGTAGGAAGTGGCGCCCTCAACAATTTTCTACAATTTCTTGTCGGACTATACACACTTTCATTGGTAACTCCTTCTAAAATAATAGTGTCAGCCATATTAGATGGTCTTGCTTGGTCTACCGCTTTTGATATTATCGGGCCAACACTGTGTAGAGATATTTGAACAGGATAGCATGGTTTCACTTTGGTGTTCATCGGTGCAAATAATTAATTAAAAAAATATCGTGGTACGCGGCCATGGAATTTAATTTCAGTTCCATTTCGTACTTTGTCACATTGACAATAGTATGAGGTCCCTAGCGAATTTAATATGTGTCACTGTGACATGGTTAAAAGTCTTTGACGGTACGATCAGACGATCACACAAAGCATGCAATTGTAGTTTTTAGGGTTCCGTACCCAAAGGGTAAAAACGGAACCCTATTACTAAGACTGCGCTGTCCGTCCGTCTGTCTGTCTGTCAACAGGCTGTATACTCATGAACCGTGACCATGGCAATTGAAATTTTCACCAGATAATGTATTTCTAGTGCGGCTATTATAACAACAAATATGTACTAATAACAGAATATAATAAATATTTAAGCGCGGCTTTCTGGAGATACTCTTTAACGATTTCCACAAGATATGGCTTAGAGATGCAATTCACATCTATTAGATATCTAACTCTATCTAACGTAAAAGTGACATTGGTTGCCCGAATTGCGCTGCAAAAGAGAACTAGTTGAAATCTAAACTATAACGTATCTAGAATAGATCTAGTACGTGTCGTCTCTTGTGAATATCTTGAAGTTCGAATACGGCAGTATGTCTTTCTTTGCCTAAGATCTAGATTGCTAGTCTGTAGCTCAATTAGCTTAGCGCGCCGGGTGCATTCGGCAGACGTACCATGCATGTAAATAGAATTAATAATTTAAATCTAGCCCCTTACTAATGTAAAGCTTGTAGTAGGGTAGTACTTATACACAACATAATATAGTTCTGAAAAAAAAAACAACGGGTTGCACTCAGGGAGTGCCGGCAGAAGTGAAAACTCAATCACTATTGCAAAATGTCTGCAGCACTATGTATAATTGAGGTTAACGCCATCTAGCGTTATTTCGTCGCATTACTTGAAACCCCTAACACATCACTGTTAGTACTCGAGTTATATTAATATCAGTTAGAGCGAAACTCACTAGATGGCATTTAAATCAATAAAGAAAAACTCAATGACACTGAAGTAACCGTTTTTCGATCAGGTCACGTGTCCGTCTTACGGTCACGTGACACCAGTTACGAGTTTGACATTTTTTCCCCATCACAAAAAGTGCACAGCGCCGCTAAAGAAGTTTTCACTTCAAAAACTTGATTTGAACACACAAATACTAATATCCCTTATGTATTAATATATTATGCAAATAGGCCCTTAACATTAAACCATGTTTTTTTTATACCACATAGGTGGCAAACAAGCATACGGGCCGCCTGATGATAAGCAGTCACCGTAGCCTATGGACGCCTGCAACTCCAGAGGTGTTACATGCGCGTTGCCGACCTTTTTTTAAAAACCTGTACACTCCTTTTTTGAAGAACCCCATACCGTAGACCCTCGGGAAAACCTCGGAAGGGAGCTCATTCCACAGCCGGAGCGTCCGCGGGAGGGGAGGGCGGGGGGTTTATGCTGTCTACAGATTACCTATTTGAAAAACATTAGGCACTAATTATTGTCCTCAGTCACGCCTATGTACGCAAAATAGGCTTCTTTTTGCACTCACGTACCGCAAGCCCTTATACATCAAATTTTTACGACTCTGTCACAAATGTCCAAGCAACGTGACCCAACGACTCAGGTAATCATCGTTGCCCAAATCTTGCCATTGCAAAACCGCTCTTACTACATGGTCCTAAAGTCTATCCCCAACACTATCCTTTACAGATTTAGTGGTTATATTGCCATTTCCTTGCCCATTTCCCGAGTGCTTGAGGACACGAGGTCGTCGATCATTTGTCATCGTCAAAATTAACCTCCCAGATTAAACATGCTTTCGTATCAAATGGCTTGGTATATGTAGATAAATTAAGAGGAAAGGGGACTGCCGCTACTCTATACAAACTTAGTCCCCATTTTCCTCTCTAGATATTGACTTTATGGAAAATATTATTTGTCATAATTTAATGTAGGTATATTAACCAAAGCTATGCAACGTTTGACTTTTTAGATTTTTTGATTATTGTAAAAATTAGGAAAACGAAAAACAAATTTCATACAAATTTTTATATGTTCCTAACTCTTATAGTATGTAATTAATAATTCAAAATAAATCAAACGTAGGCGCATAGCTGTGGTTGACATACCTACAACAAATTGCATAAAAATATGTTCAATAAGAAAATGAGGACTACGTTTCTATGAAAAAGATATTTCGCGCGGTCCCTCCACTTTCATCGAAAAGAAGAGCTCATAATATAAGTTTTTTTTTAAATTATAAGTACAACGAATGCTATTATTGATTACTTCAATGATAAAGTAAGGCAACACTACAACAACTACAACACACAAGAGGGGCTTACATTAACTTTATTATAGTTTAGAATATTCCACTTCGTAAAATCTTTAACAAGGAATGTTTAATTCAAGTCATTTATTAAGAAGGTATGGATCTTTTTTGACGATAAATAGGGAGTATTACTGCAATTTTCTGCCAACAAAGTGCAACACTAACACAAACCGTAAACCATAGAGTAACTCATATAGGTATACTATACCATAAACAGTTTTTTCGTAACGAATAAATATAACATTGAATGCATCAATGCGGTATATGTTTACCGGTTTTGGTAGTATGCAGAGTATTTCGCCACGATATTGGTCTAGAAATGAAACCTTTAATAAGAGTCATCGGTTAAGATAAAAAAAATAAAGTGGAATATCAAAGGAGACATCTGTTAAAAAGAATCTTAATTAGTAATAAAGGAGCGTTGGTCTTTAGTCATAAAGTTTGTGACTTACAGAATCTCAAGTAATTAATTTTGCAGAATGTCGTCTTAAATGATAATTTCCGAGGAAATGTGTTTCCTAGTCGAGAAATTGGGACGGGTACCACCCTGGCGGGGAGGCCAAGGGGTTCAAGGCGTTAGCCCGGATTGCTAAAGAATTCGGTTCGAATCCGGGCTTCACCACTTCGTCACTTTTTCTTTAATATATACCATCTATTTCAGTTTATAATTAATTTCCTCTAATAACTTATTTGCCCGACTCCTCTTCTACATGAATGATGCCATGACGCCCACTTCCACTTAATATTGGATCCCGAAAACTTATCTCGTGCGCTCTCACGCAACCGAAGCGGAATATATGGGCAGTTCGGTTGATAAAAGTTTAATGCAGCAAGATTGAGAGGTATTAGGTTTGACCCTTGAACGAATCAAGATTTATTTTATTCGAATCGGGGTCCAACTAAATATTATCTTTTTATCGCCGAGAAAGATACTATTTTTTTATTAAATAAAAACAAATGTTTTAAGATAAAAAAAAGTTAATCAATTATACATATATAATTGGACTAAATTTTGAAGTCTTGTATTTGTTATCATTTCCAAAATGTTTTCTTAGTGTCCAATTTTTTTTAACGCGTAATTATGTATTTAATATTTTAAAAGTAATAAAACAAATAAAAAAAGCCCTTAAAATAAAAATTACAAAGTAAAATTAAAAACTAGAATTAAAATCGAGGAAGCACCTTAAGGCTTTTTGTTATTTGTTTTATTACTTTTAAAATATTAAAATAGAGTGAAATAATTTATTTTGATAAATTGTACTTTTTCTCTACATAAGTGTAACTACATTTTTAGGGTTCCGTATCCAAATGGCAAAAAACGGAACCCTTATAGATTCGTCATGTCTGTCTGTCTGTCTGTCTGTCTGTCTGTCTGTCTGTCCGTCTGTCCGTGTATGTCACAGTCACTTTTCTCCGAAACTATAAGAACTATACTGTTGAAACTTGGTAAGTAGATGTATTCTGTGAATCGCATTAAGATTTTCACACAAAAAAAAAAAAAAACAATAAATTTTTGGGGTTCCCTATACTTAGAACTGAAACTCAAAAAATTTTTTTTCATCAAACCTATACGTGTGGGGTATCTATGGATAGGTCTTCAAAAATGATATTGAGGTTTCTAATATAATTTTTTTCTAAACTGAATAGTTTGCGCGAGAGACACTTCCAAAGTGGTAAAATGTGTGTCCCCCCCCCCCCCCTGTTACTTCTAAAATAACAGAATGATAAAACTAAAAAAAATATATGATGTACATTACCGTGTAAACTTCCACCGAAAATTGGTTTGAACGAGATCTAGTAAGTAGTTTTTTTTTAATACGTCATAAATCGCCTAAATACGGAACCCTTCTTGGGCGAGTCCGACTCGCACTTGGCCGCTTTTTATGTGTAGACACAGAGAAGCACCTCCCTTAAAGCAGGCGCGATTTCGTCGCATCGTTACAAGTAGGTACCTGCAAGTACATGCGGTACCAATTTTGGTGTCTAGCTATAGAAATTGCCGCGCACCGCTACGGAACGGACGCCTGCTCGCGCTTGCGGTCATATCTGTCGTAATAGACGCGTTTTGTTAGACAGTGAATCTTCTGTACCTACCTACATTATAGTACTATTCTTTATTATGTGCTAAAAGTAGATTACCCTGACAGTGCCCGGTAAGGTTTAATTTTAAACAATCAAAATTTAATATACTTATTTAATATGTCTGTGTCTCGCGGAAGTTTAGTTACTAAAATAAGAATTAATTGAGATATGCACAGATCACACTTGTGCTTCTTGTGGGGCCCAAGTGGACAGGCTTGGCCACCACGGCCTTTCCTGCTCCTCGGGCGCCGGCCGCCTGTCTCGCCACGCTGCCCTCAACGATATCCTTAGAAGGGCTCTTGTCAGTGCCGGCGTCCCCGCAGCTCTGGAGCCCCGGATCGCGCGGGACGATGGCAAGCGCCCGGACGGGATGTCGTTAATCCCATGGAGAATGGGCCGCGCGCTGGTGTGGGACGCTACCTGCGCCGACACGTTGGCAGCGTCCTACATTCAAGCAACCAGCAGAAATGCCGGGGCAGCTGCGGACGCCCGAGAGCGAACTAAGGCTTATAAATACAGCTGTCTCGGCGCCAACTACGAGTTCGTAGCTTTTGGCGTCGAGACACTTGGAACGTGGGGTAGAGGAGCGCGTGGGCTCCTTAAGGAGCTTGGTAAGCGGTTAAGGGAGGCAACAGGGGACTCTCGCGCAGGCAGCTCGCGCAAAGGATTGCCATCGCTATACAGCGCGGGAATGCTGCCTGCGTGATGGGCACCTTGCCGAGGGGCCTAGGTTTAGAAGGCAGGTTTTAGGGATTTTCATTTCTTTTTATTAGGTTTAGTTTTAGTTATTTTATTTTATAAGGTACTTAAGTATTAAGTTTGTATTTTTTACGTTAAATACACTTTTTTCCCCACTGCAAAATAAGAATTTAATTAAAACTCCAAATTAATCACATAACATTAAAGCCTAAGAATCTCTAAGACAAATTGCCACAACAACTCAAGTAAATGTATCTTACAAAGTAATAACGGGTTTCACTCCTTTGTTCATTCTTTTATCTTCGTTAAAGTTAGTTATTTAATATAATACATGAATTTGTTATTTAACAGAAAACAATTAGGTATACAGCTTAGGTAGTCTCGTCTGATGTTAGGTTTTCGTTCAATCTTAATAAGGCGTTTCTGTGTTGTGTTCGTCATATTTAATTAATATTCAAGAGTTCAAGAGTTCAGAATTTTCATAAAACAGTAAAAATCTTCGCTTTTTGTTCAAAGAAAATTAAATACATATTGCATAACTATTATTTATCTACAAAAGTGCGACTTAATCGCGTATTTAATTACGCTCTGAGGCTGTTAAATTTAAAAAAAACGCATACTTATTTGAAGAATATGTTTTATTTAGCAAAGAGCATTTCGTGCATACATCAAATAAAATTACGATTAAAACTATAATTAAACACTAAACTAGAAATAAAATAAGGTTAAATAAATCTTAAATAGCACTATAATACCTAATTCTAAAACTGGCCCCTTGCGGCATGCTACCGAAAACGCTGGCAGCATTTCCTCGCTGGATTGTTAAGCTGATACGTTGAGCGTGGAAGCTGCCAGCTATTTGGGCTCCTGTGGCGCAGAGTTCTTATAATGGATAATATAATATAAACTTTTCGGATGACAGAGAAAATTCTAATATCGTTTTTCACGGCAGGGCCTCAGTATTTATGCATGTTTATGATCATGTATTTGGCAATGTTTCAAAACTGAGGACATGTATGTAATATTATAATTATTTAGACTCTCTATAAATTTGTTTATTTAGGTCTTAGCTTCATACTAGAAACGTTATTGCTGCTCCTAACTACACGACGATTGCTTTCCCAAAATTATTGTTTTACAATCTCTATAAATTTTGATCTTGGCTACACGTTTCTGAGCTTGAGACCAGAAGGAGTTTAATTGTGATTTCGTGATTATACAATCATAGCTCATATTTTAAAAAGCTTACGGTATGAAATGGCTTGATAGAATCTGACGATAGCTTATCCCAGAGGATTAATAATGTATCACATTAATTCATATGATAATTATTATTGGTGAAAGATATGGACTATGTTTGATTTAGAGCAGGCTCTCTAGACATAAATAAATAAATAAATATTATAGGACATTCTTACACAGATTGATAAGTCCCACAGTAAGCTCAAGAAGGCTTGTGTTGTGGATACTCAGACAACGATATACATAATATACAAATACATAAATACATAGAAAACAACCAAGACTCAGGAACAAATAACTGTGCTCATCACACAAATAAATGCCCTTACTGGGATTCGAACCCAGGACCGCGGCTTCATAGGCAGGGTCACTACCCACTAGGCCAGACCAGTCGCTAGGCCAGATTGTCGTAACGTAATATTTAGATCGTCCTAGATTCTTGTAGTGATGTTTTTAGGAAGCCTAGGCTACAAGAAACCCGATGTAGTCAGGCTAAAAAGAGGTCTCGCTACCAACACCAGGTCATCAAATTTCTCCCTCAAGTACAATTCTCATGAATTCGCCGTCGAAAAAAAACACCTATGATGGGTGATCGTGATCACGTGATGCTTTCTATAGTGTCTGACGCGGACCGTTCTAAAGTGAACCTGGAAATCAAAAAGAAATCTCTTCTTTCTTTATTTTTTTGGTATTTTTTTATTATTTACTCGTAACGCATGTTAATTATAAGATATAATATTTTGAAAAGATGTGTCCCGCCGAGTTTGTTGCCGGTCCCATATTAGGATGCCCTCCTCTAATTGAGGGGGATTTAAATCTTCTCGAGGCCGAGGTGTAGGGTTGGAGCCGGTGTAGCTTTATTTGACGTTTATAAGCGCATTGTTATATGCCTAATTGAATAAATTATTTTTTATCTTTTTCTTATCTTAAATAAATAAATATTATAGGACATTATTACACAAATTGATTAAGCCCCACGGTAGACTCAAGAAAGCTTGTGTTGTACGTACTCAGACAACGATATATATAATATACAAATACTTAAATACATAGAAAACAACCATGACTCAGGAACAAATATTGCTCATCACACAAATAAATGCCTTTACTGGGATTCGAACCCAGGACCGCGGCTTCACAGTCAGGGTCACTACCCACTAGGCCAGACCGGACGTCAAATCTTATCTTTAAATAAACTTCCATTATTCTACAAGTGATCCAATTTAATACTACTTTATTACCAATCACCCGTATAAAAATGATCAAGTATACCGTCACACCTTGACAGCGAAACGTAAACAGCCAAATACTTTCGATTTCTATTAAAAAAAAACCGGCCAAGTGCGAGTCGGACTCGCGCACGGAGGGTTCCGCACCATCAACCAAGGTTCGCCCACACATGGAATACTGCTCTCATCTATGGGCAGGGGCACCCCAATACCAGCTTCTCCCTCTGGACCGCATCCAACGAAGAGCGGCTCGAATTGTCGACTGCCAGCGTCTTTCGGAACGGCTTGACTCCTTGGCGCTGCGTAGAGATGTGGCCTCGCTCTGCATTTTCTATCGCATGTATAACGGGGAGTGCTCCGAGGAATTGTTCGGATTAATCCCTGCCGCTTCTTTTCGCCATCGCCCTACGCGACAACATTACCATCTTCACCACTTAGATGGTTGGCAGTCCTCAACTGTGCGTTTCTCCAGAAACTTCCTGCCTCGCATAGCCAAACTATGGAATTAACTGTCGCCTGCGGTATTTCCGGACCGATACGACCTTCAAACCTTCAAGGAAAGAGCGTACTCCCATCTTAAAGGCCGGCAACGCGCTTGTAACCCTTCTGGTGTTACGGGTGTCCATGGGCGGCGGTAATCGCTTACCATCAGGTGATCCGTCTGCTCGTTTGCCTCCTATATCATAAAAAAAAATCAACAAAAAATAGAGCAAAACAAGCAAAAAAACGGTCACCCATCCAAGTACTGACCCCGCCCGACGATGCTTAACTTCGGTCTAAAATCACGTTTGTTGTATGGGAGCCCCACTTAAATCTTTATTTTATTCTGTTTTTAGTATTTGTTGTTATAGCGGCAACAGAAATACATCATCTGTGAAAATTTCAACTGTCTAGCTTCTAGCTATCACGGTTCGTGAGATACAGCCTGGTGACAGACGGACGGACGGACGGACAGCGCAGTCTTAGTAATAGGGTCCCGTTTTTACCCTTTGGGTACGGAACCCTAAAAAAGAACGGAATCGATACTTCGACTCGTTGTCTACTTTTTGCTGAAAAAAGTTAAGAAAATATTCGGGCTTTCTATACAGTTGTCAACATTGAAATGCGGTTGAAAGGAACTTAATGCCCTGATTTTAAGGTTGAAAGTTAAAGAGACAAATTATATTTATAGTTGCAAGCGCTACATGTGGTGACTTTGTTACACTTTCACTACAATTACGTAGATCTTGATAGACATATAGCTGTCTCTTTTTAACTTACGTAGATTAAGCATTAATAGCGAAATAATTCGGTTGTAGCTGCAGGCGTTTGAATACCTACATACTTATTTACATTGAAAAATATTCCTTCAATATTCTTTGTCTGTGTAATAAAGTTTAAATACCTAAAATTAATGCTTACTTAGAGGTAATATACAGATACATATTATATGTAGGTACAATTACGCATGAACACCAAATACTTTAAGCCACGTAGTGCATGGTAAACAGATCCTTTAAGGTTATTAAGTTTCCCTTTGTTATGATTTAAGTATCTCAGTAAGAGTTTCCTGTATTTTATGTCCAATTTAGTATATAGTTATACATACTTTAGGTATAATATTTAAAACTTTCGCGCTTTGAATACATAACAACATTAATTACTCACATTTATAGACGGGTCCATCGCGAATTTATTTTATTAACTTTATTTAACGACGTTTCGACACAGGTTGCACTGGTTGTGGTCGCGGCTAACTGATGTCCCTGCAAAATGTCAAAACAGAGATTTGTGCTACTACCCGACGAAAAGTGTATGAAAAAGTTTGGGGTAAACATTACATTTTTAAACCACCCACTTCACATAATGTTAATTATGACCACGACCAGTGAAACCTGTGTCGAAACGTCGGTAAATAAAAGTAATATAATAAATTCGCGATATACCCGTCTATAAATGTGAGTGATTATACTTTAGGTAGGTATGTGGATCTTGCAAAATTGTTAATTCTACAAAATCGCACAAGACTACCCACAAATTACCTTTACAAAAAATGACTGCATTCTTAAATCGCTTCAAGAAAAAAAATATCGAGAAACAGACCGCCAAATAGTAATGTATCAATTCAGCTCTCTCTACAATGACAGATATTGACACTTTACAAGTCATTTTACAAGTCATTAAATTGTGTCTTCAGATTTTCTACTGCTTTCTAAAGGTGCCTTTCGGATTTAGACTACACCACCATTGCTGCAGTATTGCGACAATACCACTGCCGCAAGCGTCAAAAATATTAGAATCTTGTTCTTGTTCTTGAATCTTGATTAATAGGTACCTACTTAAGTAACGGCATAAACGCGAGTGAAACAAGAGCGTTTGAATAACGGACAGCAACATCGATTTAAAAAAAAAACCAAAAATATTTATTTCGTGTGGTTTACACACATAGATATACAGCACAAACATACAAGCAAGCATTACACATAAAACACAAACATATACACATTATAAATTTATACATAGATAATTATTATAATACAGTGATATTAGGCAAACTATAAGCTAACTAACAGCTACCACTGTACGTATCACGCTTGTAGGGGAATGTAGTCCCTCACAGTGGAGCATTATGGGATTTTGACATTTGCGTCAGAATTTTAGTTAGCAGTAATGTTACGCTGCAATACTGCTGTATTCGACTGCATTACTGCAGAAAACGTCAAATTTCATGTCAATTTCTTGATAAGATTACCAGCATTACTGAATTTTATTAAAATTACCGGCATTACTGAATTTTATTAAAATTACCAGCATTCCTGAGTTTTATTAAAATTACCAGCATTACTGAATTTTATTTTTACCAGCATTACTGAATGAGTAATATTGCAGCGTGACATTATTTATTACTGTCGCAAATGTCGAAATAAAATTTGCGGCGGCAGTATAATCGTGCTGCAATACTGATGCAGTAATGCTGATATAATCTGAATACGAAAGGTAACATAATGTATCAAACACGTATTTTATACAATACAATGTATACAAACACAGTAATACTGGCATTAATTGTTTATTTACTGGGACAGTCGTGCTTAAAAAGAGGAACTGCATATAAACACGCAGTGTGGAAGAAGTGGGTATAGCAAACGATTTCCTGGACCAAAGACTATGATGCGCAGAAGCGACATGTAGGCATAGATGGTAGGATCCTAATAGATGTGGTATACACGTGCGTCCGTGAGGGACAAAACATAGGCAGTGCGACACTATGATTGGCCGAATTTATTTGTTGCCCACCATAAACCAGACTAATTTATGGTGGGGGATAAAAAAAATGTGAGACTGTGACAAGGACAAACAATAATAACGCTTTCGCTGCTACTCCTACTGAAAGATGTCTAAGTCCCGTTCGGTCATTTCCTCCCCTCATGCCTGATCCAGTTAAAGTCACTTTTTTTATTCCCCACCATAAATTAGTATGGAATTTGGTGGGCAACAAATAAATTCTACCAATCATAGTGTCGCATCGCCTATGTTTTGTCCCTCACGGAGGCACGCGTATACCACATCTTCTATTAGGATCCTACCATCTATGTAAGCGCCGGACACGGCCCGAGCCAGTGCCATGAGTCACTGACAGAGTGTCAAAACTGACATATACGCTATCGAGAACGTAATTTACTTTCTATACATCTCGTTCGCACTAATATGCGAGTACGAGCGAGATGTATATAAAGTAAATTACGTTCTCGATGGCGTTTATGTCAGTGCCAAACTGACGGTAGCCGTACCGGTCTAACGTGAGTCATCCTTTACTCTCTAAACATATTATATTCTTTGTGAACAGCGACAGCGCGTGACGCACACGCTTAATTGCAACCCTGACTTTGCCCGAGCGAAGTTTCCGTTACCTTACGGAAACGGCCACCGCGAGACAACACACACACACTCACACACTGTTTGTGTACCGGGTTCCGCACATTTAAAAAATGCGCTGTATTACTGCAATGTTCTGCCGCCACTGTGCAGCACTAGCACCCATCGTAAACTGTAGAGTTACTTATACATACAGTGCTGTAAACTGTTTTGTGACAAGTTTTCACAGACAATAAAATATGAATTTTAACTTTTAACAAGCAGATACGTCTGCAACCGATGCTATTAAGCTTAGAATAAATTTAAAAGTGGAAAAATGACTGTCTTTGGTGAGACTTGAACTCACGGCCTCTGGATCGATACTCCAGTGCTTTGCCATCTGAGCCACCAAGACCTCATCCATAGCCAGCAAATTTTTCCACCATATTATGGGTCTACGGGACCCTAGCGACATTTACCGTAAGAGCGTTACACTTCTTAAATTTATTCTAAGCTTAATAAAATATGACACTGATACATCATGGCGGTTTGTTTACAAAGGGGAAGGGAAACCCGAAATCTGCCTCTTTATCGATCGAATATGCAAGAGTGATAGAGAGGTTAGATAACAAATTTTCGACTCTCTCGTTTGCGGTAGACCCTCAAATTGTGAGTAATTATGGTAGTGGCGATGGCGCCTCCTACGCAGTGTATCGCGTAATATTCCCTATTCACCGAGCGTACCTAGGTGTTAATCACTTTGCATGTTTGTACGTTCCAATTTTGTTGAAAGATGGCTTGAGAATTAATTAACAAAGATTTATGAAATTTGGCAGAAATATGGGTCAAAAATAATAATAAAAAAATAAATAAAAATAAAAATAAAATAAAATAAAAATCATTTAGTTCAGACCTTGAGTCCTTACAACTAACTACAAACTAAATTTAACTTAAAAACAAAGTTTTGTACGGAACACTAATAATATGAGCTAGACTATAAACAGTGTTTGACAGGAGCCAGGCACATACACCGGTAATAACTACATACACTCATGTGTATGTAGCCACCACATAATATAGAGCAAAAAAAATATTTATCGAAAAATTTAATTGTTAATTGTGTAAAATAAAAATACACTTAACAATTATTTTACTTTTGTGTTTTATTAATCATTTAGAAATCTATTCGAGTGGAGTCGAAAGATGGTTATATTATAGCAACTACAAATTAAAACGATTTAACTCTATAGAATAGTGATCGCGAAAAATAGAAAGAAAAGTGGCCCGGCGATGGCCGCGATAAAAGCTTTCAAAGAAACTTGTAAAGGCTCTAAATGTGTTCATAGTGATTAAGATATTATTGGAAATGAGGGCTAAGCCAATGAAGACAAAGACTTTTTTATGAACAATTCAGTCAGAAATTTAATTGAAAAAATTTAGTTTTCTTATGAATATCGAGATATTGAAGGGAAAATAAATGCCAATGGATACTAAGCTAAGAGTTAACTCATACCTTAGTTAAGAACCATAATATATTTATATTTGTATGAAGCTATAAACTACTTTATATCTTGTATACATCATGAGAATTTAAAAATTATAGCAATAATTGTAACTGTAAGAAGAAATTCCAATTACATAAAAACATCGTTTTTTTATACAAAACCATTCATAATTTATGGTGACCAGAAAGCATGGGGTTCATAACCCGGTATTTTGTATAATGCAGAAACAAATGTGGTAAAAAATGAAAATAGTTATGTCTCTTGAAGTTACGATTTATGGTACACAGACTAGAGTTTTCACCCTTTTTACACGACTGCCCAAACAAAAAGAGTGTATTGTTTTCAGCGTTCATGTTTGTATGTATATATTTAAGTATATTTATGTGAGTTTCTTTATTCCACGATAACTTCAGAATGCCTTAACCGATTTAGATGTATGATATATCATTAGAATCCTTACGTCATCCCGGGTGACATAGGCTATGTGACGTCATTACAAAATCAATATGGCGGACTTAATACGTCATATTACGCACCCTTAAGAAAAAAAACATCTTGCAAACCTATCGAGTAGGGTATCAAAATGTAGAGCTTTGAAAGACGAGTAATAATATATATGCAACATGTTGGTTTAAGTCTAATTTTGAGAAAGTAAGAACTTTCAAAATATGTTAAGAAAAGCAAATCCCATTAAACCATTTATTATTATTGAATCGGATATTATTGAGGCGGACCCCGGGTCCTCGCGCCCTGCGCGGGGGCACAGCTGGGATTGACACCAGGATGATGATGATGATGAATCGGATAATAAAAGGAAGGTTTTCACCGCCGATCATAATAAAACATAATATAGTACATATTACATTATACTACTTAAAGTTTTTAACACATGTTTTAAAAGCAGCCAAATACCTATGTTCCAATTTGCGCTAATGGAATCGAAATGTGTACATATAACTTATATTTATTAATCGATACGATTGTAGAGTCCGTCTAAGCTAACTCTGCACCTACTTTGACAGAAAAAAGTGTGAAAGTGTCATTAATAACCTATTTTTTTTGTAAAAATCTACATTTCTTCAAAGGCCAAAGGCCGAGCTGCATACCCTACACGAAGGCCTGGGGCGTAAGACAGACCCGGTGCGCGCTTTATACAACATCCCCAAGTATTCTAATTGCAAAGGCCGAAAGCCGAGCTCCTCGCAGGGCCGAAGGACTGGAGCGTAACTAGCGTAAGGCAGGTGCGTGCTTTTTGTAACTTCCCCAAGTTTCTTAATTGCGAAGGCCGAAGGTAATTCTACAGTGTATTTGCAATGACAAAGTGTAAACATCACCGTCGACGGTCCCGTAGAAGGTCCATGAAAATATGACGTTTATAATGACACTAGCGACCCACCCCGGCTTCGCACGGGTTATCAAATTATACACAAACCTTCGCCTTGAATCACTCTATCTATTAAAATTGTTGTTGCGTAGTTTTAAAGCATATATAGGGACAGACAGACAGCGGGAAGCGACTTTGTTTTGTACTATGTAGTGATTTACTCACTTTGTTATGTTGAAGTCGGTGCGAAGTTAGCTTAAACGTATTCTAACTCAGCGCCACTTGCACCATCCCACTAACCCGGGGTTAGCCGGTTAAACTGTTAACCCAGTGTCAAATTGTACTGGCAACCTGGTAGCTCCTGTTTTAACCGGTTCTTTCTTTCAGCTATCATCTTAAGAATAACTAGAACGGTCCGGGTCTGGGCTGAGGCGTCCGTCACAAGGTTTTCTACTTACATAGAAAGCATCACGTTATTACCTATCACCCGTCATAGAAAACGTAGTGTCGGATAATTATGCCTCGGCCCGGATAATGTCCGTTCTAGTGTGAGTCATCCCTTAGGATGTGACGGCTACATGCCAAACTTGGACCAACTTATTACTATATTCTTTGTAACATACTTCAAGGATAATGTAACAGTATGTATAAATAGTCAATACCTATACTTTATCGCCGCGAAGCAGTTTCTCGTAGTTCGAAATAAGTTCAGAGAGGAAAGTTGTGTGCGAGCTAAAGTTCATAAAATGTTTATTTCCTACTTTATTTATTCACTTCTGGGAAACTGTTTAGAACTCGCTGTATAATGACAGTTTTTATTGCTAATAATGTTAGAGTTATGAAAAAAATAAGTTGCCTATATTTTACGGAACAATTTCATTCATTTAGGTACTCTTAGGTATTAATACGACAAATAGGGGTCACCCCCTATAACATTATCTTTTTGTATTTTTTTCTTAAATATGCAAAATTTCTGTGGGTTTCGGAAGAATTTCCAAGATGCTATCAGGTGCAGAACAAATACAGTAAGTTCCGATGGAACCAGTTAGATACGTTGTCTGAGGAACATTGTCGAACTACCTTCCGTTGCGCTCACGCACATTTGTCACGGTATTTTGCATGTGTACGAGTAACATCAGTAGAAAAGTTACAACCGACATTGTCATGGGTTGTTAATTCATAAACAAATGGGATAAACGGTGCGGTAATCAGCATCGTTTCATTTTAGTCTGGTATCACATGTGATGTCTATTTGCAGAACATTATGTGACATGTTTATTTAGGTCGGTTTCAGTCTCGACTAATTTACATTCGTTGCATGTTGATGTGTATTAAAACGAATACTAGGTCGTGTGTAACTACCTATTAATCGACAGAAAATGTACTACTACTACTTACTTGGCTGGTGCGATGATCCAAAATGAGTCTTGGCCTCCAACACAAAAGCACACCACTTTGCTCAGTTCAGCAAAGGTAAGCTAAGCTGGCGTGATACCACTCTGGACAAAAAATGTAGAATATAATATTCTTTTGATGTGATAAATGTAATAATAAAAGATAGTACAAAAAGATAGTAATGTGATTGAAAAACGATAAAAGTAAAATAGTCCATATTTGCTAACAGTACATTCGAAAGTAAAATATCATTCCTGCAGGCCTATTAACGAATCCGTGCGCTTATAACAATTTTTTCGCATAAATTTCGCTTCGATCGACGAGATTGCACCTTACGCACGCGCACTACGGAAAATAATTGATCGCAAACTCGCCCAGTGGAAAGAAAAGTGGTCTAATGTAAATCAACTAGAATACCAACACATGTGAAGGCACCGGCAAAAAAAAAATGCACACACGGACTGGCAGATGCAAGCACCGTGACCGTGGATAAAAATCATCAGCACTGCATTCGAAGACCCATTGACGAACTAACCACCGATGAAGGTGGAGCGGATCAAGGAGTCGTGACCCACAAATGGATTGGTGACTTTAGTGCTGAAGTGTAATGACATTGGTTCAAAATGACTGCCATATTGTTGATCGCTTGTATGGTGGTGGCGCAAGCGAGGGCCGGTATAGTTGAGTTGAACTGCAGTGATAATGCTACGTGTATTGAGAGTATGGCGAGGGAGTTTGTGAGGAGCATGCGACAGCAGCGGGCGGTGAGGGTGTTCGACGCGCTGACGATCGAACCGGTGGCGGTGAAGGGGCTGCGGCAAGCGAGGTCGAGGCAGGGTTTCCTGTCCAGGTTCCTCGAGAGTCACGCGTTCAGCTTCGACTGGAACGACTGGTCGTTCCGGTTGACCAAGCCTGAGGAGAGGAGCGGTGTCGTGGACTTGGAAGTTTACGAGAGCAGAACTGCTAAAGGTAAGTGTTTGAATATAGGTAGAAAATTATAAGGTCAGGTGGGGTAAAAGAAACTATGGGGGAAGGCGGACACTAAAATTGTAGGGAAAATAAACAGAGAATACTTAAATGATAATATTGATACCTAACTAAAAACAGCAATGCAGGGAACAGTAGGCAGCTAACATAAAGCAACAGAAAGAAACAATTCATCATCTATACGAGTAGAAGACAATAAATATTTAGGGCGCAAAGATAAAACAATTAAAATTTGAATCAGTTTCTAATGACTTTCCCAAGTCACAAACCGTGAATTTAAATCTTAATTAAATTGAGGTGTCTAGATAATTTCCAATTTTCGATGTAATTTCGAATTCAGAGAAAATGAGACTTAAATTAACAATACAAAGATTTGAATTAGTATAATATCCCAAAGTTTAACATAGAAAATAATAATTAGCAAATGAAAATACCGTGAACATAAAATATTAATCCGGCTTTGATTGAAAAATCATGCTTCGGTACACATGCCTTGTTATTAATTAAAGAAAGTAATAAATCAACTACACAACTTGTAGCAATTTAAACTTTAATGCATTGTAATAAGATTGTATTTAGATTGAAAATGTTGGTGGTTTAACTTTTTTATAATTGAATGATATTTTGTAAAGCCGGCTGTACATTACCAGATCGTTTTAATTGATATCGTGCTTAGATTTAGAGTTGGATTGGAGGTTTCCAGTTAAGTTTTAAAGACAACGTGCAACTGTCACTGTCGCACTAGTGTGGACGAGTGATAGAGAGAGATGCTACATACGATACGTTTTTGTTTGAAGAAACGTCACTTTTGACACTTGTTTGACACTGACATATCCGATCCATATTGTTTCTATATCTAAAGGGGCCCACTGATTACCAGTCCGCCGGACGATATCGGCCTGTCAGTTGTTCGGAAATGTCAACTTTTTGTTCTGACAGGCTGCTGCTGGAGTTATAATCAGTGGGCCCCTTAATATTTAACGTATCTTAAAGTTCGAATATGGCTGTTTGGAGCGTTAACGATTGGCAGGTTGGCTACGCGACCTGTAAATTGTCAAATTAAGCCAAATTCGGCAAATATTGTTTGCGTTTTTTTTTAGTGTTTTCCGCATACGACACCTTATTTCTTTTTACATATTGACGAAAAAAAAAACATTACAACGAATAAATAAAGTTTTCTTTTCCCAATCAACTAATGACAAACGATAATCATGAAGAAGTAACGCGTTTTTGTATACTTACTTAAATTTTCATAATTGAATGAGGGCTACCGTTTTTGTGCTCACCAGTTGGCGCCACTGTAGATCTAGGTCCAGAAAAACAGATCTCAAGATTCTTCTCTGCCTATTTTTATAAAATCAATACGTTCTAATATACACAAAGGTATTTTAACGTCTAAATTTGCCGTTTTTTCAAACTTTTTAATTTTGCATATATTTTAGTTGGCACTTTTTTTAAACCACTAACGTTTATCGAGCTATATCTATTGTTTACCATGATTAATCAAAGGTAGAGAAAGATTTACCACAATTATGAATGAGGAGTGAAAATTCGCGATAAAAAAAACAACGGGTTGCACTCCGGGAGTGCCGGCAGAAGTGAAAACTCAATAACATTGTAACAGTTTTTCGATCATGCACGTGTCCGTCTTACGAATTTTCAATCTGTCGAATCTGTCGGTCACGTGACCTGTCGGGAGTTTAACCTTTTTTCCCCACCTTAAAAAGTGCACACACGAAATTTTCACTTCAAAAAGCTTGAAACCCCCCGACTATGCGTTTGACATTTTGAAAGACCTCCTAGACTAGACACTAACGTCCCTATCGGCGAAAATAAACATTTCAACGTCATTATCCAATTCCTTGCCAGTTTCCGTGCAGCGCATTTCCTAAGTTTTTTACCTGTCATTAGGTTTCCGGCCCGTGTGTACGACGCTTTACCAATGCCATACCGATGAAATGCCATTCATGCCAACGGGTAATTAACTCAGTTTGCTGTGATATTAGTCTCCGGCTTTCCTCTTGAGGAATTTCCGTTATTACGGATTTTCTATTTCTGTTGTGATCAATTTCACGTGTCCTTAATTGTGCGACAGCTCCGTAATGATTTTGTCTTTTATTAGAAAATAATTATATAATAGAACTAGAGGATATTTATTTAAATAATTACAAATACACCAAATAGGATGCCGCTCAGAATGAATAGTGTCAGGTAAGACACGAAATTGGTTATCAATATACAGTGAAACCTGGATAATTGGAATCTCAAGGGACCGGCAATTTTTTGTCAATTAACCAGGTTTTTCATTTAAGCAGGTCGTGCCAATTAACGAGGTTCAAAAAAATCGTTGTGTCAATTATAGAGGTTCTCATTAATAGAGGTTGCGTTCTGAAAAATTGCTTTTATGGAGGTGCAAATAACCATTGAAAGTAGATTCTGGGGTTTCTGGTCTGTATATTATATAACTTGCACTTTTACACTACTTACATTAATTACTATGTATATTTTCTAAATCAAATACTATGTATATTTTCTAAATCAAATTTTTATTACACCTTATGTGTATAATTGCATGAATTCTATAGTAATTTAAATTGTATTTTTTTTTCCTTATTTTCTCGTAATGCATGTTAATTATAAGATGTAATTATTTTTGAAAATATGTGTCCCGCCGAGTTTGTTGCCGGTCCCATAATGGGATACCCTCCTCCAATTGAGGGGGGATTTAAATCTTCTCGGGGCAGAGGTGTAGGGTTGGAGCCGGTCTACCTAGCTTTATTTGACGTTCATAAGCGCATTGTAATTATGCCTACTTGAATAAACTATCTTTTATCTTTATCTTTATCTTACTGTTTATAATCATTTGGGTTTTTTAAATAATCCCTTGAATTGTAGAAAAAAGTTTTATTGGAATGTAAAAAACATATTATGTTTTTGATTTAGGTAATCAAAACTATTTCACCTCCTAGTCTGTGATAGATACCCAATAAATAAATTTAATTCTGGGTAAAGATTTAAAATAAAATTATCATTGCTATTAAAATATTGTTTCTGCTCTCTACAAGTCTACATTATTTCAATTACAGAGGTCATACTTATAGACTCGTTTCAATAATACCTACAGGTAATAAGAAGAGCTAAAATAAGGGATTTTTTTAGCACAGTGTAAATTATAGAGGTCTTAGTTGCGATGTGGTCAATTACAGAAGTAAAATTACGAAAAGCACTAAAATCTAAATTACAATTATAGAGGTTCAAAAATTTCAATTATAGAGGCCTTTTGGTCTCAAGGGACCGGGACCGGACCTTTGGTTGCAATTATTGAGGTTTTGCATTTATCCAGGTGCCAATTAACCAGGTTTCACTGTAGCTTATATAGGTTATAAATATAGCTTTGGTAAAAAAATCTATTGTGGGTGAAGTGTTACCATAGTACACATTTTAGTGAATTGTAAACACAAATATATACTAGATAAAACAGTATTCGACAATGGTTGAGCATAGTTAATTTTTCTCTTTCTTTAATTATTGTAAAAATATTATGAATGATTAATTACTGCAAATTATTAAAATCTTTTGCATTGCGCGTTATAAACAGTTTATCATTAATTTTGCATTTATTAAATTAGTTTATTAATCACACGTAATAACTAATTAATGTTGCATACCGATGCCAGATTAATTTTCAGTGTACTTACTTACATTTTTCACCAAAACCAAACACTAGTCTCATATAGTACTTACGACTACCCTAAAAATGAACTCTAATTTTTTAAGAAAATGGGTCAAAAACAAAACCGTGTTCGTGTCTTTCCTGTAGACATACACAAAAGTTAAGGGCAATAAAGGTTAATTTTCTTATTTAACCCCTATCCACATGAAAAGGTACTATTTTAACTCCTTTTATTTGGATAAGTATGATAAAATCATTACCTACATGTCCACAGGCTGTTAACTATTGTCCACAGGAGAGAAAACTTGTGTTTCGCGCGGACTGTATAGTTTTCTTCCAAATAGTGTTTGACTCAAACATTAAATTCAATTGATAAAACAAAAGATAAATTTGTACCGGCGCTCAACCATACACTTAGTAATTCTATTGAAAGAACTTTAACTTCAAAAGTCTTGTCTTCCTAGACTTTAAGTCCACAATGCTTGGTTATTTGTGCCAGTTAGTTGCCTATGTTAATGTGACTGTAATGATATAATCAAACATCAATTGAGCGGTTGAGCGGATTACGACCATCTGCCGTATTCGAACTTCAAGATATTCACAAGAGACGACACGTACTAGATCCATTCTAGATACGTTATAGTTTAGATTTCAACTAGTTCTCTTTTGCAGCTGCAAAAGAGAACTAGTTGAAATCTAAACTATTGAGCTCAATATGGGCAACCAATGTCACTTTTACGTTAGATACCTATAGGAAATCGTTCAAGAGTATCTCCAGAATCGCGGAAATGTCAATTTTGACAGGTTACATCTTAAAAAATATCGTTATCGTATCTTGGTGATGTCTAAAAGATGTTATTTCAAAATCCGAATCTGGCCCCATATCACGTGCAGTAAAGCTAACTACTATTTTTTGAATATTAGCCGTTTGCAGATCCGAATTTATAAAGTATTTTATGAGTCGATATTTATTATAGTGTCGATTTTTTTTAGTCAGATTTCGGGAAGTTTTAGTTTTCACTGAGTTACTAAAAAGTATAGTGTTTTCATAACTCAACAATAACGAAATTAATTTTATATCAAGCAGAAACGTCTGTTAACGATGCTATAAAGCTTAGAAAGAAATTAAAAGTGGAAAGATTCACTGTCTTGGCTGGGACTTGAACCCACGACCACTGGACTACTGGACTGGTCTAGCGATCCAATGGTCGTTTTTCCACTTTTAATTTGTTTCTAAGCTCAACAATAGCTTTTTTTCGCAACAACTAAGTGATCTTTTATTTATCCCGCCCAGAATAAGAAGTTATTCAAAGCAACCAAATTTGACTACAAAAGTTGACTACAAAATCAAAATCGCCCCAAAATGATAATAATCTAAAACGGCATAGAAAAGTATTTAATCATGCATTGTTAATCAATCAGTTAATCTTTAATCATCCGTGGAATATGGGTTGAATAAATAATTATCGATAAGCAATCAATTATGAACGAAGATAATAACTAAGTTCCCGTTGGAAGTACGAATTAACGTTCACTTTATTTCGCTCCACTACCCGGTATAAGTAAGTCCGCTGCCGGAACTACTGCTTTTGTATGGAGTCTTTTATATTGTATCACAAAGAAATGCTGTACTTGTAATTTTACAAGCTTTTTATTATTTACTACAGCTGGACTTAAGTTTAAAATTTTACCTAACGGGTAAGCGTCATTGGCCCATCGGCGGAAAGTCGCCAGTCTGCCGGTATTCTACAGGTTGCACTTCGGGGAGTGTGCTCAAGAGCTACACGAGCTTATTCCACCGTCCCCATTCTACCATAGGACTTTTAGACGCACTTGGTAGATATTCCACCAATTCGCACGAAGCGCTTTGCTTCCTCGTTTCTTATGCGCACTGCCAAGGAATGGAATTCCTTGCCGGTGTCTATATTTCCGAGCTCATATAACCCGGCAACCTTCAAATCAATGGTGAACAGGCAACTTCTGGGCAGGCTCGCTCCATTGTAGGCCACGTCTTCGCCTCGGCTAGTCTGGTGCCATGAGTAAGCCCATTTATAAAAAAAAATACCTCTGACGTTAGAAAGGCGGCTAGATATATGTTAATGTCAACTTTAGCCAGATTTCTCCGAGACCACGATGACAACAGCATTCCTCGAAACGTCGGAGTAAAATTTTAAAAATAATTTTACGCGATTAAGTGATATGTATTATAATTATGTACCTATGTTGCTACCTAAATTATGTACTTATGAGTCACACAGATACTTGAAATAAATGCTTTTTAGGGTTCCGTAGCCAAACGGCAAAAAACGGAACCCTTATAGATTCGTCATGTCTGTCTGTTTGTCTGTCTGTCCGTCTGTCCGTCTGTCTGTCCGTCCGTATGTCACAGCCACTTTTCTCCGAAACTATAAGAACTATACTGTTGAAACTTGGTAAGTAGATGTATTCTGTGAACCGCATTAAGATTTTCACACAAAAATAGAAAAAAAACTATAAATTTTTGGGGTTCCCCATACTTCGAACTGAAACTCAAAATTTTTTTTTTCATCAAACCCATACGTGTGGGGTATCTATGGATAGCTCTTCAAAAATGATATTGAGGTTTCTAATATCATTTTTTTCTAAACTGAACAGTTTGCGCGAGAGACACTTCCAAACTGGTAAAATGTGTGTCCCCCCCCCCCCTGTAACTTCTAAAATAAGAGAATGATAAAACTAAAAAAAATATATGATGTACATTACCATGTAAACTTCCACCGAAAATTGGTTTGAACGAGATCTAGTTAGTAGTTTTTTTTTTAATACGTCATAAATCGCCTAAATACGGAACCCTTCATGGGCGAGTCCGACTCGCACTTGGCCGCTTTTTTTTTTTAAAGTCCCGTTGTAGTAAAATAAGTCCCCTTGTAGTACCTAATCGTGAAAGTTTTAATTAATTATTGTGTTACAAGCTTTTATTTAACTTGCGATGTTAGCATGTTTGTACATATGTATATTCGGGTAAATTCTTGGCTTTCCAGGCCAACTATCCATTATTAAACGGAGCTGAAACTAACGTAAGTTGAGTGCGTGAAACTTGAAAGATCGCTCTAAGTCAATACACCCTTTCAAATATTTACTTATGGATCACGCTTGCTGTAGAACAGGCAAATCGGGTGTTTCGGCGGATCTTTTAATAAGCTTTTATTTAACTAGCCCTGTTCGGTATCCTATAAAAAAACAAATGTCGCAAAATTGTATTGAATCGACATCTGTCATCGTACCCTTCCAGTTTGAATAATACTATAGGAGTTTAGGCAAGTCTAGAACCCATAATTTCGAGGTTACACAACAACCACCAAGGTTTTACGAGGTTTAAGTTCTCACCTATTTATGTACCTGTGATGAACGAATAAATAATTGATTGATTGATTGAACATAATCAAATATCAATATTAAAAGTAGGTATAACACATTTTATTATATTCTTTGTTGCTTTTGTCAACAACTTCCCTAAGAAACCATATAAGCGACGTGACTCACGTGACGTAGTTACGTAATTAAGGGTTTTTGCACAGGACGTTATTTGATCGTTATTTCCTCTTTATATGTACAGTCTGCTGCTGCCGAATTTGCTAAGCGGGCAAGCTGTTCAAAATTACTTTGACACGCTCTTATTCTCTTAACAATAACGTCGCGTCAAGATCATTTTAAACATCTGGCCCGCTTAGCAACTTCTTCTGCTGACTGTACGTACTTGTTTTTGTTGTATTGCGAAGAAAGGGATCTCGAAAACGGCTCCAACGATTTCGATGAAATTTGGTAAGTATATGGGGATTTTGGGGGCGAAAAATCGATCTGGCTAGGTCTTATCTCTGGGAAAACGCTAATTTTTGAGATTTTATATGTTTTCCGAGCAAAGCTCGGTCTCCCAGATATTCAGGTTAAAATATAAATGCAGTATTCAATATACTTAGGGTCTTAGGTACTTAGTAGGTACAAAGGTTAATTTCTTAATACGAGTACGACCGCATAATCGTTACAGAATAATAAGCCTTTCACAAACAGATAACAATAAGTACCTAGGTTTTTTCTTGGGAAAACTTATGATTTAAATATCTTTTATAAAAAAAAAATATTCCCAATAACAAGACCAGATCGTTGCTATCTTTATTTTCCTGGAAACTAAAATAAAACATCTAGACACTTGTTTTATTATCCTTTGAGAAAAGTGTCCTACAAATGATTCGGTTAAGTTGTGTTCTAATGTATGGGGAAGACAAACAAATTATAGCCAGCCTTTTATGAATGTTGTATGATACCTTTAGGTATGGTGCTTTACGCACACTAGCGTCCCAAACCCTCCCCCTGCCGCAACCCCCCCTTTTAGTATATGTCCCGGTAAGGTATCATACTTCATTCATAAAAGGCTGGCTATAATTTGTTTTTCAAAAAACACAACTTAACCGAATCAAAAAATAAGGTTATAATTTATTCTAACGCCAACGCCTGAGCAACGAAGTCCTTTAAAAAGTACACATTTCCTTTTATCTTTAGTCTTAGTTTAATAACTGACTATTTTTCCTTTGACAAGCAATTTCGCTTCTGTTTAGATGAAAAATATGGGATTTGCGCGTAGAAAATTCCCGTAATATTTTTCTTACCCTCAGGGAACCTTTACATTATTGTGTTGGTACTTAACATGGCATAAAAATAATATCTGCAAAGATTACCTAATATTTTGTTAAGAAATTTTGCAATTTTTTTTATTACCAATAATAAAATTATAGTATATGTAAGTACTAATCTACTAGGGTATAAAATAAGGATCTTTATAAAAAAGAACAGCTATTTGGGTCATACACAGTCATTTTATTGTATTCAAGAGGATAGTGGACAACCTCTTTTCCATCTCCTATGAAAAATATTTTTACACAGTTTGTTATAATACTAACTTCGTTTACAATACTTCGTTTGATTTTTATTAGCGATTTTTTTCAATTAGGTATTTTAATCAGTTAGGTTTTTAAAATTTGTATGCAGCTTGTTTTCTCCTGAACTCCTAAAGATCGAAATAAGTCAAACGAAGAGGTGTATAGCTATGAATTGTGCACTTAAGTACTTACATAAAAAAAACAACGGGTTGCACTCCGGGAGTGCTGGCAGAAGTGAAAACTCAATCTATTGCAAAATGTCTACAGCACTATGTATAATTGAGGTTAACGCCATCTAGCGTTATTTAGTCGCATTACTTGAAACCCCTAAGTACTTCACTGTTAGTACTCGAGTTATATTAATACCAATTAGAGCTAAACTCACTAGATGGCATTTAAATCAATAAAGAAAAACTCAATGACATTACATGTAACAGGTCCGTCTTACGGTCACGTGATCTCTCGCGAGTTTAACATTTTTTCCCCATCGCAAAGAGTGCACAGCGCCACTAAAGAAGTTTTCACTTCAAAAATTCCATTATCTCAATATTCTGTGAGCAAAATGAAAACTACGTTTGTATCGAGAACCGATCGTCCACTCTCGTCTTAGGGCCACTTGCACCATTAACTAACCCGGGGTTAACCGGTTAAACCATGGAGTTAACATGGTTACCAGTACAATTTGACACTGGATTAAGGATTTAACCGGTTAACCCCAGGTTAGTGGACTGGTGCAAGTGGCGCTTAGTCGTCTTACTTTCTATCGCGTGTCCCCCGACTGTCAGTGAAGAGAGCCAAATACTTCAGCACAATACATCCTGTCATATGTAGTCTACAGTAATTAGTGGGCTGATATTGAATTGTTTAAGCGCTCTTACTGCGGCGCGACACGCGAGCGGTTAGTAGGACAGAAAATATCCGGTACGGCTACCGTAGTGGTATAGACACAGAATAAGTAATAGTATTATCATACACTACCACCTGTACCAGTGGGGAGACACTCCTGACTTCAGGCAAAGTCGGCTCCGTTTGGCTCAGCATTGCTCCGAGCAATAATTAGGGTTGACACAACTTGACGTCCGTGCCTTTCCGTGCACGACGACAGATAAGATAATGACTTGAATTTTGACAACCCTAAACAGCCGAAAGGGATAGTGTTATAAGTTAGAAAGGGATATCATGATTCAACTTCGGTTTTGTAGGAAGTGTCCTTTATGTACGGTAGTATTATTACTTATTCTGTGCCTGTACTGTACTGTGTACATTTCACTCGATAGCGTGACGTGACGTACGCGTTAAGTGTAATTTTGTATGGGATTTTGAGTTTTCAAAACGTCCCGCTTGGCGGGCTGTTCAAAATCCCATACATAAATAGGCATAACCGAAACGCGAACGCTCGTCACGCTATCGAATGAAACTTACACTAGGGGTTTGTATGGCTACCATCAGTTTGGCACTGACATAAACGCCGTCGAGAACGTAATTTACTTTCTATACATCTCGCTCGTACTCGCATATTAGTGCGAACGAGATGTATAGAAAGTAAATTACGTTCTCGATAGCGTGTATGTCAGTTTTGACACTGTCAGCGACTCATGGTACGGGCTCTGGGTTTCTGTTTGACACTGACATAACGCTAACGAATAGAAAACTAATAAACTTGTTCAAATTACTTTACATCCAGACAAATGAAATTGTCAGTGTTACAAGACTAATTCAATAAATCCAATATAAACTCTAAAACTTTCTATCGATACCTTCAAAAGAATTTCAAACCCTATCACATTTAATTTATTTTTCTTATTCCCTCGTAACGTTAGCGTTATTCTGATTTAATAATTTGATACAGTTATTTTTCCATCTTAGACTAGGTCATTTATAATATGAATATAAAAGTGAATATATATTTTATGAATGATACAACCTTGACAAGACTCGCTCTTATTGCCGTGAGATGCCTAATGATGAAAGTTTGGAGTTATGACTCACTGCTTTTCGAAAACACAAATCAGTGTTAATATCCATACCCTGGTTTAACAGGATCAATTTCGTTTGATGTTTAAAAAGTGCGAGGACAGGTGAAATTTAAAATAAGTCGATGTCGATGAAATTATGAAAAAAGACAGCACCGTTTAATCAGTTTAATAGTTTTTACAGTAAAATGAACTGAATTATTATATTTATTATTTTTCATTCTTGAAGTAGCAAGTAGCACGGGCGGGAAAATAATGAATGAAATATAAAAAAATAACATGTCTATGGTTCACTTGTTTGTCAGAGATGACATTTAACATAAGGTTGGCAACAATGTATTTCATACAATATTTTTTAAGTGGTCATTACATGAAGTATCGAAAAAGTGCCAAAAAGATACTGCGTGTATGCACAAATGCTTTTTTGGGGAATAGACTAAAGATTTGTCTTGACATCTATAAGGTAGGGTTTTAAAGATGTGTGCACGACTCTTTAAATGACAAATAAAAGTACGGGAGTAGAAAAAATAAATAATGCAATAGAAGATCCATGAAACGACTTAGCCATAGTTTTTAAACCAAAGTGTAGGGTTAGGAAAGTTAGGGCTTAGGGGCTTGGCTTTCGCCGAGGTCATATAACTTTTTACATTAAAATGTAAAGAGTTGCCCGCCAATACTACATGAAATATTTTTGGTTGGATTTTATTATATCAATATCAAACGCTTGATATATTTTAAAATCAGAATACCTATCTCGGAGGGCAAAAATTTGGCTCAGCATTTTCCCTTTGTACAATCAAGGGGCTTACAATATATTGATATAATATCCCAACTCTTTTCGCCGTCGGTGGGTATTAGAATGACCTTTTTATAGAACGCTAAAAATGTCATTAAAAAGTTTATAAGGGTATAAAGCTGGAGTAAGTATTTATATAATATTTTATGAATGTGTTAAAAGTCGTGCCTTTTTTTTACATTCGTTAACTGAAGAGGATCGTTCTATACATCATCACTGGCTCAGTGACCCAAAGAGGATCTTGGCCTCTGACACAAGAGAGCGCCACTCTGTCCTATTCTGTGCCACTTCGCGCCAGTTGGGTATTTCGAGGGATGACAGGTCTTTTTGGGTTTCGGATCGTTCTATAGCTGGATTAAAAAAAACGGTATTATTTTATATAAAATTTCAATTCGAAAATAAGAGAGGAAGGATTCTTTACAATCTAGAATATCCTCGAAGTCTATAATAAATTAAAAAATACGCCGGTTATCATTTTGTAATATTTGTTTAACCATAACATATTTTTTTATAGCCTATATTGTGTCCCACTGCTGGGCAAAGGCCTCCCCTGTCTTTCGCCACTCGTCACGGCTTTGTGCATGCTCCCGCCAGTCGCCACAGAATGAGTCCAGTCGTTTCGCCATCTCATTTTTGGTCTGCCTCTGCCTCGGGTGATCTGTGGTGCCCATTATAACCATAACATAACATAAATAAAATAACACAGGAATTTCTCGAAAAGCCCGAAATCGACTTTTAATTCAATTCAAGTTTCCACTGAAATTAAATAATAAAATTGCATCTCTAAATGGTTTTGCATGTATTAGAAGTAAATTACATTTTAATGCAATAATCTGAATCTTGTTTTACTACGTTATCACGTTAGAACGGTCCGGGTTTGAGGGCCTACCGCGAACACCGAAGTTCACAAATTGCGGGCATCTTTCTCTGTTACCCTAATTACGCCTTAATTGGTGTAAAAGAGAAAGATGCCCGCAATTTGATAACTTCGGCGTCCGCAGTGAGCGTTCGAGACGTCCGACAGTTCATATTCTATGATGGATGATCAGTAATCACGTGATGCTGTCACGGACTGTTAGACTCATAGTTCCGGAGGTCCGGACCTGAGGAGCTACCGCGAAAACCGAATTTCGCAAATTGCGGGCATCTTTCTCTGTCACCCTAATTACGCCTTAATTGGTGTAAAAGAGATAGATGCCCGCAATTTGAGAACTTCGGTGTTCGCGGTAGGCGTTCTTGACCGACTCTTCCGACAGTATAATCTAATCAATTCTTGTTTATTTATTTATTTATTTATTTATTTGTTTATATATATTTATATATTTCGGGGATCTCGGAAACGGCTCTAACGATTTCGATGAAATTTGGTATATAGGGGTTTTCGGAGGCGAAAAATCGATCTAGCTAGGTCTTATCTCTGGGAAAACGCGCATTTCCGAGTTATTATATGTTTTCCGAGCGAAGCTCGCTCACCCAGATATTTATATTATATGATGGATGATCGGTGAGCACGTGATGCTGTCACGGACTGTTGGACTCACAGAACAAGTTAGAATGGCGATGCGAGCAGGGTACGTGTCGCCGCCGGTTTTGAGCAAACGCTCGCATGCTACTCGCCCGCGCTGACCGAAAATGAAGTAAACATGCCTTTTTGCGCCACAATAACGTTCAGGTTAAGAAGCCAGACGTCAAATCTGTTTAAAGGAGGCGTATCCATTCACTAGGCACACACGTTTTTACTACCGTTGCGCGAGTGTTAGTAAATGTGTAGAGGAACGAGCGGCGACACCGGTTCCGATACTAACTGTGCGCGATAGCCATTCTAATCTCTTTAATATGTTCTGTGGTTGGACTCATAGGTCCGCAGGTTCGGACCGGAGGAGCTACCGCGAAAACCGAATTTCGCAAATTGCGGGGATCTTTCTCTACTCCAATGAAGGCGTAATTAGAGTGACAGAGAAAAATGCCCGCAATTTGTTAAATTCGGTTGTCGCGGTAACTCCTCTGACCGTTCTAGCGTGAGTCATCCGTTAATGTAGCACTTAATTACCTATGTGTATTTATGATCAATTGTGCCATTTATATCGACAACAGACAAATGTACCCTTTGGTTGAAAACGACACAATTAGGCAGTGACAGCAAAAGAGGCAAAATATATCGTAAAATACCTGTAATTTATTACCTTAGAAATTTTGAGATTTGTCACCTTTTTCTGTGTTTGATCCGGTTACCTATTGTGTTTTTCAAAAAAACAGACGAAGGGTAATGTCACGAAAAATGTGCACTGTTTATTCGGTTCAATGTGTCGCCAGAATATATTGTACAGTATAATAATAACGCGAATGTGGGATTTCGTCATATTGCGCACACAGTAAAGTATCAAGCAGTAGATAAATAAGTGCGTTTACAGTTGTAGTGCACACGAACGTGTCTTGCTATTTCAGGCATTCTCGATAGGTACAAAAAGTACTGACGTTGACTGAAATAGCATGACAAATATAAACGTTGCACTACATCTGTACACGTAAATTAAACTCGGCTCGTGAGGCCGATTCAGATTTAAGAACTTGTTACGGATTCGATCTTAGTTTAATACGACCTTGAAGATAATGCTGATTGGTGCATGCAAAAGGAAGAAAAAGTCGTGCATGACATACGCGCCAATCACCAATATTTTAAAGAATATGGCGTTGACATTTGACTTTTACTTAAGACTTGCCTACTTTATACAGCGAGTGATATCAATAAGTCATAAGTCAATATAACACTTTAAACTCTCCTTTCCGTGACCACAGCTGGTGAAACTCAGTTGAAACGTCGGAATTTAAGGTAAAAACAATTAAACTATATCGCGATAGACCCGTTTGTGTAAATTAATAAGTCATAAGTTATTTATTCATAAAGCTAAATTTACACGTCATAAAAGTGGAACATATTTAAATATGCCGTTACCAAATAAACAAAATCCATTTGAAATAAATATATATTTGATTTAAATCCACTAACTGTAATGCCATACGATAAATTATATCACATTTTTCTTTATTTCTTTATTGCACCATGGTAATTAAGATGTTAAAATATAAAGAGTATCTCATGGACCCGGAACGGGTATGGGAGTTGTTACAACTTAAAACTAGGACTAGTGCTATTAAACATGAAATTAATAAAAATTATAATAATTAACATACTTGGTAACTTTCGTTGGTACAAACATCGTAACCATTTTAAAAAAACCGGCCAAGTGCGAGTCGGACTCGCGCACGGAGGGTTCCGCGCCATCAACAAAAAATAGAGCAAAAAAATCGTGTTTGTTGTATGGGAGCCAGCCTTAAATATTTATTTTATTTAATTTTTAGTGTTTGTTGTTATAGCGGCAACAGAGATACATCATTTGTGAAAATTTCAACTGTCTACATGACATATAACTGGTTCATGAGATACAGCCTGGTGACAGACGGACGGACGGGCGGGCGGACGGACGGACGGACAGCGAAGTCTTAGTAATAAGGTCTCGTTTTTTACCCTTTGGGTACGGAACCCTAAAAATGATTCGTGGATGTAAACATTGTAAACGTGGAGCGCTGTTTTAAATTCATTCTTACTCTACTGTGTAACGCCTATTTGCTACGTTATACATTCCGCAATATACAAGTACAATTTGCCAGAACTTTCATCAGCTTCGACGTATATGTTGCTTCGTAAGATTATTTAATTAAATGAATATTTAGTACCTACAATGGCCCTAAGGGCTCATTTAGACGGTGCGAGAACTCGCATGTGAGTTTCATTACATTGCGTCATTTGATCGGTCGGCTGAATTGATGTCACCGCAACGGTCCGCAATGTAACTAAAATCGTTATACGAGTTCGCGCGTCGTCTAAATGAACCCTAAATGTAGCTTTGTAAGCAAGTTATAGTGTGCTGACTTGGGAGCAGTACGGGTATATATTTCAATCAATAAATAAATGAAATGAAATGAAATTTTGTGTTGCTTCTGATTAATACAATCTGTTATTTCATTTGAAATGTTTGTATGTGTTTGCATCAAATATTGCAAACTAAATAAAACCCACTTCCCATTATTAGGTATCACTACACCTAATAAAACAAAGCAAACTCCCTCGCCGTGTCTGTCTGTTTGTATGTAAGTATATTTGCGGTAAACCCAAAAGCTACTGATCGGATTTTCATGCGGTTTTCATCTATCAATAGAGTGATTCTTGAGGGTTTAGGTGTATAAATTGTTAAGGTTTTGTGTAACCGATGTGAAGCCGGAGCGGTACGGTTACCATCAGTTTGTCACTGACATAAACGCCGTCGAGAACGTAATTTACTTTCTATACATCTCGCTCGCACTCGCATATTAGTGCAAACGGGATGTATAGAAAGTAAATTACGTTCTCGACGGCGTTTATGTCAGTGACAAACTGATGGTAACCGTACGGGTCGCTAGTAATGTAATAATATCGTACCATCGAGCTGATCTGATTATGAAGACAGGAGGTGCCCGTAAGTACTTTGGGATAAAACAACGCAACTGTTTGTGTTTGGATTTATTTGAATTGCCTCGATGAGTATTAGTTGAATAAAACAACAGGCAATGTGTTTCCATATAGGTACATTTATTCTGAAGTTGTGCAATAAAGAGGATTTAGATAGATAGTTATAGTATTTTATGCAACCGTTGTTTAAGAGAGGTCAAAAAAGGCGAGTGGCGTGAGTAACAATTTGAAGCGAAGCCGAAAATTATTAATAAAGACGCCACGAGTATTTTTTGACATAGTTAAACAACGTTGCATACAATACTTTTTCTACGACCGAGCGCTTACTTTGAAAAAAATTTGTAAATTAAACAAATATTTTTCATTCAACAAAAATAATTTTCATTTTTTTCATTTTCGTACGCGACCCGGCCACCGCGCCCCGCGCCCCACGGCCGGTTGGTCAGCGACACCTTCTTGTAACTCATGAGGCCCTGGTACTTGGTCTTAGTTAAATTACAATTTCGGACAGTTTTTTTCTCGATTTTGGCCACAGTAGGCTATGGAGACTAACAAGCAACGCTAAGCGGTGTTCGTAGTCTATGGATCTTGCTATATTACGGGTGTCACATGCGCGTTTCTGACTTCTGATGCAATTTTATTGTTTCTACTATAGAACCTAATGAATATTTTGTAAACTTGCACTTGCACTTAGTAGGTACTCATCTGTCAGAGATGACAATTAAAATTAGGTTGGCAACAATGTATTTCATACAATATTTTATAAGTGGTGATTACACGAAGTATCGTAAAAGTACCAAAAAGATACTGCGTGTATGCACATATACTTTTTTGGGGAATAGACTAAAGACTTGTCTTGACAACTATAACATAGGGGTTTAAAAGTGTGTGTACGACCTTTTAAATGACAAATAAAAGTACGGGAGTAGAAAAAATCGTTTATTTGTTTGCTGCAACAACATACATTTTACAAATAGGTAGATTACAAACATAATGAAACTAAATTATGTACAAAATTAACTAATACAAAAAATAAAATAATACTTACACACGAAAAATGGGTTTACCTGCTCTACACTGTGTGCATTGCAGCAAAAACAAAAGGGTTCCGACTCAGCTATACGATTCACTCTACTGAGCATAGCACTGATGATATTCTGCCGGAACCCAGATCACGTACAGTTGTGTAAAAAGTGTGTAGTGTGTTATAAGTGTTCCGAAATAAAATACATAAATAAAACAAAAATAAGAAATACAGTAGCTATAAAATAAAATAAAAGTGAGAAAGTGCGTAGGGTTTGGCTCAAGATCTCCTAGAAAACCTCCGAATTACCGATTACTAGAGCCTGAAATCCGCAAACAAAAAGCCGTGTGGTATCCCTGTTTTTTGTTTTTCAAGCAGTATCTTTTTAGACTGGTGTTTAAAAATTAGCTTATTTTTGAGCCGTCTTACAGGTGGAGGGATATCATTCCAGCATTTGGTCGCGAGATATCGGAAACAATCGGTAAATGCAATCGTTCCCTCATAGAACATTTCTAAGAGACAGCGCCGAGTTGACCTAGTAAGTGCCATGACGGTTGTGAAATGTTGAAATGTTAATTTTGGAAAAGAGATATTCCGGAGTTTTAATATTTAAGACGCCAAAGAGATTTGTACCTATTGTATTGAATTGTATCATAAAAAAATAACATACTTCGCTTGTACTTGTACCTACATGTATTCGCGTGGACGACACTTGACACGTTAATGACACGATTCAAATATCATTCTGATATCACTGTACGTTCGAATTGGCATGTTGTTCAATAATGCCTACGTGCCGAGGGTTGCCTGATTATTGGGGTAAATTTACAATAAGTAGGTATACTCGTTCACTTTATAAATGTATCTGCCTTTTGAACCTACTTTAAAAACTTCTTTACTTGTTCTTAGGAGTACGTATAATATTATGTGGTTAGAAATGTACTTTATTGAACGCATTTTCAAAATATCATATCGCCAGTCATTGCCTTGATATTGCTAAGTAGCTTATATAAATGTTTATGAACTACAAAAATACGCCCTAAAAAGAATACTGAATTTCAAAAAATGTTTAATACTAATAATATTACGATAAATTAGAATATAATAATAATTATACACAATTAACATATTATAGACTTTAAATGAGTGAATCTTTATTGAACAGCAACATAAGTATAAACTAACAATAAAAAGTAACCTAAAATTAAAACTAAAACTACTTCTTATAAAAATAAACTATTACCCCCTTATTCATAAACGTCTGCTGCTAAGTTAATCAGCTGATGATCGTCGTTTGTCCCTCTCTATGGCATAACGACAGATAGGCACCAACGACGATCATCAACTGATTAAGTTAGCAACCGTTTATAAATGAGGCCATAAATCTATATCTAAAGAAGGCCCCGGGGCATAGTGCCAAAGATACTGGCAGCATTTCCTCGCTGAATTGCAACGCGTATACGTTGAGCGAGGAAGCTGCCAGCTCTTTTGTCCCCAGTAACTTCAACCAGACGTTTGGCCGAATATGTAAAGAAATGTAATCTATAGATTTTAAATTCGTTTTTGTTATAATTTCAGATGTTTCGGAGCAAGTACCGAAGAAATCCAACAGCAAGGTCGAAGAAGAAGAGGATAAAACCCCAAAACGAACCGGCCTAAGTAAGTACCATTTGAATTAAAACTTATAAATAAAATAAATAAATAAATATTAAAGGACATTCTTACACAGATTGACTAAGTCCCACAGTAAGCTCAAGAAGGCTTGTGTTGTGGGTACTCAGACAACGATATACATATATAATATACAAATACACAAATACATAGAAAACACCCAAGACTCAGGAACAAATATCTGTGTTCATCACACAAATAAATGCCCTTACCGGGATTCGAACCCAGGCCCGCGGCTTCACAGGCAGGGTCACTACCCACTAGGCCAGACCAGTCGTTAAACTTATAAATAATAAAATTGCCGTAAGACGTAGTTGCTCGGTAGAGTGCCACGAAGGATGGCCGCAATGCCCCGCTGGACAGCAATGCTGATCCGCTGAGCGAAATATTGGCCGGGCTTACCGCGAAAACCGAAATTCGCAAATTGCGGAGATCTTTTACTCCAATGAAGGCTTAATTAGAGTGACAGAGAAAGATGTACGCAATTTGCGAACTCCTTTAGCGGTTATAGCACAGGTCACAGTACAGTACTATATACGTACGCCAGTAGGTGTCGTCACTAATAAAATTGAGATCCCGCTGAAACCAGTGCCACGATTTTCCGAGACATTACGCTGAGTAGGGATCCTATTCTTGCGTTCAAATTTATGTTATGTCTGCACGTCTTTTTTTATGTATTTAGCCTACTCTTACTAAGTATGATATGGCATTAAATAATTGTATTTTCTTTCTTTCTAAAAACTAAACTGATTAAATATTATTTTCTTATACGTCAAGTCAAGGCTCAAGGTATTTAACTTCTTTATTGTAATATTATCAAATTTAATTTGTTGGATATGCTAACGTTACAGTAAATATTAAAATATTCCTCAAGTAAGTATACTAAAAGAAAATATCTACCATAAAATATTCAAGCCCACGTCTAACAATTTCATAACGAAAACAAAGAAATCTTTACAAAGTTTTCATAAGGGGAGGTTACAAAACTCTCGCCATTTTGAAACAAAAGACAATTTTTCTTTTCGACACCGATGACTTCAGAATAGAGTTTTGCGGACAATAGCTGACTTTTTTAAAATATAAATTATATCATAGAGAAATATAGTTAAGACAAGAGTGCTCACTCCATACATCAGTTTTGATACCAAAAAGACTATTAGCATATATAGCATCGAGTAGCGGAACTATCAGTACTGCTACATCTATTGTCAAGTAGCAGTACTGATAGTTCCGCTACTTGATGCTAGATGTAGACACTGAAATTAATAGTATTTTTGGTATTAAAACTCTATGTACTCTATGTATTTTTTTCTCTATGATTATATATATTTTAAAACGGCTTTTTTGCGTTTATTATATTTTCAATGCAAATTCATCGTTCATTTAATTCGCTGTTCGTATTGTTCGCTTCGCCAAAGTATCTATAGCCGTTTTGTAATCAAGAGGATAACGAAGCAAGGAGGGTTGTAGTTTAAAATAGATAACGGTCCCATCGTTTTAATTGGGTCATATGAAATAAGTAAGCACAGAGTGCTCACTCCATACATCAGTTTTGTTACCAAAACGCTTATTATTTGTAGTCGACATCTAGCGTCAAGTAACGGATTTATCAGTACTGCTACTAGCGCTTATATTATGAAAGTAGTTAAGTTTAGTTTGTATTTATAATTATGTGTAAGCTAGTTATAAGAAAAATTGCTACACCCCACCGGGGTCCATGTGCAACTTAACATAATTTGTAACATCTATGTACATACCATGGTTTGCAATAAAGTTTTACTTACTTACTTGACACCAGAGCCCGTACCATGAGTCACTGACAGTGTCAAAACTGACATTTACGCTATCGAGAATGTAATTTACTTTCTATACACCTCGTTTGCACTAATACGCGAGTACGAGCGAGATGTAAGTATAGAAAGTAAATTACGTTCTCGACGACGTTTATGTCAGTGACAAACTGATGGTAGCCGTTCTGATGTCACTGAAAGTGTATTCAACAATTTACACCTAATATTACAAGGAGTTGAAAATAGATTTACGGTTAATCCGGTTATATTCGCTGATAATTGTTGAGCATTAGTCATTTCGTTCGTCGCGACATCTATTGTCAAGTAGCAGTACTGATAATTCCGCTAGTTGAGGCTAGATATCGACTACGAAAATAATACGCGTTTTGGTGATAAAACTGATATATGGAGTGAGCATTCTATGCTTACTTATTTATCTATGATTGGGTTAAAGTTCAAGCCACAGGTCGGCGGGAGAACTTTGATTTAATTAATTGGGTATTCAATTCAGGGATCAGTTTACCTGAAGGTTTTTGAAACAGGTAACCGAAGAACAGGCCAATTCGAACTTACCGTCGTGTTCGAACAATGCTTATAAGATGTCACAGCGATACGATATCTGTCAATCATATCAGCACTACAACGAGTTGTAGTTTGACATGTTATGTTAGCGTCTTCGTGAAATCGATCGCATTCCCTCTTTATCGCACCAATTCATAAGTGCGAGCGAGATTGTCTGCGATCACGCCCGAGGGATTGTTTAGTTTTTACACGACTGCCCAAAAAAAAGAGTGTATTGTTTTCAGCGTTCATGTTTGTATGTATATATGTATGTGAGTTTCTTTATTCCACGATAACTTCAGAATGCCTTAACCGATTTAGATGTATGATATACGTATTGTCACTATTGACAAGGTACAAAATAGGGTCGAAATTAAAATGACTGTACCTATATCACCCACAAACACCGGTCCTACAATAAATCATTCACGATACACTCTGTGAGGCTATGGAACGCGTTGCCATCTCCGCTGAGGCAGTGTCAGTCTGTAGCGTCGCTGAAGGCAAAATTAAAGAGGTTATGGCAATAATATTAAATGTCAATTGAACGACACGTAGGTAGGATTGTGCGGTTATATATATTAATATATTTGTAGGTATTTAAATATATATATATATATTTATTTAAATGTATGTATTAATATTTTTATGGATATATAATTGTTTCGTATATTTATACATGTATATGCCTTTGCACCTAATGCATCGCATCGTATTTAGTTATGTTTCTAGGGTTAGCTACTTCTTTTAAGTCTCGCCGTCATGTACAGTTTATCTTAGTTTGACTACCATTTCATAATGTATCTCTCAGTTACTTAAAGGTTAGCTGGAAGAGATCCCTTAACGGGATAAGTTCGCCTTTGTACACATTTACTGGATTATCTCTGTGTTATGTACTTGTTTTGTGCAATAAAGTGTTTACTACTACTACTACTACTACTATATCACGGGCCCGTTTCTCAAAAGCTTGTAACTTGTAAGTACTACAAGTAGAAGTCCCTTTCTAAAAAGCTGTAAAAAAGTAACATCCGCTTGTATTACAAGTTACAAGCTTTTGAGAAACGGGCCCTAGGTACGTCCAATATAAAATAGCATATTGCACTAGAACCGATGCAAATATTGTACTTTTTCATTATTAGACAGGTAAGAAGTTACATTAGATAAAATAAATTACCTACCTTTTTTCTGGGCATTGTCATGTAAAAATAGATGTCTAAAATTAAAAGGTTATTAACGTACCTAATTTTCTATGCAAAAGAGATAAATACCTATGAAGGGTCGTTATCTTTTTTGTGACAGGAACCTAATTATTAACGTTGCGATAAAACCCTTCCGGGGTCTTTATCTATCTACAATGCTCATTTTGTAAAATTGTGTCGAACTTTTTTTTGAGAAGCCCGGGAGGCTAATTTGAACTGTCCGATTCGAACAATGCTTATAAGAAATCACAGCGGTACAATACCGATCTGTGTCAGGGTCAAAAGTGACTTTCTTCAACCAAAAAACATCACTTTTAACACTGACAGATCGGTATCATACCGCTGTTACTTCTTATAAGCATTGTTTGAATCGGGCCGTTGGGCGAAGAACCCACGTAGCGGCGTGGCACCGCTGCGCGGAAACCTTGTACAGTCAGCAGCAGAAGTTGCTAAACGGGCCAGGTGTTCAAAATGATCTTGACGGGACTTTATTGTTAAGACTTAAGAGAATAAGAGTGTGTCAAGGTAATTTTGAACACCTCGCCTGCTTAGCAACTTCTGCTGCTGGCAATCCACCTATAAAGACTGCTACACGCCGCGCCTCCGTTAATAAATGTCACAGCTGACAGATCACATTAAAAAAATCCAGATCAAATTCATGACCAGTTATTAGAATCAGAATAAGCCTATCTGTTTTTTTGTCGAACGCCTGTTTATATTTTCTTTGAATTTTCCAAGCATAGCACATTGCTCTTATATTTGCGCGGGCATTTCATTACGTTGGAAATTTAAAACTCGCTTATATTGGATTAAATATTTACAATACTTTTCATAAAGAATACATTGTTATTTTTATCATTTTTAATAATACGGAGCATCGTTAAAATAACAAAGTGTAATAAAATGAGATTTTTTTTCAACTTGGTAGGTACCGAATGATACGTAATAGTCAGCGACTAAATCATAAGTAGGTATCCTAAAGGATTAAGTAATGTTTTTAAGGGCCCACTGATTACCAGTCCGCCGGACGATTTCGGCATGTCAGTTGTTCGGAACTGTCAACTTTTTGTTCTAACTGACAAGCCGATATCGTCCGGCGGACTGTTAATCAGTGGGCCCTATTTGATTGTTTTTGGTTGTTTTTTCAACCTAATTAAAATTACATCGAGTAATAATTTGCGAATACATAAATGGTACAGTCTAATGTCATAATTTTATAGACATCGATTTAGACTTAGACTAAAATAACACTTACACAGTCTGTGCTATCAAGATCGCTGCCAAGTTAGCTTGGTCTAATCCTACCATATTTATAACTTTTATAAAATAGGTCCTGACTGAATGTACTGCCCTATAAATACGGTAAAATGTAATTTCCTAAAACTTTTTACGATTGATATTTTCATCTTTTTAGGGTTCCGTACCCAAAGGGTAAAAACGGGACCCTATTACTAAGACTCCGCTGTCCGTCCGTCCGTCCGTCTGTCACCAGGCTGTATCTCACGAATCGTGATAGCTAGACAGTTTAAATTTTCACAGAATATGTATTTCTGTTGCCGCTATAACAACAAATACTAAAAACAGAATAAAATAAAGATTTAAGTGGGGCTCCCGTACAACAAACGTGATTTTTGACCGAAGTTAAGCAACGTCGGGCGGGGTCAGTACTTGGATGGGTGACCGTTTTTTTGCTTGTTTTTTGTTGATGGTGCGGAACCCTCCGTGCGCGAGTCCGACTCGCACTTGGCCGGTTTTTTTATGGCAGCCAAGTTAGGCAATAACTGGCTTTTTACAGTTTCAGGAAATAAAGTTGTCGTATACAGTGCAGTAAATAAATGTTTATGACAAATGAATTTCCTTTTATATTACCTACTCATTTTAGTATGACCGCTGAGTGCGGAGATAAAATTTTAATAATATCTAAAAGGTTTATAAAAGAATATTGTTATTTATCATTTTTTGGAAATGTAATTTAAAAACCATTATGTTCAGCTAAACTTTGTTCCCATATAACACAATCACGTAGGAATTAAACAATTTTATTGTCTATAAGATTTAGATTTAGATTTATTTATTTCATAATATGACATTACATTATAAATTATTCTAAGCTAATCTATACGAATTTATATTATGATCGTCAACTAGGTATATATTATATTACAAATGTCAATAAGTACAGATAAAAATCATCATCAAATATCAATAGGTAGTAAAATAAATTCACCAGAAAGTCAAATAAATATACAATGTCAAATGATAGTATTATTACGGAAAAAGATGTCAATATGGCTACTTATACCTAGGTATCTCGTAATGATCGTCAAATTAAGTAGTTACAAATTACAATATAAGAATAGAGTAATAATTTTGATATCATTATATTAAAATCAATTCATAATATTAGATTATATATTTGGATGAAATTTTAATAATGCACAATCGTCGACAGCGCATCTATAATTAGTTGAGACTGGGGACAGTTGGGGAAACCGTAAACAATTTTTTTTACAATATAAGTAGGTACTACGTAATTTAGTTGAAAATGGACCCTACGACTGGTAAATCCCAATTCAAAGATTATAAAAATTACACTGCCACGTTCATATAATAATTTATTGGGGAATATTATATTTGTCTAATGTTACCTATCCCTCTTGACTTGTCACCAGTTATCCCACTCGACGGTATATTCTGCCGATATTTGGAAACAAAACTCATTCATCGACATTGCTATTAAGTTACATAATTAACTTCCCTCAAAACCATAATATTTTATTACCTGGAAATCGAATACAAACAGTGAAATTAACTTCACAAATGGAATTTGCCTCCAGCATCTTTTAGATTATCTGATGTATTAAGTCGGAATAGAACTGGTTATTCTTATTTAAGTTATTGGGACTGTGCGTATTGAAAGATCTGCCATCTTGTGGCCTAAGTCGGAAACATAAACTTTGACATACACTTCACCTTACTAATGCAGGTGCTGCACCCGGCTACTGTTAACGCACGATACCTTTCCCGTTACAGGTTCTGCCATCTTGTGACGTAAATTAGAAACTTAAGCTTGAAATTATATTTCACGCCAATACACAGGGGGCTCTTATGTCGCCACTAAAACAAATAATGCACGCTCCCTATAAAAGTGATAAATATAAATACATTACATGGAATGGAACTTAAAATGCTAGTAGTAACAACAAAATAAAAAGGATTTGTTCCCAATGACCTTTTATTTATGTAGACGTGTGACGTTCATAGTTGACAAAACTAAAATTTGATCCAACGATTTTGACAACTTGACAGGTTGGCGTCACCCATACGACTAACTAAATATAGGTTCCGTAACCTATACTTAATGGCTCACGATCGTGCTCCTGGTACCATATCTACCTCATTTTACTTACATCTATGTTTGTTCCCTTATCTTCTTCACACAATACGAAATAATACCGGAAAAATGTATTTGAATTATCACCTCTTTCACCTACGCACTCTAAAAAATAAATTGTCTACTTACTTGTTATGGGCGCGTGATAAATCCCTTGACAGAAAGATAACGATGAAATATTACGTTATTTTATTTCCCTTTATTTTATATTTTTGTTATGTCATATTTGGATGCTGATAAGCAATAACGTGTCAACCCACAAAAACTTAAAAAATGAGATGTTAATGCCATATTGTAGCTGGTCCGCTCGATTTCATTTTGCAAAAATGACCTTAGTGGTTTGAAATTTATAAATATTCCAAAAGAAGGAAAAAAGGTTAACACAAATCCGTTAACATGGGTTGTCTGTTTTGCATTAATGGGTTTAGTGCCTTAACTTATTGCAGTAATGGCCAGAACGCGTACTAAAATGTCAATAATGTCTTAAGAGAGGTTAACTCATTATTGCGGAAATCACATTCCATTAGTTCTGTTTTTCCAGAAGCGCTATGAAGGTAAATGTTGCTAAAAATGGCGTTTATAAAAAGTAATTTTACAAATTTAGTGCACAAATATGTTAATTGTTGCGGTTTTAAAGAGATAAATACTAATGCCGATCGAAATAATGTTTTGATTTTTGTTTTGAGGAAAGTTCGCCGAATTCAACTAAACAAAACGGCAGAGTGCTGTAGTTTTTCTAAGCAATTCATTTTAAATGCCAATTTGAATGTATGTGCATTCGTAAAATAATGTTATTTTTATAATTATAATGATTTTAAATAACTTGTTACACTTGAATCATTCTTGCAAATCGAAAAAAATATCATATCAATGCATTATGAGGCTTGATTGATTATTGTAAAACAAAATGTATAGTATGTTAGTATTTAACCACAACAAGTTATGTGCTATTGTGCTATAACATGTTGATTATAAGTTCAAAGGCAATTAGCAAAACTGTGTTAAGTATAATGACACGTTCTTGAGAAAGTTTGACGTCATGATGCAATTCGCAATAAACAAAAAGGGGATTTATGCGACAAATTTTAATTTGTTACGAAAATTATTAGTATGAATTACTAGTATTAATTGTATTTAAACTGACAAATACAACAGTTTAATCAAAATCTTTAATTTTTAGAACAAACACTCAAAAACTGCGAAAAAATCTTTAGACGCCATTTTCTCAAAATGGTGCTTATGTGGGTAAACACATTATTGCTTATCAGCATCCATTTATTGTTATAGCGGTATTACTCGTAGCAATATAATTATAAGTATACAGGATGGTTAAAAAAAGTTATCAAAAAATGACAAAAAATTTTTTTTTTGAAACAAATGCGAACGTGTGTAAAAAATATTAAAAACAATTTGCCGTAGTCAAAATAGTTAAGCACCGTTGTAAACTGTTCCTTTAGCATAATGATATTTGTTTCAGTTTATAAATTATCTAAAGTACTGTGACTAGTTACAAATACAACTCAAAATAAAATAATTGGTTTGTTTCCTAGAAGTTACCTAATATAAAGTTATGGGCGTAATATATATTAAAATTAGAAATAATTCAATAGAAATCCAATCAATCTTCTTGTTGTTTACCAGAAGCGTCCAGAAGTTTTGAGATTGCAAACAAATAAATTTGTTTTTTATCGTTTCATAATAGGTAGGTCTCACACTGTTACACACTCTACAGTTGGAGAGCTATGACGAGTCAAATTTTACCGCAGTACCTACATTTATCAATTTTTAGTGTTCCGTATAAAATTTTGTTCACGGAACACTTTTATGGAATCACTTACTTATATAGACTACTAAATAAAATTACCGACCAAAAGATATTTGAAGGAACTGTCATATGTCCCATCATTCGAAATGGAATCTAAGGTAACTAATTTAACCATCTTCCAAGGATCGTAGCGTCATGAAAATTGGCAGCTGTATGTAGTTCTGATGACATTACAATAATATGGTACGTCGAACTGATCTGATGATGGAGACAGGAGGTGGCCATATAGGAACTCTGTGATGAAACAATGCAACCTAATTGTGTTAGGGGTTTTTAGAATTGTCTCGATGAGTATTAGTTGTATGTCGTAAGAAAAGTACAGTCAGCGATAATAGCTTGTACCAAAAATTAATTTTTGCCAAAAACTTATTTTACAAGCTTTTATTTAAATTTTAAGTATGTAGTTATGTTTGTACGGGCCAAATCTTGCAAGTTAAATTTGAATCACTTCCCGACTTCCAATGAAGCTAAAAATTTGCATAGGTACCTACATATGTATTAAGTCTGGTGACAATGCAATATTATGGTACCATCGAGCAGATCTGGTGATGGAGACAGGAGGTGGCCATAGGAACTCTGTGATAAAACAAAGGCAACCTAATTGTGTTTGGGGGTTTTAGAATTCTCTCGAAGAGTATTACACATAAATTAGTTATTATTTATTTATTTATATGAGCCTAGAGTGTCCCACTGCTGCAAAGGCCTCCCTCCTCCCTTTCCACGTATCCCGGTCTTGACCCGTCTCCCACCAGTTCCTGTCAAAGGCGTCAAGGTCATCTCGCCATCGCCGTCGAGGTTTGCCGCGACCCCGGGTTTGATGTGGGAGCCAATTGGTTGTTATTTTAGCCCACAAATCATCCGGCATACGGCAAACGTGTCCCGCCCAGTCCCACTTCAGCTTGGCGGCTGTTTCAGCTACGTCCGCTATTTGCGTTTTGGAGCGTAGTACAGTCTTGATGGTTAAATTAGTTATTAGTTGCAATTTATTAGTTGCCTTTGGAAAGAAAAGTACAGTCGGCGATAAATTATTCTCAACATATTCTCAACAGCATTCGCACCATATCCACCCGTAACCGGACATAATAACATGCCTAGTTCTCTCGATATTCATACTTCATTTAACCGCTCTTACCCTACTTTCCTTTAACGGGAGCGTAGATCCGTTCGACCGTCACTAATAACTAGGAATATTTCTAGTGGAAATATTTATTAATGAGATAAAATTGTACAACGCGTTTCATGTGGTAGGAATTCGCGTGTTTTGGGACTTTCTGTTCATTAAATGACGGTGAGAATGTTAATAGCACGCTTAGCTTTGAAACTAGGTCAGTGTCAATAATTTTCAGAAATACTTTTAAATTTGCAAGACGAAAACACATGCTATTTATTATTATTAAATGGGTAAAAACTGCCATCATCATCATTTATATTTAAGAGTAAGACTCTTGTTGGTGGAGCAATTTCCATGTTTCTCGGTCCTCTGCCTTCTCTTTGACAGCCTGATACGACACGACGTTAAGTTTTTCCTATATTTGATTCATGTACGCTCTCCTTGGTTTTCCGTTCTTCCTCTTCGCTTCAACTTTCCCTTCTATGATGTTTTTAATAAATTCGTTATGACGTATCAGGTGCCCTTACCATCTTTCCTCTTTGAAAAGCTGCCAATTTATTTTTAAAATTAAGACTAAGACTAACTTGCGATTTGGTTATGTCAACCCTTGTAAATATTTGAAGCCAACGTTAACAATTTTTATTTGTTAGACCAGTAATGAACTGTGGGTTGGTAATGTCAAGCGACAATTATCAGCGTGGTGAAATAGGAAGCTGGTTAATCCAACACATGGGTCAATTTCTGAACACGATTTTTTTTCTGTCCGTGATGAAAATCGCGGGTTAGCATGAGATAATACTTACCATTTTTTTTTTACATAAAGAAGTCACACTTTCACACCGAGTTCCATATGAATTCACTGATTAGTTGGTTTTTAGTGTACACATAAAAATACCTAAAGGCTCAAATTACTACTCCCGTGCCCTGTCCGGAATCTACTTTTAAGCATAATGAAAAATCCTACGAAAAATTCTACATTAGTATCACTAATTTAGTGTCAAATACTTAAACCAGATGATATTTACTATCACTGAGCACATATACTATTAACTTAATTGTGGTAAATAACTTGTGATCGATGTTTAAATTTTGTCCGAGCGCGCGAGTAAAATTTCGTCGGCAAAACTCAAAGGGCTCTGAGAGCCGACGTTTGTATTTGAACCGCCTCGTGTCCCGCCTCACCTGTACTGGCAGTATTCGGCTGTCTCTCAAAGCAAGCGGATGTAAGTCAAGCCGCGGCGTGTTCGAGGAAATCGCGTAAGTATTTCGGAATCCGGGTGGGCGACAATTTTTTTCTAATTTCGATGCCCCTTATAAATTTTATTTTCCACATAGCTTTTCAATGACAATTGTCATATTTAGGAGCCCTTTATGTATCTTTATGTAAGCGATAACATATCAGTTTGGTCAAACACGATTTAAATTTTTGGCGAATTTTTTTATTACGAATTCTAATTTCCGTGCCCTAATTCCCATAGCAAATTTACCTAAAACAGCTGATTAAGTGGCACGGGAATTAGAAAGTATTACATATATTGTCAACAAATCTTTTATTGGGGGCACTGTAAGTTAATTGGCAATGTTTACGTCATATTATTATTACATATATATATAGTGGCATTGAATATGTATTATATGTAATAATAATATGACGTATATCTTTCTATTTTACATTTAAGGAAATCTTAAAGAATGCACAAAAATCTGTGAACGGTTTTTTAGTATAAGAACTATCAGTATAAGTATTATTGTACATACAGGGTGGACCCGAATAACCCGGGCAATTTTAATAGGTACGTAAGGTAAGGTGGGGAAAGACGACACCGGGATAAGACTATCACTTGTATGGAATCCGTGTACTGTTAGTCTTGCCCCACCTTACCTTATTCATTGATCATATTATACATAACATTAAAATATTATATAAACATAAAACTATTTCTGGAATTATTACATATACCTGTACCTAAGGTTACATGAAACAAAATGAATCAAATTTGCAATGTTTTTTTTTTGTAAATTTGACACCTGACAGCGTATGCCGTATAAAGTTTAAATATCTGGGAGACCGAGCTTTGCTTGGATAACATATACCTACCTAAAAACTCAAAAATGCGCGTTTTTCCAGAGATAACACCTAGCTAGATCGATTTTTCATCCCAGAAAACCCTCATATATGATCAAATTTCATCGAAATCGTTAGAGCCAATTCCGAGATCCCCGAAATATATACAAGAATTGCTCGTTTAATAGATTAGTTGTTATAAATTAGCTTTTCTAATACAAGAAAAATTAAATATATCCTATTCTTACTATATTATAAATGCGAAAGTATCTCTGTCTGTCTGTCTGTTATCTCGTCACGCTTAAACCGCTACCGCTGAACCAATATCATGTTGATGATATTTGGCATGGAGATAGTTTGAGGCCCGGGGAAGGACAAAGGATCTGGGGGCACGGCAGTGCCGCCGCCAAGTCGAGCAAAACAAGGTGGCACGGCCGTACCATCAAATCTCAATAACATTCTATCAAAATAACATTTAATTTGAACATGTAGTCTAAGAATTAATTCACTTTAAAATCCCTTAGTTTTGTCACTGGCACAATCACTCACGATAGTCACGATTATCATTATTCTAAGGTACTTCTAGCATACCCACAAGTTCCAAATTTGAAACGTAATTAGGTTTTAGCTTTTTAAGCCAATAAAAATCTAATAATACTGCAATATTAGTCACGTTCTAAAGATCTAATAACTGCATAAAAAAGTTTGTAATCCTATAGAAATATATGCGATAACAAATTTACCTTTTAGTTCTTACAATTAGTAGGGAAAGTAAAGGTACACTACGATGTACGATGTGAGTATGAATAAAGATGTGTATAGTTATGATATGTGTATACATAGTATCAGTATGGTATGGGTATGATTACCTGAAAAGAAGGACAGCCTACAAAAAGAGATGGGATCCTATCAAAAACAATGCATGTAAAAAGCCAAGTCGGTTATTTTAGTCAGTGCCATGGGGTATTAAAACCGTAATACTATTAGATACCTTATTAGGGTTCCGTAGCCAAATTGCAAAAAACGGAACCCTTATGGATTCGTCATGTCTGTCTGTCTATGATAGTCTTACCCCGGTGATAGTCTTACCCCACCTTACCTCATATGTGGTCAAACAATTTTTTGTGTTATGAATTTATGAAGGCATCATATTCGATTTCTTCAGATTAACTTACACAATAACTTCTCTCTGTGCCCCTATTTATTTCATAGTATCATTTCCTATACGGCCATATACCAGATCATACACCCTGTACTTATCTACATGCAGATACATAATGACACTTTTTAATGAATAGTTTTGTATGTAAGGCGGACATGTTTACGCAACTACTCAAAGTATTGTTTTGAAATATGTATATTTTACTAAGAAAGAGAGATTAGTTGCCATTAAAATCAAGGAAACGATTAGTCAAATACGTAGTTTTTAGTGTATCATACTTTCGTAGATTTGTTGTCCGAAACTAAAATTAAAGAAGGTAAATATGTTCGATGCCGCTTCAGTAATGGTTAAAGTATATTATTGTAGATTAAAATATACATAAATAAGAGTTTTAACTACCAAAATAAGTTAAGAAAACAATTCCTGTGCCATGTTCTAATTTCCGTGCTAGTAAAATCTAATTCCCATGGACACACTAATTCCCGTGCCCTGACCAAAATTTTAAATTGAAATAACTTTTATAGTTTTATGAATATTTTTACCCCATAAGAAAATTAATGTTTATTATATTTTTTACCAAATTATCAGCATAATTTTTTTTGTGTAATGTTGGTATTTCAAAATTCCATGGGAATTAGACAAAAATGCTCGTTTGGTGAAATTGACCCACATTGGACTCACTTTTGGTAAGCACTTGAACAAGGAAATCCTTGTGAAATTTATAGACCGAGTGTTAACGAAGGGCTCCGTTTTAGCTTGAGAAAAATGCTTTCATATGCCCGGATGTTTCACAATTCTCAACCGATTCTCGTGAAACTTTGTGAGCAGGTTCGATGATAATTTTTTTGCAGATTCTGTTTTTTTTTTTTTCAAAATGGCGGAGTCATACATTTGTTCAGTTTTAAGAAATGTTCGCGAGGTTCTTCAGCTTACAGAGCCACTAGTATTTATACGTTTTAAATTTATGTTACAGAAAGACGACAGAAGAAGAAGGTACTACAGGCAGTCATCCCACTAATGTTTGGCATGAAGTCAGCCGGCGCGGTCATATTCTCGATGGCCCTGGTCACTGCACTCACGCTGAAGGCCTACGTGGCTAGCAAGCTAGCCCTGATGGTGACTGTTGGCATGGCGATTAAGAAGCTGTATGAGGCTTACGGTCAAGGGTAAGTATTTTTGATAAAAAAAAACTAGAAAACTAGAGAGACAGGCCCACATGCCAATCACTATCGCTCCGTAGCGAACGAAACGCAACTGTCATTGTCACACTAAGGCTGGTTTTAGTGTCACGCGGACCGTCCGTGCGGATCGCTCCGCACCGGACCAATATGTATCAAGTTCAGGGAGCGTTTTAGAGTAAAGCTTTCTCATACAATTGGCGGGTGCGGAGCGATCTGCACGGACGGTCTGCGTGACATTAAAACCAGCCTAATATGGAAGAGTGATAAAGAGACACAAAGCGATTCGTTGTCGAAGCGATAGCGATTGTCACCTTGGCTAGGCCGCCAGGTTTTTAAGGTGCGTCCAAATGTGACTAAAATGTGTCGCGAATGCATTTTCTCGGTAACTACTTAACAAAGTACAGTCACAGATTTGAATTTTCGACCCATCTGGTACTTTATCACAATGATAATCAAAATGAAAGTCGCTATAGTTCGTTTTTTTAGCATTAGAAAAAAGGTAAACAATCTTGATGTGTCTTTTAATTGAAAAACATGTTTTAAAAATAAGTCAATAATCATTTATATTCTTCTGCTTTCATAAGTATAAGTTACCGATTTTTAAAAAGCGTTTTGGACAAGCTTTTATTAGGTCGACCTGTATGTAACTATGTAATGGAATCTTGCAAGTTAAATTTAATCCACTTCCCAGTTTCCGATTGGACTGAAATTTTGCATACACATGTAAGTCGGGTGACAATGCAATATTACGGTACCATCGAGCTGATCTGATGATGGAGACAGGAGGTGGCCATAGGAACTCTGTGATGAAACAACGCAACCTAATTGTGTTAGGGGTTTTTAGAATTTTCTCGATGAGTATTAGTTGTCTGTCGTAAGAAAAGTACAGTCAGCGATAAAAGCTTGTACCAAAAATGAAATTTTTGCCAAAAACTTATTCAATTAAAATACATGTCAAGATCGCTTACCTTCTTTCTAATGCTAAAAAAACCGGCCAAGTGCGAGTCGGACTCGCGCACGGAGGGTTCCGCACCATCAACAAAAAACAAGCAAAAAAACGGTCACCCATCCAAGTACTGACCTCGCCCGACGTTGCTTAACTTCGGTCAAAAATCACGTTTGTTTTATGGGAGCCCCGCTTAAATCTTTATTTTATTCTGTTTTTAGTATTTGTTGTTATAGCGGCAACAGAAATACATCATCTGTGAAAATTTCAACTGTCTAGCTATCACGGTTCGTGAGATACAGCCTGGTGACAGACGGACGGACGGACGGACGGACAGCGGAGTCTTAGTAATAGGGTCCCGTTTTTACCCTTTGGGTACGGAACCCTAAAAAACGAACTATAGAGACATACTATTTCAGTGTGACAAGGTACACATTTGTCTGCACAACGTAGAAAGGGACGACTACAGTCAGCAGCAGAAGTGAGCTAGCAAGGTGTTAACAGAACAAAATTTTGATTACAGAATAAATAAGAGAAAATGTTTTTTAACATCTGCCCCGTTTAGCGACCTACTACTGCTACGGACTGTACTTTATTCATGTCAATAACAAAAAAACCGATGTCACTATTGACGAAATCTTTTATTTTTTTAAGGATAGCAACTACAAGCGTAATACTTTTTGATATCAAAAAAAGCAAAATAAACAAAATAATTTCCAACATTTAATTTTTTTAAGAAATATAAACTAGGTAATGTTAAAATAAATGAACATTAGTCTAGGGCCATGTTTATCAGAGCTCCCGGTGCCGTTCGCTCCAGTCGCTAGCAGTAGGTATATAATTTACCATAAGATTTTTTCACTTTTTATGTACGTAGGTAATTACTCTGTTTATAAACAAGCGCATTAATATTAAAAACAAATCAAAACAACTTATCCCCATGGTGAGTTGCTGAGATGCTGGTCGCACTTCTTAGCTGTAGGTCTGTCAGTGTCAAAAGAGACGTTTCTGGCTGAAGAACTGTCACTTTTGAGATTGACAGAACATTATCCATAGCAAATCTGGATCAAATTAATAACCTGTTGAATACAATCAGAATACGCCTTTGTATTGCAATAGGTAGAACTCCACACTAAGTCTGCCCTGATTTTCATATCATCAAAATATAGAGAAAGACTGAGTCCCGTTTTTGTAAATAATCATGTTAAAAATCGTGAAAGTCAATCATGTTAAATCAGTATTTTGAGCTACATTTTATGTATGGTTTGCTACAAGGTAAGTACCTAATAGCAATGCCGTGTGTAAATGTAGCTCAGAGTAGTTATCATAAATAATCTCAAGACACATGAGTCTGTCAGAATGATGGAGCTAAATTCTTATTAGCGTGGAAACATAACATCCTTCTCACGTGTGCTCATCTGGAATTCGGTATCTCGTAACAATATGAAAAATTTGCATTACATCAGAATGAAAATAAGTTAATTTTTTGAGGTTGTAACAGAAATAACGTTAGAAAAAATGTTTCCGAGTGTGAAAGTAGAACTAGATGGCGTTGTATGGTGCAAACATAGAATTAGCATAGACAAGAACAACTGTCAATCTTCAAAAGTGCGACCAAAAATGAAATGCAAGTGTGTGCGTAAATTGTCTATGTGAGATCAAAAATAGTGATGTCATGTTACAACATATTAATAATCTGTCGGTGTTTGATTGCTTTATCGACTACTTTTTCAAATGTATTATTTTAAACGTTAAAATTCTACGACATTATGATGTATAAAATAAACTAGAAATGCCCCGAATAGTGGTTTTGGCCGAATACCCCTCTCTCGGCCGAATACCGAATATTCGGCATGACATGCGAACATTTTGAGTCACAATTATTATGAAACCTGATCGCTAACAAAGCTCAACCTTAGCTAAGATATATTTTTGTTGAAAAGCATTAATGAATAGAGTCAAACAAAACAGACTCATGATAAAAATGAAATGTTTTTTAATCAAGAAATGCTCAAAAAAGGGTGTTCGTATTTACCAACTTTCCAAGAACACATTATAAATATTCCTACATAGTTTTTGGTTATTTTTATTGTGCAATTGTTCTTTTTAAGTAGGTGCAACAGATATTCGGTATTCGGCCGAATAGTAGGCAACATTCGGCCTAATACCGAATATTCGGCAAAGTGGCCGAATAGGCCGAATACCGAATAGTTGCCGAATATTCGCGGATCAAAATCATTACAGCCTTATCTTAGTCTAACTCTTACTGTGTTGGAAAGTGAAGTTTAAATTTACTGCTAAACATCTGCACCTTCAAAATGGTATAACAATCGTTATTATTTGAAGTCGGTTATAAAGGTTAATATCTTAATTATGTCTCGTGAAGAAATGATTACATAGCTATTAATATACCGACAAGTTATCGATACTGTCATCTGAACATTTTGTCAAGCCCTAGCGTAAAGTAACAGTTTATGTTTTTACACAATATATTTTAAATTATTGAGTAATATGATAAAATATTAGCACACAAAGGAAGAAAAACTTATAATCAACTGTATAAACCGGCTTCTTACACTTTTTATGCTGTTAATTTGACAAAATATCGTTAAGAAAATTTCGCTCGGAATATCATTATTCCTCTGAAATGAGTATTTGCTAGGTTTATTTGGCCCCGTGACACTGAAATCCGGTACACTACAAGACACTATCTTCATTGTATTACTTTATCAAATAGTTTTCTTCCGAATTTGTGTATATTTTTCAAATTGAAAATTACGGTGATACGCTCTTGGCCGTCCGCGGCCGTCGTCAAATTCAAAAATGGTCACGTTTTCTCATTTGTAGTCTAACTCTTTCGCACTCATGCGATGTTCATATACGTGATGGCTTCCCTTTCGCACACTTCAGCTGTCTGTCAAGCGCGAGCGCGAAAATGACAAGTCTGTGGGTGCAAAGTATGTCGTGGGAACATAATTGTCAAAGAGTCACAACTTTTTTCTCGTTTTTTTCTCTTCTACTATTAATAACTCTTTGGTAGGTACGTACATACGTAACTTCATAGAAAAACTATACTGGGTCAACCAAATCTTGTCAGTAAATAGGAACAAAAAAAACTAAACTCATCCTTTTCTTTTGGGTGCTTGTACTCGTGTAAGACAAAGATAGTATGATTCTCTCATAGACTAGGAATCCTCTAGACTGAGCATAGTAACGCTACCCCCTCAGCCACTTATACGGTAGTTTTACTCCATCTTCGAGTCAATCCCGTGCCGTGATTGGTCCGTGTCTTTGAACGGACCAATCACGGCACGGGATTCGCTCTCCTCGTCCCCCCGCACCCCCGTATTTTTGGCAGCATCGGTTTCATGAAATAATTGCCATAAATTTGTGTTTTGTACAATAAAGAGTTTATACATACATACATACATAATTGCTCTAAACTCAGTCTAGAGGATTCCTAGTCTATGGATTCTCTCTGTCTATGTTTGAAATCAAACAGACCTTTGACACACTATATACAGCTAAAAGACAGACAATTATTTATTTTCAGGTGCAAATACCAATAATAATAAAATAGAGCCAAAATAAAAATTTATGAAAATGGGTATAATGAGCTCTCTTTGAAGTAACATATTTACAATAACATTTTAATTACAATTACAAACATCTGATGCCCGTAGCTTTCAATAAACTACAAAGAATATCTAAACATATTTTAATGCAATAAAATTCAGATAACTCGGGAATAAAAACGTATTTCATTGCTCTCATTTCTACGTAGGTAATACTGTTTAATTTATGTTCCTAAGTAGATATTCCTTCATAACTGGATATTTGTTTCAATAATAACTAAACTTTGCGGCTCTGAATACATTGAAGTACTTGTTTATCCCAAAAGTTAGGTAATTTCAAACGAATGTGCCTAGAAATTTCTTTTCTTAGTCTATTTTAGTAAGGATGTGGATATATATATGTATTCGGCGTCTGGGCTACAATAAAGTTACTAGACTTTACTTAGGGGTTAGAGGTTTACTTAGGGTATTAGAATCTGCAAAACATAGGCTAAATTTCTTACATAAAATTATGCAGTATTTAAAATTTCGGCTTTACTATTCGTGTATTATGGTAGAAAATGAAAAAGTAATAATTTAACGTATTGCTAACTAAAAATAAATTGTCTAGGTACGCAGACAAAATAAAAAACGGCATTTCAAACAACTTTTCATTGGCTTCATAACATTTTCGAAAAAAAAATCAAAATTGCTTTAGGACTGGGACCCTTATCTTAATATGTATCATGATATAAACAGCTTTCTCATCGATGTCATTTTACTATTGAAAATATTGAAATGCTACTAATATGTAATACATAAATGTGTCTGACTAATCAAAAACATCCCTGGAAACAATAACGGATCAGTTAGAAACAAATTAAGACATCAAAACTGCAAAAAATTATCGCACAAAAATACCGAAAACAAGGGCAGAACTTAAACTTTTCACCGGTACAGCTGTACCTATTTAACATAATTTAACAATTATTATGAAAGCAGTGCCGGCAAACCTGCATACTAGAATTATTCCCAACGCGTATTCGGAAAACAAGATCCGTTCTAGAGAAGAGAACGATACGATATGTACTAGATACCTGGTAGTTTAGATTTCAACTAGATATATTTTCCAGCTTAATTCGGGCAACCGTGACATTGGTTTTCGTTAAATTATCGTATTAAGATCGTTTCAAAATCGTTTTGAGATCTAAAAATACATAACGAGACGTTTTAGACATTGTGGACATCGTTCAAGAGTATTTCCAGAATCGCGGAAATGTCAAATTTGGCTAGATCTTAAAAATATCGTTGTCGTATCTTGGTGATGTCTAATAGATATCTAATAGACACCTAGTTCAAAATCCGAACCGGGCACTCATTCATTTAAAACAATGAAAACAGTTTATTAAACCTTGAAGTTATTTATTTAGGGGCTTCATTCTCTTACTCCTGAATAATAAACAATTTGTATTCAACACACCCAATTTTATTATAAATAACGTTGGGTAGAAAATACTAGTTATTACCTACATAGTTGCTATCCTTAAACAATGAACGATTTTTAGAAGTTTTCATTAGCTAAGACATTACTGGTAAATAATAATACTTACCACTTTTGATAAATTCTTCAGAATGTCAGCAAAGTAAAGTAATTTTTCGTTCAACAATTTATAATTATGTATAACTTTCATTTGAAAACAAAAATTGTTAATTTCTGATTTACTTTTTACCTTCTTGACATTCTACAGAAGATTTTATTTATCCTAATTTAATTTAGGTTACATTTTGATTGGGCTTTAGAACGATTTGTCTATAGAAATAATAAGACAATAAAAAATAAAGTAACATATGACTAATCGTTCTAAACCAATACAGTAGAACTGACTGACGTTTACGCACGACTGCAACTGATCTCAATTAAAAGACTGTCCTTACATTCTTTTCTTATCAATTTTCTATATTGTAAAGCAAACGTAGAAATATTAGACTGACATACACGCACTGACGCTACACATACATATTTACCAAGCGACTTCATCCAACGATTTCACTTGACGATAACGTGACAAACAGTTTGCTGGAATTAAAAAGAAAACTACTTTCAACTGTATCCATAATCTGTATTACGTACAAATTCCTGTGTGCATACCGTGACCATTGTCGTTCGAGAAAAGAAGAAAGTGAACTTATAATTCTCGAATCCATAACTTAACCTTTTTTCTAACAGAAAACAGTAATTTATTCCATATCGGTGTTAGACTTGCAAAATCGGGTAGTATCGATGATACGCGTTCTGCGTTCAATTTATTTTACGACGGACAAGATGGACTATTGAGTTGATGATGGGACTTAACAACGAGCTTGAACAACATTGACGTGACTAGACTTCTGACGATGACATTACTAGTTAAGTATCAGTTAATTTAATGCTCTTTCTCTCAAAAGAGCTTACGGTTACTTTAGTAATTGCGGAAGTAGTACCTAAGTAAACGAAGTTTAATTCTTTCACATTCCAGCGTCGGTTTACAAAACCATCCATACCTTTACTCGCAATACCCAATCGATTTCCCGAGCGCTTCATCGCAGCACACATACTCCGTCCCAGGGATGAATGCCCAATTCGGCCCGGAGATGTACAATCCAGCTTTAGCACCTCATTCTCATGAGCTGCTTCAGCAGAATGATGCAAGTGCACAGCAGTCTCAGCAACAGCCCACCTTACTCGTCAACTCCACCAGGGCGTCAGAAAGATGGGATGGTAAGTCTAAACTGCTGCAATTCATCGAACCAATCGTCGATGGCTTCAAGAACCTCATTGGTCCCATTGCTAACGTTTTCTACGATGCCATGCCAGCGACTTTCCGTGGTCTCACATCCGACGTTTCCACAACGAAGAGCATCGAGGACGTGAAAGAAAAGGTTAAAAAACCTAGAGAAATACTAGTGCCGCAACCAAGGAACATCGCACAACGAAAGATGACCTATAGAAAATCATTGAGCCAAAGGCCTAAGAAATATAACGAATTGAAACTCGACTTAGACAAGATGAAACATAATAAAGATTTCCACGATTATGTAAAAACTAAAAAGTATAAATATAACTATCCAAACACATATTACTACCCTAGAGTAAAATATTTTGTGAATCCTCACTCATTTTATAGCAAAACCAATAACACTAGATTGATCCCTTACAAGAAAGATAGTTTGAATACTAACATTGTGAATAATGATGTATTGTCTACTTTCAATGAATCTAGTGAATGGAAACCGATTGTTGTTGCTAATTTAGATACTACAATTCCCAATGATATTAATCATATTACTGAAATAACTCCACTAGTTCCTCTAAATAGAAAAAGGACTCGAGTAAAACGAGGAGTCACTGATATATACACAAACTCATTTCGTAATTCAAGCATCGCTATTGAAGGTAGGCAATATAACACAGCCAGGGGTTTTTTTGATTATATAGGCAGTATATTTTCTATGGATTCGGTATCACAACTTTTTAGAACGAAATCTAAAGGTCCACCACACTATTACACGATGGCGTATGATGCTCTTATGCTAACTCTTGAAGTACTAGACGGCATAATGGGCATATCTGATAATCTCGGCAAATTTTACATGCCACCCAAGACAAAACAAAAGAAGAAGTATAGGAAAAAGAAACCAATAACACAAGATGATCAGAACAGCCAAAGACGATACACAAGGAACATTCTCACTAAGCATTAACCTCTACAGCATTTTTATGTCATGTTATTTTAAATTGGTGGTGGTTTAACGCATTTAACGTTGCATTTATTTTTTATAATAGGTACACGGGTAATAAAGGTTTGTAAATATCAATGAAAATGTATATACTTATGCTAGCTTGATCACTATAAGATGACAGTTTACTTGTATTTTCTAACATGAATATTGTTTAATTTTTTTGTCATTGTTACTGTGATCTATTGTCTGATATTACTTTTAATCAGATTTGTTAACATAGACGCGTAAAGTTACATAAACCCCAAAATTACAGGCTTCAAATTTAACTTGCTAGGTAAGCTTTACTTTTCTGTTCATGTAAAAAGATTATAGAATTTAACGAATCTTTAAATTGAAAAATCAAATGACATGGGAATTAAGATCACGTATAGTTAAAAATAATTAGCTCAGCAGGTTTGCTTTTTGATATTAACGTCTTTATTTATATTTCCATATAAAAACGCGCCTGCTGTATTCAAAGTGTGTAAATTTTCTTATCGCATCCGTTTTCAGGCCAAAATGCTAGGTGCTGTGTCGGCCATTACTTCCAACTTGTGTCGCATAAATCAAATTTGGGAATATTTGGGACCCCCATATTTTGTGAAATGGAGTTTCCTTGTATAAATAAAATTGTACCAGGCAGTTACTTAGACCGAATGATCTGCTTTTTAGTGGTATTTAATGATATTATTGGGATGTCAATGATTATGTCGGATTTGCAAAAATATTATTTGTCATATTTAATTTTATAAATATTTCTAACGTGTCTATTTTACTAACAGATCTGGTTAGTTTTTAATGAATAATATACAACCATGGCCATATATGTCTTCTTATTTAGGTTAAATGTTACATAAATATTACTAATTATACTTAGATTTATTAACAATATTTTCTTGTTAATGGAAACGTGACTTGATAAAATAATGATTACGAGTCAATTTGAAAAAGTAATGAGTTGACACGTATTGTTTTTTTCGCACTTTTAAAACTGGCCGTGGCTGTAACACCATTTGAATTGATATTTGTAAAAATACTATATACTTTCCAATTGTGCAGGGTTCCGGAGACGTCCAATGTCCTATGGAACATCGCGCGCTACATCAAGAGCTTATTCGGGTTCCCAGACTTAGCACTCAGCGAACCATCCATGCCCATGCCCATGTACGTCATGCCCACGCCAATGGAGATGTACGGGCAGATGGGACAGACCATGGTCATGCCCGAGATGCATCAGATGCATCAAATGCAGATGGCAATGGTATAATTGGACATCTGGACGTTAGACAGCGGCTAAGCGATCAAGTGACGATTGATTATGTTAATAAGCTAAATGTCAGATCACCACGTCAGCTTGATCCGTTGCCTTATTGTGATAAACGTGGTGATCTGACATTTAGCAATTCTCTCAGCGCAATGTTTTAAATTCATTGTTCTTTTTCTTGATTTGAATTTCAAGCATTGCGCTTTCTGCCCAGACGTTTTTTCTCTGAAAGACTGATTTTTCTAAGTGCGAGCCCGTCGACTTATTCGAATTGATTTAGGTAATTTATTATAATTGTAAGAGTTGTTATAAGGCTTATTTATGCGGCACGATAAAATAAATAAGAGAAAGTTATTTGTTGTTTTATTTATCTTAGCTTTGTATTCTTTTAAAGGCGTATTCGTATTTTATTTAGCGCTTTGTTATTTGAACCTACTAAGATTAAATCTTTTCATAGAGATACATTTAATTAGGTCTAGTTAATTAATTGGCCTGGATCAGGCCTATGTCCACGTGGACGTATGTGGACGTATTTTGGCTGATAAGATGATGATGAATGAATTTGTCTTAAAAGTGAGGCTTGATATTCAGAAGTGATAAATCATTTTAAAAAATCAGTATTGTTTTAAATCTTTAATGAAGATAGAAATTGTGGAACATGATAATTATGTTAATAGTAAACGATAGATGAATTTCATTATGTTTGTTTGTAGGCCTTCTTATCGAGTCTTAGGATGAAAGGGGATTACGTCACGTAACCATCTCCATAAAACATAGTCATTTTCCTCTGTGGATATTATAATCAAGTATAGAAAATAAAACATTTGGTTCGTTTGACTTTTTCGTATTTTAATGTAAGTTAAGAGCTTTTCCACTACTTTATATTTTCTTTTTGGTTCAGCTTTTTAGCTATAGTTGGGGACTAACGTTTGTATGGAGAAGCGGTCGTCCCCTTTTTTCTTAATTCTTAAATAAAATTATCGTGATACCTACTTAGTTACCATCATTACTCATATACATGTATAACTAATTTTGGTAACACAATAGGATCAATTAGGTATAATTTTACACAAAAAGTTTTGCAACCCGTTTTACCCATTAAGAAGTAAAGTACTACGGGCAGCTGAACATTCGCCAAAAATTTTCGCTGGACGTAAGTAATTAACTCGAAATCATTTTCATTTTTAAAAAGGAAAGGTTAGTCCTAGAGTGTGTGCGGAAAGAGAAGTTTCGCGGAGTGTATGCGGCCCATAGTTTTCACCTTACATCTTACGATTTATTTGCATTTTGTGTCAAAATCATTTATAATAAAATAGCAAAATCAACGTCTGTTGTCAAAGAATCTCCTTGCCAGTAAAATAAATTGGTAGGTAACAGAAGAAATCTGTAATATGACGAAAGCCAAATACAATTTTGTTAGGGTAAACATAATGTCGAGACTGACATTTTGAATGACATAATAGCGAAAAGGGATTAAGCTTCCACTCCACGAGGCCAAGGGTAAGTAAATAATAAAGACTGGATACAAAAGCAGGCCTAATAAATATACATTTTTAAATGTTGAAATAAAGATAGGCGGGAAACATTAAACTAAATGCGCCCAAATAAAATCTTGTCAAGGCTTACATTTTGAATGACAATAGCGGAAAGGGATTATGCTTCCATTGCAATAAGTCAAGGATAAACTAAGTAATAAAAACCGTGCTATAGAAAGCCGTATAATATATATATATCTTTTAATTCTGAAATAACATAGAACATTTTATGCCAAAAATATAAATTTAAAATGAATAATCTAAGCAAAAGCTTCTACAGTCAAGTGTAAAATATGGTTGCACTCATCATACTCAAAAATATGTCCAATAGCTCTTATGACAGCGACTTAAGAGCTATGGGACATATTTTTGAGAAAGTTGTATGCACCTATATTTTACATGCCTTTAGTTCAAAAACAAGCGCCAAAAATACTCTGCCTTGGGAGCCACCTACGACTTCGTACCCGTCGCCGTCGAAATAGCCGGGCCCTGGGGACGGGAGGCGTGTGAGCTCTTCAGACTCTTCAGAGAGCTGGGCAAACGCCTAAGGGAGAAGGGGAATGACCCCCGTTCTGAGTCATGGCTTGTCCAACAGGTCTCCATCGCCATACAGCGGGGTAACGCTGCAAGTGTGATGGGGATTTTTGGAACCGGCATGGCTCAGAACGGGTTTTAGTTTCTTAAGTACTTATAAATTATATTGTATCTAATGAAATAAATCCTATAGTTTTGGATGTTAGTCTTTTTTATTTGGCGGGTCTCTGATGAGGCCATAAGAGCGAGAAATCTGATACAGATGGGAAACGAGACACATTGCGATATCATTTTTGTTATAATTATTATCATCTAAGCTAGCCCATCACGTGCAGTTTTGGCATCCCTAGTTATGCGGGAATACGATATACTTACGGCCCGAGTCGAACTTTAAGATAGATACGTAAATTAATAGATCTAGAAACGATATGGATTAGATGTCAGTATCAAATGTGACGTTTCTTCAAACAATACGTCACTTTTGACGCTGACACATCTAATCCATATCTTTTCTAGATCTATTAATTAACGTATCTTAAATTTCGAATCGGGCAGTTACTATTTAATTATTTTTCCAATAGCTCTTACAGAGTTTTAAAATAGACATAATCATGTAAGTAGTCACTTCGCACTCTAACATTACGATTACGACGAGTCCAATATACTCCTAGCAGTCAGAGTACTAAATGGATTATAATTATCTTTTATTATGATCCCGATATAAATATTATTTCGCTAAAAAGCACAAAGATAATAAAACAATTACGTGACCCTCAAAATTACCTGCAGTTTACCATGAATACAAAGTGTGCCAAGTCATAGAGAAAAAAATACATAGAGTGCTCACTCCATACATCAGTTTTGGTACACTCAGCAGCAGAAGTTGCTAAGCGGACCAGGTGCTCATAATTACCTTGACACGCTCTTATTCTCTTAACAATAAAGTCGCCACAAGATCATTTTGAACACCGCGCCCGCTTAGCAACTTCTGCTGCTGACTGTACCAAAAAGACTATTATTTTCATAGTCGACATCTAGCATCGATTAGCGGAATTATCAGTAGGTATACTGCTACTTGACAATAGATGTTGCACCGACCCAGAAGTCTAATGCTTAACAATTTTCAGCTAATAATATAACCGGATTTGCCGGGACTCTATTTTCAACCCCTTCTGCTTTAATATTAGTTGTACATTGTTGTTCAATAAAATTTTCGTGAGTGGCGACTCATTAGACATCTAGTATCAAGTAGCGGTACTGATAATTCCGCTACTCGATGCTAGATGTCGACTACGAAAATAATAGTATTTTTGGTACCAAAACTGATGTATAGAGTAAGCACTCTATTCTTACTATATTTCTCTATGGCCAAGCGTAGCAAATGCTTTTATCATTAGGGAGGGCCATCTGTTGCCACGCTCAAATTATTTAAAAAAACATGACTCAAGATAAAAGAATCATTTTTGTCATGGCTTTTAGAAGACCTTAATGGGATTTTAAGTAATTTGTGTTATGATGGCGATTCTTAGATGTTATTCTTCAAAGGGTAGTGTAATAAGTTACACTACCGTAAAACGGGGTGAGTAGGTTTCGCGGGGAGAGGTGGGTTATGAATGGGGAGAGAAGGTTTGAGAGGGGGGTGAGAAGGGATTTTAAGGCTACTGTTACAAAAATAATGTATTCCAATTTAAAATGGAGCTATAAAAATAAACGATCCAACAATCTTCCAAAATCACCTTTGTATGAAAACCCCTCTCACCCCAAATACGTGGCACTACGGGGTGAGGTGGGTTTTCCTCTTTATCGTCAAAGTTATGAAATGGAACTACCCAAAATAAAATAAAAACTAAAATACAAACGTCCGGAACACGTATTATATACACCATTCAGTTTTCATATGTAAAAATAAAATGTTATCGAGGTTTGAATTTCAGTTTTGACTCTACTCATCCCATTTTACGGTACCCTTTGCTGGGAAACTTATGAAATTGTTGCATCATATTCTATTATAGCACGTATGCTATAGTTGATTATGCTATAAGTGCATAAAGTCCATCCATCCATTTTGTCCATCAGTCCATTTTGTCTGAGGCAATTAAGGTCGACGATAAAACGGGCGTTTATGGCCGAGTAATATAATCTGCTGTTCATTTCGAACGCGAGGTACAGAAGTAACTATCAAATATGTAAGGTTATTTTACCAAATTTATTCAAAACCAAAGAAATACCAGACCAGACACAGCCGCGTCGAGACTCGAGAGCGCGTCGCGCCGCCCATCAGCTTGCAGACAGACAGTCGCAATTTCTATGGCAGGTTTTAGACTTCATAGCTTGACCAGAGCATAAAAATGAACTTTACGAAACTTACACGCGACTTAAACACCAACTTTACGAGCAAGAGAAGTAAAAATAATTAAAAAATATGCAAATATACATAATCAAAATATTTGATTAAAATATTTCATTAATTCCCAAAGTTGTGTAAGCATCTACCTTTTTACTTTCTGTTGACTGTTAATTTAAATTATAAACCAAAGAGTAAAATTAATAATTTATTATGATCTAGTAAAATTATGACTATACTCGTACGTATGTATTAAATCGTCTAAACTGCGCTTCCAGCTTCTCCAATGATGGTGAGAGTCGGTGAAGATCTCGTAAGTAACGCTCCTTGTCTGAAACAAAAATAGTATACGCACAACACAATACAGAAGGGGCTCTATTGTTTCCCAAAAAGTTTTAAGTCATAATGTATTGTTTGCCCGCATTTTCGTTAGTCATAATTCATTTGGTTCAGAAACGCGCCACTTTTCAGGATTGCCATAAAACAAACCTATCTATAGGATAACCTCCTGAAAAGTTAACGGTTACAGCTTTATGACTAATGATAAAAGAATACATTATGAAATGAAATGAAATGAAATATTTTTATTTAGAACATAAAGTCCATATAAATGGTTAGTATTACGATAACTTACATTCCAGTAATATGACTTAAAACTTATGTATTAGTACTTACTTAAAACTAATTACATAATACATAGTATTATGACTTAAAACTTTATGGGAAACAAAGGGACCCCACTACAGACACATGTATGGTATACCATCAACAGTCGTTTTTTTAATGATATAGAAATGATTGGTTTAGTTTAGTTTTTATATTGAATAAAATGGACCCTGTCCGTTTGGACAATTTGGCCAGTGTCAAGGTAGTAAGATCAAAATTATACGACGAATACAACAACAGTGTACAGTTAAGAACTCTTGTAAAGCGATAGTTGGACATTAAGGATGACTCACGTTAGACCGGGCCGTGTCAGGGACGAAGCTTCCGGCGCTTACTTTTCTATGACAGATGACAGGTGATCGCGTGATTCTTTCCATAGAAAACGAAGCTCCGGAAGCTTCAGCCCGGACACGGCCCGGTCTAACGTGAGTCATCCTTTAGTTAGTTTTGCTGGGCATTTCCGCAAATCGACACCCATTGTGCCTAGGTACTCGTATTTTGCGTGAAACGAGGTAGCGCTACTCAAACCACCCCAGCTCCTCCACGAAACCTAGTAAAGTCTTCAGTTTGCTCACTGCCTCCTTCAGTGTGCACGGATTCCCTAGATAGTTGCTCCTGTATACAGAAGTATACTGTTAACAGGTAGAAACCTGTTTACAGTCTAGGAGCAGTGTTGGCCCAAACGTAATCGTCCCTTACAGTTTATGGTTCAATTTATACTGGTAAATGGTCAATAAAATTGCAATTAATGTTCGGCCAACACTGTCTGTCTTCCATGCACGCTCTGCACATGGGGCTGTCTGTTTTACCTATATTATGTAAGAAATCTCATTCAATGTACCTAGGCATTCCTGTTATAAGTCCTACTATTTTACGTAGTGGCGGGCTATCTAAAAAGGCCGCAGGGTGATATGGCAAAATTCCTGGTACCTACTTATGTCATAAAAATTCAAAAATCCATTGTCTGGATTCCAATGTAACGATGAAATGAATTAATGTGTATCAAAGCATATTAATTTAGTGGCAGTCAAAATTAGGGCCATATTTCTATCACAGACTACGTAATACTGTTGTAGATACGCCACTCCAAAAAAATAAAAAAATGACTACTGTCTACATTTTATTATACTGGCAAAATTAAAATTGATGCCGTCATTCTTAGCTCCTCTTGCAAACATTTAACAATAGTTACTTATTATACATGTAAGTATCGTCAACCTATCCATTGAAAAACATTGACGGCAACACGAAATATCTGCATAATGAACTGCACCCCTCTTCGAAAGCCGCCAATGCCACCACTGCCTCCAATGCCACCAATGCCACCACTGCCACCAATGCCACCAATGCCACCAATGCCACCAATGCCACCATTGCCACCATGAAGTGTTCTCTGCGCATCGAACGCCTGTCAACACAAGGGCGTCGTTATTTTGGCAAATAGATGCACACAATGGAATTGACAGGTAAAACCTTGTGGAACTAACCATACAAATTTATAATTGAGGATGATTGAATCTAGCTGTGTTTATAGTTGGATTGAATTTAATGTGCTCAAAAAATTTACGAGACAAAAAATGCTTATTTGTTTGTTTCAATGAAGGCTGAAATTCTGTTGAAACACGGTATGTATTGTATTGTTATGTATATTCGGCAGCATCAGCACGAGGTTCTGCAATACAATATATTATGTATGACATTGACAACAATGAGGCTACTAATAATATAGTATATATGTCGCTTGAGAGTCGATGACTACCAAAAAAAAGTTATTTTAGAGTGGCGTATCTGTTGAATAATACATGTTATTGTAATCTATTGTTTTATGGCAGGATTATTAAAGCTATAGGTATGTTAGGGATTAGCAAGGTTGGGGGTTTAAATGAAGCATACAATAGCAATCGATTCATTTAATTCAATATATAATAAATAATTGTTAGTACATTATTAATAAATTATTAATATAAGAACAAATACCTAGTTTGTTTCATAAATGCGAAATAAGCTCTTGTACAAGTTAGTACAGTTTAATAAATTAGTGTTATTTACATTTATATAATTGTGTACTTAAATATAATTATCGAGTTTTCAAAATACATATCGAACATAACATCATTTTGGTTTATAACTGTACTAACTTAGTTTTTTTTACTCGATTCTGATTCGACTATTAGTTTAGAAAGAAATTTATCTGTAGCTTTAACCCTTTGAACGCCACGTGTATCGTGTGCGGCGCGTTAATGTGAACCTAGTCGGAATGCACAAAGGTGGATAATCGGCTGTAGCCGCGCGCGTCAATTGACGTCTTTGGCGGTAAAAGGGTAAAATTCTTACATTTCCGTTCTGCGTTGATGTTTTATCTTTTTTTTTCTATATATATACAGGCTGTTACTGTTCGATGTGTATTCCCTTATTTTTGGTATTTTGACAAGGATGAGGTAAGCTCCGTTCACCGCCTCCGTCAGGTCTAATGCACCACCGTGACTTAGTCCTTTTTGATGATAGCCTGGAAAGTGTTTGAACTTTTATTCTTTAAAATCTAATAAAATTTTATAAAATTTTGTGATTTTATTTTGGTAATTTTAAAACATGTTGATGGCAGCGTAAAGTATGACTCACGTTAGACAGGGCCGTGTCGGGGCCGGAGCGTCCGACGCTTACGGTACTTTTCTATGACAGATGACAGCTTAGGTGGTCACGTGATGCTTTCCATAGAAAACGAAGCGCCGGCAGCTCCGGCGCGGACACGGCCAGTTCTAACGTGAGTCATCCTTAAAGGTGACATTCGGATGGCAACTACAGTTACATTACTGCTGCGGCTTTAACGCGCTGTATCTGCCATTTTCGCTGATAAAATTAGTGACGGATTAAATGTCATAATTTCGGCAGTAATACCGCGCTGAACGTCACCCTTTTCATCAAGGAATTTAACAAATACTTTAAGAAAGATCAAAATATATTACATCGATGTTGAACAAAGTAAATTAGAAATACTGGAGACATAACAAGATAATTTAGCTTTGAACAATACAAAGTCACTTTTCTTTTGGAAATAGGTACCTACCACTTCATCCATGTTCCATGAAACAAACATAATTAATTTTACAAAGGACCGAATGAAATACCTACATGATTAAATCAACTAATATTTTGCGAATAAAACTAGAACTACATTTCAAACAAATATTAATAAATTAAAGATCGTTTTCAGCCAACTCTTTCTTTTGTAAATTAAATAAATTGGTTCTGTTATTTGCTCATTGATACAGAATAAAAAACAAGTCTAATAAGGAGTCTGGGTATTCCCAGGGTACTCTCTTGTAAAAATAAATTATGTTTTAGGGACCGACAGTGTACCTACGGAATGAATACTAGCTTATATAAAATACCGTTTCATATTTGGTGTAAGTAACAAAGCCGAGAAACTTATTACTTATATACTTGCTTATACTATATAAGTACTTGGAAAAAGGTATCTTCGTATAATATTCTTTATAAAGTCTGGCCAGTAAAAAACGAAAGTATGTCATACAAAAACCTGTAAAACGAGACTTGAATTAGAAATAGAAACTGTAAATGTGTTCAACTAACACATATGGCCCGATTCGGATTTTGAAATACACATCTGTTAGATATCTTTTAGACGTCGCCAAGATACGATAACGATATGTTTAAGATCTAACCTGTCAAATTTGACATTTTCGCGATTCTGGAGATACTCTTGAACGATTTCCACAAGATATGACTTAGAGATCCAATTCACATCTAATAGATATCTAACTCTATCTAACGTAAAAGTGACATTGGTTGCCCGAATTGCGCTGCAAAAGAGAACTAGTTGAAATCTAAACTATAACGTATCTAGAATGGATCTAGTACGTGTCGTCTCTTGTGAATATCTTGAAGTTCGAATACGGCAGTTAGCTCGGGTATAACATCTGCTACCCAAGAATTATATTCAATATTTAATATAATTATGTGCCCGATTATATCGCCTTACTTCCATGGATATTCAGGCACGTACGATGTACGTGGGGAGATTTTCACGACTTATAATTTACCCATAACCATGCATAAATGCTATAAATAAGTGAGTAATAAGTTGAAATGGTTTATCGATGAACAAGTGCTCGAATTACAAGATTTCTCTCTTAAGAGCCCATCAACGTGCACACTAGCGCCACTGCTAAATAATCGTGATTATTTAAGTTAAAAATTAATTAAAAATTAAAAAAACACGACTGCAGTTTAAAAGCGAACTGAAAAGCTAGAAATAATTTTTAGTTATGTTAGGTACTCAACTTAATGAATGTAAAATAGAATATAAGTGTTCAGTCAGGGTCATAAACAGCAATCGGAAAAGTTTAGGCTCATTTAGGATCGTGACTGTACCTGCATATTTTATTTCGATTGCAGTCGGGGACCTTGATATATTGAAATTTTTCCATTCACAGGTCCCCGACTGCAATCGAAATAAAATATGCAGGTACAGTCACGATCCTAAATGAGCCTAAACTTTTCCGATTGCTGTTTATGACCCTGACTGAACACTTATATTCTATTTTACATTCATTAAGTTGAGTACCTAACATAACTAAAAATTATTTCTAGCTTTTCAGTTCGCTTTTAAACTGCAGTCGTGTTTTTTTAATTTTTAATTAATTTATTTTATTTTATACATTTTAGTGACCATTTAAACCAACCACATTTTTTATGATTTAAGACAATTTAGTTGCTTCAAGGAGATTTCATCACATTGATCTTTGATATGTGAGCATAAAACGTGCTTAAAAACCTAACTAGGTCTGGTCTGACCCAAAAACCAGACGTATTGAAAAGTGCTATATGGCTTAATATCTCTGCAACTACATAATTATTTCCTATTAGTTGGCTTTCGGCCTTCGCAATTAAGATACTTGGGGAAGCTGCAGAAAGCGTGCATCTTTCTTACGCTCCAGGCCTTCGGCCCTACGCGAAGCTCGGCCTTCGGCCTTCGCAATTAAGATACTTGGGGAAGCTGCAGAAAGCGTGCATCTTTCTTACGCTCCAGGCCTTCGGCCCTACGCGAAGCTCGGCCTTGGGCCTTCGCAATTAAGATACTTGGGGAAGCTGCAGAAAGCGTGCAGTTTTCTTACGCTCCGGGCCTTCGGCCCTACGCGAAACTCGGCCTTCGGCCTTCGCAATTAAGATACTTGGGGAAGCTGCAGAAAGCGTGCAGCTTTCTTACGTTCCGGGCCTTCGGCCCTACGCGAAGCTCGGCCTTCGGCCTTCGCAATTAAGATACTTGGGGAAGCTGCAGAAAACGTGCACCTTTCTTACGCCCCGGGCTTTCGGCCCTACGCGAAGCTCGGCCTTCGGCCTTCGCAATTAAGATACTTTGCGGAAGCTGCAGAAAGCGTGCACCTTTCTTACGGTCCGGGCCTTCGGCCCTGCGCGAAGCTCGGCCTTCGGCCTTCGCAATTAAGATACTTGGGGAACCTGCAGAAAGCGTGCACCTTTCATACGCTCCGGGTCTTCGGCCCTACGCGAAGCTCGGCCTTCGACCTTCACAAATAAAAAACTTGGGGAAGCTGCAGAATGCGTGCACCTTTCTTACGCTTCGGGCCTTCCGCCCTACGCGAAGCTCGGCCTTCAGCCTTCGCAATTAAGATACTTGGGGAAGCTAAAGAAAGCATGCACCTTTCTTACGCTCCAGGCCTTCGGCCTTCGGAATTAAGATACTTGGGGAAGCTGCAGAAAGCGTGCACCGTTCTTACGCTCCGGGCCTTCGGCCCTACGCGAAGCTCGGCCTTCGCCCTTCGCAATTAAGATACTTGGGGAAGCTGCATAAAGCGTGCACCTTTCTTACGCTCCGGGCCTTCGGCCCTACGCGAAGCTCGGCCTTCGGCCTTCGCAATTAGGATACTTGGGGGAAGTTACAGGAAGCACGCACCTGCCTTACGCTTCGGACCGTCGGCCCTATGCGGAGTTCGGCCTTCGGCCTTCGTAATTAAAATACTCGGGGGAGTTGCAGGAAGAGCCCATCTGTCTTTTAAGTTTTACTTACGTACGTACTACGTACGGACACAGCTATAGGTACTACAGAATGAGAGATGAATATCATTATCTCATTCTAACAAATAGCTTTGTCCCTATTTACGTAAGTAAAACTTACAAGTGTATCTCGGGCTTTATATAAAAAATACGTATAAAAATATACGGTTATAATGACACTTTGTTCCGTCGGTGCAGAGTTGTATCTGAAGACGGACTCTACAATCTCAGACTCTCTTCAAAGAACTTATTTACACTTTTCTATTCCCTTAGCGCAATTTAGAACATATTGGCTTGGTTTCAAAACAAGTAAAATATGATTAATATAATTTTTTTTTATGATCAGCGGTCAAACCACATCCTTTTAATATCCCAACAATAGGATAATATTTGGTTTTATGAGATTGGCTTTTCTTAATATATTTTGTTAATTCTTACTTTCTTAAAATTGGACTTAAACCCTCATATTGTACATATATTATTGATCGTCTTTCAAAGCGCTTCATTTTGATGCCCTACTCGATGGGTTTGCAAGATATTTTTTTCTTAAGGTTGCGTAATATGGCGTATTAAGTCCGCCATATTGATTTTGTAATGACGTCACATAGCCTATGTCACCCGGGATGACGTAAGGATTCTAATGATATATCATACATCTAAATCGGTTAAGGCATTCTGAAGTTATCGTGGAATAAAGAAACTCACATACATATATACATACAAACATGAACGCTGAAAACAATACACTCTTTTTTTTGGGCAGTCGTGTAAAAAAGGGGGCCGCTACGTACTGTATCTTGTATTAAAGTACCTTTTGAATACATCAAACTAGTTTCTATGTTGCTGGATTCGTCAATATATGCGTCCAAAGTTAAAATAGCCGTTTTTGTTTTGAGTTTATAGATTGAAGAATGCAGCAACATAGAAACTAGTTTTATGTATTCAAAAGGTACTTTAATACAAGATACTCGTACAATACAGTACGTAGCGGCCCCCTTTTTAAATATCTTTTGTTAAATTAAAAGAATCACGATTATTTAGCAGTGGCGCTAGTGTGCACGTTGATGGGCTCTTAAGATTGAGATCATGAAGAGGCAGTAAATACATGTGAGTGCTATAATTATACGATACTTATAATACAAGAGAAATATCTTGATATTACCAGAGAGAAAATATGTAACCTTGAAAGTCCTCACTCCATACATGGCTATCCTTAATAATAAGTTGTATAGGTAGTTATATTGTTGCGGCACCCTAGGTTAGGTATTTTATAATCTCTCTTCTTCTTCCTCGCGTTGTCCCGGCATTTTGCCACGGCTCATGGGAGCCTGGGGTCCGCTTGACAACTAATCCCAGTAATTGGCGTGGGCACTAGTTTTTACGAAAGCGACTGCCATCTGACCTTCCAACCCAGAGGGTAAACTAGGCCCGTATTGGGATGAGTCCGGTTTCCTCACGATGTTTTCCTTCACCGAAAAGCGACTGGTAAATATCAAATGATATTTCGTACATAAGTTCCGAAAAACTCATTGGTACGAGCCGGGGTTCGAACCCGCGACCTCCGGATTGCAAGTCGCACGCTCTTACCGGCTACCGCTAGGCCACCAGCGCTTCAGTTAGGTTTTTTATAATGTGTTTTTATATTTTAATTTTATATGCATGTTGTAAAAATCCTAATCTAAGAAGAAAAATTAATAAAGGAAACATAGTTATAGGAGGTATGGTAAAGAATATCATTAATAGGTTTTTAAACTCGCACAAAACCTAATATTTAAATAAATAAATGAATTCCCGCTAATGGGTTATTTATCCATGTATTAATAGAGTGAGCATTCTAAGCTTACTTATTTCTCTATGGTATTAAATAAATTAATTTGGTTGTTTTTAAAATAACACATCGGCTACCGAATTTGGGTGCAAACATGAAAGCGGCTGTAACGTATATTGGTTCATTTTGAAAAGGGTTTTCGCTACGTAAACATCTGAATAGTCAACGTCTTGCCTGTGTGTTGTTGTGTTTAGACTTAAATAATATCTGGGAGACCGAGCAAAGCTCGGAAAACATATAAAAACTCGAAAATGCGCGTTTTCCTAGAGATAAGACCAAGCTAGATCGATTTTTCGCCCCCGAAAATCCCCATTTAGCAAATTTCAACGAAATCGTTATAGCCGTTTCCCTGAAATATATACATATAAATATATGTATAAATAAATATACAAGAATTGCTCGTTTAAAGGTATAAGATTAAAGGTGCAATAGCCATCAAATTCCTTCTTATTAATTAAATAATCATTCATTCATTCAGTCATTAATTCATTCATTTATTTATTAAGTCATTCATTCATTTATTTGATATCTGTAGCGTAGCTAAATAATAGTCAGTAGAAATTTTAGTAAATGATAATTTGTACATAAAATACCAACAAGGAGTCAAAAAACTGGTGGCCTAGCGGTAAGAGCGTGCGACTTGCAATCCGGAGGTCGCGGGTTCGCACCCCGGCTCGTACCAATGAGTTTTTCGGAACTTATGTACGATATATATTATCATTTGATATTTACCAGTCGCTTTTCGGTCAAGGAAAACATCGTGAGGAAACCGGACTAATCCCAATACGGGCCTAGTTTACCCTCTGGGTTGGAAGGTCCTAGTAGAAGGAACTAGTGCCCACGCCAATTACTGGGATTAGTTGCCAAGCGGACCCCAGGCTCCCATGAGCCGTGGCAAAATGCCGGGACAACGCGAGGAAGAAGAAAAAGGAGTCAAAAACTTTCCATTTACGATGGCGAAGGAATAAGAAATTAGATGCAGACGGATATATATTATCAGAATACCAGGTAAAGTAAAAGAAAGATGAACGTAATTGGGGGCTATTCATAAATTACGTCATTTCAAATTAAGAGGGGGGGGGGTTTGGACATCGGATGATGATTGATGGTAGCATGACGTAGGAGGAAACGGGGTCATTCGAAGCATGATTCGAAGCAAAAATTATCAAAAATAGATGACGTAATTTATGAACAGCCCCTTGGTTGTTACAAGAATTCCAAACAAACCTTTCATCAAGGCACTGCAATATTATAAGAGAAGTAAAAATTATTGTGAAGTCGTAATGAAAAGCAAAAACCTCAAGATTAGTCATACCTGTGAACCCATCTATGGATCATAATAAACCCTTCATAAGGCATAAGCATAAGGGTGTCAAGTAAAAGCAAAATTCAACCCTATCACTTTGCAATAACGTTCAAAATCAGGAGGAAAATTATTATCTGCCTTAAAAAGGCTTAAAAGCATGTAGGTAAAGAAAGAATGCTAAGCACGAAGAATTTCGTACACTGACCCGTCTATTCCCATCTCTATCGCAGACGCGTAATTATATTGCTGTCCCGCTCATAAAGCCGGCGGTCAATACCACTGTGCGAGCGGGACAGCAATATGATTATGCGCGTGCGATAGAGGTAGGAACAGGCGCCGAAAATCGTATTTCGTCAATTGCGGTCATTTTTCTCTGTCACTCTAATTACGTCTTAATGAGAGTAAAAGAGAAAGATCCCCGCAATTTGCGAATTTCGGTTTTCGCTGTAAGCCCCCAGAGTACGCAATTATTCGTCGCTTAGCTTGCTTAGGGCCACTTGCTGGTGCTTGCTGGTCCCACTAACCCAAGGTTAACCGGTTAAACCGATAACCCACTGTCAAATTGTACTCGTAACCATGTTAACTCCAGGTTTAACTGGTTAACACGCGGCTAGTGGGATGGTGCAAGTCGCGCTTAATTGATGAATCTAGTTATTTTTTATCACCTGAGGAGAGAACAGTTTCTTAAGCCCAATGATGGTAGCCAGCAGCAGCGCGATCTTCGAGATGAGGAGGGCCTTCCCGACCATCAGGGTCAGACCCTTGAAGGTCAGGGCGCCGAGCAGACCGAACTTCATGGCCGCCGCGGCGAGAAACGGGCCCATATTCTTGTTGCGGCTGCGGCCGCTCTCGAAGACCTTAGGGGACTTGAGGGCTACGCCTGGAATAATAGAAAACAATATTATTAAATTGGTGTGATAATTGTTTTTATCGCCAAAGTATACAACAGATGGCACTAGCGTGTCAGCACTGTATCAGTACGTAGCTTCAATACCTACTGTATGGCACCTGTATGGAATCTCAGATAGAACCATAGAGAAATATAAGTAAAGAAAGAGTGGTAACTCCGTACATCAGTTTTCTTACCAAAACGTGAGTTATTTCGTAGTCGACATCTAACGTCAAGTAGTGGAACTATCAGTACCGCTACATGACACGATGTCACAAGTTTCGCTACTGACGAAAAATTAGCTACTAAAACAATTTCCAAGTAATATTATAAGCAGAACGCGTTGAAAATAGAATTCCGGTGCATCTGCTTATAATGTTAGCTTAAAATTGTTGAGTTTTAGTTTGCCGCTACATCTATTGTCAACTAACATATCCTTGGTACAATGCCTCAAGGGCCTATTTTAGATTTAAGCTAGTTTTTATTTTCTGTATATATCTTGTTTGTAAATAAATCACATACTAGCAGAACTGATAATGTACGCTACTTGACAGACAGATTTCGCATTTATAATATGACTGTATTTGAGTATGGATATGAAATACCTTGACTGTAACTTTCATCAGAGTTTGCAACTTCCGACTAGAAGCTTCTAACTAGTAGGCTGTTGTTGTGTTTACTAACTAACTTGACTAACTTTCACTATACTTCAATCCTTAGACACAACATCAACCTCGAGAGAGAGAACTCGGTAGAAGTTCCTTCTTCGTACAGTGTAATTGTAGGTACTTATTTATCCTCCTGAGACCCAGAAGCAGTAGTTTTGTTATTTAATTAAGAAATTTATTTATTTAATTATTAGTTACTTTATTATAATTCATAATATATAGCAGAATATGTTCCAAAATTTGTACGACTTAGGTCTTAGGAAGATAGTGTACAAATAAAAACGGTTTGATACACCTTCTAGAACAAATGCTACGGCGCATTAACATTCGGTATAAATTAGACAAGCTATACTCTTTCGATAATTTTGCTCCCAGAATACTAAATTTACTTTAAAAGTAAACTATTGAAACGAAGGTTTTATGAAGCCACAGAACTATAACTAAACACAATGAACCAGATAAATGAAATGAGTTAAAATTAAATTTTTATAACAGATTTCGCGGTAGGTATATCTAGAATGAGCGCAGTTTACAACTATTTTCAAGTTTGATGATGGTGAAGGCCTAAATATTCGAGTACACATTCACCCATCGAAATTGGTTAATTTATGGCTTCAGTAATTTCACTCAGCAAATGAAAATCCATATTCATTGGAAATCGACTATGACTGGAAATAAATGAACGAGAAGAGGTATTGCAAGGATTCTACGGCGTTATTCGTAAACGTCTGCTAAGTTAATCAGCTAATGATCATCGTTTGTCCCTCTCTATGGCATAACGACAGATAGGGACAAGCGATGATCATCAACTGATTAAGTTGGCAGCCGTTTATGAATAAATACGACGTCACTATGGTGCTATGGTAGGCTTTCAAAGGTGGTTTTTATAAAAAAAACCGGCCAAGTGCGAGTCGGACTCGCATTCCAAGGGTTCCGTACATTAAGTCCGACTAACGGATGACTGTACATTTCTAATAGGGTTTCCTGTCATCTATAGGTAAAGAACTATTTTTTATGTATATTTTTCAAAATTTTAGACCCAATAGACATTATTTGGCTATTTTCTTAAATAACTTCTAACCTATGTAAGTATATTAAAATTATAAAAAAAATATATATATTTAATTTGGGGTTTACATGTCCGTCTTTGGGTCACTAATTTACATGTGTGCACCAAATTTCAGCTTAATTCCGAGAAAATAGGCTGTGACAGACGGACAGACAGACGCACGTGTGATCCTATAAGGGCTCCGTTTTTTTAGGGTTCCGTACCCAAAGGGTAAAAATGGGACCCTATTACTAAGACTCCGCTGTCCGTCCGTCCGTCCGTCCCTCCGTCCGTCCGTCCGTCTGTCACCAGGCTGTATCTCACGAACCGTGATAGCTAGACAGTTGAAATTTTCACAGATGATGTATTTCTGTTGCCGCTATAACAACAAATAAGTACTAATAAAAACAGAATAAAATAAAGATTTAAGCGGGGCTCCCATACAACAAACGTGATTTTTGACCGAAGTTAAGCAACCTCGGGCGGGGTCAGTACTTGGATGGGTGACCGTTTCATGGCTTGTTTTTTTTTGCTTTTTTTTGCTCTATTTTTTGTTGATGGTGCGGAACCCTCCATGCGCGAGTCCGACTCTTGGCCGGTTTTTTTCCTTTTCAGGTACTGACAAGCCTTGAAATATGAACTCACCGACTCCTAAGCTGCCGTCTTTCTCCTGAGCCCCGGACACGACAAGGTCCGCGTTCTCCAGCAGCCTGTACCGGAGGGACCTCGTGGTAGCGAATTTCCACAGCTTGTCCATGATGAGCTGCTGCGCCTGGTCCTCCAGGGAGGTGCCGGCGCGGGCCAGGGTCTCCGACTTCACTGGCGCGTCAGCTGCCGCTCCGTTGCTGGAAAAGAAAATCAAGTTTTTTTATTTTTTCTACTCCCGTACTTTTATTTGTCATTTAAGGGGTCGTGCACACACCTTTAAACCCCTACCTTATAGTTGTCAAGACAAGTCTTTAGTCTATTCCCCAAAAAAAGTATTTGTGCATGCAGCATCTTTTTGGCACTTTTTCGATACTTCGTGTAATGACCACTTAAAAAATATTGAATGAAATACATTGTTGCCAACCTTATTTTAAATGTCATCTCTGACAAATATGTGAACCATAGACATGTTTTTTTAATTTCATTCATTCTTTTTCCGCCCGTACCCTCCATTTTTGCTACTTCTAGAATGAAAAATATTTGTTAAATTTACAATATTATTTCAAAGTAAGTGCTTGGTCGACGACCAATCAACACCTTTTCTACGACCAATGGTCGTAGGAAAGGTATACTACGTAGCTCGAGCTCTAGTAATTATTGCCTAAATTCGTCCAAGCTAAACCCTTCACGTTTTTGCAAGTAATGTATTTCTTTGCACAAAAACCATGAATCAACAACCTAACTGGTTATAATTTGGTGAAAAAACGGTAAACTTTTAACGAAGCAGAAAACAAATTGCCCTTGTATCGCCACCCTTCGAAAACTCCTAAATTTCATTTTTTATAGATCAAATTTGGACTTTAACAGTACAAAATACGGTTGATTTTTGGTGGACGTGATGGTAATGAATAAGTAGTTAGGGAAAAATGACTGGCATGTTCTTCTTAAAATGTAACTGAAAGTTTTAATACACACTCGGTCTTAATATAAAATAAGTGAAAAATACTGTCTTGGTTAACCAACTCAGAATTTGAGTATAATTTAGTAGCACCCAGGTAACGAAGGAGGGGAAATATTATTAAAAAAAATCTTTTATAAGCATTTAAAATTGAACAATTTGTATTTGTACTTTGGTTGTGATAGGTTTTCGGCGTTTGAGTAAATAGTTAACTATTTATTTACAATCTATATTATTTACAATATTTACATATACTTCATCAATTTTCGACGAAACCTAATGTTCTATAAATATTATTGGACATTATTATTAGGAAATTACCTTTAAATGTTCCATTCTGTACATTTTAAAGGGTTAATCACAGTTACTGCGTTTTGAATTCATCACTAAACCACAAAGCGACGTTTCAGAATTTCTACATCAGCAAACATCAAGCTGAATTCTGAATTGGTTACATGAACATTGAACATAGGTAAGTCGAATTATTTATTAATGCAAAATAATTACTTACTCAATATTCATAAGACAGGCAAAATCCACAAAGCAATACGCATATTCATCAAATTTTGTTAAGCTACTACGAAAACTGAAAAGTCTTGGATTGAATCCCAAAGGGGTAAAAAGAGATTGATAGTGGACAAAAATATAAACGTCTGAAGGGCTAAGATGGCTGGCTCGTTATCATTTGTCACCAATCACCATGCCTGTCACATTCTAACAAGTTTCATCATCATCATCATATCAGCCCTTTATCGCCCACTGCTGAGCATAGGCCTCTCTTCTAGTACGCCACTTGTCCCGGTCCTGAGCTAATCTCATCCAGAAGTGACCCGCAATCTTCCGGATGTTGTCCACCCAACGAGCCAACGGACGCCAGGCGCTTCTTTCATCCGAAAACGGCCACCATTCTGTTAACATTTTAGTCCACCGGCCGTCACTCTGCCTAGCAACATGTCCTGCCCCTGCCCTAACAAGTATGCGATTGCGAAAGTGACGCATGAAATGACAGGTGATAAAAACGCGACCATGATACCGCTGCTGGATAAATTGAAACATTTAATTTATAAACCTTTTTGAAGTTTCTTACAGAAATACAATCGATAGAATTACCTACTACTGCAGTATTTTGGCGAGATATTACTGCCGACTGATTTTTGACATCAAAATCGCACCTCAATAACTGCAGCAGAAACGCTGGTGCGGTCTGAATCCGAACGATAAGTATCTTAGTGTAAGGCCTGAGTGGACGCTCGAGTTGGGCGTGCAGCGGGGCGGGGCGTGCGGCGTGCATGTGAAACAAATGCAAACGTATAGTAGCGGCCTTAGTGCACGCTGCTCAAATCACTTGGGAGCTCGACGCCCCGCCTAACGCTCCGCCTCAGGCCTTACACTTAGAGCCACCCCACTCTAGCGTCTTTTGAGCGTCGGCGTCTTGTCCGCGCTATGGAAAATAACGTCGCTGCGCAGTTGCGCCAACGTCGCGTCGAGCAGCAGCCACAGAGTTAACTAGACGCCGACGCTCGGAAGACGCTAGGGTGGGGTGGCACTTAAGACTGGCTCTTGAAAACGATCGACTTGGCAAGCGATTGTATGATACTCTACGATTCAAAGCGAAGCATAATACAAGTAGAAATCAGTTAAGCGGGAAATTCCTGCTTTGAAATGTGGTCTTACAACTTGTCTGCTTTTGTATTAGTGTACAAGGGTTTCCAGGTGGGTACCTTAACTTATAATAGGGTAGTTTTACATCTTACATATGTACCTTATGTTCTAACAAAGCTCATGAGAATAGTGAATATACCTACCCGCCATTCTCTTACCTAACTACCGAAAGAGGTATTGCTATAGAAACGTAGATGTAACATAATATCGTCAGGTGACAAGCAAAAGTCACTAATAGTACCACCACAAGCTCATAGCCATAGTGAACCATATTAGTACGAAAAGAAGGTTGATTTTTATTTAAATATTTTATAGTATCTAAATAATTAGTGACTTTTGCTTGTCACCAGACGATATTTGTTTTTGAAAATGTGTTTAGATGATTTTTATCTGACATCTCTTTTGCACAATTTTTACATCTTTATTACAAGATAAATAGTATTGAAATTACTAACAACAAATGAAATGAATTAGAAACAATTTAAAGAGTTTATTGGATTCTGTTGCTGCCATTTATAGTGACTTTTAAATAATTCCATTATCATGTTGTAAAGCTGTACATAATGTTACGATTGATCATTACTGCACTAAAATGTCTGTTTGTATGTTACCTCTTTGCGCTTAAACCGCTGAACCGATTTAGATGAAATTTTGTATGGAGATAGTTTGACGCCCGGGGATTAACATAGGGTAGTCAATAATAATGATTATTTCAACCAGACAAAGTTGCTCGCAGAAACTTGTGGTAAATAATAATTTATATTCAGCTGCCGTTCGCGGTCACAAACGACATGATTCATATGGATTCCGATATAATTCGTAGAATACGCCATTTTGTGGTATACGTATTGATATTTCGTGTCCAAAATTTAATATTGCAAAAGGATAATCCATTGGATTGGTTAAATGCTAATATTTACATAGGTATTATAGATCTCTAAAATCAATCATGCGAAATAATCATAAGTACTGGTAAATTTTTATTAAATTTTCAATATCAGATCATTTCATTTTTCTCACGTTATTACGCTTATCATCTCTTCGTGTATTTTTAAGGCTATAAAGTAAAACGTTTTTGAGAATTAAAACGACAAAAAATAAGCTTAAGATTGAAATAAATTTACATTTTCTCAAAACGTACGATATAATAACCATTGTGTAATAAAATAGAATCACAGGTGAAAATTAGGTATATACTTTGTTTGGCATAGACATTTTTCGTGATTATTAGGGTTCTGTACCCAAAGGGTAAAAAACGGGACCATTACTAAGACTTCGCTGTCCGTCCGTCCGTCTGTCACCAGGCTGTATCTCATAAACCGCGATAGCTAGACAGTTGAAATTTTCACAAATGATATATCTCTATTGCCACTGTAACAACAAATACTAAAAATAAAATAAAATAAATATTTAAGGGGGGCTCCCATACAACAAACACGATTTTTTTGTTCTATTTTTTGTTGATGGTGCGGAACCCTCCGTGCGCGAGTCCGACTCGCACTTGGCCGGTTTTTTACTGTAAGTAAGTATAACTATTGGTAAATATCAATTTTTTATCAATTTCAAATATTTACCAGTTTCATCACATATAATTTCTGTTGACCATAAATTCAGTGGTTACGTTAAATTATTAATGCAAAAATCTCGAGACACTAATGGGAAATTGATTTTAATGAACACAGTCTGAATTTGGATAATTTTGTTGTCATAATATGTAAATCCGGAAGGGTATGTGTTGTGTTTATGGTTCTCAATAGACTTCCACTCTCGATCAGCGATAACCCAGTTTTCCGGAGGTATTGTGTACCGTCTACGTCAATAATATGTATCCAATATTGCACTCTATTCCATTGTAATAAGATGGAAACGTGTGCATATATTTATGATGTTTTTCTGACAAGATTGATGGTCCCACACAAAGGTCGGGGTTCATTAACAGGGAACAAATAGCATGTTGCTGAAAGGCTGTTCTACTCATTGTTGAAGAATGTGTGTTGTAATTAACATGTTCAAATAATAAACTATACAATTTGGGGTCCCTTTGTTTCCCATAAAGTTGTAAGTCATAATGTATTGATTATCATATTATCATCACTACATAGTATAAAACAAAGTCGCTTCCCTGTCTGCCTGTCTGTCTGTATGCTTAGATCTTTAAAACTACGCAACGGATTTAGATGCGGTTTTTAATAGATAGAGTGATTCAAGAGGAAGGTTTATGTATAATTTGTTAAACCGTACGAAGCCGGGGCGGGTCGCTGGTTCGTTATAAAACTGAAACCGTTAACTTTTCAGGATTTTCGTCAGGTTATCCTATAGATGGGTTAGGTTAGGTTTGTTTTATGGCAATCCTGAAAAGTGACGCGTTTCTGAACCAAATAAATCATGACTAATAACGATAATAATGCGGGCCAACAAAAACTGTTGTGGGTTAAAAGTGAAACTTTTCACCGGACACATTTTGGCGCTAGAACGTAGAAAGAAAAGTTATGGACACTTACAACTCTACTTGAAAAGTAAAAGTGCACTTGTGGCCTTATCTAGCAATAAGGCCAAAAGTTTGGTTTTGTGTTTAGGTAATTGACTTTTGATTATTCGTCGCATAACAATTGATTGTCCTAATGTAATGTTACCTACGCATAAAACTCTTTTCGCGTAATTTTTCTCCAGCTGAAAGTATTTTCGAAAATATTTTGCATAGGTTGTGTAGAATAGGGTAGGTTAGGTTAGGTTTGTTTTATAATTTTTCAGAAATGTTAACAGTTTCAGCACAGTAACAATTATGCGAAATGAGTTTTATGCGTAACATTACATTAGGACAATCAATTAATATGCGACCCAATATAGACCCTTTTCATTTCGACTAATAGAAAAGCGTACTTTTAATTTTAATTTAGTGTATGGTGCATGCTAATTGCTATTAGCAAACAAACTTAATTTCGTATGCCCTTGGGTACGACATTTCTGTTTTTACCATCATATGCAATATCATGTTGTGTACACCTATCATCGACAAATAATGATGTTGTATTTGTATTTGACTTTCGTAGTGTGGAACAAGTTTGCTCACCTCTCATCAACAATCATGACGTCATCGCTGTGTATTTGACTTTCGTAGTGTGGAACAAGTTTGCTCACCTCTCATCAACAATCATGACGTCATCGCTGTGTATTTGACTTTCGTAGTGTGGAACAAGTTTGCTCACCTCTCATTAACAATCATGACGTCATCGCTGTGTATTTGACTTTCGTAGTGTGGAACAAGTTTGCTCACCTCTCATCAACAATCATGACGTCATCGCTGTGTATTTGACTTTCGTAGTGTGGAACAAGTTTGCTCACCTCTCATTAACAATCATGACGTCATCGCTGTGTATTTGACTTTCGTAGTGTGGAACAAGTTTGCTCACCTCTCATCAACAATCATGACGTCATCGCTGTGTATTTGACTTTCGTAGTGTGGAACAAGTTTGCTCACCTCTCATCAACAATCATGACGTCATCGCTGTGTATTTGACTTTCGTAGTGTGGAACAAGTTTGCTCACCTCTCATTAACAATCATGACGTCATCGCTGTGTATTTGACTTTCGTAGTGTGGAACAAGTTTGCTCACCTCTTGTCAACAATCATAACGTCATCGCCGTGTATTTGACTTTCGTAGTGTGGAACAAGTTTGCTCACCTCTCATCAACAATCATGACGTCATCGCTGTGTATTTGACTTTCGTAGTGTGGAACAAGTTTGCTCACCTCTCGTCAACAATCATGACGTCATCACTGAGCTGGATGGAGGCCGTCCGCAGCATGCGGTCGACGTAGCCTACCAGCTCTATAGCGATACAGGACGAAGGCTCCCGCGCACCGCATTTGTGGCTCAGCCCGCGTTTCAGGGATTCTTCTGTTGGCTCTGCCTGAAATATATAAATAATAAAAATAAATGAAAATTCCTTATTTCAGACCAAAAGCGATCCGATAATGAAGAAATGAATTGATTTAACTGTCACTCTAAGAGGCGGTTTCTAATAACACGATTTCCTATTGTATTAAATTAAATTATTAATTATTAAATAAATATAAGGGAACAATCTTACACAATCTATATCAACCTAGTCCCACTGTAAGCTCAATAAGGCTTAAATATTGTGAGTACTAGTCGACGATTATACAATACATTTTGTTTTCTTCCTCGCGTTGTCCAGGCATTTTGCCACAGTTCATGGGAGCCATGGGGTCCGCTTGGCAACTAATCCCAGGAATTGGCGTGGGTACTCGTTTTTACGAATGCAACTGTCATCTGTCCTTCTAACTCAGAGGGTAAACTAGCTATTGGAATTAGTCTGGTTTCCTCACGATAATTTCTTCCACCGATATAATATATTAGATAAATACTTATACATATAAAACATCCATAAGTAAGAAACAAATATATGAGATAAACATACATAAATGCTCATACCAGGATTCGAACCCGGGACCCCCTTTGTAGGCAGAGTCCGTATTGTTTTGATCTGTATATCATACGACCTTGACACTGCTCGCACCGCATCTCACACACACCAATAAATGCGAGCGAAATACCGAACGCGACTTACTCGCATCACCTGCGCGCGCGAAGACCAATCAATGTGAGCGGTTGACAAGGTCGTATTATCAAAATAAGATCATAAACCTTTCAAAAATTAACCTTAGAATAAATTTAAAAGTTTAAAATTACTATCTTGAGTGAGACTTGAACTCACGGACTCTGGATCAAAAAAATCTAAGAAAAAAAAGATGTCTCTTAAAAAAAATTATCAGTCGAAATTGGTCTCCTTGTCAGAGGTCAGATGAATGAAGAAATATTTGAAGAATATTTATAGAAGACGAATTTCCTTTAAATTTCGTGACAGGAACGAGGCGATTTCAAATTAAAGGGGTAAATTAAAGAGTTAATTAAAATGACGAATTCCATTTTACTCAATAAGGAAATTTCAGCTTGTGTAAGTTAATTAACATTTAATAATAGAAGGATTTCAAATTAAAGTTCTAAAGCATTTTACTTTTGTATTTTACTAGGTATTTGAAGGTTAATAAAATATTACGTAAACCTAATTAATTAATTTATTTAAACTTTATTGCACAAAATATATACAACAATGTACAAGTGGCGGACTTAATGCCAAATGGCATTCTCTACCAGTCAACCATAGGGCCAATCAGATACCTTCAATTGGTGCAGAGAGAGAAAATATATTGAGTGAGTTAAATAAAGCAAACTATACTTGTAAATTACATAAATAAATAAAATACACATATATAAACTACCACATATTTATAAAATACATAGGTACTATAATTAATATAATAATGATGGATATTATTCGAACTCTTGCTTTAGCAAATGCTTACGTAACAGCCGCTTGAAAGAAAACTTACTAGTAGCTTGTCTAATATTCATATTATTTAGAAGGCGGATTAAACGATTTCCACAAAGACGTTTGTAATCCTTGTAAGCTGATATTATCTTTTGATCTTAAGGGATTTGCTGCTCAAGTTAATAAATAATTATGCAAATTCAAAATATTTCTAAAGTAGAAATGCTGCTAATATTCGTTAATCTTATTATTTTGTATTTTTTTATATTTCGTATATGATCGTGTTGCATTAATCATATAGAATTATGGAATATATATTGTAGGTATAAGTATAAAAAAATACCTGTTTTTTCTGTGATGTAAATTATTAAATATTTATTATATTTTAAGAAAATATTGATTTACGTCGTTAAAACAAGTTCTATGGACGTGAAATTCCTAATGGAATTTCGTATAAAATAAGGTAAAAGTATTTTTTACATTGTGAAATAATGATGTAATATAATATCATGTTTTAATTAAACAGCAGTATTATTATAGAGTAGAACCACGATCCCTTTGAATATTTTAATATGAGATCTCTTGTTTCATGCCGCACAGTGGATCGAAATATGTCGTATTTACGCTAAATTATCATTAATATACCGTTAATGTATTGAAAATAAAAAAATAAAACACTAAGAAAAACGTTGTTTTTTTACTGAATTTTGACTGGACTATAAAAAAACGGGCACCTACCGAGATAAGCTGTTTACTATTTTCTACTGTTTTTAAGTAGGAGAATAATATTCCAAAGGTTAGAAAGCGGGATCGGTAACGGTTTTCTTATAATAAGATACCTATTTTTCAGTTTCATACAAAAATAAAAAACGATTTTATTTTTTTCTGCTTTAAATAAGCCTTATTTTGAAATTTTTATGTAACATTTTTTGTTACTTACACCATTTTCAACCGAAAATCATTTTTTTAAATAGGGTTTAAAAAAAATGCGAATGTCCACTTTTTAGTCATTTCGATCCACTTGCACTGTGTGCCGTGACGCTAAAGAAAATAATAAACGTAGGCATTCATGTGACTGTTTGTTGCGAGCTAGAGCTTTGTCACTGCCATATCAAAGAATCGCTATCAAATTGGAAACGGAATTTTTCTGCTTGCTACCTATATAATATTTATGTGGGTCGTAGTATACGTTACTGTGATGACTTTTTTTTATTTTTCATGCATAACGTTGCGAGTCGAGACAACATAACGTCGGGTGAGAATAATTTTGTGCCATACGCCACTTACATTGGTTTATATGAGAGTGAAAAGATGCAAAAACAATTGAAGGGATGTTTACAAAAACAACATAACTGCTTAGAGCGGTTGACACTTTTTTAAGAACATTGTTAATCGTTTCAGATGTCAACCAGTGTAGTCAGTTATTCGAAAAGTTTTACATTTAGGCAATATTGAACTTATTTATCATTTTGGCATATATGTGTTTCTAGTACCATACAAATATTGGGAATATAGTGGTAATCATGAAATAAAAACAGTTTCATGATGACCCCACAGTCAAACTCATTGTTGAGTTTTGCGGGGCTATGATTATAGTTAAGAATATCACTGTACTTTATTAATTAAATAAATAATAATAATAATAAGCGCACCGGGCCGTGCTCGTTGACATCACCATCCCTCATGATGAGAATCTCGTGAAAGCCGAGAAGGACAAGTCCAGTAAGTACCTAGACTTGGCTCACGAGATAACCGCCATGTGGGATGTTGATTCGACGATCATTGTCCCGATAGTTGTTTCAGCGAACGGTCTAATAGCGAAGAGTCTCGACCAACATCTTGAGAGACTCTCGCTAGGTGGTTGGATCAAGGGCCAGATGCAGAAGGCGGTGATCTTGGACACGGCGCGGATAGTCCGCCGGTTCCTCTCTCTGCGGCCCTGACCACCGGTAGCTTGGGCCTTGCCCCGCTGCCGGCGGCACCCTAGGTTAGGTTTTTTTATAATGTGTTTATATGTATTTTTTATTGTTTTGTAAGTGTTTTTATATTTTACTTTTATATTCATATTGTAAAAAACCCTAACTTAGAGAAGATAAATAAATAAAGGAATAATAATAATAATTGCCATATCCGTTGTTGATGAGTAAATGTTAAACGTACAATGTATATGATATGCCACGAAAGTTTGGATATGTCACACTTTTGTGATAATTTTCTGTTAACATAGTGACCAAAAATTACGTATCCTATATTAAAATGCGTATATGGCTCAACATTTAAAAAAAACATATTTCAAAAACTGATTAGTGTCAATTATAGCATATTTTTTTGTTATTGGAGTCATCAAATAAAACCGGCCAAGTGCGAGTTGGACTCGCGCACGGAGGGTTCCGCACCATCAACAAAAAATAGAGCAAAACAAGCAAAAAAACGGTCACCCATCCAAGTACTGACCCCGCCCGACGTTGCTTAACTTCGGTCAAAAATCACGTTTGTTGTATGGGAGCCCCACTTAAATCTTTATTTTATTCTGTTTTTAGTATTTGTTGTTATAGCGGCAACAGAAATACATCATCTGTGAAAATTTCAACTGTCTATCACGGTTCGTGAGATACAGCCTGGTGACAGACGGACGGACGGACGGACGGACGGACGGACGGACGGACAGCGGAGTCTTAGTAATAGGGTCCCGTTTTTACCCTTTGGGTACGGAACCCTAAAAACGATTTTGCTCATAAATGGATATGGGAACGTATTCTCAGCCGGCGATAAAGTTGTGTGGCAAAGGCATATAACGATTTAGGGATTTATCCCTTACTATCAAAAACTTATGCTTGGTCATAACAGAAGCCTAATCTAACGATCACGAACAAAAAGGCAAGTTCTGACCGTGACTCTTAAGAGGGCACTAAATAACTCAAAATTTAAGTTTTTATATAAAAAATATACTCGTGTTAATAAAAAGCAAATGACGTGAAAAAAATTATTGCATAAACTTAACTATATTTGCAAGTTCAGATTTCAACCAAAACCTTAGAAGCCTAAAGATTGTTTGATAGAAAAAAAAATCACGAAAATTTGTCTACTTTTAATTTATTTTCAATTGTACAGGTATCGTTACTCTGAATACCATGGCAGTATAGTGGTCTGTTACTATAAAATTGCTAGTGCGATAATGCCTTTAAGTAAACAGAAGTAGGTACCTATAGGTAATTTTTTTTTTGAGTAATCGAGATAAAAGATATAAACCCACGCAACGGCTAAATCCTTACATCGCGTGACTTATCATAAATATATTTTGTCACATTCTAATTTCTTGGCTATTCACCCCCTCTTAAACCAAAATCTATCAAATATTATAACATCATCAGTTACCTAAGTTTAATGGATAAAGGGCGTTTTGTTTTAAGGGAAAAAGATGCCCTGGATAGAGCTAGCGCTGTCATTAGTTACAGCGCTGAGTCAGCTGATCACAGACTAATAACATGTTCCAGATTTCATAGTTTATTTTACACCAAAGCCTTTTTGAAGAAAATAAAAAAGTATTTGAAAATATATATCTTTATTTATGAATTATTTTAGTCAACAAACTTTCGAATCAAAATCACAACACAAATTCAAATTCTACATAAACATGAATTCAAAAACGAGAAGTAAGTTTTCCTTTAGTGGAAAAACCTGGCACCTATATGGCTCACCAGTTTGGCACTGACATTTACGCTATCATCGAGAACGTAATTTACTTTCTATGCATTTCGCTCGTACTTGCATATTAGTGCGAGCGAGATGTATAGAAAGTAAATTACGTTCTCGATAGCGTATATGTCAATTTTGACACTGTCAGTGACTCATGGTACGGGCTCTTGTACCGGACGGACTATATTGCGACTACAAGGTTGCAAGTTGTTTCCCATTTTGGATAATCGTTTATTAGCTGTGCGCAGCTTGACCCAATAAAAAAGGCCAGTCAAGTTGAAATTGGTGATATTACAGTTTCCTAAAACAGTCATTTGATTAATGATCCAAATTACAACGCGGGTTTTCGTGTATATAGTTTTCGTATGAGGGATGAAATATTAACCCTTAGGGCCCGATTCCGATTTTGAACTAGACATCTACTAGATATCTATTAGACATCACCAAGATATGTCAGTGTCAAACAAGTGTCAAAAGTGACGTGTTTGTTTGAAGAAACATCACTATTGACACTTGTTTGACACTGACATATCCAATCCATATCGTTTCAATGTCTAGTATTTGATGTATCTTAAAGCTCGAATATGGCTGTACACTATTATACCTAGTTGTATTAATATTAACTTCACTTCAGTTAACGGAAATAGTTGCTCATGAAATACTCGTAAAAACTGGTTTCCACAGTTTTATACCAATACTGATATTAACACACACACACTTTGTAACACTGATGTTACATTAGTAAAACCTCCCTTAACAGAATCCTTCCTACTGGCTACTGCCGAGAAGCCACTTCAAACTTATGTCATATCAAATTTATATCTAAATGATGTCATTTTGTTCGCATTCACTTGAGTGTTTCGCTCGCGTTTTAATTTCAGTACCATTTCTACTACCTTGTCACAGTTACAGTCGAGTCGAAAGTCGCTACACTCACACTATTATTGTCACTGTGACGAGGTACGAATACTGAAATGAAATTCCTTGACCGCACGAGCGCAATGCACGCGCGAATGACAACTTATTGACATCATTTCTATATCATTTTGCTGTCAAGTGTACATTTTGTCTCCTAGTTCAATCGTGGAAATAGAAAATTACGCTTCAAAATACGCGATTCTAATACAAGCGCAATTGTAACTTGTAATACAAGCGGCACTTTTTGACAGCTTTTGTTAGTAAGGGACTTCCACTTGTATTACAAGTTACAAGCTTTTGAGAAACGGGCGCCAGGTCCACATCGTAGTAAAAGATGAGTACCTGCCTACAGTCGGTGCCAAAAATAAATTAGCATTTTCCGCCGTATTGCAAAGCAGTAAGGTGCAAAATATCTTTGACATTTCGTACAAAACGCGACACTAAAATCCCGCTGTTGACCGTTTTCCCAGCGCCCCCAGTGAAGCATGAACCGACTTTCCTCGGCACCCGACACTTAGACGAGCGCGTTAATTACACGAGTTAATAGGTCAGGGAAATGAGAGTGTGATTGTCAATTGTCAAGGTAACGTTGATACTGAGATTAACACACTTTACTCTTTCTCACTCACACTTTGACACTTTTTCACTTTACTCTTAAGAAAGGTTTTCTTGCTTTGTGTATAGAGATACGGTCTCAACAATTCTTAAGGGGCCCACTGATTAACAGTCCGCCGGCCGGTATCGGCCTGTCAGTTAGAAGAAAAATTTGACAGTTCCGAACAACTGACAGGCCGATATCGTCCGGCGGACTGGTAATTAGTGGGCCACTTTAGAGGTATCTGTGTGGCTACCACCAGTTTGGCACTGACATAAACGCCATCGAGAACGTAATTTACTTTCTATGCATCTCGCCCGTTTTCCATAACATTATAATACTGATTGTAATTAGTCCCAATAATCAATTACAACATCGATTTATTGTACGTAATATGAAGGAAAAATTATCACAATATATCTCAAATCGCAATTACAGTTATGCCAATCATGGCACTTATGAAAAACCTCTCCGAGCGAGAACTGCTCCGTCAGTTATTGAAGAAACTAGATGGATCGGTCCGCATTATTCCCTCGTTAAGATTACAGACCAATAAATAACAATGACTATCAAATACTATGTAAAGTACTGTGAACAATGGCTTGTTTCTCGTTATTGGTCGAATTTATACAATCATGAGTCATATTCGGTACGATTCAACTCGTGTATTCAGACCGAAGTGAAAATTGAGAACGAACTAATGTTTCTACGATAAATTAAATTTATACGCGATTAAGAACGAATAAAAAGCGCTGGTGGCCTAGTGGTAGGTAACAGCGTGCGACTTGCAATCCGGAGGTCGCGGGTTAAAAGCTTGTGTACGAAATATCATTGATAACCAGTCGCTTTTTGGTGAAGGAAAACATCGTGAGGAAACCGGACTAATCCCAATAAGGTCTTGTTTCCCCTCTGGGTAGGAAGGTCAGATGGCATTCGCTTTCGTAAATGTTAGTACCCACGCCAATTCCTCGGATTAGTTGCCAAGCGGACCCTAGGCTTCCATGAGCCGTGGCAAAATGCCGAGACAAAGCGAGGAAGATTACGATGACGCTATAAGAGCGATCCATGTAGTATGTACGAAGTACATATTAGCATTTTGACCTTTGCTTTATATCGTAGCACTATTTAGTGCGCTACGGTGCTACGCAGAGATTACTGGATCTTACAAAATATGCGGAAGTTATACCATTCTCATGTAACTTTACTCTAGGCCCGCGATTTCTTCAAACAATAACGTCACTTTTGACACTGACATATCTAATCCATAATCGTATCGAGACGTAATATTTGACGTATCTTAAAGATAGAGTCGGGCCTTATGTCCATGGTTAGGCGGTTGTAGTCTGGGAATTATATAGTACTAGCGACCCGCCCCGGTTTCGCACGGGTTAACAAATAATACATAAACCTTCCTCTTGAATTACTCTATCTATTAAAACAAAACCGCATCAAAATTCGTTGCGTAGTTTTAAAGATTTAAGCATACATAGGGACAGACAGACAGCGGGAAGCGACTTTTTTTTATACTATGTAGTGTTTTTGTTACTAAATGTACACCGGTAAAAGGGTCCATTAAGACTTTATCCGAAAAATTATTGGTGTAGGATTGAAGAGAACTTTAAGGCCCATCATCGTACGGATGGACACTTCGATCAAAACGAACTCTTAATTTCAGATACACGCGGAATTTTAATTAGAATAAAATAGTTTATATAACACACAGAGAATAGACATTTCACCAAAATAACATAGTGAAAATAAAGTGTCACGAAATGGCCCCATCGCAGCATGTTGCTGGCGACTTCCAGCGCTGATCTTCCGATGAGACCATCAAGTGAGAAATAATCACGGAAGGTACACATGGAATAATGATGAAGTGAGTAAGTGATTTTACAAGTCTATTATATTTACATGTCTCTGGTTACAATATAATCTAGCTCAGATGAAGACCACAGGTGCTCATAACAGAACGCACTAACAATACGAGTTCTTGAAGAATCTTTATCCGTTTTTACTTCTAATCTCCGTGTAATCAACGTCAAAGATATCTGAACACGTTTGCACCTTAACACATTGTAATAAGGAGCGAATCGTGTACATATATTTGACGTTACAGTCGTCTCAATCCATGCATAGAATGTATCACGCTATTTTGCGGTATTCCTTAACGATCTGATTAAGAAACATTGTAACTGTGATTTTAACAATTCGTGAAATTACGAGATTCCTTGTGATGATGTTTCTCCGGAAAATTAGTAGAAATGAGATTTTAGCTGTCATTGTTGAAATGTAACGGTTTACTCTTGTTAGAAATGTTCCAATTAGCGGGATATGTATCGGGCATCATTATGATTACATGATGGTATGTCAGTTATTACAGACGACCGCTCTGGCCTAATATTAGTGGGTAGTGACTCTGCCTGTGAAGCCGATAGTCCTGGGTTTGAATCTCGGTAAGGGCATTTATTTGTGCGATGAACACAAATATTTGTTCATCAGTCATGGGTATTTTCTACATATTTAATTAAGTATGTATTTATCTATACACGTATGTATATGGTCACCTAGCAGCCATAGTACAAGCTTTGCTTAGTTTGGGTCTAGTCTAGGTTGATCTGTGTAAGATGTCCCCTGATATTTAATTATTTATTATTATTTATATTTTATTATTTTGTACGGCTACCACAAAGTTTGTCACAGACATATTCGTTAGCGTGTGCGTAACTTACTTTCTATGCATCTCGCTCGTATATTAGTGCGAGCGATAATATATGTAAAGATCTTTTGAGGCTGACACATTTTATGTTTATGTAAATACTAAGAGCCTATAAGTGACATATAGGGTGACAATCTATTGTGCCTAACTTATTAATGTTTTGTTGTAACAAACGAGTAAATTTAGTTATTTACTACATAACTAATGTAAACACTTATTTTAAAAATGTTATCTAAAATTAACAGTACACGTGTGCCGCCCAAGCAATTACTTACCTTCTGTAAACAATTATTTTGGTACTTCAAAGTCTCCAGGTAAAGTTTAATTTACTGTGGAAATGCTTAAATTAATTAATTTTCATTTTCCACCTCGTAAACCAATATTAGAAGTATCTTGTAGATACAGTAAAACTCTTACTTACAGGTCTTTCATAAAACGACACTAATTTAACCGAAACAAAACGTATTATCTTCAAAACTTTGTCCTTTGGTTGTGTAAATACGCAAACGTTGTTTTAAAATTATCAACAATGTTCTTATTAAGGTCAGGTGGGGTAAGCAAACATACTTTATTTTTCTCGGAGTAAGAGAAATGCCAAATTTCTTGTGTGTAGGTTAAGTAGGTTTCAAGTTGTGAAGGGGTCAAAAGTAGCTCGAAATGGTTCGTGTAATATTACACACGGTTGCTGCGTCGCCTTTTTCTTTGAACTTGGCTGGACACGCTACCCTGTGTCTAGATCGTATGAGAAAAGTCCTTCTACGTCAATATTTTTAAAGTTAATTTTATTTATGAATTAGCTTTATTTTTAGTATTATCATTTAATTTAGTTTTTTAAATCTTTAAGTAGGTATCTCTAACTATTTATTTTCCCTACAAGTGTCCACCTTCCCCCATAGTTCCTCTTACCCCATCTGACCTTAGTAAAAAATCTTCAATATTTTTTGGGCCACCCTCTACATAAAACATAAATTTTCACCGTTCGGGCGTTACGATTGTCACAGATCACGCACACTAGACCGTCGATTTCATCATGTTCACTGAGATACTTCAAAACACAGAAACCTCCTCACCTCATTCTTCTCACTCCTCACGATCCCGACAAGGAGGATGGTCACCAGAATCGCCTTCATTGCTCACTTCACAACACAGTGCACGCACGGAAGGTTGGCACGGAGCGACGCAAATGCAGGCGTGCATGCGTGTTCACTTATATATGTAGGCGCGGTCAGCAGTGGGGCTGAGAGCATTATACACTTATGTGTTTATTTATTTTTAATTATTTCCAATAAAAAATAAAAAATAAAAACAAATATTGATCCACGTTTTTTAACGATAACTTAATTGTTAGTCACAGGTGTAAACGCCATCTTTGATGACGTTTTGTCGTTAAAATGTACAAAAATACAAAAACCAAAGTATTATGAAATACCAAATTTGTGTCAAGATTAGCGGAGGCATGGGAAGGGAGGATTTAGAAGAAGTCAGCAAATATAAGTGTGTTTTGAAACCATGAACAAGACTTAAAACGGGCAAGTGCGAGTCGGACTCGCGTTCCAAGGGTTCCGTACATTAAGTCCGACTCACGCTTGACTGAACATTTCTAATAGGTTTTCCTGTCATTTAAAACTACTTATATTCCCACGCAAACCTATCAAAAGACCGGGATTTACTGGCCCGTGAAATCCAAGGATCCAGAACCCAAGGAGATAAATATCCTTGACTTATATTACTTATCACGTCAAGTAAAATGTGTATTTAAATAGTCGCGTTATATATATTATTATATATTGACCAGATATATAATACGTTTTATTATATACAGCACCTAAATTCAACCCCGAAGTGGGTTAAAATGGGGTTGACAATTTTGTACTTAATAAGCTTTTTGCGAATATAGTGTCGGGTGGAGTCAATCTGCCAAATAACTTACTTTTTAGGGTTCCGTAGCCAAATGGCAAAAAACGAAACCCTTATAGATTCGTCATGTCTGTCTGTCTGTCTGTCTGTCTGTCTGTCTGTCCGTCCGTCTGTCTGTCCGTCCGTATGTCACAGCCACTTTTCTCCGAAACTATAAGAACTATACTGTTGAAACTTGGTAAGTAGATGTATTCTGTGAACCGCATTAAGATTTTTATACAAAAATAGAAAAAAAACAAAAAATTTTTGGGGTTCCCCATACTTCGAACTGAAACTCAAAAATTTTTTTTTCATCAAACCCATACGTGTGGGGTATCTATGGATAGGTCTTCAAAAATGATATTGAGGTTTCTAATATCATTTTTTTCTAAACTGAATAGTTTGCGCGAGAGATACTTCCAAAGTGGTAAAATGTGTCCCCCCCCCCTGTAACTTCTAAAATAAGAGAATGATAAAACTAAAAAAAATATATGATGTACATTACCATGTAAACTTCCACCGAAAATTGGTTTGAACGAGATCTAGTAAGTAGTTTTTTTTTATACGTCATAAATCGCCTAAATACGGAACCCTTCATGGGCGAGTCCGACTCGCACTTGGCCGCTTTTTCTTCCCTTTGCTACTTATTTATTTTTTCCCTGATTAATAAAAAAATACCACAGGGATATAAATTTGATTTCGGTTTTTTTTTGACATTAATTCTGTGATTTGTACATTTTTCTTTGTGCAGTAAAGTTTAAATAAATAAATAAATTTCATGTGATACTTCTATATCGCACGAGATCTGTTAATCATACGAGAAAGTGTAACTTAAGAATCTATTAAAATAAATCGTATAATGGCTATTTCGTAGATTGTATGTTACATGCCAATTCGAACCAGATTGATATTTGAATCATTTTATTTAGTTATCTTTTGTTTCGCTAGATCCCTTTGTTTGACATAATTATTGAAAGTCATAAGTAATGATTGTCAGATTATCATTAGTCATAATTCTCCGTTAACTTTTCAGGATTTTCGTAAGGTTATCCAGGATTTAGTTAGGTTTGTTTTGTAGTAATCCTGAAAAGTTACGCTTTTCTGAGAAAAACCAAATTATGACTAACAAAAATGCGGTCAAACAATACATTATGACTTAAAACTTTATGGGAAACAATATAGACCCTGTATTTCGCTCGTCCTTCTCCGTACATGTACTGGCGCGGGTATAGCACGTTGATTAAATTATAGCATGATTCAAATGTGATTTTGATGTCAGTCTAGGGTCATTCGAATTGACTTGTTACACTTCGTTGGGCGACTGGCCCGCTAGAAATAGAGTAATAAGTTGAAGATTTATTTTTATTTACCGCACGGAGAGAGCGTTATTTTATTACTGTAAATAAAGTATATAAAGCAATAAAATAGAAAATATAACTTTTGAGACAAATGTGCAAAAAAAGAATTACCTACTTATATGTAATTATGTAATTTTTATTTATTGTAATGTATATTTCAATCTAATTTTTTTATTTTTTTATTTATTATTTAGCAGGGCCTTTATACGTTTGTACATATCGGCCCTATGTTCCGCTTCTTATGAGTACTTCCAAAAATTACAAAATTCAGTGATTTTAATCTAATGTTAATATAATTTGTATTGTGTGTAATATTATGTGTATTGTGTGGACTATGGCAGTCTGTTAAAAATAAATGATTATGATTATGATATGAGTATAAACGATGTTTAATAAAAATGTCCCCAATCTACCAAAATAAAAGAAAAAAAAATTGTACTATGTATCAAGTTAATATATTGCGTATGTAATCTGTTTTTGGCGACACAAGGGCTCATTTAGACGGAGCGAGAACTCGCATGCGAGTTTCATTACATTGCGTCATTTGATCGGTCGGCTGAATTGATGTAACCTCAATGGTCCGCAATGTAACTAAAATCGTATACGAGTTCGCACGCCGTCTAAATGAACCCTAAAGGTCAAATATATTCTTGTCACGTTTTACTAGACTTTCGGCCTGATTCGAGCTTTAAGGTACATCAAAAGTTTGCTTAAGGTACGATAAGGATCGGATATGTCAGTTCAGTTCAGTTCATTTATTTTGTTAAACATAGGAAATGTGTGAAAGATGGTAGATATACATAAATATACGTTTGATTTCTGTTTTACCCACTTTCTCGTCGTATCTTTAGCAATTTTTTGACGTAGGTATCTGAAAGTTCGAATCAGGCCGTTACAAAACTAATTACGAGTATCACAGTACCTAATACATTTCACAAGCATTCTATTTACGCCCTCGGGTGACCTATTTTTCCACGGAGCGAGCCTACGCATTTATTTCTCTGGGTTATTTATTCGTATTGCACATTGACGTATAATATCTAAGGACGGGCTAATGGGGCACTAAATATGGTACTAGTTCAGCGGTGTTACTCACGAATTCCAGCCAATCGTGCAGTCTAACTATTCAATATACTCTATGAGTCTAACGCAACTAGTTGCGACCAATAGCGCGCGTTAATGCGAACTCGTCAACCAATCGCGCGCGTGATGAGAACTCATCAACCAATCGGGTTGTAGCGGTTTCACACCGCTGTACTGGCCCATGTCATGCCTCATTATTATTGCCCGTAAAGCCAGTCCCTAGATATCTATGTCAATGGTATTGCACATGTGGTGCCCATCGTCCGATACTAATTTCGGAATGTTACTGACACAAATAAAACCCCAATTCGTGCAGGTTTCCGCCGTAAAACGGTCACGTGACCTGATCGAAAAACTGTTACTTCAATGTCATTGAGTTTTTCTTCATTGATTTAAATGTCATCTAGTGAGTTTCGCTCTAACTGGTATTAATATAACTCGAGTACTAACAGTGATGTGCATAGGGGTTTCAAGTAATGCGACGTAATAACGCTAGATGGCGTTAACCTCAATTATAATAGAAAACTCAATGACTAGTGCAAAATGTCTGCAGCACTATGCAGACATTTTGCACTAGTCATTGAGTTTTCTCTTCTGCCGGCTCTCCCTGAGTGCAACCCGTATTTTTTTTTCCTTTGGCAGTATTCTATTCTTATCCTCTAAGAGTGTCACATAAAAACACATATTTAGCGGTTAAATTTAAAACATCCCTCGTATTGCATTGAAAGTCAAAAATAAAAATTTCCATCGAAAGAACCACAACTAAACACACACCTTTTTCTGTATCACAGTAGACTGAATAAATAGAAATTGTCCATTAGCGAACCTAATATCGAGATGGAGTAACCGTGTATGTTGTCGTAAAATTTTATCTGTTTGTGGGTAGGCATAAACATTAGTACGACCAGAGTAGATTGATGTATAGAGTAGTCTATCTTAAAACAAGGTCGTGCGCAGAAACAAGTGACCATCCACGCTATTAAGGTACTTGCACCTACTTTAATAGAACAAAGCGAGATAGTGCCATTATTTAATATTGTCATATTTATATAGAAATTTGACATTAAATGGTGACACGCCACATTTTTCCTTTGCAAATGCCATGCAGAGTTAGCTTAATTCCGACTCTAGCTTGGACCCAATTCTAGAACTTGACCAATTTTATTTTCTTCTTCTCAGTCGGATACTCTTGTCAGAGCAGTCGTGGTCATTGGGGTCGTTGTACGGCTTTTTTCGTTATTTCCTGCCATGCTTCTCTATTCCCTGCATTCCGCACGCAAAGATTGTGAACAACGCAACGCAAGAAGGTGATCCGGTGAGATTTTTAACTTTAATTTTATTTTACGCATACGAAAATCATTGTGTTCGTAGATAGAGTACTGATTGTAATCCTTACTTTGTGCTTCACCGTTTGGTCAAGTGTGAGCAATAATTAAACGATACTGAGCTATATATTCTGTTTGAAGGATCTGAAGGATTTTCCATGGATAAAATAGTCCACGAAACGAAAATACATCGTCAGCCACATACTGTAACGCTTACAGTAATTTTTCCTTGGCTCAAATTACAAAACCGGAGCCCTTGGTATCTAGTTTCACATGGTACAGACAAACTAGTTACTCGGAAACTCCTCCTTCATAATGTTGTGCTTTTCAAGATATGTACGAGTATGTACATCCTCTTGAACACTAAAATCTTAATTTGGCAGAATAACTCCATTTTTTTACGAGCCTAATATATCAGCTTAACTTAGAGCTGAGAAACTAGACCTAAATTTTCGCACACAGGGATCACGGACATTCGGGAAGCTAAATTATCTTTTAAATACATAAATTATGGAAACTGAGATTAGATATAACAGAAGATTATCTCATAATCATAACCTTTTCCCCTTTAATAATCAGGCGTAAACCTTTCGCAAATTGCTTTGAATTAACTTCTCTCTCATTCAACGTAAACCATTTCGAGGTTTTCGGCAATTACCCTATATATTGGCTCAGTTCAAAAACGTATTAAGTAATTATTCGTCCAAACGCTTGTTAGGCTTTTTCAATAATAAGGCTGAAGTAAAACGGAGTCCATCCATCTAAAACCACAAGGGATGGTGTTGGTTCTTATTGAGATCGGGACAAATCACTACTCCAATTTTATAAGGATGTATCTTTTAAATATTGTACTACGATAAGTTACTCTATGATTAATGTATTTAAGACTAATATAGTTATAAGCGTATAAATGCGGTTCACTTTTGAACTCTGGCAAAGAAATAAAACGCGGTTAGTAGAGTTATTGTCATTTGGCCATATTGTACTGTTACATTAGGTACATAAAAAGTCTGCCTAGACACTAATTAATTGTGGTCGAATGCTTACCTTTTTCCAATAAAAAAATAAAATAAAACAAAGGATAACCTGTAAGTATATTGGGTGACGTGTAAATAATGGACAAGTTTTTTAATCTTAGGACGGTTCACAAAATGGTTTAGGTAAAATTCCGTGGTTTTAAAAAAGTTCGATTAAAAAAATATGGCGCTAAAATCCAAAATATTCTGTTGACGTTTAGGTATATATTCATATTGTATAAAGTAACTATGTAGGTACTAGTAATTTATTACTGTTTTGGTTTTTACTTTAGGTACGTGTTCAATGGAACATCAGACCGATTCTGTTCTTACAATTTGTATGGCTTTGAACTGGTTTTGATACTTGAAGATCGCTGACGCTGATTGGTGCATGCGAAATGAAGTAAAAGTCGTGTGTGAGATTCGCGCCAATCACCAAGACGATCAAGGTCGTATCAAAACCACTTCAAAATCACAAGAAATTGTTGAGCTCTATGAGTTATTTTTGAAAGGAATACAAGCAAGCCTCATCATTAATAACTTACATAATTTACAAAAAGCGGCCAAGTGCGAGTCGGACTCGCCCATGAAGGGTTCCGTATTTAGGCGATTTATGACGTATAAAAAAAAACTACTTACTAGATCTCGTTCAAACCAATTTTCGGTGGAAGTTTACATGGTAATGTACATCATATATTTTTTTTAGTTTTATCATTCTCTTATTTTAGAAGTTACGGGGGGGGGGGGACACACATTTTACCACTTTGGAAGTGTCTCTCGCGCAAACTATTCAGTTTAGAAAAAAATGATATTAGAAACCTCAATATCATTTTTGAAGACCTATCCATAGATACCCCACACGTATGGGTTTGATGAAAAAAAAATTTTTGAGTTTCAGTTCGAAGTATGGGGAACCCCAAAAATTTATTGTTTTTTTTCTATTTTTGTGTGAAAATCTTAATGCGGTTCACAGAATACATCTACTTACGTAGTTTCAACAGTATAGTTCTTATAGTTTCGGAGAAAAGTGGCTGTGACATACGGACGGACAGACAGACGGACAGACAGACAGACATGACGAATCTATAAGGGTTCCGTTTTTTGCCATTTGGCTACGGAACCCTAAAAAATACATGCAAATGTACGTTACCAACTAAAGTTCGTTGCCGCTACATATTTCACTAAACATCTTTATTAATGAAATCGAGTGAGGCTTAAACAGTACGGTCAGAATGCATAATTAACATGAGCATAACAGAGGGGAAAATGGCGATAAAAAAATACTTTCAAAACCGTCTCGAGTCTGGTAACACTGGAAAGTAAGTGAACACGCGCGTATTGTCACGCGAAGAAAATGCCTGCTCGTAATTATACATGTATTATGTATATTCACGAGAATAAAGATTTGTGAAAAAAAAAACTTGGGGTGCTTTGTGTGAATAATTGTTTATTTTAGTGTGGTTTAATTGCGCGCCTGTCAGTTGCAGCACGAACGTTTAAATAAATAATAAAAATAAAATAAAATATTTTTTATTGACAAAAAACAAGTTACTAAGTGGGTTTTGAAGTCCCTGACTTCTGAGCTAGGTAAAGACCTGTGTTACAGAAGTCAGTGTCCTCTCCTAGACAATAGAAACTATATAAGGAACATCTAATCTAGTATGACTTATTTACTACATTTCCCATTTTGTTTTTATTTTATATTTAAAGCAATTAATTATAGGGCCTGTTTTGATATCAGAAAACAATGCCATTCTAATATGAGTGCATAGCAATTACATTATATATATATATATATATATATATATATATATACATATTGTGTGTGTGTGTGTGTGTGTGTATGTGTATGTGTGTGAGTATTCTAATGTAGGATGCTTTCAGTTTGATCATGCTTTCAGTTTAGCGCGTGGATAAAACATCTATCACGTTGACAAGCCTGTTAGTCGAGAGTGTAGGCCCTAAACGACGGCGTTGCGTGAACAAGAGATTTCCTTTGGCAGAATTGGCCCTTAGGACCCAAGGATGGATTTAAGAAGTGGAGCCATCGAGATTTTTGATGTAAAGTTTTAAGGGGGGGGAGGGCTCTCAAATTTATCTTATTATCTATATTATTTAAGCTACTAGGCCAAGTTTGGTATCGTTTTCGTATAAATATAACGGTTGATTTATTCAGTGATAAATGAACGTTAACCTTAAGGTAACAGTCCATTTCTAACCGTAGCTGCACTACTGTTCATTTTACTATGGAAATTGACAGTAACAGCGACGCGTTCAGTAGTGCAGCTGCGGTCAGAAATGGAATGTTACAACAATTTGATTGTTACGGGAAATCTTATTAACTTTGAGAAGAAACAACAGGAAGGGAGAGAAAAGAGCAGTGTTTTTTTTTTTTATTAAAAATGGGCTTACTCATGGCCACAGACTAGCCGGGGCGAAGACGTGGCCTACGATGGAGCGAGTCTGCCCAGAAGGTGCCTGTTCACCCTTGGTTTGAAGGTTGCCGGGTTATATGAGCTCGGAAATATAGACGCCGGCAAGGAATTCCATTCCTTGGCAGTGCGCATAAGGAAAGAGGAAGCAAAGCGCTTCGTGTGGATTCGTGGAATATCTACCAAGTAAGGATGGAAACCGGCCGTGCGTCTAAAAGTCCGATGGTAGAATGGGGACGGTGGAATAAGCTCGTGTAGCTCTTGAGCACATTCCCCGAAGTGCAATCTGTAGAACAGCGACAGACTGGCGACTTTCCGCCGATGGGCCAAAGACTGAAGCTTACCCGTTAGCTTCTTGTCACCAATCATCCTCCTGGCTCTGCGCTCCACTGAGTCTAAAGCAGCGAGTTGGTATTTAGCTGAGCCGTCCCACAGGTGGCTGCAATACTCCATACACGATCGGACTTGAGCTTTATAAAGTGTTAGAAGCTGTCCAGGTGTGAAGTATCGCTTCACCTTATTTAGGACGCCCAGCTTTCTGGCCGCAGTCTGTGCTTTAGATTCAATGAAGGTGCCGAAGTTGAGGACTGAACTCAACTCCACGCCGAGGAGTTCCAGGCTGTCAGTAATAGGTACAGATGCACCTCGGAAAGAAGGAGTGAGTTCGAATGGACTCCGTTTTGCGGAAAACAGACACGCCTGCGTTTTTGAGGCATTTAACGCGACCAGATTGTCGTCCCCCCACTGGGAAACGAGACTAAGGGTCAGGTTCATCCGCTCAACCATGGCCTCTCTCTGTGAACGTATCTTGTCCCTGCCGTCCCCTGAACTAGCCAAATATCTCTCAACAACCGTACTGTCGTCTGCATAACCTACAATGCTGGGTTTCAGCATGTCGTTAATGTGGAGCAGGAAAAGGGTTGCGGAGAGAACAGACCCCTGAGGAACACCGGCGTCAATGGCCATGAGGTCCGAAGAGCAGCCATCAATGACTACTCTGATCGACCGTTCACTCAGGAAGTCAGATAGCCAGCTACAAAAGTCAGCAGGGATGCCGTATGCAGGAAGCTTGCTAAGGAGACTTGCGTGCCAAACCCTGTCAAAGGCCTTCGAGATGTCCAGTGAAACAGCAAGCGCTTCACCGTTCCTTTCGATGGCCTCGCCGCAGCAGTGTGTGACATACGCTAAAAGATCCCTAGTAGACCGACCCCGGCGAAAGCCATATTGACGGTCACTGAGCAGATCTTTTTCTTCGAGGTATGTCAGCAACTTGCCATTAAGTACCCTTTCCATGACTTTACAGAGTATGGAGGTAATGGCGATTGGTCGGTAATTGCAAGGATCAGCACGACTACCCTTCTTGGGTACTGGCTGCACGTTTGCAAGCTTCCAGGATTTCGGCACTGTTCTAGTTTGGAGAGAGAGGCGGTACAGGCGTGTCAGTACAGGAGACTACTCAGGCGCACACTGCTTTAGTACACGTGCAGGTATACCGTCTGGTCCATTAGCCTTATTCACGTCAAGATTCTGCAAAGTTCGGCGTACCTCTTTTTGATGTATAGCAATTCCTTGGATAGAGGAACTGCATTGAGGTAGCGTAGGTGGAAGTTTTGAGCCTGCGTCTAGACGTGAATTGCTCGCAAACAGAGAAGCAAACAAGTTTGCTTTCTCCGTTGCGGAGTGGGCTAACGTACCATCAGGTTTCTGCAGAGGTGGCAGTGTGGGTCGGCAGAAGTTGGATTCGACCGCTTTCGACAGGGACCAGAACCGCTTACTACCAGGAGGGTAGGAGGCGAGTTTGGCCCCTATACGACTGACGTGGTCGAATCGAGCCTTTCGAAGCACCCGTTTGCAGGACTTGGCAGCTGAGTTAAAGGCTTTCTTCTTCGCGCGAACCCCCCGTGCTCCAGCTTTAGTCTCGCGGGCCAGTGCCCAAGCCTGGTACGCAGACTGCTTAAGGGCCTCGGCCCGAGCACACTCTGAATCGTACCATGCTTGGGCCCTGTGATCAAGTGATAGGTCGGAGAACGGAATAAAATATTCCATTCCCCGCCGAATCACATCCGCAACAGCCTCAGCAGAACAAGAGGGGTCACCCGAAGAAAAACAGACCTGCTGCCAGGGGAAAGACGCAAAGAAATGCCGCATCTCATCCCAGTCCGCTGACTCGTATCGCCATACTCTCCTACTGCCCCTAGGGCAGAGATCGGGAGGAGAGTGGATCGACACGGATTTCACCAGACAGTGGTCGGATGATCCCAGCGGAGCTGAGACCGAAACCGAGTGCCTGTCTGGGTCAGTTGTCAGCAGAAGGTCTAGGCAATTGGGTGTATGGTCAGTAACATCCGGTATACGCGTCGCAACATTTACCAGCTGGGTAAGGTTTAGGGATACAGCAAATTTGCGCGCTTCCCTTCCAGCGTGGCAAGTTTTCTCATACGGGAACAGCCACTCCTCGTGGTGGGCGTTAAAGTCCCCGAGAAATACGAGTTGAGCCGCAGGGTACCGTTGTTGGGCTTTATCTGCCATCTCAGTAAGGTGGTCAAAGAGCCTAGTTGTCTCCTGGTTTCCGCTGTGCGATCGGTAGACACAGGCATACAGAGTTTTCTCTGAGCCCGTGTCAACCATAATCCACAAAGTGGAGAACCCGGCAGCCTCAAAGCAACGGAGACGCTTGCAGCAAATGTCGTCGCGAACGTACACACAGACCCCAGCACGTGCTCTGAACTTTTGTTCCAGTGAGTAGCCTGGGTAGTTGAGGTACGCCGCGTCCGCTGGGGTTTTGATTTGCGTCTCCGTCAAAAAGAATAGGTGCGGTTTTTCGGTTTCGAGATGGTGGTGGACCGGATCGATATTTGAGTGCAACCCCCTGATGTTGGTGAGGTGCGCTTTCAATGGGAGGAAGTGCCGCCGGTATTTAATCCTATTCTTTTTTCTTTTAACTTTCATGTTTGTGGGGTGTGGGATGGGTGAAGAATGGCTGTCGAGGTGTTGCGTTTACCAATTGGATCACTTGAGCTAATCCGGACAATGAGGAGCTCACTTGGAGACTGCGGAGACGCCCGAGCCCCCCTGAAATAGCCCACCAGGTCCTCCCGTCCAGTCGCCAACTGGCACAGTGGAGCTATTCCAGGATTTTTCGCTAGGTGGCGGGGCAGCCTCTCGCACGTGGCTGTCGTACAATTGGGCCCCCAACTTCCTGCGGTCGGCCACCGGCAAGACCGTGCCTCGGATCCCGCTACCCTCCAGCGTGAGCTACTCGGCCCGACGTCACTCAAGGATCCAAAAACCGGTACTAAGCAACACAACTGACAACCAATCATCCCCCAAAGGCTCTGGTACTCCCGCACACAGACGGAACGCAGCTAGGCTACTTGGCGCCTGACTCCGGGGGGAGGGTGGTAGCAAACCAGGCGGCCCCTTCCGGGACCTACCACCGCTGGTTTGGACGTAGTTTAAGGACATACCCGGGTCCAACGAAATTGTAATGAAAGTGTAATGAAATTGAGAAATAATTATACAGAAGCCAAGGGTTAGGTTGGAAAAAAGTCTACACGAAAACATATTAGAAGTACCGTGAAAAATGCTGTGCATTTTTGTAATCACTCTCATCTTATCTTCATCTCTATCCTTCATCAGTAGTATCAAAAATGTATTTTGATTATTTTGTCATAATCGCAAAATATATGACACAATTATTTGAAATACCTAAATCCCAGTTTAAACCTCGTAAACGCGTGATCATTGTATCTGGTGGCATTGTCTCGGTTGAATGGAGTCTGTATAACAGCCAACATTATGCTGACTGGAAAGCTTTTACGGACCTAATAAAGGATACACACGCCATCTGAACAGAAAACAAGTACGCTTGCTTAAGGTAAAGACGCTAAGCACTAAGAATGCCTATCTCTATCGAACGCGTATTATTATATAAACAACAGTATTAACAGTAGAAAAATATCCTGATAAAGTAAAGAGTACACTTAAGAAACCACTGATTAACATATATTAATGTATATTACTAATATTAAATATCAATGTAAGCACTAACTACCTAAAACAAATACAATACATAATTTAAGGCTAGACTTAGTTAAGATAACCTCCAAATATACAGATTGTAACTGAGTGTAACTGTACCTCTAACATTATGTAACAAGAGATTTTTTTTATATTGCTGTCCTTTGCAAATGACCTGCATCATGACGCGCAGGGGCATGAGATTGATAAATATTAAAAAAAAATCATGTTTAAAAAAAATCTCTCAAAAAAGTGATACTTATTTGTGACGTGTTGCCGTTGCCACTATGTATATAGCCTTAAGTTCCGTTTTATTGACCGATCGTTAGCAAAGATCTCTGTTTCAGCTTAAGCGAAAATGCTTTCGCATGTCCAGATGTTCTCTACAGATCGCAACTTTCAACCGATTCTCGTGAAATTTTGTGAGTAGGTGCGATGATTAAATAGATTTTTTTGTAGACTAAGTTTTTTTTTAATAGCGAATTCACTAGTTTATTTATAGAGTTGTAAGATCATGTCACAGAGCCACTAGTTTAATTTCTAGAATTTCTTGAAGCTTGTGATCTCAATCTCGACTATTATTATTGCGAGCCTATTGTGTCCCACTGCTGGGCAAAGACCTCCCCCCTCTTCTTCCACTCCTCCCGATTTTGAGCTACATCTGGCCAGTCGCTTAAAAAGCGGCCAAGTGCGAGTCGGACTCGCCCATGAAGGGTTCCGTATTTAGGCGATTTATGACGTATAAAAAAAAACTACTTACTAGATCTCGTTCAAACCAATTTTCGGTGGAAGTTTACATGGTAGTGTACATCATATATTTTTTTTAGTTTTATCATTCTCTTATTTTAGAAGTTACAGGGGGGGGGGACACACATTTTACCACTTTGGAAGTGTCTCTCGCGCAAACTAATTCAGTTTAGAAAAAAATGATATTAGAAACCTCAATATCATTTTTGAAGACCTATCCATAGATACCCCACACGTATGGGTTTGATGAAAAAAAAATTTTTGAGTTTCAGTTCGAAGTATGGGGAACCCCAAAAATTCATTGTTTTTTTTTCTATTTTTGTGTGAAAATCTTAATGCGGTTCACAGAATACATCTATTTACCAAGTTTCAACAGTATAGTTCTTATAGTTTCGGAGAAAAGTGGCTGTGACATACGGACGGACAGACAGACGGACAGACAGACAGACAGACAGACAGACAGACATGACGAATCTATAAGGGTTCCGTTTTTTGCCATTTGGCTACGGAACCCTAAAAAGGAGTCTAAGTTATCCCGCCATCGCCGACGAGGTCTGCCGGATCCCCGGTTCGACTCACGGGGCACCCACTCTGTGGTTATCTTGGCCCATAAGTCATTCGGCTAGCGGCAGACATGACCAATTGACCAGCCCAGTCCCACTTCAACTTGGCCGCTTTTCGAGCTACATCTATTATTTGAGTTTTAGAGCGCAGCGTGGTGTTCCTCTCGACTAACCAAATGTTTTCAAAATTGCACGTCTGTGTGTCCCTATCACTACCCGATGAAAAATTATAGTTGTTCGTGCAGAATCCGTTCCTATTGTATAACAACTCATTCCCCAATGTTTCAGTGCTTAATGTATTTTGTACTTAGTGCTTATGATCTTCCTTTGTCTTGATTTTGTTCTGTGCTTCAATAATAGGTTGTAGCAGGTAAATTCTCATCAGAAATTATTCTAAGTAATGGGAAACGTATCTATTGTTACCTATTTCTCTAAACCTATCCATTAACGCAACAATTAACGACGTTATTCATAAACGTCTGCTAAGTTAATCATTATTCATAAACGTCTGCTAAGTTAATCAGCTGATGATCGTCTTTTTGTCCCTCTCCAGGGCATAACGACAGATAGGGACAAACGACGATCATCAACTGATTAAGTTAGCAGCCGTTTATGAATATCGCCATAAGTAGTTATTTGTGACGTTATCTATGAAAAGGAACCTTATTGTCGATGGCGCTTAGATAATGCCAATTTTAACTAATTAGTTATAAAATGAATGTTCACATTTATTAATGTATATTTCAGCAGTATATCAGCGCGACATTGCCGCCCGGGTTTTTGACATTTGCTGCAGCAATGCAGTCAGCAATGTCACGCCGTCTGCACTAGTCTGAATAATACGGTACACGGCGGGAAGTAGTTGATAACTCGAGATATTTTATTGAAGAAATATGAACTTAAAATTAAATTGCATAAGGTTCAAATTTCTTCCATTTTTTCCCGCGAGTTATCAACTTCTTCCCACCATGTACGGAATTATAATCCCGGGAAGGACACATTTAGTATGGGTTAGCACATTGTTACTGGTGAATTCTCAATGCAACTTGAGACTCCGGTGCCGTCAAAAGATGTAATCATCTTTCGGTAGATGTCGCTATACGCCACCCTTATGGCGTGTATGCATAAAGGAAGGGATGGAAAGGTTTGCGTTGTCCTGGTAGGCTTCCGTAGCTCAATTGGTTAAGAGCAACGCACGGATTGCGGAGGATGCGGGTTCCAGTCCTGCCGGAAGCGTAACTTTTTCAATTTTTCCTTTAATATAAAATGTGGAATATCGCTCGCAGACGTATCTGCTTGTTAAAAAATTGATTAGGTACTTAGGTACACCAGAAAATTAAATAAAGAAAGGTACACCAAATAGGATGCCGTTCAGCATAAGCAGTGTCTGTAAGAAACTGCGCTGGTTTTCGGGACACCCAAAATTAAAAACTAAAACTTAAAACGAATACAGAATCAGAACAAGACAGATTAGACATAATACGTGTAAGAAAGAGATATTCGTTCCTGAGTCATGGCTGTTTTCTATTTATATATAATTATAAATATGTATTTATCAATATACGTATGTATATCGTCGCTTAGTAAGTAGCCATAGTACAAGTTTTGCTTAGTTTGGGGCTAGGTCGATAAGTGTACTTATCAAACTAAGCAAAACGTGTACTATGGGTACCTACTAAGCGACGCGAGCAATCTTACAAGATTGTCCCCAAATATTTATTTATTAGGTATTTATAATAATAAGTTACTTCTCTGATTGTACCGACACGCAATAGTTAATATAAAGGCCATGTGCTCACGCCAAATGACATAATCCTATAAGGAAAACTAAAGATCCTATTATGTCTTTAATAGACTCTTATAATGGTCGTAAATGAAATCCTCTTATAGCATGAATGATCGTCTAATACACCCTTAACCTCGTTAGTAAAAGAGTCATTTTCCCGGTGAAGGCAACTAATAAATAAATACGAGTATCTTATCTCATTGGCTTTTCCCGAAAATGCCTTGACTAATAAAGGAAAGTACGTAATAAAAATAAGGTAGACTTGAATTAAGAAATGAGTTTACAAGCAGATAATGTACGTATAGTTTGTAGCTTTCTAATAGACCCCGAAGGCTAATCCTATTGTCTATTGTTAAGAAAAACCGCTCGTGCCACGTGCCACAACCACCTGCATAAAAAATCGGTACTTCGGTTACTGAGTACCGGCGAGTCGAACGCTACAGAACCAGTCTAAAATGTGTCATCTTGATGCGTAACAAAGGCGCGTTATCGGAGAGCGCACCTACACTGGTTTTTTGAGCGTTGGACTAGCCCGCTCTCAGGTGCCAAATAGAATAATTAGGACCCTTTTTTGCAGGTAAGTAGCACGTGCGGTTTTACTGAACAATAGACAATAGGATAAGCCTTCGGGGTCTACTAGAAAGCTACAAACTATATGTGGGATAGATTTTTTTTTCCCCAAAAATAAACATTTAAATACTAATAGATATTTAAAAAAGCGGCCAAGTGCGAGTCGGACTCGCCCATGAAGGGTTCCGTATTTAGGCGATTTATGACGTATTAAAAAAAAAACTACTTACTAGATCTCGTTCAAACCAATTTTTGGTGGAAGTTTGCATGGTAATGTACATAATATATTTTTTTTAGTTTTATCATTCTCTTATTTTAGAAGTTACAGGGGGGGGACACACATTTTACCACTTTGGAAGTGTCTCTCGCGCAAACTGTTCAGTTTAGAAAAAAATGATATTAGAAACCTCAATATAATTTTTGAAGACCTATCTAGATACCCCACACGTATGGGTTTGATGAAAAAAAATTTTTGAGTTTCAGTTCTAACTGTTCTAAGTATGGGGAACCCCCAAAATTTATTGTTTTTTTTCTATTTTTGTGTGAAAATCTTAATGCGGTTCTAATTTCGGAGAAAAGTGACATACGGACGGACAGACAGACAGACAGACATACAGACAGACAGACAGACAGACAGATAGACATGACGAATCTATAAGGGTTCCGTTTTTTGCCATTTGGCTACGGAGCCCTAAAAAGTAGCATTAAAATAAAATGTAAAATGTATTTACTGTCGTTTAATAAAAAAACTGTGTATGTACATTTTATGTTGTTCGAAAAACCTTGTAGGTTAGACAAATTTTGAAACCAAACCACTTCTTCTGTAAAGTTATAATTATCAGCTATAATAATGGCACTTACTGTGCTATGCCTCTCAGGTTCTGATCAAATTTAGTCAATATGATCATCATCTTGCAAAACTTAGTGGTTTAAAACATAAATGTTTGTGTTGTAAGTTATGAATCTCTCTTGCACCTACATTATATTTAGGTAAGTATATGTCTCTGTTTGACCCGATGTCGAGATTGCATTTTGTCTACTATTTGTTTGTACATAATTAGTAAATCCATTATATTGGCAGTTAGTCATTTCGCACAGTCCCTTTCTGGGCTCATTTAAACGGCGCGCGAACTCGTATACGATTTTAGTTACATTGCGGACCATTGTGGTTTACATCAATTAAGTTTATTATTTATTTATTTATTTATTTAATTAATAAAGTACAGTGATATTCTTAACTATAATCATAGCCCCGCAAAACTCAACAATGAGTTTGACTGTGGGGTCATCAGTCTCTGGTTAATATGTAACTTAATGTAACTTAAAGTAGGTAAATTAATTACTACAATGTGTCATGGTAATGTTTTTTTAACATAGATTTAAATTTGGACTTCTTGTTTTCGCGTCTTATAGCTTCAGGCAAACTATTGAGTAAGTATGGAATTCTTTTTCTAAGTGTTCTATCCCCGTAGTAGTTATTAATTCTAGGAACGGATAGTTTGCCTGTAGTCACAGCCTTTGTGATGTATGTATGATTAACTGGTGTTAAGGAATCCGCTGAGTTAGACTCTTGGTAGCTATGGTTATTGATCGCGAGTAAGTATTTATGTTTTAAACTAACTGGTAAAATATTGCAAATTTTAAATACTAGTCTGTAGTTACCTTTACATTTGAGTTTAATTTTATGGTTGACAAGTAATTTTAAAAATCTGATCTGCATAGTCTCTAGTTTATCGATATTGGTATTAGTTGTGAGCCCATAGCTGTCAAGAGCATAACTCAATATTGAATCTACAAGTGACATGTATAGACATCTAAGTGTGCTAATAGGAACTTTGAAGTTGACCGATCAAAATGACGTAATGTACCACCGCCTAAATGAGCTTTTACTAACTCGAATTGGCATGTCAGCTTTGTAGGCCTATTTGCAGCAGTAACCGTCTTTGGCTGATATGATGATGATGACACACTGTTTGTAAATAAAGAGCCTGTTTATTATAACACCGCAAATTGATCTAATGGCAAACTCACTACTGTAAGATTACAAGGAGTTATTTATAATCTAAATACAAAAAAAAACGAGTTTATTTTAAGATTTATTTAGATAGCTACTATTTTACTCGTAACAATCCACTTTTAATACAAGTTACCTTTTACCGTATTTTTCGGTTGACTTAGTTTACGACTTTTGGCACGGTACGTAAATTGACTGTTCTGTCGGCATAACGGATATTAAATTTGCTCTCGGCATCACTTTTAGCGGGAATAAAAAGTTATATGTGAACAACATACCACAGGCTACATTCTAATACTAACCCTTATTCTGGAAATTTAATATAGTATACAGGGTGCATTTATATCACAGAGACCAAACTCTGAATTTATATTTATATTTTATATTTATTGTGAAAACCAACAGCGATACAGAGTTTTTTATTTCCTTATGCTAATTTATACAATAGTATGGCCAATTACAGGTTTTCCTGTGTAACATGAAATTGTATACAGAACATCGAACGGACTTATATCTAGTTAGTAATATAAGTTATTCAAGGAAGTTAGGTACATGGAGTGCAGATATATATATAATATATGTTGGTAACATGATGTGAATGTGTGATCATATTAAATTACAATGAATATAAAAAATAGATAATGAATCTTAGGTTACGCCAATCCATTTACTCATTTTAATTTTAATAAGTCCTGTTTAACCCGTGGAGCGCCCTAGGTATGTCACACGTGTGATGCTAACTCAATTTGGGTCGTAGCGATCAGACATGTGTTAATACGGATCAGTATGGTTCAAACTGCTTTGACGCATAGTATGGTCGCGTTTATAATAATATTACTGTAAATTTTTGACTTTGTTTTTCCTTTTTTTTTGTTTTGTTTGTTTTTTTAATTATTTTTCTTGTAGGTATGTATTTTTTTCTTCTTTTTGTATTCTCTATTTTCTTAATTATTCCTTTTGTGTATCTTTGTAGTGTTTTAATATGTATCATTATGTGTTATCGATCTGTCGTGGCATCACCGAATAGGCCCTACGGAAGACCAGCGCTGGCATTATAGCTAGCATTATGCTGAGTTATGTCCATTTTGTGATGCACATTTATTGATTTTTTCATTTCTTGCTGTTGTTGTCTGTACATGTCCGTACATGTTTTGTGATCGTCACGAATAAAAATCTCTTATCTTTATCTTTGCATCAATTTGTTGTATGGTGGGCGTTTGACGGGTTAAGACATGTCTAACCATTATTTTCCTAACAAAATGTTTGAGGTTTGACATTGACCGCCAGTTTTATACTGCCTTACATCATAAATTTATCGACTTTGACTTAGAGCGGTCAACACTGACGATTTGCGAGCGAGTTGAAAGCGAGGCAAGCGCGCAGCGAGTTCGCCGCGAGCGCGCAACGATCTCGCCGCGAGTGCGCAACGATCTCGCCGCGAGTGTGCAACGATCTCGCCGCGAGTGCGCAACGATATCGCCGCGAGCACGCAACGATTTCGCTCCCATTCCAGTATGACAGTAGGTACGCAGCGAAATCGATGCGCGCTCGCGGCGAACTCGCCGGGGTGGCCCCGCTCTTATAGTAAGTTTCACTTGCCGTCAAACCATATAGCACACGTCAAAACAGGGTACGTCCATAAATCCCTAGTTTCCTACTCGTCGTATATAAATCCATGAGCACCGGGAACAGTCAATATGTTACAGATGGCGGAGTGTTTGCTACGTCGTAAATATTGAGGTTTGGTGCTGGCTGGTTTGGTACAAAGGATAGTTTAAACGAGATATTTATTTTTTATTTTCATTGTAAACCAGTAGAAAATCATTTGAAAGAAAACCAAGTATTTAAATATAACAACGTAACAAATACAAGAGCCTCGGTAGCATCAGCAGAAATCGCATAACGGTGACCGAAGAGCTGGCGGCTACCTCGCACAACGTATCAGCATTGCGATACAGCGAGGAAATGTCGCCAGCATCCTTGGTACAATGCCTCAAGGGCCTATTTTAGATTTAAGCTAGTTTTTTATTTCTTTTAGTAATACCACTGTGTATATCTTGTTTGTAAATAAATGATTATTTTAGTATTTAAATGTACTTACTCATGTACGTCATCATCAAACACACAGAAAAGGCCAAAGTGGCCAAATATATCGTGCATAAACACACTTTTATGTTATTTTCCACCAGATCAGCTCGTAACAAAGCTATCTTTATTCTTCAAAAACTGGTGAGAACGTTGTATTTTACCCTCAAGAGTGGCACAGTCATTTGATGCATATTTGCCTGGCGGAACTGACATTTAAGTGATGATTTTTAATGATAAATTTTCAATAGCACTTATTTACTCAAGGCTCAATTTTGGAATTTTTCGCTTGCACGGTTATTAATATTAGCACAAGGTGTCAAACCACAGCTTTGCTGACTTGTAAAACATATAACTATTATTTATGTTTTACATCCAACGATTGCATTAGTAGACCAAATAACAGAAAAATCTTTTCGCTTGAACCACCGGTAACGTCATGGCACTTGAAAACGTATCGAGTAACAATGTGGCAACACCATTACTCACCCGCCAGGTCGTTGCAGAATTTGATCTAGAATAGTTTGTCCAGGCGGATGTTTTGTCAATATTGTGGCTTCGAAATATTGACTTCACTTATTATTTTTCAATCAACCATAAGTAAATAATGGTTTTTGTCATACAACAATGAATAACCTAAAAAAAACATAGTATTTAAACTATTTTTCTTTTGTAGATAATGTAATATGGCTAACAAAGTAGCTGAGACCTACCGCAATAATTACCTTTATGCAATACTAGCGACCCGCCCTGGCTTCGCACGGGTAGTTCAACAAATTTACACAAAACCTTCCTCAAGAATCACTCTATTAATAGGTGAAAACCGCATGAAAATCCGTATAGTAGTTTATGAGTTTATCGCGAACATACAGACAGACAGACGCGGCAGGGGACTTTGTTTTATAATATGTATTGATATTGATACTGATTGTGCTTCTGAGGCTCGCTAAAACATTTGGTTTAACTCTGTGACTAGGGGATTTATTTTTAAACAAGCAGTATACAAGAAACAATAAAAAACCACAAAATTAAAAACTAAGCTTAATTAACTAACTAATAACCTAAGCTAAATTAAGATTAAAATAAACTATAAATAGGAAATTTGCCCCAAACCGCAGTCTATTGGCAGCGTGCGTGGCTGGCACCATTGCTATGGCAATGCTGATCCGCTGTGCTAGATATGACCCAGCCCTCTGCGGTTGTAGCATGGTCGCATTTTTATCGGCTGTTACTATATCTGTCACGCTCTAACAAGCATGTAAGTGCGAAAGTGACAGACATAGTGACAAATGATAAAAATGCTACCATGCTAAAGCCGCGGTCAACTCTTATTTTCTAAGTTTTTACTTGCTTGCTTGACCCGTCAATCCATTTCCTCCTCAGAAAAAATATCGTTTACTCTTAAAAATCCCTTAACCCTTATCTTGGCATTGTAACACCCGTGATACATGAAACTTTAAAAAATCTAGCAGGTTAACTTTATTACCTAACAAAATAATTCTGTCATAAATATGTCGAGCTACCCTCCTTTATTATAGAAAAAAATAATGGAGACAAGTGTCATTGTAAATTAATTAGTAATAATCATAATAGCGCCGCGGAAACAACAAATTTCGTTTCGTATTGGAAGTTATGCACTTCATCATCTTCCTCACGTTGTCCCGGCATTTTGCCACGGCTCGTGGGAGCCTGGGGTCCGCTTGGCAACTAATCCCAGTAATTGGCGTGGGCACTAGTTTTTACGAAAGCGACTGCCATCTGACCTTCCAACCCAGAGGGTAAACTAGGCCCATATTGAGATTAGTCCGGTTTCCTCACGATGTTTTCCTTCACCGAAAAGCGACTGGTAAATATCAAATGATATTTCGTACATAAGTTCCGAAAATCTCATTGGTACGAGCCGGGGTTCGAACCCGCGACCTCCAGATTGCAAGTTGCACGCTCTTACCGCTAGACCACCAGCGCTTTTTCACTTATATGCACTTATTTCGTAGATTAATATGGATTTTCCCATAATCTACATTTTTATGCATTAACTATCTGTTAGTGCGTAAATATTTCGAATTCGAATCGAATTTTAAAACATTTAATACACAGAATCTTACATGAAACTGTTATGTATTATATTTGATACATTGTCAAGAACTCAGAAATGTACATGTCAAAAGGATTGTATTACATTTAATACATTGCCAAGTTGTCATCAAAATAGGGTTACATGTTTTTAAATAAATGTTATATTTGTGGGGTTACAAAACATGTTTCAAATATGTCATATTAGTTGTCGTATTATTTAGTTACTGAACTTTGATTTTGTTAAAGTACTAGATGTTTTTTAACTGTATATTCGTACGATGTAGCATTATTACTACGCCGTAGCTCGTAGCGCGGAAAATTTTGTGTATGCCCAAAAATGCCCCCTAAGTAAAAAAAAAAGTTTTTTTTAGCTTCTACTTTTTTTGTTTACTTTTCCTTTTTGACATAACTTCTTGTTGACGACTTTTTTGAAACTTTACGGGATCAAATTTTTCTCCCATGTGATCAGGTATTTGTAGATATAATTTATATTTACAGGTGTAATAGTTATATTTCATATTTCTTTATTTCGTATATGCACGGATACATTACACGTCAAAACATTGTAGGTACAGATAAGATTAAATTAACACTTATTCTTAATTACATTTTCCATTATTGATAACATAATGAGCAAAGTTTACTTTAAAACAAATTATACAATGTCAGGTTAACTAGAATAAGAAATAGCCATAAATTTAAAAATTAAACTAAAGTAAATTCAATTTAAATTAAATGTCACAGAATTCTCGAATGTCATAAAAAGCATTATTAATTAGCCATTTCTTTAATTTCCTATAAAATGAGTTATTATTTTCTATGTTTTGTATGTCATTTGGGATAGCATTGTATATTTTCGGACCGATTACATAGCTGGTTTTGGCAGACTTGGTTAGTTTGCATTTTGTTGTAGTTAGTTTGCCCCTTTATCTTCTCTTGCTTTCTGTTATCTGATGCTTTAGATTGCGTTTAATAAGCAATAAATGATGATTTCTGTTGCACTACATGTTTTATTTTATTAAAATCCTCATTTTTCTTTTAAAAAGTAGGTAACTGATTTGTCGAGGGATTGGTATTGTATCAAATATGATACATATGATTTTCCGAAACTGGGAAAACTTGGATTTTTTTCCTTATTTTTTTATAGTCTAGTATACTCAATAGGTCAGCTCAGCAATAAGGCGTCCTCGAACGCCTTAGCGCTGTCTAGGAACCAACTGCGCAACTTGGTAAGGGTGCTTACTGGGCACTGCTGCCTAAATAAGCACATGCACACCATGGGGAAACGTGACATGGGGCGGTGCAGACTCTGTATGGAGGCAGAGGAGACGCCCTTGCACATCCTCACAGAGTGCCCTTGCCTAATGCGTACTCGTGACTTAATCCTGGGCGGACACATATTGCGCCCGGAGGAGGTAAAGTCTCTCGAGATCAAAAAGATCCTGCAGCTGTTTGAAGTTGCAGGTTTGGATCGTGAGTTGTAGTAGGTGGCGATCACAATAGATCAGCGATGGTCGCAGTGATATACATAGGCTTTGGAGCCTTATATAGCCCCTAACAAGAAGAAGAAGAAGAAGATGCTCAATAGGTGACCAAAATCTAAAAAAAAATATATATTTAAGACATTTTGAGCCTTGCCAAAATAAGGGTTAAAAAGAAATAGTAGAAAAAAAAGAAAAACGACTTCAAAAAGGATAAAATAAAATATTATCCGTTTTTTCAGTATATGCGTTACCAACTGATATGTTTGAAGTCGGTGCCAAGTCAAATTTGAAGCATAAGTACCATGATTTTAGGGCGATTCGATAATGCCCGGTATTGTTACTATTTGTCTTGGCACCGACTTCAAACATATCAGTTGGTAACGCATATACTGAAAAACGGATAATATTTTATTTTATGCTTTTTGAAGTCGGTTTTCTTTTTTTTGTAAAAGTTTTTATTTTTCCATTTTTAGTTATGCTTGGTAATACGGTACAATCGGTGAGTGAAAAATCAATCATCCCCTATTTTCTTACCCTTATACTTGGTTTTTTTAGCATTAGAAAGAAGGTAAGCGATCTTGACACGTATTTTAATTGAAATTTAAAAAAAATTGAAAAGCGTTTTTTAAAAATCAGTAACTATTACTTATGAAAGCAAAAGAATATAAATGATCATATTAGATTTATAATTGTTACATATTTGCCACTATTTATTTTTAAAACGTGTTTTTCAATAAGGGGTCATCCATTAATTACGTCACACGTTTAGGAGGAGGGAGGGGGTCAAGAAAATGTGACATGTTGTGACATGGGGGAGGGGGGGAGTCACAAAAATTGTGATGTCACTTTAACTTCATCAGTAACCGAAAATTAATTTATATTTTTTTATTCGCTGTACAGTTAAATAATGAGATTTTGGATGTAACTTTCATTGTGTTATAAAATTACTAATATTAATATATCAAAAATATTTTTTTATTAAAAAAATAATGCCGAGTTAATATTGTCGATTTCGTTGAAAACAAAATTGCCTAAAATGTGACGTCACACCAGGGGGGGAGGGGTTTGCAAAATGTGACCAAGTGTGACAAGGAGGGGGGAGGGGTAAAAAACCTAGAAATTCGTGTGACGTAATTAATGGATGATCCCTAAAAAGACACGTCAAGATTGTTTACCTTATTTCTACTGCTAAAAAAAACGAACTATAAGGTTGGATTTTTTTTCCAAATTTATATGGGACCAACTTCGGGGTATACCCTTTCCAATAAAAAAATAATTATCAAAATCTAACTACCGTGTAAAAAGTTATGCGTGGTCATACATAAAAACAAATATATATATACGCGTCGACTTGAGAAAGTCCTCCGTTTTTTTCGTCGGTTAAGAAACAGTCTATTCAATTCTTAACAATAAAAAGTGAAATTGCTGGCCCGGATCTAATTTCAGACGCTGAAATACAAAGTAACTGACAAAAGATAAAATTTTGATTATCTAAAATCCAATTGGGTGAATTGCCCATCAATGCTATTCGCTAAAGAATTTCACTTTTTACTTTTTAGGGTTCCGTACCTCAAAAGGAAAAAACGGAACCCTTATAGGATCACTCGTGTGTCTGTCTGTCCGTCTGTCAGAGCCTATTTGCTACGAAACTACTGGACCAATAAAGTTGAAATCTGGTACACACATGCAAGTATATAACCCAAAGACATACATGTAAAGTAGATAATATAAAATATCTGGGTGACCGAGCTTCGCTCGGAAAACATATAACAACTCGAAAATGCGCCTTTTCCCAGAGATAAGACCTAGCTAGATCGATATTTCGCTCCCAAAAACCCCCGTATAGCAAATTTCATCGAAATCGTTAGAGCCGTTTTCGAGATCCCCGAAATATATATATATATATATATATATATAAATAAACAAGAATTGCTCGTTTAAAGGTATTATATATTTAGATAAAGGGGTCACTTTTAGGGGGGTAAATGAGAAACAGGAAAAAAAAGTTTTGGAAACTATATCTTGTTACCTATATATCAAATGAAAGGGCTCATTGTGAGAATCTCAAGTATATTTTTTTCATAATTTTAAAATAAATAGTTTAGAAGTTATTTAAGAAAATAGGCAAAAAATGACCCACCCCCCCTTATCTCCGAAACTACTGGGTCTAAAATTATGAAAAAAAAACACATAATAGCTCTTTACCTATAGATGACAGGAAAACCTATTAGAAATGTGCAGTCAAGCGTGAGTCAGACTTAATGTACGGAACCCTTGGAATGCGAGTCCGACTCGCACTTGGCCGGCTTTTTTATCTACCTAACAGAAACGACGTAAGTGTCACAGGTTTTCTTTAATGATGTGTCGTTCTAAACAAGTCAGGTCTTGCTCGTAACTGGGCGTCATAGACTAGGAATCCTCTAGACGGAGTTTAGAGCAATTATTTCATGAAACCGATGCTGCCAAAAATACGGGGGTGCGGGGGGACGAAGTGAGCGAATCCCGTGCCGTGATTGGTCCGTTCAAAGACACGGACCAATCACGGCACGGGATTGACTCGAAGATGGAGTAAAACTACCGTATAAGTGGCAGAGGGGGTAGCGTTACTATGCTCAGTCTAGAGGATGTCTTGTCTGTGCTGGGCGTACAATAAATTCAGAAGGCACCTTAACAATGTTAGACACTATAAAGTTTTATGGCACACTTAAGCATCACTTTACGGTTTAACTACCCTTTCATGTCTTGCGTCCGGATACAGTTTGCAAGGCTAATTCAAGAGGGCGTGTTCCTGTTGTGAAGTATGATTACGTTAGGGCTAGTTCACATTATCGTACAGCTCCCACACGATATCAGTATGGCTACCACCAGTTTGGCACTGACATAAACGCCATCGAGAACGTAATTTACTTTCTATGCACCACGCTCGACATATTAGTGCGAGCGAGATGTATAAAAAGCGGCCAAGTGCGAGTCGGACTCGCCCATGAAGGGTTCCGTATTTAGGCGATTTATGACGTATTAAAAAAAAACTACTTACTAGATCTCGTTCAAACCAATTTTCGGTGGAAGTTTACATGGTAATGTACATCATATATTTTTTTTAGTTTTATCATTCTCTTATTTTAGAAGTTACAGGGGGGGGGACACACATTTTACCACTTTGGAAGTGTCTCTCGCGCAAACTATTCAGTTTAGAAAAAAATGATATTAGAAACCTCAATATCATTTTTGAAGACCTATCCATAGATACCCCACACGTATGGGTTTGATGAAAAAAACTTTTTTGAGTTTCAGTTCGAAGTATGGGGAACCCCAAAAATTTATTGTTTTTTTTCTATTTTTGTGTGAAAATCTTAATGCGGTTCACAGAATACATCTACTTACCAAGTTTCAACAGTATAGTTCTTATAGTTTCGGAGAAAAGTGGCTGTGACATACGGACGGACAGACAGACGGACAGACAGACAGACAGACATGACGAATCTATAAGGGTTCCGTTTTTTGCCATTTGGCTACGGAACCCTAAAAAGTAAATTACGTTCTCGATAGCGTATAATTATGTCAGTTTTGACATTGTCACTGACTTATGGTACGGGCTCTGTTCACTGTCCCTAATAAGTCAGTCGTTTTCGTTAAGTGTAAGGCCTGAGTGGACGCTCGAAGCGGAGCGTTCGGCGGGGCGTGCAGCGTGGCGTCGGGCTCCCAAGTAATTTGAGCAGCGTGCACTAAGGCCGCTACTATACGTTTGCATTTATTTAACATGCACGCCGCACGCCCCGCCCCGCTGCACGCCCAACTCGAGTGTCCACTCAGGCCTTACACTAAGGAAAATCCTATTGGAAGTACGTTGCGGACAACAGGGAGGCCTTCAGGAAGGATTCCAAAGATTTCCAAGCGTGTAGTCGTAGTTTCTTCGCTCGCCCGCTCGTAACCAAGAATGACTTAAAAGTTATTAACCTAAAAAATAAGTTTATATTTACCTGTTGTTGCTCTTACATGTGAGTGAATTATTTATATGCTTGAAGACCCCAAGGGTCGCAAGGGGAAATATATAGCCTAAACAATCTTGTAAAAGGAGGCCTTATACATTTATGTGGTAGAAACGAGCAAGACGCAATTTATCTTACCAAAGAAGAATTCTATTTGTTGTCAAAATATGTTTACAACATTTTTAAGGTGAATAAGGTAAAACTAAAGTGGAGTTCAATACAAATTGCAAATAACCCAAATACTGTAAACAAATGACAGAATTTGTTAGGATTTGACATTATAACCTAAAATTCTTACAAAGGTTGTTTTCACTGGAATATTAATTAGTAAAGTGTCATTCAATAGAACTTGCGAACTATGTAAACAAAAGTTACTAGTAATTTGACATTTAGTGTCAATTTTAGTATGGCGGTTTGTTTACATAGTTAGCAAGTTCTATTGAATGACATTTTAATCAACTATGTGACGTTATCTATGAAAAGGGAAATTATTGTCGATGGCGATTACGCCATTATTAACGATGCTCCGATATAAATACAGAGACAAATAAACATAAACCAAAAAATATAAAAAATATCCAAATCAAAACGTTACATAATGATCCGCTTAATAACCCAAAAGAGGTTGCAAATTTCTTCAATTATTTCTTTTCCTCTATCGGAAATTCGTTGCAAACGTCTGCAACTAAAATTCCACTGAAAAATACGACCAAAAACTCATTTTTTCTAAGCCATATTGAGCCAGAAGAAATGCATAAAATATTAAAGAATCTAAAAAACAAATCATCCTGTGGCATTGATGAGATCCCTCCCACATTAATAAAATATTGTGCAGAGATCCTAACTATCCCGTTAACTATATTAATAAATCTATCGTTTTCAGAAGGCTCTTTTCCAGAAGCCCTAAAAAATCTCAATAGTAAATAAAACCTGTTTATAAAAAAGGAGACAGTACAGATGTAAATAACTACCGACCCATAGCTCTGTTACCTACATCAGCAAAAATATATGAAACCGCCATGATAAAACGTCTATACTCCTTCTGAGCTTTTGCTTGATATGAGTAAAGCATACGATAGAGTCTGTCACCAAATATTATTAGACAAACTTTATAATACAGGAGTCAGAGGGATAGCCTTAAAATGGTTTAAGTCATACTTTACAAATCGCTTCCAATATGTAGACATACAAAACGTCAACTTTGAGACTGGGCAAATCCAACATATCAGATCTGATAGAGTCCCGGTGACAGGCTCTATACCCCATGGTAGTGTCTTAGGCTACCTATTATTCCTAATATACATAAACGACCTACCTGACATATTAGACGACCATTCTACGCTCTTTGCCGATGACGTTTCCGTACTAATCTCGTGTAGTGACAGCCTTGACGGTGCAACTAAATTAGAATCTAAATTAAATTCCATTACAAATTGGTTACAAACGCACAATCTACAACTTAATCTCAAAAAACAAAAGTTATACAATTCAAACCTTGTCAAAAAGCCACATTGCCATTAAAAATCAGTTTCCAGGACACACAATTAGACCATGTAAATACAGCCACTCTATTAGGATTAGATCTAGACAGTATAATATGACCTGGAAATCCCATATACAAAAACTATCAAAAAAGTTGTCTTCTTTCATCTACGCGCTTCAACACCTTAAACGCGTTACGGACTTCGAGACTGCTCTCACAGCTTACTACGCATATGCCTATTCTAGGTTATCATACGGTCTCGTTTTGTGGGGAAATAGTTGTGATGTTGACACAATTTTCATATTACAGAAAAAATGCATTAGAATACTGGTAAATATTGATCAACTAGACTCCTGTAGACCTTATTTTATTAAGCACCAGATCCTCACCCTTGCCTCAATGTATATCTTTGAAACAAGCAAATTTGTCAGAAAACTTAATAATTTTTATTCACCACTAACAGACAATAGAAGAAACAACCGAAATTTTTCCTCATTAAATCTTGTCACATCTAGCCATTTTATGTGTATCAAAATTTATAATCACCTTCCGAATTCTCTGAAAAACTTAGAAAATCCCAAATTATTCCAAAACAAGTTAAAAATATTCCTTATTAATAAGTGCTATTATAGTGTGAAAGACTACTTTAACGAAAAATATGATTAAAATGATCTCATAATATGTACCTACCTAATGAAAATTGTAAATATTTGTAATTGTTAAGCTAGTAGCTTTTAAGTTAACTGTAGTATAGGTATAATATGTTGATGTGTCCTTACAGGGCGTCACTTAAACTAACCCAATAATATGTACCACCTGTATTTTAACTGGTTTGTGATATGCAATAAATGATTCTATTCTATTCTAAATACAATGCCGCGCGCGACGCTGTGTGGCGTAAGCGCTATCTACTATAAGGTCCCTTTTCATAGATAATGCCCCATATTTTAACTAAAAATTATATAATAAAATATTTAAGTTTAGTTGTTAAGGTCATGGTTGTCCTTAAAAAGTGCGAGATTACAAAGTAATAAAGGTAAATTGGATGTTTACATTATTAGCATAATATGTGTATGTTTATTCAATGTGATTGTGTGTCAAGGCTCCATAACGTTTTTGCAACACCTACTTTTTATATTATTTCTCTGTTTCCGCTACCCAAAGGTTGTCTGGAAGAGATCGCTCTTTAGCGACAAGACCGCCTGTTGTCTGCCTCTGCATTTAATCAATTGTTCTTTTCTTTTGTATCTTTTTACTGAGGTGTGCCAATAAAGAGTATTCTGGTGTATTTTCGTTTGGCCCAAATACCTTTCGCCAAATTTCACTTCCCAACAAACTTATCGCAATAGTTTCATTTCCCAAACGAACCTTTAGCAAAGTTAAACTTCACATATAATTTATTTGGTCAAATTACCTATCATTTGGCATGATTTTACTTTGTCAAATGTTATTAGGACAAAAACTTATTTAGCAAACGTTTTTTATTGGCTAATATTATATTCCAAAAAGATGTTTGGTCAAATTGTCACTTCGCAAATTTGACAAATAGGCATCTATATTTAATTTAATACCTAAATTTGTCGTGTGTTAATATAAGTAGGTACGATAAGTCTACGTAATTTGGGTGGGTTAGGTTAGGTTAGGTTTCAACTGCGATCCTCACAAAACCGAACCGCTATCAGAAAAGTGGGTTAGGTAAGGTTAGAACTGTGACCTCTACAAAAACAAAATACTAACAACATGTCCAAGGTCGGGATAAAGTATTTCAAATGAAAGCAAAAATAAAAATACTGCAGGTCCTCTATTGGTATGTAAATTGTATGCCATGTAATATTTTGGGACATGTAAGTTATGCTTAATGATACATTTGACTTGTGATGGGGTCACGTTCGCCGGGGCGGGCGTGGCCTCATACAACTCCCCAGTTCCAGACAGGAACCAGGGTTTCCTAGTTAGCTCAGAGGAGAGAGGGGTACAGGGTAGCTAATAGAAACACAGATGCAAATCGACGGGCTTTTATGCCGGTTTATTGAATCTAAACTATTTAGGGCTTGAGTCTAGGTATCCTAGGCTCAGACGGCGCGGGGTGACTCTGTTAGTCACTACGGTACGCGATCCCTACGCTACACGCGATTTGGGATACTCGGGATCCCCAAAGGGTAAGGGGGATGAAGACGGATAGGTATACAGGACGATCCTGGATCTAGGGTGCCTACGCGGAAACCCCAGGCCGGCACAACCGAGACGCAGGAACGGGATAGGCGGGAAGCGGATCGGGTGCCTACGCGGAAACCCCAGGCCGGCACAACCGAGACGCAGGAACGGGATAGGCGGGAAGCGGATCGGGTGCCTACGCGGAAACCCCAGGCCGGCACAACCGAGACGCAGGAACGGGATGGGGGGAAGCAAAGGAACGGGTGCCTACGCGGTAACCCCAGGCCGGCACAACCGTGGGAGAGCCGTGCTCACAGCAGAAGGCGGCGAGGACGACTGCCGACGGGCGGACGCGCGCTCGCGCTTTTATAGTGGCTCGCGGGGTGCGGTGCGCGGCGCGGCGGGGGGCCGATCGTCGTGGGTGGTCTGCGCGGCGGTGAAGCGCGATGGCTCGGTGCGTCGCGCGGCGGTGAAGCGGGATGTTGTGTGCGCGCTGTTACAGCGCCATCACAGACTAAGTAAATAATACTTGGTAAAATGAAACTTGACCAAGTAATTATTTGCTAAACAATAACTTGCCAAAAAAGACTATTGCTAACTAAAAAATTGCGATAAGTTGTTTTGCCAAAAATTTTTTTGGGTAATGATAATTTGGGAAACATATTTTGGGATGTGATACTTTGGGAAACGTTTTTGGCTCATTCGTTAGTAAACCGAGTATTCTATCTATACAGGGTGCTTCCTGTAACAGGAGCAATAAATTAAACTGTAGGCTGTACTCCTCAAACTGACCAAGATTTGTTCAGCAACTTTTAAAAATTATGAATCCTTTAGACTTCGTCTTTTTCATACAAAATAAATATTGCCTTCAATGTACGCTGACATCAGTGTGTTTGACGTTGTTTGTCACGCTTTTAACATAACAAAATTTGCAATACATTGCGTCTTAGAATAAACTTTAAAGTGTAATAAAAATCAAAACCTGAGTTATTTCCAAAAGTTGCTGAACAAATGTTGGTCAGTTTGAGGAGTACAGCCTACAGTTTAATTTATTGCTCCTGTTACAGGAAGCACTCTGTATACATATTAGCAATTTCTATTGAGCTTCACTTTAATTATATATTTACCTTGCCCCAATTCTATCTTTTTCATTTCTTTGTCTCATTATCTTATTTCGTTGATACGGGTCATGATTGCGACTAGGGATTGCAGAACCGGTACTGTTTAAAAGAACCGGGATTTTCGGTACCGGGCAAAAATGGAACCGGGATTTCCCGGTATTTTCAGTACTTTCGGGACTGCCTTCAAAAATCAGTTTTCACATCAATTTTCAGTAAAAAAAAGCGTAAAAAGACCACGAATCTTTCTTAAAACAATAAAAAAAACCGGCCAAGTGCGAGTCGGACTCGCGCACGGAGGGTTCCGCACCATCAACAAAAAATAGAGCAAAACAAGCAAAAAAACGGTCACCCATCCAAGTACTGACCCCGCCCGACGTTGCTTAACTTCGGTCAAAAATCACGTTTGTTGTATGGGAGCCCCACTTAAATCTTTATTTTATTCTGTTTTTAGTATTTGTTGCTATAGCGGCAACATAAATACATTATCTGTGAAAATTTCAACTGTCTAGCTATCACGGTTCGTGAGATACAGCCTGGTGACAGACGGACGGACGGACGGACGGACAGCGGAGTCTTAGTAATAGGGTCCCGTTTTTACCCTTTGGGTACGGAACCCTAAAAAGTAGCACAGTGAAGGTACACACTTCTTTTGTACCATAATATGTGTCTTTATGTCACACAATCATTAATATAATTTGTTTTTTTTTTCCTAAACTACATGGTATTTTTAAATATGCAAGACGTTTTGTGAAAAAGGATAAAAAAAATGATAATTTTCGCATGCGTTCAAAATGGGCTGTGGACCTTCGAACATATAATAACAGAACTATCAATACGACAAATCAAGAAGTTATTCAGCCAGAATTATTAATTCATTTACAATATCATTATCATATGTGAGTTTCTTATACCGTGTTTGAATTTGAATTAAAAATAGTATTTTATTAATTACAAAATTGTCTCTATGTTTGCTTTTAGTTAGTATACAAATATGAAATAACTAATTGTTCGTATAAAATTATTTATCGTACAAACATTTATGCCCTTAAAGCATGAAATTACGCAATTTTATATTGTCGGCTTTGTCAAACCCATTGACTTTTTTTTAATTTATTTTAATGTAGTGGTCAGCCGTAAAAGTATTACCATCAGCCTTAGATTGATAAAATATATTTATTTTCCTTATAAAACATGATACTTCATGCTAAGTAACAGAAAGCAGTCAAATATTGTACCGGAAATTTTAGTCCCGAAAATCCCGGGAGTACCGGGATTTTAATTTTGAAATCCCGTTTCTTTGCTTGGCTCTAAATCCCGGGAATTCCCGGTACTTTCGGTACCGGTATTTCCCGGGAGCAAACCCTAATTGCGACCCTTACGGGTATATCGGCATTCTACCTTTTTTACAGATAGCAAAATTTTTAGGACAAAGGTCGTATCGTCAATCGGCCAATAAAGTTTTAATTATCTACGGAATGTCTTTGCAAATAAAACTCCTGAGCTAGAAACACGATACAAAGGAGTTTTTTGGCTCTTTAAATGTATTTAGTGATTGGAACTTACAATGCTATTATTGGGGTTTGTACATAAGTAGCTATTATCTACAAATATAGGACTAAATAAAAAAATACTTTTGATCCAATTTAATCGTGCTGGAATACTATTTACGTTTGAAATAAATCATAATATATACCATACCTTATAATTTATCACACTAATTGCTAATATGCTCACAATTAGCAATCAAAATTCAATTCCAATTTTTTTTTAGTTTTAACTAGAAAGTTAGTGCAATTAATACGTTTTTGATTATCCGCTCAATCGAGAGTAACTAAGCTCGCTGTTACTGTCACATAATTATAACACAGGCAGCTTAATTACCGATATAATTAATTAATAATCAATTTATGAGGTAAGTATAATTAATTATTAATCGGCGGTTAACAGTAACAGGCATATCCTGCGGCTTATAAGACAAATTCTAAACCTGATGAGTGAGTTCATAATAAGAGGTATCAATTAGTTTCTCAAACTCGCGTAAGAAATATAATTGATATTGAATCTACGGAAAATCTATCAATATTTAATAAGTTGCCTGTTCAAATAAAAGCTCTCGAAGGCAACAGTCAACCAAACTTTAAGAAATTGTCTTCTTGATCGGTGCTTCTATAGTACTCAAGATTTATGTAATAACGTACAGTAATAGTGTGTGTAAATTTGTAAATAAATGTCTGTAATGTCTTTGATTTATGGTTATAACTATATAAATGGCTGTAATTATGTAATATTTGATAATTTTAATTAAATTTTAATGTAATATATTTATTAAGTTTTCAAATGTAACTATTTTTAAGATGCCTTCATGGATTTTCATGCTGTTGTAACATACAGCCGAAAAGGTGAAACAACCTACTGTCTACTTACATCAAGACCTGTAAACGTTACCCTTTTTTTGCAAATAAATTAATGTTTGTTTGTAAATTTAATTGAAAACAATGGTACAGCTTTAAGAAATTCAGAGTTGTCCGAAAGGAGTGTTGCCTGTTGCCTCGCACAGCCCGCGGTTAACCCCGAGTTAGTTGCTAACCTTCGTCGCTTTTACGGTAGATGTCGCTAGGGTACCTCTCTAAAAGCCCATATGCCAGAAATATTTGCTGTCCTTGGGTGAGGTCTTGGTAGCTCAGACGGCAGAGCAACCGGCTAGCGATCCAGTGTCGTGAGTTTCAGTTTCACCTAAGTAATTTTTACCACTTTTTTATTTGTTCTAAGCTTAATACTGCCCCCTTAAGCCAATTAGCGGTAAATTCTTTATCTTATAATTCCATTTTCAACATTATTTGTTTTTGAGATACCGCTTATTAGCTTAAGTGTAAGGCCTGTGTGGACGCTCGAGTTGGGCGTGCAGCGGGGCGGGGCGTGCGGCGTGCATGTTAAACAAATGCAACCGTATAGGAGCGGTCTTAGTGCACGCTGCTAAAATTACTCCTGACCCCGACGCCACGTTGCACGCCCCGCCGAACGCTCCGCTTCGAGCGTCTACTCAGGCCTTACACTTAGGGGGCAGAATAGTATCGTTCGCAGACGTATCTCTTTGGTTCATTTTTTCATTTTTCAAGATAGAATACCAAATTTGAATCAAGTTTTAGAATTTGAATACGCCTCCAAAAGTTTCCCTATCTCTGAGATTATGATCAAACGCTCGGCACTTAAAACTTTACAGAGGCGGTAATGGAGTCGATAATAGGAACGATTAAATTCCCGCGACGCCGCGCCAATTATTAATTGTTAAAAACAAATTAGCAACGTCTGATTCATGTTACACATTGGCAAAGTGTATTAAGTAAGACACAGACAAACATAATCACAGCCATTCAATCGAAAGTTACGCCCTCATTTTTATTTTACATTCTGAAAAATATGAAATTTGTAATGAATACTCAGTTTTCATAAATTATCTGTATTTATGTTTTGTTTTGCATGTTAAGCATGTCTTTTTTTCACATATCCTTAAACATTAATGTGTACCAAAAATCTGACAATAAATAAAACAAAAATTATACTTAGAATTTTATTAAAAACAATTAAAAATTTGTACAAACTTAACAAATAAAATAAATTATTAAACTACAATAAATAACCTTAGCAAGTAACGATCAGTCAAAAAATAATTAAATACCCAACACCTAAACTAAATAAATGCATTTATCGTTATACCCATATCATAGAGATTAAATACCTACCTTAATTAATTATTTACAATTAAACAACGTAACTAAATATTTGGAACATTAATAATCTTCTTCGTGGTAATTACATGAGACTGCTAAATACATAGTTGTACTGTTTTATAGTAAGTTACACGAAATTTTACAATTAAGTATATTAATTGAATACATAGTTTTTTGAGCAGAAGTTGCTAAGCGGGCCAGGCCCCAATTTCACCACGGTGACAGGTGCGACAATTGTAAAACATCACTGTTGCTGACGTCACAGGCGTCCATGGGCTACGGTTACCGCTTACCATCGGGCGGGCCGTATTCCTGTTTGCCACCATCATTGTATTATTTAAAAAAACATTATTATATCGGGCGAAAAACAGATATTTCTCTTGCGAAGTTTCTGACAATTGTCACAAGATTCAAAAGAATTGTCGGTAATTCTTGACAGGAAATGAGTTCTGTGTCGGAATTTCGTGACAATTGTCGTGTTCCAATTTACCAACATTAGACAGACCAAACAAAATAGCCTGTATCTAACCATATTTGGTTTTTTGTTTAGACCACAGGAATATTATTTATGTTTTATAGAAGACGATTTCGTCGCGTCGCTACAAGTACATGCGGCCCTCACCATTTTTGGTGTCTAGTTGCCGCGCAGCTACGGAACGGACGCCTGCTCGCGCTTGCGCCACCTTGCGATCATTATCTGTCGTAATACTCGTAATAGACGCGCTTGTTAGAGAGTGAACCTTCTGTACCTATTTTGTGAGACTTTAAATCTACGCAACTCCACCGGGAGCTGTAATGTACATAGGGGCAGGGGTCGGCCTAGGCTTCTGCATGTTATACGCCCTGTTTGCAGCCCAGTCCTTGGAGTAGCCGTTCCCTGAGGAGTAGGCATAGCTGCTTCCGTAGTCAGAGTTGAAGTCTGAGGTGTCACTGCCGCCGAAGTAAGAGTAGCTGGGGGCGTAATGGTGCTGAAACAAGGAGAAAAACGGTTTAAGGCTGACTTGGCAGTAAGGTATCTGGATGAGATTGGCTCGACCGGGGTAAGTGGCGTACTCGAAGAGGCCTATGGCAGTGGGTGAAAAAAGGCTGATGTGATGATGATGATCAAGATATATGTAGGATTTGTGTATGTGTTAAAACCAAATAAACTATTTGTATTTATGTAAACATTTTTTGTATAAAACCTAATTAGTAATTACATTAAGTTTAAATTTTCTCAAAAGTAATTTCTTGTTGCTACGAGTATTTTCAATTACAAAAGTTTTAAAATTTAATCGGGATCTTCGGATTACGAAAAATATGATATCATATTTGATATATTTTAGATCAGTGGTGGGCAAACTTTCTTCATAGGGGGCCAGAAAGTTTAGGAAATTTAAGTGGAGGGCCAGAATTGTAACCAAAATTTATTTTGATTTGCGATTTATATTTGAATCGTGGGCCAATGCCATATATTAATTATTTCATAGGACCGGCGGCGGGGCGGGCCGGATGAAATCCATTCGCGGGCCGGAGCTGGCCCGCGGGCCGTACTTTGCCCACCACTGTTTTAGATGTAACGTTATGATTTCATGCAAAATTCTTTATACAAAATTGAAATGAATTGTGAGCAATAGATATTAAATACTAGTTTTACGAGTATAAAGTGGTTTTAAATAAGTAGGTATACGATGTTATTAAATCAAGTATTTTCGAGTACTATGTATATAGTATAAAAGCATACATAGGTATTATATGTAAAGGTAAGTGTACCTACTATGAAGTATAAACTTAAATAAAGAACAATTCTTATTTAATAAACACAATATTATTACCTCCAGCCGCTTAATAACCAAATACCTAGTCTACCAAGACCAAAAAAATACATTCGTTAGTTAGAGAAAAGATTCAAATTACAATAGAATAATAGGCCTTTTTCTACTCGTTGACTGCAATGCTTGAATTAAGACTTGGTATAACAAAGTGAAATCGCATACTTTTTCCACTATGGGACTCCAACTCAACTATAATATTCATTTCGATACAGTTTAGTCAACTATAATGAAATTGACCAATCGAAAGCGCGGAGCAAGTACCAGGGCCTCATGAGTTACGAGAAGGTGTCGTTGACCAACCGTCCGGGGGCGCGGGGCGCGGGGGCCGGGTCGCGTACGAGTATGAAGGTATCGCGGCTGCTCGCGCATCTTAGCTGTATACTTTTGGTTTTTTAGGGTTCCGTACCCAAAGGGTAAAAACGGGACCCTATTACTAAGACTCCGCTGTCCGTCCGTCCGTCCGTCCGTCTGTCACCAGGCTGTATCTCACGAACCGTGATAGCTAGACAGGTGAAATTTTCACAGATGATGTATTTCTGTTGCCGCTATAACAACAAATACTAAAAACAGAATAAAATAAAGATTTAAGTGGGGCTCCCAAACAACAAACGTGATTTTTGACCGAAGTTAAGCAACGTCGGGCGGGGTCAGTACTTGGATGGGTGACCGTTTTTTTTGCTTGTTTTTTTTTTGCTTATTATGCTCTATTTTTTGTTGATGGTGCGGAACCCTCCGTGCGCGAGTCCGACTCGCACTTGGCCGGTTTTTTTTTACCTAAATATATGATTCTTCTACTAGTTTTAAGTATTTTTTTTGTTGACTCGTAGAAAAAGTATTGTATACAATAGTGATATAATCAAGCTTTTCAATCTCGTACCTTGCTTAGGCAACCCAGTTGGTCAGGCAACCAACTTCGTTGCCTAAACACGGTACTCGACTGAAAAGCTCTCCATTATATCACGATTGTATAAAATACTATTTTAAGCCACCGGGCGGCTAAAGGATAAATTTAGATAAAAACCGATTCCACCCTCCTTCAGAACAGAAACTATGTGTAAACTATCATTAAACTAACCATCCATTTCAACTCTTTGAAGTTGTATAAACGCTCATCTATTATATTTTTTGTTGCTCAATACATAGGTATGCCACAAACCTTTTTGTTAAACCCTTTTAGTAGCGTCAGCTTGCTAGAATATTAATTCAAGAGTAGTATTCCAATAACTTAGCTCAGAAGAGTCGAGTTTTCAGACAAGCCAAATACATTTGCTCTCCAATGAGTTATAGTTGTCACAAACCTAAAGGCCATTTTATACTAGACAATCGATACATTGAATTGCTAGATGCAAAATAAGGGATTAACTTTTTAGAGTAGAAATGGCTGGGATTATTGTTTTATCTGGGGTTTATATTTCGAGTGGGCTGATAACGGATATTGACTGAATGTGCAATGAATAGGTACGTATGTTCTTGTTTTAAAATTGTTCGTTATTTCATTGCTAAACAACTCCTTGAACAGGTGAAATACAGCGATGTTTGCATGTCGTATGTTTTTTTTCTAAATTCGTTAATGTTTTTAAACTAATCACTATCACTACATAGTATAAAACAAAGTCGCTTCCCTGTCTGTCTGTCTGTATGCTTAGATTTTTAAAACTACGCAACGGATTTACATGCGTTTTTTTAATAGATAGAGTGATTCAAGAGGAAGGTTTATGTATAATTTATTAACCCGTGCAAAGCCGGGGCGGGTCGCTAGTAATATATATAAAAGTGATAGAATTAAAACGCTAATAAACTTATACCTATTTAGTGAGAGTATTTCTCATGACCAAAATTACCAATAACAAGATTTTATGTTATGTTATGAGCACTCGTTATTTAGTTCTTGAAGTATGTATATAGGTACATATTTTATATGTATTTAACACGTTCACTGAGGCTCAAAATATTGCTAACTTTCAACTAGTGCTGTAAGAGGTCTTTACGCCTTAACTGTACCATTTCACCGGTGCGGTTAGGGGCCTTAAGACCACTCAAGGAACAAGAATATTAAAATGCTTTTATTCTCATGAAATTCACAAATTAGTGAATGATACTTATATAATGCTGTTTCTAAAGGACTATTTTGTCTTGTTTTGGCTTCGCCCGAAATTCTGATGTCAGAATATGGAATAATGACAAAAAATAATTAGGAGGCTTTTAGACCTCTTACAGCACTGACTTTGAGGTACATTTGTATTAACTTCTAGTGATGTTCCTAATAAAAATGCATTTTATCGATAAATCAAAAAACTGTAAACTGTAAACTGTAGGTACTGTAAGTGAATCACATATAACTGTTATAGAAACATTTAAGACACAGTGGCTTGTACAATCACGGCAGTAAGATTTAATTTTCTTAACTTTTTTATTGGCTTCCCGTCTGGAAGTAATATAGTAATATCTTCAAGGATTTTTATTCTACTAGAAGACGGCTCACTTACTGTGTTCGCTTTTGCAGTAACTTTTTGGTAAACTCGGCGATATTTTGGTACAGAGGTTTTTGTCTTGCACTTCATTCTGATTCTGTGCTAATTGTAGAATTCTCCGACATCTCTTGTTTACACGACCCATGATTCATCACATTCGATAAGTACTTATTTTTAATATCACTCACTGACCAAAAGCACTTCTTGGGTATTTAACTTAAATACTGAACACAATTGACGCTTACTACTTAGAATGTACGTAGAGTCGGACCAATAAAAGTCTGCAGCGGATTTGATAGCCCACGCAGTGCAAGTGTTATTTACACGTCATAATTTCATAGAAGTTTGACGTTTAAAATAACACTTGCACTGCGTGGGCTATCAAATCTGCTGCAGACTTTTCTTGGTCTGACTCTACCTCACAAGCAATTGCTATATATTACGTACATTGCTCATAGACGCGTGCACATCACTGGGTCGTAGTTCGACTATCATAGACACAGACAGGTGCGGTAGGGGGCGGATAAGCCCGTACTACCTATATGAGGTCTTTAGACCCCCTATCCGCACTGGACGCACACTTTTCACTCTCAGTGCGATGAGAGGCCTTAAGACCTCCTACGTGTTTTAAAGTGTCAAAAAATTCTACGTTATAATAGAAATCGAACCATATATTGGACTCTTTTCTACCTATACAATTCTATAAGCTACGAGGTCCGCACCAGAGCGAAACCACAATATTTGCTCCCGCACAGCCCGGGAGTACTAGCAGGGGGTCTTTAGACCTTCTATCGCAGTGAACGTGTTAAGTACTTATATTATATACAGCCTTAATACAAGCCTTATTCAGCTTACGGTGGGACTAGGTATATTTGTGTAACATTATTAATTTATTTAATGTTAAAATCCTATTGGTTTACTAGTTCTTTAAAAACAATTTTATAATTACATCTAAACACTCGTACACTTTGTACTTGTCCGTCAAACAAACAAAGAACATTAATTATCACGTAACTTTGTGGCACAAAGTTAGCTGAATGTCCACTGTATGCGAGTGCAGCTCAGCTGAGTAGCTGAGGTGTTGGTAGTTCAACTTCCAACTACATACAAAGTTTGGTTAATCTACTTCATTACTTTCCCATTACGAAGTTGCGGCGGGACTGTTCTATTGAATTTTAAATGTTTTACTTGTATGCTTCTATAATTATTAATTACTAGAGATCAATCAGATTTTGTTTAGGATACAAAATTCTGAGCATCCGTATTGAGTAAGAGTACCTATTGTTCAAATTCTACACAAAACTCGTTTAACACTAGATGAATGTTAAAAGTATTTTTATTGTTGATATAAATAAAAATTAAATTAAACATGAAAAAAAAACTATACTAGTAATTTTGATGATTGTGCTAATGATATTACTGATAGGATTGTAATAAAATAAAGATAAATATTATTTTTATAAATGATAGAAAAAGGATAAGATCAGAGTCATAAAAATCGTGATAAGAATAAATAAAAATCTCTTGCAGTGACCCAAGCAGATAATACAATCAATAACGATGAAAATGAAGAGAATATATAAAAATCCCAAATGACCAAAGCTAATGCTGATATGATCAACAATGATAATGATCATAAACTTACCAACGTCCTACCTTAACTTCTATCCTACCTTGCAAGCCTTGAGCGTGCTCAGGAGACCTGGCAGTAGGAGTGCGGCGACCAGGAGGAGTTTCTTTATCAGGAGAACTGCTAGGAGAACCGGTATTAAGAGCAGTTTGGTCTTCAGTGCTGCCAGTAGGGTGAGGAGGGGGACTACGACTGCCAACCTCTTTTTGCGGCCGCGACCTGGAATGAAGAACAAAGTCAAAATCAAATATTTTATTGCGTTTCATGTGCACATTTGGATATAGAAACATTAAATATAAGTAAACAATATTATGAACTAACTAAAATCTTAATAATAATTTTTCACAATAATTATAGCAACTAACTTATACAACTATTACTTATAATCTACTAGCAACCCGCCCCCGCTTCGCACGGGTTAACAAATTATACATAAACCTTTCTCTTGAATCACTGTATCTATTAAAACAAACCGCATCAAAATTCGTTGCGTAGTTTAAAAGATCTAAGCGTATATACATACAGACAGACAGACAGCGGGAAGCGACTTTGTTTTACACTATGTAGTGATTTCTCACTTAAGAATTCTTGAATGCTATGAGTAGTATGATTTGCTGATTAAATGATGTTTAGTTGTGTTTTAAAAATCTATGAATGTTATGGGTTCTTAATTTATCTTTTAGAAAAGGTCTGGAGGATAAACATGGTATTATCACCATCGTTACTTACATATTGACAAGAATTTTTAATTCCTTTTAATAAATAAGTCCTGTGTAAAGGTAACATGTTTTCCAATTCCTACAGCCTGCTGCAGCATTGCCTCAGACTGCATTGCAGCAAAAGAATATTTTATCAATAAGTTCATATTTTATGAAATGTTTTCAAAATATGAATGTCCTGTGTGTATGTGTGTCCTGTGTGTCCTGTGTGTGTGTGTGTATAAGGTAATATATAAATAGTTCAATAAGATCGCACTAATATGATTAATGTGTTTTTTTTTAAATACCATCAATTCTACCTATCTTAAATATTATGATTTATCTTTTGACCACAAAATGTCTGGATTTTTCATGCAAATAGATCTAAAATTTCACAGTTCTATAAATTTTCACTTGTTTGTTTAGGTACTGCTACCTTTTCCAATAACAAAGAAAGTCTTAATAAAAGTTTCATAATTGTTCACCTTAGCGGAAATAAATCGATGGCAATTTATGGTTTTAGCGAAAACCAAGGATGATATATAGCCCGTTTGTCTCAATAAAAAAGAAATTCCTACTATTATTGCTGTCGATTCTAATTTATGACTTCCTTTGAGAATAGTTATTTTCGATACAAGTGCGAAAAAGAGGAAATTCGAAACGAGTGGCGATAAATTAAAACACGACCGAAGGGAGTGTTTTAAATCGACACGAGTTGCGAATTACCTATTCGCACGTGTATCGAACAACGTTTTACAGTACATATGGCACTTTAAAGTTTCGACATACACACGAAAAGTGCCATTTTACGCACTAGTGCGGAAAAGTAGCCCCATATGTACTGTAAATGTCTTTTTTTACTAAAATGCCTAGATTGCCTAGGGAAAAGTTTTAGAGGTACTTAGTTTCTTTTTCGTTCGTAGTTTTAACAAAGCATCTTTTTTCTACTCGTCGACTGCAATGCTTGAATTAAGAATTTAAGACTTCGTATACCAAAGTGAAATCGCATACTTTTTTCACTATGGGACCCCAACCCAACTATAAGTAATATTCATTTCGATACAGTTTAGTCAACTATAATGAAATTGATCAATCGAAAGCGCGGAGTAAGTACCAGGGCCTCATGAGTTACGAGAAGGTGTCATTGACCAACCGGCCGGGGGCGCGGGGCGCGGGGGCCGGGTCGCGTATGAGTATGAAGGTATCGCGGCTGCTCGCGCATCTTAGCTGTATACTTTTGGTTTTTTTTACCTACATATATGATTCTTCTACTAGTTTTAAGTATTTTTTTTGTTGACTCGTAGAAAAAGTATTGTATACAATAGTGATATAATCAAGCTTTTCAATCTTGTACCTTACTTAGGCAACTCAGATTGTATAAAATACAATTTTTTTGCATCTAATTATATTATATCATAATTCTGGTGCCCGATCGGAACTAATATAAAAACTCAAATAAAACAGCGCTTACCACCTGTTTCCTATTTTATGCAATATTACCCGTTTACATAATTTTATTTCACTAAGCAGATATAAAAATTACACCGTATAAAACAAAAGCAACCAATCAACAAAACAAATGAATTTACCAATTAAACGGTTAACGCCTTTTCGACGCCAATGACCGATATATCCACACCGTAGGTTCAACGCTAAAGACAGATTAATCGGTCACATATCACAGAGGAACATAGACCTACGTGCATATGCATAAAGTTCAATTTCAGTTTTTGTGTTTGACACGGCGTCGAAAAGGTTAAGAATAAACAGTTTTGTTCTCTTTTTCACGGATTATTAATTATTGAATTAGCGTTTTCCCATGATCCGCTCCGATGACCCGACCTAAGTAATCGATTGTCACAGATGGAATCTAAATTTGCTATTAAGTTGAGAAAGTGTTCTGTTGAACTTTTGATTAATTGTAAAATTTAGGTAAATGTAAATCCAGTCAAGGTCGTGAGCATGTTAAATAAAACATTGTTATAAGTTTTCTTTTGTTTATGTCGGAACAATAGATACCGCTTTAGATTTGATAAGCGTATCGTTAATTTTTTCACCAATATGTCATACCTGGTACTTATAACATTTTGTATCAAAGTGTTTTTTATACTTTTGGTATTCGATAGTTGATTTGGTATTCGGTAATGAATATTTTTATGAGAATATTTTTAAATTAGGTATGTCATGTCTCAGAGTCCTTTTAGTATCGCATTTTTTTATGAAAATAACCTAATAATTATGTTGGGTATAACAATTCAGAAACTTAATTATTGCCTATAATAACTTATTCCGATAACTCCATAACATAAATTTCGAATAACACTCACCTAATGCCCTTTTCTCATACTTACATTTGAATTCCATGCCTATCTCATAATAATAAACAGCCTGTTTCGCAAATCCCAATCATACCTTCGCCAAAAAAGAAAATGCATGCAAAGGCAATGCCAACGCAAACTCTGCTCTGTTCCCCTCAAAATAAGCTTCAGGACTTTAATCCTGTTTTCTTGGAGACAAGAATTTAGAGGTGCCACGAAAATGGCACATTATCGTTGCTCTAAATTCTTATGACGTCACGACTTCCAGAATATGAGAGTGCGCGTGGATAGAATTTTAAAGTGCTTTTCGGATTAAGTACAAAAATCAAGGGGTTCTAAAAAATGGATTTAGCGGTGGATGTTAACAAAACGAATTTATTTGGTTAATTTCAGTTCAAAAATAAATGTACTCTTCGTATACAGAGCGACGTCTAAGGTGTAATCATAAGTAAATAGGTATTACGAAGAGTTAAATCCAAAATGAAGGCTATTTTTCTTATTCACAAAAAGACTTCAATATTTAATGGGCTAACTGGGGACAAAGGGATAAGGTAGACCATTTTGCTTCATGAAATAACGTAGGTAGCTAGTTGAAAGATTGCCCTTAGACTGGCAGTTTTTTCTTATAAATATTATAGATAAATTATTACACATATTGACAAAGCCCCAGAATGGCTTGAGTTGCGGATAACAATACATGTTATAATTTATAAATAAGTTATAAATTGTTATTTGTTTTACAAGGGGGCAAAGTTGTTGTTTAACCGCTCGTGCTAATATTGATTCCCGAGCAAGCAAAAGATTCCAAAGCGTTGCGTGAGTTTCAAAGCACGAGGGTTAAACAAAATTTGCCCCCGAGTGAAACACAAAATTTTTCACCACACCAACCCGAAGCAAATATCAAACAAAATCAAACCAAATCAAATTTAAATGAGTGGTATTAAATATTTATCATCCAAAATCATCATTTAAAAGTCAATTCGGCTCTAACGATTTAGATGAAATTTGCTATATGGGGGTTTTCGGGGTCGAAAAATCAATCTAGCTCGCTTATCTCTGGGAAATCGCACATTTTTAAGTTTTTATATGTTGTCCGAGCTTAGCTATATCCCAGATATTTTAACATAAACTATGTATCATTAAACATCTAAAGAGAGGTCCTGTGGTTGTACCCTAGCTCTCTGGTCTGTTTGTTTCAGTTGGAGCGCAACTGGAGCTTCTACTCTAATTGGTGTAAAGGGCCTAGAAAATGTTCGTCATTCTAAACTATCCTCATTGCGCAGACCTGCATCCCAATTTAGAACCTTAAATGTAAAACATTAGGTTTTAAATTAGCAGTGACATTTGTCGGTTTATACGACATTTCTACAGTGATATTCTTGATACTTTGCAGTTTATTGACTGTTGTGGTTTTTATAGATGTAATGGAATGGAATTGTTTATACGTTTTCAATTGAATTTCTTGGGATTGACTTTAGATTGTATTGGTTTTGATATTGATAGATAGTTTAATAAGTATAGCTTTTTCTATTAAGTATTTATTTAATTTCGACGACGATATTAGACTAGAAAATAAATCTAAAATTGTAATACTGTTTAAATGATATTTCTCTGTAATTTATATTATGCAAGAAGCAGAAAGACAATAAGTAAGTGATTTTGCAACGACTACATCTTTGAGAACTTCTTATTTGTAATAAACAAACCCTGTTATCAATTTTGCAATTCATTGAAAATTAGGATTGGTAATAACAATAACTATGTACGAACTAACTCTAAGGGCTAATTTAGACGACGCGCGAACCCGTAGGTATACGATTTTAGTTACATTGCGGACCATTGAGATTACATCAATTCAGCTGACCGATCAAATAACGCAATGTAATGCAACTCGCATGCGAGTTCTCGCACCGTCTAAATGAGCCATAAGGGCGTCCGCTAGCTAGTGCGGTTGCATAGTATTTGACACTGTGTGATTAAAAATTACCCGTACCATGAGTCTATGTCAGTGCCAAACTGGTGGTAGCCACACACACAGGTCAATTAGAGTTTTAGTTATTTCCTAAAAGTGACGTTTTTGGTTGAAGATATGTCATCACTTTTGACACTGACAGATCAATATCATATCGGAAACAGTTCGAATTAAAACTTGAATTGGGCTGTAGGTACTTACTAAGAAAATACAAATCAAAGCGGTAAATAAAATTAAATAAATTAATATTAGCAAAAGGAAAACCTGAAAGTATCAAATAGGTAACTTCGAAATAAGGATTCCTCGTTACTTTGATCCTAACTTTAGGTACCCTTTGATAATAGCTAAGACCCCAGAAAGTTGCATTTTAATAATAAACTCGTGTATTCATACGGTTACACGCGTTTTTCAAATTATGATTAATTATGAATTATTTATGAAAAACTACAAAGGAAAATGAGTCTTTATAAGATGGTGTAGAACTGTAGCAAATATATGTTACTTACACAGAATTATATGACACAATCTTATTTGTAGAGCCATAAGAGCGTGTCACATTTGCGGCCTTCGAAGTGTAACATAAGTGATTTAGAATTATAATTTTAATTAATCACATCTCACTAATTTTAAACGAGCAATTCTTGTATACATATTATAAAATATTTATATTATAATTATATTATTTTATATATTTCAGGGATCTCGAAAACAGTTTTATCTATTTCGAAGAGAAGTGGGGATTTTCGGGGCGAAAATTCGATCCAGTGTCATTACCCACCCAGTGACTTAGACTTTAGTGTCAGTACCCATAGTACAAGCTTTGCTTAGTTTGGGGCTAGGTTGATCTGTGTAAGATGTCCCCCAATATTTGTATAGAACTTGCTAACTATGTAAACAAAAGTCACTAGTAAATTGACATTCAGAGACAATTTTAATATGGCGGTTTGTTTACATACTTAGCAATTCCATAGAATGGCACTTAAGCTAGCGTCTTATCTCGGGGAAACCTACCAGATTTTTAATTAGGTAATCATTGTACCTAATTTTATATCACGCTCCGGTGTTCTACTTATAACTTCTTGTAATTTGATTTTAGAACCGAATAATTTTCTTATGAAGTTTCATACCTTAATTAATTGAATAAATTATATTCGACGCCCGAACCCAGTACCTACGACTTGTTGAGTTTTTTAATTAAAATCACTTTTAATAATGAGTCCTCCGAAAGTCAATCCAGAATATTTGAGTTCATTTTCAGAGGCAATAAGTGAAGTTTCAAATTTTATGTTTATATAGGTATATATATTTTTTCATTATTCTAATGAGGTCAATTTTAAAAATATATTGAATACAAGAAAAATATTAATCCAAAGATTTTGATATCGTAACAGGAGGCCGATTTTTGAATGTCGAGCGCTCGATTTAGTGTGGCTCCCTTCAATATATCTCCACTACCAGGCATTTAAATTCTATTAGAATTTAAAACGAGTGGTCATTACCACTAGATTCCCAATTTCTATTGATCGTATTTTGAAAATATCAGTTCGGCGTTTTTTACAGATTTTTGAGTGACGTAATCGAGCGCTGTAAATTCAAAAATCGGCCCCCTGGTCGGATATCTTTGTATGTTTCCATGAAAAAAACCATCTGTAAGCCGTAATATGGAGATCATATTATTAATGGAAATATAAATCTAGTTTCCGTGTGTTTTTCATGGCATTTGCTTTTGTAAAAAACGTGTAACAATCTTCTATATATATAAACGTGAAAGACCTGACTGACTTAAATCAACGCACAGCCCAAACCGCTGGGACTAGAAAGTCCAAATTTGGCAAGTAGATTCCTTATAAGGTCTAGGGGTCCACTAAGAAAAGATTTTTCAAAATTCATAAAAAAAAAAAAAACAAAATTTAAAAAAACTCTCCTGCGCGTGCGAAGCTGCGGGCAAAAGCTAGTTAAATATAAACTGCAAATTTGCATTAGCCCCTTCTAAACATTCTTCTTGTCCCTGACCTCCTCTAATCTCGTAATACCACAATAAACAAATTATATTATTAGAGAATAAGTTTTTGGCAAGTTTCATTTTGGGTACAAGTTTTGGTTGCTGATTGTACTTTTCTTTCCACAGGCAACTAATATTAACCGAGACAATACTAATAATCCCAAACACAATTACTTTGCGTCGTTTTATCACATAGTTCCTATGGCCTCCTCCTGTCTCCATCATCAGATCAGCTCCATGTCATCATAATTTTGCATTGTCATCCGATTTATATACCTACGTAACTATGCAAAATTTTCGCTTAATCGGAAATCGGTAAGTGGGTCAGATTTAGCTTCCAAGATTTGACCCACAAGGGTAAGTTAAATAAAAGCTTGTAAAAACTCACCATCATCCACATCCTCTTCTTCAATAGTCCTCGCTCCTTCGGGCAAGTTCACCTTCATTCCCTTCATCCTGAAGAACTCCTTCACAACCTTCACTGCATACTTCGTCAGTTCCGCCCACTCCGACAAAAACCCTCTCGGTTCACTCACTTCCATCTCTTCCTTCTTTATATTTAACTTATCCACAGTTTCTTGGTCTAAAGGTACAAAACTGATCATGTTGTTGGCTCTGATGGTTTCATTTCCATTGATATCGTCCCCGAATAATGTTTTCTTTGCTACTTTTAGTGCTTTATATTTGACGCAGGAAAGTGCCTCGCCGCGGAGGAAGCAGCCATCTTTGACGTATCGGAGGTAACCGTCTTCAGCCATGATGGTGTGAAGTGATAGAAGGAGGATGGTGACTGGGATGAGTGAGCTAGGAATCATGGCTGCTGCTTACCTGCAATAAGAAATAAAGTAACATGAGTTTTATCAAGCCGAGCAGACAATTGTAACAGGTAAACACTATGGCTCTTTCATCCCTTTACTTTTTTAAGTATAAATCAGTACAGTACAGGTACAGTTTTGGTCCAGTATTGATTGCCGTTTGGAAGACTTCTTGAGGTAAGGATAAATAAGTATGTTAGGGCGTCCGCTAGCTGGCGCGGTTGCACGGAGCGGGTGAGCGGGTTAACGAATAATAGTATGAGCAACGCTAATTGGCGCAGATGGGATGGATTTTACAATAGAGGTGACAGCAGGGTGTCACATTGGGCATTAACATGTCGACCACTAGTAAGTTTACATCTTCACGAACTTAGACTTAATATGTAGTCACCACTTCCCCAAATGCCCGGATGTTTTCCCCAGAAGTTTTCCTATCTCCGTCCAACTTTGATCATTATCGCGTCTCGCACTTGGCTGGTTATCAGTAATGAATTCCCCAGACAGTTTAATGGATGGATCTTTTTTATTTCATATATGTATTCATAATTATTATACATATATATCAAATAATCACTAACATACTCATATTAGTGATTATTTGATAGATATAAGTAGTTTGTCAAAGGACTGTCTCATTTCAAAAATAGACAGAGAAAATGATACTATCTTTGTCTCTCACTAGTACTAGCACCCAAAAGAAATGGATGATTATTTTTTTTAGTTCTTATTTACTGATAAATTTGGTTTGACCAACTGTACTTCAACGTTTCTTTTTTTTAAATGAACAATCAAGAAAAATGTTTATACAGGTGTTATTTTAGTTGCAATTACCTACCTTCTTACACTAAGTGAAAATTTAACTATAAAGTTCTTGGAGTCTAACTGATTAAGTTAGCAGCCGTTTATGAATAACGCCATAAAATGTTTATAATTCTTGTAATTTAATACTTTAGACATATAGTTGGTCAAACCAATTTGTCAGTAAATAAGAACAAAAAAATATATACTCATCCTTTTCTATAGGGTGATAGTAATAGTGTAAGACAAAGATAGTATGATTCTCTCTGTCTATGTTTACAATGAGACAGTCCTTTGACAAACTATAGATATTGAAAAGTTTTTTTATCATTGATCTTTAAGAATCTTGGCAAATGAGACTCCCCAAAAGTCCCAGATAAAAAAAAGGATACCTAACTAGTAATTTATTTAAAGTAAAAGTTTCCTAAGAAAGTTATTTGCATCCGTTACTTTTAATCATAGAGTATGCACTTGACAGAGTAACACCCGCGTCTCACTACAATTACAGGATGTCGTGTCTGTGTCAAATTATTTCACTCTGTAATCTGTAACCAGATTATCATCACCGGATATTTAACCGTTTCGATGCGGATGGCACGACAGGCGTGTCATTAATGTTTTTAACGTGTGGCGTATGACACGATAGGCGTGCCATCCGCAAAGAATATTGGAATCGCCGCCACACCCAAAAGTTTTCGAAAATGGAACACGCAACGAAATCCTTAATATTTGGTAACATTCAAGATGGCTGAACAGTTGGTTGCTAATCGTTCATTGGGTCATAAAAAGTTTAAGAAAGCTCACTGTGGAGTTAAGTTAATTTGTGTAAGGTCCTGTTATATTACTTATTACCTACTTGAACGTCTTGAACCAGTCGACAGAACCTATTGTTTCAAAATGAGCATTTGGATTCTTAACTATCCGTCACCACAATCATTTTTAGGGTTCCGTACCCATCAAAGGGTAAAAACGGGACCCTATTACTAAGACTCCGCTGTCCGTCCGTCCATCTGTCCATCCGTCCATCCGTCCGTCCGTCCGTCCGTCCGTCCGTCCGTCCGTCCGTCCGTCCGTCCGTCTATCACCAGGCTGTATCTCACGAACCGTGATAGCTAGACAGTTGAAATTTTCACAGATGATGTATTTCTGTTGCCGCTATAACAACAAATACTAAAAACAGAATAAAATAAAGATTTAAGTGGGGCTCCCATACAACAAACGTGAGTTTTGACCGAAGTTAAGCAACGTCGGGCGGGGTCAGGACTTGGATGGGTGACCGTTTTTTGCTTGTTTTGCTCTATTTTTTGTTGATGGTGCGAAACACTCCGTGCGCGAGTCCGACTCGCACTTGGCCGGTTTTTTTATATTAATGAAAATTAAAATGTGATGGGATTTTTTTCTTTAATTAATAAATTTTCAGTGTGAATACGTATGAAAATATATTGATTGTTGTTAATGTTCAGATACCTTACTGTACTTGTATTCATGAAATATAAAATATGTATATTTTGAAAGAAGACTAGTATTCAGGCTTTATAAATTTAAGTTGCTTTTATATATGTAATATGTTTTAAAAATGTAGTAGTTAATTAAAACCAAAATATTACTTTGCTAATCCGCGAAAAGATAACGTGCTAGTCAATCAGTGCTAACCCGTTATACTTACTTGCGTATTTTTCACATGCAATTACTCGAAATAAATGATTTATATATAATTAATGTTTCCACCCTCCCACCGCAAAAATAAATGCAACTCAAACAAACTCAAACTTTCAAACTTTCTTATTAAAGGGCAAAACTTCAAAATATTTGTTTTAAAGACATCTTGGCAAAGTTTCCTAAACGAGCGTTGAAAGTGTTAACTCGGACGTAGTTAAGGCTTTAACGAGGGAATAAAATTAAGGGGCAGAATAAGGGTTGAAAGTTTTTATCGAATCTGGGTAATTTGGAGAACTTAGGCATTGTATACTCCTCCATAAATTCGTTTTTAAAATAAGTATGTAGTTGTTTTATAGACGGTTAAAGGCTTGGGTGCATATAAAACTGATTTGTACTATATTAAATACATAAACACACCGACATACAGTAGATACACTACACTGCTGCATAAAACAGTATTTCAAGTAGTTCAATATTCTGTTGGTTTTTTTTTCTGCACCGTACAATTCTAATTATTAAAGATAGAGTTCTTGTACTTCAGATAAATATTTTTATTTCGTTTTACACTATTCATTTTAAGTACCTATGCAATTTTTTTACATAAACGTTTACACTTCATGAATGATTACTAAATCATCAATGTAAACATATCCTTTCTTCAACTTATTCAATCCATTATTAGCACATAATTATCATCCTCATATCATACGTAAGATCTAAAACTTACTTCGTAATGGCACAAAATTAGCAAACACTACCACTTCACTCCGCACAAATAAAAAAAATAAACAATTTGAAAATCGAACGCACGCCGCGGGCACCAGCGGTCCAGTGTCAAGAACGCGCCCCTGATTCGCTATTTAAATGATCTAGAATAAATCAGCGAGCCAATCGGGTGCATTTAAATATGATCCGAATGATTTCGAAATCGTAACTGCGTATTGGTTGGTACCGCGGCTTTGCTTGGGATGATTTGATAAATCAAGTTTTTCAATGAGATAAATCCAAAAAGCAGTTGTTTAAACACGTTATAGATTTTATAATAAAATAAATTAGGTATATTCTTTGAGATGATAATTAGATGGCAAGAGATTAATTTAAACACAACCTGTAGGTAACAAACAAGTTTCATGAAGAATTAGAACTTTGTGCTTAATTAATCTTTAAGTGGCTGTTCAAGGTAGCCGTCATAAAGCTTTTAATCTTATAATGAAAACTGACAGGAGTGACAGCTACTAATTACCCCCTCTTAAATTATGTTATTTAATTAAATAAAAAGTAGATGGGTCCAGGAGGGTCGCCGAAGATAGGAAGGCGTGGCGCGAGCTTGTGAAATTGTCGTTGTGCTATGGCACCCCAGAGTTGCAAAGAACTCTGGAGTGCCATAGAACAACAACAATTTAAATAAATACACGTTACTTCTAAAGTGTTGTCGATTTCTGTTTCAGTTAACATAATAATGAAGTTAATAATAGCGAAGAGTCTCGACCAACATCTTGAGAGACTCGCTAGGTGGTTGGATCAAGGGCCAGATGCAGAAGGCGGTGATCTTGGACACGGCGCGGATAGTCCGCCGGTTCCTCTCTCTGCAGCCCTGACCAGTAGCTTGGGCCCTGCCCCGCTGCCGGCAGCACCCTAGGTTAGGTTTTTTATAATGTGTTTATATGTATGTTTTATTGTTTTGTAAGTGTTTTTATATTTTACATTATTCATATTATAAAAACCCTAACTTAAGACACAAAATAAATAAATAAACAATAATTTAATTAGACATTACAACACGTTTTTATGTCTGTTAAACTCTATGATATTTCTATTTGTATAATGCCGGCTGTACACATTCGTCGAGAGACCCTGAGACAGTCCGAAAACGAGTGTATATATACTAGCTTCAAACATATAACCCTTATTCAATAATTGGGTGATTCAAAGAAATGGACTGACAGAAATGCCAACTTTCTTCAGCCCAGGGCGTATTAGGTAGTTGTGGTTTTTGATATAGAATTTCACTTGCGTTTTCCTATACGTTCCACACCAGCGGGTAGGATAAGTTATTGTACTTAAGGTCAGCTACCCGGCAGGGCCATGAATGAATGAATGAATGAAATAGTTTATTCACAATGAACATATGGACATAATAAATAAAAAAAAATAAAAAAAAAGCCTTTAATTCCACACAAAAATACTTAAAAAATAATAATAATATAGTTGACATACCTAATTATTAATATTATAATAAAAAATAAAAAAAACTTAATTACTATAGGTATATGTTTATGATTGGTGGACCTCTTTGCGAGTAAAGGCCTCCCCCAGCCTCCGCCATTCTGAGCGGTCCTGCGCTACCTCTTGCCATTTGTGCGGTATGGTGTCGGTGACGTCATCAACCCATCTTGTGGTTGGTCTTCCAGATTTTCTTTTCCCTTGTGGCCCTTTCCAAAGTGTCACACGTTTGGTCCATTTTTCGTCGCTCATCCTAGCTATATGGCCTGCCCATTGCCATTTCATTTTCAGACAGTGTTCTAATGCGTCGATGACTCTCGTTCTCTCTCTTATTTTTGTGTTCCTCACTCTGTCTAGTCTTTTTAAGTTTAGTATGCTTCTTTCTTGGGCTCTTTGGCAAGTTTGGACATATGAATGTATATTTAGAGTTCTTTAGGAAGAAACGAGAAGAAAAACTGAACACGGGCCCGTTTCTCAAAAGCTTGTAACTTGTAATACAAGTGGAAGTCCCTTTCTAACAAAAGCTGTCAAAAAGTGACATCCGCTTGTATTACAAGTTACAAGCTTTCGAGAAACGGGCCCTAGGTGACGTTGGGATCGAACCGTCAAAACGATTAAGAAAACAGAACAAGTGTTGTGTCAAAAAATAATTGCTGCCTTGTTTTGTCTAATATGTGTTTTTTTGGTGACTTATTTCGTAAAAATGGTGGGAAATAATTTATTTAAAATATAATGTCATCAATGCCACCGCAATGCGGCAGCAGTAATGCAGCAATGCAGCTGTAGCTGACATCCGAATGATACATTAAATCCACTATTCAAGTATGAATAGTTAGAAATTATTATTTGAAATAGTTAGAAATAATACCATTCCAATAGTATTATTTCTATTTCATGTGGACTTTCGATTACGGGCCAAGGCGTTCGAAATGTCATTTTCTATGACGGCTGATCGGTGATCACGTGGTGCTTTCCATCGAAAATGAAGCGCCGGAAGCTCCGGCCAGGCCCCGACCCGGTCTAGCGTAAGTAAGTCACCCTTTACGGAACCTTCCGCACTTTTTCCTCAAACTAAGCTTATTCGTGTTACTATCGTACTACCAAATTCACAAATTGATCGGCATTAACTTTCCAAATAGCCATTAGGCCGCGATACGCTCAATTTGGCACAAAGGGCACAAGGCAGAAAAGGGAAATGCGACCACAACTGATGAATCAATGACAATCTACAAATCTAATCCTAGCTTCGACAAGCCACTCTTTGTGAAGTGAAACATGATATTTTATTATAAATTATAACATTTGTACACTTTCTACCTAATCAAAACGACCAACACATAGTTCTTATGGCACGTTATTGGACCTCTAAGTGTATAAGGCCTTCGAGTCGGGCGTGCAGCGGGGCGGGGCGTGCGGCGTGCGTGTTAAACAAATGCAAGCGTATAGTAGCGGCCTTAGTGCACGCTGCTCAAATCACTTAGTGAGCCCGACGCCACGCTGCACGCCTCGCCGAACGCTCCGCTTCGAGCGTCCACGCGTACACTAAGAGTCTATTTCCAGCTGCGACAAAACAAGGAGGTCGCAAGACGTATCAAAATACCTGGAAAAGCTAATAGTCAAGTCAATGAATGAATGCATTATGACCTTGTGATATCATACTCATAATAATATATTTAAAGATAAAGATAGTTTATTATTCAAGTAGGCATATTTAATATATTTACAATGCGCTTATGAACGTCGAATAAAGCTACACCAGCTCCAACCCTAGATCCTCACATATGCGTTCAGACTTGGTATTTGAATAATGCTCAAAGGCTTTCCCTTAAGGTTTGCTAGAGAGCCATGGAGCACATTATTCTTGATATTAAACTGACTGACCGAATGAGAAACTCTTCTAGGGCTCCAAAACGAAAGAAGCCGAAGTAACGAGCCCTAAGCTTAAACGGGACTGGGCCGGACACAAATCTGCCGTATGCCAAGCCATCTAGTGGACCGACAAAACGGACAAAACATAGTGCGGCATCAGCCCGGCTAGCACATGATTGGCGCGACAGTTTCTTGCTGCGAGATAGACTACCCGTCCCTCTTTAATTAATACAGTTAGAAAAAGACGGGTAGTCTATCTTGCTGCGAGAAACTGTCGCGCCAATCATGTGCTAGGCCTACTGGGCAGACATTGAAGGAGATAGCGGCAGGACCTTGACGTCTTTCTTAAGATCGGCCTAATACTGCCAAAGACCGAAATTCTTCAACAAAAAACGTCCTTTTTAACACTGACAGATCATATCCATAAAAAAATCTGATCAAATTTATGATTTCATCCTTTTATTACAATCACAAGATGCTTTCTGGGTGAAATTTTCCTCCTCCGAAATCGTAACATATCATGTCGTTATAAAATGTCTTTTGCATTTGACACAATGGGTTCCAGCCGTCTAAGGACCACTTGCACCATTGACTAACCCGGGGTTAACCGGTTAAACCTGGAGTTACCATGGTTACCAGTACAATTTGACACTGGGTTAACGGTTTAACTGGTTAACTCCGGACTAGTACATTTACTAGTCCGGAGTTAACCAGTGCAAATTGGCCTAAGAGACTTCGTCAAGGTCCTCTAGGTATGTATAATTTGAGACATTACTAAAATTCAAATCCGAAGATATATTATGTTGTAACATATCCTCGAATTTGAATAACTTAGTACCGGTGCCCAAACTGTAGTTGTAAACTGTAGTTTACGAGCTGAATAACTTAGTACCGGTGCCCAAACTGTAAACAAATGCAAATTTACGAAGGGTCCTTTATTCTGTTTGTTGTTTAACAACTGTTTGACATTTTGGTATAAAGTGTGAGATACGGCGAAAATTCAGGGCACTTTAAACTGTCGCGTTTTGTACACATATTTAATTACACAAACGGGGCTATCCGGGGTTTTTACCTTAAATTCCGACGTTTCAGGTGAGTTGCACCAGCGGTGGTCATGGAAAGCAAAGAGTAAAGTAAGTATATAGATGGAAAGACTGACGTCCCATCAAACGTTAACGGAGACATAAATAAAACAACACTAAACTACCCGAAATTAGTTTATAAAAATGTTCGGGGTAGACAAAGAAATTTCAGCTACCCGTTAAAGTTTAATGTTTTAACTATATCGCGGTAGAACGGTTTGTGTACTACCTAATTCAAGATGAAAATTCAGGGCGGCTAGCTTTTCAAAGATTGCATATACATTTATACCTACATACAGATGTAGTGCGTAATTTTTTTCCATCATACTTTCTCGAAAACGTTCGTATTTATCATGCTACTTCAGTCAACCTCAGTACATTAATAGTTGTAATTTATAATTTATTGTAATGTATTTTTATCTTTTTGGTGTCTTTGTCTTTGCTGTTTGTAATGTATGTTATATATTAATTATGTTTTGTATTCATGTTTCACCGGATGATCTCATCGGAAGATCAGCGCTGGAAGTCGCCAGCAACATGCTGAGGTGAGACCATTTCGTGGCACTTATCCTTTTATTCTCTGTTATATGTTGTTATATCTATGTTATATCTGTTTCTATTTTGTGTTTGTGCTCACGAATAAAATTATTTCTATTCTATTCTATTCTACATTTTATACCGATACTGACTGAAATAGCAAGACAAATACGAAAGTTTCCCAGAAAATATGATGGAAAATAATTATTCACTACAACTACTTATTGTACAAGGTTGTATACCTACTACAGAATTTGGGATGGGTACCGCTGTGACCGGGTGGTCTAGTAGTCAGGATGTTAGCCTCGGAAGCTTAAGTGTAAGGCCTGAGTGGACGCTCGAAGCGGAGCGTTCGGGGGGGCGTGCAGCGTGGCGTCGGGCTCACAAGTGATTTGAGCAGCGTACACTAAGGCCGCTCCTATACGTTTGCATTTGTTTAACATGCACGCCGCACGCCCCGCCCCGCTGCACGCTCAACTTGAGCGTCCACTCAGGCCTCTGCTTAAGACGCGGGTTCGATCGGTAACAATGAACTCTACTAATTACGTAAATTATTTATGGTACACACGCATGTTTCCAGTAAACATTATTGTACCTCTATGCTTTTTAGGCTTCCGTACCTCAAAAGGAAAAAACGGAACCCTTATAGGATCACTCGTGCCTCTGTCTGTCCGTCTGACACAGCCTATTTTCTCCGAAACTACTGGATCAAGTTGAAATTTGGCACACATATGTAAGTTTGTGACCCTACAGACATGTAAACAAATGAATTTTAAATATGGAGGCCACTTTTGGGGGGTAAATGAGTAAATTAAAAAATAAAGTTTTTCAAACTGTATCGTGTTACATATCAAATAAAAGAGCTTATATTTCAATTTAGCTGTGTGAGATTTATATTCCAATTTATTCAGGAACAGATTTATTCCCTTCCCTCCCTTGTACCAAACAATACCTTACATTCCAGGTAGGTATATAGGTACCAATAATTTACCTTAAAGTTGGCATTCCATTTGCGATGTACAAAAGTTGCCCTTTCAAAAGGTAACTGCCGGGCTAGCACATGATTGGCGCGAGCGTATCTCGCGGCGAGATAGACCCGTCCCTCTTTTATTAACACAGTTAGAAAAAGACGGGTAGTCTATCTCGCCGCGAGATATTACTGTCGCGCCAATCATGTGCTAGGGGTGCTGGCATGTTGTTTAATCAGTTGACTAAAATTGTCTCCTCGTAATCAGCGTCCCGACGCCAAATGCAATTATTTTAATTATTATTCGCTATAATATAAAAGGTAAACGTACTAGTGCTCGACTTGCTAATGCCCAATAGATGACACCCTGCTGTCACCTCTATTGACAATGACATAAGTTTCAAGATGACATGTACTGGTACCGCGTCGAGCACCAGTACATTTACCTTACAGGAGTTTAGATGGCCCTTTAAATTTTCGACATAGGCACGTAAAAGTGCTTTTCCGCACTAATGCGGTAAAGTAGCACTATATGTAAACTATATTTTTGAAGTGAAAACTTCTTTGACGGCGCTGTGCAGTTTTTGAGGTGGGGAAAAAATGTTAAACTCGCGAGAGATCACGTGACCGTAAGACGGACACGTGCCACGATTTAAATGCCGTCTAGTGAGTTTCGCTCTAACTGGTATTAATATAACTCGAGTACTAACAATGATGTCCTTAGCGGTTTCAAGTAATGCGACGAAATAACGCTAGATTGCGTTAACCATTATACATAGTGCATTTTGCACTAGTAATTGAATTTTCACTTCTGCCGGCACTCCCTGAGTGCAACCCGTCGTCTTGCGTGTCAGGTCACGCATTATATATATATTTTGTGAAGGCTTCCGTCCATACCTTCATTCATACGATATGAAAAAGTCATACCTAGGTACAAGAAAAAAGGAGTACCTTCGCGGCACTTGCATAGTAAACAATCATCATCTTCCTCGCGTTGTCCCGGCATTTTGCCACGGCTCATGGGAGCCTGGGGTCCGCTTGGCAACTAATACCAGTAATTGGCGTGGGCACTAGTTTTTACGAAAGCGACTGCTATCTGACCTTCCAACCTTGAGGGTAAACTAGGCCCGTATTGGGATTAGTCCGGTTTCCTCACGATGTTTTCCTTCACCGAAAAGCGACTGGTAAATATCAAATGATATTTCGTACATAAGTTCCGAAAAACTCATTGGTACGAGCCGGGGTTCGAACCCGCGACCTCCGGATTGCAAGTCGCACGCTCTTACCGCTAGGCCACCAGCGCTTCTTTGCAAAGTAAACAATGCCCTACAAATTAAATACTACCGTAATATGAAGGCTAATCTTTATTCGTGAGCGTATCGACACCGGAATCAGAACACAATTGACATCATTTGCTCCAACATAATTTCCTTAAGTTACTCGCCCTGATAACTTTTGCCCTTAATGAAGGGCGTGGTAATTTCGCTTTTTATTTACTAGAGACTATATAAGGGTCAAAATTGCGTGACGTGATTGGGATTTAGATTAGCGTCGCGGAACTGAGAATAATATATTAATGCACGGGATTTTCAGCGTAAAAAGACGATTTTACTCGCTGATGTTAGAAAGGGGATTTACGAGAATTCAACTCGTCAAAGCGGTACGGAAACTCTTTTCTGATAAATGAAGGTACTTACCTTAATTAAAGTGGCAATTTTTAATGATTTATATATGATTTTTATGAATTTATTTTGTGGCTTTTTTAGGGTTCCGTACCCAAAGGGTAAAAACGGGACCCTATTACTAAGACTCCGCTGTCCGTCCGTCCGTCCGTCCGTCTGTTACCAGACTGTATCTCACAAACCGTGATAGCTAGACAGTTGAAATTTTCACAGATGATGTATTTCTGTTGCCGCTATAATAACAGATACTAAAAACAGAATAAAATAAAGATTTAAGTGGGGCTCCCATACAACAAACGTGATTTTTGACCGAAGTTAAGCAACGTCGGGCGGGGTCAGTACTTGGATGGGTGACCGTTTTTTTGCTTGTTTTTTTTGCTTGTTTTGCTCTATTTTTTGTTGATGGTGCGGAACCCTCCGTGCGCGAGTCCGACTCGCACTTGGCCGGTTTTTTTTCACTCTTTAGAGTGAATGCCCCGAGAATATAGTTATATCAGTAAAAAGAGAATTGATACAAGTTATTCCCATTCAAAAGAAATCAATAAATTATCCTGTAAACTTTTAAAACATTAGTGCTTAATATAATTGCTTTTCTGTAAGCCTTATATATTATATCTCTCTCTCGATAAGAGCCCGTACCATGAGTCACTGACAGTGTCAAAACTGACATTTACGCTATCGAGAACGTAATTTACTTTTCACCTCAGCAGCTCTAACAAGGGTACTTTGATTCTTAAAAACAGTGAGACAAAATGATATTCAGGTGACCTTTATAGTCAAATGTCATTTCAACATGCGGGGTCTAATACAAGTTCAAATTACTTGGGTTCTATTATCTCTGACCCTTTCACACTGTTAGCAAAAAGAAACAGACAAAAAAAAGTTAAAATGACATTCAACGGTATATTCACGGTTTATAATAGACCCCCGAAAAACTTCAGACCGCATCGTTCCAAACCACGTACGAGTATGAATTCTTAATAATTAATTAATAAAAATAAAGTTTAAGATTTGATAAAAACTGATAAAATATTATATTTTAAGTATTTTATTGTACAATTAAAATAATGATCTCAAAAAATACACAGATTGACAGATCATCACGCAAAATTAATTATTTTACTTTTAAGAATTTCTACCATAGTTGATAAATAGTACGTATCCGCAATTCGGACCGTCTCTTACAAAGATTTTTTTTACAAAAAAAAAGTTGTCGATTGAAGTGTCAGTTGATGTTTGTTATTTCCATATTATTTTACTGAAATTTATTATTACGTTTTGTTTTTGTGTTCCATTGCGGTAATTAAACTTAATTGTTTGTATATCTTAAGAAAACATGAGTGCAGGTATTAAGTGATGAAGAAGGATTACTTTTTTCAAGTTGCCTAATAGGTATGTTCTCACTGCTCAGGTGAAAAATGTTGTGTACTACACGAGATCAAAGTTATTTACATCTCGTGCGCTTTTGAGTCCCTTACTACGCTCAAGATTCTAAATTAGATTCACTCGCTACGCTCGTGAATCTATTATAGAATCTTTCACTTGCACGGGACTCAAAATAAGCACTCGAAGAAATATCAAACTTTGATCTCTTGTTGTACAAATAACTATTCTATACATCTCGTTTGCACTAATCTAATATGCGAGTAAGAGCGAGATGTATAGAAAGTAAATTATGTTCCCGACGGCGTTTATGTCAGTACCAAACTGATGGTAGCCGTAAAGATCGCATGTTATTGAGTTTGCTGTATTTGTGATTAGGTTCCATCTTTTTTAAAATGTGAATTAGCATATAGACAGAAATTATGCTCAGCCAGTAAAAGTAAAGACAAAATGCAAAAAATTGCGTCAGTTTTAGCAAAGTTAAGTAAGAAACCGTTGCACTTTCTCACTGCAACCAAAAATTTGTTCAAAAAGTCTTATAATCTTCGAAATAAATTAAGAGTGGAAAAATTTACTGTCTTGGGTGGGACTTGAACCCACGACCACTGGATCACTAGTACAGTGCTCTTCCATCTGAGCTACCAAGACCGTACCCAATTCAGTGAATATTTCCACCATATATGAGCCCTAGGGAGGCTCATAGCGACATCTACCGTAAGAGTACTACACTTCTTAAACGGCTACCAGAGTTCCAAGAGCCATAATTTTATATCCGCAGCGCAAAATGATTATGTGGATAAAATGGATTTATATTATACAGGGTGCTTCCTGTAACAGGGGCAATAAATTAAACTAAAGGCTGTACTCCTCAAACTGACCAACCTTTGTTCAGCAACTTTTAAAAATTATGAATGCTTTAGACTTCCTCTTTTTCATACAAAATAAATATTGCCTTCAATGTACGCTGACATCAGTGTGTTTGCCGTTTGCCGTTACTTGTCACGCTTTAAACATAACAAAATTTGCAATGCATTGCGTCTTAGAATAAACTTTAAAATGTAATAAAAATCAAAACACGAGTTATTTTCAAAAGTTGCTGAACAAATGTTGGTCAGTTTGAGGAGTACAGCCTTTAGTTTAATTTATTGCTCCTGTTACAGGAAGCACCCTGTATAATATAAATCCATTTGTTCCTATGTTCCTGAACCTATGTTCATAGTTACACTGATGACGCGACAGATTGTCAAGTGCTATTGTTTGACAATATAAATCGGATATCTACACCTAAAATTAACTAATAATATAATCGTTATTGTTCACCTAAATATACAAAAATTCAAAAATTACTAAATTTCAATAAGCAGTCTATCGTCAAGAAGAGATTTCTTCCAGATAACCTAACTACCAATAAATCGATTGCGCCGTCTCGTTCAACTGGCAAAAGCGTGACTCTAACTAGCGACCCGCCCCGGCTTCGCACGGGTAGTTCAACTAATTTACACAAAACCTTTACAAATTATACACCAAAACGTTCCTCACTCTATTTATAGGTGAAAATCGCATGCAAATCCGTACAGAAGTTTTTGAGTTTATCGCGAACATACAGACATACAAACGCGGCAGGGGACTTTGTTTTATAATATGTATTGATATTGATATTGCTAATACTTTGTGTATGTCTTTGAATGAATGTCTATGTCTATATGGTATTTGTACACTTGAATTTCTTGTTTTTCATCCGGGAGACATTCGCCAAGTATAGTTATTTGTGTGTGGAGGAAATTTTCAATTATTTCACAAAGTATCGCGGAGTATTGAAAGTGACTGCGCGTGGGCACGCAACGGCGCTTAAGTTTCACTGCGAGCAAAGAGTAGACATAGATAACGGAGGCGACACACAGCACTGCGAATAAACCTGAGGCTTAGGATTATTTTCTCTGCTTTTGAAATTAAGTTAAAACTAACAGTGTATTGACCAAGATCTGAAATAAATGTTTTTATTTTTTTTTTGCTTTTTCATTTTTTTGTAAAAGTGGCACAGATCTTGCGACGGAGGTATTTAGTTAGCTATAATTGATTAAAAGTAAAATTAAGAAAACTTGATCTCATCTTTTCTTAATTTTCTCAGTTTCGTTACGAATGTTACTATACAAATTTGGATTTTTGTATAGTTAATTTTCGTTACGAAACTGAGAATGTTAAGAAAAAATTATAACTGAACCAAAATTGCGAACAGAACCATCTGACGAAACATTTGAACGCCAATTGAGACTCTTTTTATTGGATAATCCATTATATTCTGTAAATGAATATATGGAAATGACATCCAAATTGAATGTAATTTATTTTTCTATTGACCTGTTTATCATTTTAGTTTTCTATTGACCTGTTTTTCATTTTATTTTATTTTAATTTGACGATCATTATGATATATCCGTGCTTAGCTTATCCATATTGACATTGTTGTTTTATTATTTTTTTATTTTATATTATTTGACATTGTTAATAATTTAGTTAATTAATCTATTGCTTAATGGTTTTTAAATTGTGTATTGCTTGACATTTGTATAATTATAATCAATTGTTATTTTCTTACTTGACGATCATAATATAACTTCGTATAGATTAGTGTAAAATAATTTATATTGTAATTTCATATTATGAAATAAATAAATCTAAATCTAAATCTACAAAGGTAAGTACAATAAATTTGCAAATGACCCACAAACCGAATTGCAAACCATGTAGGTTATTATGTGTGTCGCCGTTAGTAACATACAAATACATACCTACATACATACTGTATTACACAGCCTATCTAAAAGGAATCGGACACCACGCTTTTATAAAAACTCTAGGGTTGACACAACCGTGTTGTCAATAAAAAAATATTGTCAATAAAAAAATACAGCGCACTTATCGCCATACGGAATGACGGAGAGTGAAGGCTTGTAGGTATATACCCTTAAAATTTTTAATAAAGCTATTTTTAGCAAACGAAGTCTGTAAGTAGAAATAAATACAAACTGCGCCTATTTAGGCGTGCAATTTTCATTTTACTGTGATAATCCAATGTCACCGCAACAAAGTAACAAGTATGTAAATACAATACAAAAATTAAACTTTGTAAAGCTTTATTTGTCACCTGCATGTATGTGACTTACCCAGAAAAATAATTCTACCTATAAAAGATTTTACCCAATTACGCATCTGTCACTTGCATTCTCTTTTCCAATAGGTTTGTTACTTTCTAGAGCAATCACAGAAAGATTGGTAGTCTTGAAACTTGTGACCGATATCTTTAAATAATGATTAGTAATGCGTATAAATGTATCATTATTATTTTAAATAAGTAATGTACAGTTCATGCGCTTGCAACTTGTATTCTCATAGTAAATCTAAAGGCAAAATGTATAATATATACATTTGATCTCATTTTTAAATACCGACTTCCCAATTCCAAAATAACGAGGTTCTCAATTCGGTTGTAGGTATTTTCTCTTAATTTTCAAACTTAATAAATATGCCTCTACATAATGCGTCTTAGAATAAACTCAATCATATCAATAATATAATCAAGTTCAGATTCTAAATCTGCCACGTTTATTTTCGTCTTGGAGGATATAATCAAACGGAGACGCCATGTCTGTGATTTTCTGTACAAAACAGTCTGCCGATTTTCGCGGGGGAGGGGAACGTCAAATGTATGCGTAACGTAAAAATAGCCATGTCAGATAAACGTCAGTCCATACATTGTGTATGACCGTTGGCCGCCTATTTTCGACAGAGGGGAAAGCCCGTTAATGGCTACTCCGTTTAGTTGTATCCTCCAAGATTTTCGTAGTACTTCAAGTCTAACTCGAAACGTCGTTAACTAAAAAGTTCTCATTTCAATGACAAAGTTCCAAGAGCAGTGAACATTTTGTAAAGCGGTCCGTACCTATCTTCTGAACTTGTAATTGTGCAAACTTTATAATAATCGTCGAGCAACGACTGTTTACTTGAAGCATTCCTAAACTTTAAGGAGTTTGCGAGTTTGAACTTTGGAATGTGTCATGATGACGCAATTATACGAGTTATTTTCATACTTACCACAATGGTTTGGTTATAATTATAACATAAAATGTACATTTATTTCTCTATAAAACAATTCATGTAGGTTCCGATTTTAAATAAAAAGTTATAGCCCATTAAGATCAAGACTTAAATAGTATGCATTTGACAAAATTACAACTTAAATGGACACTAAGTACTTATTTAGATGTTGTTACGGTAAAAAAATACACGTAGTTTAGTACTTCTTGGGTCGAGCCAAAATGAGAAAACGAAACGAAAAGCTATCATTTCAATTAGTTTCGTTTTCTGCAAACGATTGTCACCTTGGCCAGGCTTCCTAGTACCCCAAATGTGTACCTATCTTCATTAAAAAAAATAACTTGAAGTTCATGCAACACACTTTTAAAATCCGATTTGTTGAATTCATATGGAATCATAGCCCTTTACCGTTCATGTCGCTTACACTCGTATGCTTTATCACTAGAAACTTGGGTAATAAATCTAATAAACAATATTGGCGTTTGCCAATAAAACAACGGATGTGAGAATGGCGGGACCCTTATTTATTATTGCCTCTAGTAGTGTTCGTAGTAGGTTCTGGATTATTGAGACATAATTGGAAAGATTACGATAATACGACGACGAAAGCTTTTATCACTAAGTACATAGTATAAAACAAAGTCGCTACCCGCTGTCTGATTGTCCCTATGCATGCTTAGATCTTTAAAACTACGCAACATACAAACACAATAATACAATAATAGGCTACATGGCTAATTTTCATTTTTGGTATCAATCGATCGGGTTTGTTTTTAGGATCAAATGTCTATATGGGACCCATTGCATTAAAGCAACACAAAAGTCAGAAATTATAGTCAAAATCCGACAGTCGCATTTCACTCGCGAAACGCCCCTCACAAAAGGATAAGTGAACGTGACGTCAAGGTCACTGAGATCCCATCTTGTAGTATGGACAAAACAAGAAAATTGCGTTTTTGTCCGTGAAATATTGCATTTATGTATATATAGCTGATATACAATATTTTTTTGAATAAAATGTAAGGAATCGAATGGTACAAACACTAACTTTTATCGTTATTGGAAGTTAAAAAAAACTTAAATTTTAAACTTTCAAGTCCCGTATTTTTGTAACATTTCCGTATTTTAATTTAATATTCACATTATTGTGATAAATTGCTCATTTGCTATCTATTTTACTAGATTTTGTTATAAAATTCAACATGTGTTATCATCCCTATTTGGCTGGTTTGAGCGGCTGGGCGGAATGAATACAACATCACAGCTTGTCTCGAAAAAAAATGTTTGTAATTTCCGTTGAGTTACGAAAATCCTTTTTCGTAGATCAGAGAAAAGATTTTTAGGGCGGTGAAATTGTGCTTCAATATAAGCACAATTTCACCGAATACAGAATAAGGAACTCTATTAGTCCACCAAAATGTATCAAAATTGCAATACGCATTATTTATTTGCGTATTGTCCAGGGATGTTGCGGATGCAGATTTTTTGACATCCGCGGATGCGGATGCGGATGCGGATATTTAAAGGCTCACATCCGCGGATGCGGATGCGGATGTCAAGATTAGGTACTTAGAAAACGTCAAATATTACAGTTTTAGTATTTTTTTATTAAAAATAAAAAACGAAACGTTTAGTATTTGAGCAAGAATATAGGAGCGTTACACTTAATAAACAGTAACTTGGCCGACTTTTCCGGATCTAGACGATTTCGTTATAGGTAATGACGAAATTACCTAGCACTTACGCCGCCGCTAAGACGTTCTTGTACCGACTTGTTCGACATCCGCATCCGCATAAGCTCCGCTTCGATTTTATGCGGATGCGGATGCAGATGCGGATGTTGAAAATAATGCGGAAGTTCCGCGGTTGCGGATGCGGATGTTCGCAACATCCCTGGTATTGTCAATACGCAAATAAATAATAAACCACCAAAAGTACAAAACTCGACACGGGTTGCTCCTTTCAACGAGGCATCATCAGGAGATGCTGCTGGAGATGTTGACGATCTGACATCCGGCAACGGAAACAAACCTTGATTTCACCATGCTACTTAAATCTACTACAGTCCATTTCCAACCGCAGCTGCACTGCTGTTCATTTTACTATGGAAATTGACAGTAACAGCGACGCGTCCAGTACCAGTAGTGCAGCTGCGGTCAGAAATGGAATGTTACCCTTACTCACATTTCTTGAATTCATATTGAAGTATTTATATAAAATAAGTCAAGACAATATGTATTATACTACTAATTTATAATATTACAATGTGATAAAAACGTAACGTTTTTTGATGATTGAAAACTCAGGTGTAACAAACATTTTAGATTAAAATTGAAGTTAAAATGTTGAAATTTAAAGACTCTGTATTGATTAAATTACTAACTTTCTTAAACTCCTTGTCTTTATATTTATCATGTTCATATTAAAAATATGAAAAAGCAAACTTTCTAAGCGTCACTTGCACCAACGCCACTTGCGCCACTAACCCGGCGTTAGCCGGTTAAATTGTAGTGGTAACCATGGTAACTCCAGGTTTAACCAGTTAACCCCGGGTTAGTGAATGGTGGGGGTTGGTGAATGGCCCTGAGCTTGCCTCTGTGTAAAAACATATACAAGAATAGAGATATTTTTATAATTTTCAAGTATGATTTACTCAATGTACAGACAGTTTGAGTCTTCAACATAAATTTTGTACATTTCTACGAATTCTAAAAAAAACAGGAAAAAGTAATAAAATAAACTTTACCCGCAAAAAATCCTAAATACGTCTCATTTGAATTACTTTTAGCCATAAAAGGGAAAGCCTTCTGTCATGGGCGCATTAAATAAACCTCTTTTAGATTGTAATTTAATTTGCTGGAAGTACCTACACGTTCATGTTTTTTGGGTGTTATTTATTCAGGACATTTTGGTTTTTAAAATGCCACCCTTTTAACATAATTAGGAAGAGAGGTTGCCTGTCAATCAATTCTTGCTCGGTTTTGGCAATGGTTCAATAAAAAAACTTTTCTCAAACATGCAATGAAATGTCGTCGCTCCGGGCGTTATATCAGGCTTCGAAGTATCACGTTTAGGGCGGAGCAACTCCAGAGAACTGTAAAGGAATTTCATACGAAATTGAAGGCCTAGGCCGGGAAGTATTTTTTTTTTAATTCTAATGTAAACATGGGGTCTGTGTCCATGAACAGGCTAAACAGCCGAATTATATATTTTTTTTTTTTGTGAATGAATGGTTATGGGACCAAAATATCCGTGTTAACGCCTGTTATACACGAACGTACTGATATTAAGAATACGAATCTGTATGATTCAATGTGTTGATGAATAAATTTAAAATTTTGTCTATACGTAAGTCACCAGAGACCATAGACAATATTTAAAATCCTCTGCATTTATTTTATTTATAGAAATTGAGATTCTTATTATCAGATTGTGTATAATGGCCCTAAAAAGGTCTATTCGAACAATACACACGCGAAATACGGACGACTTCCGTAAAAAAAAAACAATTATGGCGGGATCGGAAGGAAAATTAAAAAACTTTTGTTGTGAAGTTGGATTTTTATTATAAAGATTATAAATTTGTTTTTTTTAGTGGTGTATTTTTTATTTCATTGCATGTTTGAGAAAAGCACTATACATGCCTAGCCGTGAAAAGGTCTTGCCGGCTTCGTATCACTATCCGGCCTCCCTACGGTCGGCCGGCTATACCTACTCACCCGGCAAGCCCTTCTTTCCCGGCGTCTGCAGTAATGTACTATTTTTTTTGCCTTGATGAGACATGAATGGAGGAAAGGAGGAAGAGATACGAATGAAGGACTGTGTATAGGGATGTCTCAGCCTCCATGGCTGAGACATCCCTATACACAGTCTGGCAAAGAAATTGGTCAGTAGAAAAAGGGCGCAAAATTTTAAAGTTTCTCTGGGAGATAGACCCTTTGCGTAGGTACTTACACTATTTTGAAAACTGCCGCCATTTTATAAAAAAAATTGTTTTTTTAGACTATGACAGCTCGAATGATGGAGGCTATTTGTAATTCATAACAGTTCAATATTTTTATTTCATTACTATTCACTTTAACGGGACTTAATTGCGTATAGGCCCTTTTCCAGGTATAGTACGATTTATCGACCACAGACGCGCTAATAGAATTTCAACCTTAGTAATATGTTTTAAGGTTCAAATTAGATTGGTCTTTGACAAATTTACAATTTAATTTGGGAAATTTGACTTGTCTTCAAATGAAACTTGAAAGCTGAATAAATTTGAATATTTTTGGGAAAACCGTATTTCCGAGAATATTCAAGAAAAATTATACTATTAACCTATCTGCTTGTCAGTGTTCAAAACTAATTTTAGTTGCAAATTGCATTTCAAGCTAGATATTAACTTGAATTAATTTGCAGAGAGCGTCGAGGCAACGCAGCTGTAAATAATTTGCTGCTTTTAAGCTGAAATATAATTAAGGGCCCGATTCGGATTTTGTAATAGATATCTATTAGACATCGCCAAGATACTATAACGATATGTTTAAGATCTAACCTGTCAAATTTGACATTTCCATGATTCTGGAGATACTTTTGAACGATTTCCACAAGATATTACTTAGAGATCTAATTCACATCTAATAGATATCTAACACGATCTATGGTTGCCCGAATTGCGCTGCAAAAGAGAACTAGTTGAAATCTAAACTATAACGTATCTAGAATGGATCTATCTTGAAGTTCGAATACGGCAGTATGTATCATCTGACACGGCAGTTGGAATATTAGATAAATTCAAAGGACTTTTGATACCTTGCTTTGCCTTTGAGTTAATAATCAAACCATACTACATATTATTATATTATGATAATATAAAACTAATTTTTGGCAAGCAACGTTACTAGAAATGTTTAAATAGAGGTCAAATTCACCTCTTTGGTCTAGATTCGAACTCGCGACCTAATGGAACTCCGGTCCAATTGCTCTTAACAAACTGAGCTATCGAATCTTAGGAAGCAGTGAATTTTTAATAATTCCCTTTACTTAAATATGTGTAATAATAATATTGTTTTTTAGGGTTCCGTACCCAAAGGGTAAAAACGGGACCCTATTACTAAGACTCCGCTGTCCGTCCGTCCGTCCGTCCGTCTGTCACCAGGCTGTATCTCACGAACCGTGATAGCTAGACAGTTGAAATTTTCACAGATGGTGTATTTCTGTTGCCGCTATAACAACAAATACTAAAAACAGAATAAAATAAAGATTTAAGTGGGGCTCCCATACAACAAACGTGATTTTTGACCGAAGTTAAGCAACGTCGGGCGGGGTCAGTACTTGGATGGGTGACCGTTTTTTTGCTTGTTTTGCTCTATTTTTTGTTGATGGTGCGAAACCCTCCGTGCGCGAGTCCGACTCGCACTTGGGCGGTTTTTTTTTATGTATGACCAGACTGAAAAACATAAACAATGATACACGGTGTGTACGATCCATGTGTGGCCTTAATATGACAGATAGCTGCATTCCATATTTTAGATCATTGAACATACTGACCTTACCCAGTCTATATATTTTGGAAACTGCTATTTTCGTTAAATGTAATCCTAAATTGTATGACAAAATTGCTGACGTACGTAGGCTCCCTGTAAGACCTCAATATGAAAACGCATTGCGTAATAAAATATGTAAAACCGCCCTAGTACGGAAAAGCATTTTGGGGATGGCGCCACAAATATTTAACAAAATTCCAAACAATCTAAAAGTTTTAAAAATTGGAAAGTTTAAGAAAGAGCTGAAATTGTTATTAATTAAAAAATGTTATTATAGTGTACAACAATTTTTAAATGATATTGATTTATAATTTATTGTGCTGACAATTATATTTATTTTATTTTGATCTCGCTTTGACATTTATATTAATCTTTTGTTATTTAAATAATTTTAATGTTACCTAGTCATTATTTTCTAGTTCCATAATATTATTTGCATGAAATGTTGTATTTTGATTAATTTATTTATGCAATAATTATGCTTTCAAATATAATTGTGCATGATAAGTAAATATTATAAAACAATCGTACGCCTACAGGCAAAACATAGTGTTCCACAACATGTATATTTTCTAAGACCTAATTATTGTACCTATGTTTTACGAATAAATGATTTATGATTATGATTACGGATTTGTAGCGACACTACCAAAAGACTAAATCTTTTTCCTTACTTTTTAACCTGTTCAAAAATCACTATTTTTACCGTGACCGACATTAGACGGCCATAATAACCCCTTTTTAATACTTCTCTCTTTTATCTCTGTCCCGTGTTGCGGCAAACAACATAAAAATCCTGTTTTTTTACCAAGACTTGATATACTTTGTGATAAAACATAGCCGTCTGAAATAACGACGAGAGTTTTTAGTCTTTGCACAAAATGTTTAGTGTCCCTGTCTTTATTAAGGGATACGCGCTTCTGCTTTCAAAGGCCTGATACTTAATAAGAAAGTTTATCTTAGTCTTGTAATCCCAATTACTTATGGTCGAATAACACTAAGAAAGTAACTTTCTGATATAATTAGATAAGTTAGTGATACCTACTCTGATAAACAAGCTTTGCCGTCAGTAATATACCTAACGAAAAACAATACTACCAATGTATCACAAAAAACCGTCTTTAATGTTTTATGCCATCTTTATAATGCACATAATCATTTATTTTTCAAAATAATAATGCGCAAATAATTGTAGATAAAATTTTAATATTTTCATGATAATAGGTAATATCCCACCAAAAACATTCTCAAGTAAAATGTTGCCAAGACGAGACCATTATGGCGTGCACTATCAGAAAGTTATTATAGAGTCTGTTCGAAAAGAGTTTTCTTTCCGCACAGACTCTACTTATTTTGTAGATCTCATGTATAGGCAAGCTTCTAATTCTACACGCCCTAACACTACAAGCCTTAACTTCACAAACTCAACAGTACTCTACAGGGATCGGATACCGGTATTTTTTGTATGGGAACGGAAACGGTATTTTTTCGTTCTTTGCTAATTACTTCATTTCTAATTGAGCAATCTAATAATACGAAGTCGTAACCTAAAAACACAACTGAGTCCTACATTTCTAGTATAAAATAATTCGAAAAATATGCTTATTTCTAAGTTTTTGCAAAAAACCGGTTCCGATCCCTGGTACTCTACACCTTAGTGTAAGGCCTGAGTGGACGCTCGAAGCGGAGCGTTCGGCGGGGCGTGCAGCGTGGCGTCGGGCTCACAAGTAATTTGACCAGCGTGCACTAAGGCCGCTTCTATACGCTTGCATTTGTTTAACATGCACGCCGCACGCCCCGCCCCGTTGCACGCCCAACTCGAGCGTCCACTCAGGCCTTACACTTAGTCAAAATTTGTGGCAATTCAGTTTTAGTAACAAAACCCATTTCGATGTTTACATTAAAAGGGCCTGCACCATAAACAAGATAGAAAATCACGTCTATTACGAATAACATTGACCTTTTGCTTCTTGGGGCTGTAAAAACAAATACAGATACATTTACTAGAGATGGGCCGAATATTCGGTAGCTATTCGGTATTAGGCACATTTTCCAATATTCGTATTCGGTTGTTTTTCGGCTAAATTTTCCGTTGCAATCAGTTAAATATTCGGCAAATAGTTTATATTATGTTTGTCTTGTTGCAACACTGTAAAATGTAAGCTCTTTCAGAAATTTTCAAGTACCTACTCTCTTTATTAGGTTACTTATTCCCGTAGTTAGTAATACACATTATAAGGCGAACCCTACACCCAAGATTCATATTGTGATCCGTCAATTATATTGACGGATTACGATATTTATTGACGTATATAGGGTAGTGTATTGACGGATCACAATATTTCGCTGGATTTCTGGAAATGCTTGTGATGTGATCCTAGATCCTGGATCGTGATATTTATCTTGCGTGTAGTGTCGCGTTTGATATTTATCGCGTACCTGCCTTGTACAAAGAACGCTTCGTACTGACGCGATCCGTATTGATGGTGTAGGGTGTGCTATGATCCGGCCCAAGATACATAATAAATATCATGTTAATTATCACAATATTTATTGACGTGTAGGGTTCGCCTAAGACTGAATCCATGGGATATTTTGATTCTTTAGTGAGTATTGATTTGTTTGTGAGTGTTCACGCCTCCACTGCGTGACGACAAGACCGGAGGACGATTCCGGGCTGCGGGGCGCGGGCGGCGGGCACCGGCGCCGGAGCGGCGCGGCCGCCGTCTCCCCACTCACACACTCTACGAACGACCGGCATGACACCATGTCGCGTCCGCGCATCAAGCGCCTCTATTTTTACATTTTTTATTAATATAGGTGAGGGTGGGGAGGGTCGATCCCTAGGGGACACTTGGTAAACTTCATTTTTAATCAAACCAAACGAGATAAAAATTTTTGCGCTGGTCACACTCATTCATTCGTTCCTAACTTCACGTTTTGTCATGGCATTGTATCGGAAAAGTCAGTGGTTCAAAAATGGCGGACGGTGAAAGATTTTCTGCGTATTATATTCAATTTTCGGTAAGCTTTAACTGGATGTATTGTATAATATGAGATGGAAATGATGTTAGTGAGTGTGCTTATTTTATTTGTTGTTTATTGAAGTGATGATTAACTTGGATTACATTGATATACGCGAACACATGTTTCGAGTACGGCACGTTTTATAATTTTACTATGTATGGGGAGACTTTGTCTTTTTCTTCAGGGGAGATATGATTCCGGGATCATGTCACCCCCAAAGCGATCAAGTATACATTGTAATAAATTTACCTACAAAATGATTCATAGAGTTATCATAAATATTTTCTTTTCTTTAGTAAATCATGCCGCGAAAGTACGACCAGAGAAACACTGATTTAAACTTTCAAGGTTTTTGACTCATTATTGCTTATTAAAACGGAATTTAATGGCGTATAATTCAGTTTTTAATTATACAACCGACTCCGAAAACGGAATTAACCCCGTGGCCTTTGAAAAGACTGACTAAAGTTGACATCAACATTTTACGAACTACCTGTACTTGGTCTTTTTTATCAAGTTAAACGTTTTACACACAGGGGATGTTACTCGGTCGACAAAAAACACTTCTAACGATATTTGGTTTTCAACCGGCGATATTTGTTTTTATGGATGAAATGCTATTTCAATGGCTTTCCGACCTCATGTACTATAGAACCGACGGTCCATAGAAAGGATTTTAGGATTATGCAGCTTAAACACCGTCCTCAAAACGTGAGCTGTAAATTTCTAAACTTATTTATTATAGTAAACAATAACGACCAGTGATGGGTAAAAAAATTAAAATTGCTGTAGGTATCTGACTCTAAAAATACCTTCATAAGAACTTTAAAAAAATTAGCTTGTTACAAGAAATTTTATGTTAATAACTTAGATTTTTGTTTTTTTTTGGTACAAAAATTGATTCCCTATTTTATGTTGTTTTATGGATAATACGATTACATTGTTTTTTTTTAAGTATAAGATTATGGATTAATATGTGTTTGATATCTTCATATATTAATTTTCTGTAGATAAAGTGAATAAATTAATGTAGATACTACCCTCGAAATATGACATTGCCACTTAAAATCTTTTTACCAAGTGTCCCCAAATCTGGAAGACTTGATCCCTTTGGCTTAGACATCTGATTACCGGAAATACAACTTCAAAGCATGGAAGATGCAATATATATATATATGTTTGCTGTGTATTTTACACAGGGATCGGAACCGGTTTTTTGCAAAAACCTAGAAATAACCATATTTTTTTAATTATTTTATACTCGAAATGTAGGACTCAGTTGTGTTTTTAGGTTACGACTTCGTATTATTAGATTGCCCAATTAGAAATGAAGTAATTAGCAAAGAACGAAAAAATACCGTTTCCGTTCCCATACAAAAAATACCGGTATCCGATCCCTGATTTTACAAATTATAGATGCATTGCTAATAGCGATCCGAGTTATATAATCAATGAGAATCTGGTATGGGGAGACATGGTAAAAATATGTTTACCATGTGTCCCAAGAACCAGGGTTACTTGATCCCCCTAGGATCAAGGCTCCCGACCAGGGGTAAACAAGTCTCCCTTACATAGGGGACACATGGTAAAAGTCAACAGTATAGGTTTTCATTAAATAATGATCTAATTTATTGCACAAATCTGTTCTAATTCAAACTATTAATGAAGAGATAAATTCTGAGTCGTATGGTCTATAAAGTTTTTCAATACTACAAATAGTTAAGAAAATGTATGCTAAAAACAAAAGGGGTGATCAACCCTCCCCAGTTTCCCCTACTTCATTTACTGTGTACAGGGTTGTTTTGTTTGCTGCCATCAGCCCCAATCCTGCACAAGTTGGCGACCAGCAACAGGACACGGCCAGCAAGCAATGGCCAGTGAAGTCCACAAGAAAGAATAAAGAAGCCATCCCAGTGCCTGCACTATCACGCACTCGTCGGGCGAGGCCAACATCACGGGTCCAAAGGTCACGCAGCGGATATTTCTCGAAGTCTCTCGGACAGCCATCGCTCTGGAAGACCATTCGCAAAGGAAGTAGCCCGTTCCGTATAAACCTCCGTTTTGATTCCCTTGCACCCCTTTTCGATTTGTTGTGAATAGTGTCGTGAGTTTGTGGATAGGTATAATTAGTGTTAGTGTGATCCAAATTTGCACTATCAAATCGTAAGTAAAACAAATAGTTAACTTACAGTTCAAGTGAATTTAGTTCAGTCGCCGGTAGGTACAGAGAAATCTACCTAACCGGGATTGCAAACATAAAATATAGCATAGATTCGCTAAAATAAGTAATTAGCAATACATAAGTATCTACCTACGTGAATACGTACAGTTGTAGAAATAAGTATTGAATCTTTATTGCCTCCGTCAGACATTTAGGGCGCAGTTTAGGCATAGATTCGTTTAGGTATTTAGTCAGTTGTAATTAATATTGCAACGTGGCAATTATCAACCCGAACAAAGGGTACAGTATTCGTAACTTGTTTACGACATATATTTCGTGTTAAATTTGTGCGCCGAGCATAAAAAAGGTTACGATTAAGGATAAATACTTAAAATTACGATAAATAGCCCCACTTCAACCACTTGTGATGAAAAGAATTTATCGCAAGCAAATGACCAATATTCAAATTTACAAAACCAATCATCAGTGCTTGGGTTGAATTGGTGTCCTTCACAAGATAATTTCAACTTTTTAGTTGATTTCGATAATGAGCCCGTGTCCACGAAGAGAAATATTCTGTCAGCTACTTGCAAGATATTTGATCCACTTGGCTTGCTAAGCCCTTGCACAATAGTACCTAAAATGTTGCTGCAGAAACTTTGGCTTTCTGGACTCGGGTGGGATGATCCGGTGCCTTGCGATATGAACAAAGAGTGGAATAATTTCATATCCAATATACATCAAATTGCAGACATAAGGATTCCACGCTTTGTCATGCAAGACTCACCGGCATCAATACAACTTCATTGCTTTGCGGATGCATCCCAGAATGCATTCGCAACTTGCATTTATATACGTTGTGTGGACTCGAAGGGCAATGTTTCAGTAAAGTTGCTCTGTGCTAAAGCCCGGGTCACACCGATAGTAAAAAAATCGACTATTCCGAGGCTCGAATTGGCTGCTGCTTTGCTTGGAGCTCAATTGAGCGCGAAGGTATGTCAGTCACTCGCATGCAGTTTTCACAAAAAATACTTTTGGAGTGATAGTACTATTGTATTAGGTTGGGTCAAGAATGTGAATCCAAACAATCTCAAACAGTTCGTTTACAATAGAGTGAATGAAATACACGAGCTGACTGACAAATCTTCGTGGAATCATGTACCTACGGATATGAATCCGGCAGATATTGCCTCGCGAGGCATCAGCCCGAGCCAGTTGCAAAATGCTAATATGTGGTTCGAAGGTCCTTCATTCTTGATGAAACCCGAGAATGAGTGGCCTAGCACTAAAATAAGCAGCGTCGAGCTGCCAGAATTAAAGGTTTATACTTGCTTAGTCTCAAAGCAGCCGTCATTCGACTTTGATCGATTTTCCAAGTTCCACCGAATGATTCGCGTGGTAGGATACATTTTAAGGTTTATTTTTAACTGTAGACAAGCAATAAATGCACGTCAAAGCGGCTTTTTATCGAGTGACGAATTAAATAAGTCTACTCGAACTCTCATCAAGGTCAGCCAAAGGGATTCATTCGCAGACGACCTCCAGTGCCTCAAGCAAGGTCGGCCTGTACATCGTAAGTCCAAAATGTTAGCATTCAATCCCTTTTTGGATGAGCATGACCTGATTAGAGTTGGAGGACGTATACAAGGATCGATTTGTGAATATTCTAAAAAGCACCCAATATTGTTGTGTTCAAAACACCCTTTTACTAAACTTTTATTTAGAAAGGAGCATGAGAGCCACATGCACTGTGGTCCTCAATTGTTATTAAATATTGTCAGAGACCAATATTGGCCTATAGGGGGAAGAAATCTTGCGCGTAGCACTTTTAGAAAATGTATAGTGTGCGTGCGTATTCAAGGCAACTCAATCCAGCCCATGATGGGTAACTTGCCTCCTCCTCGAGTTACACTAACTTACGCGTTTACAGTAACGGGTATGGATTTTGCAGGTCCCTTTTTAATTGCAAATCGTCAAGGCAGGGGCTGCAAGTTATCCAAATGTTGGTTATGTCTGTTTGTATGCCTCAGTACCAAGGCTGTTCACTTGGAAGTAGTGAGCAGTCTGAGTACTGAAGCCTTTCTCATGACTTTCCGTCGATTTATATCACGCCGCGGCAGGCCTCATGACCTTTATTGTGATAATGGCACCAACTTCGTGGGAGCCTGTAACGAGTTGGGTAAAATGTTGCGAGCAAGCCAAAAGGCCATGACTGAGGCCGCCCATGATAAGGGCATCAAATTTCACTTCAGTCCGGCGTATTCACCTCACTTTGGAGGTATCTTTGAAGCAGGGATAAAATCGGCAAAGTCACTTTTAAAACGTGTAATTGGTAATTCTAGTCTGACGTTCGAAGGGTTAACGACACTATTCACTCAAATTGAAAGTATCCTAAATTCTCGGCCGTTGACCCCTCTGACGTCAGATCCCTCTGATCTGTCTCCTCTGACTCCAGGGCACTTCCTGATAGGGCGTCCACTCACCGCCTTACCAGAGACACCTGTTACTACCAATTGTCCGAACAGATATCAAAGAATAGAACAGATGAGACAACACTTTTGGACCCGCTTCCACGATGAGTATCTGAGCGAGCTACAGCTGCGGACCAAATGGAGGGAGAAGCAGAACGAGCTTAAGGAGGGTGATCTCGTCGTGATTAAAGATGACAACGTCCCACCGATGCGGTGGCGCTTGGGACGAGTGCACCAACTGTATAAAGGCCAGGACGGCATCACCAGAGTGGCGGAGTTTAAAACTGCCAGAGGCATGGTGAAGAGGGCAGTAAACCGAGTCTGCCTCCTGCCAGTCCGAGATAGCGAAATGGATGATTCTCTTGCAAGCCAGGGCTTCCAAGGCGGGGACCCTGTTCACGCCTCCACTGCGTGACGACAAGACCGGAGGACGATTCCGGGCTGCGGGGCGCGGGCGGCGGGCACCGGCGCCGGAGCGGCGCGGCCGCTGTCTCCCCACTCACACACTCTACGAACGACCGGCATGACACCATGTCGCGTCCGCGCATCAAGCGCCTCTATTTTTACATTTTTTATTAATATACTTCATTTACTGTGTACAGGGTTGTTTTGTTTGCTGCCATCAGCCCCAATCCTGCACAGTGAGTCTCTTGCCATTTGTCCTGTTTTTTCTACTTATGGAATCGCTTAGAATGCGTTTCATCTCTAGCTGATAATGATACAACTGAGACGAATAATTCGGCCGAATATTCGGCCAAATATTGGTATTCGGCAAACCCTATTTTCGGCCCATCTCTAACATTCACACAAACCGAGGTGCCAATGGCATTATGGGCAAAGCTGATTGAAACCAGGAATCGGTTACATTTGTTTATTTACAAATACGCTTTTTTTGGAACTTTATAAATACGGATGCCGTTTGCACCAATAAATGGGTATTTCTAGCGGATTTTGTATTTACATCTGCTCATTATATTAAGGATTGAGGATATACTCGTATTTATACCAGATGAAAGATCAAAACTTCTTTCCAGAACTGATATCGAAAATATAGTAATACCACGGGGATCTTTTTCTTTTACTCTCATTAAGACGTGGTTAGAGTGACGTAATTAGTGAGAAAAAGGCCCGCAATTAACGAACTTCGATTTTTGCGGTTATAGCCTAGTCACAGAATAAATAATAGTACTAAGTACAGAAGACTCACTCTCTAACAAAACGCGTCTGTTACTATCAGCACAGATATGGCCGCTAGGTGGCGACAGCGCCACGCGCGGCTTATGGCTTTCCCCAAAAGCGGGGCCGAGCGGATGTACTTTTAGCTACCTGTAGCAAAGCGACGAAATCGCGGAGTGAGACACGCCTGACCTAGTTTCTGACCGCGTTGCTGTCTGCGTGGAATAATAATGATGATTGATAAAAACTATATTCCTTCCTAGAACCTCGATAAATTTCCAAAAATTAATTACGGGGTCATGATTAAGTTTAACTTAAAAAACTTCTTAATTACCTAATTATTACACGTATACATGTTGTTTGATTTAATTTATCGCCCGTAATGGAGTTACAAATGCAAAAAATAAAGAAATAGTTATTATATTTAGCTATCTTTCCGGATTTGTATGTTCAATAGTTAAGATTACGTTAATTTACAGCATTTTTACAGTTTGGTCGATTTTTACCTACTACCTAAACAAGTGTCAAAAGTGACGTTTCTTCAAACAAACGCGTCACTTTTGACACTTGTTTGACACTGACATATCCATTCCATATCGTTTCAATCTCTAGTATTTGACGTATCTTAAAGTTCGAATATGGCCGTCTGTCTTGAAATAAACAAAGGTGTTGTAAAATGTACCGTGTGAATTTATTGATCTGAAACTGTTGGCGATCTCTGATTCATAAAAGTTTACGTTCAGTGCGTGTGAGCTGCCGATATGGGTTGGTGGTTAGTAGGTAAAGTATTGTGAAATCTGTACGTACCTACCATAAAATGTAATAGTATAACTTTAATCTTTATGCCATCACGTGTAATACGATTTCTGGTAGTTTCAACTTGTTCTCGTAATTTTTTTCATGTTTAATACGTTTTTTTCTGCTTAAAATGCTTGTAGAATCTTCTTAAGCGGGTTTTACTGTATTTTTCGTGTTTTAGGTTATGAATATACATTAGGTTCAATAGTTTAGGGTTATAGTTTAGCCAAGATGATAATCATTTTATCAACAATAGCCAGTTGAACAGTAAAATTGTACAGTCGCCATCAAATATATCGGAGCGGCCAAGGCGCTCAATAATAACTGAAAACGCTCTCTAACGCCCTGACAATAGAGGTGTGTTCAGATATTTGTAAGCACCTTGGCCGCTCCGATATATTTTATGGCGACTGTATCAAGACGACAGATTGAACGAAAAGGGATAAAATCATTTCCATACATTATTTAGGTTTCAATTTGCGTTTTTAAATGACTTTGAAATTTCAACAATTTTCTTATTTTAATTGTTTTAAGTGGCGACTTCACTAAAAAACTTTCTAGTTACTTCTCTTTAATTAAAGCGCCTGTAAGAAGTTTCCAAGCAAAAGTTTTCTCAACTGATCTTCATAACTGTCCTAAGAGTGTGTTGAGTACTTAGTCTTAGTCTTTTACAATAAAATCTAGTAAAATTAACTTCAGTATCACTAGTGTTAGCTGAGCGTTTTATATTAGGTTGTTATTTTTTGTTGGTACAAATATTTTTGGGGTTCCGTCATCATTCAAACATCGTTCTAATGTCAGTCACCGTTTTTATTTTTTATTTATTAGTAGGTCCAAAGAGAATTTGAAATAGAGGGGATTGTCAAAGTATAAATTAAGTAGCCACAGTAAATTCAGTGTCATCTTTTGATAAAAGATTAAAACTGTTAGAACGCCGTTTGACTTTGACTTTTATTCTTTCACTGATATGTACTTATTAATTTGTTGCAATCTTTTCGAGCGATGGCGCCATAACCTTTGGTCTAGTTTAGCCTCCCAGGTAGCATTTATACGTCATTATGACGTCCGTTTACGGTACTGCTCGACGTAAGAGACGTCATTTCTTGACGTCGGGGGGTCCCAGCAGATGACGTCAATTTGTCACAGCCTCAAGACGTCAGTTTACAGACGTAATACTGACGTCATATACTGACTTCATAGGGACGTTACTGGGCCGTACATATTAGGGCAGCCACTGACGTTGGAGTGACGTCATATACTGGATTCATAGGGACGTTACTGGGCCGTACGTATTAGGGCAGCCAAGAAATTGGAGTAACGCGCTCTGCTGTCGAATCCTAGGACCGAATAGCCAACTATCCGGTTCGAAGGACCATGTACGAGGTTCAAAAATAACACTGTATAAAACTACCACTTCATTTACTATTTACACTACTGTACACTGTACAACACTCACTAATGCTTTTGAATTGACGACCTATGGTTCCTCGAACCTTATATATAAGCCCGGAAAAATCTTAACACCGCGTTGTAGAACAGACGCGTTGGGAACAAAGCGCCATCTCTTGACTTATTTGGTAATAAATTTTCTATAACAACAAAATTTTACATTTGCTAAATTGTGAATTTTAATGCAAAATATTACAAACATGTTATTCCAAATATATTTACAAATATTTTAGAGTTAATTGCCAACAAAAATAACCATAATCTATAAATGAATTATGTGAAAGGTACGTCCTGATAGTGACTCCAAATAGACGTCACTGAAACGTCATGTTTGTGACCAAAAATGTACATCCTGACAGTGACCCCAAATAGACGTCAGTGAAACGTCAACTTTAGACTAAAATGGTACGTCCTGATAGTGACCCCAAATAGACGTCAGTGAAACGTCGTATTTGTGACCAAAAAGGTACGTCCTGATAGTGACCCCAAATACACGTAAGTGAAACGTCAACTTTGTGACTAAAATAGTACGTCCTGATAGTGACCCCAAATAGACGTCAGTGATACGTCGTATTTGTGAACAAAAAGGTACGTCCTGATAGTGACCCCAAATAGACGTCACTGAAACGTCTTGTTTGTGACCAAAAAGGTACGTCCTGATAGTGACCCCTAATAGACGTCAGTGAAACGTCAACTTTGTGACTAAAATAGTACGTCCTGATAGTGACCCTAAATAGACGTCATTAAAACGTCAATTTTGTGACAAAAAGGTACGTCCTGATAGTGACCCCAAATGGACGTCAGTAAAACGTCTATTCTCGACGAATAAATGACCGACCTTATTATGACCTATAAATGACGTCGCCTGTGCGTCGCTGACGTCAATTTGCTACCTGGGCTACACCTAATTTTTAATGTACTGTTTACATCAGTGACCTTTTTAGTAAAATGTGTTTACCTATAATGAAAATCACTCTCGTTCTAGTATTGTCGTCTCTCGTGGTGGTATCAGCAAGATACCAGTACCGCCCAACAGTGATCAACTATCCGAAAAACTCGGCGTTTTGGGTGACAGACTTCTTCGTACATGGCTGCAAGACTTTCCTCAATAGATGCGCTCAGTCGTACAAGTGAGTAAATGTCTGGTATAATAAAATAAATAAATATTAAAGGACATTCTTACACAGATTAACTATAAGTCCCACAGTAAGCTTAAGGGTAACATTCCATTTCGGACCGCAGCTGCACTACTGGTACTGAACGCGTCGCTGTTACTGTCAATTTCCATAGTAAAATGAACAGTAGTGCAGCTGCGGTTGGAAATGGACCGTCACCTTAAGAAGCCTGGGCGGCCTGGGAGATGGCGAGACCACCTGGCCGCGTAAACAACGTGCCAATCACAGAACAAGTAATAAGGTTAGAATGGCGATGCGAGCAGGGTACGTGTTGCCGCGGTTTTGAGCAAACGCTCGCCTGCTACTCGCCCGCGCTGACCGAAAAACGAAGTAAACATGCCTTTTTGCGCCACAATGACGTTCAGATTAAGAAGCCAGTGGGCCTACCGCGAACCACGTTGGACGTGTTGCCTCCCTGTCACACTTACGTACGAATTTACAAGTGCGATAGAGAGGCAACACTTCGGATGTGGTTCGCGGTAGGCCCTCTGACATCAAATCTGTCTAAAGGAGGCGTATCCATTCACCACGCACACAAGGCGCTAGCTAGTTTTTACTACCGTTGCGCGAGTGTTAGTAAATGTGTAGAGGGACGAGCGGCGACACCGGTTCCGATACTAACTGCGCGCGATAGCCATTCTAACCTCTTTAATATGTTCTGAGGTGCCAATCGCTTACGCTCCGTAGCGATCGAAACGCAACTGTCACTGTCACACTAATATGGAAGAGTGATAGAGAGACACAAAGCGATTAAATAGCGAAGCGCAAGCGATCTTCGCCTTGGCTAGGCAGCCTGGATGCATTTCTCAGCAATTGGACGGGTAGTTCACTCAATCGGGAAAATTGGAAATCTAGGGGGAAGGCAAGATTAAAAAAAAACAAGCAACTACGGTTGCACTCCGGGAGTGCCGGTTGAAGTGAAAACTCACCTCAATATGTTACCGACGCCCGGTAACACGATACATACGTTTAGCGGAGGTATTCTATTTATTTATTATATATTATTATCATTCTCAAATAAGATCACACTTTTTCATTGACATGTTTATTTACATACTGCCATGACAACGTCAAATTATTTGAACATAGGTAAAGAGTCTTGAAAAGGAGTCCGCAACATAAATGTCAAATAACATTGAGTTTTTCTTTATTGATTTAAATGCCATTTAAATTATGAGTGGCCACCTTACGGGGCTTACGGTCATGTGATCGCCTTACGCTGTCTCGAGTTTATCATTTTTTCCCCACCTCAAAAAGTGACCAGCGCCGCTAAAGAAGTTTTCACTTCAAAAAAAAAACAAGAGAAGAAGGGAAACCTATAATTACTTATCTCAGCCAAATAAAAAATAATGCGTCGTACGAGGAAACAAGAAATGATTGGCGATTACTCCACCGACAAGAGCAAAGCTCTTAAGTTATGATGATGATGATAAGAGGAAGGCCTTTGCCCAGCAGTGGGATACTTTATAGGCTATTAAAAAAATATGGCCGTGATACAATCACAGAGTAACCCGTTTTCATTGCTTTTTAGTATAGTTACGGAATTTTAAACAAAAATATCCGTTTAACGAATTATTTACGTAACCCGTTCTAGAATTATTCCGTCCGCCCGCTAGAAAAATATTGTTTGTAGAATAATTGCAAATTTATTTCTTTGCCCAAGTTTGATATTAATGTTGCTATGTAAGTTATTACTCGATATACAAAACAATAAATAAGTACATTCGTATTTATTTTTTCTTAATCTATACGAGTAAAAACGTAAGTATTTAGTTTTGCTTATACTTGGTCAAGCAAATATTGTCAGTAGAAAAAGGCGGCAAATTTGAAAAATCGCGGGTTAGCAACACTACGTTTGAATTGTTCGAAAATCGCGTGTCATTTATTCTTTGGAACTGTTTTATTTACATTTCATCGTTGTTCAATGTACATTGCTGCTTTTTGTTCGTTTCCTAGGGATACAATACTTTAGTTTGCTTTACATTGCTACTGACATATCCAGCTTGACAGACTATAATAGTTATGTTTGTCAAGCTGGATATTTCTCTTTTAAGCTAAGGTCACTTTCTTAAGACGTCACTTTCTGGGGATGTAATTTTCGCAGTGGCTAATTTTTTAAATCGTCATTTTCTATAATAGTAAATTAAATAATTTTGACATTTTAAATTTCATAAAATTTCCATACAAGGGTCATTCTCTGAGAATATGTTGAAATAGGTAATTGCCACGACTCTTTTCATACATTTCATGGGTCGCGTTAATGAGACCTCAAACATACTTATTTTTGAGAAAGGCCGACTAAAGATGTCCAGTATTCAGTATTCATTTAATCATTGCTTTGTGTGTACAAAAAGGTCTTATGAATATTATATTATGTTACAACACAACCCTGTAAGGGCACTGCAATAAAATTACAAACTAATCAACTACTTAACCTAATAACACTATTAAATATACATATTTACATGTAATGGCCGGCCGTAGATAGGGTGGCAGAGAGGTTGACACGGGTAAATATTAAACATTACCTCAGGAGTAGATATTCACTTACAGAGTAGAATGCTTTGTCTATGAGAAATGCCTTTAAATTTTTTAGATGTTTCTATAAACTGAATGATAATGAATAGTAGGTAATATAAATACTTTCTTACAGAATGCAAACCGTCTGCGGCGTTTCGTACAACGACGAATACAGAACCTTCCCAAACTACTGTGAAATGCAATATATAAATTGCAACTCTTGGCGGAGTGAGTACTGAGTATCTCATACGAATTTACATGATAATAGTCAATATATCTTCTCACAGGTCTTTCACAATGCAAATCATAGTATCACTACCTCCCGACATCTGTATTTTTAGGGTTCCGTACCCAAAGGGTAAAAAACGGGACCCTATTACTACGACTTCGCTGTCCGTCCGTCCGTCCGTCCGTCTGTCACCAGGCTGTACGTATCTCATGAACCACGATAGCTAGACAGTTGAAATTTTCACAAATGATGTATCTCTGCCGCTATAACAACAAATACTAAAAATCAAATAAAATAAATATTTAAGGGGGGTTCCCATACAACAAACACGATTTTTTTGCTCTATTTTTTGTTGATGGTGCGGAACCCTCCGTGCGCGAGTCCGACTCGCACTTGGCCGGTTTTTATGATATTATTTAATTAAGAGAAAAGAGGACGAGCGGTTCCCCAACGTAGTCGCCATTTTCCTCTCTGTGTATTGACATTATGAGAAATATTTTTATAAAACTAGATTAACTTAAGCTTAGAATACATTTTAAAGTGGAAAAATTACTGTCTTGTGTGAGACTTGAACTCACGGCCTCTGGAGAAGCCAACCAGCCAGCCAGCCAGCTCTGGTCAAATCTGGAATTCAAGTCTCATCCAAGACAGTAATTTTTCCACTTTTAAATTTATTCTAAGCTTAATAGCATCGGTCGCAGACGTTTCTGCTTGTTAAATTTTTTATTAGATTAACTTAATTATTATCTAAAGTTCTGTACCTTCATTTGTTTTGTTTCGGATTTGTTTCAGTTAATTATTATTGTTTAGTCTACTTTACTTCAACTACAGCCACAGAATAAATAATAAGTAGTACTAAGGTACAGAAGATTCACTCTCTAACAAAACGCGTTTATTACGACAGATATGACCGCTAGGTGGCGCAAGCGCGCGCGTCCATTCCGTATCGGTGCGCGGCAACTACTATGGCTACACACCAAAATTGGTGTGGGCCGCATGTACTTGTAGGTACTTGCAGCGACGTGACGAAATCGCGTATTGAGCCACGCCTGCTACAGCTGATTTTCTTATGTCTGATCACATGAATATGTTGGGCGTTTAGGGTCACGCGTGAGGGGTTTGGAGGCGCGATGGGGTTTGAGCGTTTTGGCCCGCAAGAGTTTTTCACAAATAAAATAAAATAAAAGATTTTCCCTTCTTCTTCCAGCACAAATTTCCTAGATAGAGTCTGTGCGGAAAGAGAAGAGACGTAGAAAATATTGGATCCCATACATTTCACGACTCTTCTCTTTCCGCACAAACCTTATACTTACCCGTTTATTTTAGTACCTTACATTTAATTATATTTTTATTTCAGATTGGCGAATTTTCAAGCGAGAGGCTTGCTAAGAATCCTTCAAGATAATTTTAAAATAAATTATTACAAATAACTTGCAATTTTTTTTCTAATGACATCAGAATACTATTCACGACCAAGTTCCAAAGTTACAAAATTTTGACTATAGATGTCTATGGATATTTTAACCTGTTTTGACTTACCGCTGTATTCGGAAAACAAGATCCATTCTAGACTAGAGAACGATACGATATATAAATGTACTAGATACGTTGTAGTTTAGATTTCAACTAGTTCTCTTTTACAGCTCAATTCGGGCAACAAATGTCACTTTTACGTTAAAATATCGTAATAATATCTTGTGGAAATCGTTCAAGAGTCTCTCCAGAATCGCGGAAATGTCAAATTTGACAGGCTAGATCTTAAAAATATCGTTATCGTATCTTGGTGATGTCTAATAGACATCTAATAGATGTCTAGTTCAAAATCCGAATCGGGCCCTTAGAATAATTTTACTGCCAATAATTTTTGACAAAAGCCCACCGCCTCGGCCATGTTTTAAGACTTTTAAGAATAGATGAGGATCGAAGGGCATTCCTGGGATGCTCGGTAGGGTGCAGGCCGATCGGATGTCCCAGGCCCCGTAGACAACATACCAATCGCTTACGCTACGTAGCAAATGAAACGCAACTGTCGATGTCAAACTAAAGAAGTGAAGTTCCTTGCTGAAATCCAAATCTTTCGTAAGTATAAAGGAAGACTCTCGTTAGACCGGGCCGTGTCCGGGACCGAAGCTTCCGGAGCTTCGTTTTCTATGGAAAGCATCCCGTGATCACTTGTCATCTGTCATCTGTCGTAGAAAAGTAAGCGCCGGAAGCTCCGGCCCGGACAAGGCCCGGTCTAACGTGAGTCATCCTTTAGTATCTTCCCACTTTCACCATGTCGTAAGTATATCACGTCAAAAATTATAATAAAAATTTAAAGTGTAATTAAATATACAGCGCGAACCTCTTTTTAAATAAAAATCTCGGGTTTTATTAAACACGCAGCTGTTTGAGTTTAAACTAACAAACGCTTTTACTAGGCTCTTCAAAGGAATAAGTTTTTTAATTAAATTCGCCTAATACTTTGACGCCATAAAATACTTTTTGGGAGGGATAATCTTAAACATGTATACAAATTTGAATCTTGTTCCACGGTCTTAACGTTTTAAACTGTATACATTATTAATAGAGGTGTGTAAAGTCGTTAAGTTTATTGGTCTATAAATTCGTGAAAGAAAAAGTACCATTTTGACTGTGCCTTTAGATTAAGGCATACGTTTGTTACTTAATGAAACAATTAATATTATAATAGTGCTAAAATAAACAGTGTTACTTGCACCCTTCCGCATAAAACCTGCCCAAATACCTGTAACTGTATTGTAAATATTGTAATATGTACAGTCACGGACTTGAATTGTTGAATCATTTACTTACTTACTGCTGTGGCGCAACGACCCAAAGTGGATCTTGGCCTCCGACACACCGAAGACCGCCACGCTACTCTGTCCAAAGCCGTTTCTGTCCAGTCGACGGCGCCGAGTTCGCTAAGGTCTTTCTGCACTTCGTCTCCAGCGGTACCTAGGGCGTCCAGACGGTCTTCTGCCACTGACTTGGTACTCCAAGTTATTTGGTATTTAGGGTTCACGTTATTAAATCGTAGATAAACGTAATAACTAAAACGCCTGTCCGCTGGTGAATGCAAAATCGCATGAAAGTAGGAAAACCGGACAAGAACCTTGTATTTGTGAAATAGACCTCGAAAGGCGAGTGATGAGTATTGATTTTCAGTCCTAGTCAAGGGAATTATTGTTAAATAGGTAAATGGTGCAAGGAAAATAATCGTTTTTGTTTTTCAGCTCCGACACTATTTTAATTTACTTTAATACCTCACTCTATATTCGTATTCATAAAATAACCATAAGGTAATCTTTATTTACTTTTTCTTCAAATCACAATAATAATAATTTAACATATTAAACGAAAAATTTGGTCACCTAAATAATAAGAAAATACTTAAGTATACCTTAATCATAAATCTTGTGACAAATTTAGTAGGTACCCAGTACCCACCCATAATTTAGCAAAACAAAATATTTTATCAAATAAATTATTTTATAAAATATTTTGTTTTAGCGGCGGCTGTTGTATAGTTAATGAGAAATAAAACATCTTAACACGTTCGCGGACGCGGATTGCATAGTATTCGTTTTTGTACTCCTCCTGGTGACGCGGATGCTATTGCATCCGTTATTCTTTTTAAATTTCTGCGTTGAAATGCTTATCAATCCGCTTTACCATAGTATAATATTATTCACCAACATTTCCTCTACCAGTCACCAGAATCAAAAAATGCATACTGCCATATTATCATAGTTTTATCGAAGTTAAAAATTATCCTGTGACGTCTTCAATTGGGCCCCCCTTTCTGTGACGGGCATGCTATAGCATTCGTCTTTGTATGGCAGCTCCCTCAGTAGCCCGGCAGGTGCGTCTGGGAGTAGACACCTGCGATTTGGGTGAATTTCGTGCGCGATGGCCATTTTGACGGATTATTTATAAAATCGTAATTAATGTTTTTCTTCAGATTTCTTTAAGATTTTCATTGTGTTTAAATAAACAAACATGTTTACTTGCTGTTTATTGCACTACAATCAAGTTTTGATAGGTAACGGTTTATGTAAAAAAGTGAGGCATGAATGTGTATACCTATTATTCAAGTGATTACGTTACTTTGTCATAGTTTCGGTCATATAATTTTATTATTGTGAATTATGCCTGCTGGTGTAAAATGTATAATTATTGGTGCAATAAAGAATATTTACTTAATTACTTAGGTACTTCCTACAAACCCTGTACAATCACTTGCAATAATATGTAGTGTTCGAAGGCCGCAAAAATATGTGACAGCTTATGGCTCAAGAAATAATATCGTGTCAGATATTTTTGCGGCCTTCGTTATTATAATATATTAATATTATACATCTATCAAAAACTCAAGTAGCTTATGATGTACTTTGCAAAGACCAAAGTTCTCATTTTATGAAAACACTTAAAACAGAGTTCTCTGTCAGTCTGATGTCAAAACTTTCTGACCTAAACCACTCCACACTTAGAGCTACACTTTAATTAAGGTGCAGTGGGTTCAGTCCACCGAGTTATTGAATAATCGTGGCCCTTTAAGGATTATAAGACAGTTGCCAATATATATAAATAGAAATCTTAAGGCCTTTTTCTTTAACATCATTGATTCAAAAGCTGATAAAACAACTTCACGCGATAAAAAAAAAAATAACGAACAAAATTTGTAACAATTTTTGCACATAAGCTAAAAATATGTAAATTGCTCCTAAAATAGTGCAATTTTATTTTGATCCAACTCATGGATATAGATAGCAAGAAAATATTAATTCAAAACGATGATATCCAACAATAACAATAATATAGGATATAACAATGATATATGATATATTTATACTTATAACTACACCATTACTATACTTATAGTTTGCTTTTTTTTAACTCACTCAATATATTTTCTCTCTCTGCACCAATTGAAGGTAGGTTTGGCCCTATGGTTGACTGGTAGAGAATGCCATTTGGCATTAAGTCCGCCATTTGTACATTGTTGTATATATTTTGTGCAATAAAGTTTAAATAAATAAATAAATAAATATCCGCGGTCCCGGGGATATAATATTATTATCTCCCACGCTCATGCTCAATGTGTGTGAATTGGTGTGATAGAAAAACTTCATGGCGCCTTAACGAGTTAATAAACAATGTGCAAGTGGTAAGGCAGCCATTTTGGAAAATTTTGATAACTAATGTAGACTTACTAAGACGTTAAAAGTGCATGTTTAGATATTTTTGGGCACCTTAGCCGCCCCCATGTATCTGATGGAAAATGTACCTGCTAAGGATTCTTAACACTAACTTTTAAAGACTGGTTTAATGCTGTCGCTTTTTAAAAAGGGTTTTCAGAGCTTACGCCTAAAAGCTTAGCTTTTAGTACCTAAGTTTTTTTAAGTAAGTATTTTCTTAATCCACGTAAATGCTCAAATGGTGCTGCTTTTCGGTGATTTTTCAGTATGTTTTAAGAACTTTCATGTATAATATTATATATTTTATTCAGTGAATTTTAAGGATTATACCTATACATGGAAACTCTTATAGCCACCGTATTATTTCTTAAAAATATATGCAAGGTTTTACTAAATACAAATACACAATAATATGTATAAATTTCTCCGTTTTGTTGTCTAGATTAAAACATTTCCACTTGCTTACATTTGAGTCTTATTTTTGGTTATTTTATGTTGACAAACATCTCTCATTTTCCTCAAATAAAAAAAAGAATAATTTAAAACCTTACAATGGAAGAAAAGCACATTTTACTAAACGGCTGTCGAAAGAATCCAAGAGCGCAAAAAAAGGAAAGAAAATTCAGAGTCGGACCGACTTTTATTTACCCTCTAGCATTTTGTTTACACACGCAAAAAGGTTCCAAAGTTCTTCAAAAGGCAAAATGCGCTTAAAAAGGCTCGCAACTGTTTTATTTATTCATAAGCTTTGCGTTCGATCTGCCAGTGTCAATGGATTAAAAAAAAAACGAAACAGTGTTCTATTTTCAAAATGATCCAGCTAGACGAACACCGCTTGATGTTAGTTCAGTCTTGATTCGGGAGCGAGGGAGGACGCACGCCTTTCGTCCTTTGGTTAAGCTACAAGCCGTTGAAACTTTTGCGAATTTAGAATTGTCAATAACGTGTATTAAAATTTGTGTATAAATTTTGTAAATAACGAGTAACGTTATTAAAAAACCAGTTTTTTTTTCCGGAATGCGTGATTTTTAATTAGTGATTTTATTAATGGTTATAATTAGTGATTAGTCAAAATAGGTAGACAAGAAGTGATAGGCCATGTCAGGCGTGACCAGACATACTGTAACGGCCCAGCTCTGAATTGGACGTTATGCGTGTACCATATACAGCGGATTTTAACTATCCTGATGCCTTTTTATGATGATATCGTGAGTATTTTTTTTATTTCTTAAGATAATGCTAGTATTCAATTAAGAATAAAAAAATATTTACTTATCCGACCCTTAAAAATTCAATGGACGATTAAAAATATTTATTTGGAACCTAAGTTTAACTATCAATATTGGCAGAATGTTGTATGACACAATTATTGTTATTTTTGGTGTATTGGAAAGTAAGAATATATTCGTCCTTTTCAGGTTAACATATTTAGACCGGTTTGTAATTTTAAAAATAAACCGCGGTTTATGATATATGTTAGTCAATAATATTAGCCTAATTAAATTATAACGAAGCATTTGTTTTAACACAATTATAATACATATGAATATTTTTTGTGTATCGTACTTCATTTAGTATAACGAATTTTCTCATTACATATATTTTAAAATATTTGTAGTACATTATAAACGTTGCGTACAAAAATAATTCAAATATTATATTTCCGTACAATAATGGACTCAAAATTCTTCGAATTAAACAAAATACCTCGCATCAAAATTTGCCGAATTTGTTATTCATAAAAAATATTCTTTCTTTTACAGACAATAGGATCTCGTTAGGATTTTTCCGTAATAAAAACTTTCGTACCGTAAAATGGGGTGAGTAGGGTCAAAACTGAAATTCAAACCTCGATAACATTTTATTTTTACATATATGAAAACTGAATGCTGTATATGACACCGTAAGATTATGAACCCGTTAGTTTATAATCTAACGTAGGTTAGGTTAGGTTAGATTATAATCTCCCTACCGTCAGTTTATAATGTAACTAGCGAGATTATAATATGACGAGTGTTTACAATTTTACGGTGACATATAATTATAATAAGTGTTCCGGACGTTTGTATTTTAGTTTTTATTTTATTTTGGGTAGTTCCATTTCATAAAGACGATAAAGAGGAAAACCCACCTCACCCCGTAGTGTCTCGTATTTGGGGTGAGAGGGGTTTTCATACAAAGGTGATTTTGGAAGATTGTTGGATCGATTTTTTTTTATTATGCGTATTACTGTAGCTCCATTTTAAATTGGAATATATTATTTTTGTAGCAGTAGCCTTAAATCCCTTCTCACCCCCCTCTCAAACCTTCTCTCCCCATTCATAACCCACCTCTCCCCGCGAAACCTACTCACCCCGTTTTACGGTATTCGTACTTTCGTTCTATATTTCCTTTTATTTACGTGAAGGCTTTCCTTTTCGGTTTTGATTCGTCTTTTGTCTGTGCTTTTAAATTATCTTGGTGACCGAGGCAAAGTGAAGTATCAGTTTCATTTTGGGCAAACATTTTTTTTTTTGTATTTCCGAATGTTCTCGTCTATAGGCCACATTTTATAACCGATTCTCGTGTAATCTCGTGTAAATCATATGTTTTTTTTATTGTTAATTTTTTTTTATGGCGGAGTTATGGGGTTCTTGAGTTCTACGGCTCATAGGTTCCACTAGTTATTTTTTTTTAAGTACACTTTTAATTATAAGCTAAAGAGCGCTGGAGTAACGATCCAGAGGCCGTGAGTTCAAGTTTCATCCAAGACAATAATTTTTCCACTTTTAAATTTATTCTAAGCTTAATAGCATCGGTCGCAGACGTTTCTGCTTGTTAAAAATTATATATCCTAACTGCTAAATAATTAAATATTAGCTACGAGGTTTCTTCTAACGTGGGATAAATTAATATTTAATTCTACAAAGTGTAACGTTCCCTTTACTTGTGTTACTTAATTAAGTATTTAATTAGTGGTACTTTCTATTACAATAAAGTTTTTATGAACTTTAGTTTCTTTTAGTAGGTATCTAATTAGATTTTCCTTTGTAGATTTAATTCTTACTTACTTAAGTGTATTTTAATCAAATGGAATAACAGCAAAAGCCTTATAATTATTAACATATTAATATAATTATTTTTTACCAATGTACTTATATTTAGCTTTCTTTAACAAGGTACTTAGTCCATTTATTTGTAACATAATTTTTGCAGAGGGCGTAAAAATCGTCCTCAATTTTCTAAGACATTATCTAACAGTAAAAAAAAACAAAGAGAGAAAAATGCAAATATTGAATACCGAAATAACGAAAAACGTATTTTGCCCCTACATATAACTGTATTAAACAAGAAACCTCTCAATCATAATTATTTGTTTACAAACAAACTGTAACTAAAGATACTACGAAACAATATTTTACGAAGTTTCCCACTAAGTACTTCTCTAACTCATATCTATATGGGTTTTATCTCAGCTCTTGATATTTGATACAGCTTGATAAGTAGTAGATTAGGCAGTGTTGTGGCTAAATGAGACACTCCTGGTTATCTCGAACTTATGTTGAAACAACAGTTTCGATGTAAGTAGATAGTGAAGCCCCATTTATATACGGTTCAAGAACTTGCATGCAATAGGCTAGATGACAAATTTTCATTTATGGTATCAATCAATCAGGTTTGTTTTTAGGATCAAATGTATATATGGGACCCATTGCATTAAAGCAATACAAAAGTCAGAAATTATAGTCAAAGTCCGACAGTCGTACTTCACTCGCGAAACGCCACAAACAAAACGCTATGTGAACGTGACGTCAAGGTCACTAAGTCTAGAGCGCATCTTGAGGTATGAACAAGACAAGAAAATTGCATTTTTGTCGGTGAAATATTGCGTTTATGATTGTATACAATCTTTTAGTTGCTATACAAATTTTTTTTTTGATAAAATGTGAGGAATTAAATAGTACCCTTACTTATTTCGTTTTTGAAAGTAAAAAAAAAACTTTAATTTTGTAACTTTCAGGTGCTGTATTTTTGTATTATTTCCATATTTTATTTTACATTATCTACAATATTGTGATATAATTAATTTACTAGACTTTGTTATAAAATTCAACATGTGTCATCATCCCTATTTGATACATTGCTAACTTCAGATTAGGTACAATGAATTCAGTCGGTCGACCAAATACACTAAACTCTAAAGTAAAGAAAGTCACATGCAATTAATTTAACCGTTAAAATGAGGATTCATGTTCGGACGTTATCACTACATAGTATAAAACAAAGTCGCTTCCCGCTGTCTGTCTGTCCCTATGTATGCTTAGATCTTTAAAACTACGCAACGGATTTTGATGCGGTTTTTAGGGTTCCGTAGGCAAATGGCAAAAAACGGAACCCTTATAGATTCGTCATGTCTGTCTGTCTGTCCGTCTGTCTGTCCGTCCGTATGTCACAGCCACTTTTCTCCGAAACTATAAGAACTATACTGTTGAAACTTGGTAAGTAGATGTATTCTGTGAACCGCATTAAGATTTTCACACAAAAATAGAAAAAAAACAATAATTTTTTGGGGTTCCCCATACTTCGAACCAGGGCTTGTTAACGTTACCAATTCACATTATAAAGTAACGTTACTTAACGTTAAAATCATAAAAATACCTTATTACCGGTAGTAAATGGTAACGATACTTGATAACTTAACATTATTATAACGTTAGCTAGTTAACGTTAATTTTACCGGTAATTTTACTTTTTATTGCAGGGCTTGTTAACGTTACCCAATTCACATTATAAACTAACGTTACCAAACTAACGTTAACACTATCATTCTTTAAGCTGATATTTGCTTGTAATTTCATACACAATTTTAAGGCCAGTAGACCTTATTGACCATAAATACGGCAGGGCTTCTGTCAAATTGAAATAGAATCAGTCAAAATACATTAAAGATAATTATGTACGTTAGTAAAACTCAACTTTAATTCTAGTAGTTAGAGTTCATAGTCTTTTGTCATTATTCTTTATGTTTATCAAATGGAAGAGGTGGTATTCTACTTGTTTAAGATCTTTGTCCAATATGCATTGCGTCTCACTCTCTCATTAAGCAAAATGTGAGACGCAAATACACAATGGACCGAGATTGGACAGATAAAATACCACCCGGCTGTGTCGGAATATATTTGCCAAAATAAGAAGGTTGCAAAACGTCATAAATTAGTTTGTTAAATATGATGGTATAGCTAATTCGTTACTTGGTCGGTTTATATTAGGTACAGGCGTCTTTGATATAATTTTGACCCCGGACTTTTGTCGCAATGACGTCACAATAGGGTAGTCTGGGGAGTAAATGGAGCGGTGTTAATTAATACGCTTGTGTTAATCAGGCATCTACGGTATAATTATTACCTATAAGTTAATTGTCAATTGATTAATATACCGATATGGACGTTGTTCTTTCGGTAACTGACTCTCCGTAACAAATCAAAAGTTTGCGGTGAGCCTACGTCTTCTATCAGAATATGATCAATTTCAAAAAGGAAAAGCTTCTTTCCACCTCGATAGATGTTATTGGTACATATTTGTTTGAATAAAAGTTTGCTTTTATCAAAGCAGGAGTTATAACGGTTCCTTGGATGTATTTGAATTAACTTATAGATGATTTATATCGTGAATGCCTGATTATTAAATTTTTATTAACACAGCCGTATTAATTAACACCGTTTCATTTACTCCCCAAACTACCCTATTGTGACGTCATTGCGTCAGAAGTCCGGGGTCTTCATATAATATACGTCAAGATTATATAGGTTGGATAATGTCTTGATTTTTTTTGTGAAATATGGAGCTGAAATGTAATTTAGTCGGATTATATTAAATGAGACACCTATTTATTGATGTTACTGCTTGCTTGTAAAATAGTCTGGTCAGCACAGTTCATAATGTATGAGAGCTCTACATGAATTCTCACACCAGAGATTTTTTGAGATGTGATAACCTATGTTGCAAATACTATATTTAAAAAGAAATCTCCACAAAATATGTCACATTCTTTTAATAAATCCAAACTATTATTAAAATACAAAAAATATATCAAAACATGAATCCGACACTCGAGATTTTAATATCATTTTATTTTACATTTCCAATTCCCGTTTCATTTACACCCAATATTAAATCTTTTTCCGTAATAAAATGCGTATACAATTACTGTCATCATCTGTATTTATTTTATTTCTTTAACCCCTTATTCATAAACGCGCTACAAACTTCAATTAGCTAATAATAGTAATAATCGTTTGTCCTTATCTGTCACTTTAACTTATGTATTTGTAAGTAAGGGATAAACATAATTGAACTAAATCAGGCCCGTAAAGTTTATGAATAAAGTGGTTAATCTTTATTGCACAAAAGAAAAACCTTATAGTACAAGAGGCGGACTTAATGCCATAAGGCATTCTCTACCAGTTAACGATGGCTTGTCCTCCGGGCCATTTGATCGATGACCTCCTTTGATTATTTATTTTTAATGGACGCCAAAATCCAGACAGGAACTTCGATTTTGACATTTACCACAGTAATGCAGTCGGTAGCAATGTGGCGCTTCAAAATTGCTGCAGTCGACTGCATTGCTGTAGAAAACGTGAAAAAGGTCATTCAAAGGGTAATAGGGTTATATACACCGCGGGGGTTATTACCCGAAAGATTTAAACCAACGATTTTAGATCCTAATTAGAGTATATAAAGTTATATAACACATAGTCCAAAAACCCTTAATTTAAGAGATATTAATTATTTAAAACAAATCACAAGTTAAAAAATCTCAATTCTAACACACCCTTATGCGTGACGTAGCCACCAACTAATTTTACACGCAGACGCACTAACTGCATGGTTATTAGCCAAATTCGAACTTCTAACGAAATTTTGTTCTGTTCTCAATCACGAGAGTGCAAACTATTTACCTTCACGATAACTGGCTGATAGTTTGACGAAAATGACGAAATTGATGTCAAGATATGCGCAAGATAAAATCTTTAAATTTGATTGACTGTAATAAATAAAATTCGCCATGCCGCATTATCCTCCGGCTCATTTAGCGGATATTCACTTTATGTACGGATTTGGAAACCCGAAGAACTATGTGCTTCCGGCACGACGGACCCACTTCAGCCTCGTTCCCAGTTCGTAAATTGGCTAGACGAACAATACCCTGAGAGGTGGATTGGCCGTGGAAGCAACGTCCTAACCTGGCCCGCCCGGTCACCCGACTTAACGCCATTGGTTTTTTTTCTATGGGGAACTCTGAAAGATAAGGAAGGAATACTCAACACCAGTGAAGTCTGGAGAAGAATTATTAATAAAAATTCGAACGGCTTCCGAAGAAATAAAGAACACTTTTGTAAACCTAAATAATGAAATCCGTTTAAAATTAAATCTTTGTGCTGAAAACCTAATTCATTCTTCTTCTTCAACCTAGCGTTTTCCCGGTCTAGCGCCAGGGTCCGCTTTCCTGCTCAGCCTACTCCACTTTGCCCGGTCTTCGGCATCCTCAGGTGTGAAAACCTAATTCATTAAATTAATAAAAAAGCGTAATTGTTTAACATAGTTGTTTATTTTACTTTACTCAGTATAAATCAACACATCGAGAATTTAAAATACGTACTGATAAGCATGATCGATATTTTAACAAAAGGTCATTCATTGATTTTAACAAAGTAATCATCGCTTTCCAGCTGTAGTATGAGTTAAAACAATAAGAGACATGATTTCTTTCGGATATAATCATGGTTAATGGCTTTGGTTATCTCACTCAAAGGAAAAGATTTTATCGCAAAGTTTCAACAATAATAACTGCACTGTACCTACTGTTGTAGTAATTAATAAAGTTTTGATACAATTTGTGGTATTTTGAGGTGCCAATCAATTGAAATAATTTCAACGTAAACATGATCCTAGACATAACTTGACACTTCTTGTCATGGAACACATGTCACTGCATTCGCCGTGCATCGTATGATATCGGAGTGATTCGTGAAATGTCATGCTCGCTCTCTGTTTCTCTACTTGAGATTAATTAAACTCGCTCACTCTCTGAATAAAGGTTTGTTCACAAAGAAGCGGTAAATTAATATGATTTAATTTGTACTGAAATAGTAGTTTAATTAAAATATATAATTGGACCCATGTTGATATAACATTATTTACTCGTACTGTCGTCAAAAATACGTGGTTTAAATCTTTCGGGTTATTAAATCCCGCGGTGTATAAGATGAAATGATGCATTAATAAAACTTTAGTTAACTAACAATATTATATTAAATCATTAACAACTTTGACAGCACGATCTCTTCGCAGGTAGGTGCTCTACAAGGAGTTTATATTACAACATTATTTCCAAGAAATAATCTCTCATTATTAAATTATACAACGGGACTTAATCGCGTATCGTTGTATAATTTAATAATGTGTAAAAATCGTAAGAATCGTGAAAATGGGTGAACATGGTGTTAATACACTCAGTATCAATCAACCTGTAAAGATATTGTAGCCTGGCCTTTTCTCGATAAGACTTCTAGAAAAATTTACGCTCATGTCGTCTCGGATATGAGTATATTTGGTATCAGTGCATTCAGTATAATATCCTGAACACAAATATATGAGATGACAAGCGCGAATGTGGTGAGGGTAGTTACTGTGATGCAAAGTTTTTACCATTTTTCTTTTAAACATACCATGTGGGGTATCAAATGAAAGGGCCTTGTGAGTTGATCACAAATATATAACATACTGTAACACTTTTACTACTTAATCCAACAAATTATTTTAAAACGTTCAAAAATTTCACAATGAGTTGATTTCCAAATGCTCTAAATTGACTAAGATAACTTGATCCCAAGTTTCCTTGCAATTATACGTAATCAAGGGCCAGGCTCATACTAGTTCTCATGTCGCGATGCGCTATCGCTAACAAAAACTAAGCGTTACGAATTGCTGACATTTGCTTCTTTTAGTTTCTCTACTCAAGCATCAAGCATCGGATGACAGGATCGTTGAAAAGGGACAAACATATCCTTTGACGTTACGTTACTCTTCTCGTGAATTGTCAAATTTTAAAATTCGAAATTAGCTTTGGAATTTGTCCGGGTGGCTATTCGAAGTATAACTTGGTGGACGGTACTTACTAACCAAATAAGCTTGAGATCCAGTATCATAGATAGTTGTAAGACTTTAAGGGTCTATTTATATCTGACTGTGCATCCTGTATTCTAAACGTTTTGTGAATAGATATAAAAATTGACACCTATCATTTTTCACATAAACACAAACACTTTATGCATTGAATTATTAAACCTTAACGCAATGCCATAAGTCATAACTTGATGCTAATTCGAACTTTGTTATAAAAGATGTCATTTTATATCATTCGCGCGTGCATTTCACTCGTACTAGATGAAATATGTATTGGTGCGAGCGAGACGGTTGGGCGAATGATAACAAAATGATATATTTTTGACATCTTAAACAAAGTTTGACTTGGCCTCTGTGGAAGCCTGGAAATACAGCATACTTCATTGACTTTTTATGCTGGAAATTGATTTAATTATTGCGAGAAAAATAAGTATGTAGTCTTCAATAACTTGTACAGTTATGTACTGCCAAAAAACTAGAAGTGTCCATTAATTGTGTAGAACATTATTTGCTGTTTGTTTCCAAAATCATGCTGCTATTCTGCGAATATAGCAGTTCCTCGGGCAGATAAATTAAACATGATCGAAACAAATACTATTAAATTAATCACAATAGTAAACTTTTCTCTCAGTGTGGGATATTCTCGGTCATGGAAAACATACAAAATTATTGTTTTTTCATTAAATCTATAATTAATATTATTGTCGGGAGAAATTCTGACCGTGTAGTCGTGTAAGCTTCATAGCCCATTCTTCAAAAAAATTCTAGTTAGAAATTACTGTTTAGGTAGTATAAAATATAAAATAAAAAAAATGTTATTTCTAAAAAACGGGAACAGATATCAAGTTGTTAATTCGCAGACGGGTATTCAATATGATATATAATTCACCCGTGTAGAAACATTTTACTGTGCAATTAATGTAACTTTAACTTTATATTGACTCCACTATTAGTAATTCGGTATTGTTAGATTACAAAGTAATCTGGGAATCGGTAATCAGATTACAAAGTAATTTCGAGTAATCGTGGAACCAGGAATCAATTACGAAATGCCCATCTCCATTTAATATGTCTTTGTCTCACGGAAGTTTTGTTATTAAAATTGCCCATCTCTGCTTGAGAGTGAATGAACATTCGCTCGATTGTCAACTATGATGGCACCTATCAGTTAATCAAACGGTAAATAAGCAGCTGTTAACGTTACCTACTAACGTTAACAATGGTGTATCGATACCTTTGACTTAACGTTAGCTCAAATTGACAGCTGCTAACGTTACCATTTTGTTACCGGTAAAGAGTAGTATAACTAACGGTACCTGGTCTAACGTTAGTTACAACTTAACGTTAAATCTGTCACCTTGTGGTAACGATACCAACTTTTTAACGGTATTTAAAGCCCTGCTTCGAACTGAAACTCAAAAATTTTTTTTTCATCAAACCCATACGTGTGGGGTATCTGTGGATAGGTCTTCAAAAATGATATTGAGGTTTCTAATATCATTTTTTTCTAAACTGAATAGTTTGCGCGAGAGACACTTCCAAAGTGGTAAAATGTGTGTCCGCCCCCCTGTAACTTCTAAAATAAGAGAATGATAAAACTAAAAAAAATATATGATGTAGATGACAATTTCAAGGTTTATTTAATAATTTGATGTAGATTACCATGTAAACTTCCACCGAAAATTGGTTTGAGCGAGATCTAGTAAGTAGTTTTTTTTTTATACGTCATAAATCGCCTAAATACGGAACCCTTCATGGGCGAGTCCGACTCGCACTTGGCCGCTTTTTTTCTTAGTAGATAGAGTGATTCAAGAGGAAGGTTTATGTATAATTTGTTAACCCATCAGAAGCCGGGGCGGGTCGCTAGTAAGCAAATACATTTGGTACATTTAAAGCTATAAACAAATTTAAACTTTGAAGTAGGCTATTAGGCTAGGTGTGGAAATATGCTCTCTTTTTTCCACCTGTACTCACAACGGTTTCTAAATTTATTCATTAAATTCGTCTGCGTCAGTGCAAAGATATATTGTAGTATTATTAGGGTTCCGTACCCAAAGGGTAAAAACGGGACCCTATTACTAAGACTCCGCTGTCCGTCCGTCCGTCCGTCCGTCTGTCACCAGGCTGTATCTCACGAACCGTGATAGCTAGACAGTTGAAATTTTCACAGATGATGTATTTCTGTTGCCGCTATAACAACAAATACTAAAAACAGAATAAAATAAAGATTTAAGTGGGGCTCCCATACAACAAACGTGATTTTTGACCGAAGTTAAGCAACGTCGGGCGGGGTCAGTAATTGGATGGGTGACCGTTTTTTTGCTTATTTTTTTGCTTGTTTTGCTCTATTTTTTGTTGATGGTGCGAAACCCTCCGTGCGCGAGTCCTACTCGCACTTGGCCGGTTTTTGTTTATTGCTTCAGATAATGGTATCTGTCAAAAACCTTTCGTGACTGGAATGATTTCTGAATGAGTTAGACGTTCATTTATCTTAGATAAGGCCAATCTCTATTGGAAAATTTGAATGAGGGTCGTAAATTAACGAGTAGGCTAAAAATTCGACACGTTGAAAGGTGATTTCACTTCGTTATTAAGTGATAACATTCAGATAAAATAATAAATATTATATACATAAAAATTTATATCCATATTAATACGAGTATTATAAAATTCATGCTGTAACCGCTGAAACGATTTAAATAATTTGGCATAATTTATACCTATATATAATCTGATTCCTTGAGAAGGATAAGGGATAGTTTTTATCCCTGATATCATAGAGATGGATCCCGGAAAAGAGCCACTATATCCTTCTAAAACCGGAAGCAGTTGTTTATTGTTGAATTTGGAACCTTTGGTTAAACAATAAAAGTTCAAAATTGATCGTGGAATATGTACAAAAATTGTACGAGGGGTCTCAGCAGGATATATAATATTATGAAGTGGTGTATGGAAATACAAATGACGCCACAATTACGCAGACGAAGTCGCAGGCAAAAGCTGGCCTATTATAAATTCATATAAGTACAGTCAGCTGTAGATATACCCTTAACGTGTAAACTATGCGCATTTTGTAGTATTGCAAATAAAATATGTACAAATATTATGGTTTAACTTACAATACACCACATAAAAGGCTGGAATCTCCCATTAAGTATAACAATACTTGTGTCGGGATTTATTTTTCTTTTCCTTAATTATCATTTTAATTCCAACGAAAAATTATTTCAAAAGAAAAAAAGGGTCATTTTACAGCCACTTCCCCTTATTACGAGCGTCAATTAGTGAAACTGTGGACGTTTCTGAATTGTCAATTTTAAGGGCATTTCAAAACTCAATTAGTGGTTTTTGTTGATTCTGGTGCTGAGTGGCATTTCCGCAATTAAAGGCCTTGTCACTGTGGCATTTTTGACTGTTAATTACGTATTTTGCAAGGCGTTGCTAAATGAAATGCCACGAAAAACGCTATAGGTGAGCCAGGCGAGTCTGTCAGCGTTACCGATGAGTTTATCACTTGAGACGTTTATTTCATGGTCAAAACATGAGGCCATGAGAATTTTCTGCTTTTCAACAATAACTTATTTACTTACAAAAATCTATGACATTTAGTAAGGATCCTGGGAACCTGTTCAGGACTATCCCTCCCAAACTCAACTCGCGCGGTTAGAAGATGCTGATGTCAACTTTAGCCAGTCTTCTCCGAGACCTCGGGGACAACGCCGTCCTCGAAACGTCGGAGGTAAATCTTAAAACGTACATACGCGATTAAGTCCCGTTGTACAATTTAATAATGTGTAAAAATCGTGAAAGTTTAAATCAGTGTTATCCCTCCCAAATTTTACAATTCCTTGTCAACATCGAAAGACAGAAAATTAATAATGTACAGCGTCGTTCCACAATGCGTGGACGATAATCAGGAAATAAGTACCTAACTACTTAAGTACTGATGAGCGAGTGTTTGTTAACTATTCCCGCAAGTTATTCTATTACACACGAATACTGATGTGCCTAAGGAAACTTTCCAAAATTGCGAAATGTTTCGGAAATTTAACGTAGGAAAAATTCGGAAAATCTCTTACATGTTTATATGAGAATTGAAACTTTCCAATTTTAAATTTAAATTTCCCATATTTCCTAGTGAAAGTTTCATGAAATTTCCGAGAATTTATAGAATTTTATGGAAACTTTCCGCAACTTGCACATCTGTACGCACGAATGGGTAGTTCTGTCTTAGGCCTCAAAATTTTTTACAGGTACTGTGAAATATGTCTTGGCTCCTGTCTCGTCTTAATTATTTCTGTCGATTTTCTCTTTATGATTTCCTAGCGACCAGCCCCGGCTTCGCAAGGGTTAACAAATCATACTAAACCTTCCTCTTGAATCACTCTATCTATTAAAAAAAACCGCATCAAAATCCGTTGCGTACCTAGTTTTAAAGATCTAAGCATACATAGAGGCAGACAGACAGCGGGAAGCGACTTTGTTTTATACTATATAGTGATTCATTTTAATAATTTGAACTTTATTGCTCAAAATATATACAGCAATATACAAAAGGCGGACTTAATGCCAAATGTATTTCTCTACCATTATAGTCTTGACGAATTCATTGTGTCATAATAGGCGTCCTATAACATACTCCGTCTTCTGATTTTAATGGTTCATAATAGACACCGTTTTCCATTAGCTCTGTTTAAGGTCTCCTCATTAGGTAGGTACGTTGAGTACGATTAATTATACCCGTCTCATTTACACGAGGCTTCATCAATACGCGAGTCTCGTGTGCGCGATTTAACAAATACAATGCGTACAGACTCAACGAAGTTACGCCGTTAATCAATCACCAAGGCTTTATTTAGACAAAAGCAGTTAGTAGAGGCCTATGTTCGGCACTAAATTGGCTGTCATTGGTGATTAGTAAGAATAGGCCTGAGTGGACGCTCGAAGCGGAGCGTTCGGCGGGGCGTGCAGGGTGGCGTTGGGCTCACAAGTGATTTGAGCAGCGTGCACTAAGGCCGCTCCTATACGCTTGCATTTGTTTAACATGCACGCCGCACGCCCCGCCCCGCTGCACGCCCAACTCGAGCGTCCACTCAGGCCTTACACTAATAATAGTCATTTGTTTTACAAGTGGAGAAATAAAACCCGCCTGTTGTTTACCTCTGCTTGTGTTTCTGTTTTATTTTTGTATTGTTTTCTTTTATTGAGGTGTGCAATAATAGTTATTTGTACAACAAGAGATCAAAGTTTGTTATTTCTTCGAGTGCTTATTTTGAGTCCCGTGCAAGCGAAAGATTCTATAATAGATTCACGAGCGTAGCGAGTGAATCTAATTTAGAATCTTGAGCGTAGTAAGGGACTCAAAAGCGCACGAGATGTAAATAACTTTGATCTCGTGTAGTACACAACATTTTTCACCTCAGCAGTGAGAACATATTAGAGAACCCGAAAAATGTATTCCTTCTTCATCGCTTACCTCTATTCACTCATGTTTTCTTAAGATATACGAACAATTAAATTTTCACCTCAGCAGCTCGAACAAGGGTACTTTGCTACTTAAAAACAGTGAGCAAAATCGCATTTTGCTCACTGAGTGAGCAAAATCGCATTTTACTCATTTTATCTCACTCAGTGAGCAAAATCGCATTTTGCTCACTGTTTTTAAGTAGCAAAGTACCCTTGTTCGAGCTGCTGAGGTGAAAAGATTATTTGTACTGTATTGTATTGTACACCCGAGCAAGCGAAAGATTCCAAATCTTTTGTACCGAGTGAAACACAAAAATGTTCCCCACCAGATGAATGCTATGAAATTTTTATCTTTCAAAAACAATTCAGTTTTTAAGTCAATTTCATCAGTCAATAAAAGGCAACGACCCAAAATTTAAAAAATAGCATTAGATTTTACGAGTTGTAATGAAAAGAATTATTATGCTCGGGCGATCTCTAAATCTTGTTGTGAAATAACAGTTCGGTTGGCTAAATGATCTGTGATTTTAATATAAATTTGATACAAAAACATGATCGAGTAGTAGTTTGTCAAATTGAACAGCAAGTAATGTATCTCGGATATAAAAACAAAACGTATTACACAGCTGTTATACACCATACCTAATTAATTTAAATCGCGAAGCGTCTGGTTGACGTAACTGGTGACCGAAGAGCTGGCGGCTACCTCGCACAACGTATCAGCATTGCGATACAGCGAGGAAATGTCGCCAGCATCCTTGGTACAATGCCTCAAGGGCCTATTTTAGATTTAAGCTAGTTTTTAATTTATTTTAGTAATACCACTGTATACTTATATATCTTGTTTGTAAATAAATGATAAAAAAAAATTAATTTACTACCGTTCTTATTCTTGATAAACATGTTATATCAACGGTGTTCTTTCAGATCTTAATTATTATATTTTTCGTCTCAAAAATCTTAAATATTCTACTTAGGACAAAAAATAATGGCTGAAGTTCTTTGAATAGGTGAAATCCCTTTCATAGTAACATAAATAATTAGTGCAGATCGCGTAACTTTGCGGGTCAAATATACAGCGAATATTAAACAATATAGACTGTATAAGGACCTCAATGCAATAAACGTAGCAGAAAATGATAGGACAGAAGGTGCAAAATTTGGACCCGAGTAAATGTTTCAAAATATCAAATTGCAATTTAAACTAAAATGTATTATGTACACTGAAGCTAAAGAACTAATTTTAACCCTAAAGGCAAAGAATAAGGCTTATTTTTCTATGTAAAAATATTTACAATTCCATGATACGGTTTATAGTTATAGCAAAGGTTTTCAGAGGGTTTGTGGGTTATGAAAGGGATATATTATTTGTATTGTTTGTGTTTCAATGATTAAACAGTTTCGACTTATTAAATTAATTAATTATAATATATATTATGACTTCGATTAATAAATAAAACTTGCACGTCGGACTGAATAAATAATAGTAAACCGCCTGTGGTTTTTAAGTAAAAACCTGATATGTTATTCGTAAATAACCTTTTAGGTTTTTAGAGTCTCAGTCGAAAGACTGAGTAAATTATTTATTTTTTGGATATGAATAGGAAATATTAATTATGAACATAGACTAGGAATCCTCTAGACTGAGTTTAGAGCAATTATTTCATGAAACCGATGCTGCCAAAAATACGCGGGTGCGGGGGGACGAGGTGAGCGAATCCCGTGCCGTGATTGGTCCGTTCAAAGACACGGACCAATCACGGCACGGGATTGACTCGAAGATGGAGTAAAACTATTGTATAAGTGGCAGAGGGGGTAGCGTTACTATGCTCAGTCTAGAGGATGTCGTGTCTGTGATTATGAATATCATCAATGTTTTATTTTATATCTTTGTAAAGATAGAAACACAAAGATAAAAAAAAAACAAAGACATAATAACCGGATCCCTTTGTTTGGCATAATGATTGAAAGTCATAATGTAATGATTGTAAGATTATCATTAGTCATAATTCTAAAACCGTTAACTTTTCAGGAATTTTCTTAAGGTTATCCTATGGGTAGGTTAGGTTAGGTCTGTTTTATGGCAATCCTGAAAAGTTACGCGTTTCTGAGAAAAACCAAATTATGACTAACTAAAATGCGGACAAACAATATATTATGACTTAAAACTTTATGGGAAACAATAGAGACCCCATTAAAACCTGACAATGATTAAGAATAATATTAGTCATTACCCTTTATTGAGAGGGGCTATTCATAAATTACGTCATTTCAAATTGGGGGGTAGGACATCTGGTGATGGTAGCATGACGTAGGTGGAGGTCATTCGAAGCATGATTTTTGGATGATTTTAGAGGGCGGGGTGTCAAATATCGTCAAAAATAGATAACGTAATAATTTATGAACAGCCTCAGACAAAAAACGTACACAACAACATTCATATGATTATTTTTCTTTTATACCTAACGCACTATCTATATTATCTATATTCATATCGCGTGTTGACGTGTTACTAAAAAAAAACTTATTTTCATTGGCGCTTACTGCATTAGAAACCTTACTTCTATACAAATAAGACACAAGAGGAAAAAATTTCATGTGTATTTCTAGGTCTAGTTTAGTGAAACACTGGTACAATGAAATACTTTCCTTATTAAGCCTGTATGGTAATGACTCCTTGTATTTCCTGTTCTAGACTTGGCGAGGGCTGCCGTATCTGTTTCATAACGTTGCATTAGTTAGAGAGAGACGGGGTAGGTATTTGTTCTAGGGTAAGGAATTCGAACGGTCTAGCCAACCATAGTGAACATTCCATTTCTGACCGCAGCTGCACAACTGGTACTGAACGCGTCGCTGTTACTGTGAATTTCCATAGTAAAATTGACAGTATAGTGGAGCTGTCGTTGGAAATAGACTGAGCGCCTACCGCGAACCACGTTCGACGTGTTGCCTCTCTGTCGCACTTGTAAATTCGTACGTAAGTGTGACAAGGAGGTAACACGTCGAACGTGGTTCGCGGTAGGCCCTCAGTCACTTTAAGACTTCTGTTTATAGGAAGCAGGGACGGAATATATATCTGTGGCCCTAGTAAAAAAGGGTACATATTTCGGGCAGCGCAGGTATAAAAGGCTGTAAGTTGTACGTAACACCCCTAAGCTAAGACCTGAAACATCCGTAAGACCTAAGCTACGCGAGACTTGTACCCTTTTTCACTATTGCCACCGATGACATGACGAAGATCTCAGTACCAATAAATAACAAGAAACATTAAACAAAATAGGTAGATATGGATAGAAATGTAGGTACTATTTTGATATTTTTGACGACAGGCATAAAATGAAAAGTTTGATTTGACAACCAGCCACGATATAGTGAAAAGTTAATGATTGCTACAATTATTTATGACAGTTTTACAATGATACTTTTTACTAGGTTGATGTACAAAAATATGTACCTATGTTTTATTATAATCCTTGGTTCACATGACGTAAGACATGAAAAAAAAAACATCATCTCGAATGTAATATCGCCTTTTAATCCATCTACGATTGCATGTATGTACCTACAAATATGATAAAAAATATATTTAATCTCCTATATGAGCGTGGTATGTACGTACCTCTGAGACACATATGTATAATACGGTACTGGTTGTTGGTTTACCATTCATCTTAGGCATGATACGAACATCAATACATACAATGTCTGAACTAAGTTCTTTAATAACAGGGGTATAATAATTGTGGATTTATATCTGAATCCCTAAAGTCTTTTCTCCTATCTTTGCATTCCCTAATATTGTGTGTCATAATGATCAGTTGTCCTAACACTAAAATCTCTAATTTTGGTTTCTCTAATTATTGATTACTTATCCTAATGTTACTAAGCATATTTTCTTTTTGCGAGTTCTAACCCTAACCTAACCCACTAACCCACCCACTAACCCACTAACCCACTTTTGTGGCAGCAAGTTCTAAAACCTAATCATTTTTCAGAACCTTACATTATGGAAAATAATCGTTATGACAATTGATCGTTAGGGCATGTGCCCATTAGGACAAACCAGTTCGAGCAAGTGACTTTAGGACAAACGTTGTTAGGGATTCAGAATGACACCCAATAATTGTACCTCTGGAATCTTGCTTTTTTAAGACCTGGCAAAGTTAGCATTGAACGTGTATAGTGACAATTTAGCTATCAGCGGAGTATTCGGAACCACGCACATTTTATTAGGTACGGAAGTAGTACAACAAAATAATATAAAATTAATAGGATTTTCAAACATACCCAAGTCTTTGTCATGAACGAAAGCTATCGATTTTATAAAGAGTATTATTCATAAAATTGTGGAATTACTTGACTGATATAATCAATCTTTAAAAAAAAATTGCTTTAATTTTCAAGGCAATTTTGTACCTGCGACACATGACTTCAAATATGCTCCTCCCATGTATGTATCTCTACTGCTTTTAGATAAAAATATTATACAGATAATTTTGTTCCTTACACACGATTATAGCGTTCAAATTGTTCGTAAAACAGGGCAGAGCTTAAGCGTCACCATTTACTATGCAGCCTGAAGGAGCTCGTTCAAAGTTCAAGAACTTAGGGTTCTCGGGAACGAGCGTCGCGGGCAGAATGTCGAGAACGTAGGTCGTTGAATATTTACTGCGTGACTTGAAAAATGTATTGTTGTAGTAGTAGTAGTAATCGCTTTATTGTACACAACACAGATTTGCATAAAATTTACAGCAATAAAGGTACAAAGGCGTATAAAATGACAGCAAAGGTGTCATGATTTTGTTGTGTCTAAAAGAGTGTCTTCTAAAATGATCTAATTTTAATGTATTTTATTTTATATAATGGTTTCAGTTAGCCGCAATCACGACGAATCAGTGAAACCTGTGTCGAAACGTCGGTAAAGGTAATAAAATAAATTCGCGTCTGACCCGGTTATAAGTTTCATTTAATATGGCTTTTACTTTGAATGAAATAATAACCACGGAGAAATGATCTTGCGAAAAATTTATTACTTAATCCCGAATATTTTATGAAACGAACGAAATTTGTCCCTCACAGATTTACGCTTAGCTTCAATTTTATTATGAAATTCTCGGTATTCAATGTTCCGTTAAATGTGTCAATGAAATAATAATATGAATTTGCTTTCTGGTTAAATAAATTTAAGAACTATTTTGAGCAGGTTTTCTTTTTAAAGCTCAATCGGAAATTGTATATTTATGAAATTACTGTTTTGCTTGATTTGGTACTTAAAATAAGTGTTAAAATCCGCCGGTTAAGGATTTCCAGAAATATTTATTTAATAAACGATCAAGTGCAATTTACACAATATATTTTTTATTGGGAGACCCAAACTTGTAATCTGATTTCAATAATTATTAATAAATTAAACAAAGCTTTTTATGATACGACCACATGAGTGCAACCGCGAGCGATCATATTATATCAATCATCTTCCTCGCGTTGTCCCGGCATTTTGCCACGGCTCATGGGAGCCTGGGGTCCGCTTGGCAACTAATCCCAGTAATTGGCGTGATCATATTATATCAATATCAAATTAATATTTCGTTCCTGTATTTAAATATATTTTAGGTGAAAAATATTACTATTAGCTAACACATAATAAATGTTATTTCAAAATCTACTCCTAAGCTATAGGATAACAATTGTTATAAATGATAAAATATCAAGTGCGTCCCAACAAAACGATAAACATAAATATTTCGTGGATATATCCCCCCCCCCATCCGTTTCGATCCGAATATGTCATGGAACAATCTATAATTCTCATCCTGTCACATAACTCTTCGTATCTCTAGAAATGTGCCCTTTCGAGCAATATCGAAAATACATTAAGGGACTTCATGTTATACATTATAAGTAGCTATATATTTAGGTGTTTTTTTTATTATACTGGGTGCTTCCTGTAACAGGAGCAATAAATTAAACTAAAGGCTGTACTCCTCAAACTGACCAACATTTGTTCAGCAACTTTTAAAAATTATATATGAATCCTTTAGACTTCTTCTTTTTAATACAAAATAAATATTGCCTTCAATGTATGCTGACATCAGTGTGTTTGACGTTGCTTGTCACGCTTTAAACATAACAAAATTTGCAATACATTGCGACATAGAATAAACTTTAAACTGTAATAAAAATCAAAACATGAGTTATTTTCAAAAGTTGCTGAACAAATGTTGGTCAGTTTGAGGAGTACAGCCTACAGTTTAATTTATTTCTCCTGTTACAGGAAACCCTGTAGGAAACGTTATGATTAATGTATAAGTATAATATAATTAATTTTAATTTTTAAGAAGCAGAAACGTCTGCGAACGATGCTATTAAGCTTAGAATAAATTTAAAAGTGGAAAAATTACTGTCTTGGGTGAGACTTGAACTCACGGCCTCTGGATCGATACTCCAGCGCTCTGCCATCTGAGCCACCAAGACCTCATCCATAGCCAGCAAATCTTTCCACCATATTATGGGTCAAGTATGGGTAAATTAGTATGGGTAGCACATCGTAACTGGTGAATTTCCAATATGACTTGGAACTCCGGTAGCCGTTTAAGAAGTGTAACACTCTTACGGTAGATGTCGCCACGGTCCCCTTGACCCATAATATGGTGGAAAGATTTGCTAATAAATTAGGCACGAGCTTGGCTAACGTCCGATCTCTAGCGCGGTCCGATCAAGAAGAAGGAAGAAAAGTCCCAGCGGCGGAGTCCCAACTGCTCCCGCTTCCAAATCAAGTTGGCAAACATGCCTGACCAGTCTACCAACATAACGACAAAAATGCCAACTCGTGCCTACGTTCACTCAAGATACACCTCTTGACGTTCCAAAGCCTTCTACCTGTCATCTTAGTTCAACAATACGCCAATAGATAGTGGCATTACTCTCTACGCAACTTTATTATTCCGTTACAAGCAAGTAATACGTAGCCAAACATTGCTAATCGACTTTATACAGGCGTGTAAAGCTATGAACTGTAACGCTGCAATACGTCCTTCTGCGCTCCGACATACATATATTCCTTCACAGATTGAAAGCTATTATATCTTCACTTTTCATAAAAAAGTAATGGACAATTGGACATTGCATTGAACAGGCAAGACACCAATCGTTAACGGTCCGTAGCGAAGGAAACGCAACTGTCTCTGTCGCACTAATAATTATGGAAGTGATATTGCCAAATTCGAACTTTAAGATGCGTCAAATATTAGATATCTAAACGATATGGATTGGATATGTCAGTGTCAAACAAGTGTCAAAAGTGACGTTTCTTCAAACAATAACGTCACTTTTAACACTTGTTTGACACAGACATATCTTGATGATGTCTAATAGATAATATCTAATAGATATCTAGTTCAAAATCCGAATGGGGCCCACAGAAAGAGATAACTACGCTACACTACGGAGCGTAAACGATTGGCATCTTGTCTACGCACCCTGGCATCTCATAAAAACGAATTATATTTCCCACTAAAAAACTATTGACTTTGCCATTATCTATCTTTCATCAAGTAGTGTCACCCGAGCGTGACTCCGACACAAACTGCCGTATTCGAACTTCAAGATATATTCACAAGAGACGACACGTACTAGATCCATTCTAGATACGTTATAGTTTAAATTTCAACTAGTTGTCTTTTGCAGCGTAATTCGGGCAACCAATGTCACTTTTACGATAGATCGTGTTAGATATCTATTAGATGTGAATTAGATCTCTAAGTAATATCTTGTGGAAATCGTTCAAGAGTATCTCCAGAATCGCGGAAATGTCAAATTTGACAGGTTAGATCTTAAACATATCGTTATCGTATCTTGGCGATGTCTAAAAGATATCTAATATATGTCTATTTCATAATCCGAATCGGGCCCAAATCTGAAGGTCAGAATCGTAAAACGAAGTGCTAAATCTGCGTCGTAAAATCCCAGTTCCCTAAATTCATGTTCAACCCTAGCGATCGCATGTGAATAATTGATTTGAAAAGGCTTTATTAGGTACTAGCGTCCCACCCCGGTTTCGCAAGGGTTAACAAATTATACATAAACCTTCCTCTTGAATCACTATATCGATTAAAAAAAACCGCATCAAAATCCGTGGCGTAGTTTTAAAGGTCTAAGTATTATAGGTACTTATAGGGACAGACAGGCAGCGGAAAGTGACTTTGTTTTATACTATGTAGTGATATGTTAGAGCGACTTTACATTCTCCGATTCGATATCGGAAGTCGGATGATTCTTGGAGAAATGCAGCTGGTAGAGAGTGCCTTGTGGCCCAAGTCCTTCTTTTGTGGTTTAAGGTTATTTTTTAAACAATTTAAACAATGAATAAATATAAATAAAAAGGCGTTTTAATGTTCACTTCTTAAAGTGTCATTCTATGGCACTTGCTAACTATGTAACCTAAAGTCACTAGTAAATTCATATATTTTGACAGTTTCAATATGGCGGTTTGTTTACATAGTTAGCAAGTTCCATAGAATGACACTTTAGCTACGCTTAGTATAACGATTTAACTTACGGTTTAGCTTAGTGATTAGTATGACTCACAACAGTTTAAATTCAATTGTTTCACCAACATCCGATATCGTATCCGGCAACATGGAAACGCTCTTAGTGTAAGGCCTGAGTGGACGCTCGAGTTCGGCGTGCAGCGGGGCGGGGCGTGCGGCGTGCATGTTAAACAAATGCAAACGTATAGGAGCGGCTTTAGTGCACGCTGCTCAAATTACTCCCGACCTCGACGCCACGCTTCACGCCCCGCCGAACGCTCCGCTCCGAGCGTCCACTCAGGCCTTACACTTAGGGTTGACCTTTCATTGTTTCATCAATATTTATAAATTGTATTAGCAACCCGGGCTTCGCACGGGTAGTTTAACCAATCTACACAAAACCTTTACAAATTATACACCTAATCCTTCCGCAAAAATCATTCAAATTTTTGGTAGGTAACCTACAAAATATGTTATGATTGTGCTTTGCCGATTAAGAAAAAGATTTTCCCTTTTTACACTAGAACATCAAAGTCATCAAACCTACTTTTCTGCATCTACGAAGATACACTTTTCTAGCTGTTTTTGATGAAAAATGCTCCTTTCATCTCATGGAAAGATGTACATCTTATTTCACTCGTGACCAAATAAATGTCCTATTTCACATCTGGTTAAGCAGCGTAAAAGTAAGTCGAGCGCACGAATAGGGAGTAGGTACTACGAAATGTACGGAAAGCTCAGATATTTATCGGAGGAGTACGAATAGTAGGATAGCTCGGATATTTAGCGAATTTCGAGAAAGACCCCTTCTCTCACGTCAGCGCCCAGCGGTAATGAAAGTTTTAGTTAGTTTAAGTAAACTGCTATTATATCATCATCATCTTCCTCGCGTTGTCCCGGAATTTTGCCACGGTTCATGGGAGCCTGGGTTCCGTTTGGCAACTAATCCCAGTAATTGGCGTGGGCACTAGTTTTTACGAAAGCGACTGCCATCTGACCTTTCAACCCAGAGGGTAAACTAGGCCCGTATTGAGATTAGTCCGGTTTCCTCACGATGTTTTCCTTCACCGAAAATCGACTGGTAAATATCAAATGATATTACGTAAGTACATAAGTTCCGAAAAACTCATTGGTACGAGCCGGGGTTCGAACTCGCGACCTCCGGATTGCAAGACGCACGCTCTTACCGCTAGGCCACCAGCGCTTTTTATTTAAACTGCTATTATATACCTACAGTTTGTAAAATGTGTTCTACAACTTGTTCTAAAGGTTGAAGGTGATTCCAAGGCAAAGTAGTCGAGACAAGTTAAGCCATCAGAGTGCTTAATACCTTTGTACTGTTGAAAAATGATACCCTCTATGCCGATGGAAATGAAATGGAAAAATAATATATTTACTTAAATATACAATATTAGAATTGTTTGAAAACATATTCTAAAGATATTTCAAAGTATAGGTACATTAGCTAGCAGAGGGCGTAGCTAAGGTGACAAATTTATTGACAATAGTAAGCGACAATCTTTTTTTATGACAATGTCTACGAATCTTTTCGTTGGGTTTGTCATTTCAATATATTTTTTTCGATCAGCGCTTACGATTGTCACTCTGGCTGGAATGTAATTTCTGTTCAGAAACACAATGTGACAAACATGTTCAATTTCCTTCCTTTTTCCACCCCAGTACGAGTAACTAATTTAGTGATCTGTTTGCAAGTCAGAGGGGCTACCGTGAAAACCGAATTTCGCAAATTGCGGGGATCTTTCTCTTTCACTCCGATGAAGGCGTAATTAGAATGACAGAGAAAAATGCCTGCAATTTGCGAAATTCGGTTTTCGTGGTAGCCCCTCAGTGGACGGATGTGTGTCGTATGTGCTTGAGGTACTGTGACGTGATGGATGGAAGTTGAATATTTTATTTTTCCTTTAATTATATTTTAAAGTGTACTTAGGTTAATAACTGCTATGCTGTATAACTTTAATCTAATAAATAATAATCTAGTTCCTTAATTATGGTAATTATTTTACGGACCACATCACACACAACACTTAACCATGTCGAAAAAGTTTAACCGCGATATTAAATATCACTTAAACAGTTTCTGATGTTAGTGAAGCAAAACTACTCCTGAAGTTTCACGTGTGAGTCAACAATCATATATTATATGAGAAATAACTGTTTCACTCGTATAGAACAGTTTTTGACTGTTTGAAAGTTACATTCAGTAGCTTATTTTAATAGCTTATCAACTAAGTTTAAGTTTCAAATTTAAACAATATGGGACCGATTCAGATTTTGAAATAGACATCTGTTAGATATCTTTTAGACATCGCCAAGATACGATAACGATATGTTTAAGATCTAACCTGTCAAATTTGACATTTGCGCGATTCTGGAGATACATCTTGAACGATTTCCATAATATATGTGATATGGCTTAGAGATCCAATTCACATCTAATAGATATCTAACTCTATCTAACGTAAAAGTGACATTGGTTGCTCGAATTGCGCTGCAAAAGAGAACTAGTTGAAATCTAAACTATAACGTATCTAGAATGGATCTAGTACGTGTCGTCTCTTGTGATTATCTTGAAGTTCGAATACGGCAGTCTGTCATAATTATTACGAATATATTACGCAATGATTGTATGTCGATTATCGCTCATAAATGTGGTAAAGATGTTTTATATTTCAAACGGATAAAAATGGAGACAAATTGTCATTTATATAAACATATATCACACCATAAACGCGATAGCTTCTACCATGATTGCCGTGCATGTTATATTAATTTATTTCTACTCAGAATGGCATTAAAACCTTCCATTTTGTTTTCTTTTCCACCCCAGTAAGTAAGTACTTTAATTTAGGTTGATATTTTACGGACAATACTGAAGACATAAATTAAATCATAGTTGTTTGTCACGAGTCACTGTCTAGACAACACTTAGACGTGTCGGGAAAGTTTAACCACCGATGTTAAATATCACTTAAACACTATCTGATGTTAGTAAAGCTACTCTCCGAAGTTTCCATTTTACATGTGGGCAAACGATCAAAAGTTATGGATTCATTTCCCTATAATTTTGGTCGAATTGATAAGACTGTATACAGACTTTTCTTGAATAATTTTACGGTTTAAACTCACTTGTTTTCTGTGTATCTGTTACTTATACTGCCATACATTACATAGCGCTTGACATAAAAACTGTGTGGTCCAACTTTACACTGTTTAGTAAATGAAATGACGAAGGGTGTCATATAATAATATATCTACTGATTTCTGAGCATATGTTCTCATCAGAACAAAGTACTAATTCAGTCGCATTTTAGGTAAAACTTACAGGTAAAATTATAATAGATATACACCTAATCTCCGTTTGCCTTTCTTTCAAAGTTTATTTAGATCACAGATTACTAGCCTTTTCAAAATCCGACCCTGATAGTAGTTTACGCTACGATTCCATTTAAATTATACTAACTGCTTGATTAACAATAATAGTCATAACAATCGCTTAAACAGAACAGAATCAGTGCGAAAATACCAATCCGTGTATTCCTATTGCTCGAGCGATCAAAGCTCAGTAAAGTTCCAAACTAAATTAGAATACTTGAGACGGAGATTCATCTGTTAAATTAAGGTCTAAATCAGGGCAGGATACTAAAATCAATTAAGATTGCAATCTTTATATAAGTTTGCATCAAGATCATAGACGTCATGGAAAGATTTGCTGGCTATGAATGAGGTCTTGGTGGCTCAGGTAGCAGCGCGCTGGAGTATCGATCCAGAGGCCGTGAGTTCGTCTCACCCAAGACTGTAATTTATCCACTTTTAAATTTATTTTAAGCTTAATAGCATCGGTCGCAGACGTTTCTGCTTGTTAAAAATTTAATTAGGATCATACACATTTTATTGTGTGCACTCCTTCGCGTCTTTTCAGTAGACATCGCAAAAGGTAATTTTACGCTTTACCTTTAGGGTGCGTTTCGACCAGAGTACCTCGCACATCTGGTGGAAACGCAGCCTTACAGGTGGGATAACGTTTCTCAGTGCTTCACACTTAATTAAGACAAGTGTGATATATTATAATTTGTACCTGGGTCGTTAACTTTTATTGTATTGTCTACTGAGGAGATCTTTACTTGAAATGTCTTTGACTCATCAACCTACTTTTTGAAATTAGAGGTTATTAAAAGTTTTTGTTGTTGTTTTTACCCTCATGTCAAATTGTGTATAGTTAGTTGGGTAGTATTGTAACAGTGGCAAACAATTTGTATTGTAAAGGAAGAGCGCATTTATTCTACGCTAGCCTTCGCCCCCAATTTCATCTGCGTATCGTTCGCTACGGGCACCGGGGCGGAAACGATTGGCATCTTGGCTAGTCACCCAGATGCCTACGCGCCCGTGCTCGCAAAGCGATTGGAATTACATCCCAGGTGTTCTGTTAAATATAAAATTACGCATCTGTTTCGCGTTAAATTTTGCGTGTTTTTAATTTGAAAGAGATAAATTTGCTGCGAGATAACAAAGTGGGTGGTATTGTTGAGTGATTATGGATGCTAGTTTTCAATTCAATTGCCAATTTCAGTCAACTCGTATTTTTTTTCTTCGGCAATTTTTCGTACGACTAGAAGCAAGACAATATTGAGAAAATAAAGGTTGTCCATGAATGTACAAGGTTCTTAGGAGCTTTATATTGCCGTTTCTAAATAAACTTTAATACAGTCACCTGCAATAATAATTATCTTACATCGTAATCTCGTAAGATTTGTATAGAAGGTTCAAGCACATAAATAGATAGATAGAATACTATTTATTGGCACACCTCAGTAAAAAGATACAAAAGAAAAGATTAATTGATTAAATGTAGAGGCAGACAACAGGCGGTCTTCTCGCTAAAGAGAGATCTCTTCCAGACAACCTTTGGGTAGCGGAAACAGAGAAATAATCGAAAAGGCTTTTTAAACTTTTTTTTTTCTAGCCATTTGCTGCAGAATTTGCTGCAGAAGTTGTTAGAAATCCAATATGAATTCAAGTTATTTGAAAAAAGCTTTCACCATTAAACTCCATAAAAAGGACTGTAAGTAGCTGAAAAGCTAAAGTTACAAAAGCATTCTCGTGTCAATACGTTAAAGTTTAAATTCGGGAGGCGTATCCGCAATAAAAATCCAGCTTGTTTTGTTATTGATATGACAATGCCGATTCTGAATTCACAATTTGTTGAGGTTTAAAACTTGTTTTGATACGACCTTGACAATCGTCATTTAGGCATCTTACGGGCACCGGGAAAGGTGTATTCGGGTAATTCCGAATATCGAAAACCGTAATACCGAAAAGTGATTCTTATTACGGTGGATTTTCGGTGTTCAAGATAAAATCTAAACCGCAACAAATTGAAAAATCAGTATCGGCCTCTTTATATGTATTTATGTAGGTACTTATATAAGCGTCAAGTTCGTATCTTATGAATAACATATCAAGTTTAGATATTTTAACTTCGAATATGCCTCCTGCATTATTTAAATGCATTTGCGTACCATTGAGAACCTTTTATGAGACTTTTGCATTATTGATTCGAACTTTGCCACTTCGGCTTTTTGTTGTAACGTATAAAAGTGCCAGAACCTTGGAATTTCATTTCTCCATATTTGGTATGTAATATTATGTGATATTCTACGGTCTCGGTGATATTACATTTTGATAACTTTTGTGAGCCGATTTTTATTTAGTTGCGGATTTTTTTCGTTAGATCTTGATAAAATTTGGGAAATAGAGTTCCTTATTTTGTACAAAATTGTATATTTAAGAACCATAATTATATACGCACAGTAGGTATCGAATTTTCGTAACTCAATGGAATATAACATTTGTACCAAATTGGGATTTCGTGTATATTTCGCCTAGAATGTTGAGCTCTGAATTAATGACAATTGAATTAGGCATTACACTTAAACTTATATCGAGCGAGATATAAACCGTGATTACCTTTTGTATTGTTTTGTGTTGTTGGTCCATATCCCGGTGGATATAAATCTATAGAAACTAACCGTGAATCATTCAAAACTGTTATTCCACCTAAAAAAGTTTAAGTTCTAGCATAGACATAGCACGATGTAAGCCAGAACCCCTTCAAACAAAACTTTTATGTAATTTTGCCGCGCTGTTTAATCTTCTTTGTAATATTCTTGCTTTGAAACTGTGATTAAACTGGATGAAGACAGTTTTGGCTTTTATTGAAGTCACGATTAGTAAAGTTTGATTATAATGTTATACAATATAGCTTGATTGTCTTCATGAATATATTACCAGTAGTTCTTAAAAGCACATAGAAAGTTAAATAGTATTTTATACAATCGTGATATAATGGAGAGCTTTTCAGTCGAGTACCGTGTTTAGGCAACGAAGCTTGCTGAGTTGCCTAAGTAAAGGTACGAGATTGAAAAGCTTGATTATATCACTATTGTATACAATACTTTTTCTACGAGTCAACAAAAAAATAATTAAAACTAGTAGAAGAATCATATATGTAGGTAAAAAAAACAAAAGTATACAGCTAAGATGCGCGAGCAGCCGCGATACCTTCATACTCGTGTACGCGACCCGGCCCCCGCGCCCCGCGCCCCGGCCGGTTGGTCAACGACACCTTCTCGTACCTCATGAGGCCCCGCTACTTGCTCCGCGCTTTCGATTGATCAATTTCATTATAGTTGACTAAACTGTATCAAAATGAATATTATAGTTGACTAAACGGTATCGAAATGAATATTATAGTTGACTAAACTGTATCGAAATAAATATTATAGTTGAGTTGGGGTCCCATAGTGAAAAAAGTATGCGATTTCACTTTGGTATACGAAGTCTTAATTCAAGCATTGCAGTCGACGAGTAGAAAAATGAATATTAAAACCAACTCACGATTTTAAAACCTAAAATGAACTACTAAAAATATATTAAACACTCGTTAAATAGCAGTACATTTTGATGCGTCGATATAATGATAAGGTACTATTACAAAGTTACATTGAGATTTACCTTTTTTTTCGTAATAATATGACTACATTTTTTTCTTTAATATATTATTGTTGACATTAAGAATTAGCGCTCTAGTGATGATTTATTCATTGTAACAAAGTGCATAATTATGGACGCTTGAACACCATTTTTAAATCTTAAATAATTCTACAAAATGTACCGCAAATTTGTATAGGTATTTGGATACCCAGAAGATATTTTCAAGCCGATATCAAAGAATAAAGGAAGCCTTTCGGAGCTGCAGATGAAAATGTATTTTTAGAAGCTAATAAAGATTATTTCACGTCAACGCCGAGAAAATTTCATTACCGCCATGGACAGGGAAAGAAACAACGTTAATAAAGTCAGGTTCACCCCTGCGTTCTTGCTTAGAAAGTTTAACTTTGATGTTAATCAACTTACCTACTATGTTTTTGACCAAAAATAGAAAACACCTCGCTTAATGGGTGCTAGCAACTAAAATGTATATATACTGTATTTTTGGGGGATTCGTAGTTAAGATTTTGTGTGTTTTAAACCTACAAGTATATTATTATTATCTATCTAGCTGCGTAAAAAAGGATGATACCTATGATGTGGGGTGTTGTTAGATAGGTTTTAATCAACCATTTATTATGATAAAGTAAATATTTTCGGAAATAATCTCTCCGAAAATACATCCTCTAACTTTTGAACCATGTGAAGCTTAAGTTATCGCAAATATTCCTACCTCAATAAAAACACTGTGCAATGATACTGGCTTTACTTTGCGCTGCAAAGATACTCCCTTTTGCTTGTAATATACAATACATGATTCTTACTAATAGCCTCCCCTTCAAGGCAGTCTTTGTATAAATATTGTCCACTGATAAGCTGAAACTATAATGCATAAGCGCTAAAATGTGTGACACTATAGACGAAAAACACGTGGGTAAGAATAGGTCTCTTGGTAGGACTCTTTTGAATTTAAGATTAAGTTAAATAAGTTGCATAAGCATGTTATTTTATGAAATAAACAGTTTTTTTAGGTAGTACACTTAATTATAGGCCCCCACATGGGCTAGGGCTACCACAGCAAAACATGAAACATGCATAGATTTATAAGGCACAGATGGAGTGTTCGTACATACCATGTGAAGCCATTTCAAGTACGACGTCACGTCGCACTCGTGTCACCGTATTCGAACCGCCCTAGTAGTTATCAAGGTCAAATTGATTTGTGTACACCTTCAAAAATCAAAAACACAGGAAAGATGGTTGTTTGTGCAGTGAATGGGTGTCACAACGCATCATATCATAAAAACAAACAGACTGACATTACATTTCACGCGTAAGTATCGAGTTTAATGTGATATTTTTACGTAATCGTAAATACAAAAATCCTAAGTTTCTTCAGCCGCCATTGCTTATAAATGTTGCCAGTGTAGTCATTTTTTTTTCCTCAAAATGAGACATGACGTTTACATTCTAAAATAAATACGCTTAATTGAAGTTTCTTGTATAATTGCATATAAAATATATATTATTAAGTATTTCATTATTTTATTTCAATTTATGTATTAATTTTATGCACATTTTAAATAAAAAATAGTCAAAATGTATCCGTTTTTTTATTGAAAACTTATTTCACAAAGTACAGAAATGCAAAAAATCCAAGGAATATAAAAAGCTTATGCTACAAAATCAAATCTACACACATACAAATTATTATTAATAACCAAGTGTGGATGTGGTTAAAATACCCCACTTTGAGAGAAGTATCTAAATACTGGCAACACGTTTTTGTATATATGTGTGTGTTGCTGAGCGTAAAACACGAGCGTCGCACGCACACATCGATCGAGTTTCGGCTTCACTTTTGACAGGTTAGCCGTATGGGGACTATCTGTCTATGCGTTATTCGTTTAAGGAAACATGTATACAAATCAAAAGAAAACATCCGCATATTCCATTTTCCGCAAAAAGGGTTTCGTTTATTTTATACGTAATGAGAGTGAATTGAACCCCAATAAAATTGCTTTTTATAACCCTTCGTTTTGGCCAAATTTATTCTAACAGGGGCTAAAATTTCGTTTGAATGTTTACCATAATTTTAAGGCCTTTGTGGAGTTGTCATTTTTATAAAATTCCCGTATTTTGTATAAATAAGGCTGACCACTTCTCGACCCCTTTCAAAAAATTCCACGTGCAAATATTTTTGTGTGTGTTCAATATTTTTTTGTAATATGGATGCCAGTTCTATTAGCATACGTTCGGCATCGCATTTTACATAATGTTCTCATAAAATGATATTGTTTTTTTCCACATAATAGAATAAAACGTGCTTCTGTCAGCAGTACTTATGATTATTCTATTTTTTATTTGCGGACTAACTTTAAAGGATGACTCACGCTAGTCACGCTATACCGGGCCGTGCCCGACATGCGTCCGACATGTCATTTTCTATGACAACTGATCGGTGATCACGTGGTGCATTCCATAGAAAACGAAGCGCCGAAAGCTCCGGCCCGGCCCCGGCCCGGTCTAGCGTGAGTCATCCTTTATGCTTAGAAAATATTTTTCTATGTATTCGGTATGGACTATACACTATACCCAATACTCTTATTTAAAATCTGCTTCCACTGTCCCCAGCAGTGGGACGTATAATGGCAATATAAACTCACCAAATTCATGACAATGCGAACCAACAGCGGAAAGATTAGTTTTATCAGTGGATTTGGCTGTCAAGGCGTAAAATGTCAAAAGGTTTTACTAATAATAATACGAGTACGCAATTTTTGTTATCAATGTTTAAAGGTCAAACATGTATACAATCAGAAACAGAAATAAAAGTAAATGATTGTATAGGAAATTCGCTAAAGATAAGATAGAACAGTTGTTGCTAAACAATGAATTAAAATCTTTAAGCTTACTCCAATCCACAGTAAAGTACTTGTACTTCAGTCGATCGAATCATTAAAATTCATGAAATTGTCAATCACTCACAAGCCAGAGTTTAAATATCGCCAAAAACAGTGAAGATTATTGTTTAAATTTTCAGTGATAGAAATAGTGAACATATTTAGAATAATTGTTGGATAATTTTGACGATATCCCACAAGCCTATAAAAAGTTATATTCTAATTTGACTCTTTATTTTGAAAATAATTTGACAAATCAAAAGGAACGGCTGGAGGATAATATCATAAGTAATAATAGGACGTTACGAGTTTCACTTTATTCGACAATATCTGGGAGACCGAGCAAAGCTCGGAAAACATATAAAAACTCGAAAATGCGCGTTTTCCTAGAGATAAGATCAAGCTAGATCGATTTTTCGCCCCCGAAAACTCCCATATAGCAAATTTCCGAGATTCCCGAAACATACTTATAGGTATACATATAAATAAATAAATATACAAGAATTGCTCGTTTAAAGGTATAAGATAAGATAAGATAAAATTCATTCGAGCTAACCAACCAGAACCATTTATCAGACTATTTAAAGTATTGGAACAGCAACTGGCAATCTTCCCGAACTAACTACGGACCCTATTTACATTTTGACGAGTGATCTCTAGTCCCCATGCGGGCATGACAATGCATAGATTAGTTGGATTGGATGAAGCTGTCTGCATCAGAGCTATCTCTGCGAGATCGAGTTAGAAATTATGTGTATGCAAGAGAATCAATGTATTGACCATATTTACAAATAGATTCTAAATTCAATGTTTTATTCATGGTTAACTTGAGTTGACGCTTTCCACGCGAAGAATTTTTTTGTTATTAGCCTACTAGTGTGTCCCACTGGTAGGCTAATAAGAGGCCTCCCCTCTTTCCCACCACTTGGCTCTGTTCAATGCACAGAAAAATAATTTCCTATCTTGGCTTTTGAGCGTGGTAAGACAAAACACTTACCAATACACTTGGTAAACATCGCAGACGATAAGATTAAAATAAAAACACAGTAAATCTTGCTATAAATATGCAATTTACGAAATTACCCTTTTTAAGGCTACCCGTTGCACTCTCAAAGGAATACAACATTGTTTTGGCTATGGGTAGCTGCTGCAGTGGCTAACCGTGTAACCATACTCGTATAACGTTTTATGACAAGAGTTAGAATTTCCTTTCAGGCGGTATCCAAGTTGCATATTTTGCACTTAAATACTTTGTTGCTAACAAAATATACACTTTAAAGTAGACATATAGTTTTATTTCAATTACAATATTGGTAGCCGATGTTTAAAGCGGTATGCAACAAAGATTTTGTAGGCAATTGCGTTCTGTTCAAATTTATAGTTCGTTTTTGTAGCATTAGAAAAAAGTAAAACAATTTTGACGTGTCTTTTTGTTGAAAAACACTTTTGAGAAATAAGTCACGGCAAATATGTAACAACTAGCTGTTGCCCGCGACTTCGTACGCGTGGATTTGTATATTCATATTCATAATCATATTCATATTTTATTGATAACGTTAATTACATGTTAGGAGTAAGTACATAAAATAAAATTACATTTCACTAAATGTAAACATACTTAACAACAAATAAAAGCAGAACAGAAATACATATGTCGTGTCGATCATAATTATAAACTTAAAACTAAAATAACCCCATGTTTCGTTAAATAATTTTAAATAGTTACATTAAGGCTTTCTAATAATCCATATTAAAATATCTAAATTAAAAATAACATTTTACAGTGAAAGTAATGTCCCATCATGGTCCCATCGAAACAGTGATTTAGACTTTCACATTGTGTGTATGGATCAATGACACCCTGTCGAAGAATTCGTCGATCGTGTAGCAGGCCATCTCCAATAACATTTTTTTAATCTTTCTAGTAAATGTGACATCACTAAGGACATCTCTGATTTCAGCAGGTAACGTGTTGAACAGTCTGACGCCTAAAACACCAAGGGATTTCTTAGCTTTAGCGGTAGTATGGGCCGGTACCAGAATGAGACTTCCACCGCGCGTGCTTCTACCCGACTGCTGCTCACGGGTTTTATAAGAGCTTAGATTGCTTCTTACGTACTTACACGTACTTATTGTTACGTACTTATTGGTGGTTATAAATTCTACCTTAGCTTAGAACATTATGCAGCAAAAGATAGCAGTAGGGACGGTTAATCATTTGTTAATTATTATACAACGCATGAGGTTTGTCTTTCACAACCTGGCTACGAAGTTTCAAGCCCCTAACTGAATAAAATTGTTCTCAATATAGTCCACTATTTAATAAAACCTACTACCTGACTACCTATTTACGAAGTTTGAAGTTCCTAGCTTTAAATAAAATTTGAACCCTCTACCAACTCTCAACCCCTGTTTAAACTTTTAGGGGATGAATTTTTACTTTTCTTGTATTGTAATAATATGCCTTTATACAACGATTCAAGTCCCGCACTCAAGTAAATATTTGGGTTCCATACAAATTTTCGACCCCCTTCACCACCTTGGGGGATGAATTATCAAAGACTCTGAAATTAGTTTTCTTTTCTCTTAATAAAATATTTTTTTACAATACTTCAAGTTCCTAGCTTTAAATAAAATTATAACCTATACAATCTTTCAACCCCTTTTTAACCCTGTTATGGGATGAATTTTTAAAAACGCTGAAATTAGTTTTCTTATGTTCTAATAATATATCTTTATACAAAGATTTAAGTCCCGCACTCTCAAAAATATTTGATCTCCATACAAACTTTCAACCCCTTTTTCACCTCCTCGGGGGATGAATTTTTAAAAACGCTGAATAGGTTTTTTTGTTTTTTTAATAAAATTCCTTTTTACGAAGTTTCAAGTTCCTAGATTTAAATAAAATTTGAACCCTATACAAACTTTCAACCCCTTTTGGACCCTTATAGGGGATGAATTTTTAAAAACGCTGAAATTACTTTTCTCGTATACTAATAATATGTCATTATACAAAGATTCAAGTCCCGTACTTACAAAAAATGTTGACCTCCATACAAATTTTCAACCCCTTTTTCACTACCTTAAATGTTGAATTTTGAAAAACGCTGACAATAGTTTTCTTCTCTTTTAATGAAATAACTTTTTACGTAGTTACAAATTCGTAGCTTAAAATAAAGTTTAAACCCTATACAATCTTTTAACCCCTTTTTAACCATTTTAAGGGATGAATCTTTGAAAACGCTGAAATTACTTTTCTTGAGATCTAATATTATGGCTTTATACAAAGATTCAAGTCCCGCACTCTAAAAAATATTTGATCTTCGTACAAACTTTCAACCCCCTTTTCACCACTTTGGGGGATGAATTTTTAAAACACTGAAATTAGTTTTGTTGTTGTTTAATTTAATACCTTTTTGCAAATTTTCAAGGTCCTAGCTTAAAATAAAATTTGCACCCCAAGACAAAGTTTCATCCCCTTTTTTACCCCCTTAGGGGTTGAATTTCCTAAAACGTTGCAATTACTTTATTTTGTAATCGGCTATTATGCCTTTCTAAGAAGTTTCAAAGCATTTGTAATGGATTCAAACTTTCAACCCCTTTTTAACCCTGTTAGGGGATGAAGTTTCAAAAACGCTGAAATTACTTTTCCTGTCTTATAATAATATACCCATATGCAAAGTTTCAAGTCCCACACTCACAAAAATATTTGATCTCTATACAAACATTCAACCCCTTTTTCACCACCTTGGGGGATGAATTTTCGAAAACGCTGAAATTAGTTTTCTAATTTTTTTATATAATATATTTTCACAAAGTTTCAAATTCCTAGCTTAAAATAAATCTTGAACCCCATACAACCTTTCATCCCCTTTTTAACCCTTTTAAGGGATGAATTTTTAGAAACGCTGAAATTACTTTTCTTGAGTTCTAATAATATGGCTTTATACAAAGACTCAAGTCCCGCACCCTCAATAATATTTGATCTCCGTACAAACTTTCAACCCCTTTTTCACCACCTCGGGGGATGAATTTTTAAAAACGCTGAAATGAGTTTTCTTGTTTTTTAATTTAATACTTTTTTACAAAGTTTCAAGGTCCTAGCTTAAAATAAAATTTGCACCCCAAGACAAAGTTTCATCCCTTTTTTTACCCCCTTAGGGGTTGAATGTCCTAAAATGTCGCAATTACTTTATTTTGTAATCGGCTATTATGTCTTTCTAAGAAGTTTCAAAGCATTTGTAATGGATTCAAACTTTCAACCCCTTTTTAACCCTGTTAGGGGATGAAGTTTCAAAAACGCTGAAATTACTTTTCCTGCCTTATAATAATATACCCATATGCAAAGTTTCAAGTCCCACACTCACAAAAATATTTGATCTCTATACAAACTTTCAACCCCTTTTTCACCACCTCGCGGGATGAATTTTTAAAAACGCTGAAATTAGTTTTCTTGTTTTTTAATTTAATACCTTTTTGCAAAGTTTCGAGGTCCTAGCTTAAAATAAAATTTGCACCCCAAGACAAAGTTTCATCCCCTTTTTTACCCCCTTAGGGGTTGAATTTCCTAAAACGTCGCAATTACTTTGTTTTGTAATCGGCTATTATGCCTTTCTAAGAAGTTTCAACGCATTTGTAATGGATTCTAATTTTCAACCCCTTTTTAACCCTGTTAGGGGATGAATTTTCAAAAACGCTGAAATTACTTTTCCTGTCTTATAATAATATATCCACATACAAAGTTTCAAGTCCCACACTCACAAAAATATTTGATCTCCATACAAACTTTCAACCCCTTTTTCACCACCTTGGAGGATGAATTTTCGAAAACGCTGAAATTAGTTTTCTTGTTTTTTAATATAATACATTTTCACAAAGCTTCAAATTCCTAGCTTAAACTAAAACTTGAACCCCATACAACCTTTCATCCCCTTTTTAACCCCCTTAGGGGTTGAATTTTTCAAAATCCCTTCTTATCTCTTGTACACTTTACAAATGCAACCTAGTGTGCAAATTTCAACTTTCTAGCTTTTGTAGTTTCGGCTCTGCGTTGATGAATCAGTCAGTCAGTCAGTCAGTCAGTCAGTCAGGACACTTGCATTTATATATATAGATTACTAGCTGTTGCCCGCGACTTCGTACGCGTGGATTTGTATATTGGTGGTTATATATTCTACATTAGCTTAGAACATTATGCAGCAAGAGATTGCGGTAGGACGGTTAATCATTTCTTAATTATTAATATTATACAATGCATGAGACTTGTCTTTCACAACCTACTAAGTTTCAAGCCCCTAACTGAATAAAATTGTCCTCGATATAATCCCTCTAAACCCCCTTAGAAGATTTTCATTAATAAAACCTACTACTTAACTACCTATTTACGAAGTTTCAAGTTCCTAGCTCTAAATACAATTTGCACCCTAAGACGAACTTTCATCCCCTTTTTAACCCCCTTAGGGGTTGAATTTCCAAAAACGTTGCAATTACTTTTTTTGTAATCGGCTATTATGCCTTTCTAAGAAGTTTCAAAGCATTTGTAATGGATTCAAACATTCAACCCCTGTTTAACCCTGTTAGGGGATGAATTATACAAAACGCTGAAATTACTTTTCCTGTATTTTAATAATATCCCGAAAAACAAAGATTCAAGTCCTGCGTTCGAAAAAATGTTTGATATCCATACAAACTTTCAACCCTTTTTTCACCACTTTAGGGGATGAATATTCAATAACGCTGAAATTAGTTTTCTTGTATTTTAATAACATATATATTTACGAAGTTTCAAGTTCCTAGCTTAAAATAAAATTTGAACTCCATACAAAATTTCAACCCCTTTTTAACCCTGTTAGGGGATTTACAAAACGCTGAAATAACTTTTCCTGTCTTCTAATAATATCCCCAAATACAAAGATTCAAGTCCCGCACTCTCAAAAATATTTGATATCCGTACAAATTTTCAACCCCATGTTTTACCACCTTGGGGGATGAATTTTTAAAAACGCTGAAATTTGTTTTCTTGTATCTTAATTCAATACCTTTTTGCAAAGTTTCAAGTTCCTAACTTAAAATAAAATTTGTACCTTAAAACGAATTTTCATCGCCTTTTTAACCCCCTTAGGGGTTGAATTTCCAAAAGCGTTGCAATTACTTTTTTTTGTAATCGGCTATTATGCCTTTCTAAGAAGTTTCAAAGGATTTGTAATGGATTCAAACTTTCAACCCCTGTTTAACCCTGTTAGGGGATGAATTATACAAAACGCTGAAATTACTTTTCCTGTATTTTAATAATATCCTGAAATACAAAGATTCAAGTCCCGCGTTCGAAAAAATGTTTGATATCCATACAAACTTTCAACCCCTTTTTCACCACTTTAGGGGATGAATATTCAAAAACGCTGAAATTACTTTTCTTGTATTTTAATAACATATATTTTTACGAAGTTTCAAGTTCCTAGCTTAAAATAAAATTTGAACTCCATACAAACTTTCAACCCCTTTTTAACCCTGTTAGGGGATGAATTTTACAAAACGCTGAAATAACTTTCCCTGTCTTCTAATAATATCCCAAAATACAAAGATTTAAGTCCCACACTCTCAAAAATATTTGATATCCGTACAAATTTTCAACCCCATGTTTTACCACCTTGGGGCATGAATTTTTAAAAACGCGGAAATTTGTTTTCTTGTATCTTAATTCAATACCTTTTTGCAAAGTTTCAAGTTCTTAGCTTAAAATAAAATTTGCAATCTAAGACGAAATTTCATTTCCTTTTTAACCCCCTTAGGGGTTGAATTTCCAAACACGTTGCAATTACTTTTTTTTGTAATCGGCTATTATGCCTTTCTAAGAAGATTCAAAGCATTTGTAATGGATTCAAACTTTCAACCCCTGTTTAACCCTGTTAGCGGATGAATTTTACAAAACGCTTAAATTACTTTTCCTGTATTTTAATAATATCCCGAAATACAAAGATTCAAGTCCTGCGTTCGAAAAAATGTTTGATATCCATACAAACTTTCAACCCCTTTTTCACCACTTTAGGGGATGAATATTCAAAAACGCTGAAATTAGTTTTCTTGTATTTTAATAACATATATTTTTTTGAAGTTTCAAGTTCCTAGCTTAAAATAAAATTTGAACGCCATACAAATTTTCAACCCCTTTTTAACCCTGTTAGGGGATGAATTTTACCAGACGCTGAAATAACTTTTCCTTTCTTCTAATAATATTCCCAAATACAAAGATTCAAGTCCCGCACTCTCAAAAATATTTGATATCCGTACAAATTTTCAACCCCATGTTTTATCACCTTGGGGGATGAATTTTTAAAAACGCTGAAATTTGTTTTCTTGTATCTTAATTCAATACCTTTTTGCAAAGTTTCAAGTACCTAGCTTAAAATATAATTTGCACCCTAAGACGAACTTTTATCCCCTTTTTAACAACCTTAGGGGTTGAATTTCCAAACGCGTTGCAATTACTTTTTTTTGTAATCGGCTATTATGCCTCTCTAAGAAGTTTCAAAGCATTTGTAATGGATTCAAACTTTCAACCCCTGTTTAACCCTGTTAGGGGATGAATTTTACAAAACGCTGAAATTACCTTTCCTGTATTTTAATAATATCCCGAAATACAAAGATTCAAGTCCCGCGTTCGAAAAGATGAATTATACAAAACGCTGAAATTACTTTTCCTGTATTTTAATAATATCCCGAAATACAAAGATTCAAGTCCCGCGTTCGAAAAGATGAATTATACAAAACGCTGAAATTACTTTTCCTGTATTTTAATAATATCCCCAAATACAAAGATTCAAGTCCCGTACTCTCAAAAATCTCCGTACAACTTTTCAACCCCTTTTTTACCACCTTGGGGGATGAATTTTTAAAAACGCTGAAATTAGTTTTCTTGTTTTTTAATTTAATACCTTTTTACGAAGTTTCAAGGTCCCAGCTTCAAATAAAATTTGCACCCCAGGACAAAGTTTCATCCCCTTTTTTACCCCCTTAGAGGTTGAATTACCTAAAACGTCGCAATTACTTTTTTTTGTCATCGGCTATTATGCCTTTCTAAGAAGTTTCAAAGCATTTGTATTGGATTCAAACTTTCAACCCCTTTTTAACCCTGTTAGGGGATGAATTTTCAAAAACGCTGAAATTACTTTTCCCGTCTTATAATAATATCCCCATATTCAAAGTTTCAAGTCCAACACTCACAAAAATATTTGATCTCCATACAAACTTTCAACCCCTTTTTCACCACCTTGGGGGATGAATTTTCGAAAACGCAGAAATTAATTTTCTTGTTTTTTAATATAGTACATTTTTGCGAAGTTTCAAGGTCCTAGCTTAAAATAAAATTTGCACCCCAGGACAAAGTTTCATCCCCTTTTTTACCCCCTTAGAGGTTGAATTACCTAAAACGTCGCAATTACTTTTTTTTTTGTCATCGGCTATTATGCCTTTCTAAGAAGTTTCAAAGCATTTGTAATGGATTCAAACTTTCAACGCCTTTTTAACCCTGTTAGGGGATGAATTTTCAAAAACGCTGAAATTACTTTTCCCGTCTTATAATAATATCCCCATATACAAAGTTTCAAGTCCAACACTCACAAAAATATTTGATCTCCATACAAACTTTCAACCCCTTTTTCACCACCTTGGGGGATGAATTTTCGAAAACGCAGAAATTAATTTTCTTGTTTTTTAATATGGTACATTTTTACGAAGTTTCAATGTCCTAGCTTAAAATAAAATTTGCACCCCAGGACAAAGTTTCATCCCCTTTTTTACCCCCTTAGAGGTTGAATTACCTAAAACGTCGCAATTACTTTTTTTTGTCATCGGCTATTATGCCTTTCTAAGAAGTTTCAAAGCATTTGTATTGGATTCAAACTTTCAACCCCTTTTTAACCCTGTTAGGGGATGAATTTTCAAAAACGCTGAAATTACTTTTCCCGTCTTATAATAATATCCCCATATTCAAAGTTTCAAGTCCAACACTCACAAAAATATTTGATCTCCATACAAACTTTCAACCCCTTTTTCACCACCTTGGGGGATGAATTTTCGAAAACGCAGAAATTAATTTTCTTGTTTTTTAATATAGTACATTTTTGCGAAGTTTCAAGGTCCTAGCTTAAAATAAAATTTGCACCCCAGGACAAAGTTTCATCCCCTTTTTTACCCCCTTAGAGGTTGAATTACCTAAAACGTCGCAATTACTTTTTTTTTTGTCATCGGCTATTATGCCTTTCTAAGAAGTTTCAAAGCATTTGTAATGGATTCAAACTTTCAACGCCTTTTTAACCCTGTTAGGGGATGAATTTTCAAAAACGCTGAAATTACTTTTCCCGTCTTATAATAATATCCCCATATACAAAGTTTCAAGTCCAACACTCACAAAAATATTTGATCTCCATACAAACTTTCAACCCCTTTTTCACCACCTTGGGGGATGAATTTTCGAAAACGCAGAAATTAATTTTCTTGTTTTTTAATATGGTACATTTTTACGAAGTTTCAATGTCCTAGCTTAAAATAAAATTTGCACCCCAGGACAAAGTTTCATCCCCTTTTTTACCCCCTTATGGGTTGAATTACCTAAAACGTCGCAATTACTTTTTTTTGTCATCGGCTATTATGCCTTTCTAAGAAGTTTCAAAGCATTTGTAATGGATTCAAACTTTCAACCCCTTTTTAACCCTGTTAGGGGATGAATTTTCAAAAACGCTGAAATTACTTTTCCCGTCTTATAATAATATCCCCATATACAAAGTTTCAAGTCCAACACTCACAAAAATATTTGATCTCCATACAAACGATCAACCCCTTTTTCACCACCTTGGGGGATGAATTTTCGAAAACGCAGAAATTAATTTTCTTGTTTTTTAATATAGTACATTTTTACAAAGTTTCAAATTCCTCGCTTGAAATAAAACTTGCACCCCATACAACCTTTCATCCCCTTTTTAACCCCCTTAGGGGTTGAATTTTTCAAAATCGCTTCTTATCTCTTGTACACTTTACAAATGCAACCTAGTGTGCAAATTTCAACTTTCTAGCTTTTGTAGTTTCGGCTCTGCGTTGATGAATCAGTCAGTCAGTCAGTCAGTCAGTCAGTCAGTCAGTCAGGACACTTGCATTTATATATATAGATGAATCATTTACGATTATTTACATAAACACCGAAAAGAAAACCATAAACACCGAACAGGTGTTGGTCTTTTAAAAAAAGCGGCCAAGTGCGAGTCGGACTCGCCCATGAAGGGTTCCGTATTTAGGCGATTTATGACGTATAAAAAAAACTACTTACTAGATCTCGTTCAAACCAATTTTCGGTGGAAGTTTACATGGTAATGTACATCATATATTTTTTTTAGTTTTACCATTCTCTTATTTTAGAAGTTACAGGGGGGGGGGACACATTTTACCACTTTGGAATTGTCTCTCGCGCAAACTATTCAGTTTAGAAAAAAATGATATTAGAAACCTCAATATCATTTTTGAAGACCTATCCATAGATTCCCCACACGTATGGGTTTGATGAAAAAAAAATTTTTGAGTTTCAGTTCGAAGTATGGGGAACCCCAAAAATTTATTGTTTTTTTGTCTATTTTTGTGTGAAAATCTTAATGCGGTTCACAGAATACATCTACTTTCCAAGTTTCAACAGTATAGTTCTTATAGTTTCGGAGAAAAGTGGCTTTGACATACGGACGGACAGACAGACGGACAGACGGACAGACGTACAGACAGACAGACAGACAGACAGACATGACGAATCTATAAGGGTTCCGTTTTTTGCCATTTGGCTACGGAACCCTAAAAAGGACATAATTATTCGTAATTTACTCAGCGGATTTTAGTAGTTTACCGAAATTTTGTACTAAATATAAGCTCTCCAAGGGGCCTCTACGTGTTGGATCTATATCCCCACGCAAGCCTATCAAAAGACCGGGATTATAGGCCCGTGAAAGCCAAAAGGAGATACAAATAATAATAATAATTTGAGCCTATATACGTCCCACTGCTGGGCACAGGCCTCCTCTCATGCGCGAGAGGGCTTGGGCTATAGTTCCCACGCTAGCCCAATGCGGATTGGGGACTTCACATACACCTTTGAATTTCTTCGCAGATGTATGCAGGTTTCCTCACGCTGTTTTCCTTCACCGAAAATCTAGTGGTAAATATCAATTGATATTTCGTACATAAGTACCTACCGAAAAACTCATTGGTACGAGCCAGGATTTGAACCCGCGACCTCCGGATTGAAAGTCGGACGTCATATCCACTCGGCCACCACCGCTTCACTAAATAATATATCAAAAATCCTGGCTTATTCTGAGAGATCCCAATGGAGGAACACGAAAATAACGAGGCATATTTTGACAAAGGGAAGCTGTGATGACAAATTGATGGATTACTTCCTTCGGAAAGGTTGAGTTAATCTCCACAAAATGATAGATTTTCTAGGTATTTGGTTTGGACATCTAAAAATAAACAGTGAACAATTTTGAGAGCTGAGTTTTGCATTCAATTTTTACGTAATTTATCAAATGTGACGTACCTAAACTCTAGGAATATGTTACGATGATGAATCATGTTATGTCTTGTGTTTTATCAATTTGTCATAATTATAATATTAATCATAGCTATATTGAAAACATATTTTTTGGGCTCTTGTTGCGTGGAGAAATTTCCATGTAAGTAAATATAATATATTATGTATATCCTGAATATCCCGAGTCTACGCGGCATTAACGTTTTCTTCTACTTGATCTCCTTTAATTCCTATTTGTTTCATTGTTTCTCCCGATATTTTAATGAATTTTTGGTATCGTTTGTGATTTTATCTTCCCTTCAATTTCGTTTCCAAGCAAATTTCCTCAATAGATAAAATTTCCATAGACGGACGTCTGCCGATTGCCCCCGAGACTCTGGGTCGAACCACATGATGGATCTCGGGGCAGGGGAAGACCAAAATTAAACGGAATACTTTGGTCGTCCGTTTTATTTAAAATCTGAGTACATACAGCCCTTTTCTCAAAAATTACTTGAAAATTTCATCGTGCAAGCAAACAAATAATTAATGCATTCGTATTTAGTTACGAGTATGTTTCTAGGGTTAGCTGTTTCTTTTACTTAAATCTTGCCATCATTTACAAATCTTAGTTTGACTATTTATCTCTCTCAATTCTTTAAAGGTTAGCTGAAAGAGATCCCTTAAAGGGATAAGTTCACCTATGTACAAATTTATTGTATTCTCTCTTTGTTAATTACATGTAGAAACTTGTTTTACGTAATAAAGTGTTTTACTACTACTACATAATAATAAATTAAGGTGTAAAAATAATTATAGTCTCTGAGCTATTAAATGGATGTTTTTTAAGAATAAAATAGTAGAGTTTCATTCGCTCGGTGAATTTTACGGTTTTTCCACTCAACTAACACAATATTGTAAGATTATTTCCACTCCGACCTTGAATAAATAGATGAAGGTTTAAAAAATATGGCACCGCTGCCGCGATAACCGTTTTATGAGCAATAAAATGGCAGCTGTCTCGTAACAGCATTACAAAAAGTAATCTATAGTTTTGAAACATAATATATCGTCTGTCAGGGGCCCGTTTCTCAAAAGCTTGTAACTTGTAATACAAGTGGAAGCCCCTTTCTAACAAAAGCTGTCAAAAAGTGACATCCGCTTGTATTACAAGTTACAAGCTTTTGAGAAACGGGCCCTTGGTCTTTTTGGGTATTATTATTGCTAGCGAGGTTTTCAAAGCCAATTATAGATGCAGTCAGCAGCAGAATATGCTTAGTAAGCCGGGTGTTCAAGTTCAAAATGGCTTTATTGTTAAGAGAATACGAGCGTGTCAATGTAATTTTGAACACCTCGCCTGTTTAGCAAGTTCTGCTGCTGACTGTACAAGTTTAGCTTCCATTCTATAAAGGGGTCAGCCGAGGCGTCCGACATGACATTTTCTATGGGCTCGATTCGGATTTTGTAATAGACATCTATTAGATATCTTTTAGACATCGCCAAGATACGATAACGATATGTTTAAGATCTAACCTGTCAAATTTGACATTTCCGCGATTCTGGAGATACTCTTGAACGATTTCCACAAGATATTACTTAGAGATCTAATTCACATCTAATAGATATCTAACACGATCTATCGTAAAAGTGACATTGGTTGCCCGAATTGCGCTGCAAAAGAGAACTAGTTGAAATCTAAAATATAACGTATCTAGAATGGATCTAGTACGTGTCGTCTCTTGTGAATATCTTGAAGTTCGAATACGGCAGTTTGACTGCTGATCAGATGACCACGTGTATATACACGCTTGTTTAATGCAAATAAACGATCATTCATTCATTCATTCATTAATTCACGTGGTACTTTCCATAGAAAACGAAGACGGTAGACAGCAGTGACCAAAGCGTGACAAAAGTGACCAATCTGAAACTATCTAAGCAGTCATACAGCCGTGTCCTTGTTTTACGCCGTGTCACGATTTTGGACTAATCTCCCCTATTTAGGTACCTTACCTACCACCCTTTATCACATACTCACATCATAGTTGCTAGCCTAAATTGACTGTCCAATTTTTTTTTTAATGAAACTGCGCTACCCTTTCATTTCTTAACGTCGCGTTTGGTCACCTAAGAGCAAAATAACTCCAACTAATATCTCCGTTTGTTCTTATTTGAGTCTTACGGCTTAAGTTTAGAGTTGATATTCGGTTTTAGCTTTCGTTTGAGTTAAGGCTTTTTATTTTCTGGTAATTATTTGGCGAAATGGGCCAGCTATTATGTAGGTTATTCGAGGTCAGAGAATAATCAGTTAGGTACGTACCTACTTATTTTTGTTTGGTTTGGTTTGGAAGAGTTTAATATGTACTCGTATTTATTTTTGTGTTATATTGTCGGAAGGGTAAGTCTTTTCACGGATTCTCATTAACCAACAGAGATTAATTAACGTTATTATTTTCTGTTACGTAACAATATACCTTGTCATGACATAATTCCTTATCACGTCATAGCACGTTTAACCAATTAAATCGTCAAATTCTCTAATAAAATTTTAAACAAAAGAACGGATTTGTAAGTGGCAATCGTTTTGACGGGTCTGTCTCTATACACTCTCTGCTTGAACCCCATTTTGAGGGCAAGATAAATACGTTTTAGTGGACAGTTAAAGACAATATATTAATTAACAATAAACCTAGCCACTTACGAAATACTGGGTAATAAGTTGAATTATGGTAAATATATTTATTTCTTATTATAGTGCTTATTATTTGTATCTCCTTCATTTCACGGGCCTATAATCCCGGTCTTTTGATAGGCTTGCGTGGGGACACAGATCCAACACGTAGAGGCCCCTTGGAGAGCTTTTTTGTCATGTAGAACGCCTGCTGGAACCCGTTCACAGGTGCAACAATAGACACCCATGAACCGGTCTCAGCAGGCATTGAGACTATTGTAGAAAGAAAAAGAGGACAGTATACCGGTCTATGGATTGAAGTTTGGGTGGACTTATAATAGACTGGTTAGATCATTTTCCCAAAATCATAATTTACCTGTAGCATAATTTCTATTCGCATTTTTTCCTATTGTTAATTTACACCAGACGCATTAATTCCTTACATGATTTTTTCATTCGCATATTTTCCCATTAGACAATTTAGCCACTCACAAATATTTATTACGGCGTTTATTCTTTAAACAAAAAAATCGATTACCCCACCCCACTTTCTTTTCAAAAAACATTCAGTTCACAACTTAGCTAGACGGAGCCCCGCTTCGCGGGGCTCCTATTTCTGTGCGGTTTGCCCTTCGGGCATCTGAAGCTACCTAACGAACCTAACCTATTAATTTAGTGTGACGTCCATGAAAACATTACACTTTGGGGAAAAAAGTGTAGATTGGTTAGGTTCGTTAGGTAGCTTCAGATGCCCGAAGGGCAAACCGCCCAGAAATAGGAGCCCCGCTTCGCGGGGCTTCGTCTAGCTAAGTTGTAAACTAAATGTTTTTTTTTTAAAGAAACAGTGCGGTGGGACCATGGTAATATTATCGCCTAAGAAATAAAAAGAATGCGAATAAAACGACTTAGAAAATATTAATTATGAGAAAAGTTTAACCTAGGAATTAATGCGTCTGGTGTAAATAAAGAATAGGAAAAAATGCGAATAGAAATTATGTTATTTTGGTAATAAATGAAATCGTAGGTAACGCACGTTTTGGAATAGTTATATATTACGACACAAGTGCAAAAAGAAGGAAATTCGCAATGTGTGGTGATAAACAAAAATACGTCCAAATGGAGTGTTTTAAATCGACACGAAGTGCGAGTTGCGAATGTAAGCAATTCAATTCAAGTTACAATTTTGCGTTTTATTGTTTTAAATTATATGGAGATGACAACTGTTACCATACGCAAGCTATGTGAAAGGTACTATAGACACTATTTTTAATTTTACCTTAAGGGAGTGAAAGTTAAAACTTGTACGCGGAACGTAGTAAAAAATATAATAATTACCAATTAGGCCGCGTGTAGAACGCAGAACCGACGATAATCGCTCCCAACAGCCCTCCACTCTCTAGTGGCTGACCCAGTTTCACATGATGCCAGTTACTTTAAGTTAAGAGGATTAACTATCGATACCCATACATATGTGCGATAAAAAATGTAGTGATGTTCCTAGGAATATTCCCAAATTAAGGGAATATTAAGTGATTCTGGTTTTACTTATGATTAAATAAATAAATTTAAATGTTTTTCTAACAAACTTCATAATTTTTTACTCATTTCCAAAAAAAGAAATTATATAGGTAGGCGGGGTAAATTCAAAATATTTCCGATAATATTCCTTTATAATAGGTACCTACACAATATACTTCATAGCTAACTATAAATGTTCTTAACCGACTGTTTTATAGCTCACCGTCAAGAAAAGGTGGGTTATTTCAACATATTTCATCTCTTCAAGCGGTGAACAAAAACTGTCTTAATTTGCTTTAAAAATCTATTAAAAATACAAATTTAAATGAACACAGAAATCGCGGAACCGTCCATAACCCAACAGCTCTCCACCCGAGTGCGGACCCAGTTTCACATGATGCCAGTAACTTTCAGTGGGGAGCAAGGTAGGCACTTTGATACCTTTATTTTGGGAACATTCCCGTCGCACAGCCTGTGATGAGACCAGAGTTGCGTCGTGATCTCAAAGCGGGTATAGACAAACATGACAAGGACTGGTTAGAGAACCTGAGGCAGAAAAGACTCGCTTCTAGACCTCCCCCCTTGGACTCGCGTTATGTTTGTGATTGCTATGGCAGAAGATACCGCTCTGGTATTGGACTCTTCAGTCATCGCAGACCACAGAACATATTAAAAAGGTTAGAATGGCTATCGCGCGCAGTTAGTATCGGAACCGGTGTCGCCGCTCGTTCCTCTCCACATTTACTAACACTCGCGCAACGGTAGTAAAAACTTGTGTGCCTGGTGAATGGATACGCCTCCTTTAGACAGATTTGATGTCTGGCTTCTTAATCTGAACGTTATTGTGGCGCAAAAAGGCATGTTTACTTCATTTTCGGTCAGCGCGGGCGAGTAGCATGCGAGCGTTTGCTCAAAACCGGCGGCGACACGTAAGTACCCTGCTCGCATCGCCATTCTAACTTGTTCTGTGTCGCAGACGCTGCAATCAACCTCCCCGCAACACCAGGCTCCTATAATATTTCACCACGGTGACAGGTGCGACAATTGTAAAACATCACTGTTGCTGACGTCACAGGCATCCATGGGCTACGGTTACCGCTTACCATCGGGCGGGACGTATTCCTGTTTGCCACCATCAATGTATTATTTATAAAAACTTTATTATATCGAATAAAACAGATATTCCTCTTGTGAAGTTTATATGACAATTGTCACAAGAAACACGACTATTGTCACGAAATTCCGACACAGAACTCATTTCCTGTCAATAATTACCGATAATTATTTTAAATCTTGTGACAATTGTCAGAAACTTCGTAAGAGAAATAGTTATCTGTTTTTTCCGATATAATAAAGTTTTTATAAATAATACAATGATGGTGGCAAACAGGAATACGGCCCGCCCGATGGTAAGCGGTAACCGTAGTCCATGGATGCCTGTGACGTCAGCAACAGTGATGTTTTACAATTTTCGCACCTGTCACCGTGGTGAAATTGGGGCCTGATTACCTGACGCTGCAACAATCATCTGCTACTTATATGGCTCCTCTACACGATGGGCCAGCGCCGGCCACTCCAAGGGACGCAGCCATGCGGTAGAATGAGATAGCAATATCACGTGCTCCCTTTAACGCATAAATGCGTCCCTTGGAGTGGCCGGCGCTGGCCCATCGTGTAGAGGAGCCAATAGATGTCGTGGCCAATGATGATGATGACGCGTCGCACAACACTCACTATGTGATGTATCTTCGTCATTACAGACGAGCGGTTTAATTGTGTCATGTGATGCTTGCAAGTTACTTAATTAACGCGTATTGACAGCATTCATTTATTGTCTTTGATGAAGTGATACAAAGACCTTCTGTTACGAGTCACATTACATAAATCTAGCCGCCGTTATATAAATCTAAGTTGCGCTCTCATTATAAACGACATTCTGAAATAATATTAAAAATAAAAATATTCAAGTAACATTGTATCTACATATAGTGCAACATAAAATAGTAGAAATTAAATAAAATGGAACTAAAAAAATGCTATAGGTACAAAATTGTTGCCATGTTAAAGCATTTTACGTCAATAAAGTGACAGTTACGTAGAAAGTGGCGCCCTCATTTAATTTCTACTATATTATGTCGCACTGTAAGTACGTTTAGTACTAGTTTTCGTTGCTAGAAATGGTAAGACAGTCGCCATCAGATACATCGGAGCGGCTGAGGTGCTCAAAATATCTAAACACGCACTATAGCGCCTTGACAAAAGAGGCGTGTTCAGATATTTGTGAGCACCTTGGCCGCTCCGATATATCTGATGGCGACTGTACAAACAAATCCATCCAAATGAGAGCCATAATTATAAGTATTATATAACATTAGGAATATGCGTTGTTGTTGACTTCACCGGCAACGCGTCAGCGAATGCCCTTCAGCCGGGCTAGCACATGATTGACTACCCGTCCCTCTTTAAGTAACATAGAAAAAGACGGGTATTCTATCTCGCCGCGAGATATTGTCGCGCCTATCATGTGCTAGGCTTACAGACAAAATCGCCTTTTCATACAAACGTAGTCCTCATTTTCCTCTCTGAGTATTAACCTTTTGGACGCCAATGACCGATATATCCGCACCGTAGGTTCAACGCAAAAGACCGACGACCACAGACAACATCGACCTACGTGCATATACATAAAGTTCAACTTCAGTTTTGACACTTCAATGATGTGGCGTCTGAGTGACAGCTTTTGTGTTTGACACGGCGTGGAAAAGGTTAACATTATTGAAAATATTTTGACACAATTTGTTGTATATCAGCCATAGCTATGCTGAATGCTCCTATGTTTGATTTTTTCTAATTTTTAATTATTATAAGAGCACAGGGCGGACACGCCATACATCAAAGATGATTTGCGTTTATATGTGTGCGCGGCACGTCTGTACACGCGTCATTGAGTTTCTGACGGAATCCTGAGATGCTCTCAGTAGAGCGACTTACGCACACATTCATGTCGCGGCCTGTCGCGGGCGAGGTAATCCGAATCGGGGCGGGGCGGTGCGTATCCGATTACTTATTCTGTGATAAGAGTTAGAAGCATTTAGGAATCTGTAGAAATCTGTTTCTCGCTCCTAATTTTTACAATAATCAAAAATAGAACAATTTTACGGTTTAGACACTTGTTTTTAGTCACTCGCGCGAGTGACTAAAAACAAGTGAGTCTAAACCGTAAAATTATTCAATGTTAGTATGTCTCACAATAGTTTAAATTCGAATAATCAAAAAATAGTACCTATTTGTATTTAGTTGTTGTTAATAATTATACATATTTATAAAGGAATAAAAAAGAAAAAAAAATCGAAAAAAGTCAAACGTAGGGGCAATAGCTAATGGTAAATATACATCAAATAATGTCAAAATATTTTAAATGTCAATATCCAGAGAGGAAAATGGGCACTACATTTGTATAGATAAGCGGACTCCTTTCCTCTTAAAATCACTCCGTTTATTAGACACAAAGTTCCACATTCCCAAGACTGATCTCAGCAAGTAGAAGCATCAGTGAACACTCAATAGCACTCAGGTCGGTCTGCTATTGATTCTCCACACTTAACAGTATCGACATCATAAAATGTAACGTGTCCGTTCTTGGGTGCTTGAGTTGAGACCCATTTATAGATTACTTGTCCACTAGATGGAGCATGAAGCATCACTACAGGCTAGCGAAGATGACAAGCATCGATAAAACACGTCAATCGAAAGTTAGATAATGTGTGGAAATAGTCATGTGACTTTTTGTAGCACCTGTCATCCGGATACATTCTTTTTTTCTTTTGGCGGTTGTCGATACGCGATTGTCATCTTGGGTAGGCCCCCTAGTGTTCATTCATTTTTATACTGCTCTTGGTGGAGTGACCCAGGAGAGTAACCATGGTAAAAGTGATATAAAAAAGTTTATTTGGCATATTCAGCATATGGGTACGATTTATAATACTTATAAATATTTACTACAATCAATTACTTACAGTATGCGGTAAATTCTAGCAATTCAGCGATTAATTTTTAAAAAATGCGTGGGATAAACTTTACTAAACGCACAGACTTTGCAGTAAAAGCCTGAGCATGGAAAAACGTGAAATCGCTACAAAAATATGAGGTATGGTGGTATTTCCACGTTTCGTTACTGCAAATCCCAAGCAGAGTTTCTTTTTCACGGACTTTATATTTAATAAGACCTTAGTGTGTGTGTGACGAGTGTTTATCAGTCCTACATAATCCTGTAAAATATTATTTCAATAAATATCAATTAAATAATGAGATATCTATCGACGGTAATCTAGAAACCCATTGAACCCTTATTTGTGTACTCGTGCGAACCGTAGGTACTTCGTCAATTTTATACGAAGGTGCGGTGTTATATAATGTAATTTTGCTCTTGAGCGCCACTCAGTAAATAAGAACTAACAGGCGTATTCTAATTTTAATTATAGGATGTGAGTTCGATCTGGATTGGACATGGATCGGATCTGTCAGTGTCAAATGTGACATTTCTTCAACCAAAAACGTCACCTTTGACACTGACAGATCCGATCCATATCTAATCCAAATCAAATTCATATAAAATATGCCCGTAACACTTAGCAGAAATTGAGGTTTGGGATGAATTCTGAATTCGCGTAGTACCGTGTAATTGATTTAAGTGACTAAATACCTACCACTCCTTCAGATTTCATAAATATTTGAGAAAATATTCTCCAAGTAAATTCAATGACAAAATCAAGAACGTTTCAATCAAATTATCGGCAACCATTTTAGTCCCAAGAGATTTCTATCCTCATTCGCACTTGCCTTGAATCAATAATCAAGTGGTTTTGCCCAACGCGGCCTATGTCAAGTTAAGAAATAGTACATTTCCAAAGAGGCTAGAAATAGATGCATGAGTTAGTTTGATAGCTTTTATGACTGATGTGAGGAAATTTTATTGATTACTTACCCGGCCCGGCTTTGCACGGGTTAACAAATAGGCTACATGACTAATTTTTTTTTATGGTATCAATCGATCGGGTTTGTTTTTAGGATCAAATGTCTATATGGGACCCATTGCATTAAAGTAACACAAAAGTCAGAAATTGTAGTTAAAGTCCGACAGTCGCACTTCACTCGCGAAACGCCCTATACAAAACGGCCAGAGGCCGTGACCTCATTGCCCATCTTCGACAAAACAAAACAAGAAAATTGCGTTTTTGTCGGTGAAATATTGCGTTTATGTATATAGTTGCTATACAATATTTTTTGGATGAAATGTAAGGAATCGAATGGTACCCTTACTTTTATCGTTTTTGGAAGTTAAAAAAAACTTAAATTTTGAAACTTTCAGGTCCTGTAATTTTGTAATTTTTCAATATTTTATTTTAATATCCACGTTATTGTGATAAATTGCTCGTTTGCTATCTATTCTAGATTTTGTTATAAAATTCAAAATGTGTCATCATCCCTATTATACACCTTAAGAGCCAACAGGAGTGGTCATTTCTCCATACAAACGTACTCGACTGTTTCCTCCGTGGGTTTTGAAGCTAGAGCAATGATTTTTTCAACACAGATTAATATTGTCAATATCTGTGTCGGACCGTTTTGCTTTTTTTGATATTTTTGTTTATTAAGGCGCTAGAGCCCTTCAAAAATGGCCTAAATGGCCTAATTGACTATGCCGCAATGAGAAGCGTGCTATTCAAAACTGACATCAATTAGTCAAAAAAGCAAAACGGTCCGACATCTGTGTGGACATTATCTGTAATGTCATAATCATTTAGATTTCCAAATTTGGTCACGATTGGTTAAGTTTTGGAGGAGGAAACAGTCGAGTACGAAACCTCGATTTTTGATATTTTTACGCAGGATTTTTCGCCTTGTCTTTATCGCACTAGTTTTAGGAGCCGCTTCCGTTAGCGAGACGGGTATATTTACCTAAAATATTTAAATCTTAGCTCCTGTTGGCTCTTAAACTTTCCTCAAGAATCACTATTGATATATGAAAACCACATGAAAATTCGGTTAAGTAGTTTTTGAGTTTATCGCGAACATACAAACACACAGACGCGGCGGGGGACTTTGCTTTATAAAGTATACTGATGATTATATTTTATAATCGTTAACGTGAAACGATAATTTCATATTCTTACCTTCTTTAAGTCAAAATTCAAAAAAGCCAACCTTGCAATCGCTTCAATATCTGTAGGCGTAACCATTTACACTAAGGGCCACTTGCACCATTCACTAACCCGGGGTTAACCGGTTAAACCTGGAGTTGCCATGGTTACCAGTATTATTTGACACCGGGTTAACGGTAAAAAACTTTATTTCAGACCAAAAGCCATATCATTGATTTAAACTTTCACTATTTTTACACATTATTAAATTGTACAACGGGACTTAAAACTTTTTGAGACTTAACACTATATTAATAGTAACCTAAATCTACTTAGATTAGACCTACCTACCAATGACTACTTCTGTCCAGTACTTAATGAGCGGGCAGTCGAGGCGCACGTCTAACGCACTTAGCATGCTATTAGTAGTTTAACCGGTTAACCTAAGCTAAGTATTTTTACTAGGGATGTAGCGATTAGTCGGCACTTTATAAGTGACAGAAAATCAGGGCAAAAAGAAATAAACAGCAAATATTTACCATAAATTATTCACCTATTTTACCCAAATTCCTATTTAGGGTGCTTACGAAAACTTTGTTCAAATTATTGACCGTGTGGTCGCTTTCTTATGTCCGATTGTCCGGTTCTCGTATGAATCCTATGAGATCTAGTATGAAGCCTTAGGATTTTTTATTTATTTTATTTTATTTTTTAGCGTTAGCGAAGGGGAAAAGTGATCTAAACCGAACTTAGACGAAATTAATGATCTGGCCGACTAGCCGACTAGTCGGCCGAATAATCAGCCATCCAAGCGCCGATTAGTCGGGTAGTCGGCTAGTCGGCTAGTCGGCTAAATCAATAGTCGGTACATCACTAATTTTTACATGATTTGTGTCCTAGTCGCCCTTGAGGCCTACTACAGAATATTTTTTCGAATCTGAATTTTGAACATTTATAATGAAATAACACTCAGTAAATAAAAACCGGCCAAGTGCGAGTCGGACTCGCGCACGGAGGGTTCCGCACCATCAACAAAAAATAGAGCAAAACAAGCAAAAAACGGTCACCCTTCCAAACACTGACCCCGCTCGACGTTGCTTAACTTCGGTGAAAAATCACATTTGTTCAGTTGGTTGTATGGGAGCCCCACTTAAATCTTTATTTTATTCTGTTTTTAGTATTTGTTGTTATAGCGGCAACAGAAATACATCATCTGTGAATATTTCAACTGTCTAGCTATCACGGTTCGTGAGATACAGCCTGGAGACAGACGGACGGACGGACGGACGGACAGCGGAGTCTTAGTAATAGGGTCCCGTTTTTACCCTTTGGGTACGGAACCCTAAAAAGAACTGCTGACTAATAAGAATCATAGGCCTACTTGCGTACCTAAATATACGAGTTTTGTAATGTTTTATAATGTGACGTTACAAACCGTGTTTTATAATGTGACGGTTTCATTGAAAGCGCGCAGATGAAAGGGGATGTACAGAATGATAAATGTTCAGCTGAAGCATTAAATTCTTCTTGCTTTATCCTTCTAAGGCCCAGCTATAATAACGAAACATCCAAAATTTGCCACTGAAATTTCAACCTAAGTCGTAGGAAATAGAGTTGATTTTGCGTTGTTTGAAAACTGAACGAAACAAAGTAAAAGCGACTCTGTTCCAATTGAACATAGTTTAAATTACGTCGAATTGAATACTTCCGTATTCCGGTACTATAGGTAGGACCATGGGCCTTAGGAGGTTAACAGGGTAATTGCGGCATTTTTTCTTTGAACGTTTTTTCTTGATCCTTTTTCAAGGATTTGTAAAAGTGTGTAATTTCAGTTGATGTAATATTTTTTGTACAATCACTATCAGATATATCGGAGCGGCTAAGGCGCTCACAAATATCTGAACACGCCTCTATTTTCAGGGCGTTAGAGCGCGTGTTCAGATATTGTGATCTTGGCCGCTCTGAATGCTCTGATATATCTAATGACGACTGTACAAAATGATTTGAGCCATGAAATCCGCCGTCTACACAATTTATGTTGTAAACTTTAAGTAGATTTATTAACATATAATTATTATGTACCTAAATAATTTAAGTTCAGAATCTAGCGTGGTTTGAGATGAGCTGATAGCTAAATTTTGATAACACAGTTGGTAGAAAACCCCAGATAAAAAAAATAAGGCATAGGCCACTTTGACATGTTTTTTATTGTAACTTATGAAAATGATTGAGGGACTTCTTATTTTGCATTCTGATACATTTCTTCTCTTCATGGCGCTTGGGGTGGCTCTACCTACAAGTCCTACAACTAATACTCTAACTACCTAATACTTATAAGTACTCTAAAGAAAAACTTATTTTACAGACAAAATAGTAGTTTGTGTTACAAGGGATCAACATGATATATTATATTTCCGTCAAGGGCGTACATTGAATCCTGAGCGTAATGAGCGGATTCAAGTGTTAACGCCCAAGACGAAATAATATTGATACCGTGTGACACATACTGCTTTTCACATAAACTGATGAGGAAAATTTAAAAAATCTTAGTTTTGACACAATCTGATGCATAAACAGATTATTTAAGCTAAAAAAAATAATGTGCAAAAAATGTACAAAAAGTGTGCTAGAACAGAAAAGCGTTACTTTAATCCCTCCTAGCAGAGAGGAAAAGTGCCACTTTGATCCCTCCTAGCAGAGAAGAAAAAGCTCTTTTCCGAATAGGTGGTGTGAAAAAATTATTTATATTAGGATAATAGTGATTCATAATGATGTCTGGACAAAAGCTACTATCACCCAAATAACCTTGCTGCTATCAGACAAAATAATACGGGATGTGGCGGCAGACATAGTGATAAAATGAGTCGCAATTTAACAGAATAACCTTTAAATACATGTTTGAAAAAAGTTTGATAATAGTTTGCCGACTCTGTCCTCTACCATTAAAGTATACACCGCGTTTTTTTTTGTTTCCGTTAATTTAAAGGGTGCATTCCTGAGCTTAAATCAAGTAACTTTCTCAAAGACACCGATAACTCCATTTCGGAGATAATCAATAATTGTTTTTTTCCTATAAGGCCTCTCTCTACAAGTGTGTACCTTAGGGCCGATTTACATATTGATTAGTGTTTAGAATGAGTTCATACATTTGCTACTAGACTTAAGTAGGTACAATCTCGATCGATCGATGTTCGAAATGACATTGATATGTCATAGATTTCAATTGTTTGATTGAGTTAAATGTAATGCCCGTGTTACAACAACGGTATATGCTACATTTAATTAGTTTTTAAACTTATTTTTTTTATTGTAAAAAAAGCAAAAAAAAAATTTTTTTTTGAAAATTAACTATGCCATTTAGTTCTCTTAAACGTACTTAACCATACCCCGAAGTTAACGGAATTCAATAAAAACACGGTGTATTGCTGTATAAAGTACTTAACAAATGCGGTATAATCGCGTATATTAAATATTACACGAAAATTGCGTGAGAATATAGATTACATAGATGACAAGTGTTTATTACAAGGTTTTATGTATTTAACTTGCAATGTATGTAACTATGTGTTTCCGGATCAAATCTAGCAAGTGTTTGACACACTACCCGGTTTCCGATGAAGCTAAAAATTTGCATACATATATTATGTAAAGTAGTAGTAGTAGTAAATCACTTTATTGTACAAAAACAGGTTCACATGAAATTCACATAAATTTTGGTACAAAGGTGAACTTATCCCTATAAGGGATCTCTTCCAGCTAACCTTAGAGTTAATTAGTGGAAAAATCGAATTAGATGTCTATCTATTATTGTGCGTTAAGTAAGGTTGTCTAACCTTACTTAACGCACAATAATATTTGAAAAGGAAAACTACACTATTATTGTAAATTGGATGGCTATGCAATATTATGCTATTATCGAGCTGATCTGTTGATGGAGAGATAATTTTACAATGAAGTCTTTTATGTTTCTGAAGTGTTTTATGTTTCTGAGACAAAAAGATAGAAAACGGTTGGAAGCTTTCGAAATGTGGTGTTGGCGGAGGATGGAAATGATCAGCTGGACTGAGAGGAAGACGAATGAAGAAGTCCTGAGTATGATAGGAGAAAAGCGATGCTTATTAAATACAATAAGAAATAGGAGAGGCATGATGGTAGGACACCTGATACGGCATGACAAGTTTTTCCTGAACATCTTGTGGAAGTTTACATGGTAATGTACATCATATATTTTTTTTAGTTTTATCATTCTGTTATTTTAGAAGTTACAGATGGGGGGGGGGGCACATTTTACCACTTTGGAAGTGTCTCTCGCGCAAACTATTCAGTTTAGAAAAAAATGATATTAGAAACCTCAATATCATTTTTGAAGACCTATCCATAGATACCCCACACGTATGGGTTTGATGAAAAAAAAAATGTTGAGTTTCAGTTCTAAGTATGGGGAACCCCAAAAATTTATTGTTTTTTTTTTCTATTTTTGTGTGAAAATCTTAATGCGGTTCACAGAATACATCTACTTACCAAGTTTCAACAGTATAGTTCTTATAGTTTCGGAGAAAAGTGACTGTGACATACGGACGGACAGACGGACAGACAGACAGACATGACGAATCTATAAGGGTTCCGTTTTTTGCCATTTGGCTACGGAACCCTAAAAAATGATACATCGTATGAGGAAATTAAAAGACTGGCACAAGAAAGGAATGATTGGCGATTACTCCACCGACAAGAGCAAAGCTCTTAAGTTATGATGATGATGATGATGTTTCTAGAATGTTTAATTTAGAAAATCAGCAAAGTGACGATGGTCTAAATTCGATAACGGTAACCAACTTCAGCTTCAATAAATTAAATTTGCGTTGTCAAGATTGCGGCCTTGTTCACGGCGGCCAATTTGCGTCAGTTTTCAATTCGAGATCCTATCTCTGATAGTAAACACCGTTCACAAACACAATTAATCGTCGAGGACACAGACTATAGTCTGCCCTTTTAGGTAGTTAAATAAATGTAGACAATATCATGGTCTAATAAAACATGGTCTTCTCTTTCCAGAGTGTCACTTGTCTACGTCACAATAACATTGCCACTTTATTTCAACATAACACTTTACATGGGTACATTATATCTATGGTTAATAAGTTAAAATATTTCTTTATAATTTTATAATTTTCATTTATTTGTATTTTATCTTAAATTTTACAATAACACGTCATTTTTAATTATTCGTTAGCAATATCTTCCGATTCACGAAAGAAATTTCAGACGTTCGGGTAATTCTGTTTACACTACTGGCAACACAGGATAGCGCTGTCACATTTGACAATCCGCCATTTTGTCCCTGACCGTCATCCTTGTCGAACGCGTGTTAATTGTTATTTCCTTCTCGCTCAGTGTCAGCAGTCGCAGTGTTTTCCAAACTTTTCACGTCGTAAGCTTGGTAATTAATGTTTTGTTACGAAAATGGTTGGCTGTTCTATTCGGAACTGTAAGAGTAGGGGTGAAAAGGGCAGTATAGATTTGTTTTATTTTACTATGTTTCTACATGAATAACTTAAAATTAATGCCGTTAAAATAGTTTTCACCGTTGGTTAAAATTCTCCCACATTTTAAAGTTTGAGAACCAGTAAACAGCATGATGACGTAGGCAAGTGACAGGTCATTCGCGAATCTCGGAATAGAGTACCAGGCGGAGTACCTATATTATTATACCATGGACAATATAATATAATACAATACAATACTCTTTATTGCACACCTCACATACACATAGTTTACAATAAATGTACAATAACATAAAGAAAGACAGTAGAGGTAACAACAGGCGGTCTTATCGCTTAAGAGCGATCTCTTCCAGACAACCTTTGGGTATCGGAGACAAAAGAATTAGAATATACGGTAGGGGGCGCAAAGGAAAAATATGAAAAATCGAATTGAATATAACCAAACAACACAAAACATTAATAAAGATAAACATACTTAAATACGTATAACCATAAACATACATCTAGACATACATACATAAAAACTATATATTAAATAAAGAAACAACAGTGCCAGTGCAAACAATGTGATTTTATGAAATAAAACTAAAATGGATGTAAAGAAAACAGTAATACCTATTTTCTTAATATTAACCTTTATGCGGCTCGCCGCTTTAGCCATAGACTTTGCCAAGTGTCATGAATAACAGTTAAGACATTATTGATTGATTTTGTGGTAAAGAAATAACAAAACCCTAGAATAGAGGCTTTAAATGTTGTTTCTTTATTATTTACAGGTAAACTTCTTTATATTTAAAACTAATTTTGTAGTAGATTGGATGTAATAAGTTCGATTTCAAAATAAATCTTTATTATTTTTCAGAGAAACGCAATTTCGCCTTTATTTCATTCACCATAGTGTGATATTATTATATGGATTATATCGCGTATATTGAATTTATACTACATCCATATATATTTATATATTTCGTAAGTGGGTAGATTTTAGAGTGTAGTTTTTCCTCAGTCATCCGTTGACCACGAACGCTGTAAAGGCGAAACGTCGGGATGTAGTATAAATTCAATATACGCGATTTAATCCGTTTTAAGAGCCAACAGAAGTGGTCATTTCTCCATACAAACGTACTCGACTGTTTCCTCCGTGGGTTTTGAAGCTGGAGCAATGATTTTTTCAACACAGATTAATATTGTCAATATCTATGTCGTACCATTTTGATTTATGTGATATTTTTGTTTTTTAGGGCGCTAGAGCCCTTCAAAAATGGCCATAATGGCCTAATTGACTAATCCGCAATGAGAGGCATTCAAAACTGATATCAATTAGCCAAAAAAGAAAAACGGTCTGACACAGATAATTTTATAATCATTTAATTTCCAAATTAGGTTACGATTGGTTAAGTTTTGGAGGAGGAAACAGTCGAGTACGAAACCTCGATTTTTGAGATTTTTACGCAGGATTTTTCGCCTTGTCCTTATCGCACTAGTTTTAGGAGCCGCTTCCGTTAGCGAGACGGGTATATTTACCTAAAATATTTAAATCTCAGCTCCTGATTCGTCTTAATAGTTTTATTTCATGAGTAACTATCGCGGTAACCGAAGACAATACATTGTGAATTTAAATTTTCGGGTACTTGAATTATTTATCAGGTAACCAACCAAGGAGAAAACTCATAATACATATGGGTTCATTGGATAAATGGCTCCACGTGGAAAGGATTAAACGTTGGTATAAAAGCTACGTATAAACTTTTCAACGGCATAATTAAGCCGGTATAAAATAAAGACCAGTGACAGTGTTGCAGACTCTTTAGAGTTTTTATTCTTTTTTCCTTGTTTTTTTGGTTGTCAAAACGCTGTGGTCTTCTATTCTTGTAAATATTAACATAAATAATAATTAAAAATTAAACACACTTTACCGAAGGTAAAATCTTATCATTTAATACAGTCCACCAGTCCCATCCTTTTCATTACTGGCACTGGGTACCGACAGACTTGAATGTGGCTGACGACGCAACCAGACTTCGCCCAATTGATTTGACGCCTTCGCATAGGTGGTTCTCTGGTCCGTCATTTCTCCTCAAGTCCCCAGAGGAGTGGCCCATAGAGCCACTTAATGTCGCACCAGTTCGCGAAGAACTTAAATGTCAACCAAACGAGTTGGTTGACTTCAATCAATACACGTTTGCCAACTCCAGTCACAGCAAATTTTGAACGTTTTAATGACTGGCTTCGTTTGTTACGTGCCACAGCCCGGGTACATCAAGCTGCGGCAATTTTCGGTAACATTTTGGCCTCAATTCGAAATTCGAAATCAAATAGCGGAGCGGTTCTCTCCCGCTCGCGCTGTTCATCAGCGTCCACCACTCACACACCCTTGAATGCCGACCTGATAAAAGCCGCTGAAAGGCACATTTTACAACGGATTCAATTGGACAGTTTCTCTCAAGAATTCAACTACATCGTCAACTCGAAACCGATACCTTCAAACAGCCGCCTCATCAAACTATCGCCCTCTCTGGGAGAAGACAATTTAATTCACTTGGCTGGAAGGATAAAAGCCGTAGAAGACATCGACCCTGAATCACGATTCCCGATCCTACTAGATGGTTGTCACCCGGTCGCCCGGTTGTTAGTACAGTACTCCTGGCAACACTGGCTGGGACTAAACGTCAAATTTGCTCTTCGTATTTAAATACGGAAAATAAATTAGTATAATGTAGAAAATAAGAAAATATTGTGATAAATGGAAGCATCATATTGTAATTAAAGTGGACAAGTGTTATTATAAGTTTTCATGTAACATAAGAAGCAAAATATTGACGACAAAAAACAAGGCAACTGTCAACGAATGTAACGTTTAAAATTTAAACTTGCACCGCATTTGCCTGTATTTCTACGAGGATATTTACAGATGAGTATTGTTTTCATAATTTATAAGCCCAGTTGTAGTTTATTTATCCAGAATTACTAGTTGCCATACTTCCTTTTGTGCTACCTGTTACATGTTTTGAGGAGCACTTTGTGTGTAATATGACAGGATTTTAACATATCAAAATATCATAATTCCTTATTAAGTCACCTTAAAAACAATTAAATCTTACCCTGTGGTGATCAGTTAACTTGTACGACAGTGAATAATAAAGTTTATTGTATGAAATCTTACATAGAAAATCACGTCAGTGGATTCATGTTTACATTATTCTAGTCACTATATTCTGTTAAAAGCATTGCAATTCATTCATTTCTCTGGCTCAGATATCTTACATTATGAATATGTTTACAGCAAAAACTACTAAAATGACTACACGCAGAGATGTCCTGGTGGCCAAAGTGCAACAACTACAGAAAGACCTCAAAGAAGCCAATGAGTTGAATAAAAAACTCCTTCAAGAACAGGAAGAGAGTGAACAGCAATTTGAGAGTGTTGTTCGAACAAATACTACTCTCAAAACTCAGCTTGCAAATCAGGATGTCGAATTTGAAGACATGCAAGGGCAGCGGGATGAACTTCAGGTTGCCGTTGACCGATTCCAGCAATGCCAGGAGATACACGAGCAGGCATTGCAACGCATTCAGGACCTGGAACAGCAGCTGGAGGAGTCGGAAGCAAAAAATACATGCAAGTATTGCGCAGGCCAGTCCGGACCTCCCGACAACAATTTAAGTATTTTTGCTGAACTTAATAGTTTTGAAGTAGATTTAGTTAATGACAGCACATCAATGTTAGGAACTGTAGGTTCGACAAGTTCTGTGCCGATAGAGGGCAGGAGTGATTATAATAAAATTACACTGAACGGATCCAAGAAAATTAAAAATTATTTAAAACTAAGTAGATTCATAAAGAGATCAAAACTTTTACTAAAACGCCACAAGTCAGTATTCAAGGCACTGCAATCTAAATGTAATAGTGTCGCCTTATGTGATGAACTTCTACGCTGTCAATATCAACTAGACCAGACAGTAGAAGAATTGAATTACCGCTCCGATGAATTAAGAAAATTAGAATCGAAGTTAAAAGATCTCAATAATAGAGACGAGCTATCAAGTAAAGCATTACAGGAATACATAGCCTTTATGAATAATGTTCTAGAACCGGGCAGCGGCTACCCTCTGCGCATGGACTCGCCGCGGCCCCCGCCACGCCCCGCCGCGCCGGAGTCGCCCGCGCTGCGCGCCGTCCTGGCCGCGCCGGGCTCGCCCGCGCTGCGCGCCCTGTTCGCGTCGCGCGCCTCCCTCGCGCCCGAGCCGCGCCGCGACCCCGAGCCCGCCCCCAGCCTCGCGGTCCCGGCGCCTCGGCCCCCACCATCGCCGTCGAGCCTCGTCGAGCTAGCTCCATCGCGGCCGGGCCTCGGCGAGCCGACTCCCTCGCTGCCGGGCTTCGTCGAGCCGGCTCCGTCGCCGCCGAGCCTTGTCAAGCTGGCTCTGTCGCTGCTGACCTTTGTCGAGCCCGCTCCGACGTCGCCGCCCTTCGTCGAGCCTGCACCATCGCCGCCTCGCCTCCCCTCGCCGGCACCGTCGCCGCCTCGCCTCGCCGCGCCGGCAGCCCCGCCGCCGCGCCCCGCGCCCGCCCCCGCGCGCACCGCCCCCGCGCGCACCGCCCTGTACTCGGACGAGGGGGGCGCCGGCCTGGGCGCGCTGCTGGCGGAGCGCTTGTCGCGGGGCGTCATCAACAACTGTCACCCGGGGGCCTCCGTCGGTCGTCTGGTCGATTGTATTGCCGCGGGCGAGTTTGACCGCGACTCGACGCTCGTAGTCTTCTTAGGGAATAGTGTCGACTGTACTAAGCGAGATATCTTAAACTTATCCGCTACGCTCTCGGCGATTGACCGGGGCGGGGTTGCAAAAATAATTATTTGTGCGCTCCCATATAGAATGTCGAGCGAGGTCAATAGGAGGGTGTTTCGTTACAATTCTTTGTTGTACAACCTTTCCTTGTACAGTAGTACGATTTCGTATTTTGATACGAATAAATTTGTAGACGATTTTGTTATGCCCCATAAAAGAACCTACCTCCCGAGAAGATGTCTAGTACGGTGTGCTAATCTGTTAGCATATAATATTGAAGACCCCGTCGTGGCTAGCCCGGCGTCTAGTAGCCTTAAGTCGCCTAATAATATTGTACGCCTTGGTAGTGTAGGTTTTGAGATGGAGCCGCCTGGTGATATGAATTTAAACTAATCGCTCCGACAACGTGTGCACCGGCCGGCTCCGTTCCTATTGATCGCTGCGATGCTAGTATGATTAGTAAAACCAATTTATTGAACTTGGTTCACCAAAATATCCAAGGATTTACCTGTAAGGAACTCGAAATTGATCTGTTTTTACAGTCCACGAATGTTGACATTCTCTGTGTAACTGAGCACTGGCTTAAAGGTCATGAATTTATGTTTAACTTCAATAATCATAGTATAGTAAGTTCTTTTTTTAGGAAATCTTGCAACCGCGGCGGGTCATTGATAATGGTTAAACATAATTTAAAAAGTAAGGAGCGTAGAGACATTGTTGACATGTCTGTGGAACGCCATATAGAACTTTCCTGCGTTGAGTTGGAACAATTTATAATCATATGCGTGTACAGACCCCCATCGGCAGACTATAACTTATTCGAATCGGTCATAGATGAAGTGCTTAGTGCTGTTTTTAGAAGTCAGAAAATTATAATTGTATGTGGTGATTTTAACATTAATTTGCTAGAAAAATCGCCATTATGTGGAAGGTTACTAAATACTTTTAAGTCCTTCAATTTAGTCAATTTATTTTGTGAACCTACTAGAATCACGGCAACCAGTGCTACATGTATAGATAACATCTTCAGTAACCAGGATGCGATTTGTAAATCTGTTATAAATACCCTAAGTTCTGACCACTGTGGAGTAAAAGCCTCGTTCAGCGGGAAAATTGAGGAAATTCCACAAGACACTATGTGCAGACCGATTTCCGAAAGGCGTTTGGAGTTATTCAATCGAAATATCAAGAGAAGATTATGTTATCTTTCATGTACCCAGGATAACCCTGACTGTTTGAGCTCAGAGTTGTTTAACTGTATTAAAAAGGAATTTGATGCCTGTTTCATTCCAAAGAAGTTGCAGGGCAAGATCAAGACTAAATTTAGCGAGTGGGCTACGCCGGATATTCACGAGAAGAGACGCCAACTCTATGATTTATATGATTTGAGAACAACAGATAAAAGGCCGGAATTTCTAGAGTACGTAAAGAATTTTTCAAAATCTTTTAAGATGATGTGTGTCGCCGCTAAAGCTGATTATTTGTCCAAAAAGATTCTAAATTCCAGCGATAAAGTTAAAACTGTATGGCAAGTAATCAACAACGAAACTGGAAAACGTAAAATGAAGGATCCGCATTACAACCTACGAATCGCTGACACTTTAGTAAGTTCCGACCGTGAAGTGGCAGATCATTTCGAGCAGTTTTTCTCGAATATACCGGTAGAAACAACAAAGTCACTTAATTCATCGCCAGAGGTCGCTGAAGAAATTCTGAAGACAACCGTAGCGGAATGTACAGAAATGTTCACATTTTCTTATGTCACTCCGAATATAGTTCTTAAAACTTTCAGATCATTAAACTTAAAGAAAACGGAAGATCTCTGGGGATTATCAGTAAAAGTATTACATTCTATTGTAGAATCGATCGCACCATATTTAGCCGGGATTTTCAACAGATGCATTGATACTGGAATTTTTCCAGATATTATGAAACACAGCAAAATTATCCCACTGTTTAAATCTGGAACGAGAACAGACCCCACCAACTTTAGACCAATTTCTATACTACCGGCGTTAAGCAAAGTTTTCGAGAAACTTATTCTTAATCAACTTTTGTCTCATTTTAACAGAAATAAATTGCTTGACAATAATCAATTTGGTTTTACCCGAGGTCGGTCAACTACTGACGCCGGTGCGGTACTTCTAAAACACATCTTTGACGCTTGGGAAAAAGCTCAAGATGCTGTTGGAATTTTCTGTGATCTATCAAAGGCATTTGATTGCGTTGATCACGAGAATTTAAGAAGAAAATTATGCCGCTATGGGATAAAAGCTACTGCCCTTGATCTTGTTTCTTCGTTCCTTTCGGATAGAACTCAGCGAGTAGTTATCAATGGAGCTCAATCGGCGGGGTCTCCAGTAGCTCTTGGAGTGCCTCAAGGTTCCATTCTTGGTCCCTTTCTGTTTTTGGTATACATTAATGATCTACCAAAACTAGTGCAAGATAGACATGATATAGTGTTATTTGCAGATGACACGTCTCTTATATTTAAAGTAGACAGGAAGGAAAACAGCTTCGATAACATTAACGATGCACTTTCCACCATAGTAGACTGGTTTACGGCAAATAACTTACTTTTGAATGCCAAGAAAACCAAGTGCATCAAATTTACGCTGCCGAACGTCAAGCAGGTAAACAACAGCAATATTAAAATAAAAGGTAATACGCTGGAATTCGAAGATCGAACGGTTTTCCTTGGAGTCACTTTAGACGCAAAACTGCAGTGGCATGCACATATAGCCACTCTAGCCGGCAAACTTAGTTCTGCTGCCTATGCAGTGAGGCGAATCAGACAGTTGACAAACGTAGAGACGGCCAGGCTGGTATACTTTAGCTACTTCCACAGTGTTATGTCGTATGGAATCCTGTTGTGGGGAAAAGCGGCAGACATTCAGACAATATTTGTGCTGCAAAAACGAGCTGTACGTTCTATCTATGGACTGGGCGCTCGAGCATCCCTGAGAGAGAAATTCAAAGAAGTGAACATTCTTACCCTTGCATCTCAATACATACTTGAGAATATTATGTATGTTCGGAAAAACGTCCACGAATTTAAGCTTAACAGTGATATCCATAACTATAACACTAGAAACAAACATAAACTTTCTGTGCCCGCCCACCGCCTCCGTAAGGTTAGTACGTCTTTCGTCGGGAACTGTACACGAAGCGCTCCTTGTTGAGTAAGGCGTACTACACTGTAAATGATTTTATAGATGATAGAGATGCCTTTAAGCCGGCAGCTTGATTTCGATAGTATAATAAGAGTTAATATGTATTGTTTTTCTTTTCTTTTTTTTCTTTTCATTGTGAATTAATCATGCTAGTCTCCAGTAGAATTGACACATGAGACCATCATGTTCTCGATTAATTAGGTATATTGTTTATATTGCTTAATTTAATTTTAGTTTTTGACACTTGGAGACCTTATACATCTCTAAGTTTTAATTTTATTTTTAATTTGTTTGTACATATTTATATTTTTAATGATTCTGACACTTGAGAGACCTATACATCTCTTAGTCAATATAGGGCATTTTGCTTAGTAATTATGTGAAGATATACCGTTTTTCATGTAACATACAAGAACAAAATGTTGTGTCTCACAGCTATACGTTATTACAATTTAAATATTAATATGGCCCGGCAGCTTGAATATGTCATGCTCGCTTAAAAGTCTTTGCTTACGGTGGCGTTGTTGATCGGGTCGCCACTTTCCCGAATGAAGGTTGAGAGAGGCGATGGCTGAGATACGCGTCATACTCGTGAACGGGTGCTGTTTGTGGAGACTGGTCTATTTAAGCTAACACGAGCTATTATATTTAGTAACTTTATTTTTGAGTATAATTACATGGACACACCTCATTCGGTTCTCGTATGCTATTTTATTTTTACTATCATTTTCTTTAATTTAATGAATGTTTTAATTAGGTATACAGGATTTTGACTCTTGGAGACCCTATACATCTCTAAGGATAATTTGATTAACTACTATATATTTTAATCTTTTAGTTATGATGACACTTAGAGACATTTACATCTCTAAATAATTTTAGATTATAGTTTTTGTATCTTTGTGTTTTTTTTTTTTTCAATACTATTGTTATTGCGTTTTCTGTAATTCGACATTTAGAGGCTTTATACATCTCTATGTTAGTTTGATTTGATATTTACGGCTTAGTTGTATTTTATAATTATTGATGTGTTTTTTTTTTTGCTGTATGTAAATTCCATATTGACGTGTAAAAGTGCCCTTGTGGCCTATTTGCTGAATAAATGTTGATATTTGATATTTGATATTTGAGTATTACCACAGACGAGCAGGTCATGCGAATAACGAATACGTCATTAATGAACTAAGGCAAAGGTTCTGGCTTTTGAGGCTCCGAGATACAGTCCGATCAATCGCTCACAAATGCCTACTGTGCAAGATTCGCAAATCGAAGCCTATGAACCCTGTCACTGGAGACCTACCACCTCAAAGGCTCGCTCACCACCAGCGGGCATTTACATTTACTGGCTTAGACTATTTTGGCCCTGTCAATGTTACTGTTGGCCGCCGCCATGAGAAACGTTACGTGGCCCTTTACACATGCCTCACAACAAGGGCATTACACCTGGAATTGGTACACAGCCTTTCTTCAGACTCCGCCATAATGAGTTTGAGACGTTTCATTGCCAGACGAGGTGTCCCGAATACAATTTACTCAGACAAAGGGACCGCCTTCATTGGAGCAAACCGCATTCTACGTCAATTCTACTCAGATGATATTCAACAAGAAGCAGCGACCAGAGGAATCAGGTGGAGTTTTATTCCCGCTGCAGCGCCGTCATTTGGAGGATGTTGGGAGCGTCTCGTAAGGACAGTAAAAGTGGCACTGAAGGCAACACTTAACGAAAGGTTCCCCAAGGAGGAGACACTAATAACGCTGCTGATGGAAGCTGAAGCGATTGCAAATTCTCGCCCACTGACGCACGTGTCCACAGACCCAGAGGATCCAACCAGCCTAACACCTTTCCACTTCCTAATTGGGTGTTCATCAAACCAAACCCTGCCATCGACTTTAGAAGACCGTGACCTGTTCGGCCGCTCAGAGTGGAAGAAGGCAATAAGGTTATCAGACCACTTCTGGAAACGCTGGGTGCGTGAAGTATTGCCAACAATGCAAATACGACTAAATGCAAGGGGAGATCGTGGCCAGGAACTGCAAATAGGTGATGTAGTTATTATAGTTGATGAGTCCCTGCCGCGAGGAACATGGCCGAAAGGAAGGGTAACTAATATGTTCCCAGGAAGAGATGGCGTGAACAGGGTGGTGGACGTTGCGACGGCTGGGGGTACGCTACGCCGTCCCCTCAAAAAACTAATTAGACTTAACATTACCACTTAAGGCTTAATTTAAATACTTAGAGTAGTTGGTGCATAGCTGCACGAGGGGCAGGATGTTGCAGACTCTTTAGAGTTTTTATTCTTTTTTCCTTGTTTTTTTGGTTGTCAAAACGCTGTGGTCTTCTATTCTTGTAAATATTAACATAAATAATAATTAAAAATTAAACACACTTTACCGAAGGTAAAATCTTATCATTTAATACAGTCCACCAGTCCCATCCTTTTCAGACAGTAATTTATTTCCATACAGAAATAAGCGTTGCTATTTATACTTATATCAAAATGTTAATGTTATTTACCTACATGTAACCAACATATACTTAGTTCCTTTTTAGGGTTCCGTACCCAAAGGGTAAAAAACGGGACCATTACTAAGACTTCGCTGTCCGTCCGTCCGTCCGTCCGTCCGTCTGTCACCATGTCGTCCGTATCTCATGAACCGCGATAGCTAGACAGTTGAAATTTTCACAAATGATGTATCTCTGTTGCCGCTATAACAACAAATACCTACTAAAAATAAAATAAAAAGGGAACTCTCATACAACAAGTACGATCTTTTTGTTCTATTTTTTGTTGATGGTGCGGAACCCTCCGTGCGCGAGTCCGACTCGCACTTGGCCGGTTTTTTTTTTTCATATACAACTAAAAATACGAAGATAGGTATTTGTGTGTGCTTTGATAAATCTACATGACGGATTTGAAAAGCTCCCTCGCAAAATTTTCAAGACGATTTCATTTATGTAGAATTCGGGGCCGTTTTAAGGGGCCCACTGATTAACAGTCCGCCGGACGATATCGGCCTGTGAGTTAGAACAAAAAGTTGACAGTTCCGAACAACTGACAGGCCGATACCGTCTGGCGGACTGTTAATCAGTGGGCCCCTTTAATGATTAACAGTCCGCCGGACGATATCGGCCTGTGAGTTAGAACAAAAAGTTGACAGTTCCGAACAACTGACAGGCGGACATCGTCCGGACTGATAATCAGTAGGGCCCTTTAGAGTAAGTATACGTTTTCAACTGGGCATTAAAATCGGATTATAGCGATAAAATCTGGAACCTTTCCTTTCTAAACAACGCCATAACGCAGACATCTGCTCACTTTTAAATGTATGAAAGATACCCATAGATCACCTCACCGTTACATGGAGCATAAACCTAAGAATACTCGAGCAAATTATTAAAAAAATACAGATAAATATTTGGGGACAATCTAGAGAAAACACACAAAAAAGGGTCCTAGACACTACCGGGTCACTAACTCACTACCGTCTAAGCCAGGATGCCGTTAACTTAAATAAATCCTAAAATTATTCAAATAATTTCCACACAGTCATATGTCGCTTCCGTACTTTTAAGTTGCCTTGCCTACGAAAGTTTGGAGGAATCGAATCTTGGTGAAGGCAGTTATTTGTGCAAATATTTTTCTATATAACTACTTAATTTGTCTAACTGCTTAAGTTTGTCTGTTTTACTTATATTATTGTCATGTGTCATGCTGAGACAAGTCTTGCTGATTTGTTAGATGTATTTTCCGATATTTTTTTTTCTTGTATAATAAATTCCGATCGTCTTTTTTCCCTGTATAAAAATTTCCGCACGCCTTTTTTCCCTATAGATATATTTCCTGGTATATTTTTTTTCTTGTATATATAAATCTGAACGCCTTCTTTCCGTATAGACATATTTTCCGATAGATTTATTTTCTTATACACAAATATCTGAACGCCTTCTTTCCCTGTATTTTTGTTGTTTAACGAAAAATTTCATGGTCATTCATTTTACTAGGGGCAAAACTTCTTATTTGCTTGGACCCTGTTTGGGTTTATGCGTCGTTGGACTAAAAGTAAATATGGCGATGTATAAAAATGTCTACTTGCATAAGTTCGTGCGTATATAATTTCGACGAAGTATAAAAATGTGCATCTGTATATTAGACCAAATACAAATATGTTGCGGCACTAGACTAAAAGTAAATATAGCGATGTATAAAAATGTCTACTTGCATAAGTTCGTGCGTATATAATTTCGACGAAGTATAAAAATGTGCATCTGTATATTAGACCAAATATAAATATGTTGCGACACTAAAAGTAAATATGGCAATGTATTTTAAAATTACTCTTATAGATAAAAGTTTGTCTGTTTAGAATTCAGCTTGTTTGTTGATCGCTTATCTATTAGCTTGTTCATATTTATTGAATATTATTCGTTTTAATTTAAGAACTAGATGTTACGAGGGGATGAATTTGTTCCGTATATGTATTATTATAATCCTGGACCTATGTAAAGAAAGTAGTCATTTTAATATTCCGACTTGATAAGACTTAGACATTTGTATACTTTGAAAGTAGTCATTTTTATATTCCGACTTAATAAGACTTAGACATTTGTATACTTTGAAAGTAGTCATTTTTATATTCCGACTTGATAAGACTTAAACATTTTGAAGTATTGGCTTTCTAATACTCGGACCAATTTTTATTTTATATCTAGACATTTTTATACATCGCCATATTTACTTTTAGTCCAACGACGCATAAACCCCTGTTTGCAATCTTGTCACAACATCGGTAAAACTCTGATTTGATTTCAATCGGAATACGACGGCACCCGAAGTGTCAATCAATTATTGTTTTAAATGAGTGACATTTTCATATCCATTAATATGGAATTTTATTATTCAGTGTCAAATGTCAAACCGTTTCGTTTCGTTCGTTTGTCGGGTACTAGGGCCGTTTCTCGAAAAGTTGTAACTAGTACCTTGTGAAAGTCCCTTTCAAACAATATGAATAGAATAGAGACTACCGCAAGTAATATTAGGTACCTACTTACTAACAAGCTTTCTAGAAACAGGGCCTTTGGACGCTGACTGAAACAGCACGCTAAATACGAACTTTTTCGATAAAACACGATGGAAAGTAATTATGCACTACATCTGTATCAACTTTTATGTTGTAGTGTAAGTAGGTAGTAACGTAAACGGGCAAAATTGCGAACATGCGAATACATATTATATAATTTTCTATCAAGAATCATATCTATTTTAAAATTTCTGATCAGGAAAAAAGACAGCCGGGAATTTGTCCCCTAGTAAAATTAAGGACTATAAAATATTGCATTATGTTAAAAAAATACAGGGAAAGAAGGCGTTCAGATATTTGTGTATAAGAAAATAAATCTATCGGAAAATATGTCTATACGGAAAGAAGGCGTTCAGATTTATATATACAAGAAAAAAAATATACCAGGAAATATATGTATAGGGAAAAAAGGCGTGCGGAAATTTTTATACAGGGAAAAAAGACGATCGGAATTTATTATACAAGAAAAAAAAAATATCGGAAAATACATCTAACAAATCGTCTTGCTGAGCCTGGCGGGCTAGGTCGTTTTTTTTTTGCGGCAGTCTTTTGTAAATTCTTTGAATTACGAAGTCTACGGGAGGCAGTGTGTGAAACGACCGAAACCCTTTTACAAAGGTATCTTTTCATATAGGTACGTACTTTTGTGATGTAAACGTATGTAAAAAATCCTAAGCCAAGGCCGTTTTTCAATAGAATAACTCACAAAAGAAAATGAACTATCGCGATATTTGCTCAAACGCATATTTACCTCAAAATAGGGCTATATTTAGCGAGAATAGTTCTGTAGAGTAACTTAAGCGTTGCCGACCCCTGAAAATATATGAATATATTTGACGCAAGTATCTTAAAGTTCGAATCAGGCCGATAGTTCGTTCGCGCTATGAATGCATAGCTGTAGAGTTTGCACGACGGATCCGAAATGTATGAAAATATCCGCGGATCCGGATAATTTCATACATTAACTTGACTGTGAACTTGACTTTAATAATTTCAAGCACTAATCTATTTTTTTTTTATTAATATTTGGAATATTGTGAGGAAATTAAAACATAATTATTTTCCTTTCACCGAACAAAAATTCATTAAAAGTAGTGTGCGTTTTTAAATACCTACTTCTATATCTTACTTCTATCTCTAACTTATATCTAATGTTATTTTATCATTATCTGGTAGGTAGTTAATTGTATTTTATAAAAATTTGCTCTTTATGCAAATTTTCCTTAGTTAAACTTAAATTGAACAAGTTCTTGAAACTTAACATTCTAATAATAAATTAATATCATATCGACAGAGCGTTTAACTCTATCCTGTACCTTTTTCCATTCATAAAACCTTTTTCATTCCTAAAGTACTAAATGTGGCCTAAATGACCTGAATCCACGATTAGCGTTATAAATACCAGCCATCCATCAATGCCTTACAAAGCCTGAATGGAATCTTAAAGTTCTGACTGAATCAGGGCGAAAACCTTTGTTCGACTCTACGAGGCCTATTCTGTTTCACCGATTTGATATCCTTTTCATCTTATTTTGACACGACCTTTGCGGCTACCACCAGTTCAGATTCAGATTCAGATCGTTTAATACGTACATGTCAAAATCATAAAAACATAAACATAGATATAGTAATGGACCCTATAATGGACGTGGAACCGGTAATGGGACATAAAACCACAAATCCTCTAAAATAAGTATGTAAAAGTAGTTTATAAACACTGGCAATATTTTACCATAAATAAGAGTCATAGAGCTGTTTAAAATTGACTTTTTATTAATTTCGGTTACTTTTTAAGAAATTGGCGCCAACCCAAAAGTTGTCGTGTCACTGGAAAAAATAACCAGTAAGAATTCTTAATAACTTCGCTAAGAGAGGTGAGTTCATATATTAAATTGTAATTAATTATTACTTGGTGTAAACTAGAATGTGTTTTGTTAATTGCATTTACCATGAGATAAGGTATACAATACATTATGTTGTGATTGTGACTCTAGAGATGTATAAAAAATAGTGGTATTTTGCCCAATCCCATTATAGGAGCTGTAAAACTGCATACCTCCTATGATGGGATAATTTACATAATGATGCTTGCCATGGCGTAATTTCATGTTTAAACAATACAGAAGTAATGTAGTTACTCGTACGAACTATGTCAGGAGGTCTCCTCGGACTTCGGATAAATTAATATCGTTTTTACAAAATTTTATTTAACTTGCCCTGTTAGTTTGTATACAGGGTGGATTTTCTTTTTGGGTCAGTGAGGGCAGCTACCAGATCCCGTGCTGCGACAAGAAAACGGTCTTAGAAAACCTTCCCTCGATTTCAAATTAATGAAGAGTGGCTTTTACAGATTTTGGAAAAAACATACAGGGTGCGAGAAAAAGGTAATTTTTGACAAACTTTTTTTGATGCCATTAGATCCCATTCCTATTGAGGATCAAAAGCTTGTATGGAACTAAAAAAAAAATTCCGGCTAAAAAAGCCACAAATCGAGGAAAACTTTTCCCATACAATTTGTATGAAAATGAAAACTTTTATTTTTCACATGCTATTTTTCTATGCCAATTGATTCCATTCCTATCTAGTATCAATAGTTTCTTTGGGGTCAACTTACGGTAATGTACTAAAAAGCCACAAATTAATAAAAACTTTTTCCATACATTTACTATGGAGAAAATGTGAAATTTAATTTTGACCCCAAAAAAACTATTGAGACTGGATAGGAATGGAATCGATTGGCATACAAAAATAGCATGTGAAAAATAAAAGTTTTAATTTTCATACAAATTGTATGGGAAATGTTTTCCTCGATTTGTGGCTTTTCTAGCCGGAAATTTTTTTTTTGTTCCATACAAGCTTTTGATCCTCAATAGGAATGGGATCGATTGGCATCAAAAAAAATTTTGTCAAAAATTACCTTTTCCTCGCACCCTGTATGTTTTTTTCCAAAATCTGTAAAAGCCAATCTTCATTAATTTGAAATCGAGGGAAGGTCTTCTAAGACCGTTTTCTCGTAGCAGCACGGGATCTGGTAGCTGCCCTCACTGACCCAAAAAGAAAATCCACCCTGTATTAGTTAGTGTGGTTCAAATCTTGGAAATGGCATAGCATAGCATGGCATGAAAGAAGGATAGGATATTCATCTTTTAACAAGCTAAGCGGTAGAACTTTTACATGTATCAGGGAAATATCACAAATACTCCAAATTTCCCCTTAAATGTCCCATGACTGGTGTCGTTACTATAGACGCTAGCGAATGCGTCACTTACTATCTATGCATCTCGCTGTACTTTGTCTATGTGTCAGTGTGATAATGACAGTGTCTGTCTCTTTGAATCCCGTGGTGTTTAAAAGTGAGTTATTGTATCACGTGAAAAAAGCTATCCATTAGACCAGCACAGGGGGCGCGTGGCAAATCAAGGTCATTCAATCCGTTCATAGATTATGCTCGACCACAGAATAAGTAATAGAATTATCATACAGAACGGCCACGCACCGCCCCGTCCCGACTCGCATTACCTCGCCCCGCGACATGATGCTAGCGAACTTCTGGCGTGCTCTCAGTAAAGCGACTTACCCACACATACACAATGACGCGTGCACATAATTATGATAAACGCAAATGATTTTTAATGTATGGCGTGTCCGCCCTGTGGCTCGACTAAATATATGAGCTGCCATGAATTCATATTAACTCACATTAATCTACCACGAAATTTGTTTTATTACCATGAATTGCCGCTCCCCCGTCCCCGGCCGCATTCGCCTTCAAGAATCGTCTCTTATCGGCGCGCGTGAGATGCCTGATGATATACTACTCGAGATGATATCAAAATAAGATGAAAATATAATCAAATTGTAAAAACAGAAACGGATCTAAACTTTAGTTACTGGAGTGTTCAGATCAAGAGCGAAATGGAGCGGACGGGAAACCTTACGTTTCTTGCGCAAACGCGGTACCTAGTTGTTTTTTTTTCTTTATGTATACCCATACCCATATATTATGTTTGTATGGGTCTCTATTGTTTTCCAACTTTTAGAGTTGGTCAAACCAATTTGTCAGTAACAAAACAAAACTATACTCATCCTTTTCTTTTGGTTGCTTGTACTAGTGTAAGACAAAGATAGTATGATTCTTTCTGTCTATTTTTGAAATGAGACAGTCCTTTGACACACTATAGTTTATAATGTATTGTTTGTCCGCATTTTCGTTAGTCATAATTGGTTTGGTTTAGTAACGCGTTACTTTTCAGGATTGCCATAAAACAAACCTAACCTTTTCAAAACAACACATAGTTTCTTTATTTTACAAAAGTAAGCTTCTAATGGCACATAAGAAATCAAAATAACACTTGGAATAAAACACGTAGCTAAACGGTTAAAGAACGTGAGAATCTATAAGCTTTCAGAATAATCCTTCAGGTATAAGCCTTCAGGAACGTAGCGAATTAGGCACGAGCTTGGCTAACGTCCGATCTCTAGCGCGGTCCGATCAAGAAGAAAGAAGCCAGTTCCAGCGGCGGAGCCAACTGCTCCCGCCTCCAATTCAAGTTGGTAAACCTGCCTGACCAGTCTACCAACATAACGACAAAAATGCCCACTCGTGCCTACGTTCACTCAAGATACACCTCTTGACGTTCCAAAGCCTTCTTCTACCTGTCATTTTAGTTCAATAATACGCCAGTAGATGGTGGCGTTATTCACTACGCAACTTTATTGTTCCGTTAGTTACAAGCAAATAATACGTAGCCAAACATTGCTAATCGACTTTATACAGGCGTTATTTATTAGGCTTTATTTTTCTAAGCGCCCTTGAAGTTGTGAACAACTTCAAAAAAGGCTTCAAGGGCGCTTAAAAAAATAAAACATACTGGGCAATTTTATCTTTCTTGGCATTAATTTTTTTTTTAATTCCATTCAAAGATCTAACGATAGTAAATGTTACCATACTGAATTGACCTATCTATCAGCTTAGCACACAAAAAAAATCAAGCATCTACCGCAATAATTCACGTCACCATAAATAAAAATCTCATCGTACTCGGCGATAGGTGAAAAATTAAAAAAAATCATAACTCCGAAAATACGAAAAATCGCGGAACATACATGATGGTTGTTTCAGATAGCCCTCTATGTCCTCTACCTCCCAGCTTCAGTATATCACTACTTCTTGGGACACCCTGTATATATATATATATATATATATATATATATATATATATATATATATTTCGGGGATCTCGGAAACGGCTCTAACGATTTCGATGAAATTTGGTATATAGGGGTTTTCGGGGGCGAAAAATCGATCTAGCTAGGTCTTATCTCTGGGAAAACGCAAATTTTTGAGTTTTTGTATGTTTTCCGAGCAAAGCTCGGTCTCCCAGATATTTACTTGTAAAGCACGTAATGACCTTCGTAGTAATCCACCAGTATAATTAGCTAACTAAGCCGGTAGCTTAATCCTGAATTACCCCGGTCGTTCACCCCAAATTACCCGATATGAGCCGAAGTACGTGACAAATTACTGTTACAGAAAGCCTGAGGGGAACCACGTTCGACGTGTTGCCTCCCTGTCACACTTACAGAACAGAGACCCGCCTAGCGGGTCGCTGCCAAAAAATGTGTTTAAGTTGGACACTACGCCCGTTTCAGATTTGGGAACTATTATGTTGTATCTACTCAGAATGACAAGCCCTTTCGATACTAATAGGCGCAAAAAGTGTCCCAAAATATGCCCAAAATATCCATTCAACCATACTTTTCAGTCCTGTACCGTCAAAAAAAGTTTGATGAACAAAGTCTGATGCCTGTCGGGTAACGGAAGGGATATAAAAATCTTGGAAACTTTTTAATAATCAAAAGAGCTCGCGACTTTGAGATCCCTCCATTCTAGTTTCCAATAAATTATAGTGTCCAATCAAACGCACCCACCGAAATAAATATTTTGGCACGTCTATTTCCAGCTGTCCCAATAGGTTAGGATATCAAAAATAGATTTGCTTTTTAAATCGGTTGTATTTTAAAATAAATATTTACATTCAAATTGTTTTTTTGTTTCAGCGGCTGGACGCCAACATGAGTCTGACGTTTAATACGTCAGCAAAATGGCTCATCGACATGGCGAACCGGACCGTCATCAATCCGAACACCCTCATAGAAAAATTCTCCCAGAACCGAACGGTTGACGAACCCACTAGAACTCTTCTACTGACTTTTTATGGAATTCTGGTTGTTATTGGGGCCGCTGGGAACTCGCTGGTCGTCATTTCTGTAAGTATTTATATTAAAATACCTATAAATTATATGAATAACTCGATATCAGCAAAAATGTTTATTAACATGACGAACCGGTCCGCCATCATCCCGAACATCATCATAGAGATATTCTCCCAGAAGCGAACGGTTCACGAACCTACCCGAACACTACTTCTAACCTTCCATGGTATCCTGGTAATGATTGGGGCTGCTAAGAAGTCGCTGGTAATTATTTCTGTAAGTATTTAAATATAGATAATAAGTAATATGTACCTACAATAACAGATAACAAAAAAAGTGGTTGGATATTGCTAAACAGAACGACAACGAATATTTAAGTTAATTTCTCAGAACCGAACCATCTACAAACCCACCCGGACTCTTGACTTTTTGTAGTGTCCTTGTCATTGGCACTCGATGGTCATTATTTCTGTAAGTATTTTTATTGATATATATATATATATATATATATTAAAAATAGCAAAAAAATGCTTATTAGCATGGAAAAATTATCTTTGAATCGAACGGTTGACGAACCGAATTAAATGCTGACTTATAGCATCCTTGATGTTATTGGAGCTGCTAAGAACTAGTGACTCGTTTCGATTATGAAACAAAACCAGCAAAATAATCTATCAGACAGTCATTAACCCTTTAACCGCCAGAGTCTGATATACATATAAGACATTATATATCCAGCTCATTCCGCCACAGTCTGATAAATAAGACAAAGATCTGATTTGGTTTTTACAGCACATTTATAACTCCCGTAACTATGCCAACCTTACTCTGCGTGGTACAATTACTGTCGGTGGCGACACGAGCACGCTCGATCAAAAATTGCTGGCGGTTAAAAGGTTAACAAAATCACGTTAATAGCCCTCTCTTCTAGTGGCATCTCCATAATGCCGAAAAGCAATCAAGTGGCGCCGCCATTTTGTCGCGAATCTAGTCAAGTGATGGCTCCCGAGCCTTCAGCGTGGCTTTATAAAACAGATGAGTGGTGCTATTTGTGTATTTATTAAAAATATATTTATCGGTCGGTCAAACAAGTTTGTCAGTAGAAAAAGGTGCGAAATTCAATTTTTTCTATGAGACGATATACTTAAACATTCGTGCCTCCATTTTTTAAATTTGCCGCTCCATCTACTGACGGAAATGGCTTGACAGAGTATTCATAGGCATTTAATTAACGATATCATAATTGTATTAAATTTATATCCAGCCACTAAGATAATTGAGATAATTAGACGAACATGCATAAAATATTTGCGACTATATAGCGTTGACAAGCGCTGGTGGCCTAGCGGTAAGAGCGTGCGACTTGCAATCCGGAGGTCGCGGGTTCGAACCCCGGCTCGTACCAATGAGTTTTTCGGAACTTATGTAAGTACGAAATATCATTTGATATTTATCAGTCGCTTTTCGATGAAGGAAAACATCGTGAGGAAACCGGACTAATCCCAATACGGGCCTAGTTTACCCTCTGGGTTGGAAGGTCAAATGGCAGTCGCCTTCGTAAAAACTAGCGCCCACGTCAATTACTGGGATTAGTTGCCAAGCGGACCCCAGGCTTCCATGAGCCGTGGCAAAATGCAGGGACAACGCGAGGAAGAAAAAAGGTTACAACCTTTGGCAAAGCATTATTTCGGTTTCAACCGAAGCCGATTACAAAATGACTGTCTGCCTAGCAATGCGAAAAAAGAGAAAAATAAAATCCACCGGCAAAGGTGGATGAGTTTCTAATAATTCTGGTCTGGTAATTTTACGTTATTTTAGCACATTATATTTTATGGGCACATAATGTAAAATTATTAGCATGTAAAATTTACATATCAGAATTATTAAACCGACCATAATATAATTATATACATTTTAGGGCTCCTAATTTCCCTAATATACGCATAAAGGAGCCATATATCTGACTTAACAGAAACAGTAGGAGGTAAATGTAATAGTATACAGGGTGCTTCCTGTAAAAGTAGCAATAGATTAAACTAAACTCCTCAAACTGACCTGACCAACATTTGTTCAGCAACATTTAAAAATTATGAATTTGTTAGACTTCCTCTTTTTCATACAAAATAAATATTGCCTTCAATGTACGCTGACATTCGTGTGTTTGACGTTGCTTGTCACGCTTTAAACATAACAAAATTTGCAATACATTGCGTCTTAGAATAAACTTTAAAGTGTAAAAAAAAATCAAACCATAAGTTATTTTTAAAAGTAGCTGAACAAATGTTGGTCAGTTTGAGTTGTACAGCCACCTGAAATAATATGTTACACAACGAAGGCTGCAAAAATATCTGATACCATCTTATTTGTAGAGCCATAAGAGTGTGTCACATATTTATGCGGTCTTCGAAGAGTAACATATTATTGCAGGTGACTGTACAGTCTACAGTTTCATTTATTGCTCCTGTTATAGGCAACACCCTGTATATTACCCACTTTATGGTCGTCGAAGATTAGAATACATAGAGACATTAGATATTATAATTGTGTTTAGCCCACCCTGTTTACTAATATTTTGACGAGTAATGTGTTTGCAAATAACTCAAAGATATACAAAATTTTCGAATAGGAAACCTAACGATATTCCTAAAATGTCTTAAATTTTATCCGTTGCTGTAATTTGTTGGAATGTTTTTTTCCAAAATCATTATTATTTCTCAACTTTTGAAAAACACATCTTGTAGGCTGAAGCAACCATTTGATTAGCTTAGGTTAGGTTTTGAAAAAAAATCTTCTCACCATATAGGTCATGTCATTTCCGTATTTGAAAAGCTTCGGAAGTAATATTATTATTATGCACTATTGTTGTTAAATATATCTTGTTACAAAGAGTCAAATTGTGAATTAAAGGAATGTATTTTTGGGCAGCCAATAATTGCATCGTATTTTGGCACATTTCGGATGAATATTGCAAAAAAGAGATTAAAACAAATTAAATTATTTTCTTATTTAACAAGAAAAGAAGAACGTCTGTAAAATAATTAATTAACGATTGAACGACTCGCACTTGACCATTCTCATTTAACGCTACGTATGAACATTAAAATTAACGCTGATGTGACCGTTATCAACGTACGTATACAATCGTTTACCATTAATATAAATAAAATAATTTCAGTAAAAATGCTTTTAAAAACCTACAGTTTACGTGCCCGTTCGTTTTAACGACGTTTTAAATTTAATGGATTCACGCAATACGACGGTTTTGTCCATCAACTCACTTTAATAGAAGGTAATGGTTTGCCAGGACATCTGACACCGTAAAATAACTTGATTGGAAGTAGCCCGGCGCCATCTAGCGGACGCTCTTTGGTACCTATACCAAAGAGCGTCCGCTAGATGGCGCTGGTGCACGGAGCGGGCGCACGCGCGCGTATGAAATTGTAGGTAGTAAAACCCGCCGCACGCGTCCGCGTCAGTGCGGCTGCGGCGCGGCGCTCATACTACCTAGATATTTTTCGTGCACACGCTTTAAAGCGGACGCCCTAAATGTTTTAAGGCTAAAAAGTTACTACAGAACATGAATTTTATACCACAAAAGGGTGCCCACAAGGAGGAGTTTTATCCCCACTATTATGGACCCTAGTAGTGGACCAACTTCTTGCAATTATGTCAGGCCAAGACTTTGACACACAAGGATATGCCGACGACCTTGTAGTCATCGTCAAAAGCCCTTGCCTCCACACAATATCCAACTTAATGCAAGGAGCTCTAAACACAATATTCAAATGGTGTAGAGAAAATGAATTGTCCATTAATCCGAGCAAGACTGTATTAGTACCATTCACAAGGAAACGAAAGCTCGAAAAGCTTAAAGAACCAAGACGTAATGGACAAATAATACCATTCTCAGAAGAGGTCAAGTATCTAGGGGTTATTTTCGACCAAAAGTTAACTTGGAACCCTCACCTGAGAAATATTATACAAAAAGCGAAAATGGCCATGTGGTCTTGCTGTCGAATGGCAGGAGCAAGATGGGGCATAAGACCCAATTATCACCTACGCCTCCGCAGTCTGGTGTAACAAAACCAACCAAAAGACGGCAATAGAAACTCTAAACAGCCTGCAACGCACGGCTTGTTTAACAGCGACAGGCGCCTTCTCCTCGACTCCGGGGGCGGCCCTAGATGCACTGCTGGACATTATACCACTCCATCTGCAGGTGCAAAAGGAGGCCAAGCAGTGCGTCTACAGAATATGCACGCTAAATAGGCCAAAATGGCGCTCCCAAGCATTAGCCAAACTAAAGGCCTGGGTTTTTGCAAATACAACCCTTAGCATGCCCACTGATGACACGCACACCGAATGTCATTTCACCAAACTGTACACAGTAGAAATACCTCCTAGAGACAAATGGACTAACAACCAAATGTACGTTGAAGAGGGAAGCCACATCTGGTACACGGATGGTTCAAAGAAAGGAAATGATGTAGGATGTGGGATCTATGGTGAGAGACCTAAGCTCAGAGCTAGCGTCAGCATGGGCACAAAGGCCTCAATCTTCCAGGCAGAAGTCTTCGCCATCAACAAATGTGCGGAGATTAACCTGGACAGAAACCTAAGACACCAACATATCTACATCAACTCAGACAGCCAGGCTGCTCTGCTGGCACTAGAATCCCTTGAGTCAAACTCAAAACTAGTCCAGAACTGTAAAACAAACCTAAATGCACTGGCTAACTCCAACAAAGTCACACTTAGATGGGTCCCAGGGCACTCCGACATTAACTGAAACGAAGAAGCAGACGAACTTGCAAGAAAGGGCGCAGACACACCCCTGGTCGGCCCAGAACCGTTCTGTGGAATCACAAAACGGGATGCATATTCTCTGCTCAGCGACTTAGAAAAAAAGAGAGCAATCGATTGGTGGAAGTTCGCTAAAGGACAAGTACACTCGAAAGCTTTAATCAAAGGGTTCAACAGCAAAATCGCTAAGGAGCTTCTGGGGCTCAAAAGGCACAAAACTTGCGCGGTGACTAGAATACTGACTGGACACTGTAAGTTGAACAAGCACATGTTTCAAATTGGCAAGAAACAAGATGCGACATGCAGGTTCTGCCAGGAGTCAGAGGAGACTGCAATGCACATTCTCTATTCCTGTGGACCACTAATGTCAAAAAGAAGTACCTACTTAGGGCGGCATGTATTGCAACCCTATGAGGTACAGAACGTTACGGCCCAAAGCATCTGTAATTTTCTGGATGCAACGGGCATTAGTAATGAACTTTAAAGGGCCGTCACAATAGATCAATACTTGGTCGACGTGACACTCAAAGGCCCGATACCACCCCAATAATGATAATAGGTTTTGAAAAAAAATCTTCTCACCATAAAAGGTCATGTCATTTCCGTATTTGAAAAGCTTCGGAAGTAATATTATTATTATGCACTATTGTTGTTAAATATATCTTGTTACAAAGGGTCAAACTGTGAATTAAAGGAATGTATTTTTGGGCAGCCAATAATTGCATCGTATTTTGGCACATTTCGGATGAATATTGCAAAAACGAGATTAAAACAAATTAAATTATTTTCTTATTTAACAAGAAAAGAAGAACGTCTGTAAAATAATTAATTAACGATTGAACGACTCGCACTTGACCATTCTCATTTAACGCTACGTATGAACATTAAAATTAACGCTGATGTGACCGTTATCAACGTACGTATACAATCGTTTACCATTAATATAAATAAAATAATTTCAGTAAAAATGCTTTTAAAAACCTACAGTTTACGTGCCTGTTCGTTTTAACGACGTTTTAAATTTAATGGATTCACGAAATACGCTGATTTTGTCCATCAACTCACTTTAATAGAAGGTAATGGTTTGCCAGGACATCTGACACCGTAAAATAACTTGATTGGAAGTAGCCCGGCGCCATCTAGCGGACGCTCTTTGGTACCTATACCAAAGAGCGTCCGCTAGATGGCGCTGGTGCACGGAGCGGGCGCACGCGCGCGTATGAAATTGTAGGTAGTAAAACCCGCCGCACGCGTCCGCGTCAGTGCGGCTGCGGCGCGGCGCTCATACTACCTAGATATTTTTCGTGCACACGCTTTAAAGCGGACGCCCTAAATGTTTTAAGGCTAAAAAGTTAAGTCAAACAGAATGAGTGTTACCAAAGGTAAGTTATATGTTGTCAGAAGATGCCCTTCAAGAAATTTTCCGTTTTTAAAAAATTACTTCCATCAAATTTAGGTTGTTCAGTATTAGGCAGTTGCTTCTAGTAAAGTGTTAGCGACTTTACAAATAGCCATGATAGATTGCCGGGTGTCGACAAAAAAATGGTTAAACGCGTTACAAGACTACGTAATTATTCATTAGCTACACAATTCCAAGTCATTTCACTCTGTAAAACTCTTGAAATTTCGGTATTTGGTACATCATGACATGAATGATAAATACCAAACCTTTATCAACTTTTTCACTGAAGCAGATTTTAACAAGCCGTTTCTTTTCCAGGTAGTCCGCAAACCCCAAATGCGAACAGCCCGCAACATGTTCATAGTCAACCTCGCAGTGTCGGACGCGCTCGTCTGCTGCTTCGGCACCCCCCTGACCCTCATGGAGCTGCTGACCAAGCACTGGCCCCTGCCTGACTGGTCGTGCCTCTGTAAGGCCACGGGCGCCATACAGGCCATTTCGATCTTCGTCTCCACTATCACTATTACGGCTATCGCGCTGGATCGATACCAGGTAATTCTTTTGTTTAGTCACACGAATCTAGTCGCTCGCATACAATCAATTTTACGACATGGAAGAGAACAATTAGAGGAGGATTAGGAGGAGTAGGAGGAGGAGGAAGTAGAGGTGTGAGAACACCTGAGGATGCCGAAGACCGGGCGAGGTGAAGATTGAGCAGGAAAGCGGACCCTGGCGCTAGGCCGGGAAAACGCTAGGTTGAAGAAGAAATTTTTGAAATAACGTGATCATAAACAGGTATATTTCTGTAGTTAAAATACCAAATTTTAGAAAAAAATGTGAAGAAATTTGATTTATTATATACCATTTCGTACCTACCTTGTCATAGTGGCTAAGTACGAAATGTCCTGCACCGTCCATTACCGCGTCAAAGTTATAATATACTATTTTGTCCATCAAAATATATATTAAATAACTTATGTATTTTGCTTAGATACGTAAAATCAATGAAGTATCAAAATCGTGTTAAACTGGAATGTGGACAGATAGTTACGGTTATTAAGATATGTCTATGCAGCCCTCTTCTTTGACGATTTCACCGATTAAGGTGATGATAAGTTTTGAAGATTTTAACTGGATTTAGGTTAGGCCACATAATAAATAATAGTACTAAGTACAGAAGACTCGCTCTCTAGCTAACAAGACGCGTCTGTTACGATCAGCACAGATATGGCCGTTAGGTGGCGACAGCGCCACGCGCGGCTTATGGCTTTCCCCAAAATTGGGGCGGAACGGATGTACTTTTAGCTACCTGTAGCAAAGCGACGAAATCGCGGAGTGAGACACGCCTGGTTAGGCACCTAAATCCAGTACCGGCCGAAATAACTCAAAAATCCTCAATCATTAGGTACCTACGCGCGAAATCGTCTTGTCATACAAACGTAGTCCTCATTTTTCTCTTTGGATATTAACATTATTGAATTTTTTTTTTGACACAATTTGTTGTAAGTATGTCAACAACAGCTATGCCCCTACGTTGGATTTTTTTTCGAATTGTAAGTAGTTATTAAGAGTTAGCATTAAGAAAATTGTATGAAATCTGTTATTCGCTCCTAATTTTCATCATAATCCAAAAATCGAAAAAATTCAAACGTAGGGCATAGTTATGGTTATTATACATCCAATTATGTAAAAATATTTTCCATAATGTCAATATCCAGAAAGGATATTGTTACGTTAGTAACGGCAGTCCCCTTTCCTCAAATCTTTGCTTTTGTCTGACATTGATATTGGCCGGCCGTATCCATATTTGTGTCCACTACCATTAAGGAGATTGGTTTTCAACAATATCAGGTGACTGATTATATTGAGTGGGGATTTGTTTATAAATGTGGCTGTTATTGTATGTAAAGTAGGCTTGGGTTTCTTGTTTATCCTAATATTCATATTTACGTCAGGCAGAGGAATACTCATCATCATCATCATCCTGTCCTGGCCGGTTTCGGCCATGGCGACTGGAGTTGTACTTGTTATTGAAAGCGACGATCGTGGGCTCTTAGGTGGCTGACGTAGCCTATCTTTGCAGTGAATGTACGACCGCACTCACCGCAGGTCAGCACCCCTCCGAGATAATTGTAGTTGATGACCGCAGGTGGTCGGGCCTTAAACTCGTCACGCTCTGCGTCGACTTCCACTCGCCTCTGCTCTTCGAAGGCTTGCACTTCTGTGCTCACTGTATGCCTCTATTTCGGCCGATCTTGTGCCGAAGTCTCCCAGTGCGATGGTTCAATTAGATCGGTCAAATCTTACAAAAAAATCTCCTAAAAAAACATTGCGTGATGTAGTTCTATATTTTTGTGTATGTTGTTTGGAGTCCTTGGAGGAATATGACACTATGTTTTGCAAGCAAAAAAAAGTTGTGCTCCCTTCGTAATTTGCAAAAAACTGCAAAAATTTATTTATTTTATTATAAAACTATGGGTTTTTGGTCAAAGCTTGCTATGTAATGTTGAAAGAACATTAAATTTGGAACAAGGTAGCAGATTCTGATGTATCAAGTTTTATGGTTAGGATATTATCGTGATCTTGTATTAGTACGACTCACAGTACACTCAAGAGCACCAAGAAGCGACAGCTAGACATCTAATGACACGACTTCCAGTGATCCCAGTGCGTACCGCCAACACCACGCCAATCACTGTGAACTATCGTCAAGGTCGTATCAAAACAAGATCAAAACCAAAACTAATTCTTAAATAAGAATCGGTATCGTGGACTACAATCAATGGCTACGACCAAAAAGTGGAGCCGAAAAACAAGCCAAACTACAGTTTGTATCTTGATTTCATTACTGAATGAATGAAGTGCTTACTCGTAAGAGGGGAGTGCATTTTAAAAATGGTCGATCTCTAATATCGCTCTGCTGCTATCGGAGAAGGCCGGTAAAAGCGTAGATGGTACTCTCGTCGATGGTACTGCTTTTTGTAGGGATTTTGATAATGCCTTAAACAATACATTCGTTTCCTTCCTCATTATAGCAATTACATTTTTTTACGATAACTAGAGAACTGTAGAACTTACTGACCCTTTCTTGCACTTAAATGAAAGGTAATTAAATTTGCTTCAACTTTATTCACGCAATATACCTCATAGCATGAGCGGTTGTGCCGATATTTGTCCTGAAATATAGGAAAAACTAAACATTTCATTCTAAGGAATAAATACCCTTTTTTTAAAGTTCCATATGTCATGAACTATTTGACATACGGCGCTGTAAATGTTCCAAATTTAATGTTGTTTCAACATTACATAGCAAGCTTTGACCAAAAACCAATAGTTTTATAATAAAAGTGCAAAAACTGAAAAAGTCTGAATTTTTTGCAGTTTTTTGCAAATTACGAAGGGAGCACAACTTTTTTTTGCTTGCAAAACATAGTGTCACATTCCTCCAAGGACTCCAAACAACATACACATAAATATAGAACTACATCACGCAATGTTTTTTTATTGTAAGATTTGACTGATCTACAATATCACATCTCCGCGTGTGGCGCTTCAGAACATCTTTGTATCGCAAATGTTGGCCACCCTGTTTTCTGCTTCCCACTCTGCAACTCTGAGTAAAAGATGCGCTTAGCAACTCTGTTATTAGACATACGGGAAGGGGAATACTATACCTATATTGACCAAGAATCTAAAAACTGTAATAACAATTTGGCATGTTTTGATTTTGCTATTAAGGGGACGGTATATGACGTTTTCGATTTAGAGCTCACTTTGTGCAATCAATTTGTTCAAGAAATGTTTAATAACTGCATTAAATTATACGTAAATTGGTTCATGAAGAAGCCGTGTACCGGCTCTTCACGGCATAATATTTTTTATTTGCTGTAATTCTCTACAAATCGACACTAAAAGTATCCAAAAATCAAAATATGGAGTTCCGTTTGAGCAACACGCATTACAGTTTTGCCTTTAACAGTAATTGAGTTGTTGTGTGATTTTGAAAGCTAGATAACTAAACTAACAAATTATTATCTACTTATATTTTTACTCACAAATACAACACAGAAATTCAATCCCAAATGTAAACTTTCGTACAATTTCCATACATTGACGACATCACTCAAAATTCTTCTTCGAGTCAGATGGCCGCTGGCCTTGGATCGAAGCAGACGTGTACTTCGTCGTAGCTCGTTTTTGACATTATTTAGACATTTCATCATATACGCATACGAAAATGTATACCAGTAGATAAATTGTATTTCAAAAAATAGGGTAAATTAATTTATTTAAAATTTGATTTGTTGTTATTTACAGGTCGTAACGATCGAAAACAGCAGTAAACTATCCTAAAACAATACGATTACAATTGAATTTAAGTAACTTGTTCCTTCAAAACCCGCTTAAAATGAAAAAAGTTTAAAGACTCGTTTTACTGATTGGGATTGATTTTCATTATGCTGGTATCAATTTTGCGTCATTAAAAAAAAGTATATGACTTCTGTACGTCAATGACATTTGATGTCAATTGTAATCTTGTATTTACGTTAGAGAATATTATATATTCATTTAAATATTACTTACCTATTAATACGAAGCGTAATTCGTTTAATACCTGAAAGTCTTAGTGTCTACACCTACTTTGTTGCCGTTCGTTCCGTCTATATGTGTGCGATTACGTGCTGTTCTCAATAATCAAGAAACAAGCCATAATCTTCAAGAATAAAATAACAGCAAGACCAGCATTTAGTACTAACTAGTTTTTGCGGATTTGGAGACAAGAGATGAAGCTTACAGGCTAATACCGCTGCGGTCTGGTTATTGTTATGTGTATATATCGAGTATTATATAAATTTACTATAAAATAACAATGTTTTATTTCAATGACATTATGTGCGTAGGTATGTATGTTTCGGTGATTATAAGAATTTTGTCCACACAATAATTGTGCAAAGCAGAGACTGCATCATGCTTTCTTTACGGTATAAGCGGTATGGTACCGTTATTATTTATCAATACCGGTTCGTTTTGAAGGTAAAACTATACCGGTTGAAATACAAAGTACGGTACCGGTATAAAATTACAGCAGGGACAACCATTTTTATAGGTGTACAGTCAGCTGCAGAGAAAAGGTCCGACCAGATAGATAATTGTATGCAGGGGTGGTACCTTTTCTCTGCAGCTAGCTCTACCTAAACCATCATTGACCGAGCGTTGGCGAAGGTCTCCGTTTCAACTTGGGCAAAAATGCTTTCGTATGTCCGAATTCTTCTCCTTTGCATATCACATTTCTCAACTGATTCTCGTGAAAATTCGGTAGTCCGATATAATTATTCGGTTTCTTTTTTTTTTGAACAATTTAAAATAGGCAGAAATTGTCATAAAGGACTTAAGCGCCAGTAGGGTCTGTGACACTTAAGATCACTGCGATTATTAGGTACTTACTGGCCCCTATTTCACCACGACCACGGTGACAGGTGCGACAGTTGTCGACATCACTGTTGCTGACGTCACAGGCCTCCATAGGCTACGGTAACCGCTTACCATCGGACGGGCGATGTGCTTGTTTGCCACCAACATTTTAATAAATAAATAAACTCCATTATATTGCCACTAAAAAATTCTTATTTTGCGAAGCTAATGACAATTGTCACAAGAAACACGGCAACTGTATCGAAATTGCGACACAGAACTCATTTCCTGTCAAGACTTACCGAAAATTCTTTGAAAAATCTTGTGACAATTGTCACAAGATTTTTTTGCGAGAGAAATGTCTGTTTTATCCGATATAATAAAGTTTTTTTTTAATAATAGGTACAATGACGGTGGCAAACACGAATACGGCCCGCCCGATGGTAAGCGGTAACTGTATTATTAAATTGTACAACGGGACTTAATCGCGTATCTAAGTTTTAAGATTTACCTCCGACGTTTCGAGGACGGCGTTGTCCCCGTGGTCTCGGAGAAGACTGGCTTAAGTTGACATCAGCATCTTCTAACCGCGCGAGTTTTTCGAACTACCCGCACTTGGTCTTGTTTATCCGCTTGAACGTTTTGCGGTTCCGTTGTACAATTTAATAATGTGTAAAAATCGTGAAAGTTTAAATCAGTGTTAGCGGTAACTGTAGTCCATGGATGCCTATGGCGTCAATAACAGCGATGTTTTGTCGTACCTGTCACCGTGGTGAAATAGGGGCCAGATTACGCCGCGCCGCGTGGAACGTGAGGTGCATTGGGGTAAATGCATACCATTCACTCAAGGAAAATAATCTCCCTTATAAGATCACTCGTGTGTCTGCCATTTTGTTAAAGCCAATTTTCACCGTAACTACTGGACTAGTTCAATTGAAATTTAGTACACATATGTCAAGTAAGGAAGTAGTAAGTCGGTGATCCGAAGATGAGTAACGTAAATAAATGAACTTTTAACTTTGCGGCGATTTTTGGTATCATGTGACATATCAGATATAATACATAATTATAAGTAGGTGAGCAAAAATGTACCATAACCTAACTCAGAATTGTATTACATAAATACATATACAAAAAATAGTTCAACGCCAAAAGATTAATGGAAGACCTATGTCCTATAATAGGTGAGTTGGTCTTAAACAAAAAATATGCAATAAAAATGTGTAACTGTGGAACCCATAGTGAATCCTACTCGTACATGATCGGTTTTTATATTATGTACCTATAAGATATTTTCTACTTTATACTTTATAAGTGTACCTACATAATATTTACTTATAAGCAGTTGTCACGTAAAATATTTGTAGATTTTTTTGGAAGTATGTGTCACATCATCATCATCTTCCTCGCGTTGTCCCGGCATTTTGACACGGCTCATGGAAGCCTGGGGTCCGCTTGGCAATTAATCCCATAAATTGGCGTGGGCACTAATTTTTATGAAAGCGACTGCCATCTGACCTTCCAACCCATAGGGGGTAAACTAGGCTCTTATTGGGATTAGTCCGGTTTTCTCACGATGTTTTCCTTCACCGAAAAGCGACTGGTAAATATCAAATGATATTTCGTACATAAGTTCCGAAAAACTCATTGGTACGAGCCGGAATTGCAATTCGCACGCTCCAGCGATTTTTTTGAAGTATGTATAGCACAAAAAAAATATTTAGAAATGTAACATTTAAGGTAGGTAATTAAAATACGGTATAAACATTATTGGAGAAGACTTGGAGGAAGTGTCATAGGGATCTACATTCGATGCGTGAAAAACAAGTTCTTTTGTCTAATTATAATCCATCGGCAATCACGCGAGCGCATAAAACGAAAATAATTTTTTTTTCACTCCCTAAAACTCCCTTAACCTAATAACAGTAAAACAAAAAATAAAATATAGAGGGTTACCAACCAGCCAAAGAATTATAAGTAGATATGTGCACTTATCCCAACGCACCTCACGTTCTACTCTGCACGGGGTTCATTGCCGCTCCTACCGCCGTAAGTAACTATCAACACCTACATTATCAAGGCTACGATCGAAGATAATCGCTTCAGCACTGAAATAATACCGGTGGAATACCGGTATAATATTTTTTATTTTAATTGTATTATTTTAATAGTGAAACAAAAGGGGTACATTAGCCAACACTGTTTCCATATATTTTCAAATTTTATTTTGTCCGCCTTAATTAAATTTTGCACCCTGCCGGAACTTTATTTATTTAAATTCTCATTTAATTGATTTTGAGCCTTATGAAAAGTCGTATAGAGTAGTAAATAAAATTTTACATCTGACTTAATGACATCTGGTTTTATTCGGTTTAACTTTAGAAAACGCGTATCTCGACAAAGCCATAATGTAGAAAATTGTCAACAACCAAATGAATTATTAGAATTTAAATACGTCACGTGTGACATGAACAGACAAGGAAAGCAAGATTAAATGTATTGTTTCTCTTTCTTCTTTCAATGGAACGCTTTTCCTAAAAGGAGGCCACTAAACTCAAAACGCTATCTTAAAAAAAACTTGATGGGTCAGTGACCTGTCCCAGTAAAGTGAGGTAGTGTGCGTGAAGTGCGCTTGTGTGTGAAATGGGGTAAATTGACAGAATCTGAAAATTTACCCACCTCTACCGTCACCTTAAGTGTGTGACATGTATTTACATAGGTGTAAATACTGCTTGTTATAATTATCTACATTTACTATATATGTAATTTACTTATCTCACTTGGAATCGTGATGGTATTTTTTTTACTATATAAAACTTTTGTGAATGTAAGAACATTTGTCCATCGTATACTCTTTTTAGTCCAATAAGAATTCAAATCAACCAACAGACAAATAAGTAGTCTATTAAAAAGCTAAGTTCGATATCAAACAGTATTGTTTTAGGGATGAAAGATATCCATTCTGACTCGAACTATTGGCGCTCTCACACTACTTATTTGAAAAATATAATTCTCATTATTCGAGTCCCTTCATATTTTTAAGAAATTGTAGAAATTAAAAAGTGGCACTGCAGTGTCGTCCCTTTTTAATCAATAGAAGAAACGAGACGACAGTACAACATTGTCACTTTATAATTTCTACAATTTCTTGCCGAGCTCTGGGGTTAAAGATTTTAATCAACTTTTTTTACTAGACCGCATTTCGTTAATTTCCTTCCGAGAATAGTCTTGAAAACTTGTTTAAAACAGAAAAAAACGTTAAGAAAATTACAAAGACTCCATTTACACAATGGTCTGCAGTAAAACGAGATTGAATGAAACCGTCGGGTGCCGCTCGGTTATACAATGTGTGGAACAGATGATTAAAATTTAAATCTAACGGCTTCCAACTAGTTTTATTGTATATGCTAGGTATGAACACTAATATGAATAGGAATATTAGTTATAATAAAATGGAAGTGATTTATTTTATTCGTAAGAATAAACGCAGAAGAGAAAATTATACAAAATAGAAACCGCCCGGAAATATATGGACGGGTATGTTGTGTGGATGTTTGGAAAACATTTTATTGACACAAGTAAAACTTAGGTTAAAAACTAGGTACCATGATTGTGACTGTAGATTTGCCATTTTTAGGAACATAGGCGAAATGATTTTCGCCGAAATCGTAAGTTTTTTTATTTCTTTGAGTGGTTTCAAAATGATAGCATTTGTGACAGCTGAAACATTTTAATAACTCGAATATTTAATCAGAAAAAACCTCTTAAAGGAGCTTATTCCACAACCGGGGTGTCCGCGGGAGAAAAGTGCGTGACAGTTTAGGTTCTAGGGTATGAGAATCAACACCGTCACACACCCTGCTACTTACTTGACTTAGGTACTTTATTACCCCTTAATCCTTTACCAGGTTAAAGTATATATATTTCCCACATACGGCACTTCAATCATATGTTCTTATCTATTTTCGATGAGTGTCTTACTCATTCATCTTCGTCATTTTTGAAATGTCAGCCCGGTAAAGGGTTAAACATCAATTCGGTCTATGATTGGTCTAAGGTTTGTCTGTCAATTTTGTAGCTCCAATCACTGCTACACCTTGTATACTAGCTATACAGGATGTTATTCGTATTCCAGCATTGACTAGAGTTCTAGTTAACACACGGTCTAAATGTAGTTGGTTGTTTACTCGTAAATTGGGATGTAGTTTCGGCGCAGGAGTGGATCCGCGCCCGATTTTATTGCACTGACGTCATTCTTCGATAAACTAAGTAATGATCGGTATTTCTAATGAGATATAGTTGACTAGAGATTTTTTGCTGCATCTTACCATAGTATTACCATCATCATTAACCTATAAGTTTAAAATTTTGGTACAAGTCACTGGCACTCTTCTGTTTCGAGTTATAGTTAACTGTTAGAGAATGCTAGAAGACATTAAGTCCGCCTTTTGTTATGCGCAATCGAGTTAAAAGTAAATACGGAAATAAATCACAAAGGAAACACTGGCCAAAACGCCCCTTTTGCATGTGAAACGACGTTTTTCTTCCTCCTAATATATTTTACTCTTTATTTTTTCAATATATTATTGTAGATGATTGTACTTTACTTCTGGTAATAAGAAAAAATCCAATTTGATGAAAAAAATTGTATGAAAAAAATATCAATTCTTATTCTTGAAAGTCCGAATTAAATTTTATCCAATGAATACGAAACACCGATCAAACAAACGTAAAATCAGTTTACGAACTATGAACAAGGTTAATTACGAAATGACTTATGTTACAGTAGAATACTACAATTCTCAACCATATGGGTGTAGTTTTAGTGTTCAAATTCAAATGTGACATGTTTCAGGAAGCTTGAAAGTACTAATTAAAGGTTAATAAGTTAAAGTAGGTTTATTATAACAAAGATTAAATTATAATACTGTGATTTTGATGTTGCGTTTAAATAAGATGGTTTTGAGTTACGAGCTGATTTGATGACAGAGATTGAAGGCTATTGGGGCTTTGTGATAAAGTAACGGAACCTCATTGACTTTGGGCTCTTTAAATTCGCTTCGATGAGAATTCTTTTTTATGTCATCATCATCAGAAACTTAGCTGCGATCTTGTCAGTGAAGCTATCTCTGTGTGGCCTTTTCCTTTTAGCCTGATACGGCACGGGCCGACGTTCGGTTCCATCCATGTACCTATGTCCTTATTTGCTTCCCTCTCTTCTTCCTCAAATTCTCTCTTCTCTTCTTTCTTGTCTTCTTTCCTCTTGAATTCATTAGTGTCGTAACATATGTCCCAACATGATTCCTCTTCTATTTTCGATGGATCTTAATAGGCACCGCTTTTCTTGGACTCTATTTAAGACCTCGTTAATAGTTACTCTTTCCGTCCAGCTTATTTTTTTCATACGATTTTATTGTTAATAAATTTATTATTGCACCTTCTTGGATTCGCCGCAATCTAAAGTATAAAACTCTAAGTGGCCTAATAACTAGACTTTTATTTACTTACTTAGTACTCCTAAAGCTCAGAAATGAGTTAAAGAGAGCGTAAAGTGCGTAAAGGTATTAAAAGTTAAATAAAACTTTGAAGGACGATTGGCCGAAATAATTTTCTTTCAGTACAAAACGTAACTTACGAAATACAGTTAGATCCTTCAGATAATTTAGTTCCCTGGGGGTTGGTTGAATAGCTGTAGAAGTTAACAAAACATTTAATTTAGTTTCTTCTTGAAAACTTAGGTGTTAAAAGCTTTTAGATATAAGTACTACCTACGATACGACGGTAGGTATTATTTGGTACGGTACCTTGGCCACCAGAGTGCTTGGTCACTTTTTCTTTAATAATATGACATCTGTTTTCAGTTTACAATGTGATTTAATATGTTTTGAGAAAGGGATGGGGTATAAGTATGCATGTTCGTAAAGTTCGTACCTATGCCTATTCTTACATGTAATACTCGTAAATGACATGTTCTAGTTTTTATTATGTACTTATTTCAATTTGTTAATTACCTGCATGCTCACTCGTATTTTATATTTTATGTCGTATTTTCTATATATAAGTGAAATGTTAAATTTCTTTTTGAGAAAATAAATTTCTTTCATCACAAACCCTTAGATTTGCTTGGGATCTAAGCAAACAAAGGATGGCATTAAATATTGTACCGCAAAATTAATAATCCCTGAGCTATAAGTGTGATGAAGATTCTATAGAGTTTTATAAAATTGTGCACTTTCTGTATTCGTACTATTTCTGTGATTACAAATATTTAGACAAAGCAGCTAAAAACTCGGGAAGTTTGATATCGGCTCGCAATTAGGGATTTCTGTTCAAGTTTGTTCTTTTGTAAATTACTTTTCTTTGTCACTCGCTCTTTTAAATTTGGAGATTATTCTCTTTTCTTGTATCTCGTAAATCGACCAGATAAAAGTTTGAAATTTCTGTCAAGGAAATGGCAGCTTTTGTTCTATCTTTCTATAATACCATTATAATTGAGTCGATTAACTTTAAGCTCGGGTAAATCCATCTGTCAGATTATGCGATTTCGGTAGAAAAGGTAATAGGGTAGATATTTCCTGAGAGGGTCGAATGGATTTAGCCGAGATTGAAGTTAAGCGACACAATTGTCATTTAAATCAGAAAGTATTTATTATTATAATGGATGGCATTATTCATTAATAAGCGTGCGATGATAGAAAAACGAAGTTAGTTTTCTATAAAAAGCATCAAGTGATCAATAATCGGCTGTTTGTGTGAAGCCTCGGCACGGACCCGGATGGTTCTAGCATGAGTTGTCCTAAATGCTCAATCTTTTAGTTAAGGCAATCTGTGATTGAAATGGCACTATCATAACAGATGTTTGTAGCAACGTGAATTGTTAAACAAAGGCGAATATCAGAAACATCTAACGAAAGGTGAATCTAAACACTGCCTAAATATAACTCAAGATCAATAGCTCTGGTATTCAAACCGATACGTTCTGAAGCATAATGCATAATAGCATAGCATAATGTTATAAAATAAACAGCCATTTTGCTTTTTAAGCAGGTTGTATGATTTCTGTCAACGTCTTTTAAGCGCGGTCTTGCGCGCATGCACGGAGCGGGTGGGCGAAAAATAGTATGAGCAACGCTAACTGGCGCGGACGCGTGCGATGGATTTTGTATAGTACCCGACGATAAATATTGCACATCGGAAATTCGGCTCTGTAGAGCGTTGTTTCTTTCTCCCTCGTTGTCTCCAATATTCTCTTTCTAGACCGATGTGCAATATTTATGTAATCGCGGGCGTGCACCCGGCAGACAGCAGATGCACTCATCTAAGCTTTTCTTTAAACCATTAAATAATGAAGAAACTAAGTACAGTTTAAAAAATGTTTAGGTATATAAAAACTCGACTAATTTAAAGAGTGTCCTCGGATGAAAATTAAAAGGTTTTATTGGAGTAAACCGCCGTTAAATCAGTAAATGCGTTTTGCATTTGCATCCAATTTAATGAGATACCTACAAATTATTATTTTGGTTGAGAAATTAAGACTCAATATTTATCACATCTTTTTTACCACCATTTTATACATTTGTTTGAATTTATTCCTATAAAAAAATGAGAAACTGACTCTGGTTCTTTTTTAGGCAAAGCGATCCTATCACACGAAAAATCAGAAGGAAATTGGAATGATGTTCAAACATTCGAAATAACATGCTTAAAATAAATAGAGCATCGGTATGAACGTTCATTTACTCTATCCTCTTACGTTTAAGGTTTATATTTAACCAGCCTCGTTTGTAAACCAGCCTCGTTGTATTTTTCTACTCCAGCACTTAAATGTGTCAATTAAATGACTGACAGTGATATCTAAAGCAATGTCATTTGAATGCTTTGTCTATAGGCTTTTTTTTTGCAGCTGTCATAGAAAAAGTAATGTATGCAACAGCTCATAATTGGTTCTTAAAATTCTCGGGTCTTTTTTTACAAAACTCGACTACGTCTCGTTTTGTAACTTCGACCCTTGAATTTTAAGAACCCTTATTATATCACTGTTGCATAAACTACTATTAAAGGAACAATATTTCGGCTGAAATAAATAAGGAGGGATTGCGAGGGTGCTGGCGAAATATGCAATTTTATTCGCCCAATTTCATCTGAATTGTGACTTGCCGTTATTCAAAGCTTTTCGTTATTTTGATGTTCAATGATTTCTGGTAACTAGGTATTTTACCATTTTATCGACCTTTAGAAAAGATTGCAAGCTGTTCAATATCAATTACTTATTATCATTTATTTACAAACAAGATATACATATACAGTTGTATTACTAAAATAAATTAAAAACTAGTTTAAATCTAAAATAGGCCCTTGAGGCATTGTACCAAGGATGCTGGCGACATTTCCTCGCTGTATCGCAATGCTGATACGTTGTGCGAGGTAGCTGCCTGCTCTTCGGTCACCAGTTAAAATTTTACGAGTATGAAAACACTTTAGTTACGGTCGCGAGTCTCTATTCTTCTTAAGGGGCCCACTGATTACCAGTCCGCCGGACGATATCGGCCTGTCAGTTGTTCGGAACTGTCAACTTTTTGTTCTAACTGACAGGCCGATACCGTCCGGCGGGCTGTTAATCAGTGGGCCCCTTTAAGCTCTGTTTTCCTAGGATAGCGGTGCCGTCATATAGCGGCCGTCTATATGACGGCCGCTATATCATATCATCTATATTTAGCCGTATTATTTTGTATGGAGACGGCCGCTACATGACGGCACCGCTATCCTAGGAAAACAGGGATATAATAATCTGTTTCAAGTAAACAACGAAGGAATGCGACCGTTTAGGCTCGGCCTAAGCTAGATACACAAAGACACGCACTAAAGTAAAATTCTTGACCCGTCTATTGAACTTTTTCCCTTTTGACTTTGAGACGCTTTTTATAAAGTAAACATATATGAATAAGTGGGTAAGTCTGATCAAACCTCATTGATGCTTAATTATCTTTATTATGCTGGTTAGCAATAAAAAAATTCAATTAGATTTAATAAAGTAATAAATTATTTCAGGTTGTAGCTTTAAATACTCTAATGGCTCTATGAGCTGTAGACCTCGTCCATATGATATGATATGATATGATATGATATGATATTATTTATTGTATAACTGTGTACAAAGATGTTGACATAATACAATTAGGAACCAACAGTCTATCCATCACGGACGTACAATATATTAATGACTAACCTATAACTAAATAACAAAACTAATACATGCATACACTATTATCATAATCGTCAAATTCTTTCATGCTGTAGAAGACTCTACTAATAAGCCATTTTTTTAAAATGGTTTTAAATTGGTTACCTTCGACAGACTTTATTTCAACAGGCAACTTGTTAAAAACTTTTATTGCTGCAATGTAGGCACTTTTATCCATAATTTTATTATTGACCTTTGGAATACGATAGTTATATTTATATTGCATGCGCAAGTTATCATTGATTGTCGACAGTTTTGTGAAATACTCTCCATTGCGCTTTACAAAGAGGCAAAGCTCCAGTATGTAGATTCCAGTTAAAGTCAAAATCCGCTTTTCCTTGAAAACATTTCTAACTGAGTGAAGCTTGTGCAAGTGAAACATGTTTCGTAAGCATCTTTTTTGTAACCTGAATGTAGTTAGAACATCAACAGAATCACCCCAATAAATGATACCATAAGTGAGTTGTGAATATACATTTCCATAGTATGCGCTCTTAACGACATTCTCTGAACATGTTTCAGAGAGTATAGATAGGGCATAGGCTGCTTTTGCAATTTTAGAGTTTAAATCTGCAATGTGCATAGTGGGGGTCCGCCATTATTTACGGAAAGAGAAGAGTCATACGCAGCGTACTATGTAGGCGAACAACACGCGAACGCGAAGCGAAGCGATGCGGCGCAGGGTGAATCAATCCATTGATACCTATAGAAGTGTTTTATTTACGTGGGCGATCTCGTTGCGAACGCGAACGCCGTGGGCCTGCCGCACCGCGCCGCGCCGCTTCGCTTCGCGTTCGCGAGTTGTTCGCTTACGTGCGACGCAGATATAAAATCTATTAGTTCCCTTGAGTTCCACGACTCTTCTCTTTCCGCGCAGATACTAGTAAACACTATTGCAACATGTTAGCATAGGTTAGCATCTTACCAAACTTGACACACTGTCAATTAGTACTAGTGGCCTACCTATCTCGTATAAAACAATTGCCTGCTACTCTTTAGATATAAACATGGAATGCAGCGATAGGCCTCAAGGGCACAAGTAGGTAAGTGAGTGGTTATAAAGATCACTTACCTTTAGATGGAGCACATTGTACGACTGTTTCTCGCAGCCGCGCGTGAGAATTGTCAAATAAGTGAATGTTGCGCCCGTGCAGGATTCATACTTATCTGATCTTTATTCTGATTATATGTTTCTGCACCTACCTTATTAATAAACTACATGCAAAATATGAGAAATGAGTATGCAGTTGCTTAGATAAGTAAGTGGAGTATTCATAATTTCATAAATATCTAAATCTTGTGTTTTTCTATTTAACTTTGAACACAGTAAAGTTTTTCCCTGTGTAAGAAAAAATGATTACTGACAGTAGTCTCTTAGTAAAGAGAGGTGTCTTATGTCACTATATTTTATTATGATATTATATAATATATGTTATAAAACATAAATCAGAATAGGGAGCTACTCGTAAGTATGAATCCTAGGGCACTACAACTTAAAATTATAAGACTTATTAGGTATGAATTTGGACCCAATTGAAGTGTACATTTTTGTTCGCAATATATGCTGTCATTGCTTTTATTTCTCACATCGTATACTATTTACATAACAAATAATCAAGTATAAGGGTTTTAATATTCATTTGACATACGCATCTCAAATGAGTATTCAAATGACCAGTCGTAAAAGTTGGCACCCACTTTTACGGCTGCGCTGAAATTAAAAATATAAGTATAGGTACTCGTACTTATAGATTTAAATTGAGTTCCATAACTACCTATCTTAAATCTAAACTAGCCTCAATCTCTTCGGTCACCAGTTACGTAATCTTTTTAGTTAGCCTAGTTTTGTGTCCCACTGCTGGGCAAATGCCTCATCCTTTCCTCCACTCAACCCTGTCGTTTGTACTTTCCCGCCAATCCGGATAAAATGCATCCATGCGCCATCTCCTTTTCGGTCTGCCTGAACCCCGGCCTGCACCATCGATACGTCACGTCAATTACTTATATATTGTCTTATGTTTTAAATCTATGTACGTTGGTTACTTTTGCACAATCTACAGGAGATCGTCTACAACTTACACATATTGATTTTGTATGGACTTCATTTATCAGTTTATCATCGAGAGTTTGGCGTAATGAACAAATACCTACACACTACAGATAAAGCCACTTAATAATAACGATAGCGTACCGCCTATAAAACATTACATGGTTAATATTCGTCGGTTTCGTATGGTTTCGTGGAATACTACTGGAATTGGTTAGGATTAAGATATATATTAAAACGGGTCAGTCATGTATTTGTACGTCGAATTGTACGACATATTTCGCTCCATAGCGAAGCGCATTGGCGGACCCACGCAGAGGTCCAGGAATCCTATCAACCATCAGGCGTCAGTATTTTATGTGGTATAAAAAGATAACTGAATAACCCAGAACTGGACACTTTCACAATAGCAAATTTTTATTCCATATTTCAAGCAAAGGGCTGACAACTGACAAACGGGCAGTCAACTTTATAGTTGACTTTGTAGTTAGTGCTTGACAGGCTAATTCTTATGAATTAGCCTGTCAAGCACTCGAATTAATACATAATACACGATAGTAATAAAATATGTCCCTATCCTCCGTTGTTGGTCCCATAACTATAAGTTACTGCTGTTTATTAACATGTTCCCTTTGTTCACAGCTGATCGTGTACCCCACAAGACAAGGCCTCCAGACCATGGGCGTCCTCATCATCATGTTCTGCATCTGGCTCATCGCCTTCTTCCTCGCTTCCCCTCTCTACATGTTCAGGAACCTCAAGACCCACAACATCGGTCTCATTGGCATGGACTCCTTAAGCTTCTGCATCGAGGACTGGCCCATCGCCAACGGACGGGCCATGTACTCTCTCTTTAGCCTCATATTCCAGTATCTCCTCCCAGTTCTAGTCGTAGTCATAGCCCATATTCAAATTCATAGAAGACTCAGAGGAAGAAGACGAACGACTAGAAAAACTCCAACTATCCTCATCGCTATTGCTGTAACTTACGTTATTAGCTGGCTGCCACTAAATGTTTTCAACTTGGCAGCAGATTTCTCGAAAGAACCTATCTTGGGAGAGGATCAAATGATAATAACGTACGCTATCTGTCATATTATTGGTATGTCGAGTGCCGTCTCGAATCCGCTGCTATACGGATGGCTGAATGATAATTTTAGGAAAGAGTTTGAGGAGATTCTTTGCTGCTGTCGGAAGAAAGGGCAAATGAAGAATCAAAGGGGAAAGAGGAAGATAGATACAGAGTTGACAGCTTTAGCTCAGCTTGAGCAGACTGTGACGACTAATACGAAAACTTCGAATTGCTCTCAAATTTTCTGACTAAAAAGCTGCTGCAAATAGCACGAGCATAGCAGCATTGAAATGCAAAGCATTTAAAATGCTTGTCAATTCTAGGGTTTGCACGACGGATCCGAAATGTATGGGAAGATCCGCGGATCCGGATAATTTCATACATTCCGGATCCGGATTGCAAACCCTAGTCAATTCGAACTCTTCTAGTTAAGGTGTATAAAGTTCCTTTCTATGTTATGTTGTGTTAAGTGATATTGTAATCTATGTGAATAATTGTATAGTTTGTACATATGTCAATGTTATTGTTTGTACTTTACGTTTTTCTGAGCCCGAAACGTAGATGACTTACAATGTCGTGTTAAGATTTTATAATGAAATTAAATATTATTATGACGATGTTTGGCTTTTTTTTCCTTTATTGTTTTTTCTTTAGTAGGTTTTATTTATTTTGTTTAAACTTCATTGCACAAATATATACCACAATGTCAAACAGATACACATACAATCGGTGTAGAGAAAAAAGTTAATTGAATTTTGAAATAGGTAGGTACATGGTAGGTACCTAATTAAGTTTTTCGACAAAATTGCGAAGAAAAAACGAATCGTGTAAATTATATTAATTTTAATTGTTATGTTAGTAAAAGTACAAAAAAACTGTCAATCGGAATTATAAAGCACAGGATTATGAACTAAAATACAGTTCAATATAAGTTTCAAGTTAGGTACGAGAAAAAAGATACAAATGTCCTAAAACCTCAGACGATAAATACTTAATAGTTTTTGCACTTTTTGCCCCTGTAAGATTATAATAGCAACTCAGTTATTCGTTATTCTATTTTCAGTCGTTATTTGCAAGGAGTTTATGTTTTTCATAAACATTACACATTCAAGCTACCTATAGAAAAACACATTATTTTTCTATAACAATTGGATAACAATGACGTTAATAATCGTTTTATTCCCGAAGGCTTAGAATGATAGTAGTACATTATTGTCGAGGCTCGGAAGTAGCTACCTACTTGCTGGCTGAGGATTCGTTTAACGGACGACCTTGGAGTCCATTTAATTGAATCCGAAGCCAGCAAGTAGCCTTCCAGCCGAGTCATATATAGTGCTTTTCTCAAAAATGGTGCATGAAATAGAAATAGTTTACAGAAGCAACGTTCTAATTTTCACAGAAAAAAGTAAAACCATTAAAAAGATTTGCTTTGCCGCCTTTAAAAAAAAGAAAGTGTATTTTTCGGCTGAAAATACGCCAAACTATTTGAGACACGTAGTCGCGGTACCAACATTATAATAATAAGTGCTGATCATCTGTTTGGCTGTTTAATGGACCTTATGGACCTATGCCTTCATTTGATATGGCCATTTAAAGTTTAAAAAAGTTTGGTACTCGTTAAATAATGGAATTTGTATGCAACATTGCAGTCCCAAAATCGAGACTGCAATGTTTTTAACTTTTTAATTTCTTTACTGACCATAAACTACGCACTTCGCGACCTATTTTTTAACCGGCAACGTCGACTTTGCCGTCCATTTTTGAGAAAAAATTTATAACCAAATATTACATCGCAGATGGCCAACATTTCCAGAGGTTTTTATTTATAATTTTAATATTTTTCGCATCGCATTTCTGGTGAGAATAATTAATGTTTTAAGATACCTTGTGGTAGATAAAATTGTGTTTATAAAGCTTTGCTTCCCGGTATCCTAAGCGCTTTGCTTGCGGCGTGGTCACGAGTGATGTGAAAAAGCAAAACGAAATCTAAAATTGAAAAGCTTAGCTACATGCCCTAGTTTGGGACTTAATAACACTTAATTTAGTGAGTGGTCTATGAAATATTTGGGAGTCGTATAAAAAATAATGAAATTTACTTGCTGAATATACCTAAATTATTGACGTGATAACCTCTTATAAATCGATGAACACCGGTAACATGCACGAAAAAGTGTCACGTTGTGGACAGATCTCCATGGTAACGTTGTGGATGGATCTCCATGGTAACGTATAAAAGTATGCAATTTTTCATGAATGTTTTCTTATGACGTTATCACGCAAAATTATCGTCCGTAAACCGACTTTACAGACAACTATTTTTTTACCACTCAACCAAACCCAGGCCAAAAGAAACAAAATATTCGCCAACGATCTGACATTACTTATATTAGAATCTTAATATACTAAAAATAGGCTAGGCTAAATAGCTGAGGAATTTATTCTGTACAAAACTGTAGTGTATGCGACCTCCGGCCGCAGAACTACTTGGAATAAGGTTTATGACTATACGTCAGTTCGAATGTTACGTCAATGAATAAATGGTTAATGTCCTGGATGCTGTTCATCTTTATGTATATTCCTGCTGATATCCTAGAATACTACAGTGGCGACGAGGAAATAGTGAAATTCACGGAGGTAAATTACCTACACAGTACGTACGCGTAACATTTTGGCCATATAATGTCAGTCGGCAAAGTAAGGGAATTCGATGTAAGCAACGGTCAATGGTCGTCATTTGTGGACAGGGTGGAAATGTATTTTCTTGCCAACGTTATTCCGGAAGACCGGAAACTACCCACCCTGATTGCTACGATGGGAGATGAAGCGTACGAGCTGCTTGTTAATTTAGCGAGCCCGAAGAAGCCATCTGATCTTACTTACGCACAGGTAGTAAAGCTTATGCAACTACATCTCCAGCCGAAGCCGTCCACATTAGCAGAGAGGTACCGTTTCCGCCAGAGACGTCAAAATGTCAATGAAAATGCCACTTCCTACGTGACGGAATTAAAAAAATTGTCACGACATTGCGAATTCGGTGCAAATCTTAGCGATAATTTACGCGATCAGTTTATATGCGGATTACGGAATGACGTCATCAGGCAGCGCCTTTTTGCGGAGGATGACACAATCTCGTTCACAGAAGCAGTGAAATTAGCATGTTCACTAGAGGCGGCAGAGAAAGATGCGGCAGCAGTGGACACGACAGCAGCGGCGAGCGCGGTGAACGCGCTGGAGGCAGCTGCGGGACGCGGACAGAGGGCGCGCACGGGCGGGCACGCTCGCGGCGCCGGCGCGGCGGCGGAGAAGGTGCGGGCGGAGAACTGCGCGGCTTGTGGAGCGCGCAACCACGGCTACGGCACCTGTCGCTTTAAGGACTTCGTGTGCAGCAAGTGTCAGCGCACCGGTCATCTACGTCGAGTGTGCCCGGAGTACGGCGCGCCTGGCGCGGAGAGTTACAACTCGGGTCCTCAACGTAGACGAGACCTAAAGAAGAAGGGGTTCAATTTCGGCGACTTCGATAGTGGGACCAGCACAGAAGAGGACGACGTCGAGGAGCGTTTGAACCACCTCGGTTTAGATAAATATCCACCGGTATGTTTACCAATATCTATTGACAATAAGATTATTGAGATGGAAGCCGACACGGGCACAGCTATTGCGTGCATTAATAGAGCCACTTATAATAAAAAGTTCTCGCATCTTCCAATAGAAGGGGATAGTATTTCTTTTCGATTTTACAACGGTTCTAAAATAAGGCCCATAGGGGTCATTAGACCCACAGTACGATTTTTGGATCGAGAGAAGAAGCTAGAACTTTTTATCTTCGAAGAGGGTACTACATCCTTAGTAGGGAGGCAGTGGTTAACTGAATTAAAGATAAGGTTGCCAGATTTTAGCGTAGACCAACACATTCACAACTGTCAAATTAAAATTGATAAGGAAATTTGTAATATACTCGACAGGTACAGTGAAGTGTTTAGCGGCGGGCTGGGGCGGTACTTGGGCGGTAAAGCGACACTGCGCGTACGCGAGGGCGCGACGCCGGTGTTCCGGCGCGCGCGGCCCATGCCCTACGCGCTGCGGGAGCGGGTCGACGCGGAGCTCGACGCCATGCTGCGGGAGAACATTATCGAGCCCGTCGATTGCTCCGAGTGGGCGTCGCCGCTGGTGCCGGTCAACAAGGCTGACGGTACGCTTAGAATCTGTGCGGATTATAAGGCAACATTAAATCTGGTACTGTTGGTAGACCGCTACCCCCTCCCTAGGATAGAGGATGTGCATGTCGGGTTAAACGGTGCTCAGTATTTTTCCAAATAGATCTGTCTCAGGCGTATAATCAGATTGAATTAGACGAGACGAAAATGTTCACTGTGATTAATACCCACAGGGGTCTGTTTAGATACAACCGACTAGTTTTTGGTTTATCATCCAGCGTAGGTATATTCCAGCGTATCATGACAAATTTATTTGGCAACATTCCTAATGTGCAGGTCTTTCTGGATGACGTAATTATAGGTGGGAAAAGCAAGTCGGAGCACTTACTGGCGCTTCACGCGGTTTTTAAACGTCTAGTGGAGAATGGTTTAAAACTAAAGAAAAGTAAATGTGTCTTTTTAGCTGATGAAGTCTCATATTTAGGTTATATAGTTTCTAAAAATGGAATTAAGGCGGATAAATCTAAAATAGAGGCCATTTTGAAAATTCAACGACCGGGAAACGTAAACGAGTTACGCTCCTTTTTGGGAATGGTCAATTTCTTTGCAAAGTTCGTAAGAAATTTTAGTTACCTGCTAGTTCCGTTGAATAATTTGCTACGCAAGGGGGTCGAGTGGATTTGGGATGCCGATTGTGAGCGTTCATTTTCAGAAATCAAAACGGCTTTGACTAGCACGGATGTCCTAGCACACTACGACCCTAAAAAGGTTCTGATTGTGACTTGTGATGCTAGCGCTCGCGGCGTGGGCGGCGTGCTAGCGCAGCCTGGGCCGGTCGGGGAGCGCCCCGTGGCGTTTGCGTCACGCTCGCTCACATCTGCTGAAAAAAATTACTCGCAAATCCACCGTGAAGCTTTATCGATTATCTACTGCATGAAAAAATTCCATCAGTACCTTTATGGCAGGAAATTTGTCTTACGCACTGATCACAAGCCGCTTGTTTCCATCTTTGGACCTAACGCCGGGATCCCTACAATGACAGCGAGCAGGATGCAGCGCTGGGCAGTAATTTTGTCAGCCTATGACTATGAGATTGAGTACATCAAGACGAACGAAAACTGTGCCGACGGGCTCTCAAGGTTACCTCCCGGTGCAGATGCTCAAGCTAGCGCGGCTGAAGTAGTTCCAGAACAAACGTATTTACATTTTGTGCAAGATGCGCTCTTATTAGACTACAGTCAGCTTAAGCGGCTTACAGCAGAAGACAACATGTTGCAGAGGTTGCTGTCTTTTATCCGCGATGGTTGGCCAGAGACGTGTGAGGTCCTTGCGATGAGGCCATACTTTAACCGACAATCGGAATTGTATGAGGAGTTAGGTTGTGTAATGTGGGGCCATAGATTAGTCGTGCCGGAAAGCTGTCGTAAACAAATTTTAGATCTTATTCACGAGCCACACATGGGTGTAGTAAAGTCGAAAGCTATTGCGCGGAGTTACGTATGGTGGCCTGGAATCGACGAAGCTTTAGAGCGTAAGTGCCTCGCTTGCACAGTATGCGCTGTGCACGCGGACGACCCTCCTCGCGCTGCACCACGTCCCTGGGGATGCCCTGCGCGAGCTTGGTCCAGGCTTCATTTAGACTTCATGGGCCCTATAGCCGGAAAAACGTATTTAGTAGCCGTAGATGCGACGTCCAAGTGGCTAGAGGTATTTTCGGTCCCCAGTACGGCAGCAAAGTTTACTGTTAATAAACTTAGCGAGCTTTTCAGTAGGTTTGGGAACCCTAGACAAGTTGTGACTGATAACGGCCCTCCGTTTACTAGCAACGAGTTTGATAATTTTATCAAAAACGAGCGTGTTGAGCACATATTTACACCACCTTACCATCCTGCGTCTAATGGGGCCGCGGAGAATGCAGTAAAGACTTTAAAGAGGGTAATTAAAAAGGCTTTGACGGAATCCAAGGATGTTGACATGGCTTTACATACCTTCTTAAAACACTATAGGAATACTAACCATGCTAGTACTGGTGAAACTCCTGCCGCGATTTTGCAGAAAAGACACCTTCGTACGAAGTTAGATGCTCTTAAACCCGACTTAGTCTTGGAAGTCCTAAACGATTCGCCTAATAGTGAGAAGTCAGGAGTTCGGACCTTTTCTGTAGGTCAAGATATTTGGTTCCGCCAATACCTTAAGGGGGAGAAGTGGCTACCGGGTAAGGTAATTAGCTCTACTGGACCAAGCGACTACACGGTATCCGATATTACAACCGGCAAGCACATTCATAGGCACGTCGACCAGTTGAGGAGACGTGTAGGGACACAACCCGTAACCCGCTCAGATTCCGAGTGTGTCGCGTCGACGAGTAGGTCGCTAGCTATGCCCTTGCCTGACGGTACTCGCACGGGGTCGGTTCAGTCCGAAATCCCGTTTACGTCTACGCCGACAGATGAAACGGTTCCGCTTAGTCCGGCACCAGCCGCGTACACCACACCGACGGCAATCACACCATCGCCAGCTGTGCCGTCGCCGTCAACTTCATCCGCTGTCGCCACATCGGCCAACGTGCCACAGACCTATTCCGTGTCTGACACCCCCGTACCGCCCGAACCTCGCCCAGTTCGTAAATGTCGACTTGATAAGGTTGTTTGTTATAAGGAGTAGTTAGTTCAGTTGTAGTTATCTAATTTGTTGTAGTATCCATTAGCTAGGCTATATGGAAATATCTATTATGTTGATAATTTATGGTGGAGGAACTGTAGTGTATGCGACCTCCGGCCGCAGAACTACTTGGAATAAGGTTTATGACTATACGTCAGTTCGAATGTTACGTCAATGAATAAATGGTTAATGTCCTGGATGCTGTTCATCTTTATGTATATTCCTGCTGATATCCTAGAATACTACAAAAACCATACAAAAAGGTATAATATCCTCTTTTTGCCGAACTAAAGTCCTTTCGGTATATTAATACCTAAACCACCTCCTATAAATAAACGGGATATTGCCAATTTCTTCCCCTTAAATATTTTATCTGTTAGTATTCATTTTTATTTCTTTATTTTGTCGATATTCAGGACAAGAGGTTTATTCAGACTACAAAATACGATGCGAATATCATACTATTTTAGTATCTACGTATACCCTGGATGAGTATCCAGAGTATTATAATAACATTTGGGATTGGTTTCAATCCTCTTCGTACAAAAACTTCCAACTGTAGGAACCATTTCTAGATTATAGTACATTGTGCAACATGGGGCGTAAGTTAAATATTGCAAACGAGAATAAGTTAAATCGCGACGGCTTGCCGGAGCGATTTATAGACTCGAGTTTGCAATATTATTACGCCCCGAGTTACACACAATGATTTTCATCACACTTGCGATACAAAAATGAAGTATAAAGACAAAAACTGTTAATTATGGTACTAGAAACTTCATTACTCCCTAGGGAAAACGTTTTTTCTATTACTCCCGCTAAGCCTGCATGCAATTCCACAATTACTGAGCGAGTGTGATGAAATACATAGTAGGTATACTATGCTAGCACTGTCAATAAACTTCCGGGCTATTTCGCCTAATGTATTGCTTTGTTTATTCCATAGATATTTATTTTATATCGGAAACTCGGAAGTGTGGCGCATTTATAAATTAGTATCTTAGTGTTTTTTCGATACCCATTACATAACTAAATTAGAAAAGGTTCTTTCTGATTTTGCTAATGTTTATGTGGGCTGTATTTTTATATACTATGGTAAACCCACTTTGGGCCCGATTCGGATTTTGTAATAGAGATCTATTAGATATCTTTTAGACATCGCCAAGATACGATAACGATATTTTTAAGATCTAACCTGTCAAATTTGACATTTCCGCGATTCTGGAGATACTCTTGAACGATTTCCACAAGATATTACTTAGAGATCTAATTCACATCTAATAGATATCTAACACGATCTATAGTAAAAGTGACATTGGTTGCCCGAATTGCGCTGCAAAAGAGAACTAGTTGAAATCTAAACTATAACGTGTCTAGAATGGATCTAGTACGTGTCGTCTCTTGTGAATATCTTGAAGTTCGAATACGGCAGTTTGTCTGTAGAAAAGGAAGCAGATTTCGAATTTTCTATGGGAGGGCAACCCTTCGCATTTTAGCTAAAGGTTCTGTTCGGATTACTGCTACAAATGTTAAAATCGATGTTGCTGCCCAGATTTTGACATAGTGAAGTTGCAATTGACTCTAGCGTGATTGGCTTATTTAAGTATGTATATTACTTATACTAATCTGTGTATTTCAATAAAATTGATACAATTTTATAATGAACACGAATAACACGATTCTTTACAATTAAATAGAGAGTTTTTTTGGCAAACTTCTCTTTTTTTATTATTAAATAGGCCTTCAAATTTTCACAAAAAAAATACATACATTATAAAATAAATTCAATGAAATAAGTGTATAAAATATGAGTACATATTTCTAAAGAGATTACTTATTTCCAGATGACTGGGACTAAAAAGAATAATTTCTTAATTCCATAAATAAAACTTAAGTATTATTAAAGTCTTCGAGATTCATGTCGGCTTTTCACCGTTATCGAAACACCTATCTCCTCAAACTTAAGAGTAAGAAAGAGAGGGAAGATGCTTTAACGACAAGCGCCATTTTGTTTATCCTTTAGCAATGGTCGCGGCTTGACCGACGACAGCTACCGCGGGAGCAGCTTTGATGATGCCGTCACGGATGTTTTGTCCCACTAATATTTTGTAACAAATAATAGAGAAAATAGAATAGCATACCTACTACCAGGAATTTATGAAATTTGTGTAAAAGCCCGTCTACAATACGGTTCTGCAAAGTTTAAAACTTTGCTTTAAATAAAAGCGTGATTCCGTGACATCAAAAAGTAATCAAAGTTCGATTAGATGACAGTTCAGTTTCAATAATTATTAAACTTGTAGCCAACGTAAAGTGTAAAGTGTCAACATTTTTCAAAAGACGTTTAAAACCACAATTAGGTTAAAATATGCTAAGTCATAGAATGTAACATAATTATGTGAAAAAGAAGTAGGGTTCCTAACCCGTTGCCATAAAGTACCTTGTGATAAAAAAAAAGCCACATATCTGAAACGAAACAGCAATAAATAACAAAAAAATACATACCAATTTTTTAAACGGGTTCCATCTAGGGTTGGGCGCCCCTGACACCGCGCTCAAAGCCAGTACGCAGGCGAACACGCAAAACAAAACACGACTGAAGTTCATTTTGAATTTAGAATGTCGATTCGAAATTCAAATTCTCTTGGACGTTACGTGCTCACGATTGACAAGTGAATGATGATCGAACACCGAACGCTCCTTATATTGATAAACTGTTGCAAATTTATTTTTGCAGTTATTAGATTTGAAGTTAAGCTGAAATGAACTTTATTGGTTAGTAATACAGCGCAATGTATGTTTGTGTATCGGTAAATGATACGATGCTTAGCAGGGGTCAGCCAGACTGGGAACTACCGGAGAGCTTGATTGGAGTTATTCCCCTTTTTACCCTGTTTCCAGACAATGGAGACTAGGAGATATTCTTGATTATCAAGACTGTCTGGATGGATTTTTATGATTGAGGTGTTTACCGATTCGTCATAACTTGCCACTACTTCGTAAACCCGTTCATAGCGATCGATGCCCCGGATAAAAGTCTAGCTTATATAATATACCTACGCTATTGTTATGTATGTTTTTCTACTCCCGTACTTTTATTTGCCATTTAAAGGGTAGTGCACACGTCTTTAAAACCCTGCCTTATAGTTGTCATGACAAGTCTTTAGTTTATTCCCCAAAAAAGCATTTGTGCATGCACACGCAGTAACTTTTTGGCACTTTTTCGATACTTCGTGTAATTACCACTTAATAGTATTTTATACAATCGTGATATAATGGAGAGCTTTTCAGTCGAGTACCGTGTTTAGGCAACGAAGCTTGCTGAGTTGCCTAAGTAAGGTACGAGATTGAAACGCTTGATTATATCACTATTGTATACAATACTTTTTCTACGAGTCATCAAAAAAATACTTAAAACTAGTAGAAGAATCATATATGTAGGTAAAAAAACCAAAAGTATACAGCTAAGATGCGCGAGCAGCCGCGATACCTTCATACTCGTACGCGACCCGGCCCCCGCGCCCCGCGCCCCCGGCCGGTTGGTCAACGACACCTTCTCGTAACTCATGAGGCCCTGGTACTTGCTCCGCGCTTTCGATTGGTCAATTTTATTATAGTTGACTAAACTGTATCAAAATGAATATTATAGTTGACTAAACTGTATCGAAATGAATATTATAGTTGAGTTGGGGTCCCATAGTGAAAAAAGTATGCGATTTCACTTTGGTATACGAAGTCTTAATTTAAGCATTGCAGTCGACGAGTAGAAAAAAGATATTGTATGTAACCATCGCCCACACTGTTAACTGACAGGTCGTAAACCTTATTACAAAAGGCATAAGGTCCACCGATGGACAGTTGTTAAGTGTGTTGCTGTTTGTAGGTTAAGCATAATTTTGCGACCGAGAGGTATCGAAGTTATCGGCTTGCAGTTTAAAAATAGAGTTTATAATGTAGGTATGGAATGAATCTAGCTAAGTAGGTATAAGTATTTGTTAATAGTTATTTACGATACAAGTGCGGAAAAGAGGAAATTCGAAACGAGTGGCGATAAATTAAAACACGACCGAAGGGAGTGTTTTAAATCGACACGAGTTGCGAATTACCTATATTCGCACGTGTATCGTACAACGTTTTACAGTACATATGGCCCTTTAAACTTTTGACATCGCACGAAAAGTGCTATTTTACGCACTAGTACGGGAAAATAGGGCCATAATATGTACTGTAAATTAGTTTATCATTGTCATTTATCATTTGTGCCTGTGCCCAGCGCAGTAGTGGGACTTATATACCTATGCTGAATTATTATTATTGTTTATCATTGTTGATTAATTATGAAAAATTACGCAAAAAACGGCAAGAACATCACGTTTGTTGTATGCGAGCCCAACTTAAATATTTATTTTATTTTGTTTTTAGTAGTTGTTACAGCGGCAACAGAAATACATCATCTGTGAAAATTTCAAGTTTCAAGCTATCACGGTTTATGAGTTACAGCCTGGGGATAGACAGACGGACAGACAGACAGACAGACAGACAGACAAACGGACAGCGGAGTCTAAGTAATAGAGGGTACCGTTTTACCCTTTGGGTACGGAACCCTAAAAATCACCCTCATCTATAATTTCAATATTTTCCTTATTTTTTCTGGTGTTAATAAACAATTGGTGTCAGACCTGATCAAAAAACTGTCAAAACATCAACATCAAACATCAACATTTATTCAGCAAATAGGCCACAAGGGCACTTTTACACGTCAACATGGAATTTACATACAGCAAAAAAAAACACATCTACAATTATAAAATACAACTTTCTAAGCCGCAAATACAAAATCAAACTAAAGTATTACATAGAGGTGTATAAAGTCTCTAAATGTCGAATTACAAAAAAAAACGCTATAACAATAGTATTGAAAAAAAGAACACAAAGATACAAAACTATAATCTAAAATTATTTAGAGATGTAAATGTCTCTAAGTGTCATCATAACTAAAAGATTACAATATATAGTAGTTAATCAAATTATCCTTAGAGATGTATAGGGTCTCCATGAGTCAAAATCCTGTATACCTAATTAAAACATTCATTAAGTAAGAAAATGACAATAAATTACTGTTACATGTAATGTCATTGAGTTTTTTGCCAATGTAATGTCAATGATTTAAATGCCATCTAGTCTAGTGAGTTTCCCCCTAACTGGTATTAATATAACTCGAGTACTAACAGTGATGTCCTTAGAGGTTTCAAGTAATGCGACGAAATAACGCTAGATGGCGTTAACCTCAATTATACACAGTGCTGCAGACATTTTGTAATAGTGATTGAGTTTTCACTTCTGCCGGCACTCCCTGAGTGCAACCCGTTGTTTTTTTAAGTGAAAACTTCTTTAGCGGCGCTGTGCACTTTTTGTGATGGGGAAAAAATGTTAAACTTGTAACAGGTGTCACGTGACCGTAAGACGTAGGACGGACACGTGACCTGATCGAAAAACTGTTACTTCAATGTCATTGAGTTTTTCTTTGTTGATTTAAATGCCATCTAGTGAGTTTCCCTCTAACTGGTATTAATATAACTCGAGTACTAACAGTGATGTCCTTAGAGGTTTCAAGTAATGCGACGAAATAACGCTAGATGGCGTTAACCTCAATTATACACAGTGCTGCAGACATTTTGTAATAGTGATTGAGTTTTCACTTCTGCCGGCACTCCCTGAGTGCAACCCGTTTGTTTTGTTATGCTCATTAATGTTGTTTAAAGTGTAATTTTAATAGCTAATAAAATTTCGGTGAATCATATGTTTTCTATGGAAGCTACAGTTGATTTCGGGATTGGCCCCATAATAATAGTTTTTCACTGTGACCTACATATTCAGCCCTCGGAGTCAAATAGAAATTGAATTGTCAGACATTTACAAAATCCCCCTGTATATTTGACGCTGGTTGTACTTGAAGGTTTTATTTATTTATTTATTATTTATTTATTTATTTATTACAATTTATTTATTTATTTAACCTTTATGCACAAAAGAAAACCTTGCAAGATTTTCTTTTCTGTGTACTACAGACTATAGTACAAAATGTCGGTAGGTAAATCATATGTTATCACCCACCCTGTATGCTGATTGTTCTTGAAGGTTAGGATATCGGAATGAAAATAAAAACATTTTAAACTTATTATTAAGTTATATAATTTTCATAAAATTGATACAATTTTATAACACAACACATTAATACAATTAAGACTATATTTTCATTGCAAAACATAATAAGTGTGTATTTTGTTAATTTTCATTTTATCACATATAGTAAAAATAAATCAAATCTGCACTAATAAATCTGCAGTAAGTACCTAATATTTTTATTATTGCATATAATTTAAAATTATGAGTATTTAGATGACTTCAATTAATTATATAGAATCTATTACATTTATATTATATTAACATAAATAGTATACTACTAGTATACACAAATAAATAGTATACTATGATTAGGTGTCCACTGTTAACTAAACACCCGTCTCTTTCCAAGTGACTAGTTAGAAAGAGACAAAACCATGTTTTTTATCCTTTAGCAATGGTCGCGGCTTGACCGACGACAGCTACCGCGGGGCCAGCTTTGATGATGCCGTCACGGATGTTGCGTCCCGCTTTTTCCTGTAACGAATGATGAGACACAATTAGTGATTTCATACACAAACATTGTACCTTGGCTTGAGCGAAGTTGATGGTTGGGGAAGTTTGAAGGCAGGATTCCACCAATGTGCGGCACAAGCATATTTAATACTATAGTTCGTTTTTTAGCATTAGAAAAAAACTTACGCGATCTTGGGCCCGTTTCTCAAAAGTTTGTAACTTGTAATACAAGTGCAAGTCCCTTTCTAACAAAAGTTGTCAAAAAGTGACATCCGCTTGTATTAGTATTACAAGTTACAAGCTTTTGAGAAACGGACCCCTTAACGTGTCTTTTAATTGAAAATGCTTTTTAAAAATCAGTAACTATTATGTAGGTACTTATGAAAGTAAAAGAATTGTTAGAGTGAATATGATTCATAATTGTTACATATTTGCCGTGACTTATTTTTCAAAAGTGTTTTTAATAAAAAGACACGTCAATTGTTTACCTTTTTTCTAATGCTAAAAAAGCGGCCAAGTGCGAGTCGGACTCGCCCATGAAGGGTTCCGTATTTAGGCGATTTATGACGTATTAAAAAAAAAAACTACTTACTAGATCTCGTTCAAACCAATTTTCGGTGGAAGTTTGCATGGTAATGTACATCATATATTTTTTTTTTATCATTCTCTTATTTTAGAAGTTACAGGGGAGGGGGGACACACATTTTACCACTTTGGAAGTGTCTCTCGCGCAAACTATTCAGTTTAGAAAAAAATTATATCAGAAACCTCAATATCATTTTTGAAGACCTATCCATAGATATCCCACACAGGTATGGGTTTGATGAAAAAAAAAATTTTCACTTTCAGTTCTAAGTATGGGGAACCCCCAAAATTTATTGTTTTTTTTTCTATTTTTGTGTAAAAATCTTAATGCGGTTCACAGAATACATCTACTTACCAAGTTTCAACAGTATATTTCTTATAGTTTCGGAAAAAAGTGGCTGTGACATACGGACGGACAGACAGACATGACGAATCTATAAGGGTTCCGTTTTTTGCCATTTGGCTACGGAACCCTAAAAACGAACTACCTATACAAAAATGATGGAATCCCGCCTTCAGCGTGGCACGATTCGGTGAAAATATGAACTTTCGTGAGACGACATCTTCACACTATTTGGCAGCTGTCAACTGTCAAGCAATATGTCCCACACCCACTAGGGCGGCGCCACTGGAGCAAATAAAAATCTTTATTACGACCGGAATATTAACACTTAAATTGTATAATTTCCTACCGATTTTAGATTAAGACTCTTAAACTACGCTTGACGTCTTAAAAGTCTTAATTCAATTATAAAAGTAATAAAAATTCGATTAGATGAACAGTTTAATTAAAGATCGTTTAATCCAGATTCAATTGCAAAGCTCTTTATTTAGGACAGATAATTAACTTTTCGAAGCAATATTACATTTCTCTTTTATTAAATTCTCCATCAAACAATACTAAGATAGGATAATTAGAATGTAGGAAGAAAATTTCGTCAGTAACATTAGAATAAAAAAATATGGTTGTCTGTAAAGTCAGTTCACGGACCATAATTTTGCGTAATAACGTCATAAGAAAACATTGATGAAAAATTGCATACTTTTATACGTTACCATGGAGATCTGTCCACAACGTTACCATGGAGATCTGTCCACAACGTGACCATGGAGATATGTCCACATAGTGACACTTTTTCATGCATGCTACCGGTGTTCATCGATTTAATACGACGTTATCACGTCAAAAACTACTCATCCCTTATAACTATTTGGCAAAATATATCTGAAGACAAAAATGTATACATACCAATTTTTTAAACGGGTTCCACCGAGGGTTGGGCGCTCCTGACACCGCGCTCAAAGCCAGCACGCAGGCGAACACGAAAAACAAAACACGACCGAAGTTCATTTTAAATTTAGAATGTTCGAATTTCAAATTGTCCTGTACTGAACGTTGCGTTCTCACGATTGACAAGTGAATGATGGTCGAACACGTTAACGTTCGTTATATTGGTAGATAATAACAATTTTATTTTTGCAATCACTAAACTCAGAGTCAGTCTGAAATGGACTTTATCCGCTTGCGATAAGACGCCGCGTAGATTTTTGTAACGGTAAATGATACAAAGTTCAGTACGGGTCAAACTGGGAACTACCGAAGAGCTCGATTAGAGTGATTCCCCTTTTTGTAACGGTTAAATTTTCTTGCAGTTTTGAAGCGTAGATTTTTGTTCAACTATGTAACATTTTCTCTTATAATAATTTATATACCTATTTAATATTATGTATTTCCTCGTAGATCCCTTCCAACCTTCCAACACGTAGTACTAATTGACTCAATTTAATTTAAACCATCACAGTTGTATTTGTTTTATTCCGTTTGATTTCAAAACAAAACATTTTCGATCGTTTTTTTTTTCAAATCTGACTTTTTTTTATTGTAAGAGGCAACATTCATGTTGAATTGAATATCTAAAATTTTAGGATAATATCGATGACAGTGAACACATTTCAAACACACTCCACAGCACTAGAACATAATAGAAAAGCTAGAAACTCCTATCCTAGTCCTTTTTAAACTCTTCAAAAACCTACTTAACAGAACACCCGTAAAACTAATACGTCATCATAAATGACTTACTAATTAGCATTAAAACTGCGTAATTCCGCGTTCGCGGGCCGCATTTGATAACGTGGTATTGTGAGTTCAGAGGTTAAGAGGAAGAGGGAGATAAGAGGAAGCCCCGGCGTGGTTAAATACCTTATAAGATGATTAATTAATGGCTTTGATTAATTTGACGACTGGTCTGGCCTAGTGGGTAGTTACCCTGCCTGTGAAGCCGCTTGTCCTGGGTTCGAATCCCGGTAAGGGCATTTTTAGGGTTCCGTAGCCAAATGGCAAAAAACGGAACCCTTTTAGATTCGTCATGTCTGTCTGTCTGTCTGTCTGTCCGTCTGTCTGTCCGTCCGTATGTCACAGCCACTTTTCTCCGAAACTATAAGAACTATACTGTTGAAACTTGGTAAGTAGATGTATTCTGTGAACCGCATTAAGATTTTCACACAAAAATAGAAAAAAAACAATAAATTTTTGGGGTTCCCCATACTTCGAACTGAAACTCAAAAATTTTTTTTCATCAAACCCATACGTATGGGGTATCTATGGATAGGTCTTCAAAAACGATATTGAGGTTTCTAATATCATTTTTTTCTAAACTGAATAGTTTGCGCGAGAGACACTTCCAAAGTGGTAAAATGTGTGTCCCCCCCCCTGTAACTTCTAAAATAAGAGAATGATAAAACTAAAAAAAATATATGATGTACATTACCATGTAAACTTCCACCGAAAATTGGTTTGAACGAGATCTAGTTAGTAGTTTTTTTTTTATACGTCTTAAATCGCCTAAATACGGAACCCTTCATGGGCGAGTCCGACTCGCACTTGGCCGCTTTTTTTGTTATAAGCACAGATGTTTATTCCTGAGTCTTGGGTGTTTTCTTGTACCTATTTGTATATTATATATATCGTTGTCTGAGTACCCACAACACAAGCCTTCTTGAGCTTACTTGTGGGACTTAGTCAATCTGTGTAAGAATGTCCTATAATATTTATTTATTATTTAAATTAGTTGACAGATCGAAACCAATGATTGCTTGTGAAACATAATATTCTAAGTCTAACATGGCCGAATTCATGTGAAACTAGAGTTGAGACAAGGAGCTTTAAATATAGTTATAGGGGGTGTTACTGCAATGTTCTGCCACCAGAATGCAGCACTAGCGGCTATCGTAAACCATAAACTTAAACATACCTATTGTGATAAACTGAAATAGATGTCATATATTAAAGAAAAAGTGACGAAGCCCTCCAGTGGTGAAGGCCGGATTCGAACCGGCGTCTTTAGCAATCCGGGCTAACGCCTTGAACCCCTGGCCACCCCGCCACTATCTGATCCATTTTTCCATAATATATTATAATATTATTATTATTTTTCTTGGCAATTTTTGACGTCTAGAGGATATAGAGGAAGTTAAATAAAAATTCAAAGGTTCATTCACTCATAATTTTATTTACAATAAAAATGAGCGTAGGCAATACTGGATAATTTAACAGTAGGAGTTAGGAGTTAGGAGTTTTAGTTGGTTTTTAATTTTTTATCTTCCTCAGTATTTTAGCATTGTTTCCAAAAGTTCCGTGGCAATTTTCCAAATCATCATTTAAATAATGCCAGTGTTCTGAAATGTAGGACTAGAGTTAGCATCAATTATTAGACTATTTTACATAGTCCAGAATAAATAATAGTACCTACCTACAGGTACAGAAGATTCACTCTCTAACATAACGCGTCTATTACGACAGTTATGACCGCTAGGTGGCGCAAGAGCGAGCAGACGTCCGTTCCGTAGCGGTGCGTGGCAACTACCTTGGCTATAGACACCAAAATTGGTGTGAGCCGCATGTACTTGTAGCAATGCGACGAAATCGCGGAGTGAGCCACGCCAGCTCATGGACAAATTTATTGGAACGCAAAAAAAAAAGTTTACTAATTTTGAAATCACTTTAGGTCATCTAATCCAGTAAGTAATTAAACCTTTTTTGCGTTCGTCTAAATGTGTCCATGAGTAGGTACATTACGATACCAGTGCGAAAAGTAAAAAATTAATGGGCTGTACCTTTTTTACTACGGCAGTTTTCATGAATCATTTCGCATATGCTTTCAAATGGACGTTTAGCGTCTGTCAGGGAGTTTAACCCACAAACTGGTGAATTCCTGAAAAACGAGTATTAAAACGACATTATTATATTATCCACATCATATAGATATATATATATAGACAGCGTATATTTGTAAATAAAATCGATCAAGTGTGAGTCGGACTCGCGTTCCAAGGGTTCCGCACATTTCCCCATTTTTTTTAAATGTATTTTTATATGTGGAACGTGAAAGAATGAAATGTCTGTAAAAACCCGTAGGGGTCGGATCAAAAACTAAGTAGGTACTTAATTAAGTCCGACTCACGCTTGACTGATTTCTAATAGGATTTCCTGTCTTTTACTCGTATAGGTAAAGAACTATTTTAGTGACCCAGTAGTTTCGGGGGGGGGGGGGGAATAGTCGGACAGACAGAAAGACGCACGAGTGATCCTATAGGGTTCCGTTTTTTTTCCTTTTGAGGTACGGAACCCTACGAATGATATTTTACATGTCAATTTTAACCATAGAGAATTTATCAGTACCTACCTACTGCTATTTGACAATTAGATGTCGCGACGAACTAAAACTCTCATGCTCAACAATAGCTGATATTATAACTGGATTAACTAAATATCTTATAGTATCTTATGTGACACTGATTAAATTTAAACTTTCACGATTATTACACATTATTAAATTGTACAACGGATTACGCGATTAAGTCCCGTTGTACAATTTAATAATAGTATCTTATGTTATCTTATCTTATTAAACTTATTAATAACGGGTCACTCACGTATAATAAGTCGAAAACGTTTAATATGTCCGTGTCTCACGGAAGTTTTGTTATTAAAATTATCCTATCTTATCTTATCTTACGTGTGCGGGTTGAAACAGTGCATGAACTCCTCCATACAATGGCTGGTGTCGTCCTCAACGGCAGTGCTATTGAACTGTTTTAATCTCTTCATATAACCGGATTAACTATATATCTTATAGTATCTTATGTACTTAATATTATCTTATCTTACGTGTGCGGGTTGAGACAGTGCATGAACTCCTCCATACAATGGCTGGTGTCGTCGTCAACGGCAGTGCTATTGAACTGTTTTAACCTTTTCAAATAACCGGATTAACTATATATCTTATCGTATCTTATCTTACGTGTGCGGGTTGAGACAGTGCATGAACTTCTCCATACAATGGCTGGTGTCGTCGTCAACGGCAGTGCTATTGAACTGTTTTCATCTCATCTAATAACCGGATGAACTATATGTATATCTTATGGTATCTTATAGTATCTTATGTAATCTTATCTTATATTATCTTACGTGTGCGGGTTGATACAGTGCATGAACTCCTCCATACAATGGCTGGTGTCGTCCTCAACGGCAGTGCTATTGAACTGTTTTAATCTCTTCAAATCATCGGGGAGCGTCACAGGCGATATTGGAGACAGAAACACTGGAAAAAGCGATAAAAACATGTTGTTTCATATTATTGGCTTTATTTAAATTATTTTATTGATAGTTAGTTCTGTTTACTCGATAATTTGAGTAAGAAGAGCCTAATAATATTTTTCTACTCCAGCACTTAAATGTGTCAATTAAATGACTGACAGTGATATCTAAAGCAATGTCATTTGAATGCTTTGTCTATAGGCTCATAAGATGACTGCTAGCAGTCATCTTGTGAGTATAATACAACTGCTTTATTTTTTTTAAAGATACAAGTTCCGATCATCTTGATTGAAAGAGGTATGTTTTCATTTACAATAATAACTCTTTTTTTTTAAATAATAACTCTTTTTTTTTAAATAATAACTCAATTTTTTTTAAATAATAACTCTTTTTTTTTAATAATAACTCTTTTTTTTTTAATAATATTTTTTTTTTTGCTGCAGCTGTCATAGAAAAAGTAATGTATGCAACAGCTCATAATTGGTTCTTAAAATTCTCGGGTCTTTTTTTACAAAACTCGACTACGTCTCGTTTTGTAACTTCGACCCTTGAATTTTAAGAACCCTTATTATATCACTGTTGCATAAACTACTATTATGTACCTACCTATACATACTTGTATGGATTTTTTCTGAGCTTTATTATTAGTCATAATAATATTGTAAAAAATACATTTAACTGATTTGCAAGACCGATGTGATCCCATAAGTGTACCGCGAACAAAGTTTGTGCGGTACACTAAAAATAGTATTCTAAACCATGAAGTACCTATTTAAATTAAATCTTACCCAAAATACATGGTATAAAAAACAAAATCAATTTTAACATTTTAGGAACTGTTTGATTAGATCGTAATCTTAATAAATATTGAGTCCATCTGTGGTTTAATAATACTTTTAATGTCATAAATTTTAATTAAATTTCTCGTACCTAACTACGCATAATGCAGTGCTTAAAGTTTACTGCTAATAACAGTAAAAACTCATTTACAGCTAACCAGATTTGATACAGAAATAAATATTTCCTTCAAAAAATTATTTTACTAGGTATCAATAACATTTTTATGGTAATTTTTATTCATTACTCGCATGAATTAATATATAGAGACATATAAAATGAGACAAATAAAAATTACAAATTCCGATTTGTTTTCTTGAGTTAAGTATCAAAAACATAAATTTAAATCCAAACTGTTACTAACCATCGTATTGAGTATTCGTTTAATTTTGTAAAGTATGTATAACGTTTTTTAGTCAAATAAGAGTTAATAAGGGGGATTTTTCATATCAATTTTTAAGACGGGACTTCCCTAGCTAAGATGCTGACCCGATCGTGCTTTATCAAGACCAACCTTTTATTACCGTCCAACAAAACCTATTTACTCTTACTCTGATACAAATAGAGTTCATTTCAAATGACCGCCTTAATATTAAATGCAAATGAAACATTGCTCATTGGTATCGTTCCTTTGTACCTATAATCCAATTCCAAAAGAGCGTGAGTAAGTTTCTTATAGCAAAATGAATACATCTTTTATAATTAACAAATCACCTATATAAAAGACCTCACGAGCGTTTGAAATTCATTCTCATGACAACTGTCTGAACGTGCGTTGGAATTCGAAATTCAAAATGAAATTCTTCCGTGTTTTGTTTTTCTTTTTCACGTGCCTGATGGCGATGGCGAGTAATGTTTCGGCGGCGCCTGGACTAGGAAAGGAATTAGTAAGTTTAATTACAGATAAGATAACATTTATTATAATGGCAAGGCATCTTTGTCAGTGGAAAAGGCGCTACTTAAATGTAAAATTATAACTTTCGCGAATACATTTTTCAAATTTGCCGCCGTTTTCTACTGGCTCGCCAGAGTATAGTTTAACGCTCTTACTCCCATACAAATATGTACTTAATTAATTTTTGCGCCTTTTCTACTGACAAAGGGGTTTGCTAGTTTGAAAGTTTAATTCGAACACCTCGCCCGCTTAGCAACTATTGCTGCTGACTGAACATTAACATTAGTGACAAGTCAGTAACAACAGAGGAACACGGGCAAGATGGGGCAATGCCTGTGTACTCTTTTTTATCTATTGTATTTTTTTACAGGAAAAGATTGGACAGAATATCCGTGATGGTATCATCAAGGCAGGACCGGCCGTGGATATCATCCGAGACGTGCAGAAAATCTACCACGGGAAATATGATGATGATGATGATGACAAATAAAATTTTTTTTCAGATCGTAAGAGAGAAAATATGTATTATAATTAGGTTTAAATAAAATTGCATTTATTTAAAAGGTTCACTAGTGTTTCAAATCCTGCATAATACTCGTATCTACTTACATTTTATATAGGTAATATATCCTTTTAATTATATTTGTCCAGAGAAATAACACTAGGCCTATTTAATTTTTTCACCATATTCACTAATTTCACACACACGCCGACATCACTGGCATAGGCGATTGTAAGCGATCACCTTAGCCTATGGGCGTCTGCAACTCCGGGGGTGTTAGATTCTCGTGGCTAAATAATCATCACTATCACTACATAGTTTAAAACAAAGTCGCTTCCCGCTGTCTGTCTGTCCCTATGTATGCTTACATACATCTTTAAAACTACGCAACGGATTTTGATGCCGTTTCTTTAAATGGATAGAGTGATTCAAGAGGAAGGTTTATGTATAATTTGTTAACCCGTCCAAAGCCGGGGCGGGTCGCTAGTAAATTAAATTAAGCGGGGATAAGTAAATTAGGTAACCCACAAAACTTACATTCTTGTCAATCCAATCTAACCCCAACACCCCTAAAGTCTGGTAGCAATTACGTAATACGTAATACAATCGGGTCCCCTTTGATTCGCGCCAAATAACCTCCGGGCAACACCAGCTATTGTGAGCGCTGCCAACGGCCTTGTACAGTCAGCTGCAGATAAGGGAACCACCGTGTCATACTACCTATATGCATAGTACAGTCAAGTGTAAAAATATGGGTGCATACAATTTACAGTTTTGAATGATTCACGGTTAGTTTCACTAGACTTGTATCGACCGGGATATGAACCGTGATTACCTTTTGTATTGTTTTCGAGCTCCCGATATTTCGACGCAGTTACATGCATTTTGTTCACGGGTAACTGAAGATAGCGGGTGGGTGTCAAAGTTAAGGTGACAGTCCATTTCCAACCGCAGCTGCACTACTGTTCATTTTACTATGGAAATTGACAGTACGAGTAAGAGCGACGCGTTCAGTACCAGTAGTGCAGCTGCGGTCAGAAATGGAATGTTACCCTAAGATGCATGTAACTGCGTCGAAATATCTCCCGATATATCAAGATAAAGTTTTAAGCCCCATACACACAGCTATGTTACGTTTGATTTCTTAATTTATGTAAGAGCAAGGAGTTTTTAAAAATGCAAAAAAAATACTACGTGCAATATTTTTACCGCACTATTTTAAATTTACCAGTATTTAATCGTATTTTGCCCAAAGGCAAAAACAATTAGGCATCTGAATCTATTATTGATGTTTATTCGTAACTTTGCATTGTGGCCAAAGTTATGGTTGTATAATAAATTTCAGCTAAATAGGAAACAAGTGGACTTTTACCCTAACTTGGAAAATTTGATTACAGAGGGAATCTTAAATAAAAGCTTGTTTATGTAATGTACTTTATGGTATAATTTATTTACAATAATACTTATTCCTATTTTCAAGGAGACTATTTTAGAGTATCCTAACGAAGCCCTCCAGTGGTGAAGGACGGATTCGAACCGGCGTCTTAGCAATCCGGGCTAACGCCTTGAACCCCTTGGCCACCCCGCCACGGTGGAACCCGTCCCAATTTCTCGACTATATGCCATCTTACTAAGACTAGGCGTCTTTGACCAACTCCGGCCTTCACCACTCGAGGGTTTCGTCACTTTTTCTTCAATATACAAAATACAAAATCGTTTATTTGTCCAACATAGGTATGAATAGTATATAAGTACAGATCTTGTAATATTACTGTTGTATCACTATGTTATGCCGTGACCCGTGAGGCGTACAATTTTTTGTCATTAATGGACTGTGACTATATACATGCTGTGGTGCACAGTTACCATTAATTATAGTCTAACAAAAATTCGCTTACACTATAATATGTTTTGTCAACTAAATATACTTTACTTTCAAAAAATTGTCGTATCCTCTAAATTTCTTAATTCATTCGGTATTTTATTAAAAATTTGAGGAGCCATCCCAAATATACTTTTCCTAAATAACGCTGTTTTGGAAGGCATTGAATTTATTCTGTTCCTAAGACATCTATACATATATGACATCTATTTCAGTTTATAGCTTATTATAGTTATAATTTCATGTCTAATCGTCAGCAATGTCGTGATAAATGTCGTCAACGTCGTCCAATACTTTCATGGCTTGATCGGAGTCCAGGATTGCCTTGCGAATCGGCTTGCCGAGGTTTCTCTGGAAAAATAAAGTTAGGTAAACAAGTTGAACGGTCGATATGCTAATGCCCAATAGTTGACACTCTACTGTTATGTCTATTGCTTATAATTTAGTCAGATTACATGGATTGGGACAATTGGGACGGTTATTATAGCACTGGGACGTGTAAAACTTACTTCTTTTTCATAAAAAAAAATCTATTGTTCATTTTTTTAGCATTAGAAAAATACTACGCGATCTAAAATTGTTTTTTAATTGAAAATGGCTTTTTAAAAATCAGTAACTATTACTTATAAAAGCAAAATAACGTAAATAATCGTCCTATATGATTCATAATTGTTACATATTTTCCGTGACTTAATTTTCAAAAATGTTTTTCAAATAAAATACACGTCAATATTGTTTACCTTCTAATGCTAAAAAAACGAACTATAATACCCAAGCTGAACTATAATACCTAATGCTAAAAAAACGAACTATAATACCCAAGCTGTTTGAGAAATACTATAAAGTCTATAAAATGCTTGAAGGAATAATACTTACAATCAACCTATCCACGTCAAAATCAGGTGCAGCTGACACATAAGTCGCAACCATCACACACAAAACGAAGAAAAATAAAACCTTGCAGGCAAACATTTTGAAAATAGAACGATCAGTTTTTAAAACAAAACAGACGTCGCAACTCCTCAACCGGTGTCTGAAATTTGAATACAGAACCGATGCGCGTTTTTTTTTATTGGAAGCTGTGACCAAGTTACGATTGCAGATGTTGAAAATAAGTTTTCATGTTATTGGTTAGACTGTTCGAGTTGAGTATGAGCAAAGTTAACTTTGTTTTATTGCTGTCTTTCATAAAGCATTTTGCCACGGCTAAGGTCCTCGTATAAGCTGACCTATTTCGATCCGTACTGCGGTTTATCGTAAAATGTAGGGACTAAACTGGTTAATATTAAGCAGTGTATACACATTATTTGTTGGGAATAGTTAATGTTACAGACACGTTATTTTGAGTAAATGGCAGATCTATTACTTTGTTCCGTATTATATTCGTTATGGTGATATTCTATTTGCGGTACCAACAGACTAGCTAACTACGTAAATACGATATACGAGCGTTACTTTACTCTACATTTAAATTTTAATAAGTACTTACAAGAAAAAATATGACACCTCCGTTTGATTAACAAAACCTACCATTAGAATTTTATTATCGCTAATACTGTTTGTAGGTATATTATCAAATCCATTTCGGAAGGATTTGCAGGCTATTTAGTGATAAAAAAGTGCCGTGTTTTTGTTTTCATTCATACTTTTATTAGATCCGAATGTAATAATTATAATCACATAACGATGATAAAATCTATGTAGATAAGAAATTAAATAAATCACTAGGTAAGTATAAGCTTTAGGCATACATCATGCAGCGTTTATTCAAATATTTGTCTGACTCTGATAAGAAAGGGTACCTACTCCCGGCCGTGCTACGGGCGGTGAACTCCCGACCTTTTATCGGAATTGTATGTAATGACTCATGCACGCGTGAAATATTACAAACATATTGTGAATTAATTAAACCGCAAACGTGCGGTGCTTCCCCGATGTAACTTAAAACAAAATACTGTTGTTTTTGCTAGGCTATGCGTAGTTTAGGCCTTTAGAGTTGAACTTATACTTTTGACATATATTATGACGTTTATTTTATTTTTCCGGTTAATATCATACAATACTGCTGTATAAACATTATCTCACACGAACTGAAAAGCAATAAAAATGTATCAAATTACGTTCTGACCCAATTTATTCATATTTTCTTGTAGAAACTTCAGATGCACGTCGGCACGGGTTGCTGTGTGGCTACTACCAGTTTGGCACTGACATAAACGCCATCGAGAACGTAGGTAATTTACTTTCTATGCATCTCGCTCGTTCGAGCGAGATCTAAAGAAAGTAAATTACGTTTTCGATATGTCAGTTTTGACACTGTCAGTGATGGTACGGGCTCTGTTTTATTACAGGAATTACTTTTAAATTTTTGTTCACGGCGTTTTGAGACAGGATAAGTACATGTATAGGGTATGTTGTTAATTATTAACAGGGGTCGGACAAAAAGTGCGGATGACGTCAAACCACTTATAGGATGATTTCAAATAGTATTTTTGATTTTCATAAACAATTATCACTTATCATTTATCAACCTCTTTATTAAACGATATCGCCACTTGAAATGAGTAAGTACGTTTTTGACTGACACATTGTCAATCAGATGAACAATAAATTGACTTCGTTATTGTTTAGCTATTGTATCTTCACGATTATATTTAGCTAAAATGTATATTTACTAATGTATAAGAAAACGCTCTAAAATGTCATCTGTACTCGAATATTGTGGCAATTTTCCGTTTTTGGAGGTACGTGACAAACACGTATACTGCTCTTGCTGTAATCAAGATATACCAACGAAGAAATTTATTTTATTCACTACATCACCCTACCACCTGTATTATTAATTCCATTGATTTATTTACGATTATTTTGTTACTTCATTAATACTACTTTGTTACTACATGTCACACGGAAGTTTAAATACAAACTCAAACATCATCCTGTGTGCAAGATTACGTCATTTTTACGTCATCGGCTCTTTTTGTCCGACCCCTGATTATTAAAATCGCAAAACACGGACACTCTAATACTTAGTGACCACGGATTTAAACGTGCTCGAAGCATTCCTGAGTAAAGTTTCCCTTTTGTACGCATTGCGGTGAACGAACTCGATCTCAAAGGGTTTTACACCGAACAAAGGAAACCGGCCTAGCCAAGGTGACAATCGCTATCGCTTCGCTATCGAATCGCTTTGGGTCTCTCTATCACTCTTCCATAGTGCGAATGACAGTTGCATTTCGATCGCTTCGGAGCGTGAGCGATTGGCACGTTGGCTACGCGGCCAGAGATGAGGACAACATGCCAATCGCTAACGCTACGTAGGTAGCGAACGAAACGCAACTGTCACTGTCGCACTAATATGGAAGAGTGATAGAGACACAAAGCGTTTCGTTGTCGAAGCGATAGCGATTTTCACCTTGGCTAGGCCGGCAGAGATGAGGAGGCCCTGCAGAAAACATGCCAAGCGCTAACGCTACGTAGCGAACGAAACGCAACTGTCACTGTCGCACTAATATGGAAGTGATAGAGAGAGAGAGGCACAAAGCGTTTCGTTGTCGAAGCGATAGCGATTGTCACCTTGGCTAGGCCGGCTGAGATGAGGACTAGCCCTGTAGACAACATGCCAAGCGCTAACGCTACGTAGCGAACGAAACGCAACTGTCACTGTCGCACTAATATGGAAGTGATAGAGAGACACAAAGCGTTTCGTTGTCGAAGCGATAGCGATTGTCACCTTGGCTAGGCCGCCTGAGATGAGGACTAGCCCTGTAGACAATATGCCAAGCGCTAACGCTACGTAGCGAACGAAACGCAACTGTCACTGTCGCACTAATATGGAAGTGATAGAGAGACACAAAGCGTTTCGTTGTCGAAACGATAGCGATTGTCACCTAGGCTAGGCCGCCTGAGATGAGGACTAGCCCTGTAGACAACATGCCAAGCGCTAACGCTACGTAGCGAACGAAACGCAACTGTCACTGTCGCACTAATATGGAAAACAGACACAAAGCAATTCGATGGCGAAGCGCGAGCGATTGTCACCTTGGCTAGGCCGCGTTGGAGGGAGCGTTGATCGCTGATGGTCAATGTATGTATAGTCAGCTACAGAGAAACGATGATTTATATCAGCATATACTAACAAAAAAGTAGAGAAGTAAAACATTTGATTGTACAGAAAAGAAAATGGAACAGGGAAAAACACTCATCATTAGTACAAAGGCATCTGTCTACAGCTATCACGGTTCATGAGATACAGCCTGGTAACAGACAGCCAGACAGATGGACAGACAGGCGGACAGACAAATAGATGGACAGAGGAGGAACATAATATACTCACCCTTCTATATCCTGGAAATTTGCAAATTTGTCAGAAACTACCCTGAATTATATACAAAACGCAAAGATGTAACAGGAGCTCGTGAAATGCGTTATAAAAACAAACTCTTGCTACCAGCCTCACGGCTTAAAATGCTCTCAACCGGGCCTTTTCTAATGTCGATAAAAATATACAATAAATTGCCGGATGAATTAAAAGAAGAAACAAGTGAAACAGCATTTATCCGTAAGCTGAAACAATTTCTATTGTCCAAATGTTACTATTCCCTGAATGAATACTTAGAAGAAAATGTAACTAATACCTAGAATTAAGTGAAACCTAGATTAGAAATATTTCTATTCTATTCTATTTATTATATAGTGTAAGTGCCTTTCTCCTTATTTTGCTGTGCCCAACAGGGTACATAATGCGAGCAATAATTATGTTTATATCCCACCTTACCTGTGTAACCATTATGTGCAAATAAACGATTGAGTATTGAGTATTGAGTCTTAAGTAATAGGGTCCCGTTTTTACCCTTCGGGTATGGAACCCTAAAAACCAGTGTTAAGGCACTTACTGATATGTATGTCACCTAATTACGAAATCTAGATTTAAAATTGAGTACTGATTAAGTGATTAGTTTTATTTAACTAGCACTTAGGCACTTTATAGATACACTTTGTTGTGAAGAATCTCGTTAAAGTCACCAAAACATGTCTAATTTTCGTTATCTTGCATACTATAACAGTAAGTATCATTTTAGTATTTAAAATAACTAGGTAGTGAGTTATTTAATAGGTACCTACTCATAAATACACAGTGTATTGTAACACTCTCCCACCTCTCTACTCAACTAACCCTACTTTACCCTACCTAGATAGATCTAGACTAGCCTAAAACACTAAAAATTCTAATAAGAAAATCTAAAATTCTAAAACCCTTTAAAATACCGCAATCCGTAAATACCTTTATTAATAAATATAAAAGTAATGTAAATGACCTAAAAAGCTAATTAAATAAGTTAATATCTTGAATTGGATCAGTAAATTGGCCAAATGATCGTCTAGTGTTTATGTAGAACCCTTCGTCGCAACCGCTAATAGTAACCGAAATCCTTTTCGCATATAAGGAAAGAGTTATGAATCCTAATAATGTCAAATAATTATTAAACCGTAAATTATGTCTGAATAAAATATATGTCCGAGTTGTAAGAAAGATTATTGCTAGTTTTAGTAATGTTAGACTTAGTCTGACTAAGTCTGTAATATGATGTAAACAAAAAGTCAATAGTAAAATGTCATAATTAAGTATGTCCGAGAAATGTAATAGTAAATCGTCAGTAAAGTATGTCAAAGTAGTAAAGTCTGTCGTATGTAATAGTCAGTTGGTCAATGTCAGAATGAATTCTAATAAATGTCACAATTACAAACATTTTTGTTTTTGGGGTATAGATGTCGCTCCGCCTCCGCGACACCCGTGATCATCATCCAGTTGCAGGTCAGAATCCCCGCCCCAGTTCGGAAGGAACTATTTTGTGGTCCAGAAGGGACATCTTTTATAATGACTGGCCTACTTCACCATTTGACCAAGTCATTATTTTGTGACATTTTTCGTCAACATTGAGAGGAAATCAAAGGGACAATTTAACATAACAAAATACTGGTAGTAGAGCAGCTGTATTTGATCCACTCTAAATCCCCAGAATACTGTAATTTTGTAGTAAACATATTTTAGTATACAATGAAATGATATTATCCAGACCGATGTTGTAGTCATTCTGAATCACACTTTCGGACCAAAATAAACTACGGTCTTGCATCTGCCTCGACCTAGCCCAGACAAACCACTCATTGATATATTTCAATAATAATATGACCTTGTATTTTTAAGGCCAAGTGTGAAAATTACAGATCTGTAGAAAACAGAATGAAATCGGCATACAGACTGCCAAGGGACAGGCAAAATAAATATTTCTTTCATAAGCAAAGTGACTCTACAATACTACAGTATATTGTGGTTATTAACTTTAGTTTTTCCCACAATATATTTCTACCAGTAGCGTTGCAAAGGACCAAAATATATTTAAAGTCATAAGTAGATATGTCAAGTTTGTCAATAAGTCATAAATAAGTATATGTAATAAAACCCTAATAATCCCTAACCCCACTCTACATCCTAGCTATAGCTATTTTGAAATTAACCCATAAACCCATAGTTATAATCGTAATATACAATAAAAATAGCCATATCAAATGTATCGAAGGGGAACCTAACTATCTACTGTGAATATCTAATGGCTTTGTTAAATTAAAATTATAAACCTAGATTAATCCTACATTCCCTAAGCCAAACAAATATAAAACCTAGCCCTAACAGCTAAACTAACCAACTACTCTACCGATATATTTGCAAACTAGTATCCCGGGATACACATTTAATTTACTCGCGTAATTACTCGATGTGCAATGAGTAATCTCTAGTCTACAGCTAACTAAGACGAGTGAGGAAGCTCGATTTAGTATAGATCCTATTCCTCGTGTGCTGGCCAATAATATATATCCACACAGGGGGTTGGGACAGCGGATATATAGCCGGAAAAGGGTAATATAAAAGTGAATATATAAATATATGGATACGGGATATTCGGACTAGAACCTGGCTTTTTTAAGAAGTCTAGTTGACAACCCAAATCGTCCAGATTCCAGGGGTAAAACCTGTCTTAATAAACGCAGGAACTGCCAGGTCCCACCTGGTATTTATCAAAAATCCGCAATTAGTGAACTAGGGCTGTAGTTGACACCGTTTGGTTACCCGCCCTATCTCTCTAACCACCCAGCACTGTGCTGAATTGGAACTTGTTCTATCTACCCCATAATTTATATAAGAAAGCTATGAAATATATCGCAAATCTACTTTAAATTAATATATAAAGTCCTCCAACCAAGATCATTTCAGTGTTAAATATCACTAAAATAATCCAAGTCAAAACACTAAATATATTAAAGACAATTAAATCACAAATTAATAAATTGCACTGAAAACTAAACAAGACTTTAAAACCTTTAGTAATCTATTGATTTGTAACCTAAACTTCACCAATATATTCACATACATTAGCGCTTGTCTGAGCACAAATCAATAAATAAATAAAATAATTTAAATTCACTATGAAAGGCACTATGAACAACACAAACTTTATAATCTTATTAAGTCTATTGATCAATAGCTTAGACTTCACTTAGTACAAATTTAAAATACTAGTGCTTGTCTAACCCACAAACCAATAAACAATAAAACCCTCAAAATTTACACAAATTAAATGAACTTTTCTAAAACTATCAAATAAAACCCCACAACAAGTTACGTTATATTATGCTCCAACCCAAACTCTACCAGCATCATAAGATTCTAGCAAAGTCCAGGCCAGGTCACAACATAGGTAACCTAGATTAACCTAACCACCTACACTATTGAACCAGTTCCAACGGACTGCCGAAGGCCAAGAAAATGCTTGTGCAATTCCTTATAAACATCCCTACCATGCCATGACTCTTCCCCGCTATTCCCAGTTCCTTTGCCCTCATTGGTATACCTCAAACTAATGCTGAACTTCATAATCGCATACAAATTAAACCTTATTTACTAATTAAAATAAGGTCCAACTTGACCTACTTAATGGGTGTGGTTTAAAATATTATTTTGACGGCTGTGGGTTGACATCTCAGTTTCTTTTAGGGTTCGCATCTCAAAAGGCAAAAACGGAAACCCCATAGGACCACCCGTGCGTCCGTCTATCTGTCTGTCACAATCTACCTTCTCCGAAATTACTGGACCAATTAAGTTCAAATTTAGCACACATATATGTAAGTTTGTGACTCAAAGTAGGACATGTATTGTAAACAAATGAATTTTAAATATGGATGCCGTTCTTGGGGAATAAATGAGAAAATCTAAAAATAATGTTTTTCAAACTATATCGCGTTGCATATCAAATAAAAGAGTCTATCGCAAGATTCTTAAATATATTCCTTTTTTTTATAATTTTAGGATAAATAGTTTAGATATTTCACTCACGTTTAATATAAAAAATAGATTGCCAAAAACCGTGCAATGTACGGAACCCCGGAACGCAAGCCCGACCCGCATATGGCTGTTCTATTCTAATCGTCTTTGTTTTTCTGTATGAGCCATTTATTGTAGGGCTCCGCCCTTTCTTAATTCTTTATAATATGGTTCAGTTTTGCATAGAATTTTTTAACCAAAACAAACATATCTCATTCATTTTTATGATGACGTGCGAAGTGTTAGTCGAAATTTGAAACTAGTACTTGAGCTAAGAGAACCAATCTAATTTTTAGGCAATGTTTTATAATGCAAAAGCTTTATGACATTGAAATAAAGTTCAAATTATTTTATAAACAAGTATCTTAATAAATTGGTTTACTATAAATCACCAGGCCCTTCAAAACTTTATCTAGAATTTCAGTCACTTCGGCTTATTTAGGATGTGAGACGTAAAATAGCTGTTCCAATTACCGTGAGAATCAAGAATTAAATTTAGCCGATTTAAAAAATAGAATAATACTATGTTTACATATAATGATAACATGGTAGATAGATTCTGGCATGTTACAGTGTATCAGTCTTAACAAATCAAAATGCACTCAATTAAACAGGTCACAGATTAAGAATAATCACTAAAGATCATTTTATAAACTGTCAACATTCGGTTATCTAACTACAAACACTTCTCATTACCAGGGTATCTCCCTGAAACAACACACGGTACTTAACCCGAGTAACGGGATAATTTGCGTCCAAGGTCACTCTTATCACAATACCATACAGTTTATTTTCCAACGCTTCAATAACAGTTGGCACTTGTTTTATAATAACGGGATCAATTGCGTTTCGAGGCAGCTTTATGACACAAAGATAAGGTTCTTTTTTGCTTGTTGTAATTGTATGAACTAGTTTGCAAGTCGTGAAACATTTAACGTATATAAGGTGTTGGACGAGTAGAAGCTTCATTCGATTTTCAAACGTTCCACAACAACGTTCATTTGTTTTATTGTTTTGTTATATATTTGAACTAATAAGAATGGATTTCTCCAAGTTGTTATTCTTTTTCTTCGCTTGTTTCGTTGCTCTGTGTTCAGTGAGCGCTGCGCCTGAACCAAGATGGAAACCATTCAAAAAGCTTGTAAGTACCGTCATAAATTAAAAAATATATATATTAATGAGAAACGTTTGCTAACGACGTTTTTAAAATGTACACTATTATGGTAGATGTCGCTAGGCACCGCCTAATTCACATAATTTTATTATACTTACGACGGAAATATTCGCTATCAATGGGCAAGTCTCGGTAGCTCAGTTGGCTTAGCGGTAGGCTGGTATCTTGGAGTCGTGAGTGCCTGAAACATTACAAGATTACACTTTTCGTGAATTAAATACTGTCGTAATGTTTTTTTTTTTTGTAAAATAAAAAGTAATATATAATTTTATTCTTAAATATGTATTTCGTTTGTTAAATATTATATTTAGCAGAATTTGTAACTTAAAAAGTCAAATTGTACCTACAGTCGATAAGGGATCGGCTCATTTCGAAAATTAATACTTAAACGTAAGAAGAAAATTATGATAGGTACTCGTACATTTCTTAGGTCTAGAACAAAATGATCCTCCTTTATTACATTCGAGCCTGTTTTCTGTAAGTAAATAAAGAACCAATAAAGATTTTTAATAAGCAGCCGTAATAAGTATTGGACTTTATTCCGAATTTTTCCAATATCGGGACTGAAAAGACGCAGTGCGGTCAGCTTTAGGTCGGCCGCAGATTAAAGACTTTTCTGAAAACAGATCTGGCCGCGTAGCCAACATGCCAATCGCTGACACTCCGTAGCGATCGAAATCGAAACGCAACTGTCACTGTCCCACTAATATAGAAGAGTGATAGAAAGATACAAAGCGATTCGATGGCGAAGCGATAGCGATCGTCACCTTGGCTAGGCCGCTTGTATCCTATTATAGTGTAAATTTCATTCGATAGCGTGACGTGATGTACGGGTTTGCAGTAAGTCTCTCTTGGTATGGAATTTTGAGTTTCTAAAATGCCCCGCTTGGCGTGCTGTTCAAAATCCCGTCACGCTTTCGAATGAAATTTATACTGGGGGTTCTGACATCTTTTCATAAATGAAACAAAAATGCTACCTACTTTGCAAATCCGCGAAATAATAACGTGCTAGTCAAACAGTGATAACACGTTACACTCCCAACTTAAAAGCCGGCAACGCTCTTTCAACCCCCAAAGAGGCACCATTACAATAAATACACTAATTTTTTCGAAGTCGCAACGTGCGTCAACGAAAAAATTAGTCAGCAGCAGTAGGGAAAACATTGACTTATGACTATAAAAATCGGTGGTTTGCGGCCAAACTTCCGTCTCATCCTAATCCTACTTTTCGCTGGCCAGGCCTGTAGGCGTTATCCTATTTGGATGGGCATTCTCAAATCGAATTTTCGGGTTTTAGCATGCACTTAATTAAATAACCTTACCTTGGTAATAAAATACAGTGTTTTCTTTATAAATATTATTGTTTACAACAGTGTCAATTCGTATTGATACTTCTACTTCTACTCGCTCTTATTTCTTTCTATTACGGTTTATGGCAACGGAAACTGCAATGTCAAATATCATGTTTTTTCACAAATGTCATATTGTCGTTTTAAAATAAGCGCAATTCGATTGTCTGACGGTGACTGGATTCCTCTGAAATTTAAAATTAAAACGTAAATTAAGCTTAATTTATTAAATAGAGATTAAAATAGACAATTTAATCCACGTTTCACAATAAAGTATCCTAAGACTAATTGTCCGTATATAGTTTTCATTCCTTTCATGTTTTTTATTTTTATTTTCCCAGGAGCGAGTGGGACAGCACGTGCGAGACGGCATCATCAAGGCCGGTCCTGCAGTCGCCGTTGTCGGACAAGCCGCTACCATTGCCAAAGGATAATCTAGAACACCTTGAAAATCATACACCTGCAAACACTGTCAATCGTCGTAAATTCTCCATACAAAGACATCATCAAATCGGCTCCGGCAGTCGCCATGGTCGGTCAAGCATCCGCCATTGCTCAAAGATAATCTAGAACACCTTGAAAATTATACTCCTGCAAACACTGTATATCTTCATATTCTCCATACAAAGACATCATCAATGCCGCGCATGCAGTCGCCGTGTTTGGACAAGCGGCCACCATTGCTCAAGGATAACCTTCAGAACACCTTGAAAAGTCATACTCATGCAAACACTGTCAATCTTCATATTCTCTATACAAAGACATCATCAACGCCGCGCAGGCAGTAGCCGTGTTCGGACAAGCGTGAAGCGGCCACCATTGCTCAAGGATAATCTTCAGAAAACACCTTGAAAAAACATACTAATGCAAACACTGCTAATATTATCTCCTATGCCAATGTTTATGCCAATTTTCAGCGCATTACATAGGTACCTAAGTACGATTCTTTGTTATGTACTTGCGACCCGTCTGGTATTGCAGGTGTCCATGGGCGACGGCAGTTGCTTACTATCAGGCGATTTGTGTGCTCATTTGCCATCATAAAGTCTTTATATACTCCTTTTTCTGTCTACTGTCATCATTATGAGTCATTCGTGTCCTCAGCGCTTGTATGTACCTATGTCTATATGATAACGATTGACATTGAACTTTTCAGTTGCTTTTATCTTTGTAAATATAAACCGTATTCAGTCAATGTACAAATAATTAAGTATTACTTAGTAAAATTAATAAATGTTATTATTTATGATATTGTATTTAAATTCGCATAGCCCTCCTTTTATTTAATAGAAAGGTGCCAATGTTTCCTTATTTTATAACGATCAAATACCTACCTATTAGATATAGGATCAACTACATCAATCTGCAGCAATAAGTACAATTGCAAAAAAAAATAGTTATACATTTCTAGAACTCGCTCAAAACACCTCATACAAATCAGAGAGCTGCCCTAAATCACGTTCGACGCGCAGCTTCTTTGTCGCACTTGTAAATTCGTACGTAAGTGTGACAGGGAGGCAACACGTCGAACGTTGTTCGCGGTAGGCCCTCTGGGGTCGGATACCGGTATTTCTTTCGTACAATTAAGCGGTTAATCGTAAACCGTGACGTGTTTTCATTCTTTAAATCATTAATTTAAAAGTATACAACTCAGTTAAGTACCATAAAACAGAATGTTCAACCCATAATAACAAACAAAAAATAACATAGTCCTAAAAAAATTCAAGAATCCAAATAAAATTACAGTTATCCAAACTAAATTACAGCTTTGAGTACAAAGGAAATTTTATCTAACAGACCTACAGACAGCCAAAACGAAACCCATTAAGCTCCCAAATATTAGGTATTTAATATTATTGTGGTTGCGTGTTTCTAACCACTTACTTTACTTCCTAGTCTTAGTAATTACGAGTATGTCGTGACTCATAATCCCAAAAAATGGTACCCACGCCATAATCGAATTACGAGTATAATATGGTTAAAATTGAAAATTATCAAAGATCATAAAACAATGCGATTATATTTCTGTGGCACTTAATATTGATTAGTCATAATAAATCATACTTAATAAATACGAGTAGGTACGAGCTATTTAAGTAAGTACTCGTATTTAATATGATTTTATTTTGAGAAAGTTTAAAGTGCGGCCATTTTATACGGTATTCAATAAACATTTCTTTAATGCAGAAGTATTCTTAAGACACTAAAGTTATCTCTTTTGAATATAAAAACTAATTTATTAATATAAATTACTAAAAGACATAGACAGGAATATAAAACTAAAACTAACTACAATTAAAATAACTAAAACTTAAAATTAAAAATACCTATCAAAATTTGGTGCCCTCGGGAGGGTGCCCAAATTGTTATTTCCGTACCTGAGAGGCATAACACTGTAAGTGCCATTTTAGTAATTTTACAGGAGAAGCGATTTTGTGTCAAAATTTGTGTTACAAGGATTTTCGAACAACATAAAATGACACACAAGAGGTTTGTGTCACAGTTTTTTAAATTAATCAACAGTAAATATATTTGACATTATTATATGTGTTACTTTCGAGTTATCATTTTGTATTTATAAGGTATATTTTTCAATAAAACTAAAAAAACTACCCCACATACAGTATTTTAAATTCGAGGAGTTACAGTAAAATTAAAGATCCTTAACGTAATTGAAAATACTGTAATATCATTTTTATAACAATAACAAGTCCGTTTAAATGCAAATGATCATTGTAATCAACTTAAACTGATTATTTAGTCAGGACATACAGTAAAATGCCTTACAATATGCCTAGCATTATAGTGTATGTGCACTGAGAACCGTAAACTCTCTGGACATACCTTAAAAAAAATGAACCTAGTAGCATTTTACTGTATTTCACTTACATCAAAATGTTTTCTAGAGGGTTATACACTTACAGTAAAATGCATTTGAAAAACTTGGAATTGGTAGTATTATCGATAAATATAGTTTTATGGATCGATGGAGCATCAGAAATTATGTACGATACTGTAAAAAAACCGAAAATCACAAAAAATTGACTTACAGTGTTATGCCTCTCATTTGTAAAACATACGAAAGTTAGTTTATTAGGGCCTATGTTGTTTAGAGCCCGTACCCTGAGTCACTGACAGTGTCAAAACTGACATATACGCTATCGAGAACGTAATTTACTTTCTATACATCTCGTTTGAACTAATATGCGAGTACGAGCGAGATGTATAGAAAGTAAATTACCTTCTCGATGGCGTTTATGTTAGTGCCAAACTGATGGTAGCCGTACTGATTAGATACCCTTACAATATGTGGTAGTAAAATATCAAAAATACACGCCGTATAATCATAAGCAAGACTTTATTTGCAAAACTGCGTGGGTTGTTCGTTGCTATTGATTTTCACGTAGGCGCAGCATCAACTTTTGCAAGCAGTAAGTACTTATTTACAATATTTACATACATATTTAATGTTGAACGTATTTTTTATCGTTTACCCAAAATCTGCGAGGTGATTATGTATACAGGAGAGCCATTAAGTATCTACCAAATTCGGCTGACCAGGTAATGATTCTTTAAAGGATGGTAAATTTTATGATTTCGGGTTTGGTTATTGGGTGTCTATTATTGGCCGATAAAAGCCAAGGTCTGTGTTTTAGCTTGGGCAGAAATGCTTTCGTATTTCGGTCACAATTCTGGACCGATTCTCGTGAGATTTTGTGAGAAGGTTCGATAATTATACAAGTAGGTAGGTAGATTGTTTGTCGGTTCAGTTTCTAGATTTTCTGAAAAATGGGATGAATATGAGGTCAACAGCTCACAGAGCCTCAGGTAATATTGTTAAAAATTGGCGTTGAATAGAAAAATTGTGCTTTATATTTATAAATTATGGTGTGATATTTTAAGCCTTTTGCCTTGAAGTTGCATGGCAGTCGACGAAAATTAAGTTATAATACAATAAATATCTGTAGATACCTTAATAACTTTTTCCCTGCCATTTTCTGTTTTAAAGTTAACGTTTTCACGTAGCGGGCGAACGCACGCGGGTGCCATTGTAGGTAAAATCTATCGCTCGCGTCCGCGCCAGTAGGCGTTGCTTATCTGGGGGCCAGTGTTGGCCGAAAGTTAATGCGAATTGAAAATGTTGGCCATTAACCATTATAAATTGAACCTTAAACCGTATGGGACGATTATAGTTTACGATTCAATTTATAATGGTTAATGGCCAGCATTTTCAATTTGCATTAACTTTAGGCCAACACTGCTGGGGGCACAGCACGGCAAGTACTATTTTTCGCTAACCCGCTCCGTGCAACCGCGCCAGCTAGCGGACGCCCTTAAAATTTGTTCCAAACACCTCATTACCATAAATCACTTATCTATTCACATGTTTACACAAACCCCCAGTATGACACGCTCTATTCCACACAAGACAAACTTTGTCAGGCCTCGGTAAGCAGATAACCCTCATTCAGATGTCCGTTGTCGGTTAGACCGGCTTGTGGGTCTGTGGGTTGCTTTCTATAACATAATATATATCAGCAATATGCACTTATTTACCATTTATTGTTCAAAATACATAATATACAACAATGTAGAAATGGCGAAGTTAAGGTGCAGTAGGACCAGCCAGTAGTTTTTGAAAAATGATACCGCTATTTTCGATCATAATACGGCTATAAAAAAATATTAATAGCAATCTTGAGGCCTTTCTCTAGTAACTTCATCGATTTCAAACCTGATTTTGTCACTTTCGCTCCATAGAAAAAACCGCGAACATAGGTTTTAAACGCATCTTAAAAATCTGTGTAATGGGCGGGACGTCAATATAATTACGCGCGTGCGATAGAGATAAGAACTAAATCTATCGTGCTTATAGTTAGTTTTTTAGCATTAGAAAAAAAAGGTAAACAATCTTGACGTGTCTTTTTACTGAAAAACACTTTTAAAAAATATGTCACGGCAAATATGGAACAATTATGAATCATATACGATTCTTTACATTATTTTGCTTTCATAAGGTATTAGGTACTGATTTTCAAAAAGCGTTTTTAAATTCAAAGACACGTCAAGATCGCGTAGTCTACTAATGCTAAAAATACGAACTATAGCGGCCTCACATAATAAAATTGGTGTATAAAAATACCAAAGCTGCGGACTATGCCCTTAGCCTAAAACCGGGCAAGTGCGAGTCGGACTCGCGCACGGAGGGTTCCGCACCATCAACAAAAAAAGAGCAAAACAAGCAAAAAAACGGTCACCCATCCAAGTACTGACCCCGCCCGACGTTGCTTAACTTCGGTAAAAAATCACGTTTGTTGTATGGGAGCCCCACTTAAATCTTTATTTTATTCTGTTTTTAGTATTTGTTGTTATAGCGGCAACAGAAATACATCATCTGTGAAGATTTCAACTGTCTAGCTATCACGGTTCGTGAGATACAGCCTGGTGACAGACGGACGGACGCACGGACGGACGGACAGCGGAGTCTTAGTATTACTGAATCGCGATCAGAAAGGGATTAGAAATAACAGATTTCCATACACTTACGTCAAAATCAATATGGATTGACAGCTATTTCAATCCCTTTCTAATCGCGATTCAGTAATAATAGGGTCCCGTTTTTACCCTTTGGGTACGGAACCCTAAAAACCGCGCCACCCGCACGCAATCCTATCTGATAAGGGCTAGGGCTACACAATATTAGTGCAATATAAAATAATCTCCACTATAAAAAGGGAATTAAAACATATATTATGTAACTTCATATTTAATGGTTTGAGGCTAGTGGTAAAACTTTTGTTTACTGTGTTTTACAGCTCTGACTTATAAATAAATAAATATTATAGGATTTTTTTACACAAATTGACTAAGCCCCACGGTAAGCTCAAGAAGGCTTGTGTTGCGGGTACTCAGACAACGATATATATAATATACAAATACTTAAATACATAGAAAACAACCATGACTCAGGAACAAATATCTGTGCTCATCACACAAATAAATGTGCCCTTACCGGGATTCGAACCCAAGACCGCGGCTTCACAGGCAGGGTCACTACCCACTAGGTCAGACCGGTCGTCAAACTCGGACATATTTTTCGTAGCATCTATCATCCCCATTAAAACCCCCCAAAAAACGGAACCCTTATAGGAACACTCGTGCGTCTGTATGTCTGTCTATCCGACCATCCCGGGGTCCTTATCTCCGGAACTACTGCGTCTAAAATTTTGAAAAAATAACACAAAATAGATCTTTACCTATAGATGACAGGAAAACCTATTAGCAATGTGCAGTCAAGCGTGACTCGGACTTAATGTACGGAACCCTTTGAACGCAAGTCCGACTCGCACTTGGCCGGTTCTTTTCGTTTGGCGTTTGTACGATAATAATCTTGGCTTGGCCTCCTGATTTCAATGCAGGCACCAGGTAGGTACTAATATTAATTTCACTGCCCTTTACCAATTTTGCCCTTTCAAGTTACTTGTTCAAAGTAACCACTATTTAGTATTGATCCAATAGTTTTCAAAGCTACCCAAGGCAATGTTTTATAGGGGCGCATTTCCACATTTATGTTTAAACAATCATGACATAAAATAAATTCATGCGCTTTTAAATAAAACAATTCTGAAAATTACAAATTGGGAATCGGTAAAATAGTAAAAACAATTCATATCTACCTACTTGATAATTTACGTCCATTCTTTTTCGTACCGAGATAACCAGAACTGACTTGCATGCCAAGTTTCATGCTTTCTTGCGGATAGTTTTGAAAATGTTTAAGGCTCGTAACTTACTTTAAGCAATGTGCACTTGTGCAGTACTTACAAGTTGCAAACATTCTCAAAATTTCCTAAAGTTTCTGAAAACTTTCATCAGAAAATTCTCATGCAAGTTTCCACTTAGAAAGTTCCCAATCAGATTATTATTATACGATGTTCTTAACTCTTTCATTTAACATTTTCGTCACTTATTTGCGTCTATTTTAAGTGACATAGAAATCGCAACACGTACTGAAAAAAAAACCGAAAACATATCCACAACTTTGCAATTTAAAAATGGGCACATGCTAGGTATTTATTATTTTTAACGACAGAACCATAAAGAAAGTATAAGTACTAATAAAAGTTAGGTAACTAAACATTATTTAATGAATGTAAGTCAAGCTAAGGTCATACATTCATAAAATTAAATGTAGAAATTAAAGAGTCTGCCCCTCGGTTTCTTTTAAGGAAATTAGCATTTTTTATGGTCGCCATATTATGAAATTATGTTAAAAATTATGGAATATATCCCCCGAAAGCAAGCCCTGTATAATATGAGCAGTGACCTTGACCTTTCTCCAAGGTCGCTTTTACCTCGATTCGACTTAAGCTTTCTATTAAGGGAGTTATACATTGATACGAACTTAGGTCCAGGACGTCTGAAATCTAGGTTTATTGTGTAGGTAAGTACGTTTAACTGAGGTATGATTGTTAAGAAGTTATTATGTTCAGTAGTAGTAGTCATCATTCGCTTGCCCTTGTCCCATTCACTTGGGGTCAGCGCAGCATAAATAAATAAATATTATAGGACATTCTTACACAGACTAAGTCCCACAGTAAGCTCAAGAAGGCTTGTGTTGCGGGTACTCAGACAACGATATATATATACTAGCTGTTGCCCGCGACTTCGTACGCGTGGATTTGTATATTGGTGGTTATAAATTCTACATTAGCTTAGAACATTATGCAGCAAAAGATAGCAGTAGGGACGGTTAATCATTTGTTAATTATTATACAACGCATAAGATTTGTCTTTCACAACCTGGCTACGAAGTTTCAAGCCCCTAACTGAATAAAATTGTTCTCGATAATCTCGATATAATCTCTCTCAACCCCCAGAAGATTTTCAAGTCCACTATTTAATAAAACCTACTACCTAACTACCTATTTACGAAGTTTGAAGTTCCTAGCTTTAAATAAAATTTGAACCCTCTACCAACTCTCAACCCCTGTTTAAACTTTTAGGGGATGAATTTTTAAAAACGCTGAGATTACTTTTCTTGTATTGTAATAATATGCCTTTATACAACGATTCAAGTCCCGCACTCCAATAAATATTTGGGTTCCATACAAATTTTCGACCCCCTTCACCACCTTGGGGGATGAATTATCAAAGACTCTGAAATTAGTTTTCTTTTCTCTCAATAAAATACCTTTTTACGAAGCTTCAAGTTCCTAGCTGTAAATAAAATTATAACCTATACAATCTTTCAACCCCTTTTTAACCCTGTTATGGGATGAATTTTTAAAAACGCTGAAATAAGTTTTCTTGTGTTCTAATACTATGGCTTTATACAAAGATTTAAGTCTCGCACTCTCAAAAATATTTGATCTCCATACAAACTTTCAACCCCTTTTTCACCTCCTCGGGGGATAAATTTTTAAAAACGCTGAATAGGTTTTTTTGTTTTTTAATAAAACACCTTTTTACGAAGTTTCAAGTTCCTAGCTTTAAATAAAATTTGAACCCTATACAAACTTTCAACCCCTTTTGGACCCTTATAGGGTATGAATTTTTGAAAACGCTGAAATTACTTTTATCGTATTCTAATAATATGTCATTATACAAAGATTCAAGTCCCGTACTTACAAAAAATATTGACCTCCATACAAATTTTCAACCCCTTTTTCACCACCTTAAATGTTGAATTTTGAAAAACGCTAACATTAGTTTTCTTCTCTTTTAATGAAATAACTTTTTACGAAGTTACAAATTCGTAGCTTAAAATAAAATTTAAACCCTATACAATCTTTCAACCCCTTTATAACCCTTTTAAGGGATGAATTTTTGAAAACGCTGATATTACTTTTCTTGATAATTAATAATATGGTTTTATACAAAGATTCAAGTACCGCACTCTAAAAAATATTTGATCTCCGTACAAACTTTCAATCCCTTTTTCACCTCGGGGGATGAATTTTTAAAAACACTGAAATTTGTTTTGTTGTTTTTTAATTTAATACCTTTTTGCGAAGTTTCAAGGTCCTAGCTTAAAATAAAATTTGCACCCCAAGACAAAGTTTCATCCCCTTTTTTACCCCCTGGGGTTGAAGTTCCTAAAACGTCGCAATTCCTTTTTTTTGCAATCGGCTATTATGCCTTTCTAAAAAGTTTTAAAGCATTTGTAATGGATTCAAACTTTCAACCCCTTTTTAACCCTGTTCGGGGATGAATTTTTAAAAACGCTGAAATTACTTTTCCTGTCTTATAATAATATACTCATATACAAAGTTTAAAGTCACACACTCACAAAAATATTTGATCTCCATACAAACTTTCAACCTCTTTTTCACCACCTTGGGGGATGAATTTTCGAAAACGCTGAAATTAGTTTTCTTATTTTTTAATATAATACATTTTTACAAAGTTTCAAATTCCTAGCTTGAAATAAATCTTGAACCCCATACAACCTTTCATCCCCTTTTTAACCCTTTTAAGGGATGAATTTTTAAAAACGCTGAAATTACTTTTCTTGAGTTTTAATAATATGGCTTTATACAAAGACTCAAGTCCCGCACTCTCAATAATATTTGATCTCCATACAAACTTTCAACCCCTTTTTCACCACCTCGGGGGATGAATTTTTACAAACACTGAAATTAGTTTTCTTGTTTTTTAATTTAACACCTTTTTGCAAAGTTTCAAAGTCCTAGCTTAAAATAAAATTTGCACCCCAAGACAAAGTTTCATCCCCTTTTTTACCCCTTAGGGGTTGAATTTCCTAAAACGTCGCAATTACTTTTTTTTGTAATCGGCTATTATGCCTTTCTAAGAAGTTTCAAAGCATTTGTAATGGATTCAAACTTTCAACCCCTTTTTATCCCATCCCATAACAGGGTGTTAGGGGATGAATTTTCAAAAACGCTGAAATTACTTTTCCTGTCTTATAATAATATACCCATATACAAAGTTTAAAGTCACACACTCACAAAAATATTTGTGCTCCATACAAACTTTCAACCCCTTTTTCACCACCTTGGGGGATGAATTTTCGAAAACGCTGAAATCAGTTTTCTTATTTTTTAATTTAATATATTTTTGCAAAGTTTCAAGTTCCTACCTTAAAATAAAATCTGAACCCTATACGAACTTTCAACCCCTTTTTAACCCTGTTAGGGGATGAATTTTACAAAACGCTGAAATTACTTTTCCTGTCTTCTAATAATATCCCCAAATAAAAAGATTCAAGTCCCGCGCTCGAAAAAATGTTTGATATCCATACAAACTTTCAACCCCTTTTCCACCACCTTAGGGGATGAATTTTCAAAAACGCTGTTATTAGTTTTCTTGTACTTTAATTTAATAGCGTTTTGCAAAGTTTCATGTTCCTAGATTAAAATAAAATTTGCACCCTATGACGAACTTTCATCCCCTTTTTAACCCCCTTAGGGGTTGAATTTCCAAAAATGTTGCAATTCCTTTTTTTTTGTAATCGGCTATTATGCCTTTCTAAGAAGTTTCAAAGCATTTGTAATGGATTCAAATTTTCAACCCCTTTTTAACCCTGTTGGGGGATGAATTTTCAAAAACGCTGAAATTACTTTTCCCGTCATATAATAATATCCCCATATACAAAGTTTCAAGTCCCACACTCACAAAAATATTTAATCTCCATAGAAACTTTCAACCCCTTTTTCACCACCTTGGGGGATGAATTTTCAAAAACGCTGAAATTAGTTTTCTTGTTTTTTAATATAATACATTTTTACAAAGTTTACAATTCCTAGCTTAAAATAAAACTTGTACCCCATACAACCTTTCATCCCCTTTTTAACCCCCTTAGGGGTTGAATTTTTCAAAATCGCTTCTTAGCTCTTGTACACTTTATAAATTCAACCTAGTGTGCAAATTTCAACCTTCTAGCATTTGTAGTTTCGGCTCTGCGTTGATGAGTCAGTCAGTCAGTCAGTCAGTCAGTCAGTCAATCAGTCAGGACACGTGCATTTATATATATAGATAATATACAAATACATAGAAAACACCCAAGACTCAAGAACAAATATGTGTGTTAATTACTAGGCATCGGAGTTTTTGTCGCATGGTAAGACTAATAGCAAGCTATGGAGTCGACATTTGCCATAAATGTAAACTCTTATTCATACTCATACTCATGATTAATTTTATTTAATATGAGAACAGATTACTAAATAGTTACTACGTATATGAGTTTAATTTATTAAACCTCATTTGTTGCAATAGAGCCGAAAGTGAATGGAACTGTCACCTAAGAAAATAACCTTCCACAATTAAAAAAGTTATGAATTAATTCTATCACTACTGTCATTGATTAGTTGTTTACTTGAAAGATATTTTACGTTTCAACATGTGTCCGTGTATACTTTCATACTTATTTAAACGAGAAATTGGAAAGATTAATCAGATGTGCGATTTGGTCGAATCAATTTTATCAGCGGTCAGTACCTACATAACATTAGGTCTTTCGCAGCGATGTAGTTTGTATAGTTGTATGTTAAAATAGTTGAAGTTATGAATTCATAATCTAATAGAAAAATATTTTTTTATATAATTTGACTAAGATAATATACACGACTGACCGCTCTAAAGGCATTTTAAGATAAATTAAATAAATGAGTATGAGTATGAATAAGAGTTTACATTTATGGCAAATGTCGACTCCATAGCTTGCTATTAGTCTTACCATGCGACAAAAACTCCGATGCCTATTAATTACACATATAAATGCCCTTACCAGGATTCGAACCCAGGACCGCGGCTTAACAGGCAGGGCCACTACCCACTAGGCCAGACCAGTCGTCAGCATAGGGCAGCATGTATTTTTCTTCCATACCTCTCTGTCGCCCGTCATCTCATCAATCACTCGCGTTCGTTTCATATCATCTCTCACACAGTCATCATTTCTTCTCCCGTTTTCCGTCATCCTTTCAAGGGGATTTGTATTGTTTGTATTCGAACTACACCAGCAATACCTAATTCTGCAGTATTGCAGCGCGATATTACTGCCGTAAATAGTTCAGACAACAACAACGATTTTGACATACTTTTTGGTAATTGCAATTGCAATTTGGCAATACTTACTGATGCAGCGATGCTGCTGACTGAAGGAAATTTTAAATTTCTCGATAAAATGTATTTTTTGAAGTTTCCTCCAGCAGTGCCAATCAATTTCTAAATGCGTCTCATTACATCTCTTGATTTAGGTAGGTATGATAATAACAATTTTGTTTTGAAAACGTTAAATGCCTATCTTGTTAGATAACAATAGAAATCATCTGACGCGTTCAGGTTCAGAGAAACACGAAATTCTATCTTTACAGATAGGTACCCTTTACACCATGATGTGGTACGACATAGTAAAAGGCCCTTCTTTCAAAAAGAACACTTTAAATTTCAACTAAGTTTACTCCTACATAATAGATCATCGTCTCAACATCCCATGACGTCTCAACGACATCTGTTCACGCTACAATCATCTCTGACAGTTCAATCGCCGAAAAAGAAACTCAATTTAAATTAAATCATCAAGACAAGGTCCAGCGATTTGACGAAAATTGCAAGAAAAGGAGAAATTCGTCACATTCGGCTCAAAACAACTGTACGGAACCATTATTATAGCTTTCCAAATGAATATTAGAAGTAATTTTATATTGTCGCTGACAAGTTTAGGGATGTGGTGAAATTATCGATATGAACGTATGATGTTGTTAGGGACCGTCCAGATGCCGTCAGTACCTCACTTCCATTACTTTACAGTATAGTTTTTGACATAATATAATTATATCATAACTGTATTAATAGTGTTTAAAACTTTTAAGTACTTCTAAGACCTAATGGTCTCACTACGGTAATAATAGTCGACAGTATTCAATATATATGTACCTATTAGTTTATTTTTGCCTAGATACCTACCTATTTAAATAATGGACACCAAAGTCGACAGTGGTCATTGTTACTTAGGCTGTCTCTCTTAATCCTTTTGCGGCTAGTGCAGCTTTAGAGCCCATCTTCAACATATTCATTCCTTCTTGCTAATGGCTCCTCTACACGATGGGCCGCCGGCCACTCCAAGGGACGCAGCCATGCGGTAGAATGAGATAGCAATATCACTTGCTCCCTCTAACGTATAAATGCGTCCCTTGGAGTGGCCGACGTTGGCCCATCGTGTAGAGGAGCCATAACATCCAACTTTACATTCTGTCTAGTGGTCGATAAAAAATATCGACCAGTCGCTTCCCATCCCTATTTAGTTCAAACTTATGATTAGCGTTACGATTCCTTAGCAAAACTATCGGAGCATACCAAGCTTCGCTACCCGATATTTTGATACGGCTCAGTCATATTCCAGTTGTGGGTGTGTTCTGTTTTACTTCCTTAAAATACATAATTTTATTACATTATTATAAAAAAAAAACTATACTTAAGTACGAATCTAAAATACGATTTTTAGAAGAAAAAAAAACTCTAACTTGTGCTTGGCTTAAAGGACTCGCATCTGGGCTATAATTGTTTAAAAAAAACTTACCGGAGATCGGCGTGTGCTTGGCTGCTTGGTGAATTGACTTAAAACTTTTTTATGACTTGTGTTTAAGTTCTACATGACTTATGTGGGTTTTTAGTGCTTAAAGTGTTTTTGTGACCCTTTGCCTGGATTCGGGGTAAGTAATAATTATTATAAAACAGGTGTCTGTATTGAAATGGAATTTAACAGCATTTCTTTCGTGTTGGTATCCCTTTAATCAACTTGTAGGTAGGTACGTAAACGATTTTGCCATAAATAAAATAAAAAAGCGAAATTCTATTTTATATCTGGAAATATTTTTACGGAAAATGGATTCCATTTTGGCGCCCGAAGTGACGTGTGAAAATTAAACGTTCTGGTTCAATTTGACTGTGAATGACTTGATAAAATTGGTATTTTTCGTATTTTGCGTAAGTAGACAAAACAAAAAATCTAAAACTAAACAAGTAAAAAGTGATAACGTTGACTGACGGACACGTTCTCAACAAGATGTGATTTACAAATTACATTTGCATTTCATTTGCATGTTTTCAGTACTCGCATGTTTCCCGAAATATGAGCATGAATATTTTGTTTGATGGAGTACTTAATTTTAAGCTCGATGGCATCAAAAAGGATTACTCTCTCTTTATAAAATTATTATAGAATAACTACTGTAATATATACATATATTACCATAGAGAAAAAAATACATAGAGTGCTCACTCCATACATCAGTTCAGACTATTCATTTCAGTGTCTACATCTGTTGTCAAGTAGCATGTACTGATAGTTCCGCTACTCGATGCTAGATGCTAATAGTCTTTTTGGTACTAAAACTGATGTATGGAGTGAGCACTCTATGTATTTTTATAGGGTTCCGTAGCCAAATGGCAAAAAACGGAATCCTTATAGATTCGTCATGTCTGTCTGTCTGTCCGTCCGTATGTCACAGCCACTTTTCTCCGAAACTATAAGAACTATACTGTTGAAACTTGGTAAGTAGATGTATTCTGTGAACCGCATTAAGATTTTCACACAAAAATAGAAAAAAACAATACATTTTTGGGGTTCCCTATACTTTGAACTGAAACTCAAAAAAATTTTTTTCATCAAATCCATACGTGTGGGGTATCTATGGATAGGTCTTCAAAAATGATATTGAGGTTTCTAATATCATTTTTTTCTAAACTGAATAGTTTGCGCGAGAGACACTTCCAAAGTGGTAAAATGTGTGTCTACCCCCCCACCCCCCTGTAACTTCTAAAATAAGCGAATGATAAAACTAAAAAAAATATATGATGTACATTACCATGTAAACTTCCACCGAAAATTGGTTTGAACGAGATCTAGTAAGTAGTTTTTTTTTATACGTCATAAATCGCCTAAATACGGAACCCTTCATGGGCGAGTCCGACTCGCACTTGACCGCTTTTTTCCTATTTTTCTTTATATTACTTAAAAGTCGATACTTATTTTAATTTTTAACAAGCAGTAACGTCTGCGAACGATGGTATTAAGCTTAGAATAAATATAAAAGTGGAAAAATTACTGTCTCGGTGAGACTTGAACTCACGGCCTCTGGCACTTTAAATTTAAGTCGATACTTGGAAATCGCTTTTAATTTTGTAGGTTTAAATCGGCAACAATATTTTAAACTGAACTGTGTGTTTGTTTGTGTAATGGGGTAATTTGACAGAATCTGAAAAACCCTCCTCTAAAGGATTATATATTTTTTTTATTATGTTATGTCATCATTTGTATTACACATCTTAATCAGTTATTTATCCGGTTAGACCCTTTCTTTAAGTAATGAAAAAATTTTGTACTCTAACTGGGCTTAATTAACATTAATTAAGCCCAGTTCGTAAGTTCTTGTTTACTGCCCTTATTACTTTATTTTTTATTGATCAAACTTTTTACCATTTCCTAATCGTAATCTGCCATCTTAGAAAGCCCGAGGCCTACAAAGGCCCGGAATACAAAGCTCGAAACAAAGCTACCTATATAAATATACAATATCTACTGTGGTCTTATACAGAAGTATTCGAATTGTGTTCGTGTATTTAATCCTGAAACACAATTAATTTTATATTTGTTACATTAATTTTTACTAATGAGGCATATTGTTAAAAGCATGACATTTGTGAGTGACGTTTTCATTAATTATGAGAACAATTGAAGGGATGTTTACAAAAACAACATAACTGACTACACTGGTTGACACCTGAAACGATTAACAATGTTCTTAAAAAAGTGTCAACCGCTCTAAGCAGTTATGTTGTTTTTGTAAACATCCCTTCAATTGGTACGGTCAGCATTAATCCGGATTATTTGTCCAGATTCGTCCTGAGGGTCTCGAAGTTGGAATCTCGTCACAAAGCGAATTTTAATTATTTTGTGGTGAGCGTTCCAACTGAAAGTTGATGAAGAAAACGCCAAAACAAGACGTGAAGTGACGTTTAGACAATCATAGTTATTTGTGATGTACTAGGGAGTTCCATTTTTATATACCTAACTAGTAACTACTAATCCAAAAGATGAAGAAAACCGTGGTAATAACATTAATAATATATGAATAAAACGTTTTACCAGTATTATCTTTTTTTCATTTGAAAAAACGCATGAAAAATAAACTGTTGTGTTGACAGCGTAAGTACCCTAGTCTATCGAAATAATACGAATTCAAGTCACACGAGAAAAAAGAAATATAAGACACGTGACAGCGACAAATAGCTCTATTACGAGGTAGACAGTGTGATACAAACGTCGAAATATATTACAGTTTTATTATATATTTCAACCGACGAAGTGTAACGACTGTCATTTGTTAAAATGGCGACGGGTGCCGATGTTTTTAAATCATGATCTATTGGAATTGTGGAGTTGTTCACAGTTTAAGTTTGTGAGGTTGGAATAGTTGTATGTCTTTAATGCATTCAAACGTTGTCCATGTTGACCGTTTTTGTTTATTTTTTGGAGAAAAAAACATTCATGTATTAAAGATTATTTCATAACTTTAGCTAGAAACGAACAATTAAAAACTATAGTAAATTTGAACGAAAATAAATTTATTTTTGTTTATTGATATACCTACCTACATTTGTATTTTTTGTAGAGAGAATTGATATTAATGTTTTTTTCTTTCTAAAGTTAGGGAAGGTCTACTAAGAGCATTTTTACGCAATAGCACAGGATCTGATACCTGCCTTCATTGCTCCAGTGCCCGATTAAAAAAAATCTAACCTGTAATTATTATTATTAAGCGTATCGCGCGTAATGTAGGTACTTACACTATTTATTTTAACAATCAGAAATACCGATTGAGAATATCGTTATTCCCTATTCCAGTTTTTCCCTACTCTGTTCATTGAACTGACATTTGACATATCGATGTAATGGCAATAACAGTGCAACGTACCAGCAATGTATCTCATGAGATTGATCATTCGGAGCTTCAGTATTATTTGAAAACTTTGGAATTTCTTTTCAAATTACTTTTAAGGTGATGTTCGGATTCAGACTGCAACAAGACGCCAGACGTCAAAATCCATGTTGCTGCCCGAAGTTTTGACATTTGTGGCAGTAATGCAGTCGGCAGTCATGCCGCGCTGCAATACAGCAGCAATAATGCTGGTGCAATCTAAATCCGAACTTTACCTGTATGCGGACAAAACAAACGTTATGACATACATTAGGCATTCGCTACACTGTAAATTGACAGTATTTCATAATTCCGGCTTTTTTTTTGTAAAAAGATACATTGAGGCGGGGTATAGTTATGATCGAAAATAGCTTGTAATTCTGAGTAGAAAACATATTAAAAATTCGCATTAAAAAAATGACATGCTCGTCTAATATCTACTGTCATCTATGCTCGTGCAATATCTCTTTGCTCAATTTATTCCGCTTTCCATAATTCCGGTTTATGAAATCTCTAGAAATTGAAATAACATTTTCATATTATGTTCTTAGAAATGGTTATACGTAACATATTACATCCATTCTTGGAATAGGTAATATGTAATACTTAATCCGTTATGTTGAGTATGTCCTTATACCAAGTAATATTGAATAACCGATGAAACATTGTGTTAATCATTCACAAATTCACATTATTATATTTAGAGAATCAATATAATCTTGAAGAAGTTTAGTCACTTTTCAATAAGTCAATAATATTTTACTAAGATTCCGAACTTAATATTTCTTGTATTTACAATTTAATATCTGGGAGACCGAAAACATATCATTATAAAAACTTAAAAATGGGCGTTTTCCCAAAGATACGACCTAGCTAGATCAATTTGAATTGAAAACTTTGATTGATTGAACGAGAATTGCTCGTTTATAAAATGTTTTGTACATTTAAATATCTTTGAAAAATCACAAGCTTTTAAACAGTTCTAGGCAGTGCATTTCAAATACATCATTAAGGCAAGTAGTTACGCCGTTCCAGTTATAGTCTGCTCAACAGAACTGGTAACTCCAGAGCTAAAGTCCAAACAGTCAATTTAATCAAAAGTTAGTAAACTAAGCGGCAAGTTGTGATGACTTTTAGTAGACATAACTACAGCTAGAAGCGCGGTTTAATTCTGTATCCGGCTCGAAGGACCAATTTATTTTAAGTCTCGATTTGAACTTTAAGAGTGAATAGGACATATCATCATTATTTTTCTCGCGTTGTCCCGGCATTTTGCCACGGCTCATGCCTGATGCCTGGGGTCCGCTTGGCAACTAATCCCGAGTAGGCACTAGTTTTTACGAAAGCGGCTACCATCTGACCTTCCAACCCAGAGGGTAAACTAGGCCTTATTGGGATTAGTTCGGTTTCCTCACGGTGAAAATACAAAAAGAGAAATTACGGCATATGGAAGTAAAAATAATACAGTGTGTAAATCCAATACGGGCGAATATTTAAACGGTGGTTAGCATAGGACCTAAAAAGTATATTGAGATAGATTTTACTTAGAAATGCATTGAAAATTATAACCATACAAAATAATTCGGCCCGCAATGTAATACACCACACACGTTACGGGATACGAGCTTTTTAAAGTAACTGTCAACGCTTGTTGGCAGTTACTATGAAAAGCTCGTATCTCGTAATGTCATTATCATCTTGTTTCTTAATGTTTACAGTACATTGCTGCTCGGTACATGTGGAAAAAATTAATCACGGGGTCATAATTAAGTGTAACTTAAAAAAACATCTTAATTAATGATAAGACGGGTAAATTCTATAGCTGGTTTAATTTATTGCCCGTATTTGACTTACACACTGTATAGTAATTTAAATCCATAACAAGAATTGGTCAAAATGGCGTATTTTGAAGCCAACTGTTGGTTCACATAATTGCACAAAATTATTAGGTACAGTCTGTATTTTAATATCAAACTACCTTTAGTTTGACGACCGGTCTGGCCTAGTGGGTAGCGACCCTGCCTGTGAAGCCGATGGTCCTGGGATCGAGTCCCGGTAAGGGCATTTATTTGTGTGATGAGCACAAATATTTGTTCCTGAGTCATGGGTGTTTTCTATGTATATAAGTATGTATTTATCTATCTTCTTCTTCTTTATTTGCCATGCCCTAACGGACGTCGGCGAGCACCGTTGCCATCTCTCTCCTGCTCCATTCTTGCCAGTATGGCTGCGTATCCACGTTCGTCCATTTTTAGGGTTCCGTAGCCAAATGGCAAAAAACGGAACCCTTATAGATTCGTCATGTCTGTCTGTCTGTCTGTCCGTCTGTCCGTCTGTCCGTCTGTCTGTCCGTCCGTATGTCACAGCCACTTTTCTCCGAAACTATAAGAACTATACTGTTGAAACTTGGTAAGTAGATGTATTCTGTGAACCGCATTAAGATTTTCACACAAAAATAGAAAAAAAAAAACAATAAATTTTTGGGGTTCCCCATACTTCGAACTGAAACTCAAAAATTTTTTTTTCATCAAACCCATACGTGTGGGGTATCTATGGATAGGTCTTCAAAAATGATATTGAGGTTTCTAATATCATTTTTTTCTAAACTGAATAGTTTGCGCGAGAGACACTTCCAAAGTGGTAAAATGTGTGTCCCCCCCCTGTAACTTCTAAAATAAGAGAATGATAAAACTAAAAAAAATATATGATGTACATTACCATGTAAACTTCCACCGAAAATTGGTTTGAACGAGATCTAGTAAGTAGTTTTTTTTTATACGTCATAAATCGCCTAAATACGGAACCCTTCATGGGCGAGTCCGACTCGCACTTAACCGCTTTTTTAATGTTGTCAAGCCAGGTGACCCTCCTTCTTACCCTTCCCCTTTTACTATCAATTTTTCCATCCAAAATTAGTTGTAGTATATTATATTTTTCATTTCTGTATATGTGTCCAAAGTATGATATTTTTCTTCTTTTTACCGTGATCAAAACCTCTAACTTTTTCTTCATTCTTTTAAGTACTTCCACATTCGTAACTCTATCGGTCCAGGAGATTTTAAGCATACGCCTATATAGCCACATTTCAAATGCTTCTATTTTCTTTTCCATAGCTTTATTTAGAGTCCACGTTTCGCATCCATAGAAAAGTATTAATAGTACATAACACTTCACAAGTCTCCAACGAAGTTGTAGGTCGATATCCTTGTTGGTGTAAATCGACTGCATTTTTACAAAGGCGTTTCGCGCAATCTCTATCCACACGTATTTCCTGCTCCCTGTCGCAGTTCTCAGTTGATTTGTGTAAGATGTCCCCTAATATTTATTTATTTATTTTTGGTAACGTAATGCTATGAAATTGAAATTAATGAAAATCAAATGAAGTTAAATTCGGAACTTTTATTAAGGCACACAACATAAACAACAAGAATTAACATGGCTACCCTAATTGTTTATCTCGTTACGTAAAAAAAAACATTAGATTTAGCTTTTATATTATGAGTTTTTCATCGGAACGTGATTTTATTAAAACTGAATGTCCAAGCAGTTGAAATAAAAAATGCAATCCGACCAAGAAGACGAGCTTAGAATTTCCTTTAGAACGTGATTTCGCGTCTATTGCAGTTCATATAAAAGCCATTTGCAGTAGATATGGGGCATTATCTATAAAAAGGACCTTATTGTCGATGGCGCTTACGCCGCACAGCGTCGCGCGGCATTTTATTTATATCGGAGCATCGTTAGTAATGGCGTAAGCGCCATCGACAATAAGGTCCCTTTTTATAGATAACGTCCCATATTTGCACCAAGACGAGGTTTTTTTGTGTCATCTAGTGGTTACTAAATTGAAGTTCTAATAACTCCTAGATGCTGAGAATAATAATGACTACTCGTCACATCAGAGTCTTTTTTCGAACTGTCAAAACTATTTTGCTACTATACAATTTATATGAAACACTGTGACGTCACAATCAAATACTTAACTTACTCTATACAATTTTATACGGGTTTTAAAATATAAATTGTGTCTAAAAATAACTGCTGTCTACGTTTCTCTATTGATCTTCTGGTGCTTTATTAAAATTTCATGCATGGTAAAAAATAATTTATTTGAAAGACAGTCAAATACCCTGTTAATTTTGTAAAAACAAAAATACTTCCTTAAATAAAATATATAACGAAAAATCCGCAAAAAAACTGAACTTGTAATTTAAATTTGCTGGATATTCTAACTCACAATATGCACCTAAATGTGTCATTAAAATCCGTGTATAATCCTATTGTGAACTAACCGCAGGCGACAAAACCACACCAGTGAATAATGCCTGTCATTATAGCTGTAGCATAAAACCAGTAGCATTAAATTAACGCTATTATACAACAAGGTTTGACCACAAATGCATTTGAAATATTAGAGCGCAGCGCCTGTGTTCCCAGGAATAAGAATAACATGACCAGTATAATATGATCTTGATAGCTGTAAGAATTATATGTAAACGACGACCGACCTTAAATTGGTTAGTTAATATGCACTAGTCTGTAGTGTTTTGTAAGGCCTTCTATATTGCAGCCTCGTTTGGAAAAACGCCAAAGGCGGTTCTGGTTCAACTATATGGCGGCCATTTTGAGTTTTGTTTAAATATTACAACTATTTACTTCATTTTTATTGCAAAGCTCTGTAAATATGTGTCGTTACACTGGAACTAAATAACTTTATAGTGTTGAACTTTGTATGTCAAATGCCAAAGTTCATCAGCGCTGCAACGTAGCACTTTATTACCTTTGTCACAGAATAAATAATAGTACTAGGTACAGAAGACTCACTCTCTAACAAAACGCGTCTGTTACGATCAGCACAGATATGGCCGCTAGGTGGCGACAGCGCCACGCGCGGCTTATGGCTTTACCCAAAATTGGGTCCGAACGGATGTACTTTTAGCTACCTATAGCAAAGCGAGTAAAGCGACGAAATCGCGGAGTGAGCCACGCTTGCCTATGTTAAATTTCGCATGTTGCTTTTGCATATTTGATAGAGTAAAATCACAACGAGCAATATAGGGGCCCACTGATTAACAGTCCGCCGGACGGTATCGGCCCGTCAGTTAGAACAAAAAGTTGACAGTTCCGAACAACTGACAGGCCGATACCGTCCGGCGGACTGTTAATCAGTGGACCCCTTAATATGGAATAAAATGTCTTAATGTTTCTTCGTGTTCTGTTCGGGCGGTAAAACGAAAGAAAGTTCCAAAAATGTATTGAAATGTTTGGAACACAATTTTTCCTGCATCATGGAAGGAGTAAAAATAATGTTTGTTGTGCTCGACTTGGCGGGGGCACTCCCGTGCCCCCAGAAAATTCACATACGGAGTTGTCTGTTTTTATGCCTATTTTGTTGTGTGTCATACTTATTGACACATATTATGATATTTGCTTAATTCAAGCTCGGATAAATCTACTCCTCTTACGACATTATCTACCTTTTCTTTTTTTATAATATATACCTACTTTAGTCTTAAAATACATTTACTACATACATTTTTTATATTTTAGGTATTCTACACACACCTAGCAATTTGGTATTTTAACGTAGGAACCCTTACCTTCTGTATTAATCTCTTAAATCCCAAGTTGCTTATTTAAACCATCGCAAGTTGCTCGTATTACTATCGCAATAAAGTTGTACAGCCAAGTTTAGCGACACTAAAAAAAGGTCACATACTACTAAATTATTACGAAGGAAATGAACAGTTTCCAACCGAACAAAACTCGACAAAAATCACCCAAAGCATGAAAGTCACAATCATGTTCACTCAAAATAAACTTTAATATCACGCATCATGGTTGATATTACTATAAGACAGTCAAGTTAGATACGAGCTATGGAAAGTTCACGAAAAAGTAGTAGTATTAGTCACTAGGGATGAGTTTTAGGACCATGTCGCTTTAACACTATTTATGAATGTCCAAATGAACGTATAGAATACGTTAAAGTGAAAGAGTATTTTGTTTATCGCAGTGGAACGTGTTTTGAGAGCTAATTTGGTAATAAATATTGAAAAGTATTGTTTACGTGGCTAGACTTAGTTTAAATGTAGCCTTTCTAGAGTATTTTTGAGGACATTTTTTTAAAAAATTGTGATAAGAGATAAGGATGACTCACGATAGAACAGGCCGGGCCGGGGCCGGACCGAGGCGTCCGACATGTCATTTTCTATGACGGCTGATCGCCGTCTAATGGCTCCACTACACGATGGGCCAGCGCCGGCCACTCCAAGGGACGCATTTATGCGTTAGAGGGAGCAAGTGATATTGCTATCTCATTCTACCGCATGGCTGCATCCCTTGGAGTGGCCGGCGCTGGCCCATCGTGTAGAGGAGCCATAACACGTTATGGCTCCTCTACACGACTCATGAGTCATCCTTTAAGCTAACTTGGCAGCGATTTTGATAGCGCAGACTGTGCAAGTGTTATAGTTTTTTAATGAGTTCACGAATCGTAAGTCTCTTCTCAAATGTAAGGAGACCTTACTGCATGTAACTGTAACTTAAATGTAATAATAATGATAGCCTAATCTGACATGCGTGATATACTGCTCGTAAATTTGTGAATTAAACTTAAATTAGGTACAGTTGACGTCAAAGATGTTTACACTTTTGTAGGTACCTTAGTATTACTCCTTTGTAATAAGGTTAAAAATGTAAACATATCTTTTGACGTCAACAACTGTACTGTAAAATTGCCTACTAGCAGAGTCAAGCCAGCTTTATTTTAGTGATCCATTTTTTTAAGTCGTAACACGACAACATAATTATCTATCTACAATCGCCAAAAACATATCGGAATAACAAGAAAACCACCCGAAAACCGTCTTTCAGAATTACAAGTTTCATTTCATCCACAATATATAACCATTTGGAGTTGAAACTCTAGGTCCATGGGGTCCCAGCGCGCATAAGTTGTTCGCAGAAATCGCGAAGCGTCTGGTTGACGTAACTGGCGACCGAAGAGCTGGCGGCTACCTCGCACAACGTATCAGCATTGCGATACAGCGAGGAAATGTCGCCAGCATCCTTGGTACAATGCCTCAAGGGCCTATTTTAGATTTAAGCTAGTTTTTAATTTCTTTTAGTAATACACTGTATATATCTTGTTTGTAAATAAATGATTATTCATTTATAGTTTAGCTTCAGTGAAAGTGCGTCGGTCACGAATTCGTATTCGATGCACGATGTCATACAGACACATAAGTATACTGTCGAAACTAAATGAAAGTGAATTTTAATAGGTAGCATATCAGACGTAACATATACTTATATATCTATGCAGACGGGCTACCATAAAAACCGAATTTCGAAAAATGCGGCATTTTTCTCTGTCACTCTAATTACGGCTTCATTGAAGTAAAAGAGAAAGATCCCCGCAATTTGCGAAATTCGGTTTTCGCGGTAGCCCCTGAGGGCTCATTTAGACAATGTGAGAACTCGCATGCGAGATTCATTACATTACGGGTTTTGATCGGTCGGTTGAATTGAACGTAAGCAACAGTCTGCAATGTAACTTAAATTGCATGCGAGGCCACGCCACAGAATAAATTATTATTTACTAAGTACAGAAGACTCACTCTCTAACAAAACGCGTCTGTTACGATCAGCACAGATATGGCCGCTAGGTGGCGACAGCGCCACGCGCGGCTTATGGCTTTCCCCAAAATTGGGGCCGAACGGATGTACCTTTAGCTACCTGTAGCAAAGCGACGAAATCGCGGAGTGAGACACGCCTGACCACGCGCCGTTAAAAACAGCCCTTATCTGGGGGCACGGTACTGCCCCCGCCAAGACCTACCTTTTCTCGAAGCGCTTCGTCGTTTTTTTGAAACCACTTAACTTGGGTTTGGATTATACCAGATAAACAAAACTCTCGGGATATGATGTCAATAGTGGACTTATTAAGCATAAAAATTTTTAATTGCATAAGTAGCTCTTATTCTTTGGATTTTATTAATGTCTATAAAACCCCGATTTCGTCACTGACTCATTCACTTACTGTTGATCATCAAAACCTCTAGAGTACTTCCTTAAGTCCTAGGAAGCTAAAATTTGGTATGTGGGATAGTATTAGTCCACAAACAACAAAAAAAATCAAAAACTTGAAATTATTAGCCCCTAAGGGGGTGAAAGGGTGGTTGGAATTTTGTATGGGAAATCGATAACCGCGGAACCGATTTAGTTGAAATTTGGTATGTAGATAGTTATTGTTATGGGGAAGGATATAAAATCGTTTCAACCCCAAAATCACCCCGTAAGGGTGAAAATGGGTTGAAAAAGGCGTTAGGGGAATAAGGGGGTTGAAGTTTGTATGGGGAATCAGTAAAAAAGCAGATTAATATAAAAGATGCCCCCCAGGTACGTATTTCAGGATTTTTAATAGTAAATCACCCGCAACCCTTTAAATCAGAAGATTGTCATAAGCAACTTACAAAAAGATGTGAAATCCCACCAAAAACATTTTTTGGCCACATATTTTGACTAAGGTGTAGAGTCTGTGAAGGTAGAGCCTGTAGAGTTGGAAGCTTGGCTCTACAATATATCTGATAACTTCTTGTCAGTGCGAGCCTTATGGTTTCGTCTTGGCAACATTTTACATGAAAATGTTTTTGGTGGGATATAATTATGCGAAAGAAACTGTCTGTTTGTCTTTTCACGGATAAACGACACCTAGGTATGTATAATTTATACGAAGAATGTTGACATGTAGAAGCCTCAGGTGGGACCTTGGAATGGACAAGGTAATTTATTTTGCACGGAAAAAACATAACATAAAGTGGGATCCTCTCGGATAGAGCTTAGTTAAGCCTATAAGCCTAAGTTAGTACTTATCTATTTTGTCAGATCTTGAGTACAACCTACATAAGACTTAGACTGAATTATTTCGATTGCCCAAAATAAACCGGCATTTATAATAAAAAATCGTTTATTGTACCTAGCAATATATGTATTTCTTAATCTGGCGAAACCTACTCTATTATTGATGTTTGGTATAAAAATTCGGCAAGCCCGCAGTTACAACTGCGGTAAATATGTGTTCCGTACAGTCAGCAGCAATTGCCAAGCGGGCGAGGTGTTCAAAATAATATTGGCGCGACTTTATAGTTAAGAGAATAAGAGCGAACGCCTCGCTCGCTTAGCAACTTATGCTGCTGACTGCATGTACGATCTTACGCATCGTTATGAAGCTTATGACGGATGAAATTTTTAGGCATATCTACAACAGTCACAGCCTTTTATCATTGCTGAAAGGTATTTCGAACAGGTTTAAGACGATATACTGGACGACTGCTTCGAAATCGAATAAATTACGGAAGGGCATAGCTGCGGTTAGCATATGTAAAGCGCGTAAAAATATTTTCTCAGACAGATTTAATACGCATAAGTTTAAAATGTAGAAATTGTGAAAGAGGTTGCCCGTCTTGAATATTTACTAGTCTCTGCTTTCAACCTACCCGGCCTTGGGATCCCAAAACAAAAATAACCACTTACTTTCACTGACAAACGCACGATTGTACTGTCAAATATAAAACGTAGGTTTATGTATTAGTGGTACGCGTAGTTACAACGTTTTGCTTTTGATCTAGATATCATATTGTCACACGGTATTCATAGTTGGGTCAGTATTGTATTGACGGTATAATTACTAATTCTTGCATTTTACTAATGCCCTCTCTTTTGGACGATGAATATGGTATTTTCTGAGAAAAGGTAGTCATTAGTGAAAACATTACCTAGTTAGGCGAATGTTTTGTGAATGTAGATTTCAAAACATCTGTGAGGGACATTATTATAAGCTAAAAATTTCAAAAAAATGCCACTTACATACTTATCTGCGAAGTATCCGTTAATTTATGTTAACTGCTGCAACCCAACTGCAACTTGTATCTATGGGAACTGCACGCCGACGTTGCAGTCGGCTTGCAGTTCCCATACAAATTGCAGTTGGTTCGTATCGGCCAATGTACACTGACATAAGAATTACAATTGAATCATGTTAACATAACTAACATGATTCAAATATCATTCTGATCTCAATTTACATTCGAATTAGCCTGAGCGTTAATTTCGCATTTATAATTTCGCTGTTATTGAATAATTATTATGTCCCAAGTTTATAGGGGGCATTTTCCCCTAAAATTATTTATAGGTATTTGATGAAGGTCAAAAAGACGGATCAAAAATTAAATGCCACACAAAAGCATAATGACCCTTGAAGTTTTCTTTCGATTACATAATTACACCACTCGGCTATCCTCATTTCACCGGGAGCCCAATTCTGATTTAAAAAAATTGATCTTATTTTGATACGACCTTGAAAATCGCTCACGCTGATTGGATGCGAAATGAAGTGAAAGTCATAAAGACGATCGTCAAGGTCGTATCGAAACCAGTTCAAAGCCGTAACGAGTGTTACATCTGAATAGGGCTCCGGGTCACCCACTTGGTTTCTTGTTTGTATGTTTCTGTTATACTACTTAATGACTTTTACCTTTACCGGTTCGTGGAATCGTGAGATTTTGTTGATATTTTAATATAATGGCATGAAAATGGGTGTAATATAATTAGGTAGGTTATGTGAAATTCTCAGTAGGTTGGCAACAAGTAATCAAATCATAGTTCATTCAAGTTCAAAAAATATTTGCCCGATGTTTCATTTGCCGATTTTCCATTTGACCGAACGTACTCGTATTTTATAAAAAAACATTTATACTTTCGAAATTTGAATTTCTGTTATTTGTTGCGTCAGAAATGTTTTATGTGCTACTTCGGCACAGCAAAAATGGAAACGTGGACACTTTGGAATCTTCTATATATGTATAAATTGAGTGTGTAAAAATATATCCTCCTGAACAACTCCTCTCATGGAAGAGAGAGCTTGGGCCCTTTGGCTTATAGTACCACTCTGGCCTAATGCGAATTGGAGACTTCTTATAAATTATTCCTTTAAATTTTTTCGCAGACGGATACAGGATTGCTCGAGATGTTTTCCTTCAACAAAAAAACTAGTGGTAAATAAAAAATAATAATCCGTACATAACTCCCGAAAAACTCATTAATACAAGCCAGATTTTGAGACCGCGAGACGTCCGGATTGAAAGTTGGATGTCATGTTCTTTTTCACTTAAGGATTACACCTGCGAATACTATTTACTCAAACTAGCAACCCGCCCCGGCTTCGCACCGGTTAACAAATTATACTTATAAACCTTCCTCTTGAACCAGTCTATCTATTTAAAAAAAAACTCATCAAAATCCGTTGCGTAGTTTTAAAAATCTAACCAGACCGGCAGAGCATAGGGACAGACCGGGAAGTGAATTTGTTTTATACGAGTACTACTCGTATGTAGTGATGTAGTGATACTGGGTCGTACTAATGAGTTTTTTGGAACTTATGTAGGGAGTATCATAGATACCTTTTCCCGTATAACGTCACATATGGTGACATTGTACAAGGACCCCTAAAATGCATCCGTTTAAGCAAAACGGAGTGGGATCGGAGCGACTTTCTCTGCAGAAATGTTTTAACGATGATGCGGAACCTCGCGTCATACATACGTATAAAGTCCAGAGTAGAACAGCGTGGGTGCTCTAATCGTCGGATACTATAGACATTGATATTTGAGTTGATTTAGGTAATACTCGTAATGGCATCTTCATAATTCTCATATCCCAGGGTTTTGGGTGCGGGAATCTTTTTTTACCCTAGCCAAAAACAGGTAAAAACTGTTATAACAGGGAACTATTTCTAACCATATTTGGAGCTTACTAGTCTTACTACCTATTTTTAATACATATTAGTTTAGTAATTTTATAATAAATAAACGAATTCATTTCCGCACCTAAACACTGGGTATGATGATCAGTAGGTACCAATTTTTGTGTAAGTAGAAACCAAATATTTTATTACTTACAAGAAAACATTTATATCAGTAAAGTTAAAGTGACCTTTCTTATAATAATAAAGTTTGATTTTAAACTTATTAACAGACCAATTCAAATGTACACTGACGGCCCGATTTTAACTTTAAAATACGGCAAAAATTACGTCGATTCATCAAAACGAAGACGTCACTTTTGACACTGGCATATGTAATCCATATGGATCCATCTTGGATCCATGGATATTAATCTAGACATAATATTTGACGTACCTATTTTAAGGTTCAGATCGGGCCGGCCGTAAGTTGAGTCAAACGTACGTAACATTATTTAGCTTTCCGTCTAGCCCGCGCCAATACATGTACAGTGAGCTGCGAAAATGCATCGAGAAATAATGAATGAATTCATTGATTAAGTCGCCATGCACTTTTACGGCTGATGGTACGGACAGTACGAGCGAAATGCACGATAACTAAAGACGTCAGTTAGATGTCATTCTGGTATCAGTGTACGGTCGAATAGGGAATATTACGCGAAACTGTGCGTAGGGGGCGCCACTATCGCAATTACTCACAATCTGAGGGCCGCCTCTACCGCAAACGAGAGAGTCGAAAATTTGTTATCTAACCTCTCTATCACTCTTGCATATTCGAGCGATAAAGAGGCAGATAGCTCAGTTTCGATTTTCGCGTTTCCCAGTCCCTCGTAAACAAACCTTCTTGATGTATCAATGTCATATTTTATTGTCTGTGAAAACTTGACAAAAAACAGTATAGGGCACAATATGTATTAATGACTCTATGGTTTGCCATGGATGCTAGTGCTGCACTCTGGCGGCAGAACATTGCAGTAATACTCCCTATTGGCCCGCTGACTTTTTAAGCTGTGCAACATAACTGTAGTTCAGGGTTATACATATACAAACCGGTTCAGCCGGTGCAGGGTCATTTTTTAAATGCTAGAAAACGCTAATTACTATATTCTTGTTCCCAATTCATTGCATCCTCGTTTACAATAATATATTATTCCACTTTCGCGTAGTTTTCACACATTTTATGCATTTATTATTAAAATATTATACTTAGAGATGAAAGTTTATTTATCGTAAGGCATTAAAGTTACTGGATTTAATTATAATATTTAACTTAAATCCAGTAACTTTACTCTGATGTTGATTCAATATTACCTACCTACTTAAAGTGTGAACCGCGAATTTCAAACGCCGCTAGCCTATGGCGTCATGTGATGGCCCCTATGATAGGTCATTTTTACAAGCTTTTATTTAGTTTCACCTGTCCCGTTGTCTGTCTGTCGGTCTGTAATCAAATCTTGCAAGTTAAATTTGATCCACTTTCCGGTTTCCGATTGAGCTGAAATTTTGCATGCATGTAGAAATAGGATGACAATGTAATATTATTATGACAGAGCTGATCTGATGATGGAGACAGGAGGTGGCCATAGGAACTCTGTGATGAAACAACGCAACCTAAATGTGTTAGGGGTTTTTAGAATTGTCTCGATGAGTATTAGTTGTCTGTCGTAAGAAAAGTACAGTCAGCGATTAAAGCTTGTACCAAAAATGAATTTTTTGCCAAAAACTTATTTTAGGACTATTTGTGTGGTGAAATGTTTGTAGATATGTTTTTGTTTATTGTTTATTTATTAACCAACATTACACTAACAGATAAACCAAACACGTAAATTATAGGTGACGTCAATGAGCTAGAAATTTTGGAAATGTAAGTAATAAAAACACGGTAAAAACAGTGCATTTCTTCAATTTCTTTAATTAAGATATAAAGAAATTGTAATAGACACCATCATTCGTGGGATAAGTCCCAGTTAAGTTATGAGTTACGTAACGCTTAATTCGTGGGATAAGTTCCAATTAAATTATGAGTTCCGAAACTTCAATAATCCACCACTGACTATCCTGTAAACAAATAATTCATTGTGCATATATATTATTAAACAAGCAAAGTAAAAATAATTCGCATATCAAACTCATAATGACCTTATTAAACATACAATGCATACGCTGGCAGTGCTGGCACGTTCACCGGTAGCAGGCGTGTCTCACTCCGCAATTTCGTCGCTTTGCTACAGGTAGCTAAAAGTACATCCGTTCGGCCCCAATTTTGGGGAAAGCCATAAGCCGCGCGTGGCGCTGTCGCCACCTAGCGGCCATATCTGTGCTGATCGTAACAGACGCGTTTTGTTAGAGAGTGAGTCTTCTGTACTTAGTACTATTATTTATTCTGTGCCGGTAGTGAATTGCTTAGCTCGTGTCGAATTGATATCTCTGTTCATCATGCTTTCTATGAGAATTAATTGTCATTTAAGTACCTATCAATAAAGTATTTATATTCAGGTAATTTAATTATGTCGAATAATTCCGAGAATCAGATGAAAGTCACCCAATACTCCATCGTAATAAGAGTCTCTTTTCGGTATTATCCTGACGGTTTTCGACATTCGGAAATACCCAGAATCCTTAAATGGCTGACCAGAGGGGCTACCGCGATAACCGAATTTCGCAAATTGCGGGGATCTTTCTCTTTTACTTTAAAGAAGGCGTAATTAGAGTGACAGAGAATAATGCCCGCAATTTGCGAACTTCGATTTTCGCGGCTATAGCCGGCCATTTCGGGACCTTTCTCAAGTAGTTATATGCAATTCCAAGGGCCTAACGGCGCCCTTTTATAGAATATAGGTATTGTTTTTTTTTGTTTTTTTTTGTGACATTTGAATTGTTTTTATATTTTCTTTAGAATCTTGTTAAAGGAATTTATTTCCAAACTCGTTCCTTCTTTGTTTTGCGAAACAATAGGATTACACAGCATGCCCTTTTATTTCAGTTATACAATTTAAATTATAAAAGAAAACAATGCGGTATGCAATTTATTTCATAAATGCCTCATTGTTTTCATCTTCAATGGAAAGTAAAAGCAGCCATTTCACTTTTACGTATGACCATTTATCATTTAAAATATTAACCTTTCCGAAACCTAAAAGAAAATTCTTAAATACTTTTGTACCTAGTTAGTTTACCTACCACTTGACACTGACATTCGATTATTTTGTACTTAACACTTGACACTGACATTAGACTTATGTTAAAATCTTGTATACACTTAACAATGCATGTCGCTTCACCCATAATTTAATTTTCACCTAACTAATAACTTTCTTCTCTAAACTTTTAGACAAACACTAGTTTCACTTTCATTCTACCGTTTCTAGATGTTTGTAACCGGTTTTGAGAAATCTTCGCTTTATTAGCGATGTATTCGCTTAGTAATGTGACGTCGTGACTTTATAATTTAGTAGGGAATATGCGAGATCTTATGAAGTTAAATTCAAAAACCTTAAAACAAAGCTAGGCTTCCAATAAAACCGGCCAAGTGCGAGACGAAATTCGTTCAAAACCATTTAAACTACATTGAATAATTTTACGGTTTAGACTCACTTATTTTAAGTCACTCGCGCGACATGTTTCGGAAAGCCTAGGTCTCCGTTCTCAAGCACTAACAGTGCGAGCAGCGTTCACGACGGCCGTGTATCGCATCTAAACCGTAAAATTATTCAATGTTAGTATGTCTAACAACAGTTTAAATGCGAATGATTTAGGGTTAGTTTTACTAGACTTATATCGACCTTTTGTATTATTTGTTTTTGAGCTCCCGATAAAGGTATAAAGGTAATCACGGTTCTTATCCCGATCGATATATGTCTAGTTTAAATTCGATCTTTTAATTAAACTAAGTTTGTCGCTGTTGCCAGGCGTGTCTCACTCCGCGATTTCGTCGCTTTGCTACAGGTAGCTAAAAGTACATCCGTTCGTCCCCAATTTTGGGGAAAGCCATAAGCCGCGCGTGGCGCTGTCGCCACCTAGCGGCCATATCTGTGCTGATCGTAACAGACGCGTTTTGTTAGAGAGTGAGTCTTCTGTACTTAGTATTATTATTTATTCTGTGCTGTTTTTCTCGCGGTCATACAAACAGCAACACTTAACTGTACATCGGTGGACCTTATGCCTTTTATAATAAGGTTTACTATTTTATTTATATTTATATGAGCCTAGAGTGTCCCACTGCTGGGCAAAGGCCTCCCTCCTCCCTCTCCACGTATCCCGGTCTTGACACGTCTCCTACCAGTTCCTGTCAAAGGCGTCAAGGTCATCTCGCCATCGCCGTCGAGGTTTGCCGCGACCCCGGGTTTGATGTGGGACCCGGGTTTGAGGTTTACTAACTATCAGTTAACAGTGTGGGCGATGGTACTATTGACTTTGTGATAAAACAATGCCTCAGTGGACCAGTACCAGTTCATCTCAATGAAGGCCTACGGTAATCGGTGGCTGCCGATGAATCGATTGTTACCGGTATCTCGGTAACTCTCCAATGCGCAAACAAGTACGTTCACCTGTTCCAAGCGGCTGCGGAACGAGTGGAACTCGATTTCAATTCGTTCGAGATTTTATTTTTGTTCCTAGAATATAAAGATTTTTTTTTATTTATTTAAAGGTATATTTCTTATTTTTTAGCACGGATTATATAACGAGCACAGCTTATCGAACGAGTTGTTTGTATTCCGAGTTTAAATAGACAGAAAAGTGTATAATTTTCTAATAATTACCGATTTACTTATGGAATGAAACCAAAAGTGTCATACAAAAATAACAAAACCATTTTATCTAAATTTATAAAGTACCTAATACATAGTACATAGTAATAACATGTCTATGTGAAAGTTTACACAAATTTAAGGGCATTATATTTTTTGTTATTATAGAGTGTACTTTTACTAAAAAAGTAATTTCATTGCAATCAAAAATATTCTCATAATACTAACAAAAAAATTGTTATAATTATGAGTATTTTTAACCATTTAGTCCATTTACCACCATAGGTAAGTGGAATCCTCTCTTCCTGGCCAAGGCAAGACGTAAAACTTTAAACAAACCACGGGCGGTAATTCGTAAAGCCCCAGATCGCATATCTATGGTCCTCACCTTCGGTTCGGGCCATAAATACCTGCAATCTGGAGCATTCACGAATTCACCTCCCTAGGTATGTAATGTACTATTTATTTATATAAACTTTATTGCACAATACACAAAAGTAATGTACAAATGGCGGACTTAATGCCTAATGGCATTCTCTACCAGTCAACCATCCGGCCAAACAGAGACATGTAAAATTACTATTTCATGTTCATTCAAAGTTACACGATAACGCCATCAATGGTTTTATTCCCTCGTTTGAGCACGTAACTGTAACAGTGGCGGCCGTCAGCGGCAGGATAGGGACTTGTCAACTGTAGCAGGCTTAAAATAGATAGGGTAAAACTGGGATAGATGCCGCGGGGGTATAGTTGCCTTGATTGCAATTTCTCTAGTTTCGCGAATGAAACACATGTTATTTTCTTTATCTATCGAGAGACTCTGCAACTACAAGTACGTTGACCGTGTTGTATGTCTCTGTGCATGGGGCGGCTAGGTGCGATCAAAGTTTTTGCGGGATGAATGTCCTCTTTCTCGACGGGGCATCTATCCTAAACGTAATTTACATGGATTAGGCAACTATATGGGATAGTTGTCACAAAATTTAGAGGTCCGCAAAAATCACGAATACTCTGGAAATATCAAAGATAATGTTTATTCCTTTCATAAATTTGAAGATAATAAGCCAAAGTACCTGCCCGTTTTACAAATACAGAATCTTGCTTTTTGTACTAAGAGATATAGATACAGTAATTTCAAAAAGTGGGGCATCTATCCCACTTTAACCCTACGTGTTTGTTTACAACATATTCATTTAGACTAATATGTTGATAATGTTTTCATTAAACCCGGTTATTCATGGAATGAAATCCTAGTATTTTAAAAACAGAACCTAGTAATTATATTCAATCCTTACGTGTCGACTAACCTGTATGCCTGTAGCGGTATTTCAATTTTACAATATTTTAGATTTTTCCATAAATACGTATATACGTTGTTTAATTTATATGTTATTAAATTGTTATACAATGTAAATGTAACATATTGCTTATATCCAAATAATGTATTTACAGTCAAGTGTAAAAATATGAGTGCACAAATCATCTCGTAAATATGTCCCCATAGCGGCCATTCTTATGTTAGCGAATAAGAACTATGGGACATATTTTTGAGTAAGTTGTCTACACCCATATTTTTACACTTGACTGTACAAGTGTACAAGGCGCCTATTTAATTTTTCAACTTGAAGTTTAAAAGTAAATTTATATTATAGTCAAGTTATAATTGATTTACACCTCATTTGAGAGACCACAAGTGGTTTTATCCGGTTCGAAGGACCACTTGGTTTAAACAAGTTGCTACGTTACCAAACCATTTATTTACACATTTGACAGTCTCCTATATACATTCTACGATGAACTAGTGTTACCTAGTTTGCGTTTGTAACAGCGCCATCTTTCATAAAATTTGGTCATCAAACTAAACCATTTCCATAAATAAAATTATACTAAAGTGATTTGATGTCTTTTTTATTAATAAACCGGCCTTTGTACATCATTTTTATCCTTTGCTCGATTACGCTTTCATCTTTGTCGCCTGCCTATTGCCAGTTGTTCATTTAATCAATCAAAAAAGCCGTTTTAACATCATTCATAAATTTCTATTATTGGGAGAGCTGAAATGTCGATACGGCCCATGAAAAGGCCATTTGTTATATTTAGTACAATAATAAATTGCCATTAACACCACAGGCCTTCGCTGTAATGTGCAATAACATGAAGTTAAGGTTACCATGGGGAAAAGAGATACCTACATATATTCTAATATTACTTGGTCATAAATCTTGCATAACTTCATCAACATACATAATTTCATATTTTGTTTTACTTTACAGTATGAAATCCCAAAAAAGTTGTAAGTAAAATAAAAATTACAATTTATTATTATACATTATTGAACCATGACATCGTATTACTATGCTTTTTGTCTGATGTAGATCATTTTCCTTGTTAAATAGTATTTTCGTGTAGTTTATTACTTAATAGGTACTGTAAAAATTAACATTACTACTTTAATCTTTCAAAAATGTCCAGAATTTTTAATTTTTTTCGAAAAGGTAAAAAAAAAACGATTTTGAAAATAATTAGGTTTTGTTCATGTACTTACTGGGAATAACCTTTCAATTTCACCTTTCCAATAAATTGCAGAATCTTTTATTTTTAAAATTGTTGTACCTATACCAAATAACATTATATTGTAGAACGTATTTTATATACTTACAAAAATGTAACAAACAAAAATTTTGTACTAAAATGTATTAAAGAAAAATAGCGATGAAACAACTTTGATTTGGAATTCACCTGAACCGTTTTAGATTTCTTCGAAGCTATAAATTCCAATCATAAAATAAGACGAGGAAAAGGTAAATCAGTAAATATTTAACTATAAAGTTTATTTCAAACCAAGCTGTGAGCGAGTTTTAATTAACTGATAGATGCCACCTGAGGGAGTTTTCCCAATTTCCGTAATTTCATTTAGAAAATCTCGGGTTTACAAACTCAGTCATGATGAATCAAAGGTCTTGTTACCTTTGAGGCAACTTTAACCAAATATTCAATCTATCCTCCAAAGATCCAGAGGCTTCTGTTTCTAAATTTGGAATTTTGTCTTATTTAATAAAGGTTGAAATTAAATTTTGGAATTTGACCTGTATAGTTAAATAAAGGCAATTATTAATCATTTAATCAAGGTGCTATATTTTGGCTTTAAATACCAGTTTATTGTTAAAATTATTAAATTAAATTGCGCTGCTAAATTGACATGAGGCTAAAACTATACACAACGAAATAAAAGTTTCTTCCATCATAATATTCATAACAGTTACAATTATTTTTCTCATTTTAAATTGTTGTAGTGAAATACCTAAAATAATATTGCAAAGATATTCTTAATTCCTCATTTTGCTTCTTGTAAAATGTTACAAGTGACAAGAAAACATTTGTGCGCAAATTGAGTGTAAAATTTACGACACGTCTTTTGTGGAGCACAATACGTCTGTGTGAAATATTTAAGCCACTCGTTCGAGCTCGTAAAGCTCAACTGGCATGGCAATACCGAGCTAAAGCCTCACGTACGTGCAGCTCACTTTTGATAGGCAATTAGTTAAATATTTTTTCCAATATTATATAATATTGACACATTAATTTAAATTTTTGAGGTTCCTAAATATTTGCCTTAACAAAAACTATTCATTTTACAAATTTATCGGAAAAGGTTCACTTCACACTTTGTTTTTTTATTAAAATAAAAAATGTTTTTACACGAAAGCAGCAGCATTTTAAGTAGGTACATACGAAATATCATTATAATATTTACCAGTCGCTTAATTCGGTGAAGGAAAACATCGTGAGGTAACCGGACTGATCCCAATAAGGTCTAATTTACCCTCTGGGTTCCAACCCAAGGTTCCTCTGAGTTCTGACCTTCCAAGGTCAGATGGCAGTCGCTTTCGTAAAAACTAGGCACGCCAATTCATGGGATTAGTTGCCAAGCAGACCCAAAGCTCCCATGAGCCGTGGCAAAAATGCCAGGATAACGCGATGAAGATGGTCGTGTTGTGTGAATACTAATAAAATGGAAACGCAATGTTAAAAATTTGTAACAAAATCTTGTCTTCCTAGAGGCTGTTTATAACGTTGTAAAAGGGAAACGGTGCCGGCTGAATTTTAAGGAGCAACATGTTTATTTTGTATTCCTCGGCTGTTTATATTTATGTCCTTGTAGGAAGAATAGACAAAATATTTAAATCCACTTTTATTAGAGAAATGGTCGTCATTTTATTTCCCGTTTTAAACGGTTTTATTTAGTTTGACCATGTATATTAAAAAAACCTTAATTATTTGTATATAGATATCTTATTATGGAGCTTTAAATCTTGCAATAGATTTTTCGGCCACTTCTACTTAATCGATTTTGATGAAATTTGGTATGCGTATCAAGCCCCCGTGACAATGACTTTTTATGATATTTTCAACCTTTGGTCTTCAAATCCTGATGCTGCAGAAACACTGCATACCTAAACCGGATTTTTGTTAACACCCAAACCCAAATTGAAGGTTCAGTTTTACTCTAGTTTCGGCCAAAACAAAACCTTCGATCGAAACCTGACGAAACCGAAAATTCAGACCCTACCGAAAATACAGTTGTTGAGTTGCAGTCACATCGGCCATTTTAAAAAAGTTATTTTTTAAACTGTTGCTGTCAAATTAAATATTTATTAAAAACGGGTCACTCACGTATTTTAAGTCGTAAAAGCTCGACATGTTGACATGTTGTGTGTTTGTGTCAACTTGTATACAACGTTAGTGCTGACAGAGCAAATAACGCTCGTCGGTTCTTGAATAAAAAACCGTTTCGATCAACGTTTTGTTCTATTTTCGAACATGTTCCGTTGATATTTATTGGTGTTGTCACGAGTGATGTTACATTTTTCGTTCAACCATTTCAATGGTGAATTGTGCATTTTATTCGTACAACCTCAAAAGATTAGAACGGATACCATAAGTTTGACATTGACATATTTGCAAGCATGTGCGTAACTTACCTACTTTTCCATGCATTTCGCTTGTAGGTACTCGCATATTAGTGCAAGCGAGATTTATAGAAAGTAAGACTTAGATGTTAGCGAATATATGTCAGTTTGAGACAGCCAACGCAGTCGTGGTAAGGCTACTTGATACAATTTGCCTTTTCCTTCTAAAAGTATTTAATAGGTAGATGATTATTTTTTGTGTAGATTTGATGTCGTAAGGAATTTCCATAATAATGTTAAACTGAGCTTCTTAAAATCTAGATACCTGCTCCGTAAAATACATTCAAGTTATTATCAATCAAATGAAATGGTTATAAAAAGCGAGGAAACCCAAACGGGCAAATTAGTTTAAATTTTAATAGAAAACTGAACCGATGGTACCACCGCAGCGCCCGCGCAGCGAGCGACAAAGACAAAACATAACCTATCGCTTCACCACCATTCACCGTCGCGAACTTGAGCCACACACTCGTCCAACGAAAGTAACCGCGAAACCGACCTTGCACTTACGGCTTTCTTCAACATCGACAGTGGCCATGACAGTGACAATATAAACCTTTTGTGCTACATAAAGTACAAAAACAGTGTGTTACATGTGTTTAGTGCTTGAAGTTTGTGTGTAAAGTGTGACATGTAACCAGTTTGAGTGCATTGGCCGAAGGAAAAGGAACTAAAAAACTAGGTTCGCTGATTTCTCTTTCGACTTTTTTCAACTATCGGATTTTTTGGAGAGAGCAACATGGATTATTTGAATAGGTGAGTGTTTATTTTTTGTAACTCACTGTCTTATATAAAGGACATACCGTAAAATGGGGTGAGTAGGGTTCGCGAGGAGAGTTGGGTTGTGATTGTTATGAATGGGGAGAGAAGGGATGAAAGGGGGGTGAGATGGGATTTTAAGGCTACTGCTACAAAAATGATGTAGGTATTCCAATTTAAAATGGAGCTATAGTAATACTCATAATAAAAAAAATCGATCCAACAATCTTCCATAATCACCTTTGTATGAAATTCCACCTCACCCCAATTACGAAGGACTACGGGGTGAGGTGGGATTTCCAGTTTATCGTCAAAGTTATGAAATGGAACTACCCAAAATAAAATAAAAACTAAATAAAATACAAACGTCCGGAACACTTATTATATACACCATTCAGTTTGCACATGTAAAAATAAAATGTTATCGAGGTTTGAATGTCAGTTTTGACACTACTCACCCCATTTTACGGTAATTAGACCTACATATTTATAATGGTTTATTGTTTTTAAACCCATTTTGGGGTTATCAAATGTATGCAGCTGATTGAAAGAATGTGAAACATTCTCCCCATTCTGTTAGAATGGAAACGACTGATTTAAATTTTAAAATTGTTTTTGAAATTGCCTTGTCTGTATAAACTTGTTGTTTAGCAAGATTTCGCGAATAATTTACGTTTGTAGGTCAGGTTGATGCTTGTTACGGTGTACCGTTGTTATTTTTAATGCTAATTGTTTTTTCTTAATTTGCAGTAAAGCTCATCTAATGTCTGCTACGTGTAGAACAATCTGACCTACATTAAATATGTACTAATTCAAGTATTTTGGGATTTTAGGAAAATTATTATGACAACCCGTCTGGCCTAGTGGGTAGTGACCCTGCCTGCGAAGCCGATGGTCCTGGGTTCGAATCCCGGTAAGGGCATTTATTTGTGTGATGAACACTAAGACTTCCGGATTCATGGATGTTTTCTATGTATATAAGTATGAATTTATCTATATAAGTATGTATATCGTCGCCTAGTACCCATAGTACATGCTTTGCTTAGTTTGGGGCTAGGTTGATCTGTGTAAGATGTACCCCAAAATATATTTATTTATTTACCTAGGTATTTATTTATTTATTCTTATAAATATCTGTTGTCGATGTCAAGCAAAACCAACCAGATTCGTACCGGTTAATCATCATTTTGGTAGATCTCCTTTTACATCATCGATTCAAAAAGAAATCGTCGGTTAACTTTTTGAAGGTTATGTTTCATACTTATCCACGTCGATACCACACCTACCTAATTTTGTCTCCAAACTGTTGGTTTTTACAGTCGTGGATTTCTATCTTGAAGTAAAGCAGCAAAGTATTATCATAACATAACAATAAACAACTTATCTTGGACAGATTCCACAGCTGTAATGTCCAACAGACATATAACCGTGTAATTCTAAAGACATACCGCGGTGTTCGGAAAACAAGATCCGTTCTAGACTAGAGAACGATCCGATATGTACTAGATACGTTGTAGTTTAGATTTCAACTAGTTCTCTTTTGCAGCTCAATTCGGGCAACAAATGTCACTTTTACGTTAAAATATCGTAATAATATCTTGTGGAAATCGTTCAAGAGTATCTTCAGAATCGCACAAATGTCAAATTTGACAGGCAAGAACTTAAACATATCGTTGTCGTATCTTGGTGATGTCTAATAGATGTCTAGTTCTAAATCCGAATCGGGCCTATAGTGTAGTGCAACATAGTTTCAGTGATCTTTTTGTCGTTCTAAACAATCTCTATATAGGAAAATAGTAACGAAGTTCCTCCAGTATTGTTTACAAATGCGACTGTTTGATTTTCCTGAGAATTGTGCGTTATTTCATCCGCTATTGATGCTGACTGTACCCATTTTCTATTTTAAATAATATATATTATTTGGAACAATGAAAACACATATGTGATACCTATCAATTGTTGAAAAGATTTCCCCTAATATACCAACAAAAGCTTGTTGTTCCACACAATAGGTCCCGAAACCCCTCAGGGTCCCGTTAACTTGAAACTCTTAAACATATGTTTACAGAAAGAAAAACATTTAAAGGGAAAATAAGAATATATTTCAGAACATAATGGCTACACGTGGAAGATTAAGACGAAAGTGGAGGACCTCGACTTTCCATACAAGCGTAGTCCTCATTTTCCTCTCGGAATATTAACATTATTGAAAACATTTTGACACAATTTGTTGTATATCGACCTACTTCGCTACTTTTGTTTTTTTTTCCGAATTTTTAGTTAAATTTTTATTTCATAATACAGACACATTTCACATAAATCAGATTAACAGGGATGATAAAATTAATATCTTAAAACCTAAAGGGACTAAAACTAAAATACTACTAAATATAAAAAAACCTCCCCGAAATCCCCTGCTTCTGGCATAGACCCCAGAATGCTGGCGGCGTTACCTCTCTGCATCGCCAGACTCAACCTCTGCGCAAAGAAGGAGCCCGCTCTGTGGTCCCGCGAGACACTACCCGAGTACTAGTTAATATAGTTATAAATATTAGTAATGTTAGTAGTTAGTTATAAGTATTAATAGGGTCTCTATTGTTTCCCAAATAGTTTTAAGCCATAATGTATTGTTTGCCCGAATTTTCGTTACTCATAATTCATTTGGTTCAGAAACGGGCCACTTTTCAGTATTGCCATAAAACAAACCTAACCTATCTATAGGATAACCTAACGAAAATCCTGAAATGTTAACGGTTTCAGTTTTATGACTAATGATAATATGACAAACAATACATTATGATTTAAAACTTTATGGGAAACAGCGGGACCCCGTATTAATAATGTTGACATGTAAATTGGTTTTATGAATAAAAATAATTATGATTATTATAGAGATGGAGTATTAATGCTCCTAGCATTTAAAAAATTGTATGACAGCTGTTTTTCACTCCTAATTTTTACAATAATCAAAAATCTAAAAGAGTCAAACGTAGGCGCATAGCTATGGTTAATATACATCCAATTATGTTAAAATATTTTTCATAATATCAATATCCGGAGAGGAAAATGGGGACTACGTTTGTATGGAGATGGAGAGGCGGCTGTCCCCTTTCCTCTTAATACATGTTTATTACAAACCTAATCCCTGTAGACATAATAAAATTATTGTTTGTTTCGTTTGGGTTTCTCTCACAGATCACCAGTACAAGATGGAGCATTTAAAGGTTAGGTATATTAGGCTGCGTGGTGACGTTCAGGTCTAGATATCTAGATATATCTCTGTCAAAAAGACAAATACTGCAGTAAAAGTAAATATGGGGCACTATATTTAGCCGTTGCTGTTAATATGGTAAGCAACAAAAAACATTAGAAAACTAAGGGATTCAGATCGAAGGTCATTGGCGTGGTCCCAGCCCCTTAACATATTCACTGGTAGATAGAGCTCTCTGTTTGTAGGCACTTATCGCTACAAAGCGTAAAATATGTGTTATCCTTATCAATCGCAACAATTACGCAGATGCCAACTACAGTCACCTTAACGCGGCTGCGTGCGCGTATGCTTGCGCTAAAAAGTTTGAACCGCGCACGCACACGTCACGCAAGCGGTGTGTGGTCTCTCATAAAGATATGTTTATTACAACGTCTACGCACACGCACGTCGCACCCGATGTGCACAAGCATTAAGAAAGCGAGCGCGAACAAAGCAGTGTGTGACCCATCCATTCGAATTATCATTCCAGCAAAGTTGATTAATAAAACCGGCCAAGTGCGAGTCGGACTCGCGCACGCAGGGTTCCGCACCATCAACAAAAAATAGAGCAAAACAAGCAAAAAAACGGTCACCCATCCAAGTACTGACCCCGCCCGACGTTGCTTAACTTCGGTCAAAAATCACGTTTGTTGTATGGGAGCCCCACTTAAATCTTTATTTTATTCTATTTTTAGTATTTGTTGTTATAGCGGCAACAGAAATACATCATCTGTTAAAATTTCAACTGTCTAGCTATCACGGTTCGTGAGATACAGCCTGGTGACAGACGGACGGACGAACGGACGGACGGACGGACGGACGGACAGCGGAGTCTTAGTAATAGGGTCCCGTTTTTACCCTTTGGGTACGGAACTCTAAAAGCGATGACTAAAACCAAATCCGCAATTCTAGGCCACTTCCTCATATTAGTCATTTCTCTGAACTCACAAACATAAATAAAAACTTTCTAATACCGTTCCGAATACACATATGGTAGAATAAACAAAAGTTGCTGATGAAAATCGGTTTGCGTGCTAATCGTCAAACAGGTTTAGGGGCCCGATTCGGATTTTGAACTAGATATCTATTAGACATCACCAAGATATATCAGTGTCGAACAAGTGTCAAAAGCGACGTTTTTGTTTGAAGAAACGTCACTTTTTACACTTGTACACTGACATAATATCTTGGTGATGTCTAATAGATATCTAATATTTGACGTATCTTAAAGTTCGAATATGGCTGTAGGTCGGCATTAATACCTTTCCATAAAGCGCTAGAGAAATTTCCATATTTTATAAGTTTATAGGTTGACACATAAACCTATTAGGCCCAATATCCCCTTTTGGGTTTGAAGGTCAGACAGAAATCGTTTTTGTAATATCTTGTGCCCGAGTATTTGGGATTAGTTGCCAAACTGACCCCAGGTTCCCAAAAGCCAGAATATTAATGTATATTAGCCTCGTGCCGCCCAATGTACACTCGCGAGCAAAGAAACGGAATCACCTTGCAAGTTTGGCTTATCAGCTCTACAACTTTTCCAATTTTCATGCTATCTTGAAAAAAAGGTGTCAAATGAAAGATCATTATGTACCTTGCCGGAAAACACCAAAAACTTGCTCATTTCAGGACTCAAAACTGAAAAAAAAACGTGTTTTCCAAGAAATGGCAGAAAACGCCTCGAAAAATTACAGGGGAAACAGAAGTAAAACGCGTTTTCCAGGAAAAAATACTTTATTTAGAAGAAGAAGAAGAAGAAGAAGAAGAAATACATTTATTTAGCATCAGGTACAAGTAACACACAATACAAGTAACACAAACAACTTAGATGCTAAACAGGATCCCCACTCAGCATAATGCCACGGCAAGCCATGACGCTGATTTTCAGTGGGTACCTGACTTAAAACTAATCTACATCTAAACTAAGACTAAACGAGTGGCAACACACAATTCAGACACAGATTACAAAATACATACCATAAAAGAGGGAAACTACAACCAAGAATAAACTTAAATTAAACAGTAGTTCAGCATTTTAGCATGCTTAACGTTGCGGACCGTTGTTGGCTTGCATACTGGAGTTACTGGGTAGGTAAGCAAGCAGGCAACAGGAAGGAGACAATTATGTAGTTTGTACGTTCAACAAGTATGCTCGAAATTTAGATTTAAAAGTGTTAAGCGATTTCAGTGCACGGATCGGCGGCGGAATTAAGTTCCAGCACTTCGCGGCAGCACACCTAAAACTACCATTTTATTTACTATTTAGCGAAAATTAGTACCGGGTATTGGCACCCATAGCATTTTTCACACATAATAAACGACTTTTCATTGACCTAATTAGCTTCCTGAATTAATCCTGGTGTATGGCTTCCCACTCCTCCAGCAATGCGGCCTTTAGGCAGGGTGGGCAGTATTTCAATTACATGTATTTGAAATACGTATTTGAAATACAAATTAGTATTTTGTATTTGTATTTCAAATACTACCTCAAAAGTATTTTGTATTTGGTATTTCAAATACTGCACTCACATGTATTTAGTATTTTGTATTTCAAATACTTCAAGCTTCAAAATACATTTCTATAAATACATTTTATTAAATTCTATAATCCTAAAATGTCTAATCTCTCGCACAAGCTGTGAGCCGACCGCGAACCTCCGATCCAGCCGAGATACAATTCTCATTGGCTGGATACTGGATCTATATTAGGTCAACTTCTGCGTGGAACTTTTCGTTTAAATCTAGGGGTGGATCTATATTAGGTCAACTTCTGCGTGGAACTTTTCGTTTAAATCTAGGGGATAGGGTCATTGCAGTAGTTTCCGTCCATGCACTAGTATTCGACGACTTGACGGATTATCAAATATATATTTCATTTTTAATTTACTACTTTTTGCGAAATCTTCATCTTCCTCGCGTTGTCCCGGCATTTTGCCACGGCTCATGGGAGCCTGGGGTCCGCTTGGAAACTAATCCCAGTAATTGGCGTTGGCACTAGTTTTTACGATAGCGACTGCCATCTGACCTTCCAACCCAGAGGGTAAACTAGGGCCGTAATTGGAATTAGTCCGGTTTCCTCACGATGTTTTCCTTCACCGAAAAGCGACTGGTAAATATCAAATGATATTTCGTACATAGTTCCGAAAAACTCATTGGTTCGAGCCGGGGTTCGAACTCGCGACCTCCGGATTGCAAGTCGCACGCTCTTACCGCTATGCCACCAGCGCTTCCTTTTTGCGAAATATCATTGTTATATGTAGACAGATATATTGCTTAGACGCCTTAGACATAAGGATTGAAATCAGTCCAAATTTGTGCAGGAATGTAGGTATATATTCAAATTTCGTCAAGTGGACGTAAACTAGAGCTGGACGAAAACTAGCGCAATGACCCTATAAGTTTATATGAAAGGATATTCGTTAACGTTAAAACTAAATGCTAAACAAAAAAATAAATAAAGGTATATTTTGTAATTGAAATACATTATTTTAAACACTGTAATTTGTATTTTGTATTTCAAATACCCGTCACCAAAGTAGTTTGTATTTTGTATTTCAAATACTTTTAAAAATGTATTTTGTAATTTGTATTTCAAATACGTGGAAGCCAGTATTTTGCCCAACCCTGCCTTCAGGTCCTCGACGTTGAATGGAGCTGGGTCGCGCTTCCGACACCTTCTCTAGAGGTAGTCCCATGCATGCTCGATCGGGTTGAGGTCGGGGCTCAGAGCTGGCCAGTCCAGTGTTGGGATGCCGAGGTCATGAAGTTAGGCCATGGTGATTCTCGCGGTATAACAATGGGCGTTATCCTGCATCAGATGGAACCCCTCGTCGAAAAACCCCGCGATGTCGGTGACATACTTTGCCGCCGTTTATTTGCTCGCGAGTGTACATTAGGATGTACACTTAGTTTCAATGGAATGCCTACCTTAATTAAAAACAAAGTAGGTAGCATTGCATTTGTCTCGTAAAGTTTTCAAACAAATGAAATTCAACCTAATTGAAAATACAACAAGATTTTAACTTCCTTGGCTATAATTTTGTATGGTGGGCGGCACGAGGATAATATATATAGGGTGCTTCCTGTAACAGGAGCAATAAATTAAACTGTAGGCTGTACTCCTCAAACTGACCAACATTTGTTCAGCAACTTTTGAAAATAACTCGTGTTTTGATTTTGATTACACTTTAAAGTTTATTCTAAGACGCAATGTATTGCAAATTTTGTTATGTTTAAAGCGTGACAAGCGACGTCAAACACACTGATGTCAGCGTACATTGAAGGCAATATTTATTTTGTATGGAAAAGAGGAAGTCTAATGTATTCATAATTTTTAAAAGTTGCTGAGCAAATGTTGGTGAGTTTGAGGAGTACAGCCTTTAGTTTAATTTATTGCTCCTGTTACAGGAAGCACCCTGTAGATGGAAGAGCGACTGTATCTCAGGAGGTCTATTAAGTTAGTAATTTCTTGTTATTACCTAATTCGTAATGAACATTGTAATATTACTCAGTTTGAGAGCTCACATACAGCTATACCTACATCTCACAATGCCGTGTAATATGAATATAAATGCAAATGACTGTCTTATACATTTTTTCTATGAATATTTTCTTTTAATATATTTATGTACTACATTGCTTCTTGATATTAAACATTCATTATCATAAAAATCTACTCTGAAGCTATCAAAGACCTACTCATAACAACTAGTAACTATATATTTATACCTACTCGTACTTCTTTATTTATTTATGTAGGTAGGTTAGTAGATTACATCTAAAAGTAAGGATTTACGATTTACCCTATATGGGACAGTAAGTGTTGTAACATATTATAATTATTTAACATAAAAATTCTATTATGGGCCCGACTTTATCATGCATAATGACATTACTTTGAAGAAATGTCATTTTTAGTGATAGTGTAGGGCAGCGGTTCTCAATCTTTTTTTTTTTGACGGAACCCTTTTGGAAAGCGAAATACTTGATGAAACCCTACCACACAACAATAGTTTTTAGAAGTGTATTTTTTTATTAATAAGCACAATTCTAAATTCTTGCGGAACCCCTGCAGGGGTGTCGCGGAACCCTAGGGTTCCCCGGAACACACTTTGAGTATGGCTGGTGTAGGGATTAGCATGTAGAAATGACGGTTAGTAATGAAGTTATTTTAATATCTTGCTTCAGTAGGTATTTGAGTTATGTCAAAGTAATTATACTAGAAATGACATTACTATTGACAGTGAATTGATTAAAATGATGGAATCAGAAATGACAGAAATAAAGACGGAAGATAATGAAGTTATTAAAAAAGTTTGATATTTTTGACGTACTTAATGACAAAATAATGACATTATACTGATAGTGAGTGTAGCGCATATCAACATAATATCTTAAAGTAAGGATAGCACGTAAATAAATAATCACCATGGATAAAGAACCTACTGTCAACAGTCATTTAAAAACTGTTAGGGTCTGGACTCAAACTCGACATGGGACATGGGGTCCCAAACGACATCTGCCGTGGTCCGGGGTCAACCTCAGTCGAAAGTGGAACTACTTGTCACCGGGTCAAACCCGTGTCATAGATTGACACGGGTTCGACCCGGTACCGGTACCCGGTGTAACAGACTGACCTTGTGTAAAATACATAGGTGTATACATTTATTTTCCTTAATGACTAAATAAGATGAAAAATGTGGGCATATTTTTGTCATTGACTTTATAATGGATTTAAATACAAAAAAAATATTAAAACTATCTATTAACTAAACAAAACTATACTAACATTAAAATAATAGTAGTTTATGCAACAGTGATATAATAAGGGTTCTTAAAATTCAAGGGTCGAAGTTACAAAACGAGACGTAGTCGAGTTTTGTAAAAAAAGACCCGAGAATTTTAAGAACCAATTATGAGCTGTTGCATACATTACTTTTTCTATGACAGCTGCAGCAAAAAAAAAAAAAAAAAAGAGTTATTATTAAAAAAAAAAGAGTTATTATTTAAAAAAAATTGAGTTATTATTTAAAAAAAAAAAGAGTTATTATTGTAAATGAAAACATACCTCTTTCAATCAAGATGATCGGAACTTGTATCTTTAAAAAAAATAAAGCAGTTGTATTATACTCATAAGATGACTGCTAGCAGTCATCTTATGAGCCTATAGACAAATCATTCAAATGACATTGCTTTAGATATCACTGTCAGTCATTTAATTGACACATTTAAGTGCTGGAGTAGAAAAAATTACTTAAAAATTCAACAGCAATAGAAAAAATACCCACCTATCCTATGAAAGGTCCCCCAAGTCTGTGGCCTGCGGAAGGGTGCCCATGAGGCTGGCTACATTACCCCGCTGGATGGCTATGCCTATTCTTTGACCTAGGAATGAGCCAGCCCTAGGGTCACTTTATAATGATTACGAGTGGCCCTAGTGGAAAAGGGCACAAGTCTCAGGCAGCGCGGGTGTAAAAGGGTGTAAGTTCCACCGTTCCGCCCTTTTAAGGGCTCATTTAGACGGCGCGCAAACTCGTATACGATTTTAGTTACATTGCGGACCATTGACTGAATTGATCAGCCGAGCGATCAAATGCCGCAATGTAATGAAACTCGCATGCGAGTTCTCGCACCGTCTAAGTGAGCCCTAAATCTAAGCTGCTCGAGACTTGTATACCCTTTTTCACTAGGGCCAAAGGATTAAATTATAGAGTCTGTGCGGAAAGAGAAGAGGCGTGGAATGTATGGGATCCAATACATTCCACGACTCTTCTCTTTCCGCACAGACTCTATAGGGTATTTGACTACTAGTCAAATCAGTTTCTTTTTTCGAACTATCAAAACGATTTTACTACTATGGAATTTGTATGAAACACTAGCATAGGACGTCACAATCGAATTACCTACTCTTTATAGTTTTATACGGGTTTTAAAATATAAATTGTGTCTAAAAATAACTGTCTACGTTTCTCTATTATCTTCTGGTGCTTTATTTCATGCATGGTGTAAAATAATTTATTTTAAATACAGTCAAATACCCTATTGTATTATATTGTATTGTGTTGTCTATCACAGTTGTCTATACTTATTAACAATACACTTCAGGGATTTGCATAGCATGGCAACTTTTTGAAGTGGAAACATTTCTTTGTTTGTGTAGGGGTAAGTACAAAATTGTGTTGGGACCTACATCAAATCGGATACAAAGGAAGTGACTTATTTATTTCAATCTTTTTGACAAGAGCTTTGGTATTTGATATAACTGTTGATACCTATCTAATAGCCATTATTTTTATTATGTTTTAAAAACGAATAAAAATGTTGGTAACAGCGATTGACGATCGTCAGACCGCAACCACACAATCCGTTTACGTATGTATGTATTTCTACTTACCTATCTCCGAAACAATAATAAGTACCTATGTTGCTTTTTTGGCACATTCTTGTCTAACAATATTAGGTATGTATTTTGACTTTACCGAAGTCTGCTAAAATTCTAAGGCCCACTCCCACTAACCCGGGGTCAAGCGGTTAAACCGTTAACCCAGTGTCAAATTGTACTGGTAACCATGGTAACTCCAGGTTCAACCAGTTAACCCAGAATGGTGCAAGTGGCTCTTAGGCTTCAAAAACAAACAAAAAATGGAAAAGCAACGGAAGTCTTATCATATATGTATATCTAGAATAAAACCCTGGATTCCTAATACACCCGATTACCGGTTGCCAAAAGTAGTGCCACGAGAACAAAATGTTAATTTCGGAAAGCGTTGCCAACTAGGCCGCGCCGAGGGCTCTTGAATTCGTTTGGGACTGTTTAAAAGCCAGGCCGATTCGGGAACAGAAGGCCTACCGTGAAAACCGACATTTAATGATCTGCATCTCTTACTCTTACATATGTGAGCGATAGAGAGGCTGATAACGATATGTCAATTGACGCGGTAGTAACCCACTTGGGAATTTTCGTGGTATTTTCGAACTGTGTTAAAATTTGCAGCATATCAAGAGGCCCGCGCAGTCAGGCTGATTTGAAGTGTTCGAAATTTTCGTGGCACTTACAAACAGTTGTAGTGAGTGTTAAAACTCGCAGCACATTAGTTACTCCGTAAATAGCATTTGTTGGAATATTGGGAACTCGATAAAACGAATCTATTTTCGTATAACTCAAAACTGAATAGGTAAATTATATCCACGGAAATGCGACATGTAGAAAAGAATGGCTATCTACAACAGTGAGGCTGAGCTTTCGCTCGGTCAAAAATAAATTAGAGGAAAATAGTAGACCTCTATAATGTTATGAACAAATAGTAATTACTTTTTAATGTTATAAATATCAACTCGCTTCTGTGAATTTTTAGTACCGATTTTCAATGCATGATAGAACCTAAGAGTACCTACACGTTAAATTCAGCTCACATATGCTACTGTCACTGGCACTGGCACTACAGGAGGCCTAGCCAAGATGACAATCACCAAATGAAAAGAACAAACGAAAACATGTAGGTATTGAGATGACAGATGCCTCGAACAGCCACGTGACTATTTCCATACATTATTCAAATTTCAATAGGCATTTTCTATCAACCATTGTCACCTTGGCTATATAGACTCCCTAGTCAGCCAAATGCGGTTCGTTCAATAATCTTTGTGAATACCACCACAATATTTCAATAAGTGCACAACAAAGTAGGTACAAACCTCGGAAAATAGAACATTATGTATGATGAAGCGATAGTATTTCAACAAAAATGCTTGTAGGGAACAAGCCAAGATACCAGTTCTTACCTTTGTTTAAGCTATTTCACCGAAGTCGCTGCCAAATACACTAAACTGCAATGTAAGCTGGTTTAAGGTGCTGTTCAGATTCAGACTGCACCAGCATTACTGCTGCAGTATTGCAGCGTCACATACTGGTCTATAACCGCGAAAATCGAAGTTCGCAAATTGCGGGCATCTGTCTGTCTCTCTAATTACGCCTTTATTGGAGTAAAAGAGAAAGATCTCCGCAATTTGAGAATTTCGGTTTTCGCGGTAGCCCCTCTGGTACTAATGAATGTGACTCATTTCATCGTGTCATGTATACTGGTAGGTACTAGTTTAAATAAAGAAATTAGAGCGTGTAGAAGTTTTACATACAAAACTTTTACTCTATCTTCATTATATTTTCTTTGTATAGGTACCTAATACTTTTTAGCGACAAAAATGAGTCCCATACATAGATATATGTTACGTAAATATTCATGTCATGTTTTATGTAGATACTTACCTAATTTAAAAATGACGTTATAAAAGTAATTTGTATGGGAGCAGTTTTTTGGCGGTGCGTTCGTGTTCACTCTTAAGCCGTATCCAGACGAGCTGGGCAAGTCGACCGATTTGATCAGGAAAATAATTGGCGCCAATCTCATCGTCCACAATTTAATCACCAATTTGCATTCCATAGATACTAACTTCGAAAATTGGCATTTTTGTGTCGCACCTGCTGATTTGATCGGGGAGTCAAATTGGCGTTTGCGTCCACACGGCCTGATTCGATCGGACAATTTCATCAGATTGGCGAAAAATTGTCTCGTCTGGACTCCACTTTAAGCGCTTTACTTAACATAGTGCCAGCATCTTATGTCTAATTCATATGAACTCAGTTTACGTTCGGTTGGAAAGTTGTAAACCTAAATAAATATACGCCCACTGTTACTCTACTTATCCGAGCTTTAACTTTTATACTATTCAGACTAAAAGCTGTTAAGTTGTTAGTCTTAGATGTTTACTATATTAACAAACCGTAGCATTAGAGTGGGCTTTGGACATGAGCAAACATTTTAGCTCTTTAACCACCCTTTCAAGACTGATTTATTTTATGTCCCATGACAGTAAAATTATGCATTATTTAAAGTTTAATTACGTGTAAAATTTTGAAGTAGGTAGTAATGGAGGGCATTTCAAATTATTTATAGCGTTATCACATTGTATTCATTTACTTGTTCGTATTTTTACTAGTGTGGGAATCAGCGTAAATTTACAGTTACCTACGGGTATTAATTATTTCATCACTTAGATTTTACACCTTATGCCCATACCTAGGACAGTTAATCTATGTACAGTAAGCTCCAGAGTTAAGTGACCCCCGAGGGAGTCACTTACAAAAATCGGCAGCCTACTTGTAGGTAGGTACATGTTAAATTTCATGACACCCGTTACTAGTTTCGCCTAGAAAAGGACACAGACAGACAAAATCACTTTTATATTTAAAATATTAATTTGATTCATTTCGTTTAAAAGGCACTATCTTAAGTGCCTTAACAATCTTTTTTACGGTATTTTCGCACCGAGTAATTTTAAGACAAAATCTTGTCAAAACAAGTACCGTAAGATTAGTCATTCCTCTTTTTAAATCTGGTGACTCGAGTAATATGGCTAATTTCCGACCAATATCAATACTTCCTGTACTAAGTAAAGTTTTTGAAAAATTAATGTTAAATGATCTACTGGGTCACTTCAACAGACATACTTTACTTACAAGCAATCAGTTTGGTTTCACAAAGGGCCGTTCCACGACCGATGCTGCTTCGGTACTCATTAAACATATTTATAATATTTGGGAAAATTCTTGTGATGCAATTGGCATATTTTGTGATCTTTCTAAAGCATTTGATTGTGTGGATCATGGAACGCTCATTTTGAAATTAGAACACTATGGTCTGTCAGAAAATGCCCTAAACTTTATGTCTTCTTACCTTAGCAATAGAACACAAACAGTTGTTGTAAACAAAACCCAGTCTAGCGGAGCTGTAGTCCAATTAGGAGTGCCGCAAGGTTCTATTTTGGGTCCATTCCTGTTTTTGGTTTATATAAATGATTTGCCATGTATAGTAGAAAATCTTTGTGAAATAGTTCTTTTTGCTGATGACACATCATTACTTTTTAAGGTTGATCGGAAATCTACCGATTATAGTGTAATTAACAGCACACTCGTTAATGTACTTAACTGGTTTACTATGAACAATTTGCTTCTTAATGCTAAGAAAACCAAATGTATTAGATTTTCTTTGCCGAATGTTAAACCAGTCGATACTAAAATACTTTTGAATAATGAATGCTTAGAGATGGTAGATAAAGCTCTGTTTCTTGGTTTAACATTGGACAAAAATCTACAATGGAGTCCTCATATCGGAACACTAGCTAACAAATTAAGTTCGGCCGCTTACGCCGTGAGGAGAATTAGACAACTGACTAATGTTGAAACAGCTCGCCTTGTTTATTATAGTTATTTTCATAGTGTAATGTCATATGGTATTCTGGTTTGGGGCAAAGCAGCTGACATACAGACTATATTTGTCTTACAAAAGAGAGCCATTCGTTCTATATATAACTTAAGAGCGCGTGAATCATTAAGAGAACTTTTCAAAGAAATTAATATTTTAACTGTAGCTTCCCAATACATATATGATAGTATTATTTATGTTATTAAGAATCTAGACTCCTTCACTAAGAATTCTGATGTCCATAACTTTAACACTAGAAATAGAAATAAGCTTGCTATCAGAAAGTTTCGTGTCCGTAAAGTACAAAAGTCATTCGTTGGGCAATGCATTCATTTTTATAACAAGTTACCTGAGAATGCTTTAAGATTACCCTTTCCAGCTCTTAAGAATTACTTAAAAAAGTCATTGATGTTAAAAGCTTATTACAGAGTCGAGGACTACTTGACAGACAAACATGCATGGTCCAAACCAGAAACTAACTAATAAAAAGTAGTAGCAATTAAAAACATTGTATTATGTATAGAGTTATAGGTGACACAGCTCAGGTAAGCAGGAAAGCACATCAAATATTATATGTTGGTAATTAATAATAATCAATCAGATTTATATAATATGTTTTCCCATTTCTTTTAATAACTTTATTTTCTTTTCCTTTTGTAAGAATTTGATATGTTTTCTGAAAGAGCTACGATTTTGTATGATTCCATGTACATATGTATATTTTCTAAATCAAATTTCTATTACACCTTATGTGTATAATTGCATGAATTCTATAGTAATTTAAATTGTATTTTTTCCCTTATTTTCTCGTAATGCATGTTAATTATAAGATGTAATTATTTTTGAAAAGATGTGTCCCGCCGAGTTTGTTGCCGGTCCCATATTGGGATACCCTCCTCCAATTGAGGGGGGATTTAAATCTTCTCGGGGCAGAGGTGTAGGGTTGGAGCCGGTCTACCTAGCTTTATTTGACGTTCATAAGCGCATTGTAATTATGCCTACTTGAATAAACTATCTTTTATCTTATCTTTATCTTATCTTATAATTATAATCTGTGCTGTAAGAAAAAAACGAGTTTTGGAGCAAACTCTGAAAGGCACGTTAGGCACTTAACCGTCCCATAAATTCTCATAATAATATGTTTGAGAGATCGTTTTATAGATGAGATCCGTATCACAGAAAGAAATGATCTTGATAAGGCTAGCGAAGTGCGGCCGGCGAGATATGAAGGTCGAGTACATACTCTGGCTTGATCAAGTAACTATTAGTAGTAGCAAGTAACTAGTAGTGAAGTATTTACATATCAATTTTTTTTAAGATGACGCCATAACGTTTATTAGGGAGGTGGGGCATCCGATTAGGGAGAGGACCTCTGATGCTCGCGCGAGTTCGTACCTGGGCCAAAGGTTGGCCATCGCTATCCAACGTGGCAACGCGGCAAGTGTGATGGGCACCTTTTGCACCCGGTACAGCTCGCGGAGGTCTTTTTTAATAGTTTATTAGTAGTTTATTGAGAATTTAGAAATTTTAAAGTATTTTTTTAAGACTGTATATGTATACCGTTAACATAATTTGCTAAATAAAATTTAATATTTATATTTTTAATATTAGTGTGCTTCGCAGGCAACGTCACTAGTATTACTGCCGACTGGGCTAGGCCGTTAAACCAATACAGTATACATAAACGTTCATTATACACCCATTAAATATTAATATTCATATATTCCCGTTCGCTTGACGGTCAGCTAATCTCACTAAGCGCTCTATCCACCCATTTGGGAATTAGAGCATGGTTACATGTTATCATATGATGCAGTTAAATTATCCATTGTGGTGTATGTGATGGGAGGTCAAGGTTAGCAATATGCCAAAGAGAATTTTCAAAAATTGCAATATCACCATGAAATATTTACTTAGAAACAAACCTTCCGTGAGACACACTGCCGTATTCGAACTTCAAGATATTCACAAGAGACGACACGTACTAGATCCATTCTAGATACGTTATAGTTTAGATTTCAACTAGTTCTCTTTTGCAGCGCAATTCGGGCAACCAATGTCACTTTTACGATAGATCGTGTTAGATATCTATTAGATGTGAATTAGATCTCTAAGTAATATCTTGTGGAAATCGTTCAAGAGTATCTCCAGAATCGCGGAAATGTCAAATTTGACAGGTTAGATCTTAAACATATCGTTATCGTATCTTGGCGATGTCTACAAGATATCTAATATATGTCTATTACAAAATCCGAATCGGGCCCCTAGACCTCCGGTCCGTCACCGTTAACGTAAGGTCCTGTTAGTACGGCTGCTATCAGTTTGGCACTGAAATAAACGCCGTCGAGAACGTAATTTACTTACTATACATCTCGCTCGTACTCGCATATTTGTGCAAACGAGATGTATAGAAAGTAAATTACGTTCTCAATAGCGTATATGTCAGTTTTAAAACTGTCAGTGACTCATGGTACGGGGCTCTGATGACAATGACACTCTTCGGTACGAAGTGAAACATGTCTAGCGACTTAAAATACGTGAGTGACCCGTTTTTAATATTCACCATGAAATATTGTGGGAAGTTTTTTCTGCACGTTTATTGCCAAACCTTCGTACAGTCAGTTTCGATATTCTTTGACACTCGAAATAGAAGGCAAATGAAAACAGTCGTCAACCAAAAACATTGAGTAATATTCCCTAATCTGAACGGGAACTTTCTAAGTGGAAACTTTCGTTGAGAAAGTTCTGCAAATTGCACTAGATAAATTTAAGGTTAAACTTGTGAGATTTTAGGGGCTTGATTCGGATTTTGAACTAAATATCTATTGTACCTCGTCTATGGTGACCCTTACTGGATTTAAATAATAACTTTGTGAGTTTAGTGAAATATCTATTAGACATCACTAAGATATGTCAGTGTCAAACAAGTGTCAAAAAAGACGTTTTTGTTTGCAGATATCTAATATTTGACGTATCTTAAAGTTCGAATATAGCTGTATGGCATTATCAGAAAAGTGTCGGGTACGTGACAGTATTTTTTCAACACTTGATAAAGTTCGGGAGCTGATATTTGGCATGATAACGTTTGATTAACTGAGCTTTAAATTCAGCGGTAAATTATTCAAATTGAATCGATTTGAAACACTTCCTTCGGGTTGTTTTATTTTATCGCCACTCGTTGCGAATTTCCTATTTTTCGCACATGTTACATATCGTAACGTACTATTGATGTTTATGAGTGCAGTAAAATATGATGCTATTATTTTTGTATGGGGGTAGTTTTGCACATTGTAATGATAGAGGTAAATATATTTATTTTATCAGTCACCTGTTGAACGAACGCTGTAAAGGGTGCGAAACGTCGGGATGTAATTCATTCTTCAAACGTCACGGTTTGGCGAGGATTAGGTACTCTAAACTGTTTAATTATAAGTTGTTTTTATGAATAGTACTAAATATAATATAATAAACATGTTTATGTTTATATTACTTTATTAAGTGTTTTGTGTCACTAACATAGGTAGCTGTAAGTTTTGTGTAATGTGTGTAATATGGACAAAAGTCTGAAAATAAGAATTTATTATTATAAAATATTATACGCGGTATGTGCGCGGTATAATCCGTTTCCATAGTTTTATTTTATGCTGCATAACAATTTATTTGTCTATAATAAATTAACCTATTCCACGCATCGTAAACAATTTTCTTCAATTGATTGATGGATTAAACAATTACACAATTAATGAAATAAAATATTCCCGAATTTAAACTGTTGTGAGACATACTAACATTGAAGCGCACGAGTGACTTAAAACAAGTAAGTCTAAACCGTAAAATAATTCAATTCAATAAAATAATCCATTGAAGCGCATGATTTCATTTGACGAATTACTATTACGATTCGTAATTGGGCAGTAAATTTCTTTTCCTGCTTTCATCCTACATCGGAACTGCTGGTAAGTTTCCGTAACTTTCACTGCACATTCAGTTGCATACGCGCCCGCATATGCTGCTCAATAACTTTATAACTACGTCTCGGTTTTTACGTGATATTGACGAATTGGACGCATTTTATCCGGAATGACGGGAAAGTACAAACGATAGGTTTGAATGGAGGAAAGGCCTTTGCCCAGCAGTGGAACACTAAGGGTAACATTCCATTTCTGACCGCAGCTGCACTACTGGTACTGAACGCGTCGCTGTTAGGGTGAAATCACATCTGTCAGCATCGAGCCGCATTTTATATATGGGAAATCGCTCGTTAGTATGAAGATGCGTACGCATGCGGAAAGCTGAAAGCATGCGTACGCATCTTCATCCTAACGTGCGATTTCTCATTTATAAAATGCGGCTCGATGCTGACAGATGTGATTTCACCCTTACTGTCAATTTCCATAGTAAAATTAACAGTAGTGCAGCTGCGGTTGGAAATGGACTGTCATCTTAAACCAGGCTAACAAAAAAAACGAACAAAATTGATAATTTCATCGACAAAGCAGCGATTTCTTTTAGTTCCAGCAATCAAAAGCAGATGGTTTTTTATCCTACAATTGAAAATATACGCTCGTGGACGGAATAGTCCCTATGACGGAATTAGCCACATTGACCTTAGAGAATAAATGTATGGACCGTAGTTTTTCCCTTTTGTATTGATGGTAGTACGAATAAATATATATTAACCTTTTAACCGCCACAGAATTTTTCACCGAGCGTGTTCGTGTCGCCGGCGGTACGAAAAGTTACACGAAGTTTCGTCTTATTTGTCAGACCGCGGCGAAATGAGCCCGATTTTTTATGTCTTATACAGTCTACGGCGGTTAAAAGATTAATGTCTTAATTCTTTTTCTTTGTCGTATCCTCATGACTGAGGGATGTGACGCTTATTTTAAATGCATTGTAGCTCATTTTAGTTTAAGTGTGACGGTATGATCTGTTTTTCAATAACACGTCGGTGGCAAATATAGTTATTTTCGATACAAGTGCGAAAAAGAGGAAATTCGAAACGAGTGGCGATAAATTAAGACACGACCGAAGGGAGTGTTTTAAATCGACACGAGTTGCGAATTACATATTCGCACGTGTATCGAACAACGTTTTACAGTACATATGGCACTTTAAAGTTTCGACATACGCACGAAAAGTGCTATTTTACGCACTAGTGCGGAAAAGTAGCCCCATATGTACTGTAAAATAAGCATACGGCCCGCCTGATGTTAAAAAATCATCGTAGCCTATGGACGCCTACAACTTCAGCTCACATGATTGTATTCTATATAAAAACTGTAACGACAGTTTTCTGTCATTTTATGAGCATAGTATTTTACAAGGTTGGTACTTATATTACCCATTAGCATAAAACAATCCAAAGTAAGTAAGAGATTATTTAACAACGCGACAAAATGACCCTTAATACAAGTAACATATGACATTTTATTACATAACTGTCCCCCGTTTGCACGATCAAACTTTCGTATACATTTTTCAACCTTATAAACTAATAAATGCACACAATTTTGCACCTTGTACCATTACAATAAAGTGTAAAACTGTATACATGTCACTGACCCCGTCTTTACGGCGCCAACCAGTGACCAAGAAGTACTAATGACCATAGGCCATACACCATGACGACTAGGTGTAAGTTTTCCAGCCAAGCTAAGTTAGACCTTGTGCGAATATAATAGAGTCTATACTGGAATCTTAAGTTTTATGCGTCTAAATAAAAATTGTCCAATAGAAGTCGTTTGTAAAGTGCTTATTAAAAATTAATTTGGTCCTTAAACACCCTTCAAGTCAGTCAATAAGGACCTTATGGCGTTTGGGCGATGACAGGTGGATGGTAACGGATGTGGTTGGTTCCAGGTAAATACAGTATTTTTTAGGGTTCCGTACCTCAAAAGGAAAAAACGGAACCCTTATAGGATCACTCGTGCGTCTGTCTGTCTGTCTGTCCGACCATTCCCCCCTCCCCCCTCCCCTTTATCTCCGATACTACGTGGTCTAAAATAAAAAAAAAATACAAAATAGTTCTTTACCTATAGATGACAGGAAAACCTATTAGAAATGTGCAGTCAAGCGTGAGTCGGACTTAACGGAGGGAACCCTTGAAACGCGAGTCCGACTCGCACTTGGCCAGTTTTTTTGTCAACTCAGACAATGCAAACGACTTTTACTGGGAGCGACCTTATAATACAAGGTGGCACAAAACACATTGACGAAGAATTTTTTGGAACAAGTATTTTTCATACTAATAAACGTATACGCCGGCTGAGAATACGTTTGTGCCAAATCCATTTTTGAGCAAAATCGTTTTTAATGATTACTAAAATAACAAAAAATATGCTATAATTGACACTAATCGGTTTTAGGGAAAACATATTTTACTATAGGACAATTACACTCTGTTAACAGAAAATTATCACAAAAGTGTGACATATCCAAAACTTTTGTGTCATATCATACATTGTACGTTTAACATTTACTCATCAAAAACGGATATGGCAATAATAAAATTGCTTTTATTTTATGATTACCACTATATTCACAATATTTGTATAGTACTATAAATAGTAAACATATGTGCCTAAATGATAAATAAGTTTAATATTTCGTAAATGTAAAACTTTTCGAGAAATATTTTTTTTTGCTTCTTTTCGCTCTCCTATAAACCAATGTAAGTGGCGTAAGGCACAAACGTATTCTCACCCAGCAAATTAAAGTGACAATAATTTAACTGAAACAAAAATACAAACGTTTATTAAAATTATCAACAATAATATAGCAAAAAAAGCAACGTATTTTTAGAGACAAAAAGATTATTATGGGACTTTAGTGACAAAATGAACGAAATCGCTTTATTGCAGATTAATCATAAATTGCTCAAGTTTCTTTGCAAACAGATTTGGCCAGATTAGAGCCATGACAAAAAGTTGGACAGGCCTTCAGATATTTCTGGAAAATTACACAAGAAATAATGACAACTCCGCCAAAGGGCTGGCTTACTTCAGTCAGAGAATATAATTATAAGTCTGCAGGGCCCTCAAAAGAGCTTAGATAAGATAAGATAAATGTTTATTTGCAAGAATGTAGGTACATAGTTACAAGATGTCAGGGTGATAATGCTGGTCTCCATTTACATTCAGCCATTTATTGGCGTGCAAAATTCTGTCGCATTTTATACATAATATCTGGGTGACCGAGCTTCGCTCGGAAAACATATAAAAACTCGAAAATGCGCGTTTTCCCAGAGATAAGACCTAGCTAGATCGATTTTTCGCCCCCGAAAACCCCCATATAGCAAATTTCATCGTTAGAGCCGTTTCCGAGATCCCCGAAATATATATATATATATATATATATATATATTTCGGGGATCTCGGAAACGTTTTTTTACTATCTATCTAATACCTTTAAACGAGCAATTCTTGTTGAACAAGAATTGCTCGTTTAAAGGTATTAGATAGATAGTAAAAATGTCAACATATTACAAAAAAACACTAATTGACAATCACAACCCTATCTTATACAAAATAGGTAACGCTGCCGTCTCCTGGGCGCCATAGTTTTTAATTTCTTTTAGTAATACACTGTATATATCTTGTTTGTAAATAAATGATATTGGTATTACTTATTGGTTATGGTTTGGAAATGAGAAATTTCGTTATCTATACTTACCAAACAATCAGTAGTTTACCTAGTAGAAAATATCGGAAAATTTCCAACGAGAAATTTACATTTCTTTACATTCGCGCGTTTGTAATAGTACATTATTGTCGAGGTTCGGAAGTAGCTACTTGCAGGCTGAGGATTCGTTTTAAACGGACGACCTTGGGAGTCCGTTTAATTGAATCCGAAGCCAGCAAGTAGCCTTCCAGCCGAGTCATGTATAGTGCTTTTCTCAAAAATGGTGCAAGAAATAGAAATATTTTACAGAAGCAACGTTCTAATTTTCACAGAAAAAAGTAAAACCATTAAAAAGATTTGCTTGCCGCCTTTAAAAAAAATAGAAGTGTATTTTTCTGCTGAAAATACGCCAAAGTATTTGAGACACCTAAATAGTCGCGGTACCAAGATTATAATAATAAGTGCTGATCATCTGTTTGGCTGTTTAATGGACCTATGCCTTCATTTCATATGGCCATTTAAAGTTTTAAAAAGTTTGGAACTCGTTAAATAATGGAATTTGTATGCAACATTGCAGTCCCGAAATCGAGACTGCAATGTTTTTAACTTTTTAATTTTTTGAATGACCATAAACTACGCACTTCGCGACCTATTTTTTAACGGCAACGTCGACTTTGCCGTCCATTTTTGAGAAAAAGAATTATAACAGGTTACTGAACACCAGACTGTCCATAACAATTTCCATTATCAACAAAATTTTTAATTAAATGTACCCAAGTGTTTAATGCGTGGTTTAAAGATTGCGAAAGTTATAACGAAAGTTTCGCGCTTATTGCAGCTTTTATTTTATCCTTATAAGCTCACGTTAAGGCTTCTATCAGATATTGGGTTTTCAACTCTAGACAAATAAACTTTTATTCACCACTTTATTCTTACAGCTTGCAAATGTTACTTGATTGTGTACTTTGGAGTTTACAATATTAGTTTTATCCTTTGTGATATAAGGTAAACGTACTAGTGATCGACATGCTAATGTCCAATAAATGACACCATGCCGTCACCTCTATTGACAGTGATTTAAGTTTTAAGATGACATGTAAGTGGGACCGCGTCGAGCACCAGTACGTTTACCTTACTGATAATAGTGATAATTGAAAAAAATTTAAAAGTTAGTAAATTATATGTTAATTCTTGCCACGTTCGGTTTATTATTATATTATAAAATCTACTTAGTTTAATTTTCTACGCGTCCTTTAATAATAATACAATCCTAAGTCAACTTTGGAGTGTTATTTTAGTTTTAACGCCATAAAGACTCCTAATAATATTAATATAGAATTGAATGTGAGAGAGAATGTATGTTTGGCGATATTTTCACATATAAATGAATAACCAAATTAAGGATAAAATTTGTATTTTTTTACCTTTGGCTACTACAAACAATTCTGCCACGGTTGTTTTTTTAGGGTTCCGTACCCAAAAGGTAAAAACGGGACCCTATTTAGGGTTCCGTACCCAAAAGGTAAAAACGGGACCCTATTACTAAGACTCCGCTGTCCGTCCGTCAGTCCGTCCATCCGTCCGTCACCAGGCCGTATCTCACGAACCGTGATAGCTAGACAGTTGAAATTTTCACACATGGTGTATTTCTGTTACCGCTATAACAACAAATACTAAAACAGAATAAAATAAAGATTTAAGTGGGGCTCCCATACAACAAACGTGATTTTTGACCGAAGTTAAGCAACGTCGGGCGGGGTCAGTACTTGGATGGGTGACCGTTTTTTTTGCTTGTTTTGCTCTATTTAATGTTGATTGTGCGGAACCCTCCATGCGCGAGTCCGACTCGCACTTGGCCGCTTTTTTTTATTTATTATAGTCATAAAAATATTTTCAATATTACTTGTAATCAATAATCATCCTTGGCTTGGCTAAAGCACAAAAGTTATTTTGTAGCATACACTATGCGCCGATAATCAGCCATATTGTTATTTTAATTATCATTAATTCGTTGCTTCTTTAACAACGTAACAATCATTAAAATATGGTCAGTCGTTTTGTAATTAAAAGAGATAATAGAGACGGACATAAGGGTCCTTTTTAAGTAGATATGAGTATAGTAAACTCAGGTTACTATTAACCCAATGCAGGGTAACTTTAACCCACATGAAAACCTCATTTGAAAGGGTCTAATAAAAACATAAAAACGTCAAAGGTTAGCTAACACCAACCTCATGGCATATATTTCCATAATTATAACGCAATACAATAATATAACCTGGACAGAGTAAATCTCAATGGCCAAAGTTACCCTCCAGGGCTAAAGTAAGCCGATTTTACGGTACCGTATAAATAGAGATGAATATATTATGAGGACTTCGTATACATGTACTACTAATGTACTTTATACTTAAATAGTAGCAGTCGTCCACTCTCCTATTAATCCTATCTCAAGCTTGACTGAATACTACATCTAATACAACTGCACTACGCTATTTGTCTTGCTTAGAACTGCAGCTACCAACTGACGTGATGAGAATATTGGGTAAGTTATAGTCCAGTTAAATACGAACTTGATGGTTTGTTAGATTTAGGTTAACCTTTATGTCGGCAAACTAAAGTTTAGTTGGCAACCTAATTTAGAGGATTAATATACAAATTCTTGTAATAATCAATGTCTTAAGTGATAATTATAGTACAGGTAGTAGAACTAGTAGAAGAGTAGTCTGAGTAGAAAAACATTTCATTCCATAAAACAAATACATATAAGTATACCACACCACCACACCACCACACCGACCACCACACCACACCACACCAGGGACCGGAACCGGTTACCTTAACCGGGGTTTTTCATAGGGTTATTTTAGAAGTGGTTATAAAAACCCCTACCATAACGGTAACCGTCTGATAAGGTAACACTTTGATTCGGTAACCGTATCAGATCGAGTTAACCCCTGTTACCGGTAACCGAAATAAAAACCCCGTATATGCTGTTACCTCATAATAAGGTTATGAACCAGTTCAAACGATTGTAAACTTTACGCAGACTTAAATTCAACTTATTATTGAATAACCGTGGTTGGCATGGGCGGTCTATGAAGCCTCCAGCACAAACAAGTTTTTTTGCCGGTAACTTCGCTTATTGTCAATTCAAACAATATTGCACTTTGAGTCCTTAAGCTAAAATTGAAAACAAGTGAGCGATTACAGTATTATTTTTAGAGCGACAGCCGCGGCGCAGCGCGGCCATTCCTTTGTTTATCTTTATACCTGTGTGTTCCTATTGTTTTTGTCAATTCTAGTTTAGAAATTTTTAGAAAAGGGGTTGCAAGTAAACAACATCCTATCCTAGTAATATCTGCTATTAATTAGATATATTTTATGCTACTTAGATTATTATTTTTATTTTCGGGTTCACACTTGATATGTACCTACAGATTAAAGACTGATTTAAAGAAAAATTTTCACCTAACTACACTCGGGTGCAAAGAAATCGGACCACCCCAGCATTTTCAACATTTTTTCAATTTGTGTAAAAACTGTAACCTCGATCATGATAATTTAAATACCACGTGGTAGATAATTTTCTGCCCTATCAAATGACATCAATATTCAGGAGTGGGGATGGATATTGTGCAAAATATGGGCCTGGAAATCACCCCCCTCCAACTGCCTCATTAGCGCATGCACTAATTGACCACTTATCATTAGGTATAAAAACAGTCATTATCATTGTTTATGCATCATTCATGATTGGTACGTCTTCCTGAACACTACTCTCATCGCCTGAACCTGGAAAAACTGGAGAAAAATGGATACTACCTCGACTGAAGCCGGCCAAGCAGTTGCCCTATTGCAGGGAGGGCTTAGTCAACGTGCAGTGGCTCGACAACTCAACCTATCGAAGTCATCGGTTCAACGTGTCTTCCAGAGATTCCGCGTAGATCAGACGTTATCCAGAAGACCCGGAACTGGCAGAACTCGCATCACTTCTGAGAGAGATGACCGTTTCATCGTTCTTACCTCGCTACGAAATCGTCGACTGAATGCCGTTCAGCTTCAGCAGAAGCTCCTAGAGACCAGGAATGTGTCTATCAGCCGATGGACAGTTAGAAGACGACTGAAGGAGAAGGAATTGACAGCTCACAGAGCTGCAAATGGCCCAAAACTCACCCCAATACATCGTGGACAACGACGCGTCTTCGCTCGCGAACATGAAGAATGGACCCTTCAGCAATGGAGTTCCGTACTTTTTTCCGACGAGTGCAGGATAACTTTGTCTGGCAATGACGGACGGGTACGAGTCTACCGAAGACCTGGGGAGCGGTTCTCTCAATGCTGCATCGAGGAACGTGTTGCTTATGGTGGGGGGTCAATCATGGTCTGGGCTGGTATTTCTTTGGAAGCGAAGACGGACATTGTGTTCATCACAGGGCCAGGTACCAGACCGAATTCAGGCGGTTTGACTGCACGTCGGTACGTGGAGGAAATCCTGGCTGATCATGTGGTCCCATTTGCGGGTTATATCGGCGATGAGTTCATCCTCATGCAAGATAACGCTCGGCCGCATACAGCCCGGATCACTAAGGAGTACTTGGAGGAGGTCGGCATCAGAGTCATGGAGTGGCCAGCCCGCAGTCCTGACCTAAACCCGATCGAGCACATTTGGGACGAGCTGAAAAGAAGAATCCGGGCCAGAAATCCCGCCCCTGAATCCTTACTGGAGCTAAAGACTGCGATCGAAGAAGAATGGGCGGGCATCCCTCAAGACACTGTAAAAAAATTCATAAGATCAATGAAAAACCGAATGACTGCATGTCGTAGGGCTAGAGGAGGCAATATACGGTATTAAAATGCTGAAAATTGTTTTAATTTTTACTTGATATCTTTAGAATCGCAGTTTTCCCATTATGCATAAGTTTCACTCCAGTATGCATTTTTAGGGTGACAAAGTTCTTAGCCCTGAAAGCCTGAAAATATTGGAAGTAAACCTGTGAAAAGCACATCAATTTATAGAGGAAAAGCCAACCTTTCATTAGGTATATAATATGTCACAGTAGCACATACAGTTTTTACAGAAATTGAAAAAATGATAAAAATGCTGGGGTGGTCCGATTTCTTTGCACCCGAGTGTAGTAATTTTACTGGTACCTAGTTAGGTATAATTTATCTTAAGTGATTAAAAAAAAAAACACTTTGTGATAAAGATACATGCGCTAGCGGATTGTGGTAGATATTTTACCATTGTTAACAAATGACATATGTACTAGTTATTATGAGCTTATTTTATAATAAGCAATTAAAGTCTATTTTTTTATTCGGTAGACTAAAATGACATTTCATAGTATGAAATGAAATGACACATGATGTTCATACTACGAAATGTCATTTTAGTCTACCGAATAAAAAATAGACTTTAGTTTAAAATGTTTTCAGATGCGGTGAGTTGTATGAGCTAAGTCGTGATTTACCTTGTACCGCTTAATGCAGCGATCAAAATATATATCTATAGCAGTTATAAACTTATTTTAATACTACAAATCTTTCATTAATACCAGGGGGCTCAGCACGGTTCCATTTTTATCGACTATCACTATGCCCGTCACTTTCGCACTTACATACTTGTTAGAACGTGACAGGCATGGTGATAAACGATAAAAATGCGACCGTGCTACTAGGGCAGAATTCATTATACATATTCATTGGGTATCTATAACATTGGTAGGTGAAATAGTTTTGATTAAATTAAATAGATACATACATACTTAGTAAGCAGTGTTGGGCATTCAAGAATAAAATCATTATTTAAATAAGAATTCCTAAGAATAAAATCATGTTGATTTTATTCCCGTCAAAATTATTCAAATAATTTTGATCGGAAATAATTCGTATGTGAAAAAATTGAATAAGAATAATCTCATTCTTAATCAAATAAATATAATCATGATTTTATATTCTAAATAATATTCCTGGATTAAACATGTAGTATGGGTGCCGTATAGGCGTTACGTATAGATAGAAGTAAATTAGACAAGAAACTATTATGTTTCTTGACTAATTTATACCTGATTTTATGCAATAAAATCTTACAAATTTAATTTACTGCCGCATAGTCTTAGTATTGGACGATACCCGTATTTATTTTAATGTGATAACTAAATCATCAGGTACAATTCAGCTGCTCTGAACGGATGGTGGATAGCGAAACTCTTCAATGGCTCACTGTGCCTAAATTAATGTAAAAAATAAAAAACCGGCCAAGTGCGAGTCTGACTCGCGCAGGAAGGGTTCCGCACCATTACGCAAAAACCAGCAAATAAATCACGTTTGTTGTATGGGAGCCCCACTTAGATATTTATTATATGCTGTTTTTAGTATTTGTTGTAATAGCAGTAGGGTTGCCAGATGGTCGGGATTCGGCGGGATTCTCCCGATTTTTAGCATGTGTTCCCGATTCCCGACAAAGTGAAAATTGTCCCGAAAAACAGCATCACCTTATAAAACAATAATTTCAAGTTCCGAACTGTCGTCGAGCGAGCCAGCGACCCGCGTCGAGCCCGTCAGCGCGCGCGTGGCGAGATTGGGCAGAGCAGCTGAGGTAGAGCCAGTAATGTAAAATATCGTTGTTTTTAATACAATTAATTTAATTTGAATGGTTTTTTCCCGACTTAAGGCCCAAAATCCCGAAAAATTTATATTTTTTCCCGATAATAGCGCCTTTCGATCTGGCAACCCTAAATAGCAGCAACAGAAATTAATTATTTGTGAAAATTTCAACTGCCTAGCTATCACGGTTCATGAGATACAGCCTGGTGACAGACAGACGGATAGAGGAGTCTTAGTAATAGGGTCCCGTTTATACCCTTTTGGTACGGAACCCTAAAAAAGATGTTTTTAAAGGTAGGATAAGGAATGGCTTGATATGGTGTATTCCTATTTCTCCCCGCCGGGCACAGATGGGAATAGGCGCTTCATTTAAATCATTCCCATATGTCCCCGCCTCATGTATCGCGGCGATCACGTTGGGCAGGAACAAATGGGGAAAATACTCATGATTTTTTTCTGTTTTCGAATTATGTTTATAATTCGTTTTTTTTTAGCATTAGAAAGAACTTGAAAGAAGGTAAGCGATTTTGACATGTCTTTTAATTGAAAAACACTTTTTAAAAACCATAACTATTACATATGAAAGCAGAAGACTATAAAAGTGTGGTATTTAGGCTAGGAATCGATATAGAAACACGGAGCTCACGTTAACAGTTTAATCTATAATTACAGACTGCCTGAGGGTAGGTGGTACAAATCCCAACTACCGACAACATATACCATAATCCCTCCACCAATAGTTACAAAAATAACAAGTTACAGAAACACAAAATAACTAAGTCTTATAAATAGCGTTCCTATTTCTAGTGGATCGCACACCCCGTCCACCAGCAGGCTCGGGTGGAGCGGGTACCGGTCCGCTCGTGGCGCTTCCCGCGGGCAAGGCGTCGGGCTCCTCGCCCCCTTCTGCCCGGGACAACTGGCCCTCAGGGGGGCCATCAATGACCTCATTGTCAAACTGAGCACTTTCTTCCATTACTGCAAGGGTCTGTGGTGATGCAGGTTGGCCCTCATCTGGGAGTGAACAGAATGAATCGTTTTCATCGAGTCCTTCGAGCTCGGAGTCACCATCATTTTCGTCTCCGTACAGGCTCAAGTCGTCCACGTCAATTGAAAGCGGAGCCCCTTTGTATGCCAACAGCTGATCGATGTGTTTTTTTAGTGTTATGCTTAAGTCCGGCACAAATACCTCGTATATTCTTGACCCCACTTCCTTAATAATAATCCCTTTTCTCCACTCATGTTTATTTCCATTTGAAAATATGTGTTTCACTAATACGGTATCATTTATATTAAAATTACATTTACGTATTCCACCATAATTTTTACTGTGTAAGATCTGTTTCGCGCACACATTAGTCAGCGGATTAGGCGCTGCGGATGAGGAGGACACCGCGGCGTCGGCGCCGGCGCCGGCGCTGGCTGCGGGCGGCAACTTGCGCAGCAGGTCGAGCCGGCAGCGCAGCATGCGACCCAGCATCAGTTGGGCGGGCGCGTAACCGGTCGTGCAATGCACTGAGTTTCTGTAGTCGAATAAAAATTTGTTAAGTTTCCGCGTTATTACTTGCTGGGTATTATTCTGCTGCATTATTATTTTAATGGCCCGTTTTACAGTTTTTACTGTATTTTCTGCCTGTCCATTTGATGCTGGATGGTAAGGCGCGATAGTAACATGTTGCATGCCGTTTATCTTACAATATTCCTCAAATTGACTCGAACAAAAATTACTCGCGTTGTCGGTAACTATGGTTCGCACTAAACCGTACCTACTAAAAATTTCGCATAATTTATCTATAATGGCGCTAGTATTTGTAACCGTTAACAAAAAGCATTCCACCCATTTTGAGTGAGCATCAACCGCAACTAAAAACTGTTTCGCTTGCCACGAAAACAAATCCAAATGCACGCGCTCCCAAGGACGGGCCGGGTAGGGCCACGGTGCTAGCGGCGCGCGGGGAGGATCACTGCGTAATGCAAGACAAATACTACATGTACCTATTTTGTCCTCAATATCCCTATCTATATGTGGCCACCACATTCGCGCTCGGGCTTCCGCTTTCGTTTTTACGATTCCGAAATGCGAGCTATGCAATTCTGTCAGTAATTGCTCTCTGTATACCGAGGGAATTACGACCTTATGGCCTCTTAAAATACAACCATTTTCCAATGATAGCTCTAAACGACAAGCGAAATATGGTTTTAAATCAACATAAGGCATCTTAGCCGGCCAACCGTTAATTACGTAATCTTTTACCTTGTTCAGAACTGCATCGTTCGCGGTTTCCTTTTGAATGTCAACAACACTAAGCGGCATTAAAATAGAGTCCGATATAAAATTGATGTACATTGCTTTATCATGTTCGTTTTGGGGTTCTAGGTTATCCTGGGCACAACTGACTGAACGGGACAAAAAATCGGCTACATTTTGTTCTCCTTTAACATATTCTATATTAAAGTTATAGGCAGATAAGAACAACGCGTACCGCTGCAAACGGTTTGCCGCTAGTTCAGGCACGCCCTTTTTGCTACCAAAAATTGACAAAAGCGGTTTGTGATCCGTGCGCAAAGTAAATGGAACCGATCGACCATATAAATAATGGTGAAATTTCTTGATTGAAAAAACGAGAGCTGCGGCCTCTTTCTGAACCTGAGCGTAATTACGTTCTGCCTTAGAAAGCGAACGCAAAGCGTACGCCACTACACGCTCGGTGCCGTCGCGCTGACGCTGCGCTAGCACGCCGGCCAGGCCGCGCGGTCCTGCTCTGCGGTCACCACGGTCGGCAGGTCGGGGTCGTAGTGCGCCAGCACCCGATCTGACGCTAATTCGCACTTGATTTTGTTAAAAGCGTCCTGTTGCTCTTTGTCCCAATTCCACTTTTCGCCTTTTTTTAGTAGTAAGTGTAAGGGGTCAAGTATACTGGACGTATTTGGAACAAAACATCTATAAAACCCAATCATGCCCAAAAAAGACTTGAGCTCGCTTACGTTCTTAGGACACTCACAATTAAGAATGGCTTCCACTTTTTTCTCCGATTTATGCAAACCATTTTTATCGATACGGAACCCTAAATATTCCACGGATACTTTAAATAGTTCGCACTTGTCCTGTTTCAGGCGCAACCCTGCTTCCTGTAATCTACTCAGAACTTGTTCTAGACGTTGTAAATGCGTTTCTCGGTCAGGACCAGTGATTAAAATATCATCAAGAAAAATACACGTTCCCTCTATTCCCGATAATAGTTGTTCCATCGTGCGTTGAAATATAAACGGAGCATTTGACAAACCAAAAACTAACCTATTGTAACAAAATAATCCTTTATGTGTGTTTATACACGTTAGATGTTTCGACTCGTCCAGAACCAACTGAGAGTATGCGCGCGATAAGTCCAGTTTAGAGAATTCCACTCCTCCGTGTAACCGCGAAAACAAATCCTCTATTCTCGGCAATGGATAATTATCTAAGTACAAAACTTTATTAAGTGTGACCGAAAAATCGCCACAAATACGTATGTTGCCATCGGGTCGCAACACGGGAACGATAGGAGTGGCTATGTCGGAATGATCTATTTTTTCCAGTATACCTAACTCGACTAATCGCTGCAACTCTGCCTCCACCTTTGGTTTAAGAGCTAACGGCACCGGACGCGGTTTAAAAAATTTCAATGTACTGTCCGGCTTAATTTTTAAGGTTATTTTATATTTGTTAAATTCCCCTAATTTATCAGAAAATAATTTGGCATATTTGTTTTTAAAATGATCTCCCAAATCTATATTTTGTAAATTATTACAGTAAGCTCGACTTAGTTGCAAATCAAACGCACATATGAAATTCCGTCCTAACAACACGGGTTTCTTGGATTTGTTTACCGTGACAAACATTTTAATCTGTTTAGTGCGACCTTCGTAAGTCACCGGCAGCGTAACGCATCCTTTCGGAATAAGCTTACTTTCATTATAGCAATTAAAAACCTCTAGGGACGGCTGTAACTCGTACTTAGCGAAAACATTCATGTACAATGAGTACGGAAGAATTGAAATGGCACTACCGGTATCTATCTCACATAGAATGTTTTCGCCCGCTAAACACACAGTTTCGAGCATAGGTTTCTCATTAGTGCATTTTATATTAAAAAGATCGAAACTACCTGTGATGGTGTCGTCGTCATCCGCAGTCAGGAAATGGTTGCTCCTGTATTTCGCCTTAACCGTACACATGCGCTTCAAATGACCTTTGACCTTACATTTAGTGCACGTGAAATTTATAAAACGACACTGATCTTTCGAATGACTTCTATAACCACACACTTCACAACGAGAGTCCAGCATCACCGCAGGTCGCGTCGCTCCGCTGCCGGTCCCGCCGGTCCGCACGGCGTACACGGGCGCCGGCGCCGGCGTGGCGGGCGCGGGCGCGGACCCGGCGGCGCGCAGCGCCTGGCGCGCACAGCGGACGCTTTGCGCCAGTTCCAGCGCCTTGTTGAACGTCAAAGTCTCCAAGTTCTGAGCGAATAACTTCTCCTTCTCCTTAACATCCTCCAATCCGAGGACGAACCGATCCCGAAGCATCGTATCGAGTTCCGTTTTAAACCCACAATGCTCAGCTAAATTACGCACTCGCGTTGCCCATTCGGCTAAATCTTCCCCGGTGCGCTGTTCCGCCTTATAAAACTTATAACGCTCCGCAAAAGAACTTTTCTTTGATTCGAAATGAGTGTCAAAATGCTTTATAAGCGTCTTATACTCGACTTTATCGAGCTCCGTCGGGAACAACAAACTCCTTGCAACACGGTATGTGTCTTCCGCCAACGCCGTCAACAGGATTGCCTTTCGTTTGGTTCCAGATTTATCCGATTCCTCGGTTATATCGTTTGCCGTGCAAAACTGGCCCAAACGACTTTTAAATATCGCCCATTCCTGTGTTCGATGGTCGAAAGTGAGACTGCCACCAAACATGTTTCCGTGACTCGCCATATTTGCTTCTTATCGCTGGATTTCTTTTACCTATGACCACTAAACACTAAACACACGCGTGAATTACTAAATCGTCGCCAAATTGTGGTATTTAGGCTAGGAATCGATATAGAAACACGGAGCTCACGTTAACAGTTTAATCTATAATTACAGACTGCCTGAGGGTAGGTGGTACAAATCCCAACTACCGACAACATATACCATAAAAAGATCGTATTAGATTCATAATTGTTACATATTTACCGTAACTTATTTTTAAAATGTGCTTTTCAATTAAAAGAGACATCAAGATTGTTTACCTTATTTCTAATGCTAAAAAAAAACGAACTATAGTATGTGGTTTCAGTATCCGAGTTACTACCAAGACTTATGGTGTTTTTAAAAGCTCTTCTGATATTTAAAATTTGCATTTATTATTTAGACGGAAATTAACAGGTATATCGTTTGACACAACGCTTGCCGCACGTGTTTAGCAAATGCTGACAAAGAATTCACCACGCCACGACTTAATCCTATTGTTATTGCCAATGAGTAATAAATGACGGTCTCAAGTGCAAACACGCCTGCAACTTTCTGCAAATCTATTTAATTATAGTGATAAGCGTAGGACTCTTTTCTTACCTGCAGTAATTTACTATCTCATTCACTTTCCGTAGGTGTGAAAGAGATAGCATACGTAAGACCTCAAGGCTGGTAGGAATAATAAACAAAATACATACTTAATACGCAAAGAAATATACATTGAACCATCATAATTATAATTTCGCAGTTTACTTTCTATGTAGCTTCATTATAAAATTATCATCACCGTTTCGAAGGCTTCAAAAAATTCAAATCAATCCGACCATTGAAAAGAGGGGTGAAATTCATTTTACTATCTATATACATTGTACTACATATAATATGACGTATAATATGACCAAATAAATGCCATTTAACCTTGTTACCACTAACTCATGTATCTACAATTACATCAATTAGTCATGACACGGCAGAGTACTGATAACAATACTGTAGTGTAGTACAATAATAAGGCTTTATTGTTGTCACTTTGACTCTCACCGCATTCTGCTTAATCCTAAATATCCTAATACAATAGAAAATACCACGACCTTTAAACATTCGGTGCACTTGCGTTGTAGCGCGTGCCAGCGGAGCGCAGCGTTTTAGATACGCATGTTGCTTCGCCTGTGTAGGTATATTTATTATCTTCATGTTATTAGGTACTAGGAAGTGCAAATAATTGACTTCATACATGAAAGATATTTTGCAGATTTTGTTCAATAGTCACCTTCAACAACACGAGAGTAATCTAGAGCAGAGTTGGGCAAAAAATAACTTGAATAAGAATAAGAATAAAAACAGAAATTTCATTCTTATTCCAATCGATTTGAATAAGAATAATTCTTGCACTCGTTATTTTAGAATAAATAGAAAGTGAATAAATCATGACACTTTTATTTTAAATGAAAAAGACAAAACGGAATATTTATTCCAGATGTAGGATTATACTAAATAACGTTTTATTCAATTAGAATGTTATTCTGAATTAATTTAACTTTTGTAGTTACATACTACTACTTTTAATTTTGTAAGTTTCTAAAATAAATAAAACAAATAAAATAGATAAAACAAATAAAATAAATAAAAAAAACAAATAAATTTTTATATAATATTATAAGTATTAGTTTAATTTTTAAGTAGGTTTATTTTAATTTTAGTTTAGGTTTTAAATTTTTAATTCATATTTCATAGTTAGTTGTAATGTTTTTTTATTATTACCTTTTAAATTAAATAAATGAACTTTATCCTAATAAAATAAATAAGATAAATAAAATAAACAAAATAAATAAAATAAATAAAATAAACAAAATAAACAAAATAAATAAAATAAATAAAATAAATAAAATAAATAAAATAAATAAAATAAATAAAGTAAATAAAGTAAATAAAGTAAATAAAGTAAACAAAGTAAACAAAGTAAACAAAGTAAATAAAGTAAATAAAGTAAATAAAGTAAATAAAGTAAATAAAGTAAATAAAGTAAATAAAGTAAATAAAGTAAATAAAGTAAATAAAGTAAATAAAGGAAACAAAGGAAACAAAGTAAATAAAGTAAATAAAGTAAATAAAGTAAATAAAGTAAATAAAGTAAATAAAGTAAATAAAGTAAATAAAGTAAATAAATTACATAAAGTAACTAAAGTAAATAAAGTAAATAAAGTAACTAAAGTAACTAAAGTAACTAAAGAAACTAAAGTAACTAAAGTAAATAAAGTAAATAAAGTAAATAAAGTAAATAAAGTAAATAAAGTAAATAAAGTAAATAAAGTAAATAAAGTAAATAAAGTAAATAAAGTAAATAAAGTAAATAAAGTAAATAAAGTAAATAAAGTAAATAAAGTAAATAAAGTAAATAAAGTAAATAAAGTAAATAAAGTAAATAAAGTAAATAAAGTAAATAAAGTAAATAAAGTAAATAAAGTAAATAAAGTAAATAAAGTAAATAAAGTAAATAAAGTAAATAAAGTAAATAAAGTAAATAAAGTAAATAAAGTAAATAAAGTAAATAAAGTAAATAAAGTAAATAAAGTAAATAAAGTAAATAAAGTAAATAAAGTAAATAAAGTAAATCAAATACATAAAAAAAAATAAAAAAAAATAAACAAAATAAATAAAATAAACAAAATAATCAAAATAATCAAAATAATCAAAATAAATTATATAAATAAAATTAACAAAATTAATGACAAATAAAATAAATGAAATAAGTAAAATAAACAAAATAAAAAAATAGACAAAATAAGTAAAATAAACAAAAACATTAAAATAAACAAAAACATTAAAATAAGCAAAATTAAAAAAAAAATACAAAAATAACAAAATAAACTATTAGTTCTATTAATAAATTAACTTTTTCTTTTAGTAGGTATTTGACTGACGGCACATCACTAAATACGAATGTAGCAAACCAATAAGCAACCGATAATAAAGGTTACCATAACTGAATAAAAACCGGTTAAAAACCCCTAACAAAAACCCTAACGCGATGGGGTTTTGAGATTAACTCGGTTAAAGGTTAAGGTTACCGTTTCAATAAGCTTACCGTTACAATCAGGTAACAGTATGATAGGGTTACCGAATGATACGGTAACCGAATTGATTGGGTTACCGAATGGATAGGATTAAGCGTAAAGAGGGGTTTTCCGGTCCTTGCACCACACCAGACCACAGAGACTAAGCAAACTCTGCATGTATTGCACAAAAAAATATGAAAATAAGTCGTTTACGATACCTGAAGGGTACGTAGAAAGACATGTATGTCTAGTCACTCTGACAACATTTTGAGTTATCGTGGTTTGAAAGGAACGACGTACATAATTAACCATATAATTTTCGTGAGTGGGAGTTTTTAAAGTAAGAAAAAAAGGAGCTATATTTATAATTACAGAGGTCACAAAAGCTGTAAGAAATGATTAGATTAAAATCTTAGATAGATACTTAGATAGACATTTTCGAAAAAAATTGACTAGACTATGTTCTTTCCGTGTACCCTTCACCTTTTAAAGTACCTATTGTGTTTAAGTCAGTGCAAAGTTAGCTTAAACTGCTTCCAGAATAATATATATTTTATCGAAATTTTTAAAGGTATATTACGACACAAATGTATAACGTGAGTCGATAAGTTAGAAAATCCGGGCTTCGTTGTTATGGCATGCAAATCAGTATCAAAGTCGAATAGGCCAATTGACAGATTGACACAGATACAAGTCTCATTGTCATTAGATGCGCAGAGGCCGACATCTCAATGTAAGCCGAGGGCCTACCGCGAACCACGTTCGACGTGTTGCCTCCCTGTCACACTTACGTACAAATTTACAAGTGCGACACCGACAGAGAGGCAACACGTCGAACGTGGTTCGCGGTAGACCCGCCGGCACGCTCGCATGCTAACCACTAATGTGTGTCACTCGACTAGACCGAGTGAAAGTGCCAATAAACGTGCTAAATTAGCATTTTTACAGCTACCATCTTTCTAATTCCGCAGTAATGTAATTTGTGTTTGGTGTAGATTTTCTCTGTTTAAACTTAATGATCTCTGGGAGACAGAGCTTTGCTCGGAAAACATATAAAAGATCAAAAATGCGCGATTTCCCAGAGATAATACCTAGCTAAATCTATTTTTCGCCTCCGAAAACCCCCGTATAGCACATTTGTTCGAAATCTTTATAGCCGTTTCATACTTACCTCTAGCCGATACGTCAAACCTTGCCAAGCGAAATGAAATTTTATTGTATCAACACAAAGTTCAAATTAGAATGGAACAGGAGACCTTTTTATAGGTCTCTGGGCGACTAAATGATATATAAATATATAAACAATGTTTAACATAAAATAATTGCTTGTTTAAAGGAATAAGATAAACATATAAGTTATGGTAAGTGGGTAACGTAAGGTTATTAATTGCAGTGATCACAGTCACCAGTTCACTCTGTCATAGAAAAAAAATACATAGAGTGCTAACTCCATACATCAGTTTTGGTACCAAAAAGACTATTATTTTCAAAGTCGACATCTAGCATCGAGTAGCGGAATTATCAGTACTGCTACTACTATTTATTTATGACTCTGTGGAGCTCGTTTGATTGGCCAATTAGGCACAGCAATCAAAAATCGAGGCACACAATTACATTAAGGCTGGCGTGGTGGTTTTTCGGAATTAGTTGCCTCGCTTAACTAGGCCGCGATTCTAGATTTAAATTGCCATGTCGTCATACTAGTAACACTAGTAAAGGGTTAAGGCATTATCAGGTGACAATTACTTAAGATTACTTTATTTTAAATATAGTAACTCCAGTAACAAAATTGTCCTTTACTTATATAGTTAGTCTTTTTTGGTAAGGACGACTAAGGAATGAAATGCGCTCCCGTCATCTGTATTCCCTGAGAAATATGACCTCGGTCTCTTTAAAGCTAGAATTAATAGGCTATTACTGAACCGGTGAGCTCCATCTTAGGCTCTGTCTTCACTTTCCATCAGGTGTGACTAGAGCCAATCGCCGATCAGTATATAAAAAAAAAAGTTAGTCATGTTCTTCAGCATTAACATCGAAAATTCGGTAACAAGATAAGTAAGATAAGCTTTTATGTAGAAGGCTTTTGATACAAGACGACCTAATGTAACATGCCAGAATCTATCTATCATGTTATCATTATATGTAAAGATAGCATTATTCTATTTTTAAATCGGCTAAATTTAATTCTTGTTTCTCACGGTAATTGGAACAGCTATTTTTCGTCTCACATCTTAAAATAAGCCGAAGTGACTGAAATTCTAGATAAAGTTTTGAAGGGCCTGGTGATTTATAGTAAACCAATTTATTAAGATACTTGTTTATAAAATAATTTGAACTTTATTTCAATGTCATAAAGCTTTTGCATTATAAAACATTGCCTAAAAATTAGATTGGTTCTCTTAGGTCAAGTACTAGTTTCAAATTTCGACTAACACTTCGCACGTCATCATAAAAATGAATGAGATATGTTTGTTATGGTTAAAATATTCTATGCAAAACTGAACCATATTATAAAGAATTAAGAAAGGGCGGAGCCCTACAATAAATGGCTCATATAGAAAAACAAAGACGATTAGAATAGAACGGCCATATGCGGGTCGGGCTTGCGTTCCGGGAGTTCCGTACATTGCATGATTTTTAGCAATCTATTTTTTATATTAAACGTGAGTGAAATATCTAAACCATTTATCCTAAAATTATAAAAAAAGAAATATATTTGAGATTCTTACAATGAGCTCTTTAATTTGATATGCAGCGCGATATAGTTTGAAGAACTTTATTTTTAGATTTTCTCATTTATTCCCCAAGAACGGCATCCATATTTAAAATTCATTTGTTTACAATACATGTCCTACTTTGAGTCACAAACTTACATATGTAGTGTGTTAAATTTGAACATAAATAATCCAGTAATTTCGGAGAAAGTAGACTATGACAGACGGATAGACAGACGCACGGGTGGTCCTATGGGGTTTCCGTTTTTGCCTTACTCAGTACGGAACTCTAAAACAAACTGAGGTGTCAACCCACAGCCGTCATAATAATATTTTAAACCACACCCATTAAGTAGGTCAAGTTGGACCTTATTTTAATTAGTAAATAGGGTTAAATTTGTATGCAATTATGAAGTTCAGCATTGGTTTGAGGTATACCAATGAGGGCAAAGGAACTGGGGATAGCGGGGAAGCGTCATGGCATGGTAGGGATGTTTATAAGGAATTGCACAAGCATTTTCTGGGCCTTCAGCAGTCCGTTGGAACTGGTTCAATAGTGTAGGTGGTTAGGTTAATCTAGGTTACCTATGTTGTGTCCTGGCCTGGACTTTGCTAGAATCTTATGATGCTGGTAGAGTTTGGGTTGGAGCATGATATAACGTAACTTGTTGTGGGGTTTTATTTTATAGTTTTAGAAAAGTTCATTTAATTTGTGTTAATTTTTGAGGGTTTTATTGTTTATTGGTTTGTGGATTAGACAAGCGCTAGTATTTTAAATTTGTACTAAGTGAAGTCTAAACTATTGATCAATAGACTTAATAAGATTATAAAGTTTGTGTTGTTCATAGTGCCATTCATAGTGAATTTAAATTATTTTATTTGTTTATTGATTTGTGCTCAGACAAGCGCTAATGTATGTGAATATATTGGTGAAGTTTAGGTTACAAATCAATAGTACTAAAGGTTTTAAAGTCATGTTTAGTTTTCAGTGCAATTTATTAAATTTGTGATTTAATTGTGTTTAATATATTTAGTGTTTTGACTTGGATTATTTTAGTGATATTTAACACCGAAATGATCTTGGTTGGAGGACTTTATATATTAATTTAAAGTAGTTTTGTGAAATAGTTCATAGCTTCCTTATATAAATTATGGGGTAGATAGAACAAGTTCCAATTCAGCACAGTGCTGGGTGGTTAGAGAGATAGGGCGGGTAACCAAACGGTGTCAACTACAGCCCTAGTTCACTAATTGCGGATTTTTGATAAATACCAGGTGGGACCTGGCAGTTCCTGCGTTTATTAAGACAGGTTTTACCCCTGGAATCTGGACGATTTGGGTTGTCAACTAGAATTCTTAAAAAAGCCAGGTTCTAGTCCTAATATCCCGTATCTATATACTTATATATTCACTTTTATATTACCCTTTTCCGGCTATATATCCGCTGTCCCAACCCCCTGTGTGGATATATTGGCCAGCACACGAGGAATAGGATCTAGACTAAATCGAGCTTCCTCACTCGTCTTAGTTAGCTGTAGACTAGAGATTACTCATTGCACATCGAGTAATTATGCGAGTAAATTAAATGTGTATCCCGGGATACTAGTTTGCAAATATATCGGTAGAGTAGTTGGTTAGTTTAGCTGTTAGGGCTAGGTTTTATATTTGTTTGGCTTAGGAAATGTAGGACTAATCTAGGTTTATAATTTTAATTTAACAAAGCCATTAGATATTCACAGTAGATAGCTAGGTTCCCCTTCGATACATTTGATATGGCTATTTTTATTGTATATTACGATTATAACTATGGGTTTATGGGTTAATTTCAAAATAGCTATAGCTAGGATGTAGTGTGGGGTTAGGGATTATTAGGATTTTATTACATATACTTATTTATGACTTATTGACAAACTTGACATATCTACTTATGACTTTAAATATATTTTGGTCCTTTGCAACGCTACTGGTAGAAATATATTGTGGGAAAAACTAAAGTTAATAACCACAATATACTGTAGTATTGTAGAGTCACTTTGCTTATGAAAGAAATATTTATTTTGCCTGTCCCTTGGCAGTCTGTATGACGATTTCATTCTGTTTTCTACAGATCTGTAATTTTCACACTTGGCCTTAAAAATACAAGGTCATATTATTATTGAAATATATCAATGAGTGGTTTGTCTGGGCTAGGTCGAGGCAGATGCAAGACCGTAGTTTATTTTGGTCCGAAAGTGTGATTCAGAATGACTACAACAACGGTCTGGATAATATCATTTCATTGTATACTAAAATATGTTTACTACAAAATTACAGTATTCTGGGGAATTGGAGTGGATTAAATACAGCTGCTCTACTACCAGTATTTTGTTATGTTAAATTGTCCCTTTGATGTCCTCTCAATGTTGACGAAAAATGTCACAAAATAATGACTTGGTCAAATGGTGAAGTAGGCCAGTCATTATAAAAGATGTCCCTTCTGGACCACAAAATAGTTCCTTCCGAACTGGGGCGGGGATTCTGACCTGCAACTGGATGATGATCACGGGTGTCGCGGAGGCGGAGCGACATCTATACCCCAAAAACAAAAATGTTTGTAATTGTGACATTTATTAGAATTCATTCTGACATTGACCAACTGACTATTACATTTGACAGACTTTACTTACTTTGACATACTTTACTGACAATTTTACTATGACATTTCTCGGACATACTTAATTATGACATTTTACTATTGACTTTTTGTTTACATCATATTACAGACTTAGACTAAGTCTATCATTACTAAAACTTGCAATATTCTTTCTTACAACTCGGACATATTTTATTCTGACATAATTTACGGTTTAATAATTATTTGACATTATTAGGATTCATAACTCTTTCCTTATATGCGAAAAGGATTTCGGTTACTATTAGCGGTTACGACGAAGGGTTCTACATAAACACTAGACGATCATTTGGCCAATTTACTGATCCAATTCAAGATATTAACTTATTTAATTAGCTTTTTAGATTATTTACATTACTTTTATATTTATTAATAAAGGTATTTACGGATTGCGGTATTTTAAAAGGGTTTTAGAATTTTAGATTTTCTTATTGGAATTTTTAGTATTTTAGGCAAGTCTAGGTTTAGCTAGGTAGGGTAAAGTAGGGTTAGTTGAGTAGAGAGGTGGGAGAGTGTTACAATTGGTGCCGTGACCAGGATAAAGTTTATATCATTTGATTTTATTAATTTGTAAAATGATTGGTTCCGTGACTGCGGATAACTTAAACATATTTTTTATAGTTTATATTTTATAATAATTCGTTCATTTATAAAGTTATGCTGTGACTGTTTTGTTTTGTATAATTTATATTGAGATTAAGTTTATTTAATTTGATTCTATTATTTGATCAACGTTATTAGTTTCATTTTAATTCTGAGTTACATGTCTTGTTTTGGATCAAAGTTGTTGTTATAGTTGATTTGTGTTAACAGTCGATTATAGCAACACAATTGTTGTCGTGAAAACGGATAGCATATTATGGGATTGAGTTTTTTGTGTTAATTAGAAAACGTTTTTTATGATCATTCTAAATATACGTTTTAGGCGTATGTATTCATTGCCAAGTTAGTCATAGTTTTTACATGTTTTTTACGCGATGAAATAATTAGAACTTAAAAAAAATGTTATTTGAAAGTAGTTAGCTAAAATTATTAAAGTTTTATACATGGGGAGGCGTACATAGTAATGCTTAAAATAGTGTAAAGTTGTGGGTTTTGCTGTTATTAGATTCTGATATGAATATTCCAGTCGTTGTAAAATATAGAAATTAGAAATTCGTCACTAGTCACAAAAACAAGTCGCGTCAGCCACTTTACCTGAAGTTGAGTCTGTTATTGTTTAGAGTTAAAGTCTTTCGTAGAAGTTACAAAAAATCGTCGCGCCAACCACTTGACTGCAATATGTGTGTTGTTTTCGTTATCGCTCGAGGTTAAAGTGTGAATGTGTTTGTTTTTTTTACCATGTAGGGAATAACTTTTAGTGTGAAGTCAAATAAATATTAAGATTACTTACGTTTTTTGTGCTGAAATTATGCTTAGTGCTTAGCTGTGGATAACATTATTTTACTAGAATCACTAAAATTTAAAACATTAAGAATACGTAAACTTAACATAGATAGATAGATATACAATAATGTAAAAAGTTTAATTCATCTAGGTTATTTAGTAATTAATTGTATATTTAGGCACATAATTGAGCATTAACATAAATTACTTATTTCATAAATATTGTAGGTCTTTTATACTCAATATTGTTAACACTGCGTTATTCAACAAATTTTTTTTTACAAGTCCGTAGGTACGTTGACTTGTGAATAACTTAATATAATCGGGCTTTACGTTGGTGCGCTTGTTCGCTCAGTGTTATATGAATGGGTTTATCTTTATTTTTTGAATTCTTTGAGTAGGTATAGGAATGCGTAAGTTACTAAGTTGCAATTAAGCTATTGTTTTATTTTACTTAGTGGTTATTGAAGCGGTTTATAGTTTTTGGTTTTAGTGTTCGTATGTGTAAACAATGGTTGTTAAGAATATTACAATTTCCGAGCCAGAATTGAAATATGTATTGAATAATTAAAAATATGTCAATATTGAAGTTTAACGTTTTACGGTATATACGAATCAGGTTACATTGTAGGATGAATAATTATACAATTACACGTTCAGTTACTTTCAGATTTTATTTTTTCAGTTATAGATACATTTGTCACATTTATATTTACATATTTACATAAATGCTAGGAATATTTATGAGTTATTTAAATAATCAGTAATACAGTAAAACATTTTCTATAAGCCACATTTTTGCGTTTGAATTAAATAATTTCAGATCCATGACTTTCAAATGATTAGGTAATTTGTTGTAACTTGTGTCATATACAATAAGGGCGTTTTTGCAGTGAGAGACAAGATTGGCTTAGCTAACCTATGTTGGTGTTTAAGTCTAATTGCGTGGGAACTTAAAAGAGTTGAGCTTAAATAAAATATGTATTTATAATTTCAATAAATAATTAGTACGTTAGGTTAAAAAAAAATAGTGAATTTCAAATTACAAACAATTCATTTACGTTTGAATTTCTAGTAGTATCCAATTCAGTTAACAGTTTTATTTTTATAGTTGGTAATATAAATGATCATCACATTAAATTGCTCCTTTTCATGACAAAAACGTTTTAATATTGTTTCCCATTTTAAATATTTTCAAATTTTAAAAAATGTTTATTATATTTTGCTGGGCTCTCCATAGTTATATTTTATGTCAAGTAAAAGCATTAGTATTGTAGTTTTTTTCTATCACAAATTGATATAGATATTTAAACTTTTGACTTTGTAGTATATTGGATTTTGGTATTTTTCAATTGGGTAATAGAGTCATAAAAACAATAGTAGTTTTTTTATAATAGATGTATTGATTGTATGTTTGCTAACAGTGAATTTTCATAAAAAGATTACACATCATTAAAATTATTTTATTTTAATTGTTTCATTAGCGGAAGTTTTGTTAGATTTTTAGGGGTGTGTGAAAGTGAGCAAGGAGGTGCATAACTATGACGAATGCTTGATGAACAAAAAAAAATGTACGCAGGGCCCTGGGAAGATAGCAAGACTAAAATGAAAACACTTTTTTGACATTCTGACTGGAACATTACACTATACAAGGGAGGTAACACGGTAGTTTGGAGTTAGGTTAGGCTCGCTAAAAAAAAAAAAAAGAGCATATTTGCAGATTTATTAACTGCCGCCGTGTTATTTCTACACTACACACAACATCAGAATAGAAACCCACATACCCATCGTTAATGTGACGTCATAGTGCTTTCTTCATATGGAAAAGCATAATGCGAGATGAGATTAAAAAAATGTTTAAAGATGAAGTGTATTATTTAGCTCATTCCGAATCAGGTTAATGATTAGTTGTGCTTTTTTATTGGTTAGTACTATTTAGTTGTTTTATTATGTACAAAATATTGTATTGAATACATTTTGGCGCTTCATTGTAGAAGCTAAGGGTTAAGCATAGCTTAATCTTTTATTTTAACGTCCCGTTAATGATGTACATGCTCCAGACTAGGAAAGGCTTTTTGGGGATATAAGTCATGAGTTACGGTGTTGGAATTAAATCTTTTAAAAAAGACAAGCCCGTCGAGTGGCATCTTCATATGTTGCTTGGCAGAAGAGGGAAGCGACTCGTCGAGTGGCATTATATGCTGCTTGGCAGAAGGTTCAATCTTGTCTTATGGAGGGATACGTTCAGTTCCTTTCTTGGTCGTCAAAATGCAGACTTAAGTCGGAAACGTGCGTATGTATCATTCGGATCGATAGAAGGTCAGGACAAATGTTCTGCAAGCACAACTTCTATTCTCTTGTTGAGGCAGGATTAACTGGTTGCGCTTTTAATTGTTTATTTTTAACATGACTGAACTTGTTTACTTATACTCTCAGAAGTGTTCATTCCTCTGTTTGGTTTAAACACACACTACACACAGCCGCAACAAAAAAAAAAGGCACACACACAAGGGAAGAATGTTAAAAAGGTTTCTTATTAGAGTTTAATTGCATTATTTTGATTACGATTAATTGTCTTATTTTGGTTTCATTCGAAAATTTACTTTCGCAAATATATTGTTAATATATTTAAGCTACAGCAAATTTTGGGAGGCGATTGTAACATGCCAGAATCTATCTATCATGTTATCATTATATGTAAACATAGCATTATTCTATTTTTAAATCGGCTAAATTTAATTCTTGTTTCTCACGGTAATTGGAACAGCTATTTTTCGTCTCACATCTTAAAATAAGCCGAAGTGACTGAAATTCTAGATAAAGTTTTGAAGGGCCTGGTGATTTATAGTAAACCAATTTATTAAGATACTTGTTTATAAAATAATTTGAACTTTATTTCAATGTCATAAAGCTTTTGCATTATAAAACATTGCCTAAAAATTAGATTGGTTCTCTTAGGTCAAGTACTAGTTTCAAATTTCGACTAACACTTCGCACGTCATCATAAAAATGAATGAGATATGTTTGTTATGGTTAAAATATTCTATGCAAAACTGAACCATATTATAAAGAATTAAGAAAGGGCGGAGCCCTACAATAAATGGCTCATATAGAAAAACAAAGACGATTAGAATAGAACGGCCATATGCGGGTCGGGCTTGCGTTCCGGGAGTTCCGTACATTGCATGATTTTTAGCAATCTATTTTTTATATTAAACGTGAGTGAAATATCTAAACCATTTATCCTAAAATTATAAAAAAAGAAATATATTTGAGATTCTTACAATGAGCTCTTTAATTTGATATGCAGCGCGATATAGTTTGAAGAACTTTATTTTTAGATTTTCTCATTTATTCCCCAAGAACGGCATCCATATTTAAAATTCATTTGTTTACAATACATGTCCTACTTTGAGTCACAAACTTACATATGTAGTGTGTTAAATTTGAACATAAATAATCCAGTAATTTCGGAGAAAGTAGACTATGACAGACGGATAGACAGACGCACGGGTGGTCCTATGGGGTTTCCGTTTTTGCCTTACTCAGTACGGAACTCTAAAACAAACTGAGGTGTCAACCCACAGCCGTCATAATAATATTTTAAACCACACCCATTAAGTAGGTCAAGTTGGACCTTATTTTAATTAGTAAATAGGGTTAAATTTGTATGCAATTATGAAGTTCAGCATTGGTTTGAGGTATACCAATGAGGGCAAAGGAACTGGGGATAGCGGGGAAGCGTCATGGCATGGTAGGGATGTTTATAAGGAATTGCACAAGCATTTTCTGGGCCTTCAGCAGTCCGTTGGAACTGGTTCAATAGTGTAGGTGGTTAGGTTAATCTAGGTTACCTATGTTGTGTCCTGGCCTGGACTTTGCTAGAATCTTATGATGCTGGTAGAGTTTGGGTTGGAGCATGATATAACGTAACTTGTTGTGGGGTTTTATTTTATAGTTTTAGAAAAGTTCATTTAATTTGTGTTAATTTTTGAGGGTTTTATTGTTTATTGGTTTGTGGATTAGACAAGCGCTAGTATTTTAAATTTGTACTAAGTGAAGTCTAAACTATTGATCAATAGACTTAATAAGATTATAAAGTTTGTGTTGTTCATAGTGCCATTCATAGTGAATTTAAATTATTTTATTTGTTTATTGATTTGTGCTCAGACAAGCGCTAATGTATGTGAATATATTGGTGAAGTTTAGGTTACAAATCAATAGTACTAAAGGTTTTAAAGTCATGTTTAGTTTTCAGTGCAATTTATTAAATTTGTGATTTAATTGTGTTTAATATATTTAGTGTTTTGACTTGGATTATTTTAGTGATATTTAACACCGAAATGATCTTGGTTGGAGGACTTTATATATTAATTTAAAGTAGTTTTGTGAAATAGTTCATAGCTTCCTTATATAAATTATGGGGTAGATAGAACAAGTTCCAATTCAGCACAGTGCTGGGTGGTTAGAGAGATAGGGCGGGTAACCAAACGGTGTCAACTACAGCCCTAGTTCACTAATTGCGGATTTTTGATAAATACCAGGCGGGACCTGGCAGTTCCTGCGTTTATTAAGACAGGTTTTACCCCTGGAATCTGGACGATTTGGGTTGTCAACTAGAATTCTTAAAAAAGCCAGGTTCTAGTCCTAATATCCCGTATCTATATACTTATATATTCACTTTTATATTACCCTTTTCCGGCTATATATCCGCTGTCCCATCCCCCTGTGTGGATATATTGGCCAGCACACGAGGAATAGGATCTAGACTAAATCGAGCTTCCTCACTCGTCTTAGTTAGCTGTAGACTAGAGATTACTCATTGCACATCGAGTAATTACGCGAGTAAATTAAATGTGTATCCCGGGATACTAGTTTGCAAATATATCGGTAGAGTAGTTGGTTAGTTTAGCTGTTAGGGCTAGGTTTTATATTTGTTTGGCTTAGGAAATGTAGGACTAATCTAGGTTTATAATTTTAATTTAACAAAGCCATTAGATATTCACAGTAGATAGCTAGGTTCCCCTTCGATACATTTGATATGGCTATTTTTATTGTATATTACGATTATAACTATGGGTTTATGGGTTAATTTCAAAATAGCTATAGCTAGGATGTAGTGTGGGGTTAGGGATTATTAGGATTTTATTACATATACTTATTTATGACTTATTGACAAACTTGACATATCTACTTATGACTTTAAATATATTTTGGTCCTTTGCAACGCTACTGGTAGAAATATATTGTGGGAAAAACTAAAGTTAATAACCACAATATACTGTAGTATTGTAGAGTCACTTTGCTTATGAAAGAAATATTTATTTTGCCTGTCCCTTGGCAGTCTGTATGACGATTTCATTCTGTTTTCTACAGATCTGTAATTTTCACACTTGGCCTTAAAAATACAAGGTCATATTATTATTGAAATATATCAATGAGTGGTTTGTCTGGGCTAGGTCGAGGCAGATGCAAGACCGTAGTTTATTTTGGTCCGAAAGTGTGATTCAGAATGACTACAACAACGGTCTGGATAATATCATTTCATTGTATACTAAAATATGTTTACTACAAAATTACAGTATTCTGGGGAATTGGAGTGGATTAAATACAGCTGCTCTACTACCAGTATTTTGTTATGTTAAATTGTCCCTTTGATGTCCTCTCAATGTTGACGAAAAATGTCACAAAATAATGACTTGGTCAAATGGTGAAGTAGGCCAGTCATTATAAAAGATGTCCCTTCTGGACCACAAAATAGTTCCTTCCGAACTGGGGCGGGGATTCTGACCTGCAACTGGATGATGATCACGGGTGTCGCGGAGGCGGAGCGACATCTATACCCCAAAAACAAAAATGTTTGTAATTGTGACATTTATTAGAATTCATTCTGACATTGACCAACTGACTATTACATTTGACAGACTTTACTTACTTTGACATACTTTACTGACAATTTTACTATGACATTTCTCGGACATACTTAATTATGACATTTTACTATTGACTTTTTGTTTACATCATATTACAGACTTAGACTAAGTCTATCATTACTAAAACTTGCAATATTCTTTCTTACAACTCGGACATATTTTATTCTGACATAATTTACGGTTTAATAATTATTTGACATTATTAGGATTCATAACTCTTTCCTTATATGCGAAAAGGATTTCGGTTACTATTAGCGGTTACGACGAAGGGTTCTACATAAACACTAGACGATCATTTGGCCAATTTACTGATCCAATTCAAGATATTAACTTATTTAATTAGCTTTTTAGATTATTTACATTACTTTTATATTTATTAATAAAGGTATTTACGGATTGCGGTATTTTAAAAGGGTTTTAGAATTTTAGATTTTCTTATTGGAATTTTTAGTATTTTAGGCAAGTCTAGGTTTAGCTAGGTAGGGTAAAGTAGGGTTAGTTGAGTAGAGAGGTGGGAGAGTGTTACACTAATACGCTGTGACTCAAGTAACTTTTTTAAGGTTGTTAGTTAGTATAATTTTACGGCTCCTTGTTATCCCTTTAGTAAGGTTAGGTAAATAGGTTTATTTCTGAGCTTCAGTCAAAGACTAAGTCCGAGCGCCGTATGTGAAGTATATACACACATATCCATGAGGCTACATGATATTTATCACAGTATACAACAAAGTCGCTTCCCGCTGTCTGTCTGTCCCTATGTATGCTTAGATCTTTAAAACTACGCAAGGGATTTTGATGCGGTTTTTTTAATAGATAGAATTATTCAAACCCAAAGGGTAAAAACGGGACCCTATTACTAAGACTCCGCTGTCCGTCCGTCCGTCCGTCCGTCTGTCACCAGGCTGTATCTCACGAACCGTGATAGATAGACAGTTGAAATTTTCACAGATGATGTATTTCTGTTGCCGCTATAAAAACAAATACTAAAAACAGAATAAAATAAAGATTTAAGTGGGGCTCCCATACAACAAACGTGATTTTTGACCGAAGTTAAGCAACGTCGGGCGGGGTCAGTACTTAGTACTTGGATGGGTGACCGTTTTTTTGCTTGTTCATTTTTCGCTTGTTTTGCTCTATTTTTTGTTGATGGTGCGGAACCCTCCGTGCGCGAGTCCGACTTGCACTTGGCCGGTTTTTTAACCCGTGCAAAGCCGGGGCGTGCTATTTGGAATCCATTATTGGCTGGTGGGCAATATTACCGCGAAACAAGGGGTCATCCATTAATTACGTCACACGAATTTCTAGGTTTTTTGACCCCTCCCCCCCTCCTTGTCACACTTGGTCACATTTGGCAAACCCCTCCCCCCTAGGTGACGTCACATTTTTTCTACGAAATAGCCAAATCGAATTAAGTAAGTACCTAAGTATTATTCATATTTTATCAAAATATTTTTGACGATATAAATATTAGTAATTTTATAACCCAAAACTACTTAGGAAAGAAAATTAAACGAATAAAAACGATTATCGTTTTAAAAACTTGTTATTTAAATGTACAGCGAATAAAATAATTTAAATAAATTTTCGGTTACTGATGAAGTTAAAGTGACGTCACAAGTTTGTGTCTGCCCCCTCCCCCATGTCACAATATGTCACATTTTTTTGACCCCTCCCTCCCCCTAAACGTGTGATGTAATGAATGGATGACCATCAACTTAAAATCTTGAATAGCAGCACTTGTTTGGCACAAATGCAAATGATGTGATTTGCTGCAGCACTCTATTAGGGTCTAAGCCAATGCAAATTTAGGAATGTGTAGTAAGTGGTTATTAGGAACTTAGCCTCCTAAGTGTAAGGCCTGAGTGGACGCTCGAGTTGGGCGTGCAGCGGGGCGGGGCGTGCGGCGTGCATGTTAAACAAATGCAAGCGTATAGGAGCGGCCTTAGTGCACGCTGCTCAAATTACTTGCGAGCCCGACGCCACGCTGCACGCCCCGCCAAACGCTCCGCTTCGAGCGTCCACTCAGGCCTTACACTAAGGCCCAGCCATACAAACGAATCATCCAAAATTTGCCACTGTAATTTGAACCTAAATTGTAGGAAATAGAGTTGATTTTGCGTTGTTTGAAAATTGAACGAAACAAAGCAAAAGCGACTCTGTTCCAATTGAACATGGTTTAAATTACGAGTACATCGAACTGAATACGTACTATAGGGCCTTAGGAGGTTAGAGACTAGGGTAGACTAGAGGTAGACTTATTTTACCATTGTTTTTTAAATATACATGTTGATGACAGAAGTATCTTAAATACAATTTATATTAACCTTTTTCTAGGTTATTATTTTGTAAGTCTAATATGCCATAACCCGAAATGAGTAGGTAGTAATCCGTTTTGTAAAAAAATAAGTATACATTTATTTAATCTTACGTACAAAAGAAACCTCAACGTACATACTTAGATAGAGAGGTAAGATATAGGTATTAAGAACGTAAAAAAATGTATTTCTTTTCGCTAACTACGAAGGTAAAGCATTACGAAGCTCTATCAAGATATAAGCATTGTTGTTTAAACCTTTTATCTTACCATAAGGATAAGTAATCTTTTAAACCTAGATTTTATATTAAAAAGTACCTAGCTTTTTCGCTTTAAGTGACCTTAGCATCCGATTGAGTCCCTCTTATTATTAACTCGTAATAATTACTGTGTCAAAGCCTTTTGAAGTTTTTTGTGCCTTAAACGGATCAAAAACTCGAATTCAAATATTTCGTTAAATATTTCCATTCGGCTCGTAAAAAATATTTCTCAAAATTTAAATCTTTTACAATTGCTCTTTTTAAGAAGACCGAAAACATCTTTTAATCATTTTCTGGTCGTTAAAAGTTATTTTCCTCAAAAACCCTTTGTAATGAATGCCTCCTAATAATGTTTTGGAATTTTCGAGAAAACATTTTTCATTTAACCAAGTTATTAAACAAAACTGAGGCTGGTGATGTCGCTTCCCTAAATCCTGAATCCAAAACATAAATATAAAAGCAAGTGAATAAAAAAAACTTGCTGAATATTTTATGTTGCTTTTTGCTGTGAAAGTTGTTAATTGAATGTTTGTTCATCCATCACGCAAAAACGACCGAACAGATTTTAATGAAATTGGCACATTTTGTGTAGGTATATAAAGTGACTGCTATATTATTTATTGGCCACTACATAGTAATTGGCCTTTCCTAACAAATCAGAAAAAACAAGCCAATTGAAACCTTATGTTTAAGAGTGGCCAATTACTATATACCTACTGGCCATACCATAGCAGTAACCCTATGTTACCTTAAAAACCCGTTTAAAGTGAAAACCTATTTTCCCTATTTAAAACTAGTTTAGTTTTCGCAAAGTGCCTCGGTGAAGACTAGTTTCAACTAGGATTTTTTAATAAAAACTAGTTTACCCAAAGTGCCTTGGTTAAAACTAGTTTTCACTAAGTAATTAACCAAAATTAATGTCAGTTATAACTGGTAAATTTTCTTTAACTAGTGAAATACGTTTATTTACTGAGGCGTTACGGAAAACTAGTTTTAACTGGGGAAAACAGATTTTCAATAAAAACGGGTTGTTACGGTAACATAAATTAGTAAAGTAAGCTGTGAACGGTCACTATCATATTATAGGAAAATATCGATGGTTGAATTTATTTATATGAACATGACACATTTTGCCTCCTAATATCCAACATCTGCAAGTCACAATGCTATAGCAAATCGGAATTAACTCATAAAAATACGATAAATTCATATTGCAGAAATTTTTCCGTGCTTTTCTTTGTGTCCATCTTAGCGAGGATTTTGCAGAAGCTTTTGCTCCTGAGAAGGTTAGACCTTGCTCTATATTGGATTGCTTGAGAAAGGAACGAAATATGTTTTGATATTGTTCAGTAACGGAGAGGTGAGCACAATGGACACCTGCTCTAGATAAAGAAGATTACTTACAGCAATATCAATTTTGCTGTTGGCGTGGCATTTATGGAAAGTTTTATAATATCATAGACAAAGGAAACACGAACAAAGAGGTAGGTAATGAGATCAGGCGGTTCGTCTTGCTTACTATTGGAGTCCGTCTAACAAGGAAGGGTACCCTTCCTGTCCGGCTCCGATTTGATTTTGGTATTTTTATATATGTTATACAGGGGGTCGTATCTCGTCGCATAATAATTGATTGTCCTAATGTAATGTTACGCCTAAAACTCTTTTCGCATATTTTTTCTCCAGCTGAAACAGAAAGTATTTTCGAAAATATTTTGCATAGGTTGTGTCTTACAAGGAAGGGTACCTGTCCGGCTCCGATTTTATTTATTTTTATATAAGTAATAGAGTAGTCTAAAATAACAGACACGTATTTTTTTTAGCTGCCCAAACTCAACCTTGTGGGATAAATTGGCGTTCCAAGTACTGAAAAGTGACAAAACCCTCAAACTTCTGTAGAGTTGTTCAAGCAAATTTCTAGTTAATTACTGGTTTGAATATATGTTGGAGAACATAATAAAATAACGGCACGTGTTTTGTTATTTTGGCTCAAACTTATACTTTACAAAAAAACCGGCCAAGTGCGAGTCGGACTCGCGTTCCAAAGGGTTCCTTACATTAAGTCCGACTCACACTTGACTGCACATTTCTAATAGTTTTTCCTGTCACCCATAGGTAAATTTTGTGCATTTTTTACCTTTTAATTGACTCGGTAATTTCGGAGATAAAGGGGTGGGGGGAGGGTCGGACAGACAAACACACGCACAAGTGATCCTGTAAGGGTTCCGTTTTTTTTCCTTTTGAGGTACGGAACCCTAAAAACATACTTCACAGTTTCATACTTACTTCTCATCGTTTCACTCGCTTCACTTTTATTCGTTCGGTACCTACTACAGTTGCGATTGCCACAATTTCATTGTGTAGTATGACTTTCTCATAGTAATAATAACTCAATGCATAGACGGATAAACAGATATCATTTTAATGACAAAATTTAAGTTCAATAGCCCCGGTTCATGTTTACGTATTACGTACAGTCAAGCGTAAAATTATTGTTACAGATCACTTCTCCCGTCATTACAAGTCATCTTACATCAATTCGAAAGGGCAATGACACGAAAAGCAATTTTACTATACTTCGAATACATTAATGTATTATAATTCAAACTGGTAAATTTCTTCGCTGAAAGAAAGCAGGCTTCATTAGTAAAATAGGTTAACGTATATTTTTGTGAAGATTTCTGCAGCTTTAATGATTTTTAGTTTGGAGCCAAGCCCAAAATCGAAATAAAATCATTGCCAGAAAATATCGACATACATACTTATTAATATGATTCACCGAAACTTACGATTGCTTTTCAGATTTTTGAGGTTAACCGTATTGTTTAGAATGAATTCAAGAGTATAAAAAAGGTATAAAAAAGCTTAACTTAAAATGGAACGCAATATTAGCACTAATATTAATTTTATTTCTATTGTATCGGAATTGATATCATGACAATTCACCCTTTTCTTAGTTTGAAAAAAATTCGTGAGCCTCACTTGCACCTGGGTAAAAATAAAAAATTACAAACATATATTATGGTTTTAATTTATGAATCTTGTAAAACATTTCGACAAGAAAAGGGTAAAAAAGTCAAAGTTTAAGGTTCCTTAAAGTTTAAAGAAGAAACAAAGAATAGGTTCGCGATAAGGGCCCTTTTTCCTTTCAAACCACCTTTCCCTATGAGATTTAAACTAAGAGGTGTTTTTTAAACACGACAGTGTCAAATCTCTGACACGTAAATGTGTCTTGTTGAGCAAATAAGGTTAAGTTAAGCTACAGACCCTCGTCATCCTAAGTTAACACTGAATTGTCGTGTCTCAAGGGCGATAATGTTTTGATTGACAAACAATATAATATGGTTGTCGTAATTCTTGGTCTCTTAGTAGTAAACCATACTTTCATTTGATTGTTGATTTGAATTCAGTTATAAAATTAAGTTTAAACTGTTGTGAGACATACTAACATTGAATAATTTTACGGTTTGGACTCACTTGTTTTAAGTCACTCGTGCGTCATGACCGTCGTGAACGCTGCTCGCACTGTTAGTGCTTGAGAAAGGAGACCTAGGCTCTCCGAAACATGTCGCGCGAGTGACTTAAAACATGTGAGTCTAAACCGTAAAATTATTCAATGTAAAATTAAGTGCTTGATTTAAAAAAAGGCGCGAAATTCAAATTTTCTATAGGACGATATCCCTAGGCGCCTACATTTTTCAAATTTGCCGCACTTAATCTATAACTATTATATACCTAGTCAATGAATTTAATTTCCTACCCATTTTGTACTTCACAGTAAGAATAGTATGAGGTCTCTAGCGACTTTCATATTGATTGTCACTGTGATAAGGTACGAAATGGGTCGGAATTTAAACTTTGACTATACTTAGTAACTTTCCTTGGACAATTTTCACATAAATATCAGTTGTTTACCCTTTGTCTGATTGGAGATGATGACATGTCCTTTAAAACATTTTCACAAGTAACGATCGTATGCCAGTATTCATCGGTTTCGGCAATCTTAACGAAACTGTCCTAGTATTTCTTTGGAATACGAGTAGGACTTCGTCTTTCACTACATGGTAGTCGGAAGATAATTTCTACTTCAAATGTAACTTAACTAAGTTTTACGCACTAGATATGTAGATAACTAACTGGATTGCTATTTATGCATTGTTTGGGATAATGCCTCAAACTTCGAAATCTTACAAAAAATTCCTTCATAAGATACCTTTGTATACTTTGCTTTGAAGTGTTTGATAAAGGTCCCATTTTCCACAAAACATTCGAGCAATGCGGGATGTTAAACCACAAAGGCTCTCAATCGTGTTAACACAGAAATTCCAAATGAAGATCCAAATTCTCACCAAATATTTACTTTAACCCTAAAGATTTTTGACCCTTGGGCGAAAAGATAAACCCTTATAATGGACAAATTACTGTGGATGAAGAGAGCAGAATACAGTGAAATCAGTGGATGATAAATGCTATATTACGGTATGGTTTGACATGAAACAATCATCATCATCATAATTTTGTATTACTATTTCATTGCATGTTTGAGATAAGATAAACACTATACAAGTATACATACCTCGGCGTGAAAAGGGGTTGTCGGCTCATAAAGTAATAGATAAGTATGTGTATTCAGCCGGCAATCCCGTGCTTCCCGGCCTCTGTAGTAATGTACTATTGTACTACGCAACAAAGTTTAAATCAATCATACAACCTGATACTTTTGATCATGTCATGTTTAAACTACAACATTATAAAATAGGTAAATAAAAATAATATTTGATATCTCCCAAGTTACAACAAGAATACATCTGTACTCTCTAGAGGCGAGTCCAATATATTTTCAACCTGTACAACTTTAGTGCTAAGTTATTTTGTTATTACTCTTTTTATTGGACGTAAAATTTACTGCTTCTTCGCCGTAGTGCAAGAACTTAGCGAATTGAACATAAACTACTCTAGTGTAAGGGCCTGAGTGGACGCTCGAGTTGGGCGTGCAGCGGGGCGGGGCGTGCGGCGTGCATGTTAAACAAATGCAAGCGTACCTATAGGAGCGGCCTTAGTGCACGCTGCTCAAATCACTTGTGAGCCCGACGCCACGCCGCACGCCCCGCCGTACGCTCCGCTTCGAGCGTCCACTCAGGCCTTACACTTACGGTCTCGTGGAACTTTAATTAATTGATTATCGTGATCAAAAGTTGGTAGCTGAGCGGTATGTCGTGTGGCTTCTAAAGGTAGCCGACTGGGGTCAATTGGAACATTTGGTTGTTGGAGACTATTCATAAATGCCTAGTAGTCAAATTTGTTTTCGAATAAAAATACACTTAAGGTGACATTCCATTTCCGACCGCAGCTGCACTACTGTTCATTTTACTATGGAAATTGACAGTAACAGCGACGCGTTCAGTACTTACCAGTAGTGCAGCTGCGGTCAGAAATGGAATGTTATCCTTAGAGGACGAACTTTACATGAAAAAAATATCAAAGACAATTTGAAAACACTTCGTCTTTTGTCTGTCAAAAACAAAAAAAAAACAGGTTGAACTGAAATACTTCGGAAAATCTCAATATATTCATTATTCATTTCCTAACAAGCTGTCGCCGGCAGTGACGTATTTCCTATTCGCATTTTCAGTTTTCAGCAATTCGCGTACGGGATTCAGGCCGGTTTGAAAAACAAATCCGTCCATTTCAGTCACAAAATTAAAATACAAAGCGTTTTAGTTTTTAATATCTGGGAGACCGATCTTTGCTCGGAAAACATATAAAAACTTAAAAATGCGCGTTTTCCCAGAGATAAAACCGAGCTAAATAGATTTTTCGCCCCCGAAAACCCCCATATAGCAAATTTCATCGAAATCGTTAGACCGTTCCCGAGATCCCCAAATAGGTATACATATATACATATAAATAAATAAATATACTAGAATTGCTCGTTTAAATATATTAGATAGATAAGATACCGTTTTGGGGCCTTTGTTGTTTGTATGTTTTTTTAAGAGTTAGGCCAATTCGAACGTATCCTACTCAAATCAATACTGACATCAGAATTTTATTTGAATCATCTTATTTAGTTATCGTGCTTTTGCCGAGGTACCGTATAAGTATAAAACTTTGCCCTTTAACATAACTTTGCCCACCGCGTCACAGTTCAGTAAAAGCGAAATAACTTAAAAGTATAGTAAAGTTGGTCAAACCAAATTTGTCAGTAATATATAAGACCAAAAAAACTATACTCATCATTTTCTTTTGGGTGCTAGTACTAGTGTAAGACAAAGATAGTATGATTCTCTCTATGTTTGAAATGAGACAAACTATAGTCATTTGACAAACTATAGTTACAGATACCCACACTTTATATCCGCGAAGGAGCCGGAAAACAGCAACATCATTTAGCAGAGGGCCGAAAATTTACGCTTTCCGACCGGAGGGGCTATATAAATTTGTTTCTTTTGTTTGTCAAAATAAAACAGCAGGCATTAGAATAACGACAGATAAAATGCTTATAATTTCAATTTTAAGGTCTTTGAAGTTTTAAAAGTCATTCATATTAAATATTTCCTTTTTAATTGGCAAATTAGTCATAATGGCGATACTATAAATAATTGAAATGTTTTTAACGTTAAAAAGTTCCCTTTTAAAATCCGTAATTAAATCTACAAATTAAAATGAAATCATTGCTTTCAGTTAGAGTGGAAATGAAGCATTATATATAATATTAATGTATCACTTACCTACTTCAGTACTTAAAGAAATTTAAATTTATCCTAAAGCTAAATTAAACATACCTACACACAATATAAAACTACTGTAACGCCAATTTCCATAGCGCTGACTACACGCCAACGCTCGAAAGACGCTAATGTGGTGAGGAGGGGTGGGGGGGGGGGGGCATTAAGATTCTACCTTCATCTCTTCATCAAAACAAACCGGCTCGACAGATACCATTAATAAAACAGATTAATTAGCTTATTGTACCATGTTCTGAGGAATACCCATAAATTGATTCTAATTTAGTGATGTACCGTGACACATGAGACGTTTCCAATACGGTGGGGAAGAGATAACCTTTAGCCGCCCAGAGACCTATAAAAAGGTCTCCTGTTCCATTCTAATTTGAACTTTATGTTGACAAAATAAAATTTCATTCTGCTTGGCAAGGTTTGACGTTTGGGCGGCTAGAGGATAAGTAAGACGTGAATGGTTTCTGATGCGGATATAGAATTACGGTGTCGCCTCGCGGTTCACCGCAACCTGGTATTTATATCGTTGAAGTCTACAGACGACCTCCTGTAGACTCTTCATAACGATACAAATGGGGCTAACAAATTATTAAGTCTAATATTATTTCAAAATTCAAATAAAATTGATTAATATTATTTAAACATTTTCGCCGTCACGCACCTTGGCCGCGCCGTGCGGTCGGCATGAGCGGCCGCTGAGCAGGCGGCGACCCTAAAGAGGGACAAGTACCGGGCTGTCAAACTTCTTGTTTGTTCCCCTTGCCGTGGAGACGTCTGCGGGCTCAGCACGGTTCCATTTTTATCGACTATCACTAAGCCCGTCACTTTCGCACTTACAAACTTCTTAGAACGTGACAGGCATGGTGATTAATGATAAAAATGCGACCGTGCTACTAGGGCTGGGTGCTGGTGCGCGGAAGCAAAAACTTTTCTTGGGGAGCTGGGGCATCGCCTGCAGGAGAGGGGTCTCGGCCCCCGCTCCGGGTCGTTCCTAGCGCAAATATTGTCTATCGCGATTCAACGCGGAAACGCGGCTAGCGTGCTCGGCGCCTTTTCGCCGGGAACGATGCGGGGTGGGTTGTTCGAGTAGGTAGTTATTACAGATTTGTTAGGTTTAGTTATACTTATAGTTAAAGGCTTGTATTTCTTAGTTTTTTTTTTGTGATTGCATTTTTCTTTAAGTTGTTATTGTTTTATTTGATATGAAAAATAAGTGATATTTTAAATATTCAAATATTCGTATAAGTTACCAAATTAGGAATATTTGTAATCTCTAAGTATTAATACTTATGTATCTCTGTAAGTTATAATATTGTACAAAAAAATTGGATTACAAAATAATAATAATAAGGAAAATCTAAACCTCTCTTCAAAATAGCTTAATATTTCTTCCATAATTATTAACAGACTTTTAATTCTTGAGTACACCGTCTGTTAGTGTAATCTGTGAGTCTGTAAAGCTTGGTGAAAAGCCAGAGTGACACTTGAATGAGTTCCCATTGTAATCGATGTAAGTTATGAGTTTGAAACTAATCCGATATTGTACGATGCATCGTATTTAGGTTACTTACTCAATTTCGATGATTCAATACGTATATTTTCATTTAATTTAGTTTCGGTTGGTTCATTTGTAAATTACTTATAATACGTTTATGAATCTATATACATAATGTATAGATTATTGTATATGTGTATCTAATGTCATTTTATTACGCATATAAAAAAAATACAATTTTGATAGGTTTTCCCAGAAAATTTGTTTCAGTACACGTAGATATTAAGGAACACGGATATCCAATCAGTATATTTTTGAAAAGAAAACAATTTGATAAATAATCAGTAATAGGTACGTAGCCTCGATTTATATTTAATTATTTTAATATGTATGTAATTTCTTTTGTTTCAGATAAAACATAGGTAAGCACACATAAGAAGCTTAGGAGAATATGTAAGTATGTCAACATGAATATAAAATTGCTGATTTTCTTATTCAGAATAAAGTTAATAACCTAGTAACAGGTCCCTATACAGAGCGTCACGGAATTTTTTCAAAAAGTTGAAAAATTACTCAATCATTTCAGAAAAATTTAACAGAAAGATAAAGTCAAAATCAAAAACAAAATTTATTTTGGAAATATAAATTTTGCTTCTCATACAAAAATATGAGAAATAAAAAAATACATGGAAATTTCTGGAAACTTTTCTATTGCCCATCAGTTACTCCGTATTGCGTGCCCGTTTAACACATTCAAACATTACTTATAGAAGCAGAAAAATTCTTATACATTTATTCTCCCTTCTTTTTATTAAATTTATTTCTAACCTCGTTTCCTTGAAGCATAATGGAATTCAGCTCACAGTTCGACGTTTAGTCAAATGCAGCCTCTTTTATTTTTAAATGCGGACCATTGCCTCAAACACCTTTATTATGCTGAGTTGGCACTGGCAGACCCGACGGGTATAAGTGTAAGGCCTGAGTGGACGCTCATGTTGGGCGTGCAGCGGGGCGGGGCTTGCGGCGTGCATGTTAAACAAATGCAAACGTATAGGAGCGGCCTTAGTGCACGCTGCTCAATTCACTTGTGAGCCCGACGCCACGCTGCACGCCCCGCCGAACGCTCCGCTCCGAGCGTCCACTCGGGCCTTACACTTAAGGTGAGTTCACAATGATACAAACGTCAAATTAAAAAATAAATAAATATAATAACGTTAATTAAATTTAGTATAATGTCCATGCAGTTTCATGGCTTTTTAAGGTCTAAATGTGTATGGCTCAATAAATAATAACCTAGGCCGATCTGTGTAAGATAGTCCAATAATATTTAGTACAAATCGACAGTCGAGTAAAAAGATGTCGCAAAAGCTCCCAGAAAACTGTAGAAAACAACTAAAAATATGCGTAAAGAGAATACATCTAAAACTGCTGTTTATTATGCACACGTCTAACGTCTAGCTGAGGGGTTAAACCCCCCCTTTGAGAGCAGTGAACGATAAATGCGGTATTATCAGCTCTCACCGCCAGACAACGTTTTCTTGATCCTAGCTTTACTTTTACACCTTTTGAGTCGGCTTCTGGCTATATATATTTTTGAAGGTGGTAAATAAGGGTACGGCCAATCTGATTGTAAAAAGTTAATTATCTTATAGACGCTTGAAATTCCTATATTTCCAAATTACCCTTACCCGCATGTAACTAATAAAATAATAGTTAATTAAATATACATCTTTTATTTTGTATAACAAAATTTAGAGACACTTTAGTATAATGAAATTAATAAAAGGGATTTACATACACGGATGGATAAAATAGATGTAACACTTTAGACCCTCGCGTTTTGTAAACATATTTAATTGTACAAACGGGTCTACCGCGATATAATTTCATTGTTTTTACCTTTAATTCCGACGTTTCAGCTGAGTTGCACCAGCTGTGGTCACGGAAAGACTGACGTCCCAACAAATGTCAACGGAGATATTAATAAAACACCACTAAACTACCCGAAATTAGTTAATAAAAATGTTCGGGGTAGACAAAGAAATTGCAGCGTCGGAAGTAAAGGTAAAAACAATGAAATTATATCGCGGTAGACCCGTTTGTGTAATTAAATAAAATAGATGTTTGGAGTGTTCAAGAAAATAACAATATTTGTTTATGCCCAAAATCTTCCATGCATACCAACAATTTCCAACATTAACGCCTAAATATATGTGAATGAATGAATGAATGAAATCTTTATTTCAGGCAACTAGTGGCCCATACATAAATACCTTAAAACTAGCATACATATTATAAAAATTAAACACAGAAAATCACATTATGATTAAACATACACACACATCACATTATGCTAATGCTAAAACGCATGTCTTAAGTTCCAAGTATTTACGAGTATGCTAAAATGGTCTAAATTCCAAGGCCTGAGGCCACTGGGCCGCTCAAACACTCTCGTATTAATTTCTATGCATACACTTGTCACTTAACTTTCATTTGTGTCATAGGTGACACCTTGACACGACGATTGTTTAAAGACCTTTTGAAGACATGTCACTATGACGGTTAGTTATGCGTTTTAAGAGTAAAAGCGAGGAAAGTTCTGTTTTCTGCATGAATAATGATTTTACAGCTCATAAGTTAGTATACAATCAATTTCCTTTTAGATATATTAAAATGCCTCCTTATTTCTTATTCAATCTAGGTTGCACATCTTTTTTTGGAATTTTTAAGGAAAAATTGTTTATAACAGCGAATTATTTTTATCTTGTTTACATCGGTGAAGTTCGATGACAGTTTTAAAAGAGTCTCCTTGCCAGTAAGAGCCGATACAGACGGACTGCAACCCGACTGCAGTTTCAGGTTTCATTCCGTCTGTATCGGCCCTAAAATAAATTAGAAACACTGTGAATCTGAAACATGGTAAAGACCAAATAAAATCTTTCAGGGTATGCTATGATAGTAAAGATACTTTAATTGCTTACTGAACAACGATATCAAAACAATCAAAGTGTAGACGTAGAGTGCATTAGTATTACGTTCATGAATATTTCCACTCCACAGTGGAAAGCGAAGCCATTTAAATAATGTATAATAAATATACGTCTCAAAAGTAACATAATTTAGATATGAATCAACACGCAGTTTTATTGTAAATTATATACATATAAAACGAAAATGAAAAACTTGACGTGCATTCCTAGTATAATACTTTTTCCCCGCACGAGAAGATTTATTCGGTTATTTTCGACTTATATTCCACTATTTTTGAAGCTTTAATATACATCCTGCAGGGTGGATTTCAAGGTAGAGGTAGATCATAAAATGGGGCATTATCTATGAAAAGGGACGATATTGTCGATGGCGCTTACGCCGCACAGCGTCGCGCGGCATTGTATTTATATCGGAGCATAGTTAATAATGTCGTAACCGCTATCGACAATAAGGTCCCTTTTCATAGATAACGTCACAAATAATATTACATGTAACATTTTCCAAATGCTGCAAAATACATAACTTGTGGCTATTAATAGGTAACTGTAGTCTATGAAAAGCAAATAAAAAACTAAATGGACAATAAAGAAACATAAAATTATCGAACCGGCTCTCAAAATTTCAAGAGAAACCGTTTATAAAAGCGACCAGAGGGCCTAGCCAAGATGACATTCGTTCGCAGAGAAGCGAAACGAAACGAAAAATGTATCTATCGCAATAATATGGAAGAGTGATGGAGACAAAAGCAAAAGTTTCGTTTTCAGTAAATTAATTGTCATCTTGGAAAACATTTTCGCTAAAACTGAAACGAAGACACTAATAGTACTCCGTCAAAAAATATAAAACGACATTTTCTGTTTTTAGTTATTAAATACAACGTAAACAACGTTATATTAAAAACAGATAATAGCATAGGTAAGAATAAGAATTCGTTTATTCATGGCAAACTAAACTACATTTAATACAAACGTATTACAAAAAAGTATATTTTAAACAGAAATTATGTACTTATAGTTTACCACGAAATGGTCCCGCCTCAGCATAATGCTAACCCGAAAGTCAGCGCTGGTCTTCCGGCGAGACCATTTGTGGGCCACGAACGCAACCGTACAACACGACCCTACAAGTAAATGAACGCGAACGCATCCACTTTGCGCTCTGCGCCGACTGCGCCTGCGCGTACATGTCAAAATGTCATGATGACTTACAAGGCCATGCCGATGCCGTACAAGTATTGTTGGATATTAACATTCCTATATTATAAAGAACCTTACTTAAACTGCATTGCCAAAGCAAAGAGAATATAGTGTATAGAGAGTTACTGTCATAGTAAATTATGTAGCCAAAGTACTCGTACATTTACATCTTTCGACATAAGATTAAAACTGTTACAACGCCATTTGACTTTGATCCTTATTCTTTCACTGACATGTGTCAATTTGTTAAATGTCAAAAATTAACGCCATCTACTCGACAGTAGGCCAAAGGTATCGCTCAAAAAGATTGCACCATACCTTTGGCCTAGTCTCTTGTAGATGGCGTAAATATTTGACATTTAACAAACTGACACATATTAGTGAAAGAATAAGGATCAAAGTCAAATGGCGTTCTAACAGTTTTAATCTTCTGTCGAAAGATGGCATTAAATTTACTATAGCTACATAATTGTGACGTTATCTATGAAAAGGGACCTTATTGTCGATGGCGGTTACGACATTATTAACTGTGCTCCGATATAAATACAATGCCGCGCGACGCTGTGCGGCGTAAGCGCCATCGACAATAAGGTCCCTTTTCATAGATAATGCCCCAATTTACTTTGACAATCCGCCTCTATTTCAAATTCTCTTTGGCCAAAGTAACCCCATTTCACAGTACACTAAGAACATTAGCACGTCCAATGCATTTCTGCTCAGGTTTGTTTGTAAAATGCTAATAAAAGAGTGTTTTTGTCCCATTTCACACCAAGTTGACGGTGTAAGAAAGACCTAATCCCTCCTTTGAGACTAAAGTGTCGTAAACCGACAAAGTTACAAGTGCAGCGAGTCTCGAAGTCTTTATTTTGGTGATTACTTTTTATTGATCGTTAAAGAGTTTAAGGAAAAGTTGTAACTCCCCGAGTGATTGTGGTTTTAAATTTTAATATAAGGGAGGTGTCAGACTGTCAGTACCCTACTTTTTTTGCGGAAAAGTCATGGGACTTAAATGTTTTGTCTTGGTTGTTTCCTGCTTTTTACTTGCGAACCGATACGACCTTCAAACTTTTATAAAAGAGCGTAAGTTACTCCCATCTTATAGGCCGTCAACGCACTTGCAACCTCTGGTATTGCAGGTGTCCATGGCCGACGGTAACGCTTACCATTAGACTTGTCTGCTTGTTTGCCTCCTATAAATAAAATCTTGCTCCTTGTAATAATATATATGTACCAAAGTAATATTTAGCGGTTAAAATTTTACGGGAATCATAACATTTTTTACAGTACATATGGGGCTACTTTTCCGCACTAGTGCGTAAAATAGCACTTTACGTGCGTATGTCGAAACTTTAAAGTGGCATATGTACTGTAAAACGTTGTTCGATACACGTGCGAATAGGTAATTCGCAACTCGTGTCGATTTAAAACACTCCCTTCGGTCGTGTTTTAATTTATCGCCACTCGTTTCGAATTTCCTCTTTTTCGCACTTGTATCGAAAATAACTATATCATCCTTCCCAATTTTAAACAACAGCGCTAATGAAAAACTGTAGCAGCGTATGTAGGTACAGATTTACAAGTTTGCCTTTACGCAATCAGAAAAGTTGTATAATGTGATTTTAATAGCCCATCAGTCTTCTGCTATCTCAGGAAATGAAAATCCGCTTCAGAAAATATAAGCTTCATTATACTACCATTATACTACCATTATTACTATCTTCTTTATTTATTTATCTTCTTAGTTTAGGTTTTTTTACAATATGAATATAAAAGTAAAATAAAAAAACACTTACAAAACAATAAAAAATACATATAAACATATTATAAAAAAACCTAACCTAGGGTGCCGCCAGCAGCGGGGCAAGACCCAAGCTGCCGGTGGTCAGGGCTGCAGAGAGAGGAACCGGCGGACTATCCGCGCCGTGTCCAAGATCACCGCCTTCTGCATCTGGCCCTTGATCCAACCACCTAGCGAGAGTCTCTCAAGATGTTGGTCGAGACTCTTCGCTATTAGACCGACCTATTACTATTATTATTATACACGGTGACAAAGGTCGTAACCACCGTCCCGTATCTATGAAACTATGTCATTTAGAAGGGAGGGGCATTGTGGATATTCTCACCAACTTCCAAGCATTTCTAGCAAAAAACGAATACACAAAATATAAGTAAACCGGTATGAGCATGATTTCGCGGCGCTAAAAGGGCATACCTGAAAGTTCTGGGACCCTCGGTAGGGCGAAGGCCGACCGCTGGGGCGATGCTGTATAGAATAGAATAAGAATAAGAATAAGAATAAGAATAAGAAGGTTTTTATTGTCCACTGTGTATACATATAGATGATCTTATAAATAAATGGTATCAACAGCTGCCCTTTGCGAACATACAATACAATTCTTAAAACTACTTATAAACTAAATATTATACTACATTAACTAAATTATTTACAGTTCGTTGTCGTCAAAAAATTCTTTAAGATTGTAATACTCCTTCTCAGTCAGCCATTTCTTTAATTTATACTTAAAAGTATTGCCTTGCAACATTTTTAATTCATTCGGTATTGCTGTTAAAAATGTTGAAGCAGACTTGCGCGATCTCCGTGCCGATAACTGGCGGGAGATGGCACAGACATCGAAACTGGCGACCACGACCAGTGAAACCTGTCTCGAAACGTCGGTAAATAAAGGTGATAAAATATCGCAATAGACCCGTCTATAAATGTGAGTTAAAAGTTATGCGTTGTCAGCATTCCGCTCGCCTACGGCAGGTCCAACGCCCCGCTCCTTAAGTCCTTAGTTCTCTCCCGGTCGTAATTGTGTTAATACACGTCAATTAACGACTTGGAGGATATAATGAAACGGAGACGCCATGTCTGTAATTTTCTGTACAAAACCGTCTGCCGATTTTTGCGGGGGAGGGGAACGTCAAATGTATGCGTAAAGTAAAAATAGCCATGTCAGATAAACGTCAGTCCATACATTGTGTATGACCGTTGGCCGCCTATTTTCGACAGAGGGGAAAGCCTGTTAATGGCTACTCCGTTTAGTTGTATCCTCCAAGATTAACGAAGTACCGTAAAATGGGGTGAGTAGGGTTCGCGGGGAGAGTTGGGTTATGACCATTCATAACTACAACTGCAACTAAATAAGGCATGCGAAATTCATCTAACAAATCCGGCTGATTAGGCAATAGATGTGCACCGTTGAGTATTTGGAATCATTTAACTATGTATCTTGTTTACATGGAATAAGGTACAATTCGAACAAGTCTGAATGTATCGAGCTGCTTAGTGCGGTACAACGGGATTACATCTGAAGCATCCGTTTGATTAGTTAAAGCCAAGTTATTTCAGTAAATGCACCAATCAGGAGGCCAGTTTAACTTATAATTTAGACATCAAAATGATGTCACTTTGTTCATTGTTGTCATTCGCCCGTGCGTCTCGCTCGCGCCAATATATTTACGCACAGCACCTCTAGCACATGACTGGCGCGACAGTATCTCGCGGCGAGATAGACTACCTGTCTTTTTCTATGTTAATAAAAGAGGGATGGGTAGTCTATCTCTCCGCGAGATACTGTCGCGCCAATCATATGCTAGCCCGGCTGGTACAAGCGAAAGTCACGCGTGAATGATAACTGAATTACATCATTTTGATATCAAAATATACGTTCGAATTGGCCTCCAGTATTCGAGCTCTCTGATTGATCAAATGCGCATTTGTACAGTAATACCCATACGTAAAGTGTTAGTGGTGGAACGTATAAAGCGAGGGAATAGTGGAAAGCAGAGACCGCAGATTCATTAAAATGGCCGCCATTTGCCTTTAGTTGCGAAGCGGGGCTAGCATAAGTGTATGTTAATTTACTTGTACCTACACTATCGAAGTCTTTTGCATTACCTATAGGTATACCTCTCGAGAAAAAGTAAGGGCAAATCACCTAGTAAGGGCATGTGATGCGAAGGAATGAAAGTCATGTGACGAGAAAGGTATTACGAATGAATGTAGAGGGAAGTAGGAGGAGAGGAAGGCCGAGGAAAAGGAAAAGGGACTGTGTGAGAGATGATATGAAACGAACGCAAGTGAATGATGAGTTTATGAGATGACGGGGGACGGAGAGGTATGGAAGAGAAAGACATGCTGCGCCGACCCCAAGTGAATGGGACAAGGGCAAGCGAATGATGATGACCTCTCGCGCCAAATATGGGAAGTTGATTTTTATTTCAAGATTCTGTGCTCGGGTTCCTAAATGTAAAAGTTGATGACTTAAGCATTTCAACATAACGCAGTACAATGGCTAATGGGAAACAACCCTGATATGCCTGTTGGACCTATACTAACAACCCTAAAAATAAATGATTGTGGTAATTGACGTATTAGGGCCTTACGGGCACTAAAAATGGTACTAGTTCAGCGGTGTCACTCACGAATTTGAGCCAATCGTCCAGTCTAACGCAACTAGTTGCATCCAATCGCGCGCGTGATGCGAACTCATCAACCAATCACTTTGTAGCGGTGTCACACCGTTGTACTGGCCATATCCATGCCCCATTCTTATTGCCCGTAAGGCCAGTCCTGAGATATACGTCAATGATTGTGGTCGAATCAGAAATACACACCGTGTCTGCAGTGTATCGGTGTTATTCATAAACGGCTGCTAACTTAAATCAGTTGATGATTGTCGTTTGTCCCTATCTGTCGTTATGCCATAGAGGCACAAACGACGATCATCAGCTGATTAACTTAGCAGACGTTCATGAATAAGTCTTGCATAGTGTACCGAGTGCTTGAAGTAATACCGCAAACAAGATTAAATAGTAAGTTAACAATAATGCATTCCCCACTCACGTCATCCAGCGAAAGTAGCTGCCGTATCGGGTGGCGTGAGGAAATCTTGCATTCATTACAATGCATATGCTAGTCCAGCGGAAAAATCCGGTTGTAAAGTTAGTACTGTACGGCTACCATCAGTTTGTCACTGACATAAACGCCGTCGAGAACGTATTTTACTTTCTATACATCTCGCTCGTACTCGCGTATTAGTGCAAACGAGATGTATAGAAAGTAATTACGTTCTCGATAGCGTAAATGTCAGTTTTGACACTGTCAGTGACTCATGGTACGGGCTCTGTGTTCGTGTTTACTACACGCATTACGGGGTGCTATCTGGGAGTTGAAATAAGAAAGCAGAGGTACCGTAAAATGGGGTGAATAGGGCCAAAACTGACATTCAAACCTCGATAACATTTTATTTTTACATATGCAAACTGAATGGTGTATATAATAAGTGTTCCGGACGTTTGTATTTTAGTTTTTTAGGGTTCCGTACCCAAAGGGTAAAAACGGGACCCAATTACAAAGACTCCGCTGTCCGTCCGTCCGTCCGTCTGTCACTAGGCTGTATCTCACGAACCGTGATAGCTAGACAGTTGAAATTTTCACAGATGATGTATTTCTGTTGCCGCTATAACAACAAATACTAAAAACAGAATAAAATAAAGATTTAAGTGGGGCTCCCATACAACAAACGTGATTTTTGACCGAAGTTAAGCAACGTCGGGCGGGGCAGTACCTACTTGGATGGGTGACCGTTTTTAGGGTTCCGTAGCCAAATGGCAAAAAACGGAACCCTTATAGATTCGTCATGTCTGTCTGTCTGTCTGTCTGTCCGTCTGTCTGTCCGTCCGTATTTCACAGCCACTTTTCTCCGAAACTATAAGAACTATACTGTTGAAACTTGGTAAGTAGATGTATTCTGTGAACCGCATTAAGATTTTCACACAAAAATAGAAAAAAAACAATAAATTTTTGGGGTTCCCCATACTTCGAACTGAAATTCAAAAATTTTTTTTTCATTAAACCCATACGTGTGGGGTATCTATGGATAGGTCTTCAAAAATGATATTGAGGTTTCTAATATCATTTTTTTCTAAACTGAATAGTTTGCGCGAGAGACACTTCCAAAGTGGTAAAATGTGTGTCCTTCCCCCCCCCTGTAACTTCTAAAATAAGAGAATGATAAAACTAAAAAAAATATATGATGTACATTACCATGTAAACTTCCACCGAAAATTGGTTTGAACGAGATCTAGTAAGTAGTTTTTTTTTATACGTCTTAAATCGCCTAAATACGGAACCCTTCATGGGCGAGTCCGACTCGCACTTGGCCGCTTTTTTTTGCTTGTTTTGCTCTATTTTTTGTTGATGGTGCGGAACCCTCCGTGCGCGAGTCCGACTCGCACTTGGCCGGTTTTTTTCTTTTATTTTGGGTAGTTCCATTTCATAACTTTGACGATAAACAGGAAATCGCACCTCACCCCGTAGTCCCTCGTAATTGGGGTGAGATGGGATTTCATACGAAGGTGATTTTGGAAGATTGTTGGATCGATTTTTTTATTATGAGTATTACTATAGCTCCATTTTAAATTGGAATACATTATTTTTGTAGCAGTAGCCTTAAAATCCCATCTCCCCTTTCATCCCTTTTCTCCCTTCTCTCTGCAGCGGACTGTACAACCTAAATGTGTAAAATAAAAAGTCTGACGTACACATAAAAGGTAGGAAATAGTCATGGAATTACCCGCTAACCCGCCTTTAGGGGCTTACTTAGGGACCCAATAGGGTCAACGTAATGGAGCCGTAAAACCCTAATTTTAAACCGCCTCGTAAGGTGTCAATGGGTTTAATAGACCCTGAAAGGGACCCCGAAACCAGACACTGTAATGTGAATAAATAGAAACGGCATCCAGATTTTAAAACAGCCGTTTCCTGTTTTATAAATATTATTTTGATTTGATAATACAAATCAGTTCGTAACTTACCGTAATTTACTTCTCAGCCACCGTCTCAGTTAAACTGTATAACCCTATAAATCAATCGTGTTAAGAGTATCTAAATGTCAAATTGAGATCAAATCAAATACGGGCTTTTGCAGTTCTAATACATATATTATACTGTGTATCGGAAGCGGAAGAGAACCATTTCTCAAGTCCTCTGTTGCCTAAGTTTTGAAACGGATCTCGAATTCGATACTGTTTTGTGAAACGTATAAGGTATCTTGCTTAACCCTTATCTTGGCATTGTAACACCCGTGATACATGGAACTTTAAAAAATCTAGCAGGTTAACTTTATTACCTAACAAAATAATTCTGCCATAAATATGTCGAGCTACCCTCTTTTATTATAGAAAAAAATAATGGAGACAAGTGTCAATGTAAATTAATTAGTAATAATCAACATGGCGCTGCGGAAACAACAAAGTTCGTTTCGTATTGGAAATTATGCACTTTTTTCTTAGAGAAATATGTATTTTCCCATAATCTACATTTTGATGCATTAACTATCTGTTAGTGCGTAAATATGTCCATTGCGGTAGAATTTTAAAACATTTAATACACAGAATCTTACATGAAACTGTTATGTATTATATTTGATACATTGCCAAGAACTCAGAAATGTACATGTCAAAAGGATTGTATTACATTTAATACATTGCCAAGTTGTCATCAAAATAGGTGTACATGTTTTTAAATATTTTTTATATTTGTTGGGTTACAAAACATGTTTCAAATATGTGTATATTAGTTGTCGTATTATTTAGTTACTGAACTTTGATTTTGTTAAAGTACTAGATGTTTTTTACCTGTATATTCGTACGCTGTAACATTACTGCTACGCCGTAGCTCGTAGCGCGGAAAATTGAGTGTATGCCCAAAAATGCCCCCTAAGTAAAAAAAAAAGTTTTTTTTGCTTTTATTTATTTGTTTACTTTTCCTTTTTGACATAACTTCTTGTTGACGACTTTTTTGAAACTTTACGGGATCAAATTTTTCTCCCATTTGATCAGGTATTTGTAGATATAATTTATATTTACAGGTATAATAGTTATCTGATGCTTTAGATTGCGTTTAATAAGCAATAAATGATGATTTCTGTTGCACTACATCTTTTATTTTTATTAAAAGCTTCATTTTTCTTTTAAAAAGTAGGTAACTGATTTGTCGAGGGATTGGCATTGTATCAAATATGATACATATGATTTTCCGAAACTGGGAAAACTTGGATTTTTTTTCTTATTTTTTTATAGTCTAGTATGCTTAATAGGTGACCAAAATCTAAAAAAATATTATATTTAAGATATTTTGAGCCTTGCCAAGATAAGGGTTAAACTATTTTCAAAAGATTTAACTTAAGGATAATTCTATCCGATCCCTGATAGGATATTAAATTATTAACCCTTTAAATACTAAAGCTTGATAAGGACAGTTGGAAAGTATTATCTACAACACAAAGAATATGAAGTAATACCATTTTAGTATCACTGAGTTGTAAAAAATACATAATAGGTAAATATATTATTGACCGAAGCGTAGCGAAGGTCTACGTTTTGACTCGGGCATTTTGCTTTTGTATGTCCGGATGTTCTCCTCTACAGGTCACAATTCTCAACCGATTCTTGTGAAATTTTGTGACCAGATTCTATGAGTAAATAAAGTTTTTTTGTCGATCCCGTTTTTGGAAATTTTCAAAAATGGAGGAGTTGTGATACCTCGCGCTTAAACAAATAGTCGTATCGATATCATAAGAGTATTTTCTTTTTGAGACATATTTACATAGTAAATGGCATAAAATGCAGAAAAATTGTATTGCTGGTTTAGGCGGTATTTAGATATTTAGTTTGTACTCAAGAATGAGTAGCCGAATTTCGTCAGCTTAGCTAAGAACTATCATGGCGCATTTTGTAAACAGTCGCTTTTTTTGTTTGCACACAGAAAGTCTGGGTTCGATCCCCAGTAAGACATAACTTTTTGTATTTATTTTCACTTAAACTTCGTATTTTTTTAGTAAATTAAAATCTTTGTATTGTTGATTGATCAAACCGCTGTGTGGCGCTGTCATCGTGCACGGTTCCAATAAGCTATGCTCGCGAGGTCTACAGCTCACAGAGCCACTAGTTATAGAAATTTATAGTATATACAACTATGGAAAATGCGTTCTCACTTAGAACGGGGTTTCACGGTAACATTAATATACCTATACGCCAGGACATATATGGTATACATGTAATTGCATGGTACATTTTTTTTATGTTAAGGAGAACCAACAGCTATAAACTTAGAATAGACAACAAGATTAAAAACAGGAAGCCAATTACAGGAACTCACAGGTAGTTACAAAGTATTAAATTTTAAACTAAACTATATAACATGCTATATTATGTAGCTAACAGTTTTGCTGACAATGCTGACCGTACATGTGATGTAAAAGCTTACAATTTTTGTAATCTCTTGTTAAAATGCACTAGGTTCCGACAAACAACACAAATTAGTGATTCATTTATACACGTGATCCCGACTGTGGTCTATCCCAAATGGGATAAATTTTACTAAGCAGGAAATCGTACCTTCAATTTTGCCAATTAAGGAATGCAAATTAGAAAGCACTTAGATTATTAATAAAAGCACTTAACCCTTTTCCTGTTAGAGTCAAACTTCGCAATCAAGGCTCCTAGCGCATTAATAAACACAATAGTACAAACTCGTTTAATTTCCTTGTTTGATGAGGGTGTGTCAAACTAGGAGCCCGGATTCAGATTTAACAACAAAGAAGTTTAGCGTTAGTCTAGATCCAGCAGAGTGAAATACAAAACAACATATAATACATGCTTTTTTTTAGCCCGTTATAGTGTCCCACTGCTGGGCAAAGGTCTCTCCCCTTGATCTCCACAACTCCCGTTGGTGTGCTTTTTCCGGCCAGATACTGATGAAGGTCGAAGATCTAAGTCGTCTCGCCATCTCTATCTGGGCCTGCCACGTCCGCGCTTTTCCGGTATCCACTTGGTGGCTATACTAGCTCACCTATCTGGATGCATGCGGCAGACGTGACCCGCCCAGTCCCACTTCAGCCTGGCGGCCTTCTCCCCCACGTCAGCTGTGCGTGTTTTGAAGCGCAATGTAGTGTTTCCTTGTGACACCTAGAATCACAGAACATATAGAATGGCTATCGCGCGCAGTTAGTATTGGAACCGGTGTCGCCGCTCGTTCCTCTCCACATTTACTAACACTCGCGCAACGGTAGTAAAAACTAGCTAGCGCCTTGTGTGCGTGGTGAATGGATACGCCTCCTTTAGACAGATTTGATGTCTGGCTTCTTAATCTGAACGTTATTGTGGCGCAAAAAGGCATGTTTACTTCGTTTTTCGGTCAGCGCGGCGCGGGCGAGTAGCATGCGAGCGTTTGCTTAAAACCGCGGCGACACGTACCCTGCTCGCATCGCCATTCTAACCTTATTACTTGTTCTGTGCCTAGAATTCTAAAGGACTTCTAATTAGTATTATGTGCCAAAACACAGTCCATTATACTTCTGTGTGCATGTTTCTATGCCTTTTTCCACAAAATGGCACATATTGTTTAAATGAATACAACAATGTTTCAACCGCAACATATCCATTCGAGATGTCAGCAATTACCTCAAAACGGCACCCGCGGTTTTCGTAATTCGGGTCTTCATTGTATTTAACATTGTTGCAAATTAGCAACATTGTTATTGTTGAAATGCCATTACTGTTAAAAAACACACTTTTCTTGGAAATATCGTTGCGTAAGAATGCATTTTTATGCCTTTGTCTTGTCCATCTGTTTCATTACATGTTACAACCAAATTCCGATACAGCGACGTCTACTTCATTAAATGTCTTTACCTAACTTATCGAATTCCGCGACCAATATGATCGGTTGAACCGCTCTAGCTTCAGTTGAAGGAAAGTACCCATATAATAACTGCCTAACAGCCTTAAAACCTAGTTTGAATTTGGAGTTTACTACGCCGGGATACGGTTTACAATTGAATGACTTTTAAAATATCTGTTAGGCTGTTGTGCGTGGTGTGGGGAAAATTAGTATTAGGGATTTCATAGTAATCTGACAAGGACAAGGCTTATGATTCCGTGAAAATGGCTGAATTATACCGAGGACATGTCTTAAGCTTTACTTGCAAACTTAGCAAAGCTTTGTTAAATATTGTCCCTTTCTAACACAAATGTTAAAGTGACAGATAAAGTGAAAGATAAGGACAAACGATTATTAATTTATTATGGACTTAGACTTGACATGCCGCCGCTGGGGAGACAGTGTGGAAGCGGATCTGCGTCAGCTTCAAGCCGATAATTGGCAGGAAACGGCGCAGGATCGGGAAGAGTGGTGTATTCTCGTTTCGGAGGCCAAGATCCTCTTTGGGTCGCTGAGCCGTAATAGTTAGATTGACACGCGTTTATGAATAGCGCCAGATTAAACTGTCAGTGGTTTGTCAGTCAATTTATCTTTCGTCTTATTCATACTATTTGCATGTTTTATACCTACATATTGAATTAGAATTACTTAGACAGGACACACACACTGCACATCACACACACAAAATCAGTCATGAAACCCTCAGTGTCGTTTTATTTTAGAATTCCATTAACTCAACATCCGTTCCATTCGCTCAACATCCGTTCCATTCGCTACTCATTCATAATTTCAAGTTCCATTTTCGGACAGAAAAGTAGCACGTGTAATCTGACTCGGGCCCCGATTCGGATTATGAACTAGATATCTATTAGACATCACCAAGATACGACAACGATATTTTTAAGATCTAGCCTGTCAAAAATTTGACATTTCCGCGATTCTGGAGATACTCTTGAAAGATTTTCACTATGTCTAAAACGTCTCGTTATGTATTTTTAGAACTCAAAACGATTTTGAAACGGTCTTAAAACGATAATTTAACGTAAAAGTGACATTGGTTGCCCGAATTGAGCTGCAAAAGATATCTAGTTGAAATCTTCACTAGTTGGTACCTATCTAGTAGGTACATATCGTATCGTTCACTTCTCTAGAACGGATCTTGTTTTCCGAATACCGCGGTTGAATATTAAAATTGTAGGGACTTCCGGTTCGAGCGCCATCTTGATCGACGCCTCGTGATTAATTCCTTTGTTTTTTGCTCAATAATATTGTTTAAAGTGTAATACCGAGAGCTTATTATACAGTAAACTAATGTGGTGTTGTCAGTGAATGGAGAATTAATCTTGAAGCGCGTTTAACCACCATTTTGGAGTCAACGACCGGTTGTCCACGTGCTTCTTGTAAAGTCCGCTATCGCTTTACAAGAGCGAATAAACTCACCGTACACTGTACTAACGTACAATTTCAATCGTATTACCTTGCTCCTACGACCTTGATACTGGCGAAATTGCCCCACTGGGCTGAAGTTATAATTTTAAAAGAATGAATGAAATTAAAATTCTACCTAAGCTAATTTTGAAAAGGAAAATATTGTGAAAGTTCAACATTGACTACCGTATAAAAGGCGATAAGGCGAAATCTTCCATTTTATAGGACTTTACTGAGAGCGTTTAGGAACGGAGTATTATTTTTTATTTTATTATTATTACCTCCACCGTTATTAGAAGTGGATAAAAGGGATGAAATTAAATGAGGCTTTCAGTTTTAGTGACAAACTCAAATGGAAAACTGGGTTAATATTTGAATCCGTTTTTGCACGGATGGAAAGAGATGAGATTTTTAGTGGCAGTAGGTAAGAGATTGTACCCCATTCTCATAAAACCGATAGCCGATAAGACAAAAAAGATCCAGTGGATCCGTGCTGGGTACCGGTAAACCGGTACTTGATCCGGGGGATAACATTGATCAGCGATATTTAAACTGTACCTAAGAAATTCGTTCCTGAACGCTTCATTATGTAGGTATATTGCCAAATTCATCATAACATTCTTAAGCTAGAGCGTCACAGAATAAGTAATAGTATCTCTATTTCTCTAAATTAATGATGTTAAGTACATCGTGAATCAAAGTAACACCAGTTTAAGGTATACTTTCAAGGTATAAATACTTCAATATATTTTGTATCAAGCAGAAACGTCTGTGAACGATGCTATTAAGCTTAGAATTTTAAAAGTGGAAAAATTACTGTCAATTATTATGATACAAATAGGTAGGTACCTATCATGATAACCAAATCTGCTGCCTATTACCATTATTGGAGCACCTCCATGTAACAACGCCCACAAGATGAAAACAAAGCCTTTTGTTTCTATAAATTTCACGCTAGGACGGCGAACAATAGATTACTGAGTGAGTGCTGTAAAGGATTGAAGGGATGTTTACAAAAACGACATAACTGACTACACTGGTTGACACCTGAAACGATTAACAATGTTCCTAAAAAAGTGTCAACCGCTCTAAGCAGTTATGTTGTTTTTGTAAAAATCCCTTCGATTGTATTGTATTACATACATGGAAATCGTATTTACCATCGTTATTTTGACGAATTTAATTAATATGCTGATACAAAACCTACTCAAATTCTCTATAAATAAAACGAGTAAAGGATGACTCACACTAGACCGGGTCGGGGCCGGGCCGGAGCTTCCAGCGCTTCGTTTTCTATGGAAAGCACCACGTGATCACCGATCAGCCGTCATAGAAAATGACATGCCGGACGCCTCGACTCGGGCCCGGCCCGGTCTAGCGTGAGTCATCCTTAAGAGTTGAAACGTAATTACTGTGGGTAAAGAAAATCCGCAAGATTACTGGGATCTAAATTATCTAATGAATACCTCGGCACGTTGCGTCATTTCTTTTGAAATACGCCAAACGATTCAATCTTTGGGTAGGTACCTAAGTACCTAATATGGAATCCATCTGTCGGCGGCCGATCGTAAAATCCACACCAACGTTTCATGTCAACCATAGCGGCTGTGTCCCTGACACAGCCCCTCCCATTTTTTTTACTCAAGCGCGGCGGCATGTAACTTTGACTGCCCCCCCTGCCAACCTGCCAGAGGGTGGCGGATGGCTACCGGGCTTAATTAGCTTAGTTTTGCGTATATTACATCTGTGCTAAGTGAATTCATCCGATACCAAAATTTGCACCTACCCTACCATGGGGTGACACTACTTCCCGTAGTAATTTGTAGCAACAGCCAGTTGTTATTTTGACACGTTAACTTATCAAATCTATTAACATCCCTTCCCTTTTATGATTTATGCATTTAATGATTTAAGGTAAACGCAGCTATTAACGACCCCTCGAAAAACTGCAGGTATTACCGATCTATTTAGGTAATTAGATGTATTTTCGATACCAACCATTTCAGCGGTAGGTAGGTAGACTTCTACAAGCGTTTGTTCCTTGGGTATCGGGTAGGTTAACGTTATTTTGAGTGGTGGTTCGAAAAAAAGATATATTACGTCAATTACGGCGCGGGTAGCATGGACGCAGGTTGTCTAATACTGGCGCTTGTACTTTCAAGTAAGTACGTGACTTTTCTGCTTAAGATATTTATTGAAATAATTGACTACTGTACTTTACCTTTTATTACTAGATGTATCAATTCAATTATAAATTCTTGTTTTAACATCACAATTTATCTAAAAAATTACATTGAAAACCATAAAACTTTAAATTAAAATAGAACGGTGATAGCGTCACCACTTTTAGTTGTAGCAGCTATCAACGATCCGTAAGTCGGTAACGGCCACAACGTAATGTTTAATTTTTGCGTTATTTTATATTATCATAACATACCAACGCAAGTATTTTTATGGACCCGAATAAACTCAAACAATTAGTCTTTTTAAAAATCTATTACCGACATACACTTCATCAATATTCATCATCTAGTTTTCTTATTTTAACGCTGTAAAATTACTTATTTTATCACCGATTCAAAGGAATCGGTAATAGTAGTAACTATAAGAAGCTATTACCGATCGTAGATATATAATTTAATTTTATACTTACTGTTGTGACACGATAGGTACCCATTATTATAAATACACACACTCAAACTGACACAGATCAATCTCCCCAAACTAAGCAATGCGTGAAAGTTCCTAGAAATTTTCGTTCATATTGGAAATATAAAATATTTACCTTATAAAGTGTTAGAAATTTTTAAAATAATCCACTATGGAAACTATGTCACCACACCTGCCTAGGTATATACATATATGTATAAATATATATATGAGTTTCACTGCTGGGCACATACTTTCTCTTATCAGCTTATCACGATCGGAAATAGCTGCTTAAAAATCGTTAATAGCTTCACAGCCATTATTATGGGTCGGCAATAGTAACAATCGACTCAGTAACTTTATAAATTAATTTTTACATCATACTTAATCCTTTATTTAGGTAAAGGTAGCTTTGTAAATACCTTTTATAAACATAATATTAGCATATAAAAATTGAAAAGTACATTTGAGGGCAACCTGTATACTTAAAAACTATGGTCGATTCTAAAATAGCCTTAAGGGGGGCGTTAATACCTGCATTTACCTTATGTATTTCCTTACTGTCAAACGGCAGTCAAACTTTTCACTAACTGAATTAATAACGGATTCCGCTTCGATATCAAACTATCCATATTTTACTTGAATCCCTAGAGTAACGACGGGAATGATTAATTTATGTGTTTACTAACACAGTTTAACTATTTCCTAAAGTGTCTATATTTTGACTATACAATTTATCATACATACAATAGGGATGATGACACATGTTGAATTTTATAACAAAATCTAGTAAAATAGATAGCAAATGAGAAATTTATCACAATATTGTGGATATAAAAAAAAATTAAATATTACAAAAATACAGCACCTGAAAGTTTCAAAATTTAAGTTTTTTTTTTTACTTTCAAAAACGAAATAAATATTCCTCACATTTTATCAAAAAAAAAAGATTGTATAGCAACTATGGTATATAGTTACATAAACGCAATATTTCACCGACAAAAATGCAATTTTCTTGTTTTGTTCATACTTCCAGATGCGATCTCAGTGACCTTGACGTCACGTTCACATAGCGATTCGTTATGGACGTTTCGAGAGTGAAGTACGACTGTCGGACTTTGACTATCATTTCTGACTTTTGTATTGCTTCAATGCAATGAGTCCCATACAGACATTTGATCCCAAAAACAAACCTGATTGATTGATACCATAAATGAAAATTTGTCATCTAGCCTATTATATGGTAGGTAACCTAGCCGGGTTTCTCTTACCCGACCTGACCTTAAATTTTTTTGAATAACGCCTTTTATTTATTATTAACTAGCGACCCGCTCCGGCTTCGCACGGGTTAACAAATTATACATAAACCTTCCTCTTGAATCACTCTATCTACTAAATAATTAAAAAACCGGCCAAGTGCGAGTCGGACTCGCGCACGGAGGGTTCCGCACCATCAACAAAAAATCGTGTTTGTTGTATGGGAGCCCCCCTTAAATATTTATTTTATTTTATTTTAGTATTTGTTGTTATAGCGGCAACAGAGATACATCATTTGTGAAATTTTCAACTGTCTAGCTATCGCAGTTCATGAGATACAGCCCGGTGACAGACAGACGGACGGACGGACGGACGAACAGCGAAGTCTTAGCAATAGGATCCCGTTTTTTACCCTTTGGGTACGGAACCCTAAAAACCGCATCAAATTGCGTAGTTTTAAAGATCTAAGCATATAGGGACAGACAGCGGGAAGCGATTTTTATACTAGTGATCACGAGGTCTAAGTTCGGGACGAAGTGCTAATTACATTAAATATTTCTATAGAAAACCAATAACATCAATGTCAATCTTTTCTATGTCTACAACCAATCATAACAAATTTGTTTGAGTAAAAATACACGTGTCACCAAATCTTTGCATCAAACGTTAAATAAAAATGTTCCATAAATAATCTTCTTACAGGCCAAGCCACACCGGATGCGTGTGCGTGACGTGCACGTACACGTACGCGTCCCGCTGCGTTGTAGAATACGAAAACACATAAGAGAGGACACACCGCTTGCGTGACGTGTGCGTGACGTGCGCGTACGCGTGACTTGCACGCAACGCAGCTCCGACGAGACAAACCGGCTGCGTACTGCGTGCACGCGTCCACGCAGCGGAGCGGCAACGTCGCTTCGTTGCGTGCAGTGATGACGTTGTGTTTAACTGCGATCCCTATGAGAGGGCGAACCGAGCAGGTTCGGACACGCACAGCTCGGTGCTGCATAGGTGCTGTGCGTGTACACGCGCAGCTCGCTTGTATTTATTTACAACTCGGTCGGTGCGCGTGCTGGTTTTTAATATGGATTCAGTGATAAAAGAAAAACTAATTAAAATCTTTCGTCAATACGAATGTATATTTACAACATAGCACAAAGATTACAAAAAAATACGTCTTATATAAATAATTTGGCCTGTGGGAACAAATCGATGTTAGGTATTAACCAGGCATGTTATATGTGTAATAATTGCAATGGCGGCATTAGGTGAGCTGCTTCCATTTGCAACGGGAGTCACATGATGTAGGTACTGTCGCAGGAGTATTTTATTTTACTGCACGCATGACTGAGCTGCAGCGTGCACCTGCGTGGCGTGTGCAGCACACTGCGTGGCGTGCGCTGCGTAACGTGCGCGTCACCCGGTGTGACAGGGGTGCTGCGCACGTCACGCAGCGCACGCCACGCAGCGTGCTGCACACGCAGCCGGTGTGGCTCGGCCTTTACTAGAGAAAGGGTCCACTTAAAATCAAAGGGTTTGAAAAGGGAAAAGTAACGTCGTTACATCCACCTACATACGTTCCGAAAGGGTTAACCTGATTACGATATTTGCGGATACAGGTAGTTTAGGTTTGGGTAGTTTAAGCTATAGATTTAGAAGTTTATTTGGAGACTTTAATATCTGGTTTGAAGAAGGTCAGATTTAATCGATCTAATGATTTCACTGTTCACCGTAAAGGTTTCGTTTATTTTAAGTATACAAGATACTTTTTAATTGTCTAATAGTTCCGTTCCCAATATTATTCTTATAGGTTTATTATACTCATAAATCTTAGATTATAACCAAGTATGAACTATAAGAAACACTTAAACAGTATAAGTTCATCAGTTGTATGACCTTATATTTCTTTTACATAAGTACATAACAATAGGTATATTAATGGGCATAGACTAGGAATCCTCTAGACTGAGTTTAGAGCAATTATTTCATGAAACCGATGCTGCCAAAAATACGGGGGTGCGGGGGGACGAGGTGAGCGAATCCCGTGCCGTGATTGGTCCGTTCAAAGACACGGACCAATCACGGCACGGGATTGACTCGAAGATGGAGTAAAACTACCGTATAAGTGGCAGAGGGGGTAGCGTTACTATGCTCAGTCTAGAAGATTCCTAGTCTATGTTATTGGGATATTAACATGTCTTTAAAATGAATAGTTTATTAAACTTGGCGTGATCAACATACCCTACATCTGTCTAAATAATTTCCAAAGATCATTGTTCATCTGATCAATGTAGGACACAATATAGATAAACGTCAGTTTTCTATTAAATCAGACCATTTCGTTTCCCCATAACATAATGCCGTATGCAGAAAACGACTGAAGTGCGCAAGATCTCAAGACTCAGATACCTCTTTTTTCCTTTGTAAGGCATATAATGCTAAAACAATCGGTGGGAAGGCATAGTCATGTCATGTAATACAGTTTTTCTCACAATTATTTAGTATTTCTTCTGTATTACTTCATCTTCATAATTATGACCGTAATATAATTATTGCGGAAGTAATAAGAAATAATTATAAACGAATGGCTTCAATGGAAACCATACTTATTGGAAAGCTGAAGGAAAAACAAAGAGAAGACTTTGGCATTAGGTACTTAAATGTTTTTTTCTGTGTGTATGTGAAATTTACCCTTTTGTTTAAAATAAGTTTTTGGCAAAAATTCCATTTTTGGTACAAGCTTTTATCGCTGACTGTACTTTTCTTACGACAGACAACTAATACTTATCGAGAAAATTCTAAAAACCCCTAACACAATTAGGATGCGTTGTTTCATCACAAGAGTTCCTATGGCCACCTCCTGTCTCCATCATCAGATCAGTTCGACAGTACCATATTATTGTATTGTCATCAGAACTACATACAGCTGCCAATTTTCATGACGCTACGGTCCTTGGAAGATGGTTAAATTAGTTACCTTAGATTCCATTACATAGTTACATACAGGTCGACCTAATAAAAGCTTGTTAAAAACTTTTAACTGCAAAGCAAACTGCAAGCTTTTAACGGCATGCAAATCGTAATACATTACTCATTCTCTCATTGTCCGTAGCTAAAAATCATAAAATATGGCGGTTTTATCCTAATCAAACAATTTTTTTTCTCAATAGCATTTTTTTGTATTATCCTCAAATCTATATTCATGCTTGTTCCTTTGTTTCAGATTTCAATGACCTCAACGAAATCTCAAGAGCACTTCAATATCATCGGTAATGAAGTTTGATAGTGATCCCCACAATAATGGATCTCTTACTTGGAACAGACCAGAAAAGGCTTAGCAGATCAGAATGGAGGTTCGCGGAGAGAGGCCTTTTAGTCATAACTTATATATTCCTCCTTATACTACAAAACAATTGTCAGACAGTTCTTAGTAATGAAACAAGTCAAATAGAAAACTTAACCAAAAGAATAGACAGTCTAGGTAATAAAGTAGAATCTAAACAATGCCATAGTTGTCAAAGTAGTAATAAATTTGAAAATAAAAATGTAGAGTCAAATGAGGAGTCAGAAAATTTTATTGACAATATGATAGAGACCGTTGGAGAATTTACAGAAAAGTTACTGCTTGTGAATAGAACTGAAAAGCAATTAGAGAATGAATTAGAAAGGATAGTAGATGATGCTTTGAGGATGGACAGGTTTGTAATAATAGATGGTGTTGAAATCAAATCTATGACGAAAAGAGATTCAAGAAAGTTGAAAGATGAAGCAGAGTCGAGAGCACTCTTCAGTACATATACGTATGAGTATAGATTACTGCAAAAGATAAAGAATTTTGTAGAAACTCATATTATTTCAATAAATCTACCAAAAGCTGCCAGATTTATCACTTTCCGATGTAAGTATGAATAAGAATTATTTATTATTTATTAAATACCGTTTTATGTATCGATACTAATACTACCTAAATACTAACCCACTGCTGTGAAAGACGTGAAAGAGATTTTTAAAAAATGACGCAGGTGAGGTAAATTAGACGAGGCTCTGTAAGTACTTTCATTCCCCTGGCCATACACATTTGTAAATTTCCAGGAGATTCCGCTTTACTAGCATCTCATGTTTTGGTGAGTGTGTATCCCGTTCCAAGTTCTATCTACAGCCAAAACGTCTAAGCGGAATATTTATAGCCAGGGAAATGAGATTGCTGAAGAATGACCGACCTACATACCTCGGCGCACCTCAAAAATTTATCTAGTTAATTTTGTGTAGGAAAGTATTACCATGCCCTCCCATTCCGAAGGCCGTATAATTCTTTTTAAATCGATATCATAGATGGCGCTATATGTCACAATCGGCGATAACGAAATTTTTATCTTACAGATTAAGATGTATTAAGAGACATTTAAAGTGTCATAAATTAAAAACATTATAAATGAAATACAAACATTAATAACAACACGAATTCAATGCATTCATTTTCAAAATTTGAAATCACAATTATATCGCGACTGACTACGTTATGAACAACAGCGCAGGACAGTTATGTGGAGCTGTCGAAGTAATATTGAATATTGTCACTAGATGGAGCCACCACGGTTCTAATATGTGGAGTTTGATTTAGAATAATTACATTTGAGTTATGAAACTTATGAATTACGAAATTTAGTACATAATGTAAAAAAAATAGATCGGTCGATAAACATGCCTACTCTAAATGAGTACCTATTTTTTTTAAAGTAGGCCTGACGTTAAAATATAAATTTAAAAAACTCGTAAGCCGATGTTTTTCAAAAGAAATGAATGCTTTGTTTTTAAATACAATGCAAGTTTTTATTTCGCTTGATGTCCAAGTCAAACGCACATTTTACTCCTTTATTGACCGACGCGTTTGCGAAGGTCTCCGTTTTAACTCGGGCCAAATTTCGTTTGAGGAGAACGTTCTCCTCGGTTTAATTCTCAACCGATTCTCATCAAATTTTGTGACCAGATTCTAGGATAAAATAGTTTTTTTTTTCAATGTGATTATTTCAAAATTGCGGAAACAAATATGTAGTCGTATCAATATTATAAGAGCATTTCTTTTCTTTTTGAGATATATTTACAGTGCTTGGCAAAAATGTAGAAATGTTGTAATGGTATAGGCGGTATTTAGATATGTATGTAGGTTTTTACTCGAAAATAAGTAGCCAAATTTCGTCAAATTGGCTAAGTGCTATCATGGCGCAGTTTGCAAACAGTTGCTTTGATGCATGGAGGTTCCAAGTTCGAACCCCAGTAAAGTGCGCTGCTAACTTTTTGTAAATTTTTACACTTATATTATTGTATTATTATTTGTGCAAAGCACGGGTTAAACGTATTCGTTTCATTTTTCCAATCTTTTATTAAACTTTTTGTTAATTTAGTTTTCCTAAATAATTCTAAACGGCGTACCCATATATTTTTTATTCAGTTTTAAGCTATGCTCGCGAGGTCTACAGTTTATTAATTTCCTTGTTGTAAACGACGATCGGCTTAAACCGCGAAAATCGAAGTTTGCAAACTTCATGAGGTAGAACAAACTAAATTGACAGCGATTTTGATAACACAGACTATGCAAGTGTTCTTTTAATTACATAATCTAATAGAAGTTTGATGTTTAAAATAACACTAATAAAATATGCTTGGTATGACTCATGCAACTATCTCTGTCACTCGAATTACAACTTAATGTTAGTAAAAGAGCCCAAAATTTGCAATATTCGGTGTTCGCGGGTCGCGGGGCCTGCCTAGTCGAATTTTTGTTGACGGACAAACTCCGACAATGACTGCACTCATGACTACGACGGGAAGTATGGGGGTGGTCATGATTTGGTCATGGACTGGCCACGGTGTGACATGCGAGTTACCCTTGAAAAAAATGCTACCTAGGTGTTCGTATTTCCAATGCAAGGTCATGACCGCCATGACTGGTCAAAAGTCGATGTTTCGTTTCTAAACTGAACACAGTGCGCGTTTGCAAACTTGAATTGACAATACGGTGTGTTATATCTATAGGTTTGTATTTATTTTTAATTTAATACGAGTACTTATGTTCTCAATCGCTCCAGCGTCTCAAGGCCGCACAGCGACGTGCACACGCACACTCGGATTAAGTACTAATTGTAAGGTGCGTCTGTGTGCTTACAAAAACTACCATACAACTAGGTACATAGGCGTGAACGGCCACAGTCATTCGTGCCGTCCTCTTCTTCTTTCTAATAGGAGCGACAGGGACAGCATGCACGGTTTGAAACTTCTAACAGTTCTAACCATGTTAATAAAAGAGGGACGGGCAATATATCTCGCCGCGAGATACTGTCGTGCCTATCATGGGCTAGCCCGGCTGTAAATATTTGTTTTTAGTGCAAATATTTCCTTTTTGTATTTTAAAATACTACAAAATAAATCGTGTTACTGCCGTTTGTACGAGAATGTACATTTTTAACATGAAATAAATGTTTAATAAATAAATAAATATTATAGGGACATTCTTACACAAATTGACTAACGATACAAATGTGTAATATACAATTAATACTTAAATACATAGAAAATATCCATTACTCAAGAACAAATATCTGTCTCATTATATAAATAAATTACACTTTATTTTCAATATAAAAAAATCGATCGAGTAGGTAATTCAAGGTCACTTTTTTTGTAACGTTGTGGACCTGCTACTTACGGGTTAAACACCCTGACCATGGAAACCGGCATACCCTTATTATTTTCCCTCCTCTTTTTTATTTCCGAGACTTGGTGCGCGACTGACACTATCAATAGCTGGCGCGCTCGAGTAACATTTTTAATAACTAATCCGTTTTGTATATATGTTTTCTTAGGTACAGTCAGCAGCAGAAGTTGCTAAGCGGGCGAGGCGTTCATAATTACCTTGACGCGCTCTTATTCACTTAACAATAAAGTCGCGTCAAGATTATTTTGAACACCTCGCCCGCTTAGCAACTATTGCTGCTGACTGTACATGATAGGACAAGTACGGCTACCATTAATTGACATTTGACTTTTACGCCACCGACTGCGTGAACTCGATCGCACCAATACATCAATGCGAGTGCGAGCGAGATAGACTGCGATCGACTTCATGCAGTCGCTAGCGTACCTAAACGTCAAATGCCAACTCATGATAGCCGTAGCGAATAAGCTACAAAACTTTTAGTAGCTAAATAAAAAAATGAATAAATCGGAAATACAATTAGTTTATTTATTAATTTAAAAGCATGGCAAAAAAAAACGTTACACACATTTTTTATTGCAATATTACGAAATAGAATGTAAAACACGCAAAGCAACGTACATATATGGGGCATTATCTATGAAAAGGGACCTTATTGTCGATGGCGCTTACGCCGCACAGCGTCGCGCGGCATTGTATTTATATCAGAGCATCGTTAATAACGGCGTAAGCGCCATCGACAATAAGGTCCCTTTTCATAGATAACGTCACATATGCTACTTAGGGCGGTGCGCTTTTTTAGTATGGGATTGGCGGATTGGGTATCTGCATGTACTATGTAATTATGTATGTACTAGTATTTTATGGGGCATTATCTATGAAAAGGGACCTTATTGTCGATGGCGCTTACGACGCACGGCGTGGCGCGGCATTGTATTTATACCGGAAACCGGAGCATCGTTGATAACGATGTAGGCGCCATCGACAATAAGGTCCCTTTTCATGGATAACGTCACATATGATCTGTGATCCTTACAAAATACCTACTCCTTCCTTTCCTATATACATGGTCTTTTTAGGGTTCCGTACCCAAAGGGTAAAAACGGGACCCTATTACTAAGACTCCGCTGTCCGTCCGTCCGTCCGTCCGTCCGTCTGTCACCGTGTCACCAGGCTGTATCTCACGAACCGTGATAGCTAGACAGTTGAAATTTTAACAGATGATGTATTTCTGTTGCCGCTATAACAACTTAACAACAAATACTAAAAATAGAATAAAATAAAGATTTAAGTGGGGCTCCCATACAACAAACGTGATTTTTGACCGAAGTTAAGCAACGTCGGGCGGGGTCAGTACTTGGATGGGTGACCGTTTTTTTGCTTGTTTTGGCTCGACTCGATATTTGTTTATGGTGCGGAACCCTCCGTGCGCGAGTCCGACTCGCACTTGGCCGGTTTTTTATTTCATAATAAATCTAAGAAAATACCGCGTAGTATTATATCTATATCTCTAGGTACTAATATGGGGCATTATCTATGAAAAGGGACCTTATTGTCGATGGCGCTTACGCCGCACGGCGTCGCGTGGCCTTTTATTTATATCTGAACATCGTCAATAATGGCGTAAGCGCCATCGACAATAAGATCCATTTTCATAGATAACGTCACATATAAATTTAGATTTTAATATGCGCATATTTTTTCAAGTTAATACTTTCGATTTTATTTAACGGACGTTAAAAATAGATTGTTTCGTCGGCGCGACCTTGGGCTTTGGGCCTCTCAAGGCCATGTGGACGGCACGCGGCAATGCAACGCTTAGCTCCAAGAATTATTTTATTAAAACAGATCATACCGCAATGCCGTGTTCTTTCTGCCCTAATGTGAAGCATAGGTACGTGCTAGTAGTAGATACCTTCAAACCAGCATAAGAGTCCTCTTTGATTATGCATTATTATTGTGTATCTCAAAGTCACAGTTATGCTGGTTTACCCGAACGCTTGTCGTGCCGATTTGCCGAAGCAAGGTAAGCGATAAGAATACGACAAGAATATTTACAATACAAAAAATATAACAAAAAATTAAAAAGTCAAATTGATTTCATAATCGTAAATTATTTCAAAAAAAATAATAAAAATAAATAAATTTCAATTTTGTCGCCGATGGCTGAAACGCCCTCTAGTAATGATTGACCTTAAAAATGAATGTGATGTGTAGGTTTAGTGCGTGAAAGCTACAACAGATGTCGCGCGAGAGGTGTTTTGACGCCATTTCAACGCATGTTTGTCGTAAGAGTTTTATTAGCTCCGTGGGGCTCCGTGCGCCATCTAGTTTGTTACTGTGAACTAAAAAATTGCCTACAAGTATTTGCTACTTAGGACGGTGCGCGTTTTTAGTATGGGATTGGGTATCTGTACTAGTATTATATGATCTGTGGTATTACACACCCACGCCGTTAACACCCTGGTACTTATTTACATTTAGCGTCACTTACAGACGCCGTAGCGTGGGCGTAATCTAAATATCGAAGTGTCCAAAAAGATTCCAGTCTTTGTAGTCGTGAGACTTAATAGACGGAGATCTATTCCCGGAAAATTGTTGTTGTTTTGTTTGCTTTATCATCTTTATTACTGTATGGCTACCATCAGTTTGGCACTGACATAAACGCCATCGGGAACGTAATTTACTTTCTATACATCTCGCTCGTACTCGCATATTAGTGCGACCGAGATGTTAAGAAAGTAAATTACGTTCTCGATAGCGCATATGTCAGCTTTGACACTGTCAGTGACTCGTGGTACGGGCTCTGGATCCATGATACTGGCAGTTGTTCAGCTTTCGCTGCTCTAATAAACTTTAACGATTTCTGGGGCGAGCTTTGGACTATTAAGCCTCGATGCAATTTTTTAATAAATTTAGTAAAGCTTACAAATATAATAATATTATTAGTATAAAGTCAAAGCTTGGAGTTTTTTCAAACAGGCAAGAAAATACGTGTAGTGACTCGAGACGAGACCACACTGGAAATATTTTACGTATACTGGACGCAAAATTTGAACCCATTCACACTTATAAAATTTTGGAAGTTAGCTAGCTTAATGAACGGGCATTACTTGGTGCTGTGTTGACTGTGATAAAGCAACGCTTTTACAACTGGGGGCCTAGCCAAGGTGACAGTTGTTGATTGATATTATTTTTTTGCCTTATCTTTGTACGATTATCATTTTGGCTATACTTCGTTTTTTTTAGGATTAGAAATTTGGTAAACAATCTTGATGTGTCTTTTAATTGAAAAACACTTTTTAGAAATCAATAACTATTACTTATGAAAGCAGAAGACTTTAAAAGATCGTATTAGATTCATAATTATTACATATTTACCGTAACTTATTTTTAAAAGCTGTTTTTCAATTAAAAGACACATCAAGATGGTTTACCAAATTTCTAATCCTAAAAAAAACGAAGTATAAGTAACCCCTTAGCGCCACTTGCACCTTCCCCAACCGTGGTTGACCGGTTAAAACTGGAGTTGTACCATGGATACCAGTACAATTTGACACTGGGTTACGGTTTAACGGGTTAAACCCGGGATGGTGCAAGTGGCCCTTAAAGTCTTAACTTGTAACAAGTTTTAACAAGATTATAAAATTCGACTTGCCTTCTTATAGACATATGGCGTTATTAATAAACGGCTGCTAACTTAATCAGGTGATGATCGTCGTTTGTCCCTATTTGTCGTTATGCCATAGAGAGGGACAAACGACGGTGTAATGATGTAAGTACTTAATGTTCCAGCCTTTGGCCTAAAGAAGTTGTTCGTGCCACTGCTCTTCGGCGCGCAGCTGTTCAAGGGGATGCTGCTAGCCATGTTCCTACCCAGCATCCTAGGGAGCTTCGGGAAGATACTTGGAAAAGGTAGGTTTCGTTTATTAGTTGTAGGAGTTTCAGGCGTCCATAGGCTACGGTGACTGCTTACCATCAGGCAGCCCGTATGCTTGTTTTCCACCGATGTGGTATAAAAAAAAACAACGGGTTGCACTCAGGGAGTGCCGGCAGAAGTGAAAACTCAATGACTAGTGCAAAATGCACTATGTATAATTGAGGTTAACGCCATCTAGCGTTATTTCGTCGCATTACCTACTTGAAGCCCCTAAGCACATCACTGTTAGTACTCGAGTTATAATTATACCAGTTAGAGCGAAACTCACTAGATGGCATTTAAATCAATAAAGAAAAACTCAATGACATTAAGTACATGTAACAGTTTTTCGATAAGGTCGCGTGTCCGTCTTACGGTCACGTGATCTCTCGCGAGTTTAACATTTTTCCCCTACCTCAAAAAGTGCACAGCGCCGCTATTAGAAGTTTTCACTTCAAAAAAAATGTTAGGAGGCCGGTATCGATTTTAGTCGCAAAAATGTTACGTAATAGAAATAACAAGTACTGGTATCTATTAGTACGTCTTATCTTGCACTTTTACAAATCATTTTTTTGAAAACAGACTCACTAAATTAGTTATGATTTTTTTTCTGATGGATGTTTAGGTAAATCGTCATTATTAAAAGGCAAGATGAGAAGACGTGCTAATAGAAACCAATACTTGTTATTTAGATTTTACGTAACAAAAGGTGTACAATTTCAACGACTAAATCTATCAATTTTACATTTTGGCTCTAAAATCGTTAACGGACTCTTAGTCTTTATTTGTACTACCAGTCACTTTTCGGTTAAAGAAAACATCGTGAGGAAACCGGGCTACTCGTAATCCCAATAAGGCCTAGTTTCCCCTCTGGGTTGGAAGGTCACATGGCAGTCGCTTTCGTAAAAACTAAAACTAGTGCCCACGCCAATTCCTGGGATTAGTTGCCAAGCGGACCCGTGAGCCGTGTTAAAATACCGGAACAACGCGAGGAAGATGAGTCTTTATTTGTACTAATGTTAGGTAGTAGTAGTAGTAGCTGATCGGCGACAGTGAGCGTTTTCCAAAAAAAAATCTGAGACCCTGATTCTCGCAGATCTGGATTTTCTTGGACTCATTCTGCTCAGAATCGTCCGCATTCTCTATCCTACTATTAAAAAAAGATGTCGTAAACGAGTTATAATTCATCACTTAAACTATCTACTTAAACGAAAAACAAAAAACATTTTTTTATACCTTTCTTTCTTTCTTTCTAAAGTATGCAGAGAAGACCCGCTTTGAAACGTTTTTCGGCTATAATGTTTTTTTTTTTTGAGTTTGACACTGGAGGTACATATATTATGTCATTCTTCCTATGTGATAGAGTCTGTTTGGAAAGAGAAGAGTCGTGGAATGTATTGGGCCCCATACATTCCACAACTCTTCGCTTTCCGCACAGCTACATAACCCATCTGCCTGAAACCACAATGAACCAAATATATGACTATCAACACAAAACGAATATCTTTCACATTCAATAAACTGATTGAGTGAGAAGCCTGTCAAAGAAAACTTCTTGAAGTAAAGTATAATAAAGCCAATTGGTTCAATTCAAATGCGTAACTCAGCCAAATTGAATTTGTTAAGAAACTTCTAACTTCCATCCCAGCTGAATAAAATTGCCAAAAGGCTAAAAAAACAGTCTAAATGAACTAGATAGCCAATAGAACCATCAAGTTTTCTTTCTTAATTGTAACTCGTATTCTTCCAGAGCTCGGCGGGGGTGAGCTATTTACCTTATAATTTGACGTGAGACATGTCAAATTAGAATAAAATAGAACTTATAGCCGATAGAGTTCATAATATTTTTACTTATTGACTGATTCCAATGACGTACAGATGTTACATAAATATTTTCCATCGTATTTTCACTGAAACGTACGAACGTACGTAAAAAGTACTGAGGTTGACTAAATTAAGTAGCATGACAAATATGAAAGTTTTCGAGAAAATACGAAGGAAAACAATTAATGCACCACATCTGTAGTAAATATGAAACATTTCACAGTAAGTCAGGAAACAAGTCTCTCTTGGGTTCCTGAAGTTAGTCTTCTTTGGAGCCATCAGAATAATATTTTAGAGTTACAATAGGCTCTAGCTGAAAGGAAGGCTGAAAGGTACATACATAGGTTTGGCGCACACGAGACTTGGTAGGGCTGAGTTGGTGAACGATCCTCCAAGCCTGTTCTACGAGTATGAGAGCCTCCGGCACAGTCTGCTCGTTTGCTTCCTATTACATAAAAAAAACAAGTTTAAATAAATATACATTCCAGGAATCTCCCAACTCTCAGCATCGTCCAGCCAAGCGTCCAACCCTCCAGCGGTCGACGACCAGACATCGTATAGCAACGACCAGAAGGACTTCATGGCTTACGAGACGGATCCGACCGGCGCGTACGCGTACCCGCAGGACGGGATGTATGTCAACGTGGATCCAGCTGATGTCAACGATTTGTCGAATGTGGACATGTCCAGGTAAGCAACGATTTCAACATCGCATTTAAAATCGGGGGACAGGCGTTAATAGGTTCCACAAGTCCTCATATACAATGTAATTTATGTACCTACTTTATAGATCAACGATACACCATTAGATTAGAATAGAATAGTTTATTCGGAGACACACAGATAATAGACATAATTACACAAAATGAACATAGTGAAAATAAAGTGTCACGAAATGGCCCCATCTCAGCATGTTGCTGAGACATGACATTATATGTTTAGATTGTTTAGATACGTATAAAGGATAGATAAAGCGCTTGTGACACTTCTGAAGCTTTAAAAAAGGTGACGGTGTTCACTCGGTCACATAGACGCAGTCACAACTGCGGTATAAAAGAGTGACTATCATACTTCAGTAAATGTCAGAAGGGATTCATGGATACGAGATGGATCCGACCGGCAAATACGCTTGCCCGCAGGACGGGATGTATGTCAACGTGGATCCTGTGCTGATGTCAACGATCTGTTGATTATGTCCAGGTAATTCATACAAATTAAATTTTTATTGTGGATTTTGTCAGTTTCTTTGGATGTTTTTCATAATTTAAATATTCTGGCTAAAATTGATTGATAGAATAAAACTTAAATAATTACTACTACAGATACACTACAATTTTGCGAATATCTTAATCTTTAAACACTCATACTATACTACTTGGAAACACTCATAGAATTCACGCGTTCAAGAGACCCCGGAAACCTTTTCGATAAGGTGTCTTGGGATTATTTCATCAACATAACCAATTCCCAAATTCAATTTAAAAATTTCACAAATTCAACGACACTGATTCACAGGCAAAACGTTGAGACGTCATGTTTATAATTTATCATAGGCGTTTTCATAAACTGTATGTAGGTACCCCCTAAAAATGTGTATAGACAAACACAAGTAGGAAGGGGTTTTCTTGATTATTTTACTAAGAGTCCATCTAATCTGACTGCACTTTTTTTTATTAGCCTATTTGGCATCCCACTGCTGGGCAAAGGCCTCCCCTCGTACATTTTGCTTTAATAAAAAAATATAAAAGTTCCCCTAAATTATACAAACATCGTGGTACATCCAGTTATATCATGGGAATTCGACGTTTATGGCGTCACATTTTGCCAATGCAAAATCTGTGCAGAATTAGCTTGCTCTAGATGTTAGCTGGACGGGATGCCTCATAAGGATAAGTTCGCCTTTGTACTTTTGTACTTTCTTATATATTTATTTATTTATTTAAACTTTAATTGCACAAAATATATACAACAATGTACAAATGGCAGACTTAATGCCAACTGGCCTTCTTTATTGGTGCAATATACACAATAGTACAATATACAAATAATATATTATTAAGTAGTGGTACAACATATATTTGCTATAACCTATCCTTGTTTCGTACGTAATAAAACGTTTATTTTTTATCTCGCCCCAAATAACCCCTACATACCCTCCGTAATTACGGACAGTTAGCCAGCACCGGGGCTTTGATCCATATGGCAATCAACGGGGCGCATTCATTCAGAATTTGGGTCAGAGCCTCAAAGGACACGATTGCGGGTTATAAATGATTTAGGTGACGATTTGTCTTTGCCTGATAAGGGATAAGTGGCGGCTAACTTAAGTGCCACTTGCACCATTCACTAACCCGGGGTTAACCGGTTAAACCTAGAGTTACCATGGTTACCAGTACAATCTGACACTGGGTTAACGGTTTAACCGGTTAACCTTAAGTGTTAAGTGGCGCTGAGACTCGCTGGTACACGGACCCTTTTTTATAGGACATTCTTACACAGATTGACTAAGTCCCAAAGTAAGCTCAAGAAGGCTTGTGTTGTGGGTACTCAGACAACGATATAATTATAATATACAAATACATAAATACATAGAAATCACCCAAGACTGTTCGACCCAAAACAAATATCTGTGCCCATCACACAAATAAATGCCCTTACCGGGATCCGAGCCCATCAGGACCGCGGCTTAACAGGCAGGGTCAGTCAGTGGGCAGTAGATATTTTAGTATCAATAGATTGTGTCAAATCAAATTGATTCAGGATTTGGGTCAGAACCTCAAGGGACGTAAACACTGCAGGAGCAGAGGTCACGACGTTTAATGCGATTTGTATAAATCAAATGTTTAAGCTTGATTTTAGAAATTTTAAAAATACTTATAGAAACAAATGAACACAGCATTTTCGCTAAATGGACACATCACAACCATGTTTTAAGGGGCCCACTGATTACCAGTCCGCCGGACGGTATCGGCCTGACAGTTGTTCGGACCTGTCAACTTTTTGTTCTGACAGGCCGATACCGTCCGGTGGACTGGTAATCAGTGGGCCCCTTTACCCTCTGCAGAACTATACAGACAAATGTCGGCAGTAGAAGTTCCTAAGCGGGCAAGGTTCAAAATGATCTTGACGCGACTTTATTGGTAAGGGCATAAGAGCGTGTCAAGGTAATTGTGAACAACTTCTGCTGCTGACTGTACATGCAATCAAAAAGTTTTGCACCCGGCTTTCGCAGGCGGTTAAAATAATAATCCACTCGAAAAATTAAATTTCATTCATCAAAGGTTCATTCCAATTTTCATTCCATTCAAAGAATAATTTCTTATGTTTCACTGAGGCAAAGGAAGGAACTTCTGCGAATCGAAAGTTTTTCTTTTATCTAAACTGGCTTTGTATTGGTTAAATAAATATAAGATTAGATTGCAAACTGTCTCGCAGAAGCGTTATTGAACTATGAATATTTTAAAATATTTGTTGGCTTTACTTATTAGATGTAATATTTGATTCGCGTCTTTAATCTTAAACATACCTACGCGTATGAAATATCTATGAAGAATGATTAGGAACTGTGAATTTTAGTCATTGGTTTGATTAGGTATTTTATAATATTTTCTTTATTTTTTATTTATTAGAGATAAATCACAATTACACAAAATTTTGATCCAAAAGCATCGTTAAACCAGAATGGTTTGTCTCGATACTCCATTCCGCAGTAGTTAAATAATTAAATTTACAGTACAGTACTTAAAACACATCACATCACACATGATTGCAAAAAATCACAAACTGAGTATAATATATAGGTATACATGTATATGTTTATGTAATATTTGCGAAACATTGTGTTTGTCTTTAATTTTAGGCCAGTCTACTAAGAGATTTAGTATAAATAGTGGTTTTTTTTTTCAGATTCGGCACTGGAGGGCATAAAGTGGCGTATTTGCCGACCAAAAATGGCTACTACAAGAACCAATTAGCCTCAGCTACAAACAACTACAAGGTAGGTACATATAAATAATTCCCTAAAACCAATAGACCAATGAAATTAGATGTTTTAGAATAATTCATTCCCAGCAAGCTGTAAATCGTTTTAATACGTACCTCCATTTGATCCTAAATGCGTGTAATCCGAGTTTGCTCGATCCAAGGAGGTGCACCGCCGATAAAGGTCTATCGCAATTTTATTACCTACTTTTCAACTTTGTTGCCGCTTTCCAACTCTGCCGAACAGAAAAATATTAAACATACCTCGGCCAGTAAATACGTCAGCTTCGCCTCGGCCGATATATATCCGACCTTTCTTACTTTATGGCCCTAGATATATATTATGTAAGTAAAATACTATTTATTTCCGACGTTTCGACGCAGGTTAAGTTGCATCAGATCTGCCCCTTAGGTTTCCGACTTACTCCCTGATTGAGCCATGGTAAAAACCAGGACTACTCTAGGACAGAAGGGAGAAGTCCTCGACAAGAGCACACCATGTACACTCTCGTTGCGTCATTTGAACAGCTGATATCGGCTACGATGGACCTAGAAACTGCTGCTGCCGTTGTTCTTTGTGCTGTTAACTACTACAATTATTTACGCATACCTACAACTAAATGAACGAGAATGTACATGCTTCGTCTCGTTTGCCTCGCGAGAGCGAACGAGACCCTTTGACTCGGCCGCAAAAAACCGACACGCGACCGAGACGCACCGAGGCGAGACCCGAGCGGGCGAGACAAGGCGAGAGCATCATGTACACTCTCGTTCTCGGTCTGTCTCGGGGTGTCTCGCCGAGAGTGTACAGCCGGCATCATAGTTTTGGTCTCTTAATTTTTTTTGTTATTTTCCAGGTATTCCAGAAGATTCCTGCTTCATCTATGATCCTGAGCAACTACGATCCATTTTACTCCCCTCTGCTATCGAGGCTGGATGGAATCTTCGCTAGACTAGGTAAGTTTGAAACTTCCCAGATCTTTATACAAGCTTTCATTTAAAATCACAATAATGAATCTTGTAGGGTCGACTACAAAGAGATGTATCCACTTTTTCACGTTATTACAAGGCAGTAAGGTGAAAAAGTGGATATATCTCTTTGTAGTCGACTGTACCTATGTTTGTTTAGTTTTCATTGTCACATAATTATAAAGATATGATTTTGTAATTTCAATGTATGTAATTTTATGTCAGTACTGTCTGAATAAATTAGGTACAGAAGCCATCGTAATCTTAAATAAAAGCCAATTTATTTACCAAATATAAAGTAGGCACCACAGTTTCCAATTTGGTTCGTCCTTCGCACCAATCACATTACAAACACTCGACACACTGAAGACTTCATTAAAATAATATGGCGTCAAATAATCTCATTTACTTATAATCAAACGTGATTATTTGACAACATTTCGTTACACGCCCTAATAAACTCAGTAAAACGGCAATCTCGCTAATAATGACGTACGTGTTACATTCTACCGGTTTGGGCCCTTTGATGAGCTTAAATTCCGGAAAATGTCGTCATTGTATGCTACTTAGAGTAAATATAAGATGAGATGAGAATAATGATAAGATGAGATAAGGTAAAAGACAGTTTATTCAAGTAGGCATATTACAATGCGCTTAATATGAACGTCAAATGAAGCTACACCGGGTCCAACCCTACACCTCTGCCCCGAGAAGATTTAAATCCCCCCTCAATTGGCGGAGGGTATCCCAATATGGGACCGGCAACAAACTTGGCGGGACACATTTTTTCAAAAAATTACATCTTATAATTAACATGCATTACGAGTAAATAAGGAAAAAACTACAATTTAAATTACTATAGAATTCATGCAATTATACACATAAGGTACTTTTCTTTATAGAAATTATAATTAAGATCGGGAGTTGGCCGATCCAAAGACAGCCTCCTGAAATGGGGAATCAACCCGGGACAAAGTGATGCACTATGCGAATGTGGTGACCATACAAACAACGCAACATACTTATGATGCGGTGTTCCCTGTGTCCAACTACGTGCACTACAGAAGACCCCATAACCCCGGGGGGTTGGAGGTGGCAAGATATTGGCAAAATATTATCTAGTTGAATAAACTATCTGTCTACTTAAATAAACTATCTTATTTTTATCTATAAATTCTGTTCCTAGATAAGTCTTGGAACTTCGACGAATCAGAAGAAATTCTGAATCCTTCCCAAGTGACTCCTAACTCCACGCTCTCATAGGATTACTTCTTCATTCCTCTTCGACTTCAGTTTCAGTTTTTAATATTTAACGCTCGAACACACTTAAATCTAACAAACTTTTACACTCACACATTCTTAGATTTCATTCACACACTTTTCACTACCTCCTCACAACAACCTTACACATATACAAGTACACACTCCTCTCCCTTTCCTAAATAATTCATATTCTTATGTTTAGTATAATAATTATAAATTTTATTTCTGGTAACTCGTGATGATCATGACCCCCGCGGTACAGGCCATGCCTAGTGCGAGGCTCACTGTAACGTTCCTGCTAAACTTTCATTATGAATAAAAATATTGTTATTGGTATTGTTATTGTTAAATATAAATTGTTTCAGGTTTAGCCCCCTCGGAGAACACGATGGACACGGGCGCGCAGGTCGGCGGGCAGAGCCTCAGCGACGTGAAGTTGGAGTCATGTCGGGAACAGCTGATCTGTCTCATGTACGCCAGTCCGGCCAAATACGCCCCGTACAGCAACCTCGTCTCCGCTCAGTTGAGCAGGTAAGTTTTTTTTTTGACTTTCATCTGCCATCGGCTTTCTTAGCCGTAATCAGATTGTATGTATCTATACATTTCTTTTTCAAGGTGGTGGTCCATTAACCACCATTCCTTTTCAGGCAGGTCAAGTTTTTTAGGGTTCCGTACCTAAAGGGTAAACACCCTATTACAGGGACCCTATTACTAAGACTTTGCTGTCCGTCTGTCTGTCTGACTGTCTGTCGCTTTGTCTGTCACCAGGCTGTATCTCTCGAACCGTGATAGCTAGACAGTTGAAATTTTCACAGATGATATATTTCTGTTGCCGCTATAACAACAAATACTAAAAACAGAATAAAATAAAGATTTAAGTGGGGCTCCCATACAACAAAGGTGATTTTTGACCGAAGTTAAGCAACGTCGGGCGGGGTCAGTACTTGGATGGGTGACCGTTTTTTTGCTTGTTTTGCTGTATTTTTTGTTGATGGTGCGGAACCCTCCGTGCGCGAGTCATCATGAACCGTGATAGCTAGGCAGTTGATATTTTCACAGATGATGTATTTCCGTTGCTTTTATAACAACAAATACTAAAAACAGAATAAAATTAATATTTAGGTACATGGGACTCCCATTACCCATGCAACAAACGTGATTTTTTGCCGTTCTTTGCGTAATGGTACGGAACCCTTTGTACGCGAATCCGCCTCGCACTTGGCCGTTTTTTTTTTTCGATATTTCGATACTGGTATTGAAATATCGAAAGACTAATATTGGATTTTTTTTAATTTAGTAGTTAATTTTCCTGATGTACTTATATGCCTGCCCAGCCAAACACGCGCCTTAATTGAACTCTATGTTCGTTCATCAACAACACGACTTAAAATACTTAAACCAATATACAACACAAATACTTAAAAACTATGTATAATTCCTAAATATTCCTTGACGAATCATTTGTGAGACTATTAATAATTCTTAGATGTAACAGTATGCGGCAAGATTTACTTCAAGGGTATTAAGTACCTAAGGCTCAAAGGCAGTAAATATTATATTATACCTAAGCAAATAGGTCTCTTGTACATAATAACAGTCTACACCCCGTACCAGTTGCCTACACGCTGTCGATTTGAATGGGGTGGAAATCTATAATAGTCACACATAAATCAATGGATTTTACACTATTTTAAGTTATATGCTTTTAGTGATAAGGAGTATAATCGTGAGTCAATGTCGAGTCGAGTTACGTTGTTCTGGTTCCCAAGTTTATAGAAGGGTTAGAAATATGGGTGTTATGTAACTACAATAAGTCTACAAAGTTGTTAAAACTATTTTAGTGGGCGCATTCAGTCGGCTATGACCGACTTTTCAAAACTGTTGAGAGAAGACATTATTTCAATTTCAATTTCAAATATTTTATTGCGTTTCATGTGTAGGTTACCCTGTCAGGGCATTGCAAAATCTCATAAACTACTAAGTTTTAGGTACAAAACTAAGTTTTAGGTACAATTTTTTTATTTATTATTAATTTATAATTGATAATATATTATATTATTAATTTAGGTTATATTGGATTTGTGACTTGTGAGTGTGACCCTGCCGAGGGTTAAGACAATTATTTGTGACCTACGAGCTGGCGCATTTTTTGCACAAAAACTCAGCCTCACTGTGCAAGTGTGCAGAGGGGGAACGCGGCCAGTATCCTGGTAAAAATGCCTCAGGCTAATTTAGGGTTAGATTTATGATTTATTCATTTTGTTATTTAATCTCTGTGTTATTAATAAAGGAATTGTGTATGCTCAAAACGAATAAACAATGTTAAAAAAAAGTTTATTTAATAGTCGGTCAAAGTCAAATGATTTTCTGGTTGGTACATACAAAAAGTATGTGCGAACGCTACGTTTCGCCGTTTTTTCATTTTCATTTCAGTTTCATTTTTTATCAATCATCATTAGACAAACGATTTTGCGGGCAGAAGCTATAGTAATACATACAACGTAACTAAGTTAAATTTATTTCTGAAAGAGTGCACCACGGTACACAATAATGTAGTTCTTTGCACTTTCGACTGCACTTTTAATAGTTATTCCACAATTTCGAAGCATACGCTGAAATCTTGAACGCAAAGTATAGGTACTTTTCCGAGTATCTCAAGGGAAATACATACTTTCGGTCGGGATAAATCGGCTTTCTGAAGTTAGATTTCGAAAGTTTCAGGTGTTATAGACTCGCTATAAGTTAGAATTCGAAAGTTTCAGGTGTTATTGACTCGCTATAAAGGCTAAAGGGGCATATGACTCGCATAAGAACGAGGTTGCACCTTGGAGTTGGAAAAGTTACCTAAGAATATCTTTATACAAAATAAGTCGGAATATTTTCATTGTTTATTGTTTAGTTTAGTACCAATATACCGAGAAACTTTATTTTAAATTTTTGAACTATGTACATACTACTTAGCTGTTTCTTTATTATTTAGTAAATTCCGTGGAGCATTGATGAGGCATGAAGCTTTCAAACCCGAGGTGGTGGGTTAAATTAATGAGTTTCTTGGATAATTAAAAAAAGCGGCCAAGTGCAAGTCGGACTCGCCCATGAAGGGTTCCGTATTTAGGGGATTTATGACGTATTAAAAAAAACGACTTACTAGATCTCGTTCAAACCAATTTTCGGTGGAAGTTTGCATGGTAATGTACATCATATATTTTTTTTAGTTTTATGAATCTCTTATTTTAGAAGTTACGGGGTGGGGGGGACACATTTTACCACTTTGGAAGTTTCTCTCGCGCAAACTATTCAGTTTAGAAAAAAATTATATTAGAAACCTCAATATCATTTTTGAAAATATCTATATACCCCACACGTATATGGTTTGATGAAACATTTTTTTTTGAGTTTCAGTTCTAAGTATGGGGAACCCCCAAAATTTATTGTTTTTTTTTTTCTATTTTTGTGTGAAAATCTTAATGCGGTTCACAGAATACATCTACTTACCAAGTTTCAACAGTATAGTTCTTATAGTTTTGGAAAAAAGTGGCTGTGACATACGGACGGAGAGACGGACGGACAGACGGACAGACAGACAGACATGACGAATCCATAAGTGTTCCGTTTTTTGCCATTTGGCTACGGAACCCTAAAAATATTTACGCGTCAGCTGATCTATCGTGAGGTGTTTAGATTAGACTAACCCGCCCCCTATTGAATACCCACAGTACAAATACCTATGTGCTCTGTTTATGCTAAAATTGAGGACACGTAGCGATGGTCCCCTGCAATCTTTTGTATTTAACAAACAACATAAAAGAGCATGCAGCATACACGTGTAGTTTTATGTTGTTTGCTACTCGTAAACCTAAATCTACAAACCAGGAATAAAACTCGAATCGATAATCGTGTGGTAAGCCAGCGGAACGGGCCTTTGATCGTCACGCTTGTATCATCTGCCATTAAAAAAACATTAAGGCGCATATAGTGATATGGTGGAAATATTCGCTGCCATCGAGTGAAGTCTCGGTAGCTCAGTTGGCAAAGCGGCATAACGTGAAATCAATTAGTGCCATAGTTTTTAATGAGGCTAGGCTAGAGAAATGAGTTTATTCGGAAGAGATCCCTTACAGGAATAAGTTCGCCTGTAACTTCCTAATATATCTTGCTATTGGTATATTTTTAGGTACCTAACCTACCTATATAGGGCCCGGTTCGGATTTTGAACTAGATATCTAGTAGATATCAACAAGATATATCATTGTCAAACAAATGTCAAAAGTGACGTCTTTGTTTGAAGAAACGTCACTTTTGACACTTGTTTGACACTGACATATCCAATCCATAAATAGTTTCGATATCGGGCACCCTCCCGAGGGCACCAAATTTTGATAGGTATTTTTATATTTTAGTTTTAGTTATTTTAATTGTAGTTAGGTTTAGTTTTATATTCCTATCTATGTCTTTTAGTATTTTATATTAATAAATGCCCCTATGTTTCGATATCTAATATTTGACGTATCTTAAAGTTCTAATATGGCTGATACTTTGTTTCGGATACTTATGTAATATTACTTAAATACCTTTTCAGGGAACTGAACGAGCTCCGGCGCCCAGTCTCCGACAACCCAGAAATCCTTCGCTTCTTCCGGTACATGCGCGCGGCGCGGCGCGGGCAAGAAGGCGTAGATTGTGCGCGCGCGCATCCCGGCTGCGCGGCCAGCACGCCCCAGCACACGATGATCGCCGCCTACCACGACATCAACAAGCTCGTCACAGCCAGAAAGCTGAAGAATTAGGTAGGTCTTTACTAAAGCCAGGCCTATGGAACTCTCCGCGCTAGCTCGGATTTATGCCTACGTATCTCGTCCTTCCGGCGGTAGCCAGCCAGTTGGTTGTCACCGCGCGCTCCGCTCGTATTTTTACGGTAGCTACAAGCTATGTAGGTACTTTTTAATAAAAATTAAAGTTGTAGGAATTGTAGGTAATATTTTTTACGAGACATTTATAGTTAGATATAACTAAGACAACAAAGTATTTGAAATACGCGTAGGCAACCCTAGAGTTAGGTCGGCGCGCGCGGTGCGGGGAGCGGCGCGTTGAAGGTCACTCCATTGTATTCTTGTGTAAGTATCAAAACGGTATTTGCGGTTTTCTTTGAGACATAAGTATCCTGTTCGTAAGAACTATTATTATAATATGTGCTAAAGGGGCGACGCCCCCTTGCTATATTTAAGAAACTACTAACAAGGAAGGGTACCCAAGGAAGGGTACACGTGTCCATTATTTTTTCATGTTCTCCAACATGTATTCAAACCAGTAATTAACTAGAAAGGGTATAGCCGGGTAAGCATGGCCAAACTGCCCTTAGCGAAAAAAACAATTTCCTTTTACTGGATTATTAACCTATGTATATGTAGTGCTTTCACCAAATATTAAGCCTCAAATGCTTCAGATTTAAAAAAAAAATGCAAAAAAAGAAAAATCATTTTTATTTTATTACAGCCAAAGTACTAATCCGATTTCTTTGTAATTTGGGTATGTTGTATATACAATTAAGGTCGCTTTCTGAAAAAATTAATATTGAATTATCTCTTAAAATAATAGTAAAAAATTTAGATGAAAATTTTCAGAAAAATAAAAAAAATACATGCGAGATAGCGACAGTTATCAAATTTACATATTTCATGTAGAATTTAATAATGTTTAACATATATTTTTTTCAAAAATTAAAATCGGGATTAACGGTGTTAAAAACTCGAATTTGTAATATCCCATAATACCTTCTCTTCATACAAAATAACTTGTACGTTATACTAGAAAGTTATATTCCCAACGCAATTTGAATTTAGAACGCGACTTATTTCGCTGAGCGCGGACCTTGAACTCCGTGGCTGTATGCGGCTAGGGCGAACGGCATTCAGAGATTTAAAAAGCGGCCAAGTGCGAGTCGGACTCGCCCATGAAAGGTTCCGTATTTAGGCGATTTATGACGTATAAAAAAAAACTACTTACTAGATCTCGTTCAAACCAATTTTCGGTGGAAGTTTACATGGTAATGTACATCATATATTTTTTTTAGTTTTATCATTCTCTTATTTTAGAAGTTACAGGGGGGGGGGGGGGACACATTTTACCACTTTGGAAGTGTCTCTCGCGCAAACTATTCAGTTTAGAAAAAAATGATATTAGAAACCTCAATATCATTTTTGAAGACCTATCTATAGATACTCCACACGTATGGGTTTGATGAAAAAAAAAATTTTGAGTTTCAGTTCGAAGTACCCAAACCCCAAAAATTTATTGTTTTTTTTTTCTATTTTTGTGTGAAAATCTTAATGCGGTTCACAGAATACATCTACTTACCAAGTTTCAACAGTATAGTTCTTATAGTTTCGGAGAAAAGTGGCTGTGACATACGGACGGACAGACAGACGGACAGACAGACAGACATGACGAATCTATAAGGGTTCCGTTTTTTGCCATTTGGCTACGGAACCCTAAAAAAAGCGCGGGAACAGGAAAATAGGCACGAATTTTATACAGAGCGTTAACGATTGAAAAATGTCTGTTCCTTTGATGAATAAAATACGTCACATTCTAAATTCAAATTCGTAAAGACTGCGTTCACAATATACTTCATTCGTTTATGACTACTTAGCTTAGCTTTGCTTTGTATGAAGAGAGAGTATTATGGGATGTTACAAATTCGAGTTTTTCACACTGTTAATCCCGATTTTAATTTTTGAAAAAATATATGTTAAACATTATTAAATTCTACATAAAATATGTAAATTTGGTAACTGTCGCTATTTCGCACGTATTTTTTTTATTTTTCTGAAAATTTTCATCTCAATTTTTTACTATTATTTTAAGAGATAATTCAATATTATTTTTTTCAGAAAGCGACCTTAATTGTATATACAACATACCCAAATTACAAAGAAATCGGATTAGTACTTTGGCTGTAATAAAATAAAAATGATTTTTCTTTTTTTGCATTTTTTTTTTAAATCTGAAGCATTTGAGGCTTAATATTTGGTGAAAGCACTACATATACATAGGTTAATAATCCAGTAAAAGGAAATTGTTTTTTACGCTAAGGGCAGTTTGGCCATGCTTACCCGGCTATACCCTTTGCTTGAACAACACGGTGTCTTTACAGAAGTTAGAGGATTTTGTCACTTTTCAGTACTTTGGAGGCCAATTTCTCCCAGTAGATTTAGTTTGAGCAGCTAAAAAAATACGTGTCTGTTTTAGACTACTTTATAACATAATTATATAAAAATAAATCAAATCGGAGTTTGACAGTTGGATACCCTTCCTGTAAGATACACTTTTCTGTAGAGGCATGGCAGTTTCATATATCCACTGGATTAAATATTTTAATATCTCCTACCTACTCTAAAAATGTTTTCACGAGATGGGAGGAGGAATATTTATGGGGATAAAGTTTAACACGTGTGCTTAGTGCACAAGGAAATAAATAGCATGGAAATAAATGAAGTATGAATACTTTCCTGGTACCTGCGAATGGGCTATAAATATCGGAGTTTATTCTCTAGAGCGTAAATACTTTTACTGCTTATGGACGACCATTCTCCATTTTAGCATCAGGATGAAAATAAAGGTTCCGCGCCCGTAATCGGATCGTGACATCATGTCCTTCTGTTGAAGACCAGGTTCCTCCATAGGGTTCTGTTCCCCGCCAAGCGCATGGCCTCGTGCAGTTAAATGGATAGCAGAACTGCTATCCAATAATTTCCGTTTGGCATCACTTGAATCCACAAATTATAAAAATACAGATATTATAAATACTTACGATCAGGTTCAATTTTTTCCGGAAGTCATCGTCACAGGCCTTTGCGTCTATTGCAGACGGTTTATGCATTTCTGTTTAGACAACGGGTTTGGTGACTGTGGAGCTGGCCGATGCGTGAGTGGCACCACCTTCCCAGCAATTTGAAATTCTGGGAGTAGGTAACGAACATTGGGGCTAAAAGTTGAGGTTTTTAGTGTTTTTAGTCAACAAAAATAAACTCTTCACGATTGAGTACCATTGCCTACATCAGTACGGCGTGGCTAGGCCGCCCGTGTTTACCTTTGCTTGTGTTTCTGTAAAGAGCATTTCGTATTGTAGGTATTGTATGTACGTCCCAACATGCCCTATGCCCTCATATTTACATTAATGTACTCCAGTTGGCAACAATTATCTTTTACCAACTATTTCCTTGCTCCTTGAGGTCCAACTACTTTGAACTCAATGTTCAATTTTAGTTTTCTGGAGTGAATAAAGATTAATGCTTTGATACATGACAGGATCTTTCTTGAGTTCCAATGAAATCCTTTTTCCTTTGATTTGACAATTTAAAAGGACTAACCGGGAGTACGCACGAGTGATTTCCAGAAATTATATTCTTCAGGAAAATACTATTTTAGGAAAGGTGAATAAAATGCCAAAGGGTATTTGAAACTGAAGAAATAATTATTAGTTCTGAATACATAAAGGGGCCCTCTGATTAACAGTCCGCCGGACGGTATCGGCCTGTCAGTTAGAACAAAAAGTTGACAGTTCCGAACAACTGACAGGCCGATACCGTCCGGCGGACTGTTAATCAGTGGGCCCCTTTAGCAACTTTCTTGCCAAAGGTTAAGAAGAATACACCTGTTCAATAATGTTTTGTGTAGAAAAAAAAAACAAAAAATAACATATTATTTTATTATCTTTTCAGGCGCCGAAAGTGTTTCGAGTACATGGAGCCTCAACATTCTAATGATCAACTGAAATCCGATTAAATGAAGTAAAGGCTGTTTTGACAGCGTCTGTTTAATAAATAAAACATCGTTTTTTAAAATATCTATTAACATTTTTGTTGTGTTGAAATTCGTTTTTAAAGTATGATTTAAGTTTCGAGTGATAAGTGATAATATGTTCGAACAATGTTTGTCAATATCGTGCGGTGTTTTAAGCAAAAAAAAATGCCTTTACTAATATTGTTTTTACCAGTAGTCATATAGCATTACTTTTATTCACTCAAGTCAATATTAAACTAATTTTACGGCTTTGCTCAAGTGTTTATAGTCTCAATGAGACTAAAAATACGTGAGGTAAACCGTAAAAAAAATACATTGATTGAGTAAGATGTGTACAATCTAAGACAATTTCGTGCTTCGAATTTGACAGGTAAACGAGATGGCGCTGTACAGCTCCATACATTTTGCGGTAGGTAACTCTAATTGTCAAAAGTTGACGTTTGACAATTCAGTGACCGCAAAATATATGGCGCAGTACAACGCCATCTGTTATGGACGTCAAACTAAGGGGCACTTTTTTTCTTAGACTTTATCTCTCTATTACAATCAATTCTCTTTGACATGACTGATGGCAGTTTGAATTCGACGAGTCACTTTTACTCGTAGGGTTAATACATTTTCGCTAAAGTGAAATAAACACCAAAGGATGGTCTGATGGACAGATAAGGAATCCTGATAAATCCCTTTTCAAAGTCTGAGTACAGAAGCTACAGATAAAGTGTATTGTTCAATGGGCAAGATCACAGATACATCACAGAATAATTCTGTTTTAGAATTATTAATTCCAAGATACGAAGTTAAACAATCTATTTTTACGCTGTTCTATCAATTTAATAATTTAATCTTCGGTTTGACTTAATTTAATCTTGTGGTTTCTTGTTTAAAGAAAAGATTTAATTTTTAATCCATATTTTGCAAAACAAAGTTATATATGAAAGCAGAAGATTTAAGAGATTTGAAAAATGTAAATTCAATGAAACTACCGAGAAATGACGTTTTGATTGATATGATTTGAAAAGATATTGTTTTATTGAATATTGTTTTGTTAGATATTGTTTTATATTATTTTCCTAGAATGTGAAAGAGCTTTGGTTTTGGATACGTATTTTTAGTCCTTTAATTTTGTATTTAAATTTCTATAGGTATTTATAGAATTCGCTGATACGGTATATTTATTTAATCTAATTATAATGGGTTGTGTGAATGTAATTTATTGAATGTTTGTGAATAGAACAATATGTGTTGGATTTTATCTTATTTATTCCTTGAAAATAAGAATTTACATAATTTTATGGCTTATTGTTAGGTTATACAATGAAATCTTAATGAATTTATTATGTTATTTTCATCATTGCTGTTGTTTATTTTTCATATTATAATACGAGTACCTACTTGTTGTTCTTTTTTGTTGATTTTTTAAATATAATTGTGTTTTTTTAGTAATTTTATATTTTACCACTTGTAATCTTATTTATGTAAAAATGCACTTCAAATGTTTTATACATCTAGAGAAATAACGATTTAATAAAAGGTTATGAAAATTACTTACCTACTTGGTTATTTTACTTATTTTCTAAACACCTTTACTTCTTATGCCTCTTATGCATCTCGCCGAGAGTTTCATCAGCACCGGCGATCGGAGATGGGCGAGACGAGCCGAGTAAGGAGCATTGTGTACACACTCGTTCTATGTCTGTCTCGGGGTCTCTCGACGAATGTGTACAGCTGGCATTACGATGCCTTTTACCAAGTTAAGGAGTAGGGAAAGCAGATTTAAAGCGGACAGAGAAGGCCATAAAGTGCTTGATTTTGTTTTTGACATACAAAATTCATTATATTCGATTGCGACAGTAGACATCGATTTTCATTCCATATCCAGTCGTCGTGAGTTCGAGTCTCAATCAAGACATTTACACACATTACATACATTTTTTCACTTCAAAATTTTATTCTAAGCTTAATAGCATCGTTTCCGAATCATTCTTTTTAACAGGTTTTTTTAGGGTTCCGTACCCAAAGGGTAAAAACGGGACCCTATTACTAAGACTCCGCTGTCCATCCGTCCGTGCGTCCGTCCGTCCGTCTGTCACCAGGCTGTATCTCACGAACCGTGATAGCTAGACAGTTAAAATTTTCACAGATGATGTATTTCTGTTGCCGCTATAACAACAAATACTAAAAACAGAATAAAATAAAGATTTAAGTGGGGCTCCCATACAACAAACGTGATTTTTGACCGAAGTTAAGCAACGTCGGGCGGGGTCAGTACTTGGATGGGTGACCGTTTTTTTGCTTGTTTTGCTCTATTTTTTGTTGATGGTGCGGAACCCTCCGTGTGCGAGACCGACTCGCACTTGGCCGGTTTTTAAATAACAGACGTGAACATTTAAAAAAATCACTTTGAAAATACACCAATTTCATGACTATCTGTAGACCTTTTAGAATTCAGGCCGCACATGCATCGGAAAATTGCATTATTTTACAAGCTTTTATTTACTTTCACCTGTCCCGTTGTCTGTCAGTCTGTAATCAAATCTTGCAAGTTAAATTTGATCCACTTCCCGGTTTCCGATTGAGCTAAAATTTTGCATACACATGTAAGTCGGGTGACAACGCAATATTATGGTACCATCGAGCTGAAGCATGGAGACAGGACGTGGCCATAGGAACTCTGTGATGAAACAACGCAACCTAATTGTGTTATAGGGGTTTTTAGAATTGTCTCGATGAGTATTAGTTGTCTGTCGTAAGAAAAGTGCAGTCAGCGATAAAAGCTTGTGCCAAAAATGAAATTTTTGCCAAAAACTTTTTAATAATAACTTTTATTTAATATTCATGCAGAGGATGTGCTCTATCCGGCATGTAGAAATTTTTGCCCTCATCAAACTTGGTACTTCGTTGACCGCTCTGCGACGCTACCACGGGACGGATACGGGCGTTTTCCTGTTGACAAAAATATAATATATTATAATACCTACCAATGTTCTGGTTTTGCCATATATCTTTTGTCTGAAGATTAAATAAGTATGTATTCCTCATCAAAAGCAAAATGGTTCTGTTTTTTTTTATTAATTATAGATTTGATTCACTTTGGGTCACTGAGCCAAATTAAGGATGACTCACGGTAGACCAGGCCGTGCCTGGGCCGGAGCTTCCGGAGCTTCATTTTCTATGGAAAGCACTACGTGATCACTGATCAGTGATCAGCCGTCATAGAAAATGACATGTCGGACGCCGCGGCCCGGGCACGGTCCGGTCTAGCGTGAGTCATCCTTTAGTGAGTTAGTTAAGTTTGAAATAATTAAATAATATGAGGCTATTTTATCCTCCAAAAAAGCAAATGTTTGATAGTTTCACGATAAAAACCAGTCTTGCTGTACCCACTGCCCCTTTAGCATTAGAATAGGGAATATAACGCAAATCTTTTCGGAGGGGGCGCCACTAGCACAAACCGCCTTGAAGCATCAATGTCCAATTTATTTGTAACAAATAATCTGTGGAAACTTGTCAAAAACTCTTTAGGGCAATAGTATGTATAAATTACTCTATGGTTTACGGTTTGTGCTAATAGTGCTGCACTCTGGCGGCAGAACATAATAATATTAGCCTATTTTGTACTCCAAAAAAGCAAATGTTTGATAGTTTCACGGTAAAAAGATACATTAATTTGAATTAATTAAAACTACGTATTAATTTGTGTCAGCTATAAAGTGTGAATGAACTCTTATACATAGTACTCACGTTGACATCGTTTTTCCGTATATACTGACGTAAATTATGCAGTTTCCTTTTTAATTTATTGACTTCATTTTCTAAGTATAATCTTCTCGTTAATTTTGTGTTATCAGACGCAATTTGTGTATCGTCATTCATTTTATTTCCTGTAGCATAAATGGTGTGTTGTCTTTCAGCGTCATTTCCAAAATTTGGCTTGTCTTGGCTTGGCTCAGCTTGGATATAATCAATAATTGCAAGATCATTATTGGCCAAATTATTATTTCCTTGCTTGCCTGCTGTACTGTAGCCCATGACTAACGTTTTGTCTTTGTTACTATTTTTAGGATTTTCTTTTTCTTTGGCATGCACTATTGGCTTTTGTTTTCGAAGTATAGGAACTTCAAATTCGGATTCTGTATCATAGGCTACGTTAGCGTCCTGAATAATTACAATCTCTTTATTACTAGGAAAGTTAGCTACATCACTACCAATTAAGCGTGAACCTTGATTTATTTCTTTCAATCTACCGTTCGTAACTCGTAATTGGTCTTCATCAGCTTCACCGTTGACAGTATTGGGTAAAACATGACTTAACTGGTCTGGTACAAGTTCTCGTGTATTAGGAGCTACCGCATCAATTTCTACGGGCCCGAGTCTCGGTGTATGATTCTCTTCGGGTTTGTGTTTCTTTACCATTTGTTTTAGTAATTCTCTTAAGCGTGGAATTTCTCTTCTTGGTACTTGGTCAAGAAGTGATTTTAATTGTTTTTTTAATGAAACTTTGTCCTCGAGGTTTGAATTACTTGTGCTGTCGCGGTTTTGAGGTGAAAGGTTAAATATAGGTGCTCTTGCGAAAATACTGCTTTTTCTTGAATACGGTGCTGTCTGAAATGACTTTACAAGTTTAACAAAATTGGAGTTTAGTTCCTAACATTTTCTAATAAATTCAATAAAAAGACTAAAATAGGTTTTTACAACATTAAGGTAGAGATAAACAACGACCAACAGCTTTAAGGATAGATACGTTTAAGCTAAGAAATACTACTTACCTTTGTTTGTTGGTTATCATCACCAAACTTATTATAATTAGACACTACTGAGCTCTTTCTTGGGCCGAAATTTCTGAAATAGCGAAAATAGCCGAATCAATATATAAATAATCTGATGACTAATAGGAACTATCGATAATTGAGAATAATCAACAACGACAATCTCGATAATGGTCAATTTAGTATGGGAATCTCGCTGACACCAGCCTGTGACTGTGGGGAGCCAACTCAAACAATCCCTCATATAATAGGAAAATCTCCTAGAAGGCGATTTGCCGGAAGCAAGCAGGAATTGTTAGCACTCACATCGGAAGCAAGGGATTGGCTATTCAATTTAGATATTAAAATATTAAATTAAATTGTAAATTGACTGTTTATTCAGGAATAAAGCCATACGACTAGGGTTTGCACGACGGTTCCGAAATGTATGGGAATATCCGCGGATCCGGATCCAGATCCGGATAATTTCATACATTTCGGATCCGGATTGCAAACCCTACATACGACATAATAATGAAAGGCGATTCTTTGATTTAAAAAAGTGTAGGGGACAACTAAATAAAATTACCCAAATACATGAGATAATCTGTAAAATTAGCTAATTCTTACCGTTGTTGGATGAGATCAGGAGGAGCATCTTCCACGGTTATAATAGGCATTATCAAGACGCCAGGACCTCGGCCACCCTGCACCAGGTTTCTTAGTCCAGGAATAACTGAAAAAATTTCATTTATTGAAGACAGTATAGGGGAATTCCGGCCTTCCCGTATACTGTCTGTGGTAAAATCGCAAACTCTGGGTAATCGCAAACGCAACTGACGGCCTAGCCAAGGCACAGGGCGGACACGCCATACATCAAAAATCATTTGCGTTTAGATGTGTGCACGGCACGTCTGTACACGCATATGTGTAGGTAAGTCGCTATACTGAGAGTCCGCCAGAAGTCCGCCAGATTATGGCCAGAGGGCCTACCGCGAACCACGTTCAACGTGTTACCTCCCTGTCACACTTACGTACGAATTTACAAGTGCGACAGAGAGGCAACACGTCGAACGTGGTTCGCGGTAGGCGTTCAGGGGCCCGATTTTTGAAATTCGACCGCTCGATTTCGTGTATTTCGTTCAGTAATATCTCCACTACTAGGCATGTAAATTCTACTAATAGAATTGAAAACGAGTGGTCAATACCACTAGATTCCCAATTTCTATCGCTCGTATTTCAAAAATCAGCATTTCGCCGTTTTCCACCGATTTTCGAGTGACGAAATCGAGCGATCGAAATTAAAAAATCGGCCCCCAGATTCGTGTCGCGGGGCGAGGTAATGCGAGTTGGGGCGGGGCGGTGCGTGGCCGTTCTGTATGATAATAGGTACTATTACTTATTCTGTGGCCAAGGTGACAATCGCTATCGCTTCGCCATCGTATCGCTCCATCGTATCGCTTTGTGTCTCTTTATCACACTTCCATATTAGTGTGACAGTGACAGTTGCGTTTCGTTCGCTACGGAGCGTTAGCGACTGGCATGTTGGCTACGGGGCCTGTTTAGAAAGAGATAACATGATTCCACTCATCGCCATCTTAGAAGTCACGCCATCACTAGTGCCAAGCGATTAGCGGAGCGTTACGGGTGCACACAGGATTCAAGATATTTGCTTACTGTTGTTGCAATTTTCCCATATTTTGTTCTATGATATAGGAGGCAAACGAACAGACGGATCACCTGATGGTAAGCGATTACCGCCGCCCATGGACACCCGCAGCACCAGAGGGGTCGTAAAAGTAAATTTAAACATAGTGCAAATAAGTGTCGTGTTAGAACTAATATTACTTTATATTGTAAGTTTACTAACTTACAATATAAAGTGATATTAGTTCTAACACGACACTTATTTGCATAAATAATTAGTAGGTGAGGATTCAATTACGAGAATTACATACGGCTGGGCCAAACATAAACTAAAACTATTTTATTAGGTCGACCTGTATGTAACTAACTTGTAATGGAATCTTGCAAGTTAAATTAGATCCACTTCCCGGTTTCCGATTGAGCTGAAATTTTGCATACACATGTAAGTCGGGTGACAATGCAATATTATGGTACCATCGAGCTGATCTGATGATGGAGACAGGAGGTGGCCATTATTAGGTCGACCTGTATGTAATTAACTTGTAATGGAATCTTGCAAGTTAAATTTGATCCACTTCCCGGTTTCTGATTGAGCTGAAATTTTGCATACACATGTACGTCGGGTGACAATGCAATATTATGGTACCATCGAGCTGATCTGATGATGGAGACAGGAGGTGGCCATAGGAACTCTGTGATGAAACAACGCAACCTAATTGTGTTAGGGGTTTTTAGAATTGTCTCGATGAGTATTAGTTGTCTGTCGTAAGAAAAGTACAGTCAGCGTTAAAAGCGTGTACCAAAAATGAAATTTTAGCCAAAAACATATTTTTACAAGCTTTTATTTAACTTGCATTGTACCTACCTATATATATATATATATGTGTGTATGTAGTAAACTATGTTTGTACGGGTCAAATCTTGCAAGTTAAATTTGACCCACTTCCCGACTTCCAATGAAGCTGAAAATTTGCATACATATATGACAATGCAATATTATGGTAGCATCGAGTTGATCTGATGATGGAGACAGGTGACTACAAGGAACTCTGTAATAAAACAACGCAACCTAATTGTGTTTGGGATTTTTAGAATTGTCTGGATGAGTATTAGTTGTCTGTGGAAAGAAAAGTACGGTCAGCGATAAAAGCTTGTACCAAAAATGCAATTTTTGCCAAAAACTTATCTTGTTTCATTACCTTTGTGGACATTGGCGAACATATTGAGTGGGTTGGTTACGAACGTTCTGGATTGCCCCCGACCTATAGAATAAAAATTTGCTCTTTAACGTGTGTATATTCAACTATTTAATCAAAATTAAATGTAATTCTCCATTTCACTTTAATTCTCCATTTAAAAAAAGTAATTCTTCATTTTACGTTTGTTTAAAGTGAACACTTAAGAGTGTACATGCAATATGTACGTTTATTAAAATTTAAGTCTAATCTTGACCAATATGTCGTACATGATCTCAGTTTTAGGCTAGTCTGGGTCAATTAAGAACGATCGTAACCTCGTAAGACCCAGGGCGATTTTGGCGCTTCTGAATTTGGAACTTTCTTTGGAAAGTTCAAAACTCGAATTTAATTTGTACTTGTACAATGTACACGGGGACCATAGACTAGGAATCCTCTAGACGGAGTTTAGAGCCATTATTTCATGAAACCGATGCTGCCAAAAATACTGGGGTGCGGGGGACGAGGTGAGCGAGTCCCGTGCCGTGATTGGTCCGTTCAAAGACACGGACGTCACACAAAGACACTTTGACTCGAAAATGGAGTAAAACTACCGTATATTTGTGGCAGAGGGGGTAGCGCTGCTATGCTCAGTCTGGAGGATGTCTTGTCTGTGACGGGGACTTACGAGGGTTAATTTAATGATCTAAGAAAAAGTGTTTAAAGCCTGATCCGGAGGATTTCGCCACTGGAGGGCTTCGTCGATTTATAATGTTGTTATATCCACTGATACACCCCTATAAAGAGCCCCAGACCCGAGCTCCCGGCGCTTATTTCTCTATGACAATGGCAGATGATCACGTGATGCTTTCCATAGAAAACGAAGCGCCGGAAGCTCCCGCCTGGACACGGCCCGGTCTAACGTATGTAACCCTATTCCACAGTACTTTCGTTTACTTACCTCCAGATCTAGCGGTTGATCGTGGGTTAGTTTTGGGTGTTGTTGTTGGGTTTCCTGGTGTATGGTCTGTTGGTGTCGTGGACGGAGTCGTCAGTTGCTCCGGCTCTGTATTGTAGATCCTATGACCGACAATAGGCCTATGTGACAGATTGCAGACCAGTTGTAGGACCTGAAACACAATATATTTTTCACCTCAACAACTCGAACAAGGGTACTTTGCTACTTAAAAACAGTGAGCAAAATCGCATTTTGCTCACTGAGTGAGACAAAATGAGCAAAATGCGATTTTGATAACTCAGTGAGCAAAATGCGATTTTGCTAATTCAGTGAGCAAAATGCGATTTTGCTCACTGTTTTTAAGTAGCAAAGTACCCTTGTTCGAGCTGCTGAGGTGAAAACTTAATTGTTGGTATATCTTAAGAAAACATGAGTGAATAGAGGTAAGATGATGAAGAAGGAATACATTTTTCGGGTTCTCTAATATGTTCTCACTGCTGAGGTGAAAAGTTTTGTGAACTACACGAGATCAAAGTTATTTACATCTCGTGCGCTTTTGAGTCCCTTACTACGCTCCAGATTCTAAATTAGTAGTAGTAGTAGTATAGAATCTTTCACTTGCACGGGACTCAAAATAAGCACTCGAAGAAACATCAAACTTTGATCTCTTGTTGTACAAATAACTATTTTGCAACCTTTTTTAACCGGTCCACTTGTTACTCAACTGAACTACGGAACTTACGGCTCGGCCGCGACATTACGCGACTGGCGACGGCGGCAGCGACAACCAAAGGTGGGAACGAAAGCTCCGGTCGCTGTATCTCGCTCCAACCTATGGTTGTCGCTGCCGCCGTCGCAAGTCGCTCAATGTCGTGGCCGAGCCGTCGAACGCCGAACCTGCACGGTCGCATTCTATCGCTTGTCACCATGCCTGTCACGTTCTAACAAGTATGTAAAGTGACGGGCATAATGACAGGCGATAAAAATGGAACCATGCTACGCCCGCTGAAGCGTGCAAATCTCTCAATTCCTTCCTTTATGTACAGTCATTATCAACTGTAGCGGGTGAAACAAATTATCCGCCATCTTGGATATTTTCTTCCAAATACGGATGGATAAATCTCTACCGCTCTGCTATACTTTGTTGTTTACTGTACACACGCCTAAGTCTGAGGGGCTACCGCGAAAACCGAAATTCGCAAATTGCGGAGATCTTTCTCTTTTCGGGTTAAATATTTTTTTTTATTTTCTCAAAAAGAAATTTATAGTTCACTTATATGAGAAACATTTTTCAATAACATTTGATGAATAGGTACCTACATAAAATTCCAATGAAGGCGTAAATAGAGTGACAGAGAAAAATGCCCGCAATTTGTGAACTTCGATTTTCGCGGTTATAGCCTAACGACCTCTGAGCGTCTACCGCGAACTACGTTCGACGTGTTCCTCTCTGTCGCACTTGTAAATTCGTACGTAAGTGTGACAGGGAGGTAACACGTCGAACGTGGTTCGCGGTAGGCCCTCTGGTCTGCTCTACCTCGTTTGTTTAGCATTAGAAAAATGGGAATCTTGACATGTCTTTTTAACGAAAAACGATTTAAAATAATTGTAACTATTATTTATGAAACCAAAGGAATGTTAATATATAATTATTGTTACCTACATATTTGCTGTAATTTATTTTTCAAAAGTGTAATAAAAGATTTATTGATAGTACATAATTATGTAATATTATTAAAGTAAAAATTAAAAATTAAGCTTAAATAAAAGTGGGTTTCAATAAAAAGACACGTCAAGGTTGTTTACACTTTTTCTAATGCTAAATAAAAACGTGGTACCGTCAACCGGGGTGAATTGAGATGGCTGGGGTGAATAGGGACAAAACTTAAAATGTGATTTACCTGACAATTTCTTAAAAAATACCCATACAAATTGTATAATTCAATTGAAAATAATAGTAGAGCTTGTATAATTATGGTTAGTAAATTTGGATAGTTCCTTAATAATTAGATTTTATTTTAGTATCTACTTAGTAAATATAACTTACTAATACATCGTGTTTTCGCGTCTTTTCTAACCGTTGGTAGCCAAAATAATGAGTCATTCCGCAGCCTATATGCGTATTGTTATGGTTCAGCATATTCAAATAGTTATTTCTCCTAAAATATGATGGAATTCATAAACACTTTTGTGCAAAAAGTTTCACATAAACTGTCATTCTATGGAACTTGCTAATAAATAAATGGCACTAGTAAATTCATCATTCAGAGACAATTTCAATATGGCGGTTAATTTGTTTACATAGTTAGCAAGTTCCATAGAATGACACTTTATTAATTTTGATGCTTTGACTTTGGTGGCTGACGGTGTGTTATGACGCCGTGGAACTTTCCACATGTCGTCACCGTAAAGACGGCCGTTTTTTAGCGTCCGCTATATGACGACACCGCTTTCCGAGGAAACCAAAGCTTTCCCTACGGCTGCGAGTAGGCGGGCGCAGGCAGCATAACCGCTCCGCCTTCGATCCTCGCCAATGTGACGGGCGAGGGACCGCGACCGCGCCGCTTTCGTCTCGCGACCAGGGCTCGGAACCGGTTATTTTGTAAAACCCAAAATAGCCCAATATTTTTAATTATTTTACGTAGGACGGAATCATTTACTAGATAACAACTTCGTATTATTATATTGTCCCATTAAAAATGAAATAATAAGCCAAAGAACGAAAAAGAACGTAATAATACCGGTATTTTTTGTATGAAGATAAAACCGGTTCCGAGCCTTGCCCGCGACCGCTCCGCGTCGGTTCCGCATTCGGTCGGCGTATCGAGAGCGGATTGCGCGCGGTGCCGCGCTTCGGCAATGTGACGTAACGTTCTGTGCATTCCCGGTTTAGCAGTACCGCGCGTAAATCCGCGTCGGTTCCGCTACCGCGTCAGTGTGACGGAGCCTTTAGTTATGGAATAGACACCTACCCTCCCTTATAATTCAGAATCATATCTGCCGTGGTCTTCGACATACCCCCGTCTTTTAATACTCTCAGGATTGATATAATCGCATCTTTCACTTGTGCATACCTCAAACAAGTACCCTCCATTTCTGAAAAAAAAAAGTTTTTATACTTTTTATTTTACGGTTCTGGCGCAATGCATAATATACTATGTATCCATGCCAAATTGCAGCTTTTTAGCACTAATGATCACGGAGCAAAGCCTCGGACAGACAGATGGACATGGCGAAACTATAAGGGGTTCTAGGTGACTACGAGACCCTTAAAATGGAGTACTTATATTAAAAAACTGGCCAAGTGCAAATCGGACTCGGTGCGTTCCAAGGGCTCCGAAGATTAAGTCCGACTCACGCTTGACTGCACCGTTCTATTAGGTTTCCTGTTATCTATAGGTAAAGAATTATTTAGTGTATTTTATTTTAAAAATTGTAGACCCAGTAGCTTCGGAGATAAAGGGTGGGGAATGGTCAGACAGACAGACGCACGCGTGATTCTATAAGGTTTCCGATTTTTTCCTTTTGAGGTACGGAACCATAAAAAACCTTTCCGATGGTATGGCGCTTTTTAGGGTTCCGTACCCAAAGGGTAAAAACGGGACCCTATTACTAAGACTCCGATGTCCGTCCGTCCGTCTGTCACCAGGCTGTATCTCACGAACCGTGATAGCTAGACAGTTGAAATTTTCACAGATGATGTATTTCTGTTGCCGCTATAACAACAAATACTAAAAACAGAATAAAATAAAGATTTAAGTGGGGCTCCCATACAACAAACGTGATTTTTGACCGAAGTTAAGCAACGTCGGGCGGGGTCAGTACTTGGATGGGTGACCGTTTTTTTGCTTGTTTTGCTGTATTTTTTGTTGATGGTGCGGAACCCTCCGTGCGCGAGTCCGACTCGCACTTGGCCGGTTTTTTTTTCCTCATTGATACTGATACTAGGGGTGACTCCAGCCAGCAGATCCTGCAGCAAGGACTAGGAAGAGGAGACTACAGCGGGGAGGCGAAGTTGAGGCAAATAGCCCTGTAAGCTCGTATGACTCTGCTGTTGCAACAGGCAACGGGTCTTTTTTCCTCATTGATACTGATACTAGGGGTAACTCCAGCCAGCAGATCCTGCAGCAAGGACTAGGAAGAGGAGACTACAGCGGGGAGGCGAAGTTGAGGCAAATAGCCCTGTAAGCTCGTATGACTCTGCTGTTGCAACAGGCAACGGGTCTTTTTTCCTCATTGATACTGATACTAGGGGTAACTCCAGCCAGCAGATCCTGCAGCAAGGACTAGGAAGAGGAGACTACAGCGGGGAGGCGAAGTTGAGGCAAATAGCCCTGTAAGCTCGTATGACTCTGCTGTTGCAACAGGCAACGGGTCTTTTTTCCTCATTGATACTGATACTAGGGGTAACTCCAGCCAGCAGATCCTGCAGCAAGGACTAGGAAGAGGAGACTACAGGGGGGAGGCGAAGTTGAGGCAAATAGCCCTGTAAGCTCGTATGACTCTGCTGATTCAACAGACAATGGGTTTTTTCCTCACGTCTTAATCTTTGCTCTCGAAGTGCTTTCGAAGTAGGCTTCCAACCTGGATTTGTGAATGTTTCAATGCCAACAAACTGTTCCGGATTTGAATATTTCGCTGTAAACAAAAAGTAGATAAATCATAAATTAATCTATCTATCTACCTATAATATATAATAATCTACTCTAATACAGTCAGCAGCAGAAGTTGCTAAGCGGGCGAGGTTTTCAAAATTACCTTGACTCGCTCTTATTCTCTTAACAAGTCGCGTCAATAAGATCATTTTGAACACCTCGCCCGCTTAGCAACTATGCTGACTGTACCTTTAAACCAGCAATTCTTGTTTATTTATTTAGATATATATTTATTTTCGGAGATCTCGGAAACGGCTCTAACGATTTCGATCAAATTTACTATATGGCGGTTTTCGGGGGCGAAAATTCGATCTAGCTAGATCTCTCTGGGAAAACGCGCATTTTTGAGTTTTTATGTTTTCCGAGAAAAGCTCGGTCTCCCAGATGCCTCGTTGCGAATATTGCATATTGCACCCAAAATATGCGTGTGGGATATTAAATGAAAGCCAATTAAATATATTATGTTTAATTTATACATTGTGTTACCATACGCTTCCTTACATTCCACGACTCTTCTCTTTCCGCACAGACTATAAAAGTTTTTATGGCTATCGTTTACTAGATTTTCGGGGGTACCGGGTTTCGAAAAATAGGTACCGTAAAACGAGGTGACTTTAGGAAATTTTGGGGATACTTTGATAGTTTTAAAACTGCCACTAAATTATCATTATTCATTATTTTCTCGAACTGTTCGTGTAACAAGTTAGATTATTATACATACTTGTTTACCTACTACTAAAAAATCCGAATAAAAATATGTAACGGCTGAAAAACTGAAATATCGAAGTCGCCCCTGCATTTGAAAGTCACCCCGGTTTACGGTACGGCTATTTTTGAATCCAAGATGGCTGACGAATACGCCGGGACCGTTATTAGCTCTGCAAGTCTGCAGAAATCGTGAAAACGACAAAACTGTGCAATTAATCCTAATTCGTAGTCCCACTGATTTAGCCTAGTTGTTTTTTGTTCTTCTATGTACTTATGAAAATATTTTTTTTGTAGAACTTCATCTATAATAGTTTGTGATTTTGGATTGTTGGCTAGTTTTATGGTAGGTACTAACTAGTAGATCTGCAGAAATCAAGAGCATGTTGGCACTGGTTCGCCCAAACCTGTGCAAAAAATGCTAACTCGTAGTCCCACCTCTACTGAAACAACAAACATTAATTGAAATAGATGTGGGTAAATGAATGAATATTATGGGTCAATTTTACACAGATCAACCTATTACAATGGTAAGCTCAGAGGCTTGTATTGTGGGTACTAGACGATGATATGGGATCATTGTGTCAGTTTACCTTCCAATGCCTGTTTCCGTCCACTTGGCGTAGTTCCACAAAGAAGAACGCAATGACCCTATATCGTAATATATAAACATCATCATCATCATCATTTTAGCCTTCGGTCGCCCACTGCTGAGCATAGGCCTCTGCTGAGCATAGGCCTCTCTTCGTGTACGCCACTTGTCCCGGTCCTGTGCTAGTCTCATCCAAAAGTGTCCCGCGATACTTCGAACGTCATCCACCCAACGACCCAACGGACGCCAGGCGCTTCTTTCATCCGTATATAAACATAGGAACATAATCTGACTACACAATACAGGCGTAACCTAGTGGCAGTCATAGGTTAAGTAAAACCTGTAAAGTTTTTGGCAAATAAAACTAATTTTTTTTTAATACTTATATACTTACATAGTAAAAATCCTTAACGCGGGCACAAATGGACGTATTTTTACAAACGGAAACCAACCCACAAACAAATATTTTGAAAATCGAACCTTGTGTTAAAACATTTTTACTTGGTCAAGCAAATCTTGTCAGTAGAAAAAGGAAATTTAAAAAATCGCGGGTTAGATAGAAATCGCGTGTCATTTATATCTGAATTGAATATGAATATGAATATCTTATCTGTGGAACTGATTTGTTTACATTTCTTCGTTGTTCGATGTACATTGCTGCTGCTTTTGGTTAGTTTCCTACGGATACCTACTTTAGTTCGCTTTACATTGCTACTGACATCCTGCTTGACAGACTATAGTAACATTTTGAATGGAGGTTTCGTCTACATACAGTAATAAAAATCTTAAAATCTAAAGGTGGGTCCACACGTCACAGACTTTAGTCAGCGCAGCGTGTCTGTACAGACTTAAGTCGGTGCAAATGGGACGTGTGGACGTGAACTCTCAAGTCTGTAACGACATCTGTGCATTTTTGTATCTGGCATCAAAAAGTCGGCGCAGACATGCGTGTTTGCGCCGACTACTGCACTGTGTGGACGCATGTTCAGACTTGTTTGGGTCAACTTACGACAACTTTGGTTAATTAATTCACAGTTTGCTTTGTTTTTATTATAAAAATGAACGATTTAACAAAATATTCTATAGAATTCTTAGTTGAATTTATCTATCTATATATATAAATGCACGTGTCCTGACTGATTGACTGACTGACTGACTGACTGACTGACTCATCAACGCAGAGCCGAAACTACAAACGCTAGAAAGTTGCAATTTGGACACTAGGTTGCATTTATAAAATGTATAAGAGCTAAGAAGCGATTTTGAGAAATTCAACCCCTAAGGGGGTTAAAAAGGGGATGAAAGTTTGTATAGGGTACAAGTTTTATTTTAAGCTAAGAATTTGAAACTTTGTAAAAATGTATTCTATTAAAAAACAAGAAAACTAATTTCAGCGTTTTTGAAAATTCATCCCCCAAGGTGGTGAAAAAGGGGTTCAAAGTTTGTATGGTGATCAAATTTTTTTGTGAGTGTGGGATTTGAAACTTTGCATATGGGGATATTATTATAAGACAGGAAAAGTAATTTCAGCGTTTTTGAAAATTCATCCCCTAACAGGGTTAAAAAGGGGTTGAAAGTTTGAATCCATTACAAATGCTTTGAAACTTCTTAGAAAGGCATAAAAGTCGATTACAAAAAAAAAGTAATTGTAACGTTTTTGGAAATTCAACCCCTAAGGGGGTTAAAAAGGGGATGAAAGTTCGTCTTGGGGTGCAAATTTTATTTTAATCTAGGAACTTGAAACTTTGCAAAAAGGTATTAAATTAAAATACAAGAAAACTAATTTCATCGTTTTTGAAAATTCATCCCCCAAGGTGGTGAAAAAGGGGTTGAAAGTTTGTATGGAGATCAAATATTTTTGTGAGTGTGGGACTTCAAACTTTGTATATGGAGATATTATTATAAGACAGGAAAAGTAATTTCAGCGTTTTTGAAAATTCATCCCCTAACAGGGTTAAATAAGGGGTTGAAAGTTTGAATCCATTACAAATGCTTTGAAACTTCTTAGAATGGCATAATAGCCGAATCCAAAAAAAAGTAATTGCAACGTTTTTGGTAATTCAACCCCTAAGAGGGTTAAAAAGGGGATGAAAGTTCGTCTTGGGGTGCAAATTTTATTTTAATCTAGGAACTTGAAACTTTGCAAAAAGGTATTAAATTAAAATAAAAGAAAACTAATTTCAGCGTTTTTGAAAATTCATCCCCTAAGGTGGTGAAAAAGGGGTTGAAAGTTTGTATGGATATCAAACATTTTTTTCGAGCGCAGGACTTTAATCTTTGTATTAGGGGATATTATTAGAAGACAGGAAAAGCAATTTCAGCGTTTTGTAAAATTCATCCCCTAACAGGGTTAAAAAAGGGTTGAAAATTCGTATAGGGTTCAAATTTTATTTTAAGCTAAGAACTTGAAACTTCGTATAAAGATATATTTTTAAAATACAAGAAAACTAATTTCAGCGTCTTTGAAACTTCATCCCCTAAGGTGGTGAAAAAGGGGTTGAAAGTTTGTATGGATATCAAATATTTTTTCGAGCGCGGGACTTGAGTCTTTGTATTTGGGGATATTATTAGAAGACAGGAAAAGTAATTTCAGCGTTTTGTAAAATTCATCCCCTAACAGGGTTAAAAAAGGGTTGAAAATTCGTATAGGGTTCAAATTTTATTTTAAGCTAAGAACTTGAAACTTCGTAAAAAGATATATTTTTAAAATACAAGAAAACTAATTTCAGCGTTTTTGAAAATTCATCCCCTAAGGTGGTGAAAAAGGGGTTGAAAGTTTGTATGGATATCAAATATTTTTTCGAGCGCGGGACTAGAATCTTTGCATTTGGGGATATTATTAGAAGACAAGAAAAGTAATTTCAGCGTTTTGTAAAATTCATCCCCTAATAGGGTTAAAAAGGGGTTGAAAGTTCGTATAGGGTTCAAATTTTATTTTAAGCTAGGAACTTGAAACTTTGTAAAAAGTTATTAAATTAAAATACAAGAAAACTAATTTCAGCGTTTTTGAAAATTCATCCTGTAAGGTGGTGAAAAAGGGGTTGAAAGTTTGTATTGATATCAAACATTTTTTCGGGCGCGGGACTTGAATCTTTGGATTTGGGGATATTATTAGAAGACAGGAAAAGTAATTTTAGCGTTTTGTAAAATTCATCCCCTAACAGGGTTAAAAAGGGGTTGAGAGTTTGTACGGGTTTCAAATTTTATTTTAAACTAGGAACTTGAAACTTCGTAAAAAGGTATTAATTTAAAACTGCAAAAAACTAATTTCAGCGTTTTTGAAAATTCATATCTCAAGGTGGTGAAAAAGGGGTTGAAAGTTTGTATGGAGATCAGATATTTTTGTGAGAGCGGGGCTTGAATTTTTGTACAGAGGCATTTATTAGAATACAAGAAAAGTAATTTCAGCGTTTTTAAAAGTACATCCCTTAAAAGGGTTAAATAGGGGTTGAAAGTTTGTATGGGGTTCAAATTTTATTTTAAGCTAGGAACTCGAGACTTCTCTTCTTCTAGATCTTTTGCTGCATAATGTTCTAAGCTAATGTAGAATATATAACCACCAATATACAAATCCACGCGTACGAAGTCGCGGGCAACAGCTAGTAGATCTATATAATCCCTTCTAGCTGTATGGAAAATTAAGTCCAAAGAGTACAGTAATAGGGATATGAAGACGTCCGCACACCACGAGGTTTAAGGAACAACTAACATGTCTGTATCGTGTGGACGATGTGAGTCGCACATACTTTTGTCCGTGCAACAATCTGCGCAGCGCAAGTCTGCACCGTCTGGACCTAGCTTTACGTCAGCTGTCCCGGTGCAGGATTTGGCAGATTGTCATTAAATATTATTTTTTAATTTCACATTTTTAATCGTCCAAATATGGTTTTAAACTCTAAAATTGATCAAAGTACAGTTTACGGCAATATCATCGCTTAGTATCCACAACACAAGTCTTTTTGAGCTTAGGGGTCATCCATTAATTACATCACACGTTTGGGGAGGGGACGGGGGACATTAATTTTCTTTCCTAATCAGTTTTGGGTTATGAAATAACTCATATTTCTTTTCTTCAAAAATATTATGATAAAATATTAATAATAGGTACAACCTACTTAATTCGATTTGCCGATTTTGTTGAAAAAATGTGACGTCACACCAGGGGGGAGGGGTTTGCCAAATGTGACCAAGTGTGACAATGACCCCTCATAAGGGGTAAAAAAAACCTAGAAATTCGTGTGATGTAATTAATGGATGACCCTTTACCGCCAAGGCTGATAAAAGTAAGTAAGTAAGTAATCATTTATTGTCAGATTGTGCATGTCAGTTTACAGATGTTACAAAATTATTTGATTAGTGAGTGTCACAATGAACCGGTTTACGGTATACAATGTCCTTATTCCTAAAATACATATAGTAAAATTCAATTACACTAAAAATTAATTAAATGGCAAAAATACAAAATTCAAATAAAAAAGTGTGTGTCTTACCAATCTCCTGGTTAACTTGTACGCCTTAGGTAGTGGAACCCCGTCTTTATCCCGAACTACACCATTAGAGACCTCATCTCTCATCCTGGAATGTAAGAGACATTTTAATAATCGATTTAAAGTTTTTAGGGTTCCGTACCTCAAAAGGAAAAAACGGAACCCTTATAGAATCTGGAATCACTCGTGCGTCTGTCTGTCCGTCTGTCACAGCCTATTTTATCCGAAACTACTGGACCAATTAAGTTGAAATTTGGCACACATAATTATGTAAGTTTGTGACCCAAAGTCGGACATTCATGCCATTTCTGACTTTTGTATTGCTTTAATGCAATGGGTCCCATATAGACATTTGATCCTAAAAACAAACCTGATTAATTGATACCATAAATGAAAATTTGTCATCTAGCCTATTGGCCCTAGTCACACCATAAAAAGTGAAGACAGAAACTAAGATGGAGCTCACCGGTTCCGTGTGGGTTCCGTAATAGCCTATTTACTCTTGCTTTAAAGAGACCGAGGAAATATTTCTCAAGGAATAGAGATGGCGCTGGCGGGAGGGCAGCAGGGATTGTATTCCGTTCATGGAATGGAATGGAATGCGGCATCCAATTCATATGAGAGTATAATTCTCTGCTCAAAGTTACTTGGCTTGAGTTGTGTTTGACGACTGGTCTGGCCTAGTGGGTAGTGACCCTGTCTGTTAAGCCACGGTCCTGGGTTCGAATCCTAGTAAGGGCATTTATTTGTGTTATTAGCACAGATATTTGTTCCTGAGTCTTGGGTGTTTTCTATGTATTTATGTATTTGTATATTATATATATCGTTGTCTGAGTACCCACAACACAAGCCTTCTTGAGCTTACTGTGGGACTTAGTCAATCTGTGTAAGAATGTCCTATAATATCTATTTATTTATTTACTGCTGTACACTAGCGTCTCCCGAGCGTCGGCCTCTAGTCAACTCTATGGCTGCTGCTTGACGCAACTTTGGCGCAACTGCGTAGCGACGGCACTTTCCATAGCGCTGACTAGACGCCGACGCTCAAAGACGCTAGTGTGGGGAGGCACCAAATGGTGTTAAAAAAATGCACACATTACTACTTCCCGGCGATTTCATCCCGCCAGTCAATGAATGTCATATAGAATATAGATGGCCAAGCAAATCTTGTAAGTAGAAAAAGGCGCGAAATTAAAATTCTCTATAAGACGATATCCCTTCGCGCCTACATTTTTCAAATTGCCGCCTTTTTCTACTGACAAGATCTGGTTGACCAAATATAATATACAAAGTCCGCACCCTATACAACATAGAAAACGATATCCCCATGGTTATTGAACGAAAAAGTAGATGACCGCCGCCATCTTGGATTATAAAAAACATGAAAAATTTTGTGATTTTTCCGATATTTTAATAGCTGTCCTCCTGATCGGAAAACAAAAGCGGAGAGAGGGTTTGGTTTTGTTATTATTTTTTATTGAAACTTACTTTCCTATTTCATCTATTATAGTATCTGATAGGTCATGCATTATGAACATTTTTCCCTGTTCACATTGAGGGCCCATTATCATCCCCTGAAATAAATGACGAATATTACTCAACATTAACAAGGTCTGGCTACTGAAATATTACACAAATGTTGGGCGGGAAATTCAAAAAATCTTGGGCTGGTCACACTTTGTGTAGTAGGAATTATAGTTTTGATACTAGAAAATGTTTTTGATTTTCTGTGCACACGTAAGGTACCTAAGGATATAAGTTAAATATACGTTGATGTGCACTCAAAGTCAGCTCACATAATTTCTACCACTATGTAAAGTACAGTCAACGATAAACACGTATGTTAACACTTTCTCACCATATACCATTGTAACAAGGCGAAAAATGAAATGTAGTGTAAATAAGACCTATAGCTCGATAATACCGTAATATTAATCCATCAGCAAAAAAATTACTTAAGTACTATGCCAAAATATGCTAAATGCTAAGTATCAAAATATTTATAAAGCACCAACCTCCTAATATACAAGACCTTAAAGTATTTTTTTAACTTAAAAATAGGAAAAATATAGTGCAACAATATACATAAACGCAATATTTCACTGACAACATCGCAATTTCCTTGTTTTCCATACATCGAAACGGCTTCTAACGTTGCATGGTGACGTCACGATGTGTTGCCATTTTGTTAAAGCGTTTCGCCAGTAAAGTTCGGATGCCAGACATTGACCATCATTATTTTGTGACTTTTGTATTGCTTTAAGACAATGGGTCCCATACAGACATTTGATCCTCAGAACAAATCTGATCGACTGATACCATTCATTAAAAATTGTCAAATACCCTATTGTCTTTGCCTTTTTTAGACATTTTTTTAATTTAGATTAGTTCAGTTTTTAATTTTATTATAAGTAGGTACTTAGTTTATTTTTAACTTTAGTTTTTAATTTTAGATTGTAATTTTATCTGTTGTTGCATGAACAAATTATTCTGAAGTAATTTCACTGTTACACACACAAACGTAAACATTTGTCAAAATTATCAACGGTATAACCCGCAGTAAAATTTTGTTTGTAACGTATTTTTGGGCCGCCCTTTAAGACCTCTGTAACTGAAAATCGGAATACCTAACGTAATCTAATTGTTATTTATAGATATTATACAACGTGTCCCAAAATTCAAAGATAAGCTGGCACCAGAAGATGGACCTGCTCATGACTACTCGAGGAAAAATAAGAAATAAATTGAAAAAAAATAAAATTGAAGAATTGTAGACATGGTCGTTAAAAATACCACTAGAGATGTCGATTTTTTTTTTGTAATTTTATAATAAATTGAGATATATTTTTTTTCTTTTTTTTCCTCGAGTAGTCATGAGCAGGTCCGTCTTCTGGTGCCAGCTTCATCATCATCCTGGCGTCAATCCCAGCTGTGCCCCCGCGCGGGGCGCGAGGACCCGGGGTCCGCCTTCCGACTCCTTCGTGTCCACTTTGCCCGATCTTCGGCATCCCTGGTGGTGAGTCCGTTGGCACGCATGTTCTCCTTAACGACATCAAGCCATCGCTTCCTGGGCCGGCCTTTTCTTCCCGTACCGGGAGGAGGCGGCATGGCCAGGCATTTGTTACCCACGTAACTTGCCGGTCTGCGCGAGACGTGGCCATACCAACGAAGAACTTCTGGTGCCAGCTTATCGTTGAATTTTGGGACACGTGGTATATTGAATTCCTTTGCTTACCGTTTTGAAGTACATACACATAACGTGCGTACCGGGCTCGCATTCCCCTCTTCGTTGGCAATACTGAGTATAATTTCGTTCCGTACAGTTATCGAACATTTGGGTGTCAACTGTGTAATCGTGAACTGTGGCATTATAGCTATTGGGCTGACTAATGCTCGGTAGTACCAGCATTGTAACGCAGAAGACCTGGAATTATATATCAGTATCCATGAATCTAGTATAACTATGCAGCTAAACTATGGAATGAACTGTCGCCTGCGGTATTTCTGGACCGATACGACCTTCAAACCTTCAAGAAAACAGCGTACTCCCATCTTAAAAGCTGGCAACGCACTAACAACCCTTCTGGTGTCCATGGGCAGCGGTAATCGCTTACCATCAGGTGATCCGTCTGCTCGTTTGCCTCCTATATCATAAAAAAAAACTCGATCAGGCATGAGGGGTGGGGGGAAATGACCGAACGGGATAGTCTTATGTATCTTTCAGTAGGAGTAGCAGCGAAAACGCTATTATTGTTTGTCCTTGTCACAGTCTCACACTTTTTTTTAGTCCCCTTCGTAAATTTAGTATGGATTATGGTGGGTAACAAATAAATTCGACCAATCATAGTATCGCATTGCGTATGTTTAGTCCCTCACGGACGCACGCGCATAGCATGGGTATCAATTAGGGTCCTATCCTACCATCTATGTCAGTATCAGTTATACAGGGTGTAATCTAAAACGTGATACAAGATAATCAAACCTGAATCTTTTCATGATTTTGAACAACTTTTACTATGGGGTCAACTTTGTAAATTAACAATAAAAAAAATCTTTGCCATACATTTTAGTCTACCTCTCCTTGACCATTTCTATGGAACAGCTCAATTTTTTTTTAATATTACAAAATTGACCCCATAGTAAAAGTTGTTCAAAATCATGAAAAGATTCAGGTTTGATTATCTTGTATCACGTTTTAGATTACACCCTGTATAGTCTGTCAAGCCACTTCCGTCAGTAGAAAAAAGCGGCAACTTTAAAAAATTTAGGCGGGAAGGGTAATCGTCCCATAGAAAATTTGAATTGAAGATTTCTTCTAAACGAAACAGTTTAGAACTATTGCAACCCTCTCTGTTTGAAGTGCGGTCACTGAACTTCTATTGCAGACGGCTTAGGGCTTGCAAATATTCGAAACTTTTAGATATTCGAATATTCGACTTTTTCTGACGACGTATTCGAATATTCGAATAATTATTCGAATATTATAAAAAATAAGAAAAGGAACGAGAAATCGGTTTATTATCGTTTTATTCAAAAGCTTTTTTCACATATTGCTAAAACTAAGGATATTTGGCAGAAATCCACTTAATTAACTAGATTTTATCATCCTACTATTTATAAGATGCCCACAGTTATAAAAACAAGTAAAACGCCAAAATTAGACGTATTTAATATTTCTAGATATAACTTATTATAAATGCGTCGTTGCGTGAAATAATATAACTTTAACCATCCAAACACCTAGGTATGTAAGATATTTTTAAATTAACTTGTAATCACTCAGAGGCCTGTAAAAAGGCCTTTAATTTCATTGTATTTTGAATCTTTATTGACTTTATTTGTTTTGGCAAGTTATTATTCCTAATGGTCGGCTAATTATATAATATTGGAATATTTAAGGGAAAAAGTTAGTTGAGTACTGGGTGGATTATTCGTCAGCTAAAGGTGCATGGTTAGATTACCAAGTTGGGCAGGTTTGGTATGATTAAATTTGAGAATTGCGATAAGTGGCAAGGTTCAAAAATTCGCTTAACGTACGCTTGTACTGAATAAACAGAATGACCCTTTAACTTAAAACTTACGCACCGTAAAAATAACATACTTTTTGATTTCGTTTTCTTTTAAATTGAGTTAGGTTTCACTGAATATTCACGAAGTCTATCGAGAGGAATACAGTAAAAATATTATTTCCGTCGTATTTGGGTACCTACCGTTCCTCATTCACTGTAAATACCCGTAAAACACACAGAAACTGTAACTACAGCGGATGACATAGATTTTTTTATAGTAATAAAAAATATTCGAATATTCGAAACCTGAGCGGCCGAATATTCGAATATCAAAACAGGTCGAATATTCGACAAATTCGAATATTCGAATTGCAAGCCCTAAGACGGCTATAATAGTTCTAGAATTTTCCGTTTAGAAGAAATCTTTAACAGACGCATTTACCACAAGTGACGCATTTACCTCGGTTGACTTTAACCGTATTGTGATCTAAAAAAACGTACCTACCTACGATTTTTCAAAAACTCTGTTCGGTGAATCTTAATGTCAAAATAAAAATAAAAGTAAAACTTACCGTCAAAAACATAATATTTCCAATAAAGCTTTCTTTATGCATTTTCATTTTGTCGTTCTCAGTATTTAAAAAAGCCAAAGTACCAATATGTACAGGTAATTAATTATTGGCGTAAAAGACACAAGTGTTTTGTTTTTTAATTCCTGTACCTGTTTAGAAAAGCCACACAATTTTCACAAAGATTTTTTTTGGGAAAATGAAAATTATTGAGTTGAACACTGTTTTCGGTATTTTTGACTGTTGGCAAATTAAATTTCATACCAGTTATGGCTCCTCTACACAATGGGCCGACGTCGGCCACTCCAAGGGACGCAGCCATGCGGTAGAATGAGATAGCAATATCACTTGCTCCCTCTAACGCATAAATGCGTCCCTTGAAGTGGCCGGCGTTGGCCCATCGTGTAGAGGAGCCATTAAAGAACGGATGTAAGCACGAGGGATTGCGTACATTGACCCATCTCTACTGCACCCAAATAATTATATTGCTGACCCGCTTGCAGTGTCACTGACCGCCGGCATCATAAGCGGGACAGAGATATAATTATGGGACTGTAATAGAGATAGGAACAGACAAGTCAATATACGAACTTCCCCGTGCTAAGTGTAAGCTAGGCCTGAGTGACCGCTCGAGTTTGGCGTGCAGCGGGGCGGGGCGTGCGGCGTGCATGTTAAACAAATGCAAACGTTTAGGAATGGCCTTAGTGCACGCTGCTCAAATCACTTGGGAGCTCGACGCCACGCTGCACGCCCCGCCGAACGCTCCGCTTCGAGCGTCCACTCAGGCCTTACACTAAGAGTCCTTTCTTTAGTCAGACAACGCCCGCGGCAACGCTGCAGCAGCAATGTTGCTAACAGTGACCTTAAGGGTAACATTCCATTTCTGACCGCAGCTGCACTACTGGTACTGAACGCGTCGCTGTTACTGTCAATTTCCATAGTAAAATGAACAGTAGTGCAGCTGCGGTTGGAAATGGACTGTCACCTTAAAGGTGATATGTGACGTTATCTATGAAAAGGGACCTTGTTGTCGATCACGCTTACGCCATTATTAACGATGCTCCGATATAAATACAATGCCGCGCGACGCTGTGCGGCGCAAGCGCCATCGACAATAAGGTCCCTTTTCATTAATGCCCCATATTGGGATGACTGCAACAGTAGGTAGTTTTGATAGCGAAGTGGTATCTGTCGATTCCCTTGATAAAATCAATGACGTTCGCAGCAGCGTCACTGCCGCGATTATGACGTCAAATTCGTCACTCGTTTGTCGAAAGGAGCTAATAACATAATTGATTCCCCACATCTCCCCTCAGTGAACCCCCCTACGCCCCCCCCCCCCTTTATCAAGGAAATCCCCTTAAACTTGATGTTCCGATGTCAACTGCAGTGACGGAATGAACATCACAATCGAGACAGTAATGCGGCGGCGAACGTCACTCATTTATAAAGAAAATTGGCATATACAGCGGCAACAACGGTAACCGCTTACTATCAGGCGGGCCGTAAGCTTGTTTGCCACTCATCATCTTCCTCGCGTTGTCCCGGCATTTTGCCACGGCTCATGGGAGCCTGGGGTCCGCTTGGCAACTAATCCCAGGAATTGGCGTGGGCACTAGTTTTTACGAAAGCGACTGCCATCTGACCTTCCAACCCAGAGGGTAAACCCTTATTGGGATTAGTCCGGTTTCCACACGATGTTTTCCTTCACCGAAAAGCGCCTGGTAAATATCAAATGATATTCCGTACATTACTTCCGAAAAACTCATTGGTATACGAGCCGGGTTTGAAGATTGAACCCGCGACCTCCGGATTGCAAGTCGCACGCTCTTACCGCTAGGCCACCAGCGCTTTTTGTAAGCTTGTTTGCCACTGACGTGGTAAAAAAAACCGCATCAGTAATGCAGCTGCTGTCGACATCCGAATGTCACCTTTAAGCGTCATGGCTTGACCCCATAGCGTCACTATACAATTTTAACACTCTTTTAAACACTCACAATGCTCACTTTGTACTGACGCAAACAGTATTGAGCACTTCCGTCTCTCTTTTGTTTTTACCGAATGTTGTTTATAAATCACATACGTAGTTTCAACTTCACTAATCGCTATGGTACGAGCTAACCTGGCCGCGTAGCCAACATGCCAATCGCTTACGCTCCAGTGCGATCGAAACGCAACTGTCACTGTCACACTAATAATAGGGAAGAGTGATAGAGAGACACAAAGCGATTCGATGGCGAAGCGATAGCGATTGTCACCTTGGCTAGGCCGCCTGTACTGCAATAAGGTATGGATTGTCGTGGGATTCGACAGGTTAAGAGAGGGCCAATGCAAAATTACAGATGTGGCGTTATTCAAAAACGGCTGCTAACTTAATCAGTTGATGATCGTCGTTTGTCCCTATCTGTCGTTATGCCATAGAGCCCTCCCTACAAACGATGATCATCAGCTGATTAACTTAGCAGACGTTTATGAATAACGCCGTATATATTTATCAAGGGAAAATGAAATGAAAATATACATACCTACGGAAATTAAGGTTGCTGAAATAGCATGACAATTCGAACGATTCCGAGCAAATACGATGGAAAACAATAATGCATTAGGTCCATTTAAGTAGGTACATTTTCCGTCGCAAGTTTCGCGCTGTCTTTTGTTTCTTTCTAGTTTCTAATGTCAGTGGATTTACGCCCCCTCTTAACAGTGTGAACGATGGTACGAAAAACAAGTTTCTGTCAAAATCTTCGTTTTTGATACAAACGTTTTTGCTCGCAGATAAGACCATTTGCATTTCGATTTCATATGCAGCGGCATCTAGCTCGCACCAAATTTAATATTCTCAGTAAATTACCTTTTTCACGATTCCTGCAGCGATGCAGTTGGCTGCATTACTGCAGCAGTATTGCAGGCCTACATCACTGCCGACTGCATTACATTCTGGTAAGGTCAATGTGGCTAATTCCGTCATAGGGACAATTCCGTCTACTACCGTTTTTCTCGAACAACAAACAAAATTGATCATTTTATCGACAAAGCAGCGATTGCTTTTAGTTTCAGCAATCAAAAGCAGATGGTTTTTTCCTACGATTGTAAATCAAAGAAATATGTGACGTTATCTATGAAAAGGGACCTTATTGTCGATGGCGCTTACGCCATTAATAACGATGCTCCGATACAAATACAATGCCGCCTGACGCTGTGCAGCATAAGCGCCATCGACAACGAGGTCCCTTTTCATAGATAATGCCCCATATTATGCTCGTGGACGGAATAGTCCCTATGACGGAATTAGCTACATTGACCTTATACTTTTTACACAATTTTGAAAATAAAATACACCTTATCTGCGACGGAGTGCGGAAATTGGAACCCATAAGTCATAACCATACATCACAAAATGTCACATTTATCTCTTGTTCAAACATGATGGACATTTAAATGCATCTAGCTGACGAACCGCTTTGTGACTAATCTGTTCCGTGTTTGAACGTTACATATTCAAGATAAACGTTTTGATACTTTGTAAGTTATCTTCTTTTTACACGACTGCCCCAAAAAAAGAGTGTATTGTTTTCAGGGTTCATGTTTGTATGTGGGTATGTAAGTTTCTTTGTTACACCGTAACAGCTAAGTGCCTGAACCGATTTAGGTGTTTGAGATATCATTGGAATCCTTACGTCATCCCGAGTAACATAGGCTATGTGACGTCATCACAAAACCAATATGGCGGATTATGCACTGCAAATTGTGGAACCGAAACAAAAATAAAACTTATAAACCTATCGAGTTGGGTATTAAAATAAAGGATTTTGAAAGACGATTCTAAAACTGTACACAAAATATGGTTTAAACTATTCATTTGGTAGGACAAGATTTTACAAAATATAAGTATAACGCAAAGATAAATGAATTGTCTAAATCTATTGAATGGGATATTAAAAGAAAGGATTTTTTAAGGCGATCATACGAATATATATAAGTTATATGTTTAATTGTATCGTTGGAGAGAAAATACGAAATGTTCTACATCGCGCTAATGACATTTCTCTTTGCAGTTATATACGACAACGTCATACGTGGCGCTTACGTTATTTTCAATTGCGAAAGTGTCAAATACGAAAGGAACGGTTTGAACGATTGACTAGGTAAGCCTTTCTCAAAATATTTGTATCCTTTTTTGTTACCAGGTTTCCTTACACATTTGGTAACAAAAAAGGAATGTTTCATACAAACTTTCTTGGACATTTTGGGAAATATGGTGGAAATTGTTCAGCTTCATGTACTTTACCAGCATACCAATTTTTATAGAAATCTAAGATGTGATCGAAATGTACAAATTATTTGAGAAATGCTCAGGTACTCTGAATAAACATATTGTGCTGTTTATTATAAGATTTAACTTGAGACTTTGAATAGAAGACACTATTATCATGACTGTAGAAGGCAGGTCTTTGATGATGATTTTAATTTTGCACGACAAATTTTGCAAATCCCGGGGCACACGTGCTACTGCTGTGAAACAATATTTTACGAGAAGCAAAGACTGGGAGCTTAAGACAGAGGGGCTCTTCCTGCAACTTCCACGAGTATTTTAATAACGAAAGCCGAAGGCCGAACTCCGCATAGGGTCAACGCTCCGAAGCGTAAGTCAGGTGCGTGCTTCCTGTAAATTCCCCAAGTATCTTAATTGCGAAGGCCGAAGGCCGAGCTCCGCGTAGGGCCGAAGGCCCGAAGCCTAAGAAAGGTGCACGGTTTTTGCAGTCTCCCCAAGTTTCTTAATTGTAAATACCGAAGGCCGAGCTTCGCGTAGGGCCGAAGGCTCGGAGCGTAAGAGAGGTGCATGCTTTCTGCAGCTTCCCCAAGTATCTTAATTGCGAAGGCCGAAGGTTCGCGTAGAGCCGAAGGCCCGGAGCGTAAGAAAGGTGCACGTTTTTTGCAGCTTCCCCAAAAATCTTAATTGCGAAGGCCGAATGCCGAGCTTCGCATAGGGCCGAAGGCCCGGAGCGTAAGAAAGGTGCACGCTTTCTGCAGCTCGAAGTATCTTAATTGCGAAGGCCGAAGGCTGAGCTTCGCGTAGGGCCGAAGGCCCGGAGCGTAAGAAAGGTGCACGCTTTCTGCAGCTTTTCCAAGTTTCTTAATTGCGAAGGCCGAAGGCCGACTTTCGCGTAGGGCGGAAGGCCCAGAGCGTAAGAAAGGTGCACGCTTTCTGTAGCTTCCCCAAGAATCTTAATTGCGAAGGCCGAAGGCCGAGCTTCGCGTAGGGCCGAAGGCCCGGAGCGTAAGAAAGGTGCACGCTTTCTGCAGCTCGAAGTATCTTAATTGCGAAGGTCGAAGGCCGAGCTCCGCGTAGGGCCGAAGGCCCGGAGCGTAAGAAACGTGCACGCTTTCTGCAGCTTTTCCAAGTTTTTTAATTGCCGAAGGCCGACCTTCGCGTAGGGCAGAAGGCCCAGAGCGTAAGAAAGGTGCACGTTTTCTGTACCTTCCTCAAGATTCTTAATTACAAAGGCCGAAGGCCGAGCTTCGCGTAGGGCCGAAGGCCCGGAACGTAAGAAAGGTGCATGCTTTCTGCAGTTTCCCTATCTTAATTGCGAAGGCCGAAAGCCATTAATTATGTAGTTGCAGAGATATTAAGCCATAGCACTTTTCAATACGTCTGGTTTTTGGGTCTGACCTATTTAGGTTTTTAAGTACGTTTTATGCTAACATATCAAAATATCAATATGATGAAAGCTCCTTGAAGCAACTTAAGTGCTTTAAATCATATAAAAAATGTGGTTGGTTTGTATGATGGTCACTAAACTGTATAAAATAAAATTAATTAATTAAAAATTAAAAAACACGACTGCAGTTTAAAAGCGAACTGAAAAGCTAAAAATAATTTTTAGTTATGTTAGGTACTCAACTTAATGAATGTAAAATATAATATATAGGGAAGTGTTCTGTCAGGGTCGTAAACAGCAAACGGAAAAGTTTAGGCTCATTTAGGATCGTGACTGTACCTGTATATTTTATTTCGATGCAGTCGGGGACCTGTGAATGGGAAAAAATTCAACATATCAAGGTCCCCGACTGCAATCGAAATAAAATATACAGGTACAGTCACGATCCTAAATGAGCCTAAACTTTTCCGTTTGCTGTTTACGACCCTGACAGAACACTTACCTATATATTATATTTTACATTCATTAAGTTGAGTACCTAACATAACTAAAAATTATTTTTAGCTTTTCAGTTCGCTTTTAAACTGCAGTCGTGTTTTTTAATTTTTAATTAATTAATTTTATTGAAGTAGTTTTTATCGATATCACATATACATACACATCAACAAAAATCGTTTATTATCAAGCGACAAAGGTCCATTGATACATAATTTACAAACTAACATTTATGCAGATAAATGCTTGATAATAAATGATTTTTGCATGCGTAAATCATTAGTTCTCTGGAGTCAGATTTATGATTTCTCTATGTGTATAATTATAATTCCATACGATATTAAATAAAATCTTTCAAAAACAGGCAGCATTCTTGTTGTAATTTGTAGTTTTTACTTTGGCACTGTTATCCTGCTGAAGAAATCACGAGAAATGAATAGTTAGTTATCATTTTTTTAGGCACTTATTTACTGTTTAGTTAGTAGACCAAATTGGCAAAAATTGTAAACTTATAGAATTACTTCGGAGTCTGGATGTAATATTTTTTTTAGCTAAAATTGTCCCAAACATACGAATCGAGGCAAAACATTTAACTTTTTATTTTCTTTGCCGGTGACAGCTGGGTGGTGGTATGTATGTCGGCGGCCGATCGTAAGATCAGGCATATCGTGAAATTCCTAGGCATATCGTGAAACGTGAAAATCTTTGACGCTTTCCCTGAGTCGACGTTCTGGGCAGTTTGCCCTTCGGGCATCTAAAGCAACCTAACGAACCTATCCAACCTATATATTGGTTTAAAATGTCACTATCGTCAAAACATTACACAGGAACATTACGATCTGCCTGATCTTACGATCGGCCGCCGACATGTATAATATAATTATTTTATTTACTTTATTTGTATGTAAATTGTTTGTGCTACAATCGGGGTACTTTTAATTGTTACATGTAGGTACCTACTTTGGTTTAATAACTATTTATTTTAGCAATCAGTTTTATGACAAAATTATCGTGACAAAAACCGCTCTCTTTGTATGTACGATTGATCAATGAATTAAAGTCTTCAGGTACTTCAATTAAACGAATTAAAATCATAACATCAAACTACTGACACGCCAATTCGAACGCACATTAACATCAAAATGTTATTTGGATGATATCATTTAGTTATCGTGTGTCTCGCCCGCACCAATACTTACATGTACGGAAAAGAACGAGCGAAAAGCACAATGTCTGATGATTTAGATTACATTCTGATATCAGTATACGTTCGAATTGGCCTGTAAGTATCAAATCTTTGCATTCGCACTATTTTAGTCAAGATCCGGTTTTAGAGTTATCCCCCTTCTTTACTACTAGAAAGTCCTCTCTCTGCCACTCTAAATCAAACCTTATCCTAATTAAAATAAGGTATATTTTCTATTCCGCTTTTAAATTCATTAGACTAGTCTAGTAAATTGCATAAAGTTTTTGTATGTTTGTCGGTCAGCTTTGTTTTGCAAGTGAGTCATGATGATGATCAAGATCAATGAACTCCGGGTTGCCGAAACGGTCAACTTTGGCCCGGATCCCCAGCTTATATGACCTTGAATAGGGCTGGCACACTCCGCGATTTCGCCGCGTCGCTACAAGTACATGCGGCCCAGACCAATTTTGGTGTCTAGCAGTAGTAGTTTGTCGCGCACCGCTATGAAAAACTACGGAAAACTAGAAAAAAAACTAAATATCATCTTTATTGTCGTAATAGACGCGTTTTGTTAGAGAGTGAATCTTCTGTACCTAGTAGTACTATTATTTGTTCTGTGCCTTGAATATTTTTTTAAAGATTTCATCCTAATATCTGCTGTAAATCATCAACTGAACCCTAGTGTAAATTTCATTTGATAGCGTGACGAGTGTTCGCTTTTTGTCTATTTTTGTATGGGGTTTTGAACAGCACGCCAAGTAAGCGGGACGTTTTGGAAAGTCAAAATCCCATACAAAATTACACTTAACGCAAACGCGTACGTCACGTCACGCTATCTAAATCTAAACGCGCTAGGGGTAGGTACTGTATGACTGCAGGCTCCTTTAATAAACCTCTAGCTATCTCTAAAGTTATAGACTTCCACATACATGGGATTTTAAACAAGCTTACTATTAAATTTTGAGAAGTATAATCGTCTTTATGTATATGGGCAAAGAGGTCAAGTCAAAGACGTAACCTACTGACGTCAATTCAGCTGATCGCACCTTCAGCATCATACAGTCACCGTCAGAATGTATCGGAGCGGCCGAAGTGCTTAAAAATATCTGTACATGCACTCTAACGCCTTGATAATAAGGGCGTGTGTAGATATTTGAGAGCACCTTGGCCGCTTCTATATATTTGACGGCGACTGTGCCATAATAGCATCATCTATACACTGTTGACTGACAATTTTGAAACTTATTGCGAAGACATTAAGGTCTAACAATCTAACAAGACAGTACACGCGGCCACGTGTGATTCAGCAATAGCGGATCTAACCCTTTCGTCACACGAAGGACCTCGCCGATCTGATCTGAGAATGAATTACGAAAGTTGGGGAACGGCGGCGAGTGTGGAGTCGGCTTCTTATAAGGAAAAAACTTAAGTGTCATTTTATGGAACTTGCTAACTAGGTATGTAAACAAACCGCCATATAGAAAATGTCTCTGAATTATGAATTTACTAGTGACTTTTGTTTACATAGTTAGCAGGTTCCATAGAATGACACTTTAGGTAAGGAGACTAAGGGGTATTCTCCGTAGATGGAATTTTTTTTTAAGGTAATGTATCAATCTGAGAAAAATTGTATTGTATTGTATTAAAAATAGCCTGTGATGATTTTTTTATCGTTATGTTAAATGTTGTCTAGAAAGGTGTTTTAATACATAGGTATTATACTACCTTGAAAACACTTTCCGCATTATTTTTTGATTGAGATTATTAACTTGCTTTTAAAATGAGTTTAATGAATAGTGCGATCAACGATTGTACCTAATGATGAAAAACTAAAATAACTAAAAATGCGATTGGATTTGCAATTTTTTAATCCACGTCAACACATCCAAACGCGTTCTCATGTTTGTGTATTATCCTCTTTTAGCGTTGAAAGTTCGAAACAATACACCAGATGTTGATAAACTGAAGTGTCAATTGGTTGGTTTTAAAATAGTTCCTAAACCTGAACCGAACAGACTTGTGCAAAGCTTACTACTAATTGTGTAAAAAATATTGAAAAAGCCGGCTCCATACCATATCATCGAACACGCAAACTGTCCGCTGGGATATCCCAAACTGCGTTGCGCTAACTTCATTCAAACTCGAAGGTCCTACGATATATATCCACAACATTCGAAAACTGACTTTATTACAACTGAACAAAGCATACAATCACATATTACATAACATTGACCAAAACCGCGCAGCAGGTTTTAGTACAGGTTAAATTCCGGCAAATTAAATTCTACTTTCTGTGTATTGCTATAGAGTTGGTTTTCGCTTGTCCATGTTGTCAGGGTTGGATTGATACAATACGGATCCAAGAAGTTTGTGCAATTGTTATGTTGTTATTATATAAGGTTGTTTGAGGCTAGGCTGCTCACTCCGGCTTGCATACTACAGTGCATCGAACGTGGACTATATTTTACTGTTTTTAGGTAAGTGTGTGAAAGTGACATAATTTGTGAGATGCGTTTTGTGAAGTCTCTTTGTTTGTTATTAATTATTAAATCGGGTGTCAACGTTTTTAATTCATTGCATAATGTTTACACAAAACGAGTGTAAATAAAAATAATGTTATTAAGATACACTCTACTATGTATACTATAAACATAATAATAGCACACCTGATGGTTTTTTCATCGTCGCAAATAAAATCTTTCCTACTTTGGTTTTCTTTTTGATAAAGAATAATTCTCAGTGAACATCTTTTAATAAAAAACATTAGCATTATCACATATTACAAAAAAAACCGACTTCAAAAAAGATGAAATAAAATATCATCCTTTTTGAAGTCTATTCGTTACCAACTGATATGTTACTACTTGGCTTGGCGACTTCAAACATATCAGTTGGTAACGCATAGACTTCAAAAAGGATAATATTTTATTTCATCCTTTTTGAAGTCGGTTTTTTTTTTGTAAAAAGTTTTTATTTTTCCATTTTTAGTTTCAATCGGTGAGTGAAAAATCAATCATCCCCTATTTTCCTACCCTTAAGGTTGGATTTTTTTTCCAAATTTATATGGGACCAACTTCGGGGTATACCCTTTCCAATAAAAAAATAATTATGAAAATCGAACTACTCTGTAAAAAGTTATGCGTGGTCATAATAAAAAAAAAATATATACGCGTCGACTTGAGAACCTCCTCCGTTTTTTTCGTCAGTTAAAAAATAGGTACCTACTTATCAATATTTTTACGGACTAAATTTCTTACCGTAAATATTGTCGTTGTTTAAAATTTTACAAATCAGCTATTATTACATTTTATTTTACAAGCTTGACTTAATTATTACTGTGTTTCAATTAATGTATAACAGTTAGTTATTAAAAGTACCAGTTAGGAGAAAGTATCCTGACTTGGTTCGTATTATTTTAGGTCAAGACCACGAACATACGAACGTTACATAACGGATGTGGTATTGTTAATTTGGTTATGTCACAAAAGCTCATTATGTAACAAAGTGCATTGACGCATAATAACACTTAACCGATGAGTCTTTACCTTTACGTGGTTGGTAAATAATAACGTAAATAGGTTATTAAATAATATGTCTTGAAAACGGGTCTCTATTTTTTCCCAAATAGTTTTAAGCCATAATGTATTGTTTGCCCGCATTTTCGTTAGTTCGTTAGTTAGTTAGTCATTTGGTTCAGAAACGCGTCACTTTTCAGGATTGCCATAAAACAAACCTAACCTAACCTAACTTATCTATAGGATAACCTAACGAAAATTCTGAAATGTTAACGGTTTCAGTTTTATGACAAATGATAATATGACAAACAATACATTACGACTTAAAACTTTATGGCAAACAACGGGACCCCCTTGAAAACTGTACTAGCTTGAAAATATTATAATAAAATTTAGTTTCTGCTATTGGAGTTCATAATAATCTAAGTAAAGTAAGTACACATACATTACATCTTACTTTAAAGTGGATAAATTAAACAATCTTACGTCTAATATTTATCAGTCATGACATTGAACACTTTAACAAACTATGTAGATTTTTGACATACTAGTTCCAATTTTTTTTAATTAAATACCTACCTATTATCTCTCTGGTTTAATATGCTTAACTCAAATAAGTGCCATCAGCGACGGAATACAATGGGTAACTTTTCTAGATGAAGCTGAATATAGTGAGATATTATTAACTTCGGAAAATGGTCCATGACTGACACTTATGTCACGTATGTGGCACATAATTATGCACAGCACGAAAATACACAGTTTAAAATATGTCTCACGAAAGTTTAATATCGATCACATAATTATCACTGAAAATTATACCTTTCGTACTCCGTAGCTATGAATATTAATCCAAAGGAAAATTTTCCACTATAAAAAACTTGAGATCGGTCAATAAAAGTTTTGATTGGTTAAAATAATATTCTTTAAGTCAAATATCTTGCGCGGCATTACAAAAAGTACTTATACTTAAAAAGTACTTGTACCTATGAACATACTTACTCCCTAGTTGACGTTGCCAACATGAGCGCAGGGCTATAACCACGAAAATCGAAGTTCGTCAATTGCAGGCATTTTCTCAGTCACTCTAATTACGTCTTAATGAGCGTAAAAGAGAAAGATAGGCCCCCATTGCAGTTGAGTTGCTCGCGACACAATTTCCGTGGGATCATTTTTGAGCTCCAGTAAGTTATGCTAGTTATTTGTGCCGGGCAATACCTATACGTTTCGTGGCGTAGTATCTAAATTCTAGCCTCTGGGCTATAACCGCGAAAATCGAAGTTCGTCAATTTCTGGCGTTTTTCTTTGTCACTCTAATTACGTCTCAATTTGCGGATTTCCATTTTTGAGTTAGGCCCCCAATCCACAACTTCGTCCGCGTTAAAAAAGTAGTTAAATTTAACCTAAATACCATATCCACAATTTCAAAGATCGCTCTATTTTCTCACTAATTAAGGATTCAAATCACGCTTGGACATTGACGCTCAAAATGGGGCCGAATGATTCATTTTTGCTCAACAAAATTTAAGGCCCATTCGCCATACAATTTACTTTCAAATCAGTATTAAAATATTACGCTCTACGAAATAGGGTAGAATTTCGGAGATTGAAGGCTGGCTGTATCGAATTCCTCTGTGGATTATGACGCCGTTAGAATTGAACGTGATTTTGTTATTTTATTCGATTTTTAACTGAAAATATTACTTAAGAAGAAAACTTCGTGTAGATTTCATATAAACTTATTGAATATACGTACAGCTTCGCAAAAAAGAGTAGAAATTAAAAAGTGACAACACTGTAGCGTCGTCCCGTTTTCTTATATAAATTGGTTTGAAAGGGACTCTTTTTTGCCAAGCTGTAGGTATCGTAATGGAAGATTGGCGCCTATTTCACCAATTTGACAATTGACAATGACAATTTCATGTACAGTCACCACACGGAATTGTTACGCCATTTAGGGTCCTAGCTAAATTGGTTGTTCCATACTTACGCCACGGAAAGTCTAATTTAGCTAGAACCCTAAATGTCGTAACAATCACGGAGCGTGACTGTACATTTTTGGGTCGGCAAGCCACGATACATAGTGTCAATGTGTACTTCTAGTACCAGGCGGCCTAGCCAAGGAGTCAATCGCTTGCGCTTCGCCATCAAACCGCTTTGTGTCTCTCTATCACTCTTCCATATTAGTGTGACAGTGACAGTTGCGTTTCGTTCGCTACGGAGCGATAGCGATTAGCATGTTGTCGACAGGGTCAGTAATGTGTGGTGAATTGTCAATGTCAGGCGACAATAAAATTGTCAGTGTGGTGAATCAGGGGCCGACTTGACTTGTATAAATGACATGCTCATGCAAAAAACACTTCTTGGTGAAAGTTTCTGCTGGCAATGTCACCAGAAAACTGTCAAATTATGCTATTAAAAATGAATTTAGGTTCATACAAAAAGTAGATAACTGTGCCTATGACCGATTAAGTTCCGTTTCAGTTTTATAAATACCTATGTGCCTATTAGGTAAGGTAGGTACCTAAGTATAATTTATAACAAATATTAAGAATCAACTTGTAGATTAATTTAAAATAATACGTATAATAACAAGAAAAATACACACATAAAATTGTAACACGAGATGACAAACATTTCTTCCTTATGACTTTTACGAAAAAAAATGGACTTCAATTAAACTTGTAACTATTCATGATAATGTTAACCGGTCGAATGATTTCGCGCCATTTTTTTGCTCTGTTTGTCTACGGTAGGCTTAAGTCATTCACTCCCATCATCTCCACCATAAATCGAACTGTATTACAATAGATATAAAGTCTCAATTCACTTGCCAAAGAAACAAGTTCACGATACGTGACGCCAGTAACGTCAAAGCATAGACTCCACCGCATTCGAAACCCGAAGCGTATAATTTAATTTGAACTGTAAACGCATTTAAATACAGTTCATTTTTCTTGCGGCTTTGTATATTGCAGTCTCGCTCTACTTTCGATGTTCAAATTTTCCCGTTAGCTATGTGTAGCGGTCCCCTCATTGGCCATACAAGCCGTGACAGCAACCTACTTACTAAAGAAGACCGTATTCCTTCACCAGTTCCATTGAAATAAGTCTTATTAAATTTAGCCGCCTGCTCGACTTAAGTGACACGCTATTTCTAACTCTATTTGCATGTAAGACACGGTCTATAATTGATTGCATTACACATGCAGCTGACGACGAACTGAGTTTTAGAAGTCCATTTTGTACGCAAACGAAGATAACTTTGAACGTGTTCCGTGGATACTCGAAATCTTTACGTGAGCGATTTTGGACTTTGGTGTCAAATGTTTAAAGTTGAATTTTGAATGTGGTTGTGTGTCTAACATTTTAGACATAGTTTAAAACACGTGAAAGTTTTGCAGTGAAAAGCAAGTGTTGTTATCAGGTTATCAAAGAATGTGATTTGCTAAAGGATTTATATCATGATGTAAGTATCATTTGTAAACAAATTAGGACATAATATACTCTTTTGAAATTATTATTTTTATAATTTGTAGGCATATTAAAACGGCTTGCAATTTTCCATTAAAATTCTAGTTACCTAAATGTATACTCGCTCTACCAAATTAAAAAGAAAAAAAAACAACTTCGAAAAGTTATATCGTTATTCATAAACGCGCTAGGTACAGCGTCTATTAGTTTTTTTTGTCCTAATCTGTAATTTTCACTAATGTATTTATTTTGTAAGAAAAGGATAAAACATAATTAACTTATTGAGTCTTGTAAACTTGTAAAGTTACATGAATAAGGGGTTAGCATGTTAGTTCGTGATTCAATTTGCTTACCTATAGGTAAGTAGGTATATTGTATAGGTATCATGCAAGCAACATTGTCGCATTCTGTTTCCGCTTTAAGTAACGAAATTAACCGCTTTCGTGTACATATTACGATACCAATATTAAGTAGGTAGGTACAAAACTACATATTTATAATTGCAATGAAGTTGTCAGCAGCAGAAGTTGATAAGCGTCCGAGGTGTTCAAAAATACCTTGACACGCACTTATTCTCTTAACAATAAAGTCGCGTCAAGATCATTTTGAACACATGGCCCGCTTAGCAACTATTGCTGCTGACTGTACCTATTGTTGATCATTTTGACAAACTTTTATATTTGTAATAAAGCTAAAGGACAATATTTTGAAGATATTTCGTTTTGTTTTAGTAAAATGATTGTATAGTTTTAATTATATAAATATTGTAAAAACCGTATAAAAAAAGAAAAATATTCCTATAAATTAATGGTCAACGTATTTTTGTGCCAACTTGTAATGTATTCTTTTTTATTTATTTATCAGACATACTCGACATACATTTTTTTATCATTTAAAAATCAAATTATTTAAATAAATATTCGGTTCTAATCCGGCTTTCACCACTTGGGGCTTCGTCACTTTTTATATGACATAATTATATTTACTCAAATAACTTGTTTAGTAATAAAAATCATAACAATCATAATACATAGGCAAAGGGGTAAACATAGACTAGGAATCCTCTAGACGGAGTTTAGAGCAATTATTTCATGAAACCTGACAAAAATACTGGGGTGCGGGGGACGAGGTGAGCGAGTCCCGTGCCGTGATTGGTCCGTTCAAAGACACGGACGTCACACAAAGACACTTGACTCGAAAATGGAGTAAAACTACCGTATGTCGTGTCTGTGTAGGTAGATAATACATAGGTATTCTTCCTAAATTAACGATCACATGAGCAAATAAATAAGTACAACTTTTGAAACTCTTCTGTTTTGCATTTAATAGGTACGTATCTTATAATTGAAACCGTATCTAATTTAAATTGAATCGCTTGAACATAAAAGTGGATTATTTATTTAAGTGCCTAATTGGACTTTTCAAAGGGACTTTAGGAATTTATTTGTATTTGGAGAACTTGTTTTAATGATTACTTTACAGTTGTAATTGGTTAAGAGTTAAGACTTGTTGTACTTCTTGTAAAACTTGGACTATTGTAATGAGAATAATATTTTTTTTATCTGGCCTTACCTCAAGTAATAGTACAAGGTACAAGTATTAAAGAGACCTAATTATATTAAAATTAGCTCCAACCCGCGAATTAGTACTTCCAAAGTAAGTAACACACCCATTTCATAAACTAAAATGATGATTCCCGTGATAAAACCTACCTACGTTATGTATACTGTACGAGTATGTATGTAAACACTTTATTGTACATAAGACAGAGGTTAAGATACAATTAAAAAGAAAGTATACAATGTACAAAGGCGAACTTATCCCTATAAGGGATCTCTTCCAGTCAACCTTTACGTTATGTTCTTTCCTAGAACTCTTTAACTGTTTCCATGCAAAAACTCCGTTAAATCAGTTTACATTTAATTGCCAAAAAATTCAGTTCAATTAATCATTATTCATTTGGCGTTCAACAAAAAGGTCTTAAGGGGCCCACTGATTAACAGTCCGCCGGACGATATCGACCTGTCAGTTAGAACAAAAAGTTGACAGCTCCGAACAACTGACAGACCGATATCGGCCGGCGGACTGTTAATCAGTGGGCCCCTTTATACTCATCTTGGCAGCTACCTTAATAAACTGCAGAAAACTGTAGTATAATATATGTATACTGTTGAATTTAAAGGTAAATTATCAAACATTATCATGCCAAATATCGGCATAGACAAGCAATCGGCAGGTGTTAAGAAAATTGCGTCATGTACAGTGGGCCAACAAAGTGGTCTAACACCCTACGGTTGAGGTTCGTTTGAACGTCATGAGAGCACAAGGTCGATTTACTTTAAACTCCGTTAGAAAAGTCAACCTTAGCGATCGTTAGATCTCGCAGAAACTTTTTTCAAAACTGGTAGACCACTTTCTTGGCCCACTGTACCTGACATTTTTGTGGAATTCCCATGGTGAGATTATTTGGTTCAGTGTACACGACAGCAAATAAACCTATTTTGACACGGAAATATTTATTTAGGCCTTATATTTGCCAAGGCCGGCCTAACGATATCTTGTGTTGACATGTATCAGGGAATATCATCGTATTCGGTAAATAAGGGGTACTTAGGTTGTCACTTGCACACACAATAAGGGTGGTATTTACTTGTCGTAAATGTTCCTAATTTAAGAAGACGTGACTTACTTTACGGTAAAAATGTGTAGGTAAATACCTGTAGAATGTGGATATTTTTGTAACATTCAGAGATTTTCCTGTACTTTCACATTTAATCAACATGTCCTTTCAACAGGCAGTGTTTCCTGACAAGTTAAAGATTTCCATTGTTAAACCTATTTTTAAAGCAGGAGACAATAACTTTCCTGGAAACTATAGACCAATTACGCTTATACCAATTTTCGCTAAAATCTTAGAGAAAGCAATGTATACAAGGCTGTTGTCTTTTATTAAAACAAGTGAAATAATAAGTGACCAGCAAAATGGCTTCCAAAAAGGCAAATCCACCACATTGGCCACGTTTAATTTAATAAACAAGATAGTTAATAATGTAGATAAGGGTCACAAAACTGTTGCCATATTCTTTGACATGAGCAAAGCCTTTGACCATGTATCGCACAAGTTATTATTAAGGAAATGTGAAGCCTATGGCATGAGAGGACTGATAAACTCGTGGATTGAGAGCTATCTCAGAAATCGACGCCAAATAGTAGAAATAGTAGGTGTAGACGATGAGAAAATGCAACAGAATTATAGATCAAACATGTTATGTAATAGGGTTGGCGTACCTCAAGGGACTATACTTGGACCTTTATTGTTCCTTTTATACATTAACGATCTGCCTCTAATTACAAGTCACAGTTGTACCTTATTTGCGGACGATATCTCAATCGTTATTTGCGATAGGGATAATGAAAATTATGAGAATATTATTAATACTGCTATTGCTGACATAATTAAATGGTTAAATAATAATAATTTACAAGTTAATATTGATAAAACAAAGTACATTCAATTTATTAATAGAAAAGGAAAGAAGGATAAACTGCATATAGCCTATAATGGACACACTCTCATAGAATGTGATACCACTACGTTTTTAGGGTTTGCTTTAGATGATCGATGTACTTGGAAAACGCATGTGGATAAGGTATGCTCAAAAATTAATAGATTTGTATATGTTTTATGGCGATTGACACGCATAACTGATATGAAAACTGCTATAATGGCATATCATGCTTATGTTGTATCCAATTTAAGATACGGTATATTGATTTGGGGCAATTCATCATGTATAAATCAGGCCTTTATAGCACAAAAACAATGCATTAGAGCATTATGTAACATCCCTCAAAACTGGCCTCAAAGAACATCATGTGTAAGTTCTTTTATTAAGTTGAAATTGTTAACGGTGCACTCGATTTATATATATGAAGTTTGTGTATTTGTTAAATTGCACCCCGATATGTTCGTCATGAAAAGAGATATAACACATTTTAACACTAGATATCCTGACAGACTAGTACTCCCTAATATGCATACAGTCATGAAAAATAAAAGCTGTTACGCAATGTGCGTTAAAATATTTAACACACTGCCTGATGAGCTTAAACAGCTACCGCTTAAAAAATTTAAAAACAAACTGTACTCTTTCCTTGTTGACAAGTGTTACTACAGTCTGAATGAATTTTTAGATAAAACTGTATCTTCATAATTTTAGAATTTTAAGACTTTTAATAGTTTTTTATAACTAGTTTAATAATGCATGTTTATGTTTAAAAATAATAATGTAAATTAAACTTAAATTTAGTATAATTTCACTTTGCATGGCTTTTTAAAGCCTAAATGTGTATGGCTCTATAAATAATAATGTAACACCATTGTATACCACATTTAATGGCAAATAAATATATTTCTATTTCTATTTCTATTTCCTTTGTTTTTGAGATGAAAAAGGATTTTTTTATACAAAATCCAGCTTCAGGAAACTTTTCGATTTTCCCATAAAAATGGTACATACTTCATTCCGACTTCTACCACCGAAAATCATAGAGATGGTTTTTTAAAGATACGGAGTCCGATTCGGCCTCACGATAATTTGAAAAATGATACTTCAAATAAAAAAAATTGCATGTTGCTGCATAATTTACGTTCTTCGTGGTACTTTTTCACAAACTGAAAACTAAACGGTCTTTTTTTTTGTTATCCATGAGGCAAAAAGATTATTAAAGTCTTATCCTTATTTCGAAATGTAGTTCAAAGTACGATAATTTTCTTTCTGAAGAAGTTATTATAGTTAACCTACAAATACTATCTTTTGATTTATTCCAAAACTCCCTTAGGTGCTCGTAACTACCCCGCCTTCCCCTAACCATAGAGAAATATAGTAAGATAAGAGTGCTCACTCCATACATCAGTTTTGATACCAAAAAGACTATTCATTTCAGTGTCTACATCTAGCATCGAGTAGCGGAACTATCAGTACTGCTACATCTATTGTCAAGTAGCAGTACTGATAGTTCCGCTACTCAATGCTAGATGTAGACACTGAAATTAATAGTCTTTTTGGTATCAAAACTGATGTATGGAGTGAGCAATCTATGTATTTTTTTCTCTATGCCCTAACCCTAGTTTTTGTGGTTTGTTCCTGGTTCGTCGTATTCCTGTTTCGTCGTATTCCTGTTTCGTCGGATTCCTGATTCGTCGAAATGTGCTAAAAATGCTAGAAAAAGTACGATCGCTGGTGATTACATTAAATCTTCATATTTAGGTAGTAAATACTGGTTTACTGCACGACATATTTCATTATATGTATATAATTCCGACGAAACAAGAATACGACGAATCATCAGGAATCCCACGAAACAGGAATACGACGAACCAGGAACAAACCGTTTTTGTTTACTTTCAGATCAACAGTTTCCTAAAATGCCTGCAAGCTGGTGGACGGTGGTGGTGTTAGCCACTCTTGCGTTGCGATCGCAAGCCGATGGGGGGTTTAGGCTGCCCGACCAGCCGCCCAAGGAGGAAAGGGAGGAGGGGAGGTCACTTCACTTTAATGGAGGTCAAAGATCGGTAAGACTTTTTCTAGTGTTCATTGCAATATATTGTAGATATATTCTGACACTTAACCTTTGCCTGATGATGATAAATTTTTTTCGGGTAGGTGAATAAAAAGTGACAACATCACCTCAGCTGATTTATTTATTGTTTTTATTTATTTTTACATATTTTGGACTTAATCTGACATACACTTATGACCAATTAAATTGTTTTCACCTACCAGCAGTTAGTCACTAATTCCTTTTAGTAAATCTTTAAATATCTTCCACTTCACATTCTTAACCTCAAAGTAACTGTCAAGATGGATTCTCTCAAGCAGTCTATGGCGGAGATGACTAAAACTTTCAACACTCGGATGGCAGGGTTCCAGAAAGAGATTGAGAGGGCTGCTCCAAAAGATCCCACAGTTGCTTCGGTGTCAGCAGAATTCCATACCTTCAAACAATTCATCCTGACCACTTTGGAGGCCATGCAAAAACAAATTCAGTTTCTGAGTGTGCAGCTGGACCAGCAGGAGATGCGCTCCAGACGGAAAATGCTCTTGTTGCATGGTGTGCCCGAGACTGACCCCGAGACTGACCAGGAAATGACATCGACAGTTGTGGAACTTTTGAATGAGCATCTCGAGGATAAGCTAACCATCAATGATGTGAAGCGCTGTCATCGCTTGGGTCAGCCTCGCAAGAATCTAACCAGGTGCATCTTATTGAAGTTCAGTGATGTGTCAGTGCGCAACTCTGTCTGGTTCGACAAGAAACGCTTGAAGGGCTCCGGAGTAACACTGTCAGAGTTTCTCACTAAGCCACGGCATGATGTTTTCATGGCTGCCCGGGAGCGTCTTGGTATCCGGAGATGCTGGACTCGCGACGGGAACGTGTACGTGCTTGATGCGGCAGACAAGCGTCACTGCGTGACATCTGTTGCAGAGGTGGAGCAGTTCCCAGCGGCGGTCTCAGTTGGTGCTCAGGGACCTTCACCTTCGGGCGCCGGTGCTCCCCAGGACCAGTCCAAAAGGCCCAGGAAGCCGCCTAAGAAGTTTTAATTTGATCTTTCTTCTCTTGCAAATATTGTAATGGTTTTTATAGTAGTGGTGTTATTTGTTAGTTTGCCTTCTCAATTTAGCAGTGTAATAACCATTGCGCTCTTTGATAACTCGCTACCCACTTGGTTACCTGTACAATTTATCACTTTTTTTTTTTTTTTCTTAAACAATCGTGGGTTGATTTCGTGTTATATTCTATTAAATTTGCGTTACATTTTCATATCTGTGACATGTGACACGACAGCTGTCAAAACTTTTTAATTTTGTTTCCACGTTTCGTTTCACGCTCCATTTTACTGTTACTTAAGTCATGTTCATGTATTAAGTTTTATTATTTTCATTTCCTTTTCTTTGATGGTTGTGTAAGCAATGTAATTTTAACTTCTTGAAATAGTTAAGTATTATTATATTAACTGCTGGTGGATAGTTAGACTTGGCGTAGTATAGTTGGTATTACCAACTAGGTACCTAATATCGGTTTTATTTATATACAAATATATTTATATTTTATTTTATTTATTTATGACATTGGATAGCAGTATTAATAGTAATGTATCTTCTGATAATTTTTCTTCTTGTACATCGGATAACGACACTGACAGCTTTTATAGTCTCCCTCCTCCTCTTCGTGATGTTCTCATCAGTCAACTAAAAGATGTCCCTAAAAATTTTAATATTATACATATAAATGCACAGAGCGTTCCAGCCCATTACACCGACCTTTTAACTTCTTTTGATTTATCCGAAATCCATGCTCTTCTTATATCGGAATCCTGGTTTAAACCATGCCTTCCTTCGACTTCCTATTCTCTACCAGGATTTCACTTGCTTCGTAATGATCGTATAGGAAGAGGAGGCGGAGGGGTAGCCATTTATCTTCGATCCCATATTGCCTACTCCATTATTAGTTCGTCAGTTTCCTCTACCAATGCCGCCGAGTACCTCTTCCTTGAGCTAAAGATTTCTAACTCTAAAATTCTTCTCGGAGTTTTCTACTCTCCTTCTATTCACATTGACTATTTCTCTTCCTTCGAAAAGGTACTCGAAAACCTTGTGCCTTCTTATAATCACCATATAATTATGGGCGATTTTAACACTTGTCTCTTAAAAAATGATTTCCGGTCTAGATCTCTTAAGTCCCTGGTTGAGGCGAGTAATCTTTCTATCTTACCCTCTGGTGCTACTCATCATTTTCCCAACTGTTCACCCTCTCTTCTTGACATCACCCTGGTCTCCTCTCCTTCGCTAGTTGGGAAATATAGTCAACACTCTGCCGATGCATTCTCTTATCATGACTTGCTCTGTTTATCATATAAAATTCGTCCCCCTAAAGCAAAACCCAAAATTATTATGCAGCGCAATTTTAGTAGGTTGAAGGTGGCGGAACTTCGCGAAGATGCCTATAATATTGATTGGAGTGTGATCACAGATGCTGGCACCGTAGAAGACAAAGTCGCTCTTTTCAATTCTCTACTGATTCAACTTTACGATGTTCACGCTCCGATCCGCCCAATCAAATTAAGGCATCTCCCTGCTCCCTGGTTGACTGATGAGATCAGGGCGTTAATAGAAAAAAAGAATCGAGCTAAATGTAAATTTAAATTGAACGCTTCTGACAGGAACAAATCCAAATATCACGCGCTGAGAAATCATTGCAGCACTGTGTGTCGTGATGCTCAGCGACGCCACATTCATAAGTCGGTGGTAGACGGTCAACCAGCCAAAATTTGGAAATGTCTAAAATCTTATGGAGTTGGAAAGCCTGTAAATAGTCCGTTACCCAACGGCCTTAACATAAATGACCTTAACCAACATTTCTCTTCCTCCACTGTTTTTAGTGGTCCAATTAAGTCTAAAACTCTCAACTATCTTTCTTCCTTGCCAACTCAAGATTTTTCTCCCTTTTCTTTCACCGAATTCTCTGAGAGTGACGTCGAGAAGAGCGTTTTATCCATAACATCTAATGCTATTGGCGTCGACTGTGTGGGCCGGAACATGATACTCCCTCTACTTGACCTCCTTCTTCCCATCATCACCAATATCTTTAATAATTCAATTTCTTCATGCAGTTTCCCTAATTCCTGGAAAGACGCCGACATTATTCCCCTTCCAAAAAAGTCTAACCCGTCCTCCTTCTCTGATTTTAGGCCTATATCCATTCTCCCATTCCTCTCAAAAGTTTTAGAGCGTCTTGTGCAGTTGCAATTAACTTCTTTTCTAAATAAAAACTCTCTCCTAAATCCTCTCCAGTCAGGGTTTCGTTCCGGCCACAGCACGGTCACCGCACTAGTAAAAATTTCCGACGATATCCGATCTGGCATGGATAACCGAAACCTAACGGTGTTGACGTTGCTAGATTTTAGCAACGCCTTCAACACCGTTGATTTCGACATCTTGTTGGGGATTTTGCGCTCTCTCAATGTGTCCCCTGCAGCAGTGGCGTGGTTTCATAGCTACTTGGATGGTCGTCGGCAACGGATTAAAGCTGATAATTCTTCATTTTCATCTTGGTGCAGTACGCTGGCTGGCGTTCCGCAGGGTGGCGTGCTGTCCCCTTTACTTTTTTCTATTTTCATAAATTCTATTACTTCAAACCTCCTTTCTTATTATCATCTTTATGCCGACGACCTCCAAATCTACTCTCAAGGCCCGGTAGACCGTTTACCCCAACTTATCAATTCCACTAACACCGACTTAGTACGCTTATCTGAATGGAGCTCTTGCTATGGTTTAAAGGTTAATCCGTCCAAAACTCAAGTAATTATTATTGGCAGCCCGAGAAGCATAGCAAGGGTCGACTTCGAAAATTTACCTGGTGTTTTTTTCGATGGGGTACTTATTCCTTTTTCTAACCAGGTTAAAAATCTGGGCGTGATCATAGATCGAACTCTTTCTTGGATTCCGCAGATCAGTGAGGTGAGTAGGAAGATCTTTGCTACGGTTGGTTCCCTACGTCGAATTCGTAACTTCTTGCCTCTCGCCACTAAAATTGCGCTGGCTCAATCTCTCCTCCTGCCCATTTTGGACTATGCGGATATTTGTTATTTAGACCTTACTGAAGAGCAATTGAATAAACTCGAGCGACTTCAAAATGTGTGCATTAGGTTTATTTTCGGGTTGCGCAAATTCGATCATATATCAAGCTTTCGTTCGCAGCTTAAGTGGTTGCCTATCCGTTTCCGTCGCAACATGCATATTCTCTCCCTCCTGTATGCCACACTGTTTCATCCCAATACTCCCTGTTATCTCAAAACCCGGTTTAAATATCTTTCCTCCATTAGAGGCTCTCAAAATCTGCTACTTGTTCCTCCTCCTTCTTCGTCAAAATTTTACATTAACTCTTTCAGTTTTCGCTCTGTCCGGCTGTGGAATGCTCTGCCTGTTGATATCAAACGTGCTAAATCACTATCTATTTTTAAAAGCCTATTAAAAAATCATTATTTATCTCTTTCATAATTTTTTCAAAAGTTTTCTTATAACTCCTCGCCGTTGTCCTTTAGCCTCCTTTGTCATTTACATATTTATTTGTTATTTATATAATGTTTATATAGTAATAAATGTAGTATATTTTTATATCTTATATTTGTAGTGTATGTATTTTATTTTATTTTTATTATTTGTTTTATTTTCGCGCCACCCGTTAACTTGAATCTGTTTCGCCGTCTCACTATCTGAAGGTTGTCTGGAAGAGATCGCTATTTAGCGATAAGACCGCCTGTTGTTACCTACATTTTTGTACCTGTTCATACTTTTGTACTATTTCTTTTGTAGTGTGCAATAAAGCATTTTATTATTATTATTATTATAAATTTCCTTTAAAAAGCTTATATGTATACATAATACGTAGTAAGTATCGATTCGAAACAGTCCATCAAAATTACGTCGGAACCGATTAAATTATGATTTAGGTTAAGGATAACTCATGCTGGACCGGGCCGGGGCCGGGCAGGAGCTTGATCGAGCCGAAAGCACCACGTGATCACCGACCAGCCGTCATAGAAAATTTTGCCCGTGTTGAGAACTGCCCATGTCTAATAGTCTATTTCATCAGAAAACGAATTGCCTTCTGCCTGCCTGGTGATTTCGTTCACCTAATACCCAGACCGCTCAAGCATTGTCTTTCTCTAACTTGACAAACCATTACCTTCCAGCCCGAAGCCCAAGGCCGAGGGTTCCTGGACTGGCTAGGCTTTGGCGAAGACCAGGACCCGTACATCCAACAGGCCACTCAGCAGTGCGTCAACGGGGACCTTGGTGACTGCTTCAAAGCACAGGCACTACGCTCCTTTGATGATTTCTTCGACAAGCCTGCTTACCAGTAAGTAAAACTCCAAGATCCAATTTGGCTGCCGTATAAACACGGTATCGATTTTCAACCTTACTTATACATATATTCCTTAATCTGGACGCCTTTTTTGGCAACCTTATGGTTAGCACGGATTTTTACTTAAGCGACTGGGTCAAAAACGTTCGAGAATACTGGCGTCTTTTTAGCGCGCAATTTGGGAAAATTTTACTGAGGCTTTAGCCATACAGCATTTAAGAAGTAGAAGAAGGAGAAGGTTGAAACATGCCTAGAAGGGCTAGGCGAGAAAATTAGCCTTTGAAGTCCATTTAATTATGATGTACACAGGAAATTCGCATAGCTTTAACTCATACTTAAAAAGTTTTTGATCCGCCTATCATCTAAACTTTCCAATCTAGATTAGAAACTAAGCCTTAAGGTCCAGTTATCTCACAATGTTTTTCTTGATCAAAAGATCAAAAGATGTTTCGTGGGTAAATTCAGAGACTCTTTGATACAAGCCGCAGTACGAATCTAAAACATACACGGTACCTTTTATTTTATATTATAATATTTCCTATTGTGTTGTACTAAAGGTAGGTAACTAAAAAAAACGCCAAGTTCTGTTTTAAGCTACATACAAGCACGAAGAGAAATAAAGCTCGATCCAAACAAATGAGACAATGTTTTATTTTATTGTGCGCGTTTGGTACAAACCTTCGTCCGTTACTTTAAAATAACTCACTAAACCTTAATTGTGAATTTCGCCTACCTAAGCACCAGATCACCAGAGCATTAACTAATTAAACTTATCACAGGCTATCAGAGAACGCTGTACTAGTGAAGGTGGAGTCCCAAGCCAGAGCCCTGGCGAGGGAACCCCCACAACTGAGCTCCCAGCCCCGCAGTGAAGACTCCGACTGGGACGCGTTGCTCAAGTTCGGGATGAGGAAGATTGAAAGGTAAATCTTTCTTTCATGGTTTTATGGCTTCGGCACACAGGCGCGTTTTCCGGGCGGGGCGTGAGCGCGGCGTGAGCGTTTTGTATGTAAAAGCGGCGCGCCCCGGTCACGCCGCGCCCGGAAAACGCGTCTGTGTGACGAAGCGTTTAGGAAAAGCCAGCAACTGAAATGACCAAATACGGCCTGATTTTTAATTGGACGTATTCTTTTAGGAGCTTTTATTTACTGACTTTACTGTAATTCATTTGCAACAAATAAAATGCTGTCAACCGTAGTTCAAAAGAAAATAGTTTCTAAGAATTTTAAGCTCCTAAAATGTATTTTTTTATTTCCCAACTTGCCGCGTAAAAATCATAGGTTTTTTATAACAAACTACACGTTTTTTTGTACACTTGTACATATTATGGTAACACATCTTTAAATACACCTATAGTAACAAATACACGTACCGATATATAAAAAAAATGGCTATAAGTAAACAATTTTAGGCTAGAGCAGGCCTATGGAACTCTCCGCGCGAGCTCGGTTTTATACCTACGAATCCGTTCCCGTTTACGGTAGAAAAGCAAGCCAGTTGGTTGCCACGCGCGCTCACGCACGCACGTCGCGTCGCCGCGCGCTCGTATATGCTAAAATGTATGCGAAAGAAATGTCTTGAACCAATGAACAAACAACACTACTTGTAGTGTGGATGAATGCAGAAAGAACAAAACTAATAAAAAATACCGTTTTTGCTCTTCCGATAGATAGGAAAAGTAGGTAGACATTCTCAATACAAGTACTTTTGGTTTTATTTTTACGATAGGTTCAATTGTGGTTGCAAGCTACAAGCTACTTAGGTTTATAAAACGGCGTAAACACTGCGTTTACTGCAGGGAGATATGACCTTTTAAAATGTCACGCAGTCACTCGTCGGAATGAAACGCATAAACGGAATATTGTAATTACTTATTGCAACTTATCTTGCTCATGGTTATTTTACGCTATGCTTTTATATGACCAGTTCTAATGTTAGTTTGACAATTAAAACTTATATTTGTACCTACCTAAGTATTATTTGTAAAATCATTTCTAAGCGTCGGCAACCCTAGCGTTGCGCCGGTGCGCGGCGGCGCGTTGAAGGTCATTCCATTGTATTTTAGTGTAGGTATTAAAACGGTAGGTATTTGCGTTTTCTTTGAGAGATAAGTATCTGTTCGTAAGAACTATTATATAATCTGTGGCTAGAGTCTGTTCGGAAAGAGAAGAGTCGTGGAATGTATTGGGCCCCATACTAGTGTCACTTACGAATTTACGAACAGCAAACTTTGCTTTGAAACTGTACAATTTTGAAGCTTAACCTTTTCGACGCCGTGTCAAAAACAAAAGCTGTCACTCAGACGCCACGTCACCGAAGTGTTAAAACTGAAATTGGACTTTATGCATATGCACCTAGGTCTATGTTACTCTGTGGTCTATGACCGATTAATCCGTCTTCGGCGTTGGACCTGCGATGCGTATATATCGGTCATTGGCGTCCAAAAGGTTAGCTATAAAATATCATTAGATAAACAGTCAATTCAGTCAGTTTTGGTCTTGGCCGATTTCTTCAGACGGTAACAGTTTAACTGACAGTGAAAAGGGTCAGGTAGAACTAACAAAGGAATACAAAGTAACTACCTATTATACTTACTTTACTCTTTGATACAAACCATAAAGAAGCATTTCCTTTCGAAAGACGTGATCTAAATCAAACTGGATTTTCAAACAATCTCCCCAATGTGACAGCAACTCTAAATGTCACAGTCAACGGTTCTCTCGAATTCAAACGGAATCAAACAGCATGCGATACTGGTAATGCGACGTTCAATAATTCATTTATCTTGCCAACTCACACGCGGATGCCAAAGGCAACAGCACATGCAAAGCAGTAACTGGACTCAGTTGAAACATAATGCAATAATATCTGGGAGACCGAGCTTTGCTCGGAAAACATATAAAAATTCAAAAATGCGCGTTTTCCCAGAGATAAGAACTAGCTCGATCAATTTTTCGCCCCCGAAAACCCTGCTAAATTTCATCGAATACTTTAAAGCCGTTTCCGAGATCCCCGAAATACACATGCATAAATACATTATAATCACATCTATTTAGGAGGGGTAGGCAGAGACCACGGATTTCCACTCGTTACGATCCTGACATACCTCTTTCGCTTCCGTTACTAACATTCCTCATACACGCTCGCCGGTTTAGGGTGCTCTTGACCTGACCTTTCTTCAGGATTTCCCCAATCTGATCAGAGAAAGTCCGTCGAGGTCTGCCCTTTCCAACTACCTCCGAAATATATATACATATATATATATATAAATAAATATAATAAACAAGAATTGCTCGTTTAAATGTATAAGATACTTTAATATGTAGTTGGTGTCCAGCAATTCTGCAGTACCCTTTGGTGGCCTTTTCAGTTTACTACTAACTTGACAGACTCTTGAAAAAAAGATTTTTTTTTTATACTTACTAAATAACTAGCGTCCCGCCCCGGCTACGCACGGGTTAACAAATTATGCATAAACCTTCCACTTGAATCACTCTATCTATTTAAAAAAACCGCATCAAAATTCGTTACGTAGTTTTAAAGATCAAAGCATACATAGGGACAAGCAGACAGCGGGAAGCGACTTTTTTTTATACTATGTAGTGATGACAACATGGATGGAAACTAAAACTCCCTAGTTAGAAAAATACTGAATTTCTTACTGCTTTAGTCCACCTGTGGCGCTCTGACGGCACCAGCATCACTTGGCTGGAGCCGTGAACGTTTAATTTAGATGCTAAGCGGATATCCGGATTTTCAGGGCTGTGCCAACAGAGAAGCGATGGGGTGATATTTAACATATTGACGTTTTGACAGTTTCGTCCGTCGTTTCGGTAGCTGCTCTTAGAATAGTTATATAGTGATGATGGCTTGAAATAAATTAAACAAGATCGTTTTTGTGTTAAAAATAAGCGGATGGAATTAAGTGCATCATCCATAGGTTTGGATTCGTGAGCGATATAAAGGCATATAGAAGCAATAATTCAACGATATTAACAATAATCCTGCAATAATAACCTTTGAAGTCAGTCTATTAAAATCAGCAAAGAAGCCAAGACATCATAAAAACCAATAAAAAGTGCGTAACATACAAAATGAGCCAAAATTTTTCAGATAGGTAGGTATATATTAGATTCTGTGCGGAAAGAGAAGAGTCGTGGAATGTATGGAGCCCAATACATTCCACGACTCTTCTCTTTCCGAACAGACTAACTTTACATAATCCATAATTTAATTTTATTGATAGAAGTGGCAACCCTACATGAAAATATTCAGCTCACGTTCGTTTATTTCAATTTCCGGTTCTCTTTGATATGCCAACAAGTAATGTATATAGGCACAATGGCACATATTAATTTGAGCTACCATTTAATATACAATATAAAAAGTGGTCTATGTTTGGAATTAACGCTTTTGTTTTAAAACAAAAATTAAAAATTAATTTCAACATGCCAAGTTTTAGATCAAATATCACGGGATATTCACAAAAATATAATTGAAATCTTCTGAGGTGATTCGACCCGAACCTTAATCTGTTAAGGCGCTGTAAGTTCAGAGAGCAGAGTTTTTAAATAATGGTACCGCTTTAGTAGATCACAATACGGCTGCCAAAAAATTTATTAGCAATCGTCCTCACTATCGCTAATAAAATTTGGTATCATCTTGGGTCGTCCCATTCGTTTTTCGTCAAGTTCTTAAATTAGTCCTATTCTGCTTTCATCACCCATTCTACATTCGTCACAATCGTCCGTGGCTTTCAATGTAGAATGAGTGACGAAAGTAGAATAGGACTAATTTAAGAACTTGACGAAAAACGAATGGGACGACCCAAGACGATACCTAAAATTTTCTCAAGTGACTTCATCGATTCGAATCCTGATTTTTTGACTTTACAGCCCAATAGAAAAAAAAACACGAAAATCTATAGGTCTGAAACGCACTTTAAAACTTTGTAACAATTTATGCACAAATGCTAAAAATATGAAAATTGCTTCTAAACATGCACAATTTTATTTTTGAGGGAAGTCATCAGGAAGGTTTTTTTTTGTCAATACTTACAAAAAAATTAAAATCAAAAACATTATATCGCGATCCTGGGCACGCACAGCCATCTCGCTCATGCTTACGCTCACAGTTAGGTACCTACGTTACAGTCAGTTACGGTCAGTCGTCTCAGTTACCTGAGACAAGAACCTGAACCAGGCGTGTCTCACTCCGCGATTTCGTCGCTTTGCTACAGGTAGCTAAAAGTACATCCGTTCGGCCCCAATTTTGGGGAAAGCCATAAGCCGCGCGTGGCGCTGTCGCCACCTAGCGGCCATATCTGTGCTGATCGTAACAGACGCGTTTTGTTAGAGAGTGAGTCTTCTGTACTATTATTTATTCTGTGCCTGAACCAACGGGGCCTTAAGTAAAAATAAAATAAATAAAGAGTGCCATGCATCACTCAAAATAAATGAAGTTCATGTAGATCTCATTTGATTGACAGATTGGAGTGCTGGGGCAGAAAAATAAATGAATATCGCCCATCAATCATAATCTGAAAGGTTACTAAAGTAACACTTAGGCACGGCTTGAGTAGATTTTTGACTGATTATATTTTATTTCTAAGAAGCAATTTCATGTTTTATTTATTCACAATTCGATTATCCAAAAAAATCATCTATCAAAACTTCTGGAAGATTCTTTACTTTGAGCATTGCTTAGCCTGCTTAAATAAAAACTGAAATAACCTGAGGTTTAAATACCTTGGTTCGGAAACCATATCTTAACCCCGGATGAAGGCAATTTCATACTGATAATTAAAAGGATGTACGAAGACCAATTGCAGAACAATCGCTTAAAAATAACTATATAGGTACTGTAAACAATTTATTGAACATTGTTTACAGTATTATTTTTTTATGATAATATCTGGGAGACCGAGCTTTGCTCGGAAAACATAATATATAAAAACTCAAAAATTCGCGTTTTCCCAGAGATAAGACCTAGCTAGATCGATTTTTCGCCCCCAAAAACTCCTATATAGTAAATTTCATCGAAATCGTTAGAGCCGTTTCCGAGATCCCCGAAATATATATACATATAAATAAATAAATACTTATACAAGAATTGCTCGTTTAAAGGTATTCGATTAGATAGGAGGCAGACGCATCGCCTGATGGTGATGGTAAGCATTTACTGGACACCTGCAACACCAGAGGGATTGCCAGGGGGTTGCCGTCCTTTAAAATGGGAGTACGCTCTTTTCTACAAAGTTTGAAAGTCGTATCAGTCCGAAAATACCGCGGGTGACAGTTCATTTCAAAGTTTAGCTGTAGGAAGTTTCTGGAGAAACGCACAGTTGAGGACTGCCATCCATCTAAACAATAAAACTATTAAAACGGATTATATCGCGTATATTGAATTTATACTACATCCCGACGTTTCGAACTCTTTACAGCGTTCGTGGTGGTTCGTGGTGATGGGTGGTGGTGGTGAAGGGTTCGAAACGTCGGGATGTAGTATAAATTCAATATACGCGATAATCCGTTTTAATAGTTTTGTTTCATGAGTAACTTTCGCGGGCACCGAAGTCAATAATAGATTTCAAATTTAGGCCGGTTTTCAAATGACAATGGTTTTGTATCCGGTGGGAAAGATTTAACAGTTGTAATACAAACAATAAATAAACACAATCATTAAAAATACTTAAAACTAAGAAATAAATTAGTAACAACCTTAACTATAAATACAACTTAACCTAAGCCAACCCATAAAAACTAATCGAACAACCCACCCCGCATCGCTCCCGATGCAAAGGTGCCCATCACGCCCACCGTGATGGACAACCTCTGCAGTTATAATTAGTTGACTCTATCCACAGGTTCCTGAGGTCTACTGCCCTGGAAATGAACCTCGATGATGACGTCACGTCTAATGGCGTCATCGCACCGCGGTTCCTAGACGAGATCGCTGATGAGGTCGACGTTATTGAGGACAAGAAGGCCCCGCCTTTCCGTGAGTAGTCAATTTGTTTACAAACGATAACTATTTATTTAAAACGTAGTGACAGTTTCGCGAAAAAAATCTGCGTATATCTACAATCTCATCAGCACATTGTGCCATATGAAAGCAGTGGTCAAGAGAGACGAATGGTCTCCAAAACCCAAATTGTTTAATAACTATATACAGCAAAACTGATTATAGTCGTTACAGACTGATGGCAGTTCAAACCAGAACAAAAAAAAAATCTACAATCTACAATATTGAATGACCAAATCAAACTCATTAAATATGTTTCTGTGAAAATGTTGTACCCTAGCCTAGCTTAATTTGTAAAATTACATAATCAGAAAATTTAATATCAAAACTAGTTTTTTGTAATCTTTAACTATCCCCTTATTAATTTAATAAAATAACGTACGTACCTATCTAAAATAAAATATATTGAATATGCTCCATTATTGTTTTGCTCAAATCCAATTACATTGGATTTGTTTTGATTAGTCCTATTCATAGCATTAAACATTTTATTACTGAACCAATCAGCTTAATTTCAGTAATTGTCTTATTTATTACCTACTAAGATCGATGTCTGGGTTAATTTTGCCCGTGAATGTCACATTTAAGAATTCCTCGTTACCAGGTCGCCATAAGCTGAAGAAGCTTATCATCCCCATGCTGCTGATCCTCAAGCTGTTCAAGCTGAAACTGCTGCTGTTCCTGCCGCTCATCCTGGGTCTCGCCAGCTTCAAGAAGTTCCTTGGGTTCATGGCCCTGATCATTCCAGGTACTTAAATATTTTTTATGATACCTTCAAAGACTAAAAAAGCTCGTTATCATGTGATGGTTAGAATCTGAACCTTTTGAGTTTAATTTTTAAGAATCTACTGAGATTTACGATGTTCTATGAAAGAGTTTAGTCAAGTCGTTTTTGACACGCGATTGAAAAGACCTCGATTGGTACCTGACAACTCAGCCATTCTGGAGATTCAACTTGACGCTTAAGAAAAACAACGGCTAATATACTCGTAAACCATTAATTGTACACAAGCTTTTCAAAAATTGAGAGACATTCTGACTATTTCCAGGCGTGATCGGCTACTTCAAGTTCTGCAAGCCCAACAGCTCTCCTTTCTCCAGCGGTCACTACACCGGACCTCAGTATTCCCCTGCCGGCATAGGCCTGGGACAGGGACCATACAGGGAAGGCAGCTACGACCAATATGAGTACCCGGTAAGTTCTTGAAACTCATGCAGCAGCTACGATCACAGCTAAGTCACTCGCTGATCATTCGCGAATAGCTTGTAAAGAACAGGCCTATAACTACGAAAATCGACTACGAAGTTCGCAAATGACAGGCATTTTTCTCTGTCACTATTTACGCCTTGATTGGAGTGTAAGAGAAAGATCCCCGCAATATGCGAATTTCGGTTTTCGCGGTAGCCCCTCAGCATGACACGTATATTAATGCACGTGCAGGTAGCCAACTTTCACAAATATTTGGAACGTTCGCCAGTTTTGGGCACCACCCTTATTTGTTTTAACAGTAACGCGTTAACGTTGCAACGTGGAATTCCTATTAGTTTTACATTAGTAATTGAAAAAAGTTGAGTTTGCCACACCTCTAAAGTTGCAAGCTCTCAATTGGCAACGTTGTCCGCTTATCAGTCGGACTTAACACATGTTTTTTTCGTAATTAGACTACTTAAGGATTGAAGAGTAAGGATAGGAAAAACATATATTAAATACTTCTAAATAAATACTGCATAAATATTTTCTCAGTTGGTTTTAAATAAATCTGCTTTTAAAGCCTTCTTAAAGGAAACCATTTCGTAAACAAAATTATTTATCTTTTTCTATAAATATGAAAGAGATTATCTTTTCAAAGGTCTCCCTAGGGGAGGCAAATGATTGTAAATCAGCATAATAAAATAGAAGATTTATTCTTAACAAGGAAGTTGTTTTGCAAATGGCTCCGCAATCCTACTTAGAAATCTCTGGAATGAAATGAAACGTTTCGCAATTAACGATTTCTGGAGGATACCCAACAATCGTAATTTTACGGACAGATTTTTTTGAAAACAAAAACCTGGCTTCCTTTTTTCCTGCTTACGCTCAATGGTGCCCTCAAATTTATATTTTTCTTGATAGACTATAGTGTAAACCGAATCCCCTTGTACGTAATATTGGACATCATTTCAGACCGGCCACAAATACGGCGGAGGCGGCTACGGATCCGGCGGCGTCGCGTTTAGAGACCATGAGTCGCACGCGCAGAGCCTCGCCTACAACGGATGGGAGTACCGGAACAAAAAGGGGGGAGAGGACATCAAGGCTGAACAAGCATAAGACTGATTACACGAGTGATTGAGCACCTGCATAAATAACTAAGGTCCTAAAATCATCATTGGCCTGTACATCAATAAAATTATGGTTCACACAGCGTCCATAGGAGTGTGGCACTTCCGCAAATGACTAGTAAGTCCAATTCGAGAGCGGCAGCCGCGACCGCATAGCTGGCAGGTGAATGCCATGCCCAGTGACGAAGGTGGGAGAGACGCTGGTGTCTCAGTTCTCGCCTAGTGTGAAGAAGGTTAAACCTCGCTTCATCGTGTGCAACTACCCCTTCACCCAGGGTCTTTCTCCAGTGGTCTCGATACTCGCGACTCCCTTTCTCAGTCCTAAAATACGCTGATGAATATCAGCTAAAATGTTAAGTGCTATGTACTACTAAGTTATGACCATTCTTATACCCTTTAACATAGTTTTAATTATAAAATATTTATTGTTTTGTAAATAAATTTTTGAAACAAATTCAATCTTTTATTTCACACTCGCACTTTAACTTACTTTGCTCACTTATTCTACAACATTCAATTGAATGTTTCACCAATATTTTTTGAAATGAGTCTTAACGAGATCGTAATCTTTTTTGTTGTCTATAAATTCGAATTCGTCGAAATCTTGAAATATGATCGTGTTGTCTCTGTCTGTGTGTCTTTTCATTCTTTTGGCTTTCGGTGATATCCTGTTCGGCATTTTTTGGATCTGGCTGTGGTATTTGGGTATCTTGTTGTTCCTGTTTTTGACTCTCTTGCCGAACTTGAATGCCGCTTGGGTGGTAGGATCATCGTCTCTTTCGTCAAATTCTTCCAAGTCATCGCTAGTTGGTGGAAGTGTTGCTTTTGTGGTTAGACGATGGGACATCATCTTCTTATACTTCTTATTCCTCGCTATGATCTTCTGTATCGTAGATTTCGGATGCTTCTTGTACAGCTTTTTCGATGCCTGTATTTCTTCTGGGGGCACGGGTATAAGCATTTTGTTATCTGGTTTGTCGAAATATGTATCACTCTCTTTGTCTTTCTGCAAATAAAACAAAAAAAATTTTTTTTTACTTTTTTTATGCAATAAGGTTAAAAATAAAATTATCAGTTATGTTTCCTGTTTATCCAATATGTATTATAAATTTAATTATTATGTACAGTGGGTATAATTGGCAAGAAAAATATCCCTTGTAGGGACCTTTAAAATCATTTCTTTTTAAGACTCTTTTCAGATGTAATTCCTGAATAATCACTGCCATAGGATTACTACTTATTATCTAATACCTTTAAACGAGCAATTCTTGTTTATTTATTTATTTATTTATTTATATATATATATATATATATATTTCGGGGATCTCGGAAACGGCTCTAACGATTTCGATGAAATTTGGTATATAGGGGTTTTCGGGGGCGAAAAATCGATCTAGCTAGGTCTTATCTCTGGGAAAACGCGCATTTCCGAGTTATTATATGTTTTCCGAGCGAAGCTCGGTCACCCAGATATTCATTCATTATTTATAAACACAATTGTTAATAATGCCGTTTATAAACTTACCATGCTATTTTTTGACTTTGCGAGAGCATTTTGTAAAAATTTTGGGGGAATCTGGAAAAGAAAAAAACATTTGTATGACTATACCTATATTAATCATACCAAGTCGAGTGCAGAGAAGGTGCAACAGAAAATATTAGTAACGTAGTGAATACCTTACTCTAAGTACAGTCAGCAGCATAAGTTGCTAAGCGGGCGAGGTGTTCAAAAATACCTTGACACGCTCTTATTCTCTTAACGATAAAGTCGCGTCAAGATCATTTTGAACACCTGACTCGCTTAGCAACTTCTGCTGCTGACTACTACTATCCTAGATCACAGGATATTTTTCTTTGCAGTAAAACACTTTACATTTTAATATAGAAGCAAAACATTCTTGTCAGTATATTGCATGCACCGTTCAACCTATAGTTGGTCAAACCAAATTGTCAGTAAATAAGAACAAGAAGAAACTATACTCATCCTTTTCTTTTGGGAGCTAGTACAAGTGTAAGACAAAGATATTATGATTCTCTCTGTCTATGTTTGAAATGAGACAGTCCTTTGACAAACTATAAATAGAAATCCAGTAGGTAGTACACAAATTACTACCTAATATCTGATTCAATAAGATTCAAAATTTTGCACTTTATTTTTAACTGACAATTTGGTTTCCTAATCCATAATATGGTATTATATCTAAAACCTTTAAATGAGCAATTCTTGTATATTTATTTATGTATGTATATATATTTATAAAATATTTCGGGGATCTCGAAAACGGCTCTAACGATTTTGATGAGATTTGCTATATGGGGGTTTTGGGGGGCGAAAAATCGATCTAGCTAGGATTTTTATATGGCTTTTTATATGTTTTCCCAGTCTCCCAGATATTATCTCTTTAAATATAATAATATATATCAAGAAAAGGATGGTACGGCCGTGCCTCTTTGTTTTGCTCGACTTGGCGGGGGCACTGGGCACTGCCGTGCCCCCAGATAAACGATTTTGGTTTAACAAGGCAACGGTAAAGTTGAACAATATGTAAAATAACATCGTTCTGGGTCTGAAATGCATCTTTTAGTAAGCTTCAGAGAACGTTTTAATTTAGAGTGCAGTTTTATTCAAAGTTTGTGAAGTTAATTTGCATATTTACACCACGACAAGTTTTGAAAGTTTTTCCTTTATAATTATGCGAGATGAAATAATTACACTGATTTTCACTTAAGATTTTTAAGAACAATGGTACTTGCCTATTTCGTTCAAGCACACTTGTGACGTTCCACGGCAAAAGGTACCTTATGGCAGTTGGCGCTTACGTCGCATAGCGCCGCAATAATAATAGCGCGCGGCGGCGGAGCGGCGTTAATAATAGCGTAAGCGCCAACGGCCATAAGGTACCTTTATCCGTGGGACGTCACAATTAAATCCATACTAGCACAAATTAAATTATTTTCAGAAAATAATTTAATTTGATAATTTTTATCTTTTCTTAGTATATAGCATTTATTTTAGTTCACAATTAAATCGTTTGCGCCGCTCAAGGGGAGGTTAAAGATTTTAGAAGCTACCAACCGGACCCAATCATTTGCTGCGTCCTGCAACACCGTCGACGCTGCTGTATGTGTCCCGTCTACACTACCTTACGAAGGTCGATGATATCGTAAAGTATGTGAAAGCAAAAACCGGATTCATCCTGAGGGTCGCGAAGTTGGAATCTCGACACAATGCGAATTTTAATTCGTTTGTGGTGACCGTTCCGACTGAACATCTAGCGACCTTCACCAAGGAGGAGTTTTGGCCGAAGGGTGTCAAGTTTCGGCGGTTCCGCGGCCGGTTCCCTGACACTGCGGGGTTGCGTAATGCATCGCAATCATAATGTGTTTTTTAGTGTTTAGATATAATTTTATAATATGTATGCTAGTTTTAAGGTATTTATGTATGGGCCACTAGTTGCCTGAAATAAACGATTTCATTCATTCATTCATTTAATTATCCGCCTGATGTCCGATTGTTGTTTAATTTGCTATTGTTTGTCACTACATAGTATAAAACAAAGTCGCTTCCCGCTGTCTGTCTGTCCCTATCCCTATGTATGCTTAGATCTTTAAAACTATGCAAAGAATTTTGATGCGATTTTTTCAATAGATAGAGTGATTCAAGATTTATGTATAATTTGTTAACCCGTGCAAAGCCGGGGCGGGTCGCTAATATGTATAATTGCTTCATATTATTCCACTTCTTTCTTCATAAATTATTTATTTCTGGTAAAGGTGTTATTATCGCAAACGATCGATCAACATTTACTGAGAGTGTAGGGTTCGTTCTGTTCCCGTCTCATGAATCATCCTGTATACCGTTACTGATAAATACAATTAAGTGCCTAAGTGCCTACTTACGGCATTTATTATAATATTACTGACTGTTATTAATGTGCAGTTTTCATAGTAAAGTAAATAAAGTACAGTGGAATCCGTTTATTATGACTCCGCCTATACTGACCAACCGCTTACTATGACGTAATTACTGTGCGAAGTTTGGTTTTCATATAAAATTCTTAGTGACAAAGTCGGATAAGATGACTTCGCTTATAGTGACAAACCGCTTATTATGACCTAAAAATCCTATTTACATTAAATTATGTCCGGTTATACTGACACTTTGCTGGTTTTCGTGGCCGTCCCCACATCTTTCCCTGCGAGGACGTTTGGTGCGTGCGTGGCGTTTAAGTTGATTTAGTTTTGACTCTCGGTGACAAGTTGACAATTGGTTCCAGGTTATTAAAACTCATTTCTTACAAAGGAATTCAAGATTAATTCGGAAAAATTAACAATAATAAGAAATTAATCCACTATGCTTTATATGACATCCGCTTAGTATGACGTGTTTGTCCCTTCCCTTCGATGGCATTATAAGCGGATTCTACTGTATCGTAAAATCGGGTTACATTGGCCCTGGAGAGTAACCAGGCCCCGTAGACAACATGCCGATCGCTAACGCCACGTAGTGAACGAAACGCAACTGTCACTGTCACACTAATATGGGAGAGTGATAGAGAGACACAAAGCGATTCGATAGCGACACGGTAGCAATCGTCACCTTGGCTAGGCCGCCGGAGTAACTTTTGTCCATTGGGTTTAGTTCGGTACTGTTTTATATTTGCACTGAAATTATGGCACATCGTCATGGTTGGTTTTATTTATATTTTTTAACCGACTTCCAAATCTCAAAGAAGGAGGTTATCAATTCGGTTGTATGTTTTTTTTTATTTTTTTTATTTTTTTTTATGTTTGTTACTCCATATCTCCGTCATTACTGGACCGATTTTGAAAATTCTTTTTTTGATTGTATGTATATGCATACAGATTGGTCCCGTTTTTGTCAAAACCCAGTTCTGATGATGGGATCCATGAGAAATCGAGGGAACTCCTCAAATCTTAAAGGCATACATATAGTGATTTTTGTGTTTTTATCAACAAATCAAGCATATACATTCAGAAACGTGACATTTGATGAAGTGGAACTGCTGATGATGATCAGAACAGAACTCTTCAACGACGCATAGTTCACGTTTGGCGATTTGTCCTCTTCGTTATGTTTGTTAAGCAAGTTAAGTTTTTAAGCCACATTTTTGTCAAGCTCGAGTTCTGATGATGGGATCCATGAGGAATCGAGGGAACTCCTCAAATCTTAAAGGCGTGCGTATAGAGATTTTTGTATTTTCATCAGAAAATCAAGCATTTTTATTAAAAACCGTCGCATTTGATGAAGTGGAACTGCTGATGATGATCAGAACAGAACTCGTCAACGACCCATAGTTCACGTTTGGCGATTTGTCCTCTTCGTTATGTTTGTTAAGCAAGTTTAGTTTTTAAGCCACATTTCTGTCAAGCTCGAGTTCTGATGATGAGATCCATAAGGAATCGAGGGAACTCCTCAAATCTTAAAGGCATACATATGGTGATTGTTGTGTTTTAATCAACAAATCAAGCATATACATTTAAAAAGTAACATTTGAGGAAGTGTAACTGCTGATGATGACCAGAACGAAACTCTTTAACGACGCATAGCTCGCGTTTGGCGATTTTTTCTTTTCGTTATGTCTGTTAAGCAAGTTAGGTTTTTAAGCCATATTTATGTCAAGCTCAAGTTCTGAACATGGGATCCATGAGAAATCGAGGGAACTCCTCAAATCTTAAAGGCACACGTATAGAATTTTCTTTATTTTCATCATAAAATAAAGTATTAACATTAAAAACTGTCGCATTTGATGAACTGGAACTGCTGATGATGATCAGAACAGAACTCTTCAACGACGCATAGTACATGTTTGGTGATTTCGAATTTCGACTTTGACTTGGACTGGGACCCGGATTCGGATCCAGATCCGGACTCGTACCCGGATCCGGTTCGGACCCGGACCCGGACCTGGACTCGGATTCGGACTCGGACCTGGACTAGACCCGAAAGCGGACCAGGACTCGGACACAAACCCGGACCTTGACCCGGAAAACCACTATGATACCTAAACTAAATAAACCACTATGATTACCTACCATAAAATGTAGGTATAAAGTATGATGAGGCCAAACCCCTCCCGCTCAAACCCCCGTACACCGCACCGCATGCGCCGTTAAGTGGGTTAGGTTAGGTTTGAACTACTATCCTCACAGAACCGAACAAAAGTGGGTTAAGTTAGGTTAGAACTGCGAGCCTTACAGAAACGAAATGCTTCCTTTTCTACATAGCGCACCATCTACAATAATCTTTCACCGGGCCGCATAGAAGTCGGTTTTTTTTTCTTAAAAATTATATTAGGCCCTACTATATGAGTTATTTCATGTGGCCTAAGTTACCCTCTGTTGGGTTAAAGTAACCCGAAATTATTGTACCTTATAATATAAATTGTAAAAAAATAGCTTAAAGGGTGGAATCACATCTGTCAGCATCGAGCCGCATTTTATATATGAAAAATCGCTCGTTAGTATGAAGATGCGTACGCATCGGAAAGCTGAAAGCATGCGTACGCATCTTCATACTAACGAGCGATTTCTCATATATAAAATGCGGCTCGATGCTGACAGATGTGATTCCACCCTAAACATTTTCTCAGGTTTATTAAGGTTTATAAATAAGGAGAGTTCATCAAAATGTATATATAGGTTTCAGAACATTTCAAATCATACCTGCACTCGATTAAGATTCGCAGAAACGTAGCAAATCAATGTGATCCCAAACAACGGGTAGTACATGTTAATACACTAACGTACATTGATGTTGACTTGCGGCAACATGCCTTTTTATTAACTATGCTTGGTTTTGCTTTGCGGAACAACAACACCATTGTTCAGCTTTATTGTTTTACAGGTTTTGGAGGGGGAAATTAGTGTGGGGGATAATTTTTAGCTATCGATGTCGATGGAAAGAGACTATAGTTGGTCAAACCAATTTGTCAGTAAATAAGAACAAAAAAAACTATACTCGTCGTTTTCTTTTGGGTGCCAGTACCAGTGTAAGACAAAGATAGTATGATTCTCTCTGTCTATGTTTAAAACGAGACAGTCCTTTGACAAACTACAGATGATCGATCTAAACTTAATATTTGTAGAGATTAGAGGTACAACTAGGAAAAACACTTTTTAGGGTTCCGTAGCCAAATGGCAAAAAACGGAACCCTTATGGATTCGTCATGTCTGTCTGTCTGTCCGTCCGTCTGGCCGTCCGTATGTCACAGCCACTTTTTTCCGAAACTATACGAATTATACTGTTGTAAGTAGGTGTATTCTGTGAACCGCATTAAGATTTTCACACAAAAATAGAAAAAAAAAACAATACATTTTGGGGGTTCCCCATACTTAATTTTTCCTCAAACCCATACGTGTGGAGTATCTATGGATAGGTCTTCAAAAATGATATTGAGGTTTCTAATATAATTTTTTTCTAAACTGAATAGTTTGCGCGAGAGACACTTCCAAAGTGGTAAAATGTGTGTGTGTCCCCCCCCCCCCCCCCCCGCTTCTAAAATAAGAGAATAAAAAAAAATAAAAAAATATATGATGTAAGTACATTACCATGCAAACTTCCACCGAAAATTGGTTTGAACGAGATCTAGTAAGTAGTTTTTTTTTAATACGTCATAAATCCAATTTTTTAGTAAGCAGCAACGTCTAAACACGATGCTATAAAGCTTAGAAATAAATCAAAATTTGAAAAATCACTCTGGATCACAGACAGTGAATTTTTCAATTCAATGTCTGTGATTCAATTGTGAATTCAATTTAAATTATTTCTAAGCTTCAAGTACTTTTCTTTCCTCATAGTTAGGTACCTACCTACTTGAATGATTTATATACTAAAATATATTATGTTAAATAAGTACAAAAAAGTAAGTAACAAAGTCCGTACGTGTCCGAGGCCTGATTGGAAACAAAGATAAGAAAAACTACCTAATAAAAAACCTTTCTCTAAAATTAAGTACAATATTGTGCTTGTTTATAAGGTTGAAACTAGATAAACTAACAAACATTACAATTTAAATAAAACAAAAAACATATTAATACAAACTCGGTGCTAAAAATGTATTTATAGGGATGATGACACATGTTGAATTTTATAACAAAATCTAGTAAAATAGATAGCAATTAAACAAACACTTTATCACAATAATCTAGATATTGAAATAAAATATGGAAATGATACAATAATACAGGACCTGAAAGTTACAAAATTTAAGTTTTTTTTAAACTTCCAAAAATGATAAAATTAAGGGTACCATTCCATTCCTTACATTTTATCCAAAAAAAATATTCTATAGCATACATAAACGCAATATTTCACCGACAAAAACGCAATTTTCTTGTTTTGTCCATACGACAAGATGGGCTCTCAGAGACCTTGACGTCACGTTCATTTATCGTTTTGTTAAGGGCGTTTCGCGAGTGAAGTGCGACTGTCATCCTTTGACTACAATTTCTGACTTTTGTGTTACTTTAAGGGTCCCATATAGACATTTGATCCTAAAAACAAACCCGATCGATTGATACCATAAATGAAAATTAGTCATGTAGCCTATTAAACGTATCGCATAAGTATTTTCAAAATTAAACATGTTGCCTTCAGTCACAGCACTACTACGGGCATCGCTAAAACGGAAATAGTTTTTTTAGAAACTCTATCACCATGTTCTAGTAAATACTGTTATTTTGAGATCTAGGCGACCGACGGATAGATAAATGGATAGAAATGAAAATAACGTGAAGATTCTTGTTTAAAAACAAAATGTTATTGTAGAAACCTAAATATAAATAAAAATTAAATATATAAAAATAACTACCTACTTGTTATTTATATAATAGGTGAGGGTGGGGAGGGTCGATCCCTAGGGGACACTTGGTAAACTTCATTTTTAATCAAACCAAACAAGATACATTTTTTTGCACTGGTAACACTCATTCATTCGTTCCTAACTTCACGTTCTGTCATGGCACTGTATCGGAAAAGTCAGTGGTTCAAAAATGGCGGACGGTGAAAGATTTTCTGCGTACTATATTAAATTTTCGGTAAGCTTTAACTGGATTTATTTTATAATATGAGATGGAAATGATGTTAGTGAGTGTGCTTATTTTATTTGTTGTTTATTGAAGTGATGATTAACTTGGATTACATTGATATACGCGAACACACGTTTCGAGTACGGCACGTTTTATAATCTTACTATGTATGGGGAGACTTTGTCTTTTTCTTCAGGGGAGATATGATTCCGGGATCATGTCACCCCCAAAGCGATCAAGTATATACATTGTAATAAATTTACTTACAAAATGATTCATAGAGCTATCATAAATATTTTCTTTTCTTTAGTAAATCATGCCGCAAAAGTACGACCAGAGAAACACTGATTTAAACTTTCAAGGTTTTTGACTGATTATGTTTTAATGTTTTAATGTTTATTTGGGCACAAACGGTACATGTTTCTTATAACTAATGTCTATACATAATTCATAAACCAATATAGTTGCCACCACTTACTAGCTCATTCAAGAAAAACAAAATTCGGGATAGCTAGATTTTAAAAATTAACAACAACAGTCAAATTAGGACAAGGGCTTAAATTAATGAGATATAACTATTTTTATACATTAAATACGCAATTATTGTTTATTAAAACGGGATTTAATGGCATATAATTCAGTTTTTAATTATACAACCGACTCCGAACTCCGAAAACGGAATTATCCCCGTGGCCTTTGAAAAGACTAACTAAAGTTGACATCAAAATTTTACGAACTACCCGCACTTGGTCTTGTTTATCAAGTTAAACGTTTTACACACAGGGGATGTTACTCGGTCGACAAACAACACTTATAACGATATTTGGTTTTCAACCGGCGATATTTGTTTTTATGGATGAAATGCTATTTCAATGGCTTTTCGACCTTATGTACTATAGAACCGACGGTCCATAGAAAGGATTTTAGGATTATGCAGCTCAAACACCGTCCTCGAAACGTGAGCAGTAAATTTCTAAAATTATTTATTATAGTAAACAATAACGACCAGAGATAGGTAAAAAATTTAAAATTGCTGTAGGTAGGCTAAAAAATACCTTCATAATAACTTTAAAAAATTTAGCTTGTTACAAGAAATGTTATGTTAATAACTTAGATTTTGTTTTTTTTTTAACTTTTTTTTTGGTTCAAAAATTGATTCCCTATTTTATGTTGTTTTATGGATAATACGATTACATTGTTTTTTAAAAGTATAAGATTATGGATTAATATGTGTTAGATATTTTCATATATTAATTTTCTGTAGATAAAGTGAATAAATTAATGTAGATACTACCCTCGAAATATGACATTGCCGCTTAAAATCTTTTTACCAAGTGTCCCCAAATCTGGAAGACTTGATCCCTTCGGCTTAGACATCTGATTACCGGAAATACAACTTCAAAGCATGGAAGATGCAATTTAAATATGTTTGCTGTGTATTTTACAAATTATAGATGCATTGCTAATAGCGATCCTAGTTATATAATCAATGAGAATCTGGTATGGGGAGACATGGTAAAAATCTGTTTACCATGTGTCCCAAGAACCAGGGTCACTTGATCCCCCTAGGATCAAGGCTCCCGACCAGGGGTAAACAAGTCTCCCTTACATAGGGGACACATGGTAAAAGTCAACAGTATGGGTTTTCATTAAATAATGGTCTAATTTATTGCACAAATCTGTTCTAATTCAAACTATTAATGAAGAGATAAATTCTCAATCGTATGGTCTATAAAGTTTTTCAATACTACAAATAGTTAAGAAAATGTATGCTAAAAACAAAAGGGGTGATCAACCCTCCCCAGTTTCCCCTATGATATAGCAAATAACATTGTGTGACGATATGCATTATGTCCATCACAGTTTGGGAAGCTACTTAGGCATGAGGTTTCTGGTAAGTGAAAAACTTTTATTACTATTAGAAACATCCATGTGAGAGAATGGAGGAAGATCGGAACGTGAAAAGAGCATACCGTAAAACGAGGTGACTTTAGGAAATTTTGGGGATACTTTGATAGTTTTAAAACTGCCACTAAATTATCATTATTCATTATTTTCTCGAACTGTTCGTGTAACAAGTTAGATTATTATACATACTTGTTTACCTACTACTAAAAAATCCGAATAAAAATATGTAACGGCTGAAAAACTGAAATATCGAAGTCGCCCCTGCATTTGAAAGTCACCCCGGTTTACGGTACCAGGCGGCCTAGCCAACGTGCCAATCGCTAACGCTCCGTAGCGATCGAAACGCAACTGTCACTGTCGCACTAATATGGAAGAGCGATAGAGAGACACAAAGTGTTTCGTTGTCGAAGCGATAGCGATTGTCAGCTTAGCTAGGCCGGCAGGCGGCCTAGCCAAGGTGACAATCGCTATCGCTAGCGAGAGGTCGCACAGGACTAGGGAATTCTCCCGGTACTGAGTTTGTATGGCGAAAACCGGGATTCCCGGTTCCGGTACTGTATTTGTATAGAAAACCAGTACCGGGAGTACTCCCTACACAGGACCGAGAAAAGTGGCGCTGTCCTGTGTCGGAGGCAAAGTCTCATTTTGGGTCGCTGGTCATTTTTGGAGGAACTAAGTAAGAAACATCCGCTATTATTGATAACGACTGAATATAGTGCGTTTATAATATGTACCTAATCAAATATTGGTAACCTTGATCCCCACGATACAGGCCATGCCTACTGCGGTGTTCAATCCAATGTGCTTTTGTTAAATTTCCTTATGATAAATAAAGATAGGCAGGTATTTTGTAGAGGTTATATTCCATTGACGTATATCTCAGGACGGGCCTTACGGTCACTAAAAATGATACTACTTCAGCGGTGTCACTCACGAATTCGAGCCATCGTGCAGTCTAACGCAACTAGTTGCGACCAATCGCGTTGTAGCGGTGTCACACCGCTGTACTAGCCCCATTTATGCCCCATTCTCATTGCCCGTAAGGCCAGTCCTGAGATACACATCAATGTTATATTCTTTGGGTATTTTGATTTTGATTATTCATATCCAGGTACTCCACTTCATATCCCATTTGCTGGGCTTCACACGATGCTCCCTAGTTTTCGACGAAACAAACCAAGAAGCGATGAAGAATAAGTACTGCTCTCGCGTCGGAGACTGCCCGCCCGGTACACATGTCATGTGCATGTACGGAAATATGGTATCGTCATTAAATACTGTTCTTTTCGTTCTCGCTATCTTTCTGTCTGTCTCTCTCTCTCTTTCACACGATGTTTCCTAGTATTCGACGAAGCAAACCAAGAAGCGATGAAGAACAAGCACTGCTCCCGCGTCGGAGACTGCCCGCCCGGTACACATGTCATGTGCATTGTACGGAAATACGGTATTGTCATTAAATACTGTTCTTTTCGTTCTTGCTATCTTTCTGTCTGTCTGTCTCTCTCTTTCACACGATGTTTCCTAGTATTCGACGAAGCAAACCAAGAAGCGATTAAGAACAAGTACTGCTCCCGCGTCGGAGACTGCCCGCCCGGTACACATGTCATGTGCATGTACGGAAATACGTTATTCACTTTAGTGACAGACGTCAAACGCCGAAAATGGCGGACACAATTTTCTCTCGATAGCTGGTCTAGCACGTAGTAGGTAGATCAATGGGTATAGATGGGTGGGTGGGTAGTAGGTGGGTCAATGGGTATAACAGTACCTAAAATTAGTTTAATTTTAGTGTACTTATCTTTTTTATTTATATGATTGTATTTTTTAGACAATGATGGGCCCTAGATGTAGCGGTGGCCAAAGGCTTCCGCTTACTGAAGATGAAAAAACATACATATTAGATCTAATTAATGAGTAAGTATCTACGCTAAGTATTTATTCAACAATGTAAAGGAATAATATTCAAACATAAATAAATATTAAAGTGGGGCTCCCATACAATAAACGTGATTATTATACCGTTTTTTGCGTAATGGTACCGAACCCCTCGTGCGCGAGTCCGACTCTCACTTGGCCGGTTTTTTTATTATTATTATTAATTACAAAATATTATTAATATTATTAATAATATATAATAATTCTACAAGGCCCTCACGGGACCCGATGTGGACCTGCTCGCGTCGGTGAACTGGTTACGATTCGGGGACTTCTTCGGAGAAACCGAGGGTTTTGCCTGTGCAATTGCAGACGAAGTAATGATGACGAACAACTATCGGAAATATGTCCTGAAGGACGGTACGGTCGACATTTGTCGGGCATGCCGCCGTCCCGGAGAGTCACTCAGGCATATCATTTCCGGTTGCTCTCATCTTGCTAACGGCGAGTACTTGCACAGACATAATCTCGTAGCCAGGATTATTCACCAGCAGCTTGCTCTTCTATACGGCCTTGTGGACCGCGAAGTACCGTACCTACTACAAGTATTCACCTTCGCCAGTTCTCGAGAATGGTCGTGCCACGTTCTATTGGGATCGATCTATCATCACTGACAGGACTATTGTAGCCTATAAGCCTGACATTGTGATAATAAATAGATCGAGCGCAACGCCGAGCCGTGCTCGTTGACATCACCATCCCCCATGATGAGAATCTCGTGAAAGCCGAGAAGGACAAGTCCAGTAAGTACCTAGACTTGGCTCACGAGATAACCACCATGTGGGATGTTGATTCGACGATCATTGTCCCGATAGTTGTATCAGCGAACGGTCTAATAGCGAAGAGTCTCGACCAACATCTTGAGAGACTCTCGCTAGGTGGTTGGATCAAGGGTCAGATGCAGAAGGCGGTGATCTTGGACACGGCGCGGATAGTCCGCCGGTTCCTCTCTCTGCAGCCCTGACCACCGGCAGCTTGGGCCTTGCCCCGCTGCTGGCGGCACCCTAGGTTAGGTTTTTTATAATATGTTTATAAGTATTTTGTATTGTTTTTGTAAATGTTTTTGTATTTTATTTTTATATCCATATGATAAAATAACCTAACTTAGAGAAGATAAATAAATAAAGAGTATAATAATAATAAATAATAATAATCACGTTTATTGTATGGGAGCCCCACTTAAATATTTATTTTATTCTGTTTTTAGTATTTGTTGTTATAGCGGCAACAGAAATACATCTTATGTGAAAATTCAAGCCTAGCTGTCACGGTTGATGAGATACAGCCTGGTGACAGACAGACGGGCCTTAACTGACAGACGGACAGACAGACAGACAGATAGACGGAGAGTGAAGTCTTAGTAATAGGGTAACTTTTTTACCCTTTGGGCACGGAACCCTAAAAATGACTGCTTCAACTCGTCTGACAATTGCATGATTGTGATCTGAGGTTTTCTTATTTACTACTTTAAGTATTGGTACGGAACGATTCGTGCATGAGTCCGACTCGCTCTTGGCCGGTTTTTTACTTTCCTGTCCTATATAATATACCTACTAATCTTTGTTTCTTAAGATATTGCTTGAGGTCTTTTATTGATAAGAAGCTTCATTATCATAGACATATATCCCAGGACTTGCCTTACGGGCAATAAGAATGGCGCATGAATGTGGCCAGTACAGCGGTGTGATACCGCTACAACGCGATTGATTGGTGAGTTCGCATCGCGCTCGCGTTTGGTCGCAAGTGTCGCAACTAGTTGCGTTAGACCGCACGATTGGATCGATTTCGTGAGTGACACAGCTGAACTAGTACCATTTTTAGTGCCCGTAAGGCGCGTCCTGATTTATACGTCAATGTTCATTATATTTTTACGTTCGTTTAGGTTAAGGCGACGTTTGGCTAAAGGCGAAGAAAGCTTTCCAAAGGCGTACGGCATGAGAAAGCTGGTAAGCGATTTTTTTTCACGGAACTCGACAGGTGTCATGAGTAAATAGGAGTACCTCACACCCTCATAACTTGTATAGTATGACTAAATAGCGACAATTATTGGGCAGCGCCACTGTAAAGGATCCGATGACTCACGCTAGACCGGGCCGGGCCCGAGCCGAGGCGTCCTACATGTCATTTTCTATGACGGCTGATCGGTGATCACGTGTTGCTTTCCATAGAAAACGAAGCGCTGGAAGCTCCGGCCCAGCTCTGGCCCGGTCTAGCGTGAGTCATCCCCGATGGTCCTGGGTTCAAATCCCAATGAGGACATTTATTTATGTGATGAGCATGGATATTTGTTTCTGAGTCTTGGGTGTTTATGTTTATGTATATCATTGTCTAAGTACCCACAACACAAGTCTTATTGAGCTTACTGTTGGGCTTAGTCAATTTGTGTAATAATGTCCTAAATTTTTTTTTAATAGTACCTAATCTTTATTAATGTAATTTTTTCCTAAAATAAATAATATTTTTATACATGTCAATACATATAAGATTTTTATACACATCAATAAAAGTAACTAAAAAAAAACATATTATACGATCTAAATGTAACTAATGACCAGAGATCGGACAGATTGGCGTCATTGCTCGCAATAATGTGGACATGACTCCAAATTTGATTAAATAATTAATCATTTACCTAATTAATTTTTTACCTGAGATTTAATTTTGTTCCCTAGTCAATAAATAGCACTTAAATATATTTTTGATATAAAAAAATAAGTACCTACAGAAAATTTGGAAAACATACTAATTATTTTTTTTAATAAATTTACATTATAAGAACTCTTTGTGTTATTTATTGATTAGGAATCAAAATTAAACCTCAGGTAAGAAATTAATTGATTAATTATTTAATCAATTTTGGAGTCATGTCCACATTATTGCGAGCAATGTCGCAAATTTGTCCGATCTCTGCTAATGACAAAATAAATCTTAAAAAATAAAACACAATAAATTACACTTAGTCTAAACTAGCCGAAAAACTCGTTCCGCGACCCCCCCGATGCAAACGTGCCGATCACGTTCGCTGCGTTGCCACGTTGAACCGCGATGGATAACCTTTGCATCAGGAAGGACCCAGAGCGAGGATCCAAACCTATCTTATTTATTTTTCGCACCACCTATTCGGAAAAGAGCTTTTTCTTCCCTGCTAGGAGGGATCAAAGTGGCACTTTTCCTCCCTGCTAGGAGGGATCAAAGTGACACTTTTCTGTTCTAGCACACTATTTTTACATGTTTTTGCACATTATATTTTAGCTTAAATAATCTGTTTAAGCATCAGATTGTGTCAACACTAAGATTTTTTATTTTCCTCATAGTTGATGTGAAAAGCAGTAATGTGTCACACGGTATCATAACTATTTCGTCTTGGGCGTTAACACTTGAATCCCTCATTACGCTCAGGATTCTACTTTAGAATCCATCGCTTCATTTCGGAATCAATGTACGCCTTTGACGAAAATATATAATTTTGATCCCTTGTAACACAAACTACTATTGCATGAGGAAGGACCCAGAGCGAGGATCCTAACCTCTCTTATTTATTTTTCACACCACCTATTCGGAAAAGAGCTTTTTCTTCCCTGCTAGGAGGGATCAAAGTGGCACTTTTCCTCCCTACTAAGAGGGATCAAAGTGACACTTTTCTGTTCTGTTCCCTTGACGGAAATATATCATTTTGATCCCTTGTAACACAAACTACTATTACAGTTCTGGGACGACTCCTTAGCAGAATTTGCCCAAGCGTGGGCGAACCAATGCGATGGAGATCGCCATGACCTATGCAGAGCTTCAGGTAATCCACTATAATCACATTATCCTTAACCTCTAGCCACCCATGCGTCAAACCTTGCCAAGCAAAATGAAATTTTATTTTGTCAACACAAAGTTCAAATTAGAATGGAACAGGAGACCTTTCTATAGGTCTCTGGGCGGCTAAAGGTTAATATCTGGGCGACCGAGCTTTGCTTGGAAGACAATATAAAAACTCAAAAACGCGCGTTTTCCCAGAGATAAGACCTAGCTAGATCGATTTTTTGCCCCCAAAAAATCGTTCGTATATAGCAAATTTCTTCGAAATCGTTAGAGCCGTTTCCGAGATCCCCGAAATATATATATAAACAAATATATATACTATAAATCAACCAATCAATCAATCATATTTATTTGCTATAAGTAAGTTTCATGCATGTAAATACAGTTTTATAAATAAATAAATAAATATACAAGAATTGCTCGTTAAAAGGTATTAGATTAGATAGATAGATTGAAAGATATAAAAAAGAGACAAGTAACACTGCAAAAACTAGGTTTTATGAAAAAAAGTAACAATTTATTTTCAGTGATACCTAGTTTTATGAATAACATTTACTTTTTATGTAAAAATACGTTCATAATAAAACCTAAAATAGAAAACTTTTGCGAAATTGACCTAAACTCTTTTTTCCTTTTTTTTTTGAGCTCAAAAATGCGTGGTTAAATTATTTCTTTTGTATTGCAGAAGAATTCCCTAGAGCGAGACAGGCCCAGGCCGTCGTACGATTTAACTACCCAGACTGGACGAGAAACGGTGTACAATTTACAGATAACTGTAAGTGAAACAGTGGTTGTAAACTTTCACTGTTTTTTTCACTTTCATAATAATAATTCATAATTCTTTATTGCAACCATGGTACAGTATAGATGTCAGAATAAATGTACAATGTCTCACATGGACCCTGTAAGGGCACAGCATCATAGCTTACTTCTAACTAATGACATATTATTATAGTATTTTTTGTATTGTATGTAGCAAAATTATTACATTGTATCTAAAAAACAAGTTATGAAACAGTTCTTGTAATTATACACGAGATCACTAATAAATATACATATTAACATAAATTAATTAATGTACAATATTAATTATAATAAAATTCAATCTTTATTTATAATTTAGGTAAGTATTTATAGCTAAGCATAGAAGGTGTCTGTAACATTGTCATCGAAAAAGTCCTTTAAGTCGTAGTAACATTTATTTATTAGAAAGTCTTTCAACATTTTATTAATTTTTTTGTCATATGTTTGAGCTTTGAAGTCATCTTTAAGGTGATTATATATTTTTTCTACTCCCGTACCTTTATTTGTCATTTAAAAGGTCGTACACACAACTTTAAACCCCTATGTTATAGTTGTCAAGACAAGTCTTTAGTCTATTCCCCAAAAAAGTATTTGTGCATATACGCAGTATCTTTTTGGTACTTTTACGATACTTCGTGTAATCACCACTTAAAAAATATTGTATGAAATACATTGTTGCCAACCTAATTTTAATTGTCATCTCTGACAGATGAGTACTAAGTGCATTGCTGCCGATTTACAAAATAGTCATTAGGTTCTATAGTAGAAACAATAAAATTGATTCAGAAGTCAGAAACGCGCATGTGACACCCGTAATATAGCAAGATCCATAGACTACGAACACCGCTTAGCGATGCTTGTTAGTCTCCATAGGCTACTGTGGCCAAAATCGAGAAAAAAACTATCCAAAATTATAATTTAACTAAGAGCAAGTACCAGGGCCTCATGAGTTACAAGAAGGTGTCGCTGACCAACCGGCCGTTGGGGCGCGGGGCGCGGTTGGCCAAAATCGAGAAAAAAAACTATCCAAAATTGTAATTTAACTAAGAGCAAGTACCAGGGCCTCATGAGTTACAAGAAGGTGTCGCTGACCAACCGGCCGTGGGGCGCGGGGCGCGGTGGCCGGGTTTGGTTTGTTTACCTACATATATGTCCTATATGATTCCACTTGTTTAAAGTATTTTTGTTGAATGAAAAATAATTGTTAAATTTACAATTTTTTTTCAAAGTAAGTGCTTGGTCGTAGAAAAAGTATTGTATGCAACGTTGTTTAACTGAGTCAAAAAATACTCGTGGCGTCTTTATTAACAACTCACGCCACTCGCCTTTTTTGGCCCCTCTTAAACAATGGTTGCATAAAATACTATTAACTGCCATGACGTTTGGACTTGTACTATGAAGTTTTAATTTAGAAGTTGACTTTATTAATAGGAAATAGAGTACCACATACACAATAACGGAACTATTATTGTTCTTCTGTTTTAGATTCTGTAGGTCTATTGTTGGTCTTATTTTTTTCGTCCATAGCATTAAGTTTCATTTGTATGATAATCAATCAACTTCCTCGCGTTGTCCCGGCTTTTGCCAGGGCTCATGGGAGCCTGGGGGCAACTAATCCCGAGAATTGGCTTAAGCACTAGTTTTTACGAAAGCTACTGCCATCTGACCTTCCAACCCAGACGGTAAACTAGACCTTATTGGGATCAGTCCGGTTTCCTCACAATGTTTTCCTTCACCGTAAAGCGGCTCGTAAATATCAAATGATATTGATATTTCGTACATAGGTCAGTTCCGAAAAACGTTTGGTACGCTTACCACTAGGCCACCAGCGCTTTTTGATAATAACATCATTTTTTGTTTAATTGCCAGCCACAAAGCTAACGTCAGAAAAAAGGAGATACGTCATCGAAAATGTAGTAGAAGGTTTTTACGGACCCAGGGCAAAAGTGGATAAACAGCAAATAGAAAACTATCCCAGCGGGTATTGTAATTTTAACACCCTTACATTAATTTCACTTTTAACTAGTTAACTATACCGGGTGTGGCCTGTATAACATGCCAAACATGACCAAAAATTTAAACTGTAGGCTGTACTCCTCAAACTAACCTACATTTATTCAGCGACTCTTAAAAATTACGAAGTCTTTAGACCTATTTTTCATACAAATTAAATATTAAGGGCCCGATTCGGATTTTGTAATAGACATCTATTAGATATCTTTTAGACATCGCCAAGATACGATAACGATATGTTTAAGATCTAACCTGTCAAATTTGACATTTCCGCGATTCTGGAGATTCTCTTGAACGATTTCCACAAGATATTACTTAGAGATCTAATTCACATCTAATAGATATCTAACACGATCTATCGTAAAAGTGACATTGGTTGCCCGAATTGCGCTGCAAAAGATAACTAGTTGAAATCTAAACTATAACGTATCTAGAATGGATCTAGTACGTGTCGTCTCTTGTGAATATCTTGAAGTTCGAATACGACAGTAAGTACCTTCATTGTACGATGTCATCAGTGTAATAATTGACGTTGCTTGTCTCGCTTTAAACAAAAATAAATTCGCAATCGCAATATATTGCGTCTTAGAATAAACTTTGAAGTGCTCTAAAAATCAACATACAAGTTATTTTTAAAAGTTGCTGAGCAAATGTTGATTCGTTTGAGGAGTAAAGCGAACAGTTTAAATTTTTGCTCGTGTTACACGCCACACCAGGTACAATAAAATCTTGCAAGTCATTCTTAATAAACTTCTGATTGCCGTATCCATCTAAAACTTTGTAAGAAAACTTATAATATATGTATATAGAAGAGCAATACAGCGAAGAAACATTTGTTTTTTTAATCGTTTCCTATTGCAATGTATATGTAATGTAATGTATAATGGCCTAGCCTTTCAAAGATTGCATATACCTACTCTAAAATTCGGGACCGGTATCAACGTGGTCTCGGGTGCTCTAGAACTCCAGACCGTTAGCTGTTTAAGCGAAATAAGCTGGTTCGATTCCGGCCTCGCCCACTGAATGGCTTGGTCACTTTTTTTGTATATGACCTATTTCAGCTTATAGTAAGTTAAATTGTTATTTTCATTGTTTTCTAGCAACTTTGATAATTTATATCTGGTAGCAGTCCACGGGACAACCACACGCCTTGGCTGCGGGATGTCCACTTTTCATGATTACTTTAGGGACAGAGATGCTAACCCAGTCATTTTCCATGTAAGTTTATTTCTGTGTAAGTTACTTACTTGGCGTTTATAAAGTTTTATACACTTATTATAGTTATTATTTATTTATTCGTCCGCCATATTGAAATTGTTTTGGCAGTTTAGGCATCGAAGGCACAGATCCGTCGGTCGGCATTCAGCCACAATTGAAACTCACAATCAACTAGGGCTCCCGGTATCCGTGTTACACGCCGAAACGAATACCCGTGTTCTTAAGCCCGGCGGTGCTAAGAACACGGTTTACTCGGAACCGCCGGGATCCGGATACGTCTCCAATAAACTTTCCCAAGACACGTTTCTCAGATACGTATCTCCGTTTACACGGGTACTTAACACCGGCCCGAACGGATCCGAAACAGGTTGACCCAATCAATGCTCTAGGTCTGGGTATGTAAGGTCTAATATTGAATGTTGACTTCAGATAAACTCGTTTGGCGTACGATTTTTTTTTAATTATTTATAACTGTGTTGATATAACATATTTAGCCAACTATACAATATATTAATCGAAGTAGGTGTCCCTATCCTATATTGACTACTATTTTTAATTTTAAACCTACTCGTCCCTAGTTGAAATTAAAACCTTCATTTTTTTTATTTTACTATTATTGCTTTTAAGTAGAGATGCCACGAATATTCGGCAACTATTCGGTATTCGGCCTATTCGGCCACTTTGCCGAATATTCGGTATTCGGCCGAATGTTGCCTACTATTCGGCCGAATACCGAATATCTGTTGCCCCTAACTAAAAAGAAAAATTACACAAAAAAAAAACCGGCCAAGTGCGAGTCGGACTCGCGCACGGAGGGTTCCGCACCATCAACAAAAAATAGAGCAAAACAAGCAAAAAAACGGTCACCCATCCAAGTACTGACCCCGCCCGACGTTGCTTAACTTCGGTCAAAAATCACGTTTGTTGTATGGGAACCCCACTTAAATCTTTATTTTATTCTGTTTTTAGTATTTGTTGTTATAGCGGCAACAGAAGTACATCATCTGTGGAAATTTCAACTGTCTAGCTATCACGGTTCGTGAGATACAGCCTGGTGACAGACGGACGGACGGACGGACAGCGGAGTCTTAGTAATAGGGTCCCGTTTTTACCCTTTGGGTACGGAACCCTAAAAAAATACCAAAAATTAGGTATGTAGTATATTTAATATTTAAAAAGTATTATTGGAAAGTTGTTAAAAAGGGAGACCCATTTTTAAGCATTTCTTGATTATGGAATATATTCATTTTATCATGGGTCTGATTTGATTGACTCTATTTATTAGTTCTGTTTTACAAAAAATATATCTTAGCAAACGTTGTGCTTTGTTGGCGAACAGTTTTCATAATAATTGTGACTCACAATGTTCGCATCTCATGCCGAATATTCGGTATTCGGCCGAGAGGGTGGCCGAATATTCGGTATTCGGTATTCGGCCAAAACCACTATTCGGGGCATCTCTACTTTTAAGCTAACATATTCATCATTAATTACATAATTATTATAATTATATTTCAATCAAAGAAATACATTTTATACATGTATAATTGTGTAAGTAAGTAATATACTTAGTTTCGTGAAGAATAGATGTGCAGACAAAAACTACCTATATTAGTTAAAAATAACAGATAATAACAGGTAATAAGTATGAATTACTTCGTGGTTATTTCTTATTATTATCAATTTACTGCTGAGCGAAAACAGCAAATCTGCCAACGACGCAAAAAAAAGTACACACAAGCGGCATTCGAAACGAAGGATTTCACGCGAGAACCTTAAAAAAATAAAAACCCATGCTACTTTGGTTACCTAGCGATTATATTGTTAAGAACATTAAGATAGATCTCAAAATTGGTAATCATTCATGTTCACTTGGGTCACTTTCACACGAGTGTTCAGGTAATAAATGCCGGCCGCTGGTGTTCCATTCATTAGAACGTGTTGTTTTCCAATACCCTTTTGTCTGATATCGCCGAAAACAAGTTGGTTCCCAAACCATTATCAGAACTGCCACAACCATTTATAAGCTTTATGTCGGTGTAATAAGGTGAACACGTCTACATAAGAAATTGTAACAAATGCAGCGGCAGGTTCACATGATTATTTATCAATTTTTACATGGTTTACTATAATACTTAATACCTAGATGCCTGGCTTTCGTAAGTTAAAAAATAATACGATTAAAAAATATACATTTCTTATTGACAGAATATTTATTCGATAAAATATACCTATTCGAGAAAACTCACACATACATTGTAGGTAATATCAGTAATATGATTGACAATTGATTGAATTTTAATTATAATTATACTTATAGGACTTATATCTACAGATTAGTAAAAATATAAGAGCTGTTTAATAATGTGCAATTGGTAAGAATATTGTATGTATACCTACCAGATCATGCATGGCCAGTTTTTATCGTACAGTCTTCTCTTTATACTCTTTATTGCTTTTATTTTTTATTACTAGCACTTTATATTTATTGCTTTCAAATTATATAATATACCATAAAGTATTAGTATTTGAAGTCTTATACAAAATACTATTTTGATAGTAGCATGTAGGTATTTCTAATTTTCTACTCGTTTTGCAACATTGCAAGCAAAAACTACCTACTCAGAAAAGGGTTTTGTAAACCGTTTATTGAATTTCGACTCTATGAACCACGAAATAAGGTTAAATATGACAGAAACTCCTCATGAATCTTTTGTCTATTCATTTGTAGCTCTTAAGTACCTACGCCGGTTCGTTCCTTCGCTACTCGTCAAGGACGTCTCCGGAGCCACGGGTAAATAAGATCCGTTTCTTCGAATACCCGTTTATCCGTGGGAACGGATCTTAATTACACGTTTCTTAATTACACGTGCGGAACGGGCCAGAAAACCGTGTACGTGTTATTCGAAAACGGGTATTCGAAACGTGTAAACGAAACACGGACTCGACCGCGAGCCCTACAATCAACTCACTCGTGAGTTATAGTTTTTGTTTTCAGAATACATAACTCCCGCGGGAACAATATAAGCCTTTGTCCTTCAGTACCCTCCATGAAATAAGATCTTTATCGAGCAAGTGTCACGCACTTAGTTTAAGTAGAACATAATTTGACATAGAAACAGTTTGTAATATTTTAAATTAATATTTCTTGTTATTCGAAAAATAGTTTCTTCATCACACTTGTTCGAAAAAGATGAAGAGATGAGAATGAGGTTGAATCCGGGTGGATCTGTGCCTTCGAATCCTAAGCTGCCAAAACAAGACAATATGGCGGACGAATGTTTGAAATGTCACCGTATTTAAGAATGATTTTGCTTAAAATTTAGTTATTTCTTCGCAAGTGTAATGAAAAACATTGTGTGTAAATCCGGGGGTAAAAATATTGTTACTCGAGTCTTTAATTCACTCCAGCCTGCGGCTGTCGTTTTTAATAAGTGCAATATCACGGCCGAAATGGTAGGTAGCTAAAAATACTTAGCTCTAACAGTACAACATTTACAACGTTTACGGTGGGCCAACCAACTATAGCTGACGTAAACATTATTTTGGACCAATGGTTTTCCATTACAAAATTTGTTGTTTGTGTTTTGTGTTTCAGACAGTAGAAGTTGTTTGTAACTTATCTAGTCAGCCAAAGGGGGGCGAGAAGGTGTACGAGACCAAGTGGTCTGATGGGGAGGGTTGGACCACATGCGGCTGTCCCGACGGCTTCGTCGAAGATGACTGTCTCTGCGTACCAGGAAGAAATCCAGACAACAAAAATGACACACAAAGTGAAGACAAAGATGGCCAACAAAATAAAGACAAGGATGACCAAAAAAATAAAGACAAAGATGACCAACAAAATACAGACAAGAATGATCAACAAAATACAGACAAGAATGATCAACAAAATACAGACAAGAATGATCAACAAAATAAAGACAAAGATGACCAACAAAATAAAGACAAAGATGACCAAGAAAACAAAGACAAGAATGATCAACAAAATACAGACAAGAATGATCAACAAAATACAGACAAGAATGATCAACAAAATACAGACAAGAATTATCAACAAAATACAGACAAGAATGATCAACAAAATACAGACAAGAATGATCAACAAAATACAGACAAGGATGACCAACAAAAAAAAGGTAAAGATGACCAACAAAAAGAAAATAAAGATGACCACCAAAATAAAGACAAAGATGACGAACAAATAAAATACAAAATGTGTTTGTTCCTTCATAAAATAAATAAAAAATATTTAGGGACATCTTTCAAAGATCGCCTTGTCCCAAACTAAGCAAAGCTTTTACTATACATACGTATATATACATACGTATATACATAGAAAACAGCTATGACTCGGGAACAAATAGATATTTGATTTGATTTGATGGACGTAGATACGTTAATCACACAAATAAATTCCCTCACCGGGATTCGAACCCGAAGCCATCATGGGTAGGGTCACTAGGCCAAACCAGTCGTCATTACGTAAAAACGGCTACTTTGATTTCGATGCAATTTGACATACATAGTTTGTAGCCTGGAAAGGCTGATAATAGGACGTATATTCCGGAATTTAGAAAGCTTGCCATCCAACAAAAATTGGCAAAAAATTTGAACCATTAGTATTTTAAAATCTAACGAAACGAACGTCACCTCAATAAGTTTTTAATTATAGTTTGCCAAAGGACTGTCTCATATCAAACACAGCCAGAGATAATCATACTATCATTGTCTTACACTAGTACTAACACCCAAAAGAAAAGGATTAGTATAGTTTTTTTTGTTCTTGTTACTGACAAATTTGGTTTGATCCACTATAATACTTATGTTACGCAGATACTTGTGATCCTGGTGACCCTAGCTGCCCTCCTCGAGTCGTGATAATGCCAATCTTCACCGTCGAGAATGTGGACCCGGACAGGTGAGCCTTAGCTTGTTTATTCAATTTTCTGTATACTTATAGTGTTCTTTTGTCTGTCATTTTAATTTGTCTACTCTCAATCGCTCAAAGGTTGACTGGAAGAGATCCTTTATAGGGATAAGTTCGCCTTTGTACATTGTATACTTTCTTTTAATTGTATCTTAACCTGTCTTATGTACAATAAAGTGTTTACATACCGTATGTATATAAGTATTCAATTTTTTTGCAAAAATTGCATTTTTGACACAAGCTTGCATTTTATCACTAACTGTAGGTACTTTTCTTTCCACGGGCAACTAATAGGTACTTATCGAGAAAATTCTTACGACCCCAAACACAATTAGTTTGGGTTGTTTTATCACAGAGTTAGGGGTCATCCATTAATTCGTCACACGTTTAGGGGGAGGGAGGGGGTCAAGAAAATGTGACATGTTGTGACATGGGGGAGGGGGGAGTCACAAACATTGTAATGTCACTTTAACTTCATCAGTAACCGAAAATTAATTTATATTTTTTTATTCGCTGTACAGTTAAATAAAGAGATTTTGGATGTAACTTTCTTTGTGTTATAAAATAACTAATATTTATATATCAAAAATTATTTTAAAAAATAATGCAGAGTTAATATTGTCGATTTCGTTGAAAACAAAATTGCCTAAAATGTGACGTCACACCAGGGGGTGACAAGGAGGGGGGGAGGGGTAAAAAAACCTAGAAATTCGTGTGACGTAATTAATAGATGATCCCTTACCTCCTGTCTTCATTGTCAGATCTGCTCCGTCATCATAATATATTGCATTGTCAAAATTGTTAATAAAGACGCCACGACTATTTTTTGACTCAGTTAAACAACGTTGCATACAATACTTTTTCTACGACCTAGCACTTACTTTGAAATAAAATTGTAAACTTAACAAATATTTTTCATTCAAGAAGTAGCAAATAGCAATGAATGCCGTACGGGCGGGAAAAGAATGAACGAAATAAAATAAAAAACATGTCTATGGTTCACTCATCTGTCAGAGATGACAATTAAAATTAAGTTGGCAACAATTTATTTCATAAAATATTTTTAAGTGGTGATTACACGAAGTATCGTAAAAGTGCCAAAAAATACTGTGTGTACGTATACTGTGTAGGTATGCACAAATACTTTTTTGGGGAATAGACTAAAAACTTGACTTGACAACTATAAGATAGGGGTTTAAAGGTGTGTACACGACCCTTTAAATGACAAATAAAAGTACGGGAGTAGAATTTTTTTTTATTTGTTTTACAAGGGTTCAAAATTGTTGTTTAACTCCTCATGCTAATATTGATACCAGGAGTAAAGCATGAGCGTTACGAGGGTTTCAAGGCATGAGGTTTAAACAAACTGTGCTACAGAGTGAAACACCACATTTATCACCATATCAACACGAAGAAAATACTACTTAATGTAAATCATTACAAATCAAATCCAAATGAATTCTATTAAATACTTATTTTTTTAAATAATCAATTAATATTCAATTCCACTAGCCTGACATGAGGATAAACTCAAAATTTGCATCTTATTACATTTCCACTCTTGTGAGATAAAGATAAAGAGAGCCTTTATGAGCTGGTGGATGAAAAAATATTAACAATTATTGTTAAGTATCTCATTCGATTGTTTCAGATTGAACGAGGCTCAGGTTTGTATGAATTATAATGTAATTTAATGCAGTAAACTTATTTACTTACTTACGCATTATTACATTTATGGGAATACGAATTCCAATTCAACCCAAATTAGATTTTTAAAACATCTTCATTTTTCACTAAAGGATGACCCACACTAGAACGGCCCGTGCCCGGGCCGAGGCGTCCGACACGTCATTTTCAATGACGGCTGATCGGTGATCACGTGGTGCTTTCCATAGAAAGCTTCACGACCTGGGGACCGATTTTTGAATTTCGACCACTCGATTTCGTGTATTTCGTTAGTTAATATCTCCACTACTAGGCATTTAAATTCTACTAATAGAATTGAAATCGAGTGGTCAATACCAGTAGATTCCAAATTTCGATCGCTCGTATTTCAAAAATTAGCATTTCGCCGTTTTCCAACGATTTTCGAGTGACGAAATCGAGCGATCGAAATTCAAAAATCGGCCCCCAGTCCCGGCCCGGTCTAGCGTCAGTCATCCCTTATGAATGAAAGATAGGTACCTATTAAAGTATGATTGCAGTAATTTTTATATGTATTTTTATAATATATGGATTTGAAATTAAATCGAAGGATGCCATGAGACACTACGGAACATGGTAGCGCAATTTTACAGAATATTTAATTATCAAATTTATAATTTTCAGATGATGGCTTGGCCTAAAGATCTAGAACAACAAAAACAACAGTTAAGGTAGTTATTAATATTAATGCATAACTTATAAATTTAATATTTTCCAAAAAACCTTATAAAATAGGCCAAATCAGAATAATTCATTTTTTTATTCAGTTTTTTTTCATAATCAGATTTCTGTTTCAGACGAATAATCAAGAATCGTATTCAAAATGTTAGGGACCGATACTTTAAAGACTATGTAGTTCTTGAACCAGGAACCAGATTTTCTAACGGGGGACCAATAGACGAAGATAATTTCGTACTATCTAGAAATCACCCAAATTATATGCCTAACATGAATCGCAAAGGACTAAATAATTTTGGCACTAATACAAAAACAACGAACATAGAAATAAAAGACAGAAGAGATTTTTCTGATTTAGATCAGCTAGTATCGGAATATTTGTTGAACTTGCACGATGACGAAGCTATGGATTCCACAGCTGATATGACAGATAAAGCAGTCCATCATATGAGAGAGAATAATATCAACGGCAAACAAGCGAATACTCAACATTATCGTAATCCAAGTACGCCAAACTTACAGGACGATACACAAGGTTATAGAAAAGCCATTAGTAATTTTGGTAATGATCCTCAATTTTCTTCGAGTGATTTGTATGATTTGAAGGCTAAAGCAACCAGGAGCAAGTTTAACAATTTACCTGTTTTAAATAAAGAAATACTTAGTCCTAAAAGAAAAAAAATAGACCTTACAGATTATGCTATCGAAGATCATTTAAATACTGGCTATGAACCGAGAACCATGGATCAAAGAAACATTTATCCAGACAGAGAACAAAACCCATTGAATATCCAAGCAGTCGACACAAATAATTATGGTTATCAGTTATATTCTGAAAATAACCAAGGATACGGCAATGTTGATCCACAATATGTTGTCGAAGACTATACTGGATTTCAAAATGACGAGAAATCTGATGAACAAGGCCGCGGACAAAACAGGCAGCTTATTTATAATGCGAATGAAATAACGCATTATTACTTAGACAGATTGAACGAAGACACTAACGCTGGGCAACGACTGGACACTGAAACACTCAATGGATACAGAGTAGATACAGACACCGACACTAAACACAGACACGAGCACAGGCGGCCTTTGTACCTTGATGAAAAGGTAAATATGTTCCACAGACACAAAATAAAATTTCATGAGAAGATTGTTAATAAATAATATCTGGGAGACTGGGAGCTTTGCTCGGAAAACATATAAAAACTCAAAAATGCGCGTTTTCACAGAGATAAGACCTAGCTAGATCGTTTTTTCGCCCCCCAAAACCCCCAAATAGCAAATTTCATCGAAATCGTTAGAGCCGTTTCCGAGATCCCCGAACTATACAAATAAATAAATAAATATACAAGAATTGCGCGTTTGGTATGAGATACCAAATAAATAAATATACAAGAATAGATCGTTTAGGTATAAAATAAGATTATACTCGTAATGTTGGAAATTAGTTTTCATATGTATGGAGAACCTATTTTAAAGCATTTATGTAAAGTGCCGTAAAACGTAGATGGTTAATATTGTTTTTTTTTTACAGTCCAGCGAGTTTCAGCGCCACACCCAAAACGATGGCGGCGTGATGAAGGATCATAAGCCACGTTACTTCGTTCCTGATCGAGCGAGCCTCCAGCATGGATAACAATTAACCATTATTTGTACATCCTCTAGCCTGAGCATAGTAGCGCTACCCCCTCTGCCACAAATATACGGTAGTTTTACTCCATCTTCGAGTCAAAGTGTCTTTGTGTGTCGTCCGTGTCTTTGAACGGACCAATCACGGCACGGGACTCGCTCACCTCGTCCCCCGCACGTGCGCACCCCAGTATTTTTGGCAGCATCGGTATCATGAAATAATTGCTCTAAACTCCGTCTAGAGGATTCCTAGTTTATGATTATTTGTAAAAACGATTTATTTATATGACAGATAACTTATGAACTAAATATATCTATGAATAAAACTAAATTAAATCTACGAACCCTAAATACATCTTAAATTAACGCAATTATTATACAAACTATTGAAAGAGGCCTCCCCGCGCAACCCCCGACGCAAAGGTGCCCATCACACTCGCGATTGTAAAATAATAACGAAAAAGATAGTACGAGCATGATGTAGGTCACTAGGTACAGTGAACAATAAATTCGGTGATAAGCAAGGCTCGGAAAAACGCCCGTCATTTTATTTATTTTATTTTATTTGTTAGAAAACTTACAGCTAGATTACAGCTTAGTCAATGTGTGTAAAAATATCCTACAATAATATGTTGTAACCAACAACTTTTCAAAAAAGGGTCTTCGTATCAACTTTCCAACAATATATTTTTAAATATTAAATATACCTAGTTATTTGGTTATTTTTATTGTGCAATTTTCCTTTTTATGGAGGTAGGTGCAACAGATATTTGGTAATCGGCCAAATAGTAGGAAACATAGCTGTGCAATACTTAAGTCACCTATCGAATGTACCTATACCTAACAATGTATCATTGTAACCGCTGTTGGCAGACCTATTAAATTAAATTAAATAAAAAAACATTGCGCCGAATACCGAATATTGGGCAAAGTGGCCGAATAGGCCAAATACTGAATAGTGGTCGAATATTCGTAGCATCTCTAATACTTACCTATCTACTGTGTGTGTTACTAAAGGGGTCCCTTTTTTTCCCATAAAGTTTTATGTCATAATGTATTGTGTTTCATTAGCCATAAGACTGAAACCGTTAACTTTTCAGTACGGATATGATGGTCGTTCTTGTCTACGTGACAGCGTGATAAAACGGTGTCCGTCACTTTCTTTCCCACGGTGTTAAACAGTGACAGTTATTTTATCACGTGGATAAAGATGGATAAAGCTATCCATAATAGGCTGGCAGGATGTTCGTCAGGTTATCCTATAGATGGGTTAGGTTAGGTTAGGTTTGTTTTATGGCAATCCTGAAAAGTGACGCGTTTCGGAACCAAATAAATTGACTACTTAATGAAAATGCGGGCAAACAATACATTATGACTTAAAACTGTTTGGGAAACAATTGAGACTCGTTACTAAAATTTCAACCTGTATATCTGTTGGTAGCTTGGTACCTAATTGTAAAATCTTGAGAGCCAGTTGAAAGTGCAAAGTTTTCATCAAATTACAAAACTAATGCCCCCTAAGTTGTTATTGCATATTTAAAGTTATTCAAATGATCTACGGAAAGTTGCTGAAATGGGTAAACTTGTTGAAAACTTTAACTGCTGTAGTTTCCATGAAAATGGCTCTGGAAAATCCAAGTTCTCAATTAAACACTAGGGAAATAGAAAGATGATTTAATGATTCATAATATAAAAGTAACTTTGCTATTTCCAAAGTTATGAGACGTTCAATCGGTTCATAGTATAATAATTAAATAGTGTTGAATAAACGAATACTTTATTATAGTACTTAGTCCCGTGAAACTAACTATGTAACGTCTTTTGAGCGTCGGTCGGAACTATGTAACGTCTAGTCAGCGCTATGGAAAATGGGGTCCTTTCCCATTATTTTATTTGTAAAATTTTGGAATGATTTGGCATGATTTTTTATTTTTCGTAATCAGTCGTTTAGTAGCTGTTACTCACCGTTCGTTAGGCAAATGCTTTTTTTATTCCAAATTTAAATTCTATCTCCATAGATAGAACCACCATTAACCATTAGATGAACCATTTAGGCCCACCGTTAACCCAGTGTCAAATTATATTGGTAAACATGGTAACTCCAGGTTTAACCGGTTAACCCCGGGTTAGGGGAATGGTGCAAGTGGGCCTTAGTGAGTTAAATACTTATAAGAAATGTATTCAAATAGGTATTCCATGACTATAATGATGATGATGACTACTCGAGCTATGTCATTCCGCAAAATACTTATTGTCAAGCACCGTTTTCAGCAATCTCAATAGGCTTCGTTAACTGCTCCGACCATTGACGTATATCTCAGGACGGGCCTTACGGGCACTAAAATGGTATTAGTTCAGCGGTGTTACTCACGAATTCGAGCCAATCGTGCAGTCTAACGCAACTAGTTGCGACCAATCGCGCACGTGATGCGAACTCCTCAACCAATCGCGTTGTAGCAGTGTCACACCGCTGTACTGGCCCCCATTCTTATTGCCGGCCATTCCTGAGATATACGTCAATGGCTCCGAAAAGTCCGCGCGCTGAGCCGCAGGAACAGCAAACAGTTTCCTGTCAAACTCCTGCCAGAAGCTTTTAGAAGAAAATAAATATCAACAAGTATGAGTAATATGTACCTACAGATACAAGACGCGGAAAGTCTCCAGAAAGATCCAAAAGTTCTCGGAAATTTCATAGAAAATACTAACATTTTGGAAAGGGGTGATGTCGACCTCAATACAAAATTTTAAGAGGTATACGAAAGTTTTCAATGCGAAATTTTCATAATTTTTGAAACTTTCCGACGGTAAATCAGTAATATTTATTTACATACTATGAACTACACTCCTGCGAGACTAAAAGGAGTCACTCACGTTTTATAAGCAAAAAATGCTTGATATGTTGTTGACGGGCTAAATATCGAATGATGGCTGACCAGCGTGAGTGACCGATTTAAATATATTAATCGTAATTACTATAAACCATAAGATGATGCATATGGATCAAATTTTTATCATAATATATAAGTACTATGAACCATACACATTGATAAAGCGCATTTTGCATATGGATTATATTTTTATCATAATTATGTAAATCTAATGTTGTATGTATGTATGAACGTATGTACTCGGCCACTAATGTTTTCTCATTCGCTATCACGCAAACAAAACCTGTAAAATAACGGTAAGCGTTGTTTCAAAACATTTGTAACACAGTGCCAGTGAACAATGGAACACAGTATTAGCAGCGTTCAGTCCAATTTACGTGGAAACAGTGAATAAATCCGTTTACTGTGAAATAAACAGCTGAGGTAAGTATGTTATAGTTTTCATTTATTAACCTCTTTTTAACAAAAATCCTGAACAACTTTTTAGAGTGTGTGGAAAGAGAAGAGTCGTGGAATGTATGGGAACCGGAAATTAAATGAAATGAAATTTATTAATGTATGATCAAAATGGGTTACATTTTAAGCTTAAATTAATTGCTTCTCTAGTAGTGTCACCAGACTCTACCTTTTCAGGCATACAAATACATTTCGCACACAATCACATTATACAGTGTGTAAGTCAAATACGGGCAATAAATTAAACCAGATATAGAATTTACCCGTCTTATCATTAATTAAGATGTTTTTTTAAGTTACACTTAATTATGACCCCGTGATTAATTTTTTCCACATGTACCGAGCAGCAATGTACTGTAAACATTAAGAAACAGAAGATGATAATGACATTACGAGATACGAGCTTTTCATAGTAACTGCCAACAAGCGTTGACAATTACTTTAAAAAGCTCGTATCCCGTAACGTGTGTGGTGTATTACATTGCGGGCCGAATTATTTTGTATGGTTAAAATTTTCAATGCATTTCTAAGTAAAATCTATCTCAATATACTTTTTAGGTCCTATGCTAACCACCGTTTAAATATTCGCCCATATTGGATTTACACACTGTATAATAGGTATCGATTTAAAATACTTATAACTAACTTAAATAAATATATTTAGTGTGTATTTATATTTAAGTTTTTGCAATAAATGTTGTTTTTTACTTAAATAAATAAAATAATATGGAATGGGAATAAATACACTGTATGCCTCTTCTCCATACAGACTCAAGTCATCTTTTTCTTCTTCCCTAAATGAACCCAGACACGATTTTAGACCGCAACATATATATATATGAAATATATTCGAAATATAAAATGTATCGTCAAGTTTCCAATTTTAGGTATTTCAAATGTAAAATGTATCGTTGTAACTTTTAAGCTTAGAAAGGGCCTAGGTTCGGATTTGGACTTATATCGCCCACACAGTTAACTGACACTTCGTAAACCTTATTACCATAATAGGCATAAGGTCCACCGATGGACAGTTAAGAGTGTTTCTGTTTGTACACTAAATAAGTACTTACCTAACTATAATACTTATCTTTCTCTATATGTTAAAACTTTTTAAAATTATTATATTAAAAGTCTATGTTGTATGTATGTATGCATTTTTGCAGGTAATATCTTCTGAATCACGGCCTGATTCTTCTAAAACTGCCCTCAGCTGGAAATGGGACAAATTCTAGCTATTATCCTGTTTATTTGTTTCATCGGCACTTCTGGTGAGAATTTGTCAAGAAATAAAGTAAGTAGCTAGATCATAATTATAACACAACTTAGTTTTTAGGGTTCCGTACCTCAAAAGGAAAAAACGAAACCCTTGTATAATAGGATCACTCGTGCGTCTGTCTGTCTGTCTGTCCGACCATTCGGCCCTTTATCTCCGAAACTACTGGGACTAAAATTTTGAACAAAATACACAAAATTGTTCTTTACCTATAGATGACAGGAAAACCTATTATAAATGTGCAGTCAAATGTTAGTCGGACTTAATGTACGGAACCCTTGGACAGCGAGTCCGACTCGTAACTGGCCGGTTTTTTTTGAAAATGCCAACCGTGCTCTAATGGAATTAAGCTCAAATTAAATAAAATGTAACTAAAAAAAATCCTTACAAAATTTTTGCCATGTTTAAGCATTTTACTTAAAAATATAACAGTTACGAAGAAAGTGGCACCCTCATTTAATTTCTACTCTTCCATGTCGCACTGTACCTACTAGCCAATCAACTTAATGAAAGGAAATTTTAATTTCAGGAGGACTCGTTGAATGAGATATTGACGGTCGAATCTAAATTACAAAATAATGGTGCTGCTTTGGAGCATGACAGAGTAAGCAAATATTTATTTCTGTCAAGCCCTCTCTGCAATTGGCGCCTGAGGTGAAGTCAAGTCAAAAGATTTTTCTATTCACGACGGCACATTGCAACTACATTTCAGGTTTAGCGACATTGTTATGACTGGGAAGCCATGATTACGGGAAATATTCAAATGTGCTTTAAGGATGACTCACGTTACACCGGGCCGTGTCCGGGCCGGAGCTTCCGGCGCTTATATTTCTATGACAGATGACAGGTGATCACGTGACGCTTTCCATAGAAAACGAAGCTCCGGAAGGTCCGGCCTGTACACGGCCCGGTCTAACATGAACCATCCTTTAAGTATTGAAAATCCTTGACAAATTGGATGACAGTAAAACTCCCTAACTTCAGATCCTCACTTTTTATCAACGACATCGAATTTTCTCGAGATAGTTCAGCCGAGCACAATGCGACACGACAATGTAGTTGAATCAGGAATATCACCTTAAATTAAATGAACTGCAGCTGCATTATAGTTGCAACGTTATACTGCGGCGGCGGCGTAATGCCGGCACTGTATCTGTCAGTTTCCTTGATAAAAATGAGTGACAGATTTAATATTATAAATTTATAATCGTGGCACTAATGCGGCGACGTCACTTTATTTCTCAAGGAAATAGATACAGCGGCGACAATAACGCAACAGCAATGCAGCTGCATTTGACATCTGAATGTCGCCTTAAGTCTTATTTTTCTTTTCAGTTTGCTCGTCACGCGGCAATGGAAATGACAGTGACAGAATCAGTAATCAATCATCTCATGAAAGAACTTGGCCGACGCTACCCCCAGGCAAAGAAACAACCCAAATCATTGAAAAAGGTCATCAGAAATCTCAAGCAGAAACTCGAAGACTATGTTCACGTGAAGAAACCACTACGTACGAGACCATTTGGAAGCATTAATGGAAATAAAGGAAGAAAAGAGAAAGGAAGAAAAACGAAAAGGATACGTAAAGTGAAGAGAAATAGACAGAAACCAAAGAGTGTCTTCAATAAGGTTTACAATTAAATATGATTTGTAACAATTTTGAGGGAATTTTAAAAAGAAGAGGAAACACATTAAGTGCAATAAAAAAACAGTGATTTTATATGGCTTTGTGTTCATTGCTTAACCTACACCTAGATTTCTATTGAGGTTAGATTAGAACGTTCAAATTAGACCAAGTAGACTAGGATAGCAAAGCCTGAGCTACTTTAGAAGATGAGAAGAAGTGTAAGCTGAATGTATTTACAGTTATAAATTCAGTTGAGAAAAGAATAACAAAAGAGGTTGGTAAATAGTTAATGAAGGAGCTAACGCTTTTAATTAATGAGGATGAATCACAATACAATAATAGGTACAATACAAATCCTCTTTATTGCACAACCTCAATAAAACATTTGTTACAAATCACATTTGTTATTATGATTTAGAATCGCTTGAAATCGATATAGATACCACTTGAATCGATATTTAACTAACCACAAGCACTAATACGTATTTGCCCCCGAAAACCCGGGTTATGTTGATGATTAGGTATATTGATCAAAGGTACAAAGTTAGTAGTTACTCGTCGTTTAACATTTTCTATGCTTTAATATGAACAACAATATCAAATAGATTCCTTTCTTCCACCCATTCCGCAGCCTTAATTATCTCTTTTCTCGGTTTTGTTTTCTCCATGTTCCTTGTTTTGTCGCGTTGTTGTATTTTGCCTCTTCTATATTTCACTGTTTTAGGCATTTTCGTATCTCTATTTTCATTCGTTTCTATCAGTGTTGGCCGTAATGTGTAATTCTAATTAACAATTAATCATTTCCATTAACCATTAAATCCGCAATTAGTCAATTGCATTACGCATCAATTTAAATTAAGTTAATTAGAATTGAATTTTGAGACGTTTAATTACATTGATTGTCAATCTAAATTAACGTTTAATGCAATTAAATCATTTTTTTCATAAACTAATAATTAATGTTACTATTGCTTAGAAACTTGGAGCTAGGTATTAAAATTAAAAATAAGCATATGAATACAAGCTTCAGTGAATTACGAGTCAGGTCGTGATATTTTAAAATGAGACAACAAAATGACCCTGAAACCTGGCAGTAGGTACCTACTGGAACTCAGGTTTGGTGCAACATAGACACACGCCGTTTAGGCTATTCGACTCGTCACAATGAGCACTTGGGAGAGCAGTACCCAAGATGGAGCTGATGCTGAACCTTGGCTGTACCTAGCGGAACTCAGGTTTGGTGCAACATAGACACACGCCGTTTTGGTCATCCGACTCGTCTTGATGAGCACTTGGGAGAGCAGTACCCAAGATAGAGCTGATGCTGAACCCTGGCAGTACCTAATGGAACTCAGGTTTGGTGCAACATAGACAAACGCCGTTTTAGTCATCCGACTCGTCTTGATGAGCACTTGGGAGAGCAGTACCCAAGATAGAGCTGATGCTGAACCCTGGCAGTACCTAATGGAACTCAGGTTTGGTGCAACATAGACAAACGCCGTTTTGGTCATCCGACTCGTCTTGATGAGCACTTGGGAGAGCAGTACCCAAGATAGAGCTGATGCTGAACCCTGGCAGTACCTAATGGACCTCAGGTTTGGTGCAACATAGACAAACGCCGTTTTGGTCATCCGACTTGTCTTGATGAGCACTTGGGAGAGCAGTATCCAAGATAGAGCTGATGCTGAACCCTGGCAGTACCTAATGGAACTCAGGTTGGTGCAACATAGACAAACGCCGGTTTGGTCATCCGACTCGTCTTGATGAGCACTTGGGAGAGCAGTACTAAAGATAGAGCTGATGCTGAACCCTGGCAGTACCTAATGGAACTCAGGTTTGGTGCAACATAGACAAACGCCGTTTTGGTCATCCGACTCGTCTTGATGAGCACTTGGGAGAGCAGTACCCAAGATAGAGCTGATGCTGAACCCTGGCAGTACCTAGTGGAACTCAGGTTTGGTGCAACATAGACACACGCCGTTTTGGTCATCCGACTCGTCTTGATGAGCACTTGGGAGAGCAGTACCCAAGATTGAGCTGATGCTGAACCCTGGCAGTACCTAATGGAACTCAGGTTTGGTGCAACATAGACAAACGCCGTTTTGGTCATCCGACTCGTCTTGATGAGCACTTGGGGTAGCAGTGCCCAAGATAGAGCTGATGCTAAACCCTGGCAGTACCTAATGGAACTCAGGTCTGGTGCAACATAGACAAACGCCGTTTTGGTCATCCGACTCGTCTTGATGAGCACTTGGGAGAGCAGTACCCAAGATAGAGCTGATGCTGAACCCTGGCAGTACCTAGTGGAACTCAGGTTTGGTGCAACATAGACAAACGCCGTTTTAGTCATCCGACTCGTCTTGATGAGCACTTGGGAGAGCAGTATCCAAGATAGAGCTGATGCTGAACCCTGGCAGTACCTAATGGAACTCAGGTTTGGTGCAACATAGACAAACGCCGTTTTGGTCATCCGACTCGTCTTGATGAGCACTTGGGAGAGCAGTACCCAAGATAGAGCTGATGCTAAACCCTGGCAGTACCTAATGGAACTCAGGTTTGGTGCAACATAGACAAACGCCGGTTTGGTCATCCGACTCGTCTTGATGAGCACTTGGGAGAGCAGTACCCAAGATAGAGCTGATGCTGAACCCTGGCAGTACCTAATGGAACTCAGGTTTGGTGCAACATAGACAAACGCCGTTTTGGTCATCCGACTCGTCTTGATGAGCACTTGGGAGAGCAGTACCCAAGATAGAGCTGATGCTGAACCCTGGCAGTACCTAGTGGAACTCAGGTTTGGTGCAACATAGACACACGCCGTTTTGGTCATCCGACTCGTCTTGATGAGCACTTGGGAGAGCAGTACCCAAGATAGAGCTGATGCTGAACCCTGGCAGTACCTAGTGGAACTCAGGTTTGGTGCAACATAGACACACGCCGTTTTGGTCATCCGACTCGTCTTGATGAGCACTTGGGAGAGCAGTACCCAAGATTGAGCTGATGCTGAACCCTGGCAGTACCTAATGGAACTCAGGTTTGGTGCAACATAGACAAACGCCGTTTTGGTCATCCGACTCGTCTTGATGAGCACTTGGGAGAGCAGTGCCCAAGATAGAGCTGATGCTAAACCCTGGCAGTACCTAATGGAACTCAGGTCTGGTGCAACATAGACAAACGCCGTTTTGGTCATCCGACTCGTCTTGATGAGCACTTGGGAGAGCAGTACCCAAGATAGAGCTGATGCTGAACCCTGGCAGTACCTAGTGGAACTCAGGTTTGGTGCAACATAGACACACGCCGTTTTGGTCATCCGACTCGTCTTGATGAGCACTTGGGAGAGCAGTACCCAAGATAGAGCTGATGCTGAACCCTGGCAGTACCTAGTGGAACTCAGGTTTGGTGCAACATAGACACACGCCGTTTTGGTCATCCGACTCGTCTTGATGAGCACTTGGGAGAGCAGTACCCAAGATTGAGCTGATGCTGAACCCTGGCAGTACCTAATGGAACTCAGGTTTGGTGCAACATAGACAAACGCCGTTTTGGTCATCCGACTCGTCTTGATGAGCACTTGGGAGAGCAGTGCCCAAGATAGAGCTGATGCTAAACCCTGGCAGTACCTAATGGAACTCAGGTCTGGTGCAACATAGACAAACGCCGTTTTGGTCATCCGACTCGTCTTGATGAGCACTTGGGAGAGCAGTACCCAAGATAGAGCTGATGCTGAACCCTGGCAGTACCTAGTGGAACTCAGGTTTGGTGCAACATAGACAAACGCCGTTTTAGTCATCCCACTCGTCTTGATGAGCACTTGGGAGAGCAGTACCCAAGATAGAGCTGATGCTGAACCCTGGCAGTACCTAATGGAACTCAGGTTTGGTGCAACATAGACAAACGCCGTTTTGGTCATCCGACTCGTCTTGATGAGCACTTGGGAGAGCAGTACCCAAGATAGAGCTGATGCTAAACCCTGGCAGTACCTAATGGAACTCAGGTTTGGTGCAACATAGACAAACGCCGGTTTGGTCATCCGACTCGTCTTGATGAGCACTTGGGAGAGCAGTACCCAAGATAGAGCTGATGCTGAACCCTGGCAGTACCTAATGGAACTCAGGTTTGGTGCAACATAGACAAACGCCGTTTTGGTCATCCGACTCGTCTTGATGAGCACTTGGGAGAGCAGTACCCAAGATAGAGCTGATGCTGAACCCTGGCACTACCTAGTGGAACTCAGGTTTGGTGCAACATAGACACACGCCGTTTTGGTCATCCGACTCGTCTTGATGAGCACTTGGGAGAGCAGTACCCAAGATTGAGCTGATGCTGAACCCTGGCAGTACCTAATAGAACTCAGATTTGGTGCAACATAGACAAACGCCGTTTTGGTCATCCGACTCGTCTTGATGAGCACTTGGGAGAGCAGTGCCCAAGATAGAGCTGATGCTAAACCCTGGCAGTACCTAATGGAACTCAGGTCTGGTGCAACATAAACAAACGCCGTTTTGGTCATCCGACTCGTCTTGATGAGCACTTGGGACAGCAGTACCCAAGATAGAGCTGATGCTGAACCCTGGCAGTACCTAGTGAAACTCAGGTTTGGTGCAACATAGACAAACGCCGTTTTGGTCATCCGTCACATCTTGACGAGCACTTGGGAGAGCAGTACCCAAGATAGAGCTGATGCTGAACCCTGGCAGTACCCGCAGGTTCAAGATGTGACGGATGACCTAAATAGCGTGGGCCTATGTTGCACCAAACCTGAGTTCCACTAGGTACAGCCAGGGTTCAGCATCAGCTCTATCTTGGGTACTGCTCTCCCAAGTGCTCATCAAGACGAGTCGGATGACCAAAACGGCGTTTGTCTATGTTGCACCAAACCTGAGGTCCATTAGGTACTGCCAAGGTTCAGCATCAGCTCTATCTTGGGTACTGCTCTCCCAAGTGCTCATCAAGACAAGTCGGATGACCAAAACGACGTGTGTCTATGTTGCACCAAACCTGAGTTCCACTAGGTACAGCCAGGGTTCAGCATCAGCTCTATCTTGGGTACTGCTCTCCCAAGTGCTCATCAAGACGAGTCGGATGACTAAAACGGCATGTGTCTATGTTGCACCAAACCTGAGTTCCACTAGGTATAGCCAGGGTTCAGCATCAGCTCTATCTTGGGTACGGTCTCCCAAGTGCTCATCAAGACGAGTCGGATGACCAAAACGGCGTGTGTCTATGTTGCACCCAACCTGAGTTCCACTAGGTACAGCCAGGGTTCAGCATTAGCTCTATCTTGGGTACTGCTCTCCCAAGTGCTCATCAAGACGAGTCGGATGACCAAAACGGCGTTTGTCTATGTTGCACCAAACCTGAGTTCCACTAAGTACAGCCAGGGTTCAGCATCAGCTCTATCTTGGGTACTGCTCTCCTAAGTGCTCATCAAGACGGGTCGGATGACTAAAACGGCATGTGTCTATGTTGCACCAAACCTGAGTTCCACTAGGTATAGCCAGGGTTCAGCATCAGCTCAATCTTGGGTACTGCTCTCCCAAGTGCTCATCAAGACGAGTCGGATGACCAAAACGGCGTGTTTCTATGTTGCACCAAACCTGAGTTCCACTAGGTACAGCCAGCTGTTCAGCATCAGCTCTATCTTGGTTACTGCTCTCCCAAGTGCTCATCAAGACAAGTCGGATGACCAAAACGGCGTGTGTCTATGTTGCACCAAACCTGAGTTCCACTAGGTACAGCCAGGGTTCAGCATCAGCTCTATCTTGGGTACTGCTCTCCCAAGTGCTCATCAAGACGAGTCGGATGACCAAAACGGCATGTGTCTATGTTGCACCAAACCTGAGTTCCACTAGGTACAGCCAGGGTTCAGCATCAGCTCTATCTTGGGTACTGGTCTCCCAAGTGCTCATCAAGACAAGTCGGATGACCAAAACGGCGTTTGTCTATGTTGCACCGAACCTGTGTTCCATTAGGTACTGCCAGGGTTCAGCATCAGCTCTATCTTGGGTACTGCTCTCCCAAGTGCTCATCAAGACAAGTCGGATGACCAAAACGGCGGGTGTCTATGTTGCACCAAACCTGAGTTCCACTAGGTACAGCCAGGGTTCAGCATCAGCTCTATCTTGGGTACTGCTCTCCCAAGTGCTCATCAAGACGAGTCGGATGACCAAAACGGCGTGTGTCTATGTTGCACCAAACCTGAGTTCCACTAAGTACAGCCAGGGTTCAGCATCAGCTCTAACATGGGTACTGCTCCCCCAAGTGCTCATCAAGACGAGTCGGATGACCAAAACGGCGTTTGTCTATGTTGCACCAAACCTGAGTTCCATTAGGTACTGCTAGGGTTCAGCATCAGCTCTATCTTGGGTACTGCTCTCCCAAGTGCTCATCAAGACGAGTCGGATGACCAAAACGGCGTGTGTCTATGTTGCACCAAACCTGAGTTCCACTAGGTACTGCCAGGGTTCAGCATTAGCTCTATCTTAGGTACTGCTCTCCAAGTTCTCATCAAGACGAGTCGGATGACCAAAACGGCGTTTGTCTATGTTGCACCAAACCTGAGTTCCATTAGGTACTGCCAGGGTTCAGCATCAGCTCTATCTTGGGTACTGCTCTCCCAAGTGCTCACCAAGACGAGTCGGATGACCAAAACGGCGTTTGTCTATGTTGCACCAAACCTGAGTTCCACTAGGTACAGCCAAGGTTCAGCATCAGCTCCATCTTGGGTACTGCTCTCCCAAGTGCTCATTGTGACGAGTCGAATAGCCTAAACGGCGTGTGTCTATGTTGCACCAAACCTGAGTTCCACTAGGTACAGCCAGGGTTCAGCATCAGCTCTATCTTGGGAACTGCTCTCCTAAGTGCTCACCAAGTCGAGTCGGATGACTAAAACGGCGTTTGTCTATGTTGCACCAAACCTGAGTTCCATTAGGTACTGCCAGGGTTCAGCATCAGCTCTACCTTGGGTACTGCTCTCCAAGTGCTCATCAAGACGAGTCGGATGACCAAAACGGCGTTTGTCTATGTTGCACCAAACCTGAGTTCCATTAGGTACTGCCAGGGTTCAGCATGAGCTCTATCTTGGGCACTGCTCTCCCAAGTGCTCACCAAGATGAGTCGGATGACCAAAACGGCGTTTGTCTATGTTGCACCAAACCTGAGTTCCACTAGGTACAGCCAAGGTTCAGCATCAGCTCCATCTTGGGTACTGCTCTCCCAAGTGCTCATTGTGACGAGTCGAATAGCCTAAACGGCGTGTGTCTATGTTGCACCAAACCTGAGTTCCACTAGGTACAGCCAGGGTTCAGCATCAGCTCCATCTTGGGTACTGCTCTCCCAAGTGCTCATTGTGACAAGTCGAATAGCCTAAACGGCGTGTGTGTATGTTGCACCAAACCTGAATTCCACTAGGTACACCCAGGGTTCAGCATCAGCTCTATCTTGGGTACTGGTCTCCCAAGTGCTCATCAAGACGAGTCGGATGACCAAACGGCGTGTTTCTATGTTGCACCAAACCTGAGGTCCACTAGCTAGATAAAAATTACGGGCGCCTTTATAAAATTACGATATATTTTTGTTAATTGATAATTATCAATAATATTTTTAATTGTCATTAAAAATTGATTTAATTTTTAATGGTTTGTGAAGCATTAACCATTAATTCTTTTTAATTTTTAATGGTTCGAAATAAATTAATATTAATGCAAATTGATGTTAATGCGAATTGACAATTAATTTTCCTTCAATGGTTAATGGTTAATTCGAATTAACCTTTTCAATGGTTAATTTTTAATGGTAATTGGGATTAACGTTCGGCCAACACTGGTTTCTATGATGTTATCTCTTCTTGATTCTGTCAGCTCATTCGATGACGAAACAGCTATGTCGTTTGTTTTAACGATATTATCTCTGCTTCTAGATTCCACCGGCTTAGGCACTCTTTTGTCATACTCTAATGAAACAACGTTTTCATTCGTTTCTACAACATTGTCTCTTCTTTTAGATTCCACTAGACTATTCACTCTTGTCTCATAGTCGTTTGTAATGGCTCTATTGTCAGGTCTTCTTGTGTGATATTCCAACGAAATAACTTTGTCGTTCGTTTTAACAATATTATTTCTTCTATTAGATTCCATGGGAACTTTTGGGTCATACTTTTTCTTTTTTCTTTTTCTTCTTATTACTTTCTCTTTCGTTTTCACGATATTATATTTTCTCGATTCCAACAGACTGTTCATTATTGTGTCATAGTCTAATGAAAAATCATTTTCGTTTGTTATTGTCATATCATCTCGTCTTTCAGATTCAGGTCTAGGCAGTCTTGTGTCATACTCTAAAGAAACAACTTTATCGTTCGTTCGTACGTCTAGTTCCTGAAACAATAATTATTTACGAGTGTCATAATCATAATATCATAAATCCTTTAAGATGATTTCGATAAAACAATATAAATAGCGTTCATATACATTTTCATAAATACCTCCAAATGACTCCCCGTTAATCCTTTGTTTTGCTTGTACCTGGAAAAGGATAAAAACCTCTTTATAAAGAATTATTGGCATCCTATACATAGGTAAATTTCCATTATGTTTAACACCATACTTAGGGTGTGAGCCCTAATTTCAAATATTTTTTTTTTTTGGTGTTTGTCGGTTATTTGCTTTGCTGTGAATAAAAATGGATGGTGCCAACTAAACAATTTCAACTATAAAACTCCAATGAGAATTAAACAGATTACAATTTTATAATTATGATATTTAAAAATGGGTCACTCACGGACTTTTAGTCGATTATCACTGTATCGTTCCGTATCCAAAAAAAATTAACTGGAGACCCACCTAGAGCCAGTACAGGGATAACCGCGAAAATCGGAGTTCGCACATTGCGGGCATTTTTTTCTGTCACTCTAATTACGCCTTCATTGGAGTAAAACAGAAAGATCCCCGCAATTTGTGAAATTCGGTTTTCGCGGTAGCCCCTCAGGCTTGTCTACTCGCTGCAGGCGCCGGCATGTCGAGCGATTATTGATTAAAAATACGTGAGTTACTTGACTCAAACTATTTCAATATAATGAAATAAGCACTGGGGTATTTTCTTATCTGTTACACATGTACCTAAATAAAATAAAATTAATAAAACTGTAACATGTACTCATACTTTACTTACTTGATAATCTTCATTATTACACAGAATGTATAAATTAAGCACTAAAATCGTTTCAAACACCTTTAAAATTGTCATTTACAGGTCTCCTTTGCAGTTACGAACGATACAGGAAAACCGTCATAAAATCAGGTTTAGTGATGTTTTGAAAACATCGAGTTAGTTCGGAAGGCGAATTCAACTTCTTTGAATTGGGGCGAGTGACATGCCCATATAAAATTTAATCAAATTAGCACTGTCACCGGTAACTGTCAAGTTCTGATATTTAAAATGTAGATAGACTAACCCGTTAACCGGTTAAACCTGGAGTTACCATGGTTACTAGTACAATTTGACACTGGGTTAACGATTTAACCGCTTAACCCCGGGTAGTGTGATTGTGCAAGTGGCCCTAAGCGCCACTTGCACCATCCCACTAAACCGGGGTTAACCAGTTAAACCTGGAGTTACCATGGTTACCAGTACAATTTGACACTGTGTTGACGGTTTAACTGCTTAACCCCGGGTTAGTGGGATGGTGCAAGTGGCGCTTAAGTTATTTTATATTAGCATAATTGAGGTAATTTCATGGATTTTTAACATATTTTTATATTTATCAGTGTCTATTGAACAAGTCCCTGCTGTATTTAAGTAAAATTTTACTGAATTTTATTCAATCGCGTACAAGATTTAAAAAGCGGCCAAGTGCGAGTCGGACTCGCCCATGAAGGGTTCCGTATTTAGGCGATTTATGACGTATAAAAAAAAACTACTTACTAGATCTCGTTCAAACCAATTTTCGGTGGAAGTTTACATGGTAATGTATATCATATATTTTTTTTAATTTTATCATTCTCTTATTTTAGAAGTTACAGGGGGGGGGACACACATTTTACCACTTTGGAAGTGTCTCTCGCGCAAACTATTCAGTTTAGAAAAAAATGATATTAGAAACGTCAATATCATTTTTGAAGACCTATCCCATACGTATGGGTTTGATGAAAAAAAAAATTTTGAGTTTCAGTTCGAAGTATGGGGAACCCCAAAAATTTATTGTTTTTTTCTATTTTTGTGTGAAAATCTTGATGCGGTTCACAGAATACATCTACTTACCAAGTTTCAACAGTATAGTTCTTATAGTTTCGGAGAAAAGTGGCTGTGACATACGGACGGACAGACAGACGGACGGACAGACAGACAGACATGACGAATCTATAAGGGTTCCGTTTTTTGCCATTTGGCTACGGAACCCTAAAAATAAAGACATTGTTTTGACACCTCGTAGCGATAAATTAAGTTTGGAGGTGCAAAAATATATACCCACGTCTCTAATTCATAAAATAATTTTAACTAAGCGGAATTGGGAAATGATAAAGCATTTTAAAGAAATATAATCACCCCGTCTCCCATAGGTCGCCATTAAGGAGTTATGTGTGTAAGTCAAATACGGGCAATAAATTAAACCAGATATAGAATTTACCCGTCTTATCATTAATTAAGATGTTTTTTTAAGTTACACTTAATTATGACCCCGTGATTAATTTTTTCCACATGTACCGAGCAGCAATGTACTGTAAACATTAAGAAACAGAAGATGATAATGACATTACGAGATACGAGCTTTTCATAGTAACTGCCAACAAGCGTTGACAGTTACTTTAAAAAGCTCGTATCCCGTAACGTGTGTGGTGTATTACATTGCGGGCCGAATTATTTTGTATGGTTAAAATTTTCAATGCATTTCTAAGTAAAATCTATCTCAATATACTTTTTAGGTCCTATGCTAACCACCGTTTAAATATTCGCCCGTATTGGATTTACACACTGTATATACTTTATCATCATATATATCTATTCAAAGATTGCGATTTTCTAATATCTTAAGGATCTCGTCATTTTTAGTGTACCGCACAAACTTTGTTCGCGGTACACTTATTTATCTTCAATGAAAACATTTTTCAGACGCCGATGACACCGGGTGTTATTCTGAAATTTTAATTTAAGTAATATCATGAATAATTTGAATAGTGTATTATTCGAGTAAGACTAACCTTAACTTTTAATAACGTACACAGAGCCCGCACCATGAGTCACTGACAGTGTCAAAATCAAAACTAATATAATATACGCCATCGACAACGTAATTTACTTTCTATACATCTCGCTCGCACTAATATGCGAGTACGAGCGAGATGCATAGAAAGTAAATTACGTTCTCGATGGCGTTTATGTCAGTGCCAAACTGGTGGTAGCCACACAGGTCAGACAATTATTATACTTACTTAAAAAGTAAGTTGCCTTGCCTGTAAGGTGGAGGTATTTCCAAAGTTGGACTGTTCCAGATTCTAGAGAGATACTCGTACCATTCCGCTATAAAAATTAGGACAAATTTTTTTTAGGAGTTATACATACTCGTATCCTGCCGCTGGATACATTCTACTGAGGGGGATAGAGACAGATAATATGTTATTTCAGTATTGTTCTTATTAGGAAGATAGCCGAAGGCATAGAGCAGAGCAGCATGCAGTTAGCATGAGTGGCATTCTCGCGCGCGAGGCCTACTTGAAGTCTCGCTAGGTGTACGGGAGAACGCAACTCATGCTAGCAGGTTAGGTAGATATAGGTCACATTCGTATTAGCGGCTGTATTCGTCATTGGTGGTTGGTGGTGAATTAGTGATCATTTTTCGCTGTATGGTGATCATATTTTTCGTCGTTTTGTGGATAGAGCGTCGAGTGTTGGCCTGCTTTTACTACTAGGCTTTATCCAATCCCACGATTCCTAGCACGATGACACCGTTTGAGTGGGGCCGGGTTTCGGACCGCAGTAAAGGCCGGATACCGGTAGCAAAGCTGTTGTGTGCGGCGTAGGGCTCTATTCAGTGTACTGTAAAAAGGGCGAACTAATACGGAGGATGTAGAAGATTAAATAGGTTTATGATGAACTTCGGTATATTCTTTTAATAGATTTAGCTAATTTACATCAATAACGACTATTCTGGATGGCTGTCTCTTTAGGAATGCCCATCAGCACACCCGTTCCATCTGACAGCGAGATCGATTCGACGGGTGGGCTCTCTAACACCCTTCCATATTAGTGTGACAGTGACAGTTGCGTTTCGTTCGCTACGGAGCGTTAGCGATTGGCATGTTGTCTACGGGGCGGGGCCAGTTAGACCAAATAGGTAACCCTTTTATACTAAGGTATAAAAGGGTTACCTATTTGGTCTAACTGGCTGGGTCTAACTACGAGAGAGGCTTACCTCTCTCGTAGTTTTTAGACTGAGTTAAATAACATAGCCGGGGTTTGTTCCTGATTCGTCGTATTCCTGTTTTGTCGGATTCCTGATTCGTCGAAATGTGCTAAGAATGCTAGAAAAAGTTCGATCACTGGTGATTACATTAAATATTCATATTTAGGTAGTAAATACTGGTTTACTGCACGACATATTTATTTATATGTATATAATTCCGACGAAACAAGAATACGACGAATCAGGAATCCGACGAAACAGGAATACGACGAAACAGGAATACGACGAACCAGGAACAAACCATAGCCGGGTATCTCAAAGTCCAACGAAATCGGGAACTGAACAAGATTTTGGCGATATTTTTAGAATAATGCCCTGTCCATTTGTATGATTAATCTGCTCCGAGCCAGTGGTGACAGTCGGATGAATGGATAGTCGCCGACCGAGACCGTTTTGGGTGTTTTAATCACGACTCTGTAACGCCCGCTAGATTGATAGCTAAGAAAGGAATTTAAAACGAATTGGGTCTTTGTTTTAGCCACCCACTTAATATTTGGGTAACCTATAAATAGTTATTTTTGTTTCTACTTCAGATTATGTAATAAAAAGTCCGTACTTGTTCTTTGTGTTGATATTGTTTGTAGTTAATTTTAATTTACAAGAACGCGTATCAGGGTATTCAGGGTATTGGTTCCCTACAAAAATACACACTATGGTGCGGCTGCGCAGTTTACTTGAACAGTTCAACTGCACAGGTACCTAAAGCTGGTTAGAAAACTGCACCGTCGAATGCTACGCTACGCTACGTTTTATCTGTGCAATTGGCAAAACTGTGCAGGCATACCCTATTGCAGGGGTCACCAAATAGCGGACCGCGGGCCGCATCCTGACCGCCGACCTATATTATTTATTTAGTTATTTAATAAACTCAAAAAGAAACGGACCGCGATGGTCATTTTATTCTAAAAACCGGACCCCTGAAGAAACTAATTCTCCCAGAAAGTTATCAGACTACGAGTGTGGTACTTTCCTATTAAACGTTCACGTTCATAAATCCAGTTTTAAACAATTTAAATTCACAACACGGGAGCGGTAAAGCGGGTTTCATAAGGTATGCAGAGACGGTTCCGGAAACTATTCCGTAAATTTAATATCGCTAGCTTAGACTTCGCTAGGCTGCCATTTTAGTACCTAGTGCCTAACTTTCTTATTGTGTTCTTAAGTAGGTACTATAAATGTGGGTCTCTATTGTTTTCCAAATAGTTTTAAGCCATAATGTATTGTTTGCCCGCATTTTCGTCAGTCATAATTCATTTGGTTCAGAAACGCGTCACTTTTCAGGATTACCATAAAACCAACCTAACCTTACCTAACCTACGAGGGGCGTTCAAAATATTCTCGGTATTGATATCTTACGACCTCTTCTAAAATTTCTTTCGTTACTGGCCGCTAAGGTTTATTCATTGACATTAAAAAAAAGTATAATTCGAACCGAGATAGTCTTTTGTTTTTCTGCAATTGCTGAACAAACATGAACATCCTGTGCGAATTGACAATGTTAACTAAATTAGAACATCGATGCGTGATAAAATTCTTGACAAAACAGGGTAAAAATCAAAAAACCATAAAAGAGGAAATGGATTGTGTTTACCGTGAGTCTGCTCCTTCTTTATCTACCATTCAAAAGTGGTCAAGCGAGTTTAAACGCGGAAGGGAGAGTATTGAAGATGACCCTAGACCTGGCCGGCCTGTAGTAGCTACTTCACAAGAAAATATTGATAAAGTGGAAAAACTTATATTGGAAGATGGTCGAGTGAAGGTAAAATCTATAGCACAAGTAACCAATCTCTCTATTGGTACCGTACATGATATTATACATGACCATCTTAATATGTCAAAAGTAAGTGCAAGATGGGTTCCGCGAATGCTGACTCGGCTTCAAAAAGACATGCGTGTAGCTTGTTGTTCCGATTTTATTGACCTGTGCGGTGAAAATCCTGATGAGGTGCTGCAAAGAATAGTTACTGGAGATGAAACCTGGGTTCATCATTATGACCCAGAGAGTAAACAAGAGTCCATGCAGTGGCACATTAAGGGTTCAGCTCATCCCAAGAAGTTGAAGGTCATCCCTTCAGCTGGCAAGGTCATGGCCACGATATTTTGGGATTGTGAAGGAGTATTACTAATCGATTATAAAGAAAAAGGTGTAAATATCACAGGACAGTACTACGCTAACATTCTACGTCAATTAAAGGATGTAATTAAAGAAAAGAGGCGAGGAAAGTTAACCAAAGGTATTCTGCTTCTGCATGACAACGCCCCCGTCTATACTGCTCATATTGCCAAGGCAGCTATTGTTGAACGTGGGTTTAAAACTGTTACTCACCCACCGTATAGTCCGGACTTAGCCCCCAGCGACTTCTTTTTGCTCCCCAATCTTAAAAAGGATCTGCGTGGAAATAAATTTTCTGACGATGAAGCATTGAAGGCGGCAGTGGAGGAGCATTTTTACACGAAAGATAAAAAATATTTTTACGAGGGATTAAAAAAAATAATTGATCGATCTTTTAAGTGTATGAACATAGGGGGGGAGTATATTGAAAAATA